>NC_139615.1:26381890-27581890 GCF_964270895.1 Podarcis filfolensis
CTGACTTGCTTTCCTCCCCCAGAAAAACCCAGACTCACTTTAACATCCTCCTCTTCTCTGCTTGCTGAACAACTGCCATATCAGAGCAGTGGTACCTGAAATCCAGCAGCAGCTGGGCAGATACCCTTGAAGCTTACAAGCAGGGCATGAGGGCAGCAGCCCGCGCCCATTGGATGCCCCCCCAGCATCTGGTATCCAGGGATATGTTGCCAATGGACATGGAGGTATGGATCAAAGTATAGTTAGCTGGATGATTACAATTTATAACTTATGCCTCCTAAGTCTTTCAAGGAGCTTAGGGCAGCACACATGCTTCTCTTTCTCCCCTTTTATCTGCACAACAACTGGGTTAAGGGAGGGTGGCAGGCCCAAGGTCACCTGGTGGCAAGTTTCACGGCTGAGGGGTGGATTCGAACCAGGGTCTCGCTGGTCTAACAGCCCAACCACTGCCCCACACTGGCTCTCAGCAGATCTCATCTATCAGGAATTTCCCTAATCTTTTCTGAGAGAGGGGGGGGGGAGAAAAAGTGTCCCGCTGGATCAGGTCAAAGGTCTGTCCAGCCCAGCACCCTGCATCCAGCCAGATGCTTCTGGGAAAGGCATGGATGCAACAGCCCTCGCTATTGTTTTGCTCCCTGACAGAGATACACTGAATGTGAACATTTGGGGACGAGAAGAAATAAAGACTCTGTTGAGCCATCCTGTTTAACAACTGCTCCTCCATGGAGTCATCTTAATTTCCGTTTAAAGCCGTGCAAACTAACAAGGCGCACCTTAATCCCCCTCCAAAAAAATAAAAATAAAACCCCGAACCCCTTCCTTTTGCTCCCAGCGCCCCACACTTGTTTACCCTCCCCAACCTCTCCAACACCCCCCTCCTTCCTCCACCCCACCCTTTCCTCTCTGCGCACCCCTAACTCCTCCCACAGCACCCCCACATAGGCACACACAGAGGGATTTGCAAGGAGAGGGGCTGGAGACAAGCAGCATCCCACCCCACCCCATAGACTTACCCCACGCACAGGCAGGCAGGAAGAGGAGGAGGAGGAGTCCCCTCACCACCGGGTCCCCCTTCCCCGATTGCCCGTGCCTGCCCCCCAGGCGGCCTGCCGGGCCCCAGGCGAAGCAGCCATGCCCCCTCCCCGCCGGGCCCCAGCTCAGCGCAAGGCCCCCGGCAGGAGGAAGGGGACACAGGGACGGCGGCAGTGGGCAGGGCGCTCCGGCCTAGCACGTCCACCTCCTTCTCCGCAGCGGCAGCGGCGGCGGCGGCAGCACCAACATTGGCGGCGGCGGCGGCAGCAGCAATAAGGGAAGGGAAAGGCGGGTTGGGGGGGGGGGAGGCGGAGAGGCACCTTTTGCAATAGGCGCGCAACCTAGCTTGTTGGCTCCGGCAAGGGGGCGGGACCTGCCGGAGGACAGGGGAGAGGGAGGCGGGTGAGCCAAAGCGCCCAATGCGGGAGCTCAGAGCGGCGCGGAGAGGCCAATCGGCGCGGCCTCCTGCTCCTCCTACTTACCCCTCTCGCCCGCCTCTCCCTCCTCTCTATCTCTCGTCATTCAAGGTTGTGCGCGAGGAGCTGGTGCTGCTGCTGTTTGCTGCTGGCGGCGGCTACCTTGTCGCTCGGGTGCCACGGACTGGCCGAAGGGACGCAGCGCTCTGGCCGCTCGTCTTCAGTGCCTGGGCTAAATCAACGCGCAGGGACACATCATCGGCATTATTAATATTGTTTTAAAGCACCTCTGAGCAGGTGCAGAGGGCTGTTTGCAGAGAGAGGGAGTCACTCACTACTGCGGGGCTCGGACATTATTTTCAGACTTTCAACTCTGGAACCCATAAAGTAGGAAAAGATGGGGGGGGGGGGGAATAGTGCCCCTGAGCGAGCAATGGCAGGATGAGAGGGATTTCTGTTTCCAGGCTTGTGTCTTGGCATGTCTCCTATTCTTCCTCTCCCCACCCCACCCCAAATTGAGTGCTGCTGTCCCGCTCGATCGAAATGTCCCACACAGCTCCAACTTCTAGCTCCATCTCCCCAACAGCACACGCATTTGGATGGGTGCCAGTTTAAGGGTCAAGCTTCTGAAATCCAAGCCCCACATTGAAAAATGCCAGTCCATAACGTCTTTATAGAGTATCATTTCTTTGTTTGGGTGGGTGGACTATAACAGTCGTGATAATAACATGTCAGACACCAGGTTCTGTAGAACTTGGTTTTCGTCATCTTGAAGAATTTGTAACTGTAGAAAATTGAAGTGCGCTAATATTGACAGGTTAGACTGCTTTCTCCACGCCCACAGATTTTGTGTGCTGTCACAGAAAAAATAATATGCAGCTTTTAAAAATTACTTAGGGTACAAAAGGTTTTTCCAACAATCAGAAACCAACTTTTCTTATTTTATTTTAAAGGGGTAATTGTTATGTATTGCTTCTCTGAAAAATTAGCAGAATGACATACATAGGCATAGAAATAAAAATCAAGTCTTACAGTAGGATATGTAGTCCTTTGCACTGTGTACTGGGCAGAACCATAGAGTTGTGAAGAAGGCAGTTTAAGAGGGCCTTGCTCCAGTTATGGAACAGTCAAGTCCTCCTACCTGTCTGCTGCTTTGCATCTTCTTACTGGCAGAATACTCATAGCTGGTCAATTGTGGTGTGGTGGCCCCACGTTTTGGTGTGGGGCCTTTGTCAAGGTCAAGGAAGGGAAATCTCCAAGTAGTACAAGAACATGATAGACTAAGCCTCCACTCCAAACCAACTATAAAGTGGGCTTTTTGGAGCTTTTATGGCTAATTTTAGCCAGTAAAATCAGTGCCCAATAGGTAATCTTTCATAACCCAACACAGTCTTATAAAGGCTAATGTGTACAAAGATTTGCCCAGTGCCAACTAATAAGGCTAAAACAGAAACAAAACTTTGGTCCCTGACAGTCAGTCCTGGTGACCATATACTCTCACAGTTATACCCCGCTTTTGGTTTAGATTATTCTTCAGCTCTATCCAGCCACCACTCCTTCCATCTGGTGTCACCAAAACGCACCTTTTTCCAATATAAAGATTTCTTTCCTTCTTCTGACCTTCAGACACCTCTGCTTATTTCCAGTTTGGGTCTTCTCTCCCACAGATATATTGGTGGCAATGATGCTATGAAAGCAGGGAGGTTGTTCTGCCTGGCAATGGTTGCTAGGCAGCCCCAGTTTAGTTTTCTTCTAAAGAGCATCATTCTAAACGGAGCATCATGGAATGTGTCAATCTTCCTCCTTCCAACATTCCAACATGTTCACAACTTTGGCACACAAAAGGCTTCCTTTCTAATTGCAGCTACTCTATGCGAACCAATCCTAAACAGGATTATTTAGAAGTTGTTTACCTAGTAAATTGCCTTTGGAGATGCCTTTAAATAAATGTTCATATATTGCTAAAGCTGGAATTCCTCAGACCACTTCCTCTGGATCTCTCAAAGCTAAATATATGTGTGTGCATGTAGCTTGACACTAGTGCAACATAAAATGCATAACAATGAGCAACGATGCCCAAACTACTTGCTGTGTGCAAGTGCATGTAATGATAGCTTGCTGGTTTCAGATGAGAAAAACGGAAGATGATCTTGAGCAGTAAGGTAGTGTATATGGTGGTTTGGTGTGTGAAGGCGATGACTGTTTCTCTGCTCGATAGCTTTGCCAGTGCATTAAAAGCCTGTAACAGAGAGAGCTGCTGGAGGAGGGATTTTGGAACTGGCCAAGAAGCAGGTAGGGAAAGGATAAAGTGCCCCTCCCCCAGCAGATTCCTTATTTTAGTTGCCCCACCCAAGGGGCTTTTCTATTTCCCTACAATTTACATTTCCCTACAATATGTTATCATTCTCCCCCTGCCTGCAGCTTATCACTAACTTAATAAACAACAGCCTGTTTCAAATCAGTGCAACACAGGCTACTGTAAATGCAGCCAGCATGTGGTTAAGAGCCTTCACATTGGCGGAAGGGCCTATGTACTCAGGCAGTAATCCGTGGAGTGAGGTTACTACACCTACCTAGCATTTAGAGTCATCATTTAATTTTCAAGCCACATCATATGCATTTATCTTGCTGAAATCCTCACAGCGGTGGGGAACCTGTGGCCTTCCGCAAGTTGTCGGACTCTCTGGCTCCCATCAACCTCAGCCACAGTTGTCTGCTCTTCCGTTCCTTGCTTAATTTGAAACCACCACTACCCAACAGTAGCTGTTCAAAACTAGTTGAGTAAAACAGGCCCAAATAGGATTTGCCCATCATCTCCAAGTGCTCAGATTCTAAGACTAGTGGAAAGGGATTGAGTATACAAGGAAAATAGACTCCTGTTTCTGTTTTAGTTGTAAGCCATTTTTTAGTCTTTGCCAGGGAAAGAGGAGGAATATAAATAAATGTAATAATACCAAAATGCTTGAATTTAAACTGTAATGTGTGACTATTCAGAAGGGGCGGGGGGGGGGACAGAAGGTATTTTACTCATTCTTAGACACACCCTTTTTATTATAACCCTACTTGTTCCTGGGCTGAATTCTGGCACTGATAGTAGTTTACAACTAGGCCTCAAGCTTGCATACTAGGCATTGTTAAACTTTCAGAATGGAGCAGCAGCATGCATTTAGCCTAGTCTCCAATGTTTCACAGATGCAGCTCTATGGTGTTAAAATGGGCCGATATATCACAGACCCTTCAAATGTCCCTGTCTTCCAGGGACAGTCCTGGATTTACAGAAACCACCCTGGTTTCTGATTTGATCCCAGAATGTCCTGCTTTCCCTTAGAACGCCCCTATTTTCATCAGATAAATGTTGGAGGGTATGGGAGTTATGCAACCCCCAAGCCAAGGAGATAAGTAATAATACAACCTTGAGAAGACATCTGAAGGCAGCCTTGTATAGGGAAGTTTTTAAAAAATGTTTCATGTTTTATTATGCTTTTACATATGTTGGAAGTGGCTGGGGAACCCAGTGAAATGGGCACAAGGAAACACATCTTCACACACCACATAATTAAAACTTTGAAATTTGCTTCCTGAACACAACTTAGCTCCACAATAGGGAACAACATGGGGGAGGGGGCTATTGCCCTCATTCCCTGCTTGTAATTCTCCTGTAGGCATCTGGTTGGTCACTTTGGGAAACAGGGGTGGACTTTGCAGGCCTTTGGTCTCATGCAACAGGACTCTTTGTATGTTTTAAAAGTGGCTTTGCTCAAAGGTGGCTCTAGGGGCGCATAACTTGTTTGGTGGCACCGGGTGCGGAGCTTCTGGGGTGCCGCAACCATGAAATTGTCGGCAGTGGGGGGCGTGGCGTTGTATTTTGGTGTCGCACAGCATGCCAATGAAAGTTGAGACACCAAAATTCGCCACTGCTCTGCTCCCAATTTTCCTGCATCAGCAATAGCCCCTGCTCCTCAGTGTGATTGCCCTGGAAGTTATAGTTCTAGCTGCTTCTTTTACCTGAGTCCATGGGTTGGAGCAGCTGCGGCATTTAAGTTATGTAAACGTGGCTTTGAATCCCATGTGATTATTGCCACTGATAATTTTGTAAAATTGATGCCACGGGAGCCAAGTGGTGTGCAAACCTTTTTAATACTATGCCATTCTTTCTGCAGCTGATCTCAAAATGGCTGCCATCCTAGGTTTCTGTTCTCTCCCAGTTCCATTTCCTTTCACACACGCATTCACAGCACACTTTGGTTTCCATTTATCATAAAGGGAGAACTCTGGCATCTGGTCACACTGGAAGAGGCATGAAGAATGAAAGAGCTATTTGCTGTTGATGAAAGTAGAAGAAGAGGAGGAGTTTGGATTTGATATCCCACCTTTCACTCCCTTTAAGGAGTCTCAAAGTGCCTAACATTCTCCTTTCCCTTCCTCCCCCACAGCAAACACTCTGTGAGGTGAGTGGGGCTGAGAGACTTCAGAGAAGTGTGACTGGCCCAAGGTCACCCAGCAGCTGCATGTGGAGGAGCGGAGACGCGAACCCGGTTCCCCAGATTACGAGACTACCGCTCTTAACCACTACACCACACTGGTACAGTGGTACCTCAGGTTACATACGCTTCAGGTTACAGACTCCGCCTACCCAGAAATAGTGCTTCAGGTTAAGAACTTTGCTTCAGGATGAGAGCAGAAATCAGGCTCTGGTGGCGTGGTGGCAGCAGGAGGCCCCATTAGCTTAAGTGGTGCTTCAGGTTAAGAACAGTTTCAGGTTAAGTATGGACCTCCAGAACGAATTAAGTACTTAACCTGAGGTACCACTGTAGCTGTAGAGCAGCGTTTCCAAAACTTGTCTCTCTGTTTTTGGACTACAACTCCCATCATCCCTAGCTAGCAGGACCAGTGGTCAGGGATGATAGGAATTGTAGTTCAAAACAGATACCCAAGTTTGGGAAACACAGCTATAGAGTATAAGGGGGCAGCAGACCTTGAAATTGAGGCTGATGGGAGTCCAGTATCATCTGGTGGGCCACAAGTTCTCCACCTTGCAGTGAGTAACTGTTAAAATAACTGTAGGAGTGTTTCAGGCAAAGAGGGAAACTGAAGGCCCTAGTAGGCTGTAACATTCAGATAACGTTCAGTGATTATTTCTAAGAGTGGATGAGCCTTTAAAGTGACTTGGGTTAGGCCTACTTACCTGCCTTGTGCTCAAGTATCTTTTGCAAAGAAAAAAATAGTAGCCAGTACATTAACTGGGTAGGCTTGCTTACTCAGAAGTAGGTGCCACTGAATTTACTCCCCAAATTAAGTGTGTGTACAATTGCAGTCTGGGTTTAAATATTCATACAACCATAAAGCAGCTCACTTCATGACCTTGGGCAAGTCTCTTAGCCTAACCTATTTCAGTGTGCTGTGAGGGATATATCTTTAGTTTATTGCCTTCGAGTGCCTTAGAAGCATTGATACAAATGTTGCCTTGCTGCCTGGATTAGTCTGAAGTTCTAATTTCAGGTACAGTATTTCAGAGATGCAACAGATTGCATTTGAGGAAGGCAATATCCAGGTCCACAGCTCTACTGGACCACAAAAAAGTGCAAAATAGAAATAGCAATTAGTATATCCACCAGGAATGAAAGATATGGTCAACTTGAACAGAGCAACCCATATAAACAGCCTCAAATCCTCTTTTCCCTGCAAGTTCTTTTTAATGTTCCAAGTAATGACATGAGAACAAAGGCTTTGTTTTTGCTCTTTATTATACAAAAGGAAAAAAAAGGAGGGGAGGGAGATCCACAGTTTTAAGTCTATTTAGACTTGAGGCTGAAGTTCTTGCCATGTTGGTGCAAATAGCAAAAACTTCTAAGGAAACCAAAAGCATCCTGAGCTTGCCAAGTCCCATTTAGTAATAGAAACCGAAATCCAGTACATTTTAATATTTTTTGGCATTTTAAAGTTTTTTTAAATCTACAAAAACACTTTAAATATTAGAAAAAAAATGATTCCTTTTTCACAAGAACTTCTATCTGGAATATCACATTTTGTCAACAGTGCAAAAATGCACTCAGTCCCACCTTCTTACAGTACAATCTGTCTCCCTCCCTAACCCCTGGTAACATTTTTTTTCTTTTTTAAAAAGACATCAGTACTGTAAGAAATTTACTTTAAAGAACAAGGTTTTTTTAAGGTTTTTTTTTTTTACTTAAAAAACACATCTACTAAAATACAACAGAGCTGGTACATTCAGCAAAATCAAACCAGGTGTTTCACTTTAGAAGGATGAGAGAGAGGATAGAGAGAAAAGGGGGAAGGAAGATTGACTGACGGAATCAGAAATAGAGTTCAGGAGCATCAGAGGGGTTGATGTGTGACAAATGTGCATGACTGAGCACATCCTATCAGAATTCAGACATGGCAATGAAAAGCAAAGTTAATGTGGAGAAATCTAGCTTGATGTGGCAATGGCTGAAGTGTTTTTTTCCGGTTTCTAGTGGGTAGGATCTGTTAAGAGACTTCCTGAACCTGATGCCCTCAAGTCAGTCCCAGTTTGCCAGGCCTTTGGAGAAGGCACCAAGGTAGGGAAGGCTCCATTAGAACAACAGAAAGTGTTGCATACACTGCCTGGTTATTGTATGCTATCCTTCTCCCCCTGCCACTGATATTTTGCGTAATTTACTTCTACGTGTGGCCACATTTGCTGCATCAGAACAAATGCCTCCATTCCACAAATGATAACCAACTTCCTTGAGGTGAGAAAAGTACATCTAAATGGATGCATCCTAGATTTTCATTGGGTCATCTCATTTCTGGCAAATTTCTGACAAACATCTTATGAGGTGACAAGGTTTTCCCTACCCCAGCAGAGACAAAATTGGGAAAGGCTTGAAAATTATATAAAAAGGGAGTCCAAAAATGTTAAGGTTTTGGTTCTCGCCTACCTCCACAAAAGATGTGCGCATGTGTGAATCAGAGTACACATTATACCAGCCACAAGTTCACTAAGAAATAACTCAACAGAAGAGGTGTTAACTGATTAAAATACACTTACCAAAGGCTCACTTAAAAGGGATGGAGTTTCAGCTTCCACTGCCTTCAAGGAAGGTGAGGCAATTACATGTAAAAACTCCACATGATTTGGGGATCCGTAGCCATGATGCCCCCTTAGCATGGTTCTGTATGGGCCCTCCCTGTGCAAAAGCATTTATTGGTAGCTTCCATGCAGTTCACGTAATGAGAAAAACTTAGCACCAAACGGGCAGAGGGCAAGGAGGAGGCAACAAGGTGTTACCTGAAACATACACAACTTGCCACACTTCTTCACAAGTCTAACCCGCCCCCCCATGTCAGGATTCTCTTGCAGAATGAGGTACAATGACAACCGAAAACAACTTCTAGCTTTGAGGAACACCTATTGGTTCTAAAGGAAGACTACACCCAACCTCACAATCTGGAGACAGTACTTACCCCCGTGCCGGGCTCCCTGTAGTTTGGTGCCTTGCTTGAAAGGCTCTTAACCCATGTGATAGCCTCTTCATTTGCATGGCAGTGAGGCTTCCCTCTTGATCAAAGATTACTGGCGTGGGAATTGTGCATATCAAGGGACCAGCACATGGGTGAAGAGCCATGTAAATGAGATGTTGGGTCAAGTACACCACTACATAGTAAGCATTTTAAAATGTAATACTTATCTTTTATACACCAGTTCAAGGTCAGTGACAGGTTGCAGGCAAGGATTTATAGAATAACCCGAAGAACTTCAGGAATGAGAATGTGTTGGTGATCATACAGACTTAAAAAGCAAACGCTGAACGGATTATTTACAATTTTGCATGTTGCCACTCTTTTCTTGTACTTCTTGTAAATGGTTATTTATCATCGTCATACAGCTCCGCTGTTGTTTAGCTTTAGGAAGACATTCAAATCTGAGTTACTGCCTCGCAGGGCTTAAGAGAGCAGCAGGGCCGCCATCACATTAGCAGTCCTACCAGGCACATGGGCTGGGGTCGAAGCCGGTGGCAGGCAAAATGCTATGCCAAGCTGGACCAGCATCAGACCCAGTGCTATCCACTGATGGCAGTGTGGCCGACTTGGCCCCTCCCTTGGAATGTCCCTTTTCAGTGGCAGCACTTCCACCTACCAATCCAAACCCCTGCCCCACCCAAAAGGGGTGGATGACACCCTACATCATTTAGTGATTCTTCCTGAGTGGCATTTCTATCAACTTCAAAGGTTTTAGTTTTGATTACATGTACTTAATAATATCTTTTCAAGTCTGCAAGATCTTTGGAGGTTTTTCAAGTGTACTGAATCCACAAAAAACTAATAACCGTTTGAATACTATTCAAGGGCACAAAAATACCCATTTTCATGTGTATTGTGCATTAATTGATTTCCTATGTTCTCAGGTAAGTTTCTTTTTCCCTGAAGAGCTTTTGCTCTAAATGATCTGGTGTTATTCAGTAAATCCCTGCTTGGATGTGTTACTGGTATTTTATACCAAGCCAGAAAAGCCAAAGGGCTATTGAGATTGACCGCTTGTCCAAAGACAACATACTTCTGTTGCTTTGCCTCCAAGAGTTCAACCCAAAGCAACCCAGACCAATATGTACCTAAAACATAAACAAACAAACAAAACAGACAGAGGAAAATCTTGACTTGTCCGAACTATTCCCACAACAACTGCATGCACACAAAAACACACTCCCATACGTGATGGTGCACTTCTCTTCATAAACAAGACTGATGTGCTTTGCAATATGTCAATGCTCATGGAAGTAAGTTGTTCATCCCAATGAAAGTACAGTGGAAAACTGATTCTCACTTGCACTTCTCAAGGTATGTTATGGGAACGTTTGCATGTTATTCAGTCAAGTCATTCCCATAATGCAAAATACTCTTTCCTAAATTAATACGGCCACCAAGAGCCACTCAAGATTTCAATGGAGCCAGATTTACACAGGTTCCAGTGGTGCCTGTAATCAGGTGTATGTAAGTTTAATATCAATCCTGTGGCTAGTTTTGACAGTTTGCTACCCAAGATGACGTGGGTGTTTTTTTAAAAAAAACTAGAAATGCTAGCAAAGGGTAGGGAAAGTTCCAATGCTTGAAACCTGTAGGTCCTCCCAAGGCATTTTGCAATAGTGGGAGACTTTTGTATTTATTTGAGTTGCTGGTTCAAAATAAGATTATTTAGCAATTGGACTCTTCCCAGTGATGGAACGGATGTACAGCACACTTCCAAAGGGCAACTGTGGGGCCAAGATGCTCAAAGAGAAGGAATACATTTGGTACAGCAAGACATTGCATGAGACAGTGAACTGAGAAAAGCAGACTAAATGAGAAATACTGCCGTTAAGATTTTTTTATCCTGTAAATCGGATTTGACTAACCTGTGGCTTTCCCAATGTAGTTGGATTCCAACTCCCATCAACCCCAGCCAGCATGGCCAACGATCAGGGATGATGAGAGCTGTGGTCCAGCATCTGGAAGGGTCTTCAGTGCCCTTTGTAACTGCCTCTCTCGACTGCATTCTCAAATGGTCCAGCTACCCTCCAGGGGAGTATCTGCAGTGCTAGAAGCCAAGTCTTTCTTTAGAAGACCATGTTTCCTTCATGAGGTTTCCAGACTTACCCAAAAGAGATCGGCAAAGCACAAGCCATGTATTCAATTTCCACAAGGGGGGAGGGATAAAGAGAGTGTGTGTGTACTTTTTCTGGTGGGTATGCTTAAAAATAAAAATCCAAAGTATATTTCAAGGGGAAACAATGAATTCTGTAAACTACAATGCATTTGAAATTTGCTTTGCAAAATTCTCATTTTGCTTGTCAACAGAAGACACGGTGCTATGAAGGGCACTGAAGAACCAAGATATAGTACAGAACCAGCTTGCAGGCCAAATTGGGGCTACAAGCCACTAGTCGCAGGATCTGACCTTAAAAATGAGAAATTCCTTGTCATATTATTAGAGCAGGTAATCGTCCAAAGAATGTAAAAATAAAGGCTAGTCAGGGATGCATGCTCTCATAAACTAAATTATGTTTTGCATGTAAAATATTAAAGAAACGGAAGGACAGGAAACACAGATGGGAAGAAGCAAAAGGAGCCTTGCCTAAATACCACCTGTCCAATTAGATAGCAAGATGCAACATACCAGCTTGTTTTTCTGAGAAAATTACCAATGCCAATTTAATTTGTACTGATCTAGTTTGGACATTATGTTAAACTGTGTATCAACATTCTGCGAACAAGTCTCAGGCTCATGCATCCGCCCCCTTCCTCTTTCTTCCACTGTGAGATTAGAAACTCTCTTCTCTGTTTGCAATAAACCATGGTTTAATATTATGGCAAATCTTAACTATGGTTTAGGGAAACAAGCCAGGATCACAGACCATGATTTCCAATTGTGGCTTGTTTCCGTAAAGCAAAGTTAAACCAGTTTGTCCACATTTGGACACAAGAAGTAACCATGGTTAATTAAATAAGGAAACAAATGTTTCTGATCTCTTCACAGCAAGGGGAAAGCTTACACGTCCAAGGCTTGCTCAAGTAGAGCTAACACACATCTTAGTTTTACATCCAAACAAGGTAATACTTTCTTGCTCTTTTTTCAGGCTGGAACTAACATTACAGGAGACACATTCCCTTGGAAGCAGCAGCCATGTAGTTCTGGCCCTTCCTTTTGCCCAGTAATGTCTAGTCATACAAAGTGTTTCTTGAAATCACCAAGCTGCAAATTTCCCTGCCCCTTTAGTTACTCCTGGGAGAATGGGTAGGGGAATTTGTGGCATGGTGATGTTTTGTATGATCGGGCATCTTACAAGGGAAAAGGAGGTGTGGTTGCTGCTTTTTCTTTTTTTTACAACCACCACTACCTGACCCCCAAATAGCATGTCTACTAGCTCTGATGCCATTTACAGGGCAAACACAAAGTTGGTACTGGAGTTTCCTTTCCTTTTCTATTCCCCACAGAAGAGGCTAAGAAATATGCTTCTTGGTGGCTGGAATAATTCTCTTCTTGGCATCATTCCTCTGCCCGAAGTTGAATGAACACATGCAGCCTGAATAAAACCAAGGCATGCTAGGGGGCCAGGGGAATCTATGTGCCTCTTATATACAAACCCCATCCACTCCCAAGATCCCAGCCTCTGCATAAGGGTAAGAGACATATGACGTACTCAATCTCAAAGATGGGATAATTTAGTTGTAAAAAAGATGGTTGTCTCACTTTGTTTATAAAACATTTTTTTTGTTTTTTTGAAAAAAAAGAAGCTTAATGACACAGAGGATCCCACCCACAACCAACCTCCCGCTTCCAAAGACAGTCAAACAAAATGCCCCATTTTGGTACAATTATTGGTCACTTCATTGTAAAAAAAAATATATATATTAACAACAACAACAACCCAAAGGGGTCTGGCCACTACTGTCTTTGTTTAAATGCTGGTCAGAAAAACGACAGAAAAAGTCCACCTCCTGCAAAATAAAGTCAGAAACCTTGGAGCTCCCAAAATTCTCTTCTCCTGTGACAGCATACCAGTCAGATATTCTCTCTGCAAAAGAAATCCTTTTCTTCAGTTCCTTTTCTATTCCCTGACCCTTGCCATGCACTCACGTGAAATATACCCTCCCATCCCGTTTCCTTCAGCAGGAAACGTTTGCTGGATATCCAGTTCATCACAGGAAATAACTAAGTGCAGCTGTGGCCATTTTGTTCTCTTTCGTCAAGGTGTAAAATTTCAAGACTGTACAAGATTGTCCACTTTGAGGAGAGGTGGGTCACACTGGCAAAGTCCAGAACCTTCCATGGCTCGTGCTCTCTGGAACCCATCTCTCCCTGGCTGTTTGCTAAGGGGGTGGGGAAATCTCTCATTGCCATGTTGGTTTTTTGTTTTTTTAAAAAAAGAATTTGTACAAAGTCCAAAGCTGGTGGATAGAATTGGGGGTGGGCGAGGGGGGGGTAGATATGTGAGGGGGGAGGAAATAAAAAGGGGCCTGTATTTTGCCAGGACCCTGCCCACCTCAACAAAAAGGGGGGGAACCCCCAGAGAGATTCAGGAGGGGGGGAGGAATAAGAGAGGAGTATAGAATAAAAATTCTCTCCCCACACCACCGCCACAAAAAAAAACCCCTCCGCTGGTTGTCAGCTATTTTCTACCCCCCTGCTCCCCTCACACACAACCACACACAGTTAAATACAATGTGAGGTATGCGAGGAGAGGAAGATAATTAAACCACAGTGATTTCCTTCCTCCCTTTCCTCCCCATCCTAGCTCTCCAGCTGTAGATGTTACTTTTATCCGGAAAAACAAAACCGAATAGAGTACAGCAAGAAAGGCGGCTGGAGAAAGGGGATGGTTCAATTGGAGTCCGAATCAGAAGAATCTCCTGAGGAGGACGAGGAACTGCTGCTGCCCTCAGATTCATTGTCATCATCGTCATCGTCGTCCTCTTCATCATCCTCTTCTTCATTCTGGTGAGGGAAGAGGCAAGATATGAAGTTATGTCTAGTGTGGGTACCCAAGGTGATGCTGAGGGACTGCAGAATGTGGCAGGGGTGCAGAATTCAGTTTACGGGGAAATGCAAAATTTATTTATTTATAGAATAAAAGTGCCTTGTTCTTATGGTTTCAAAGATATATGCTTGAAGACCTGTCGCTCCCACCTACTGAAATGCAGAAGCCAAGGAGGGAAATGAGCATGTTTTCCAGTGGCTAGGTCTTTCAGTGCCTTACACACCTGCCCCCATCCTCCACAACTAGTAGAAACCAGAATGATGCAGGACAGTAGAAGCGGTCAAATAAAATTATGCGAAATGAGAGATCTGTTCAGCTTGTGTCATTTATACAGGTTACAGAATCCAGCGTTTTCTTGGTACAGAACTTAGATCGCTTTGACAGAAAATGTATATATGTATTTACAGCGCCTCCTTGACTAGCGCTTTTGTTCCTTCATATGCAAGGTGCTGGGCTTGCATTCATCTGTACCTCTCACCATCTGTCCTGGGAGCCTTGCTATCTACCTCTGTTTTGGGTGGGACCAAGGGGGGATGGATGCTAGGGTTGCACTTTAAAAGAGGAAAAGCCTTCTAGTTATATTCAGGGGCACTGCACTTTTGAACTTGTGAAAAGCCCAGCTGTTGGGGATAGCCCCCACTGCTTAATAAGCACAGTTAAGCAGTCACTGAAACACGCAGCCCCGACAATCAGTTTTGCAGAACAGGTGTGAGCAAGAGGTAGTGTATATAGAGAAGTGTACAGACACCCGCACACTCACCTCATCCCCGTCTTCGCTCTCCTCTTCACTACTTGAATCAGAGGAATCCCCTCCCTCCTCAGAGGAGTCAGCATTGTCGTCGTCCTCCTCCTCTTCCTCTTCATCGTCATCATCGTCGTCGTCATCATCATCATCCTCATCCTCAGATTCCTGCAAACCACACAGGATTTAACAGAGACATGGGAGAGGTAGACTGAAAACACCAGCAACACACCTAGAGCTCAACAGATGGCATTCACCTTTATACACCCAAGAGTCCACAGTAAGAACCCCAAGTGGCCAAACATATCCCTATTTCTCAAAATGTGCCTTCTTGCATGTGGATGAAATGTGAAGATGCTCACCAGGGTGGCACAGGCATGGTTCAGGGCCTTAAATGAAACTGAATGCACTAAAGCTGTGCCAGAAATTACAAAAGAGGGTAAAATATATGCCCCTTCTGCCCCAATATTCTGTTAAAAGAAAGCCAGCTCAACAACCCAAAGTTCTCACTATAGAAAATTAACTGCTGCACCACTGGTTTATTTTTAATGAAATGCTCAAGAGCTCCAGGATTTTTACATTTGCAACTTCAAGCATGCCCACTTAAGGAAAGTGGAGAAGACCAAAATGAAAGAAAGAAAAGAAAAGGGGTCTGAAGAGCAAACAGCTCTGCAGCTATCAGCACCTGAAGTGCACCAGAAAACCTCTCCCCACCCAAACATCATCTTCATGAGACTAATAATTTTAAAAATCCGTCCCACAAGTTGTCATGCGAATCAACTGATGCTCATGGAAGCAAAGTTACTTGCGCCCCTTAGCTACAGAGGGGAGAAAAAACTACATTCCCTATAATGGGGTTGTTGAGCTTTACTTGGCAAAGCTGTTGAGCTAAAAATGATGTTTTTGAGCTATTTTTAAAGTTAATCGGCAAAAAAAGACACTGCCAACATGGGTTGCCATACGTCCGGATTTCCCTGGAAATTTTAGCGATTTACAGCCAGACACTGCTTCTGACTGCAGTATTCTGGCTACGTCTGGGAAATTCTGGACGTATGGCAACCCTACCATATAACTAACTATAGGGAGACTGCATCTCTCCTTCCCAGTGGAAGATCAGTGGCCCCCAGCCATCAGATCCATCACCTGTATAGAATTTGGCTCCCTCCCCTGTTAGAAATAAGAAGCAAGCAAGCAAGGACTTTTACAATAATTTGCAATGCATTACCAGACCAGTTCAGAAAGAAAGCAGAGTTCCTGGGGTCAGTTATAACACTTTCAAAATGGCTTCATTAAATCAGCCAAAGGCAAACCTTGAAACAAGCTTCCCTGGAGTATTCCATTGCGGGAAACAGCAGCATGATGAAGAGGAAGAAGTGTTAAAGCACTTACTGACTTGGACTGCACCGAGGGCTTCATCTTAGGATTTGGGCCTCGCATCTTCCCCATGTTCTTGCGTTTCTGTTGAGATACAAGTGGGAGGGGGCAGTGTTAGAAAGAGGGGGGGAGGAGTCAACATTTATTTATTTCATAAAATTTATAAAATTTATTTTCATAAAATTTATATACTGCTTGACTGTAAAAAAGAAAGAACCCTCAAAGCAGTTTGCAAAAAGAATAAAACAATAAAATTATTGCTAAAAGTAATTAACAACAATTTAGAACTCTCAAAAAATTAAAATCAGCAACTAAAAACAGATTAAAACATACACCAATGTTCTTGGTATCTGGTAGGCTTGCCTAAACAAAAATGTTTTTAGCAGGTGCCAAATACAGTACAGTACAGTGAAAGTGCCTGCATGATGTCAATAAGCAGGGAGTTCCAAAGTGTCGGTGCTGCCACACTAAAAGATTTCTATAAATGTAAAATGGGTTTATTATTATGTGGCACCCAAGACAGCACCAGTGGCAAGGAAAACACTTGCATTCTTTTCAGCAAGCTAGTATCTAGCCTGCCCCTTCCCCAATCCTCCATTTCTAGCAAAAATCAAATGTGCCCCTAACAAACTATCTAGTTCTTGTGGCACTAGATTCTGAAGACTTGATGCCAAAAATGTTAAAACAAGCAGCAGGAGGAAAATACAAAGGCAACTTAAGCTTTTTCTACTCAAGAGTTCTTATAACATCCTGGAAATCTATCCTATTATTAAATCAAAATGTACCAATTCAATAACCATAAATACCCTGTTTAATTCAGAGCAGCTTTCAAACAGTAACTGGTACACTTTTATCTGATGCACGTCCTGCTGGAATAGATATCGTTTTTCAGTCAGAGGGCCACATTTCCTTCTGGGAATGCCATCGGTAGGAGCCAGAGGCAAGTGGACAGAACAATGAACGTAATGTTTACATTTGTACAGTAGGCTGGTTTCTACACTCGCATACCTATCTCCACCTTCCATACAGACAAAAATGAAGCTTTTTCCTTGGGGGGGGGGGAACAAAGGTTCCTTGTTTCTGACCTAACCAGAGTTACAGAACATGGAACCCTAGACTTCAGGCATGAAGAGATTCCCTTCCTTTCACTTCCAAGCTATACTGTATTTCAGAAGTCAAGTTGAAAAAATACCCCTGCCAGTCCCCTCCAAACACTTGCAAGACACCTACGTTGGAGGTATGTTCCTTGTACACAGCTCTCTCCTGTGGCGACAAACTCTGCAGAGAAGACAGAAAGGGGAGGAGTGAGAAGCCAAGATTAAGCATGTTATGGAGGTAATTCAAAACATGGGGAGTGGGAGAAGATGGATTGATTATAGTCCCTACATAAAGCAACCAGATTATAATTACCACAGATGAATCATTCCTTGCCAGCACTTTAATATGACACTTCTTGCAAGCCCCTGGCTGTACTTCAATGAGTTCTGCCCTATGAACAATTATTCCCATTTTACAGGCAGGGAATGGAGGGCTGATAATGCTAAAAGCCTAAGCAGATGCTGTCAGGGTAGAGGAAGTTTGATTTGGGTTGCAGAGAAAAAACAGAACAAAACCTCAGACAAGGTATACGAACATGCGAGAGCACTGTGTGGCAGGATGATCCATGAGGCCAGAGGACAGATGAGAGGTGGGGAAAGCTCGCACAGTGTCTAGGACGCTTATGTTGCTGATAGGAACTGGGGATGAGCAGAATTTCATACAGATTGAAAGTCTTTGGTTGCAGAACAAGAGTCAAATGTCAATATGGCTTGACTTGGAAGGCTTTCACACGGATGCTTCACTGCTAACACTCTGATCTTCTCAAGGAGCTGCTACCTGTTCTTGTGCCTTCCCCCAACTGACAGCTCACCTTGAGCCACATATCCAGGTGTACTTTGTACTGTTTCTGCTGCTCTTCAGCCAACTTCTTGTACTGTTCCTTTTGGCTCTGAGAGATGCGCTGCCAGCGGCTTCCAATCTCCACCATCCGCTCCTTCAGAGGAAGATGGTTAAGTTCACCATTTGAAAGCAGCTCCTGAGAAAACTTCTGATACCCGTTCCTGGTGAGGACACAAAAGAGAGAAGTTACAGGTGAATGGGCAGGAGGAAGAAAGACAGCAGGACTGATGGCAGGATCTATTTAATATACTGGAAAACTCAGTGGTATGGGTTCACATGCATTGCTAAACCATGGTTTCAGAGGCAGAAAGGAGCAGCCGGAACCTCCCCACTGCCCTGAAGGGTTTCCAAACAAACTTTGATTTGTTTGGAAACTCACCAGTTTGTTTTACATTCTTATCACCATTTCATAAGAAATGGTAAGTCAGATTTTGTGGAAAGTGGAATGCAGCTCTGCAAAATCCTCCTCCCAGTCACATGGAAGGAGGGAAAAGGTATATTTAGACAAAGGCTCCTTCTTGCTCATGAACATAACCATAGTTGAGTATGCAAACACAGGCACTCTCTTCTGGATGCCACCCTGCGCTCCACAGGGAACAGATCTTTTCCGTGGTAGCCACAGAACTCAAATGGCATCAACTGTTTTTTTCTCTTGGCTCTTGGCTCCATTCAGAAACTTCACTTATCTTTTGGAGAATTAAGCCTTTTTAGAAGTTATTCTGTTGCTGCTGTTTGGTTTTGGTGCATCAGTTTTAAATAGGATCTTGGGCTTCCAGAAATGTTAATTGTGCTTCAGTTACGTATGGCGAACTTTTTATTTTATTTTATTTACAGTATTTATAGATTGCCTTTGAAGCTGACTTAACTTCAGGAAGGCCACTGATTCCTCACCACTGTGCGTTTGTAAGCCATAACCACAACTCAGAACACAAAACATATAAGCACACACATACAACCCTGCTTTTTTTTTTTAATCCAATGGCAATACTCACATGGGGGGTTTCTTCGGCTCACCCTGGAATTTCATCTTCTTGGAGGAATTTGTTGTGCATGGTGGCGCCCTCATCTCACTCAGTTCTCGCTGCAGAACAAAATAAAGAAGAAACAGAATTACAAAGCTGAGAAGCCTGGTCCAGCTCAATGAAAAATGTCAGAAAAATTTAAAAGGCTGCCCCGCCCTCCTATTTCATGCAGATGCCTAAGCCTTCAATTAGGCAAACATTGGACATTTGCTAGCTTTCCTCAACAACCCAGAAAACTACACACAGGGTAGGCAAACCAAGAAGAAATTGAGTGCCCTGCTCCTTCTCTGAGCCCAGTATAGAACCAAGCAGGCTGCTACAAGAAGAATGGAGTTGTCTGTCTCTCTTCTGCTAGCTCCTGGCAGGCTAGTAACTTTCTTGTCTCATTTACAAGGCTGCAGAAATCTGGAGCAGAAACCAATGGATCCCACTCCTGAGCTGTAAAACAGAGGAGCTGTGCATACAAGTTGCTAGAGAAAATTAATTAAAATTTAGAACTCTGGCAATCCAGATTCTGAGCCAAGAAAAGACAAGAGAATGTATGTAATCTGTGTAATTATGCATAATCTTATTCTACCATTTCACTTGCAGGAAGCGCAAGCCACTTACATTTAAGCATATCTCCATACAGCCAGAAACTGGCTGGTTTTTTGGAAGCTGATATTCTGTGCCCAGTAAGTACCACACACAGGACTGTTTTTCTGCATTCCTGTGGAAACTGTGCACACGCACACACTCGATGCAATGCAATCGCACTGAAGTGAAAAATACTAGGTGGGGTGGGGTTTTTTTTTTAAAAAAGACTGACCAACCTCATATCGTTTCTGATCTTCTGCTGCCTTCTTGATCCACATCAGCTTCTCCTTCTTCTCCATGTTGTTCCAAGTGGCTTCCATGGCTTTTAGTGCTTTCCCTCGGTCATTCTGAAGCAGAAGGAAAGCTGCTACTATATACTGTCATGGACTCCATAAAAGTGCAGAGCTCAGACAACTCCCCAGTTTGAGCCCACTACTTCTATCCTAACTTCATGCCAACTACCACCTGAAAAAGGCAGGTTGCTTACCCGGTAACCCGCGTTCTATGCTGGTCATCTCATGAGTTCTGCAGCATGCAAATCAGGGACCAGAACTCATGCCCTTTCCCCACAAGGGAAGACTTGCACGCCTTTGGCTCATGCTATCATCCCTCAAATTACAGTTGATCAATTCAATGGCAATAATAACACCAGCCCTATTTACAGCCACAGTTCCCATTAGCACAGCTCATCTGATTTGACATTCTTCCTCCTGACACCCACCAGATGGGAGCTGCCCCTTGTTCATCTCCTTCTTGAGTCTCTGAAGTAAATTCCAAGCTGGACACCACCTCCTCAGATGGCACTCCTCTCCAAGACATGTTGTCAGCGCCCCTCTCTGCAGACTCCTGCCTCTATTTTGGAGCAAGTCAAAGCTATACGACTCTCTGCTTTGTCACTCACATGTCTTGCTACTGACACACTGCAGGTCATTCCATTATGAAACTAGGCCTCTGCTGTCCCACTTTACCTTAAAGCGAGCAAGATAATCTCCAATGACACTCTGCTGCCAGATCTCCTCAGCTGTTTTTGGTGACTCAGGAAGTTTGCCGCGATCCTCCTTGTCGGAACCATGCTTCTTTTCTGTCTGAGCTTTCATGGCAGCCTCGCGAGCTTTGTACTTGGCCTAGAAAACAACACACATGGTCAAAATCTTTGCAAAACCCATTACTGATTGGTAAGAAACACAGAAAACCAGGCTGGCTGGGGAAAAAAAGTTAAGCACTGAAACTGTGTTTTGGAGAGTGTGTGGCTTAATGATGCAGTGGTTCTCCCCCACGTCTGTGACACAGATTTTGAGGAAGAAAGCTGTTAAACCGGAGGAACAGCAGGTTTTAAACCAAAGCATAATAATCAGTTATGGGCCAATCTATTAGCTTCTGGACACAAATTAAGGTGGTTAAAAAACTCTGAACAGCCTTGTGACCTGCACTTGCAGGAGGACAGCAGGAGCTCAATTTATGTGAGTCCCACTATAAGCCTGACCCAGCACTTTCGAAAAACATATAGAACAAAACATTGTATGTGTGTCCTTTTGAAAGACACCTGTATTTTATTTTTTTGTTCTGCATGAGTTGCAGGTTTTCATTTAAGGAAGTTTCTCTGTTAGTACATTAAAAACATGGCTAGCAAGCTATCTAACTGCTTTTATGAACAGCAACCAAATTTCTGCTATTTAATTATTTGCAAGATAAAAACAAACATTGCACTTTTGTTGTACCATAAGGTCATTTATCATTTTTTCTTTCCCCCATTAAAATCAGTTAATTATTCACAGCTTTCACCCAAAAAACATATTTCTGCCTTTAAAATTATCTCTTTTTTATAATGTGGGAGATGCAGTAAAATCAGCACAGAAACTAATATTTTTAAAGTGCTAAATTCAAGGAGTCTTGTGGATGTATACCTCTTTCTGTGCACAGATGTAATCTTAAAGACAGACATTATTAGAGCTGAAGATTTGAAGCTACACTCCCTAGAGCAGGTTTGACTAAGCTGTGGCACTCCAGATGTTGCTGGAACGGAACTTCCATTGGCCCCAGCGTGCATGGTCAATGGAAGGTCTAGTCCAGAAATAGCTGGAAGGCCAAAGGTTAATGACTCTGGCTTTAGAGCTTCAGATCTCTCACTCCTGAATGTGCCTTTCCAGTACTAGAAAACAGCTGCAGTGAGGTTTGAACATGTCAAGTATGGGCCTGGTACAGATGCAGAATAATGAAAAACAAAGCAACACAGATAACCTTTATGTATCTTTATGCAGATTAACAATATGAAAATAAGGTATACCCGGTAGTTTCAATGACAAATTTTGGTGGACAGTGCCAACTAGGAACATAAGGTTGAAGCAATCACAACTGAGGTACCCAATAATACAAATGTTCACCCAGGTTTTATGCATGTTTCTAGGCCTCAAGGTTACACCAACTCTCAGCCTAACCTATCTCACAAGGTTGTTGTGAGAAAAATATGGAAAGGTGAAGAGCCATGTATGCCACCTTGAGGCTCTTGGAAGAAAGGTAGACTATAAATGCAATAAAGGAATAAAACAAAGCAAATAAACCCAAATACATGATGTAATGCTATTCATGAAGGAAGGAGAACCTCCACCCCTGCTTTTTATTGGATTTTTGATCGGCTGCAAATCTGTGGTGACATTCTTTGGCATGTGGGTGGATGCTGCTCCGGCGTCCCACATGTTATGCCCACCACAGGAAAGTACTGCTTGATATCTAGTCATCTGTCACCACCCAAAGTTAGCCTTTTAAGGCATATACACAGCAACAACAAACCCCATCTCCCAGTGGCAACTACTTTCCCTGTCCACCAATGACCCATATTAAGGTGTCCAGCTAACTCCCACAAGGATCCCAAGACCCTCTTTCTCAGGCATCTAAACCAAGCCTCAAGACCTCTCCCATTTGACTCCATGTGTATTCACAGCTGTACTGGGAGGCAAATAGTACAAAAGAACGCAAAATGGTTTTTTTTTATTGCATCCACTCTCACGCTAAGGGAACGCACTGACAGAGTCTGGCTCCTTCCCCCTTCCCAAGCTGGTGAAAAAAAAATGAGCAGAGGTAACGCAAGATGGAATGGTAGGAGCGCCCAGACTGTTAACAGAGCTGCTTGGTGGCTTCTAGAGGGAACCGAAGGCTCGGGAATGTTCAGAACCTTCTGTGGGGTTTCTAGCAGATTTTGTTTCCTCTTCTTTCTTTTTTTTTAAGGGTGAGGGAGTGGGTCAAGATCCTGGTTTCATCCAAGTCAGGGGTAGTCAATGTGGTGCCCTCCAGATGTTGTCAGACTACCACTCCCATCATCCCTAACCCTTGGACATGCTGGTTGGGGCTGATGGGAACTGGGAGTCCAGGAACATATGAAAGGCGTCATGATGGCTACCTCTGATCTAAGTCAACATGGGGGGAAAACCATCCAGCTGACTTTTTGAGATACCCAGGAGTACATGTTTCCCCACACCTTCCCCCAAAAAAGATGGTTAAGGAGAATGTGCATTATTGATTCAACAACCTTTTTTTTCTCTGAAAGATCATTCCACATCCGCGCCAGCAGCCGGGTCAGTTCGCTCTCCGACAGTTCGGGTCGCTCCTCCTGCAGCTGCTTGCGTTTCTCCTCCGAGAAGATAAACATAGCAGAAACGGGCCGTTTGGGTTTCTCAGAACCTCCCTGTTAAAGAGCACAAAGGGACTCGTGGTTGTGGAATTTTGAGTTTGTATCTTTTTTTCTTTTTAAAAAGCGTTATGGAAAAAAGCAAATAATAATAAAAAGAGCAAAAACTGGGGAAGGTGGCCTTATTTTATGGGCTGCAAAGTATTCCTAGTAGATCAGCCAGCTAACACTTTAGTTGATTAATCAATGGGGGGAGGCAATTTTTACCAGCAAGATCAATTTTTAATTGGTGGAACTGCAAGTTAAAAGCATGTTTATCTTTTGAGGCTGTTTTGGTTCAGGTGCATTATTGTAATGAACAAAGGGAATTGGAAAGAAATAAAAAACGCGAAGATGGGTGTTTATATACAACAATGAGAATGGTAACTTATTATTTTACTGTCAATTATCTAACACTTCCTTCAGTATCTGACAAATATTGGACTTTTGGTCATAAGCAAATTTATTTTAATCAGATCAATCAGTTACTTGAACATAAGGCAGATGATTAAATCAATGAAATATTCTTTAAACCTGCTGACAGTTCTACTTATTATATACATATAGGGAGATAGCCAACATTAATTGTACTCTGGAGTAGACCCATTAAAATCAATATACTTAAAAGTCATTTCAGTCAATTTGATTTCAGTGGGCCCATCCCAAGTATGACTAATGTTGGATACCACACACACATAAGGAAACCTTCAAGAGGGATTAGTTTTTGTTCTCATTTTTACTATCAAATTTCCAAAGGAATCCCAGCAGCCATTTTCCATGAAGTCTTGAGGCTGGTTTAAAAGTAGATTTGCTCCACTGCTCTAAATGTAAAAAATGTATCCATACCCACAACGCATCCTGCTTGTTGCCCTAGCCTGTATGCGTCACTCACCTTGCTGGCATCTGGTGAAGTCTTTTTAGAGGCAGGGCTGGTGGCACCTTTCTTGTTTACTCCCAGCATCTTCTCCTCTCCCAGAACCCTCTGCTGTTCTTCTTCAGGTAAGCTCTGAATTTTGGAGGAAATGGCAAAATAACTAAATAAGGAGTTATGACTATTTTTCATTCTCTCTCTGCCTTTCCCCATATATCTAGTAGATTAATGTATATATAGTTTGGAAGCATCTTCAGGTAGTGCAGAACATGGCTGCCCACTTTCACCCAAGCAGCTTAAGATTTCCAGGAAATTAAGTCAGCAGCCTAGCATGGGCATTGGCTGCTTCATTCTCCTACCCACAAAAAAAATGTACTAGGAAGCTGCCTCTGAAAACCAACTGGCAGCTTAGTTCTCACAGAATGCATTATTCATTCTAGTGCAGAGAGAGACTTACAGACTATTCTAAAACAACTGTGCTGGCTATCAATTTGAAAGTCTAAGTGACCTGGGATCACAAGCAATTGAAGTCAGTGGCTTAATTCAGACATCATAAAGAAGTACTGTTAAATTAAGTTAACAGTTTTGGGTTGATGCCTGGATTAACACACCGTAAGTAGAGAAGCAACTCTAAACCACTGTTTAGATTTTAAATTGTTGTTAATGCAAACAGTGGTTTGGGGAAATGTTGAATAGAGACCGCTTCTCCTTTTATGAACCAATCCCGCTTCCACCAATTGACCAGCAATGGGGCATCCAGTCCTCTCAATGCAAGAGGCAATATATGATATGGAATGGAGCATGGCCTTCTGGGTTGAGACCTCATCACTACGGACTGCGTGACGCTGATCTTTCAGATTTAGACAAGAAAAGTTTACACAGAGGAACCTAAGACCAGTCCAAGTCAAATATTTCAAGGTCGAATAGGAGAGAATTTAGTGGACACTGAAACCAATGAGATTTAAAAGTGCTTAACCAACTGGATTGCACCCCACTGTCTTTTTAGACAAGGCTTTTAAAACAGTTATCAAGAACTGCAGAGTACACAGAAAGGCACTGCTATATGTTCACCCAGAATATGACCCTTCTTAATGCTCCCAGTCCCAATCACTCATACCAAAGTCCATTTTCTTAGCTGGTCCAAGCTGTATGTGTGAATGGGAAGGGTAACAGAAAAGAGCTGCTAAAAAACTTAGTAACACAGCTTGGCAGAATGCTGTGGCAAACTCACCTCCAGGAAACGCAAGAGCTCAATTTCATAATCTTTCTTTCTCTATAGGGGCAAAGTAGCAAAAAAGAGTCAGTTCCTGGTACGTGCCATGAATTTTGCCTCCTTCTGCTTCCCCTCCAGAGCTGCACCCTCCTCCAAACATCTGACTCCTGCCAATGCAGGTTTCTAAACATCAATATAGATATTTGGAATCAGAACCCTAATAGCCAGCATAAGTCAATATGACTTCATGAATAACTTTGAGAAACATGCTGTACCATTGGGGCCAGCAACTGGCAACCCAGAGCCAAACTCAGCCCACTGAGTCGTCCCTATGTGCCAACCTTAGAGGCTAAAGACGACTGTAGTGTCTGGGACAACAGGACTTGACAGAAGGGAGTAAGCAGTAGAGATGAACCTTAAAAACTGGCTTTCTGGCAAAGCAAATTGCTATCCAGGGGCAATGATGCTTTATTACTGATATAGGTGTGTGTGTGTGCATGTTAAGTGAGAGACACAGGACAGTGTTTCAGGGCTGTATGTGAATTCCTTAAATGGGAATATGGGCCCAAGGGAAAAGGATTCAACAGCAGATGTAATTTGAGCAGCTGCTGGAAATGGGAGGAAAGCAAAGCATTCTGGACGCTTTAAACACCGTGATTCTCAAAGGGTGTGGAGCTCTACACTGGTGTGGCAGGAAGATTCAAGGAACTAAAAAAAATATTTAAACATTTCAGTGTACAGTAGTATAGTATAGTATAAGAATATTTATTTGCAAGATATGGATAGCTATCTTTTCAAAATGAGAGCAAGAGCATCAAGTGTGTGGGAATGATTCATGTTAGCTGCATTTTTTAAATATTATATGGATGTCCCATGATCATATTACAAAGTAGTTGTGTTCTACGTTATAAATCTGCTAGGAGTTGTTTCTTTTTGTTTCCCATGAGCAATTTTTTATTTATTTTGGCATGAGCAATTTTTTATTCTGAAAGTGTGGCTCCACCATTTGCAGCTACTTCCTGGGGGTAGGAGGTGCTTCCAATGCCATTTCAGATTCATTACAGGAGCAGGGACATTTTCAACCTGCAACAGCAATGCTATTGCAAAATGGGAGAACAAACCAATACTCTGATGAGAGGAGGCTAATTGGGGAAATTGTAAATAGGACCTGGTAAGGGAGTCGGAAGATGACATGTAACATCAATGAAAGCAAACTATTCTGGCCTCTGTACTGTGTGTATTTTAAAGTATCTTTTAGGCTATTCAGTTTGGTATTTATTGACATAAAATTGTATCAATTATCACCTGCTTCTGTTTTTATTGTACCTGCTTTTGTCTTTTTATCTGGTTCATAGATGCATCTAAAGGATGCTTTTGAGCAGCTCTTGAAATCAGGGGTGATATGGGGCAGGGGTGGTATGACAATTAATGGATCGGACAATTTATGGGGAAGGGCAAGGAGTAATAGAGAACAACAGTTTTCTTTTGCCTTAGTGTCATTTGTAATAATTTCAGCGGTCCATCAGGGTGCTGCTTTTAAAATGCTAGTTCAGTTAATGGAAAAACTACCCCCCTTTGGAGCTTCTGGATCCTGATGTTTTCTCAATGTCTCTGGGAAATTTTCCTACTGATGTTGCTGGTGGTCTGGTCAATGCTCTGGTCTTTCTCCAATTTAGTGGAGATGACCCAGGTAATTGATACGGTTGCTTCTAGATGCCCCCGCTCAAACCACATAACTAATTCAGTTCCCTGGAAAATCTACATACAATGAACATAAAGAGTTTAAAAGTCATGAAGAATATTTGGGTGTCAGAGGTGGCTACTGCTTCTCTGAAGAGTGTGAGGTGCCCATACGGCCCTAAAGCAAACAGTAGTTCATCTATTCTTAACCAAACTTGAGAAGGATCCTGGCAATTTAAATAATTGGTACCCAGATGCTTAGGCATTAAATGTGCCATTTTTAGGAGAGGTGTTAAAAAGCATGAGGTGACCTATAAACTTCATATGGTTTTGGATGAAAGTGGCTACTTGGATCCATTCCAGTCTGAGTTCTAGGCCTGGTTTTGAGACTGTAAACCACCTTGGTCACCCAGGTGGCTGGCCTCATGGGTATGAGTGCAACCTTGTTGATTCTCCATAAATTCTTGATCACCTTTGATGCTATCAACTGAAATTTTTTTTATGGGCCCCATTTATAGGACCAGGAGGCACTGCTTTACTGCAGTTCTAGTCTTGCCTGGAGAAAGGCTTGTCAAAAGGTAGTGTTGGGAAACTACTGGTCCCTCAGGGCCTTTGGCTTATGAGGTGCCACAGAGATCTCACAAGTTATCAACATTAAACCACTGAGTGAGGTCATCCATTGGCTTGGGCTGAAGTGTTCACATTATGCAGATCACCCAGTCCTTTTGTTGCCATCCTCTGATCCTAAGGAGATGTAGAATTTCTGTACCAGAGTTTGAAGACAGCCCCAATTTAGATGAGGGTTGGAAAAGCTGAACCTTAATCCAAACAAGACAGAAGTACTGGTTGGGAAGTTTGTTGATCTGGGCAGAGGCTATGTCATCTTTTGGATTGGGTTGCACTCCCACAACTTTAGATACCCTTAAGGACCAAGTACACAACCTGCAAGTGCTTCTGAGTCCAGCATTATTATCCTTGCATTGGCTGATGTTGGTAGGCGGTAGCGCTTTTCACCAGCTACAGACCTACCTGGGGAAAGTGGGCCTGGCTTCAATTATCAATGCTTTAGTCACATTCAGCCTGGATTATTGCCATGATCTCTACATGGGGCTAACCTCAAAAGAAAATTCAGAAACTACAATCGGACCATACCACACCTATCCTACAACAACTGCATTGGTTATCAATTCATTCCCAGATTCAAGTTTAAATACTGGTAATAACCTTCAAAGCCCTAAACTGCCTGGAACCCATGTTATTCTGAGGACTGCCTTCACCCACATGAACCTGCCCAGGCTTTAAGATCAGCAACAGTAGTCCTGCTCTTCAGCCCATCATGAGCAAATATCAGATTGACAAGTAGCAGGAACAGGGGCTTCTTAATGGCACAATTGTGGAATTCTCTCCCCAAAGAAATTGGACGAGCTCCTTCCCTTTTGGTCGGTGCTTCTGGAAGGAAGGAAGGAAGCTTTCATTCTTCAGTTTTTACAGTGCTTTTGCTGATTTTTAATACTGTTGTGTATTTTTACTGCTTTATCTGATTTATATTTTTACTATACTATACTATACTATATTCTTGTTTAGTATATGGGCTGCCGAAGCGAGCACTACTATATTCTTGTTTTACAATATGTTTATTTCAATGTAAAGCTGCTCTGGAATATTGTCCACAGAATGTCAAATGAAGGGATCATTCAGATTCAAATGTAGGTTAAAATTGTCCCTGGAAAGCAATGCGAAGGGGGGGGGGGGGGAGAGGACGACACAGCAAGAACTCAAGGGAAGAAATCCTAGATTTGTTCCCCTCACCTAATGAAGGAGTATTAGTTGGAGGGTCAGAAAGTAAATTATTCAGTCAGCATACCCACATGCATACGTGTAAATAACTGCTTTCTCTACAAACTAGGGAAGGTCAAACCACACCTTCTTCATGTATCGTTTCTGAGTTCAAAAGATACAAGACAGTTTCACATTGATAGGAAAGAACTGGTTATCAGTAGCCCAACTAGAGGAAATCCTTTCCAGGCACAGAAACCACCTTAAGGGGATTTCTGTTGTCATCTATGGGTCACGCCCTTGAGTAGTCTTATTCATACAAATGCTAAAAAGGTCTGAGGAATCCCCCAGATTCCTTTGATGATGGGTAGAGGATTGAAGCCCCTAGAGAAGGAGCGGAGGAAGAGAGACAATTTTTCCAAATGGCAGCCTCTCCCCCAGGGCTAAGCTTCACATATGCACAACAGGCTTCTTAACCTTTTCCAAAGATCAAGACGAAGCAACTCTGCCATTTTGAACAAGGACTGGGGGACTGGGACTCAAGAGGGAAATGGGGTCCTGCCGCCTGTGAGATATAACTACCTCAGAAAAGGCCCTAGGTTAAGCAGCCAAATAGACAGGAGAATCCGCCATTATCTCACACTGTCACTGCTGAGGAGAGCCGAGCTGCTTAAAATGGCCGCCACAGCTTCAAGTAGTAAGGAACAGGCAGCAGCAGGCCCAAAGCCTGGACTATTGATAGAACCACTGTAACTGTCATATTAAAAATTTGAGGGGATTTTTGTGTGTCAGGAGAAGAGGAAGAAGTCTCCAAGTCTGGAGGTTTTGTGCTGGTACAGCTGGATAAAGCACAGGCAATTCTCCTCAACATTTGGCCACTTGAAGCTCTGGAAAAAACCCTCTCGTCCTTGTCCTTGCATGAACACCCTCCATCACATGCCTTAGCTTTCCCCCTCTCCAGACTCAAGAGCGGGAAATCTTTTCTGCCACCTAGCAAAGCTTGTTTTCTTGCCACGGATGCATCTCGGGTTGGAGGGAATTTTAAACAAGCGCAGCTACTGATGATTTAAACAGCAACTCATCAAGGCTAAGGGGAAATTGATTCTGAGGCAATTTGCGGTTGATAAATGCATTAGATCAATCAACGCCAGAAAACAACAGAGACAATCAATTAATCCCCGATAAATGGGAAACTTATGTAAACTGCCCTGAGTTGAGCCAGACTTCAGGTCTGCACGATCAACTTTGGGTTTGTTTGTTTGTTGCTTCTTTTGTAACAACTGAAGCCAGGTGCGAAAGGCGTAGAAATTAAAAGTATTCTGCACCCAGAGATTTAAATACAAAAACTGAGGTGAGCTCAGTCTTGCCACAGAAAAACCAACTCCTGGTTGCCTCTCCCCCCCACACCCCAGCAAAAAACAACAACCCCGATCTTCATTTCAGGACTACAATTTAGGGCAGGGATGGATTGATTTTCTTCCTGCCATTGTTAAGCTAGAAATTCCTGCAGATCTACTTCAAGCAACCCAGTAGCTCAGTAGCTCTCGATCTACCTTCTGACCAGCACTGAATTAAGCAACTGGACTCCCTTTCCCTCTCCAAATATTTCAGCCTCTGAGAGGAGCCAGAGCTCTAGGAAAAAACCCTCTGCTGCTGTGGAGCAGGCAGAACTGCAACCGGGTGGGGCTTCCTCCCACAGGAAGGAGGAAAAACTGCAAGGGCCGGCATGGCCGTGCCTGAGCAAACAGGCAGGAGGAGAAAAGTCTCCTCCACCGTTGAAGGGCATTTTTACTCTCCAAATTTCAGGGGTCTTCTGCTTGTTTGCAGAATTCATGGGAGTTTTGCTTCTCCACATCCAGGAAGAATTTCACACAGGGCCTGGGCTTGAGGATGGGTGGCAGACTGCATCCCCCTGCAAGTTACTAGAAAGCACCACCATTTAAAACAAACAAACAAACAAACAAACAAAAACAGGGAAGAAAAGCAGTCTGAATAAGACTGCAATTTCAGCCAAGTTATCTGTAAGACTGCAATTTCAGCCAAGTTATCTGAGGCAAGAGGAGTGGCAGTGACCAACTGATTTGCTTTTTAAAAAAACAAAACAAAAAACAACCACCCCAACCCATCACTGTGCTTGTTTTCTTGGTTACTTCAAAGGATAACAGACTTGATTTTCATACTCTGTTCAAACACTGGGGAAGATAGCATTTTGCTCGCACCCAGCAAATCAGAGAAACCAAATCTGTGGGTGACTTAAAAAACAAAACTCCACCCCCAAACTGAGGTAAATGAAATCCATTATCAGCAGCAGGGTATGCAGTAACAGCTGGAACCTGCCTGATATACAGAACCACTAAAGTCTACCCGTAATTTGTCTCTGGGCATTATTTTTAATCCTTTCCCTTTTTCGACACACCCTTTTTCGACGCCAGGCTCACCTGATCACACTTTTTGTGGTAGGCGTCTTTTTCCTTCTGGGAAAGGAGCTTCCACTGCTGACTGCAGAGCACCATCCGTTCTGTGCTTGGGACATCTTTCATGTTTGCCATCAGTTCAGCACAGTAAAGCGAGTAACTATTCCTAAAACAGCAATTTCCTTTTATATAGCACCAACCCATTAAGTTACCACTTGGGGAAATTTATGTAAACATAAGAATAAGCCACACAAAACTGCTGCCTGAAGTGCTTCTCCCACACTCTCATAACCCACCACCACCACACATTTTTTTTTTGGGGGGGGGTGTCTTAATTTCCACCTCCAACCCTTACTATGAATGCAGTAATGTGGATTATATGAATAAATAGGGGTTCAGTGGTGTCTACTGTACAAAGGTTAAGAGTCACATCTATTATGCTATCCACTTTTGCCTCACAGGTTCCCCATCCTGATTTTGATTTCTGGGTCTTATTCATGATGTTGGATTTTGAGCTCTAAAGCCATTATTATTATTCTTATTATTGGCTTGGGATTAAGATATGTAAGGACGTAATCAACAGAGAGAAAATACCCTCCTACACTTCCCTCAGGCCCACGCCTAGGGTTACCCCCTTTTTCTTACTCTGGACCTTCTCCCCCAGCCAATTCCCAAGGCAGTCTTGGTCATAAGTACACAAAAGTTACTATCCAAATAAAATGTCACAGCCCTCTTAAACATGGGTGTTGTGAAAGGAAGTGGTTGGGTGAGGAACACACACTGCTTCCAGTTTATGAAGTTTCCTGGTTTTGCCGGACAAATAGGCCTTTCAGCTCTTTCAGAATGCTTTTTTAATTCTCTCCCCATAACTTGGCTTTCTGCTGCAGGGGTGCAGTTTGTAAAAAACTAACCATGTCTACTTGGAAGTAAGTCCTATAGAATTCAATGGGGCTTACTCCCACATTAAGTGGGATTAGGAATGCACCCCAAATCAACAGATTAAATCTGCATAAATGTCCATAAACAGGAAAACAAGGGGGGAAACCCTACTGTTTTCTTTTTTAAAATTAATTGATATGTGTCATAGCAGGCATCATCTTAGAAAAGGCACCCCTCCTATTAGAGAGAAGTCTCCCTTGAGATGGCACCTGCCACTTACTGCTTTTCTATGTACCTGCATTAAAATAATCACTTATTTTTTTAAAAGAAGCTTAATCTGCTACCCAATTAAAATCAGGGTATTTTTCGCAGTCAGCCAAAAATGTTTGAAGAATTAACCTTAAATAAAAATCACTCCATGTAAAAAACCTAAGACTTCAGAGCAGGATTCTAGCCTTGCCTTCCCTTAAGCATTTTCTAAAGATGATAATTTTCTTCCAAGGCATGGTCTGAAGGTAGATGATGCAGACACTTTGCTGAAGGAGGTGTGGGGCAGGTCATTGCCTGGATGAGAGACTAAACTGGGAATTCCTTGTACCCTCCTTTGAGTTCCATGATGGAAGGAAAGTTAGATATAAACGTACCGAGCAAAAAAAATGTGTATGGGTTTTTTAAAATAAAAATGGAAGAGCGTTCAATCAAGTAAGGAGCAGCCTGCGTAACTATGCAACTTAAGAGAAATGAGCAAATCAGCTTATACAGTTCAAGCTGCTAGATTTCTCTTGGCACAGAATTTTAGTATCTTTTTAGTACAACCCTGAACATGAGACAACTCTGTGGCCTTGATCAAGAACCCAAAGTTTCTATAGAAAAAGGTATGTCAATGGATTTATTTATTTGATATCAGGATTCATATCCCAACAATTACACACTGCTTGGTGTGGCTTCCAACTATAAAAAATGACTAGAAAATACAATAGATATTGTGTGGAACTACAACATAAATGACATCCATTTAATACTTGACACATGGCAGGAAATCAAGAGAAAACCAGCAATGCAATGATATCTGAATTGGCTTTTGCATCAGGGTTTCAGGAAGCCTCCTCTGCTCTGAGGCTGTGGAACGCAGGAAAATACTTCTAGAAGAGTGAAGCAGTGGGGTGGATTCAAGAGCAGCCCAAGTACAAAAATGGTGAGCAGTTGTGTTTTCCTAGCACAAGACTCAGGAGGAGGGGACAACCCCAGAACAACCCCCTTGCCAGCAGCAGCACCTAACACCTACTGGAAGCAAAGGCTTCCCCACGAGGCAAGGCCTACTCCCAGGTATGAAGATGGGTAGCAGATCAGGAAAAAACACACAACTCAAGAGAGCTGCATGAAGGAAGATCCTGAAGAGGAACTCCTCAGCTAATCTCACAGGAAGCCTGCAAGTGATGGTGGTCATGGAGAAGTGTGGGAACTTGTCAATCTCCTTCCAATACCCTGAGCAACCAGCTGAGGCAGGCTGAAAGGAGAGTCCTACCAGGGTGTTTTTATGTGCATATGTGAGATGAACCACTTCCATCTCAATGTCGAACGTCAGGCAGGGACTCAAGGAAGCTGCCAATAGAAAGACTCCTTCCATCAAGTGAGGAGAGCATGGACACAAGAAGTGAGTGTCCAGTCTTGAGTAACTCAATAAATTTGTATCTCGTCTTCATTTAAGGAGTCAAGATGGCATGTGTCCCACCCCCATTTTAGCCTCACAGGAGTCCTGCGAAGAAGATTTTAAGTTTGCAGTGACTGGCCCATGCACTGTGAGCTTCATGTCTGAGCAGGGCTTTGAACCTGCATCCATCCCACTCTTAAGTCTAACGCATGGGCATCTTCCCACAACAAGCAGACATTGGGTGGATGGCAGATGTCGCCCTCCCACCTGGGTATATTTTTACTGGCATACAGTTCCAGCCCAATATGAATTACATTTACCAATGTGGAAATGCCCAAGTGCCCTCACAACTCCTCCCCAACTACCAAACCCAATTCTCAAGGGCACGGCAACTTACGGAGGCGGCTTGGTGGGTCGCCCATCAAACTTGTCCTTCAGCTGCCTCTCCGCTTTAGTCAGGGTGGAGCGAGGGGGCGCACCTTCCTCGAAGTTCATCTCTGGGTGCTTCTGGATATAATCCCGCATCACTTCCTGTGGGCAGAAAACACACGGGGCATTTAGCGTGACAGAGGCAGGCTGGTAGAATACCCTCCCTAGGCTCTGGGGTTGTGGACAGGGCAGGAGGGGGCCCGGCCTGTGCTACCCTGACCAGTTTTAAACATTTGGCAGAAGAAGCAGAGGAGGAGTTGCTTTGCAACTCCCTTCCGAGGGAGCGATGCCCAGAAGTCGGCTCTCGGAGCGCGGCTGGGTTTCTACAGCTGCGACAAGGCCGGGCTGAGCACAGGGGGGAGAAGATGGAGGGGAACTGTTGAGTGTTCCCTACCTCATACTCCTTCCGCTGCTCCAGAGCCTTATGAATCCATTTCAGCCTTTTTTTGTCCGAGAGCTGAGACCATTGCTTGCCCAACGAATCCTTCAGCTCCTTCGTGGTGGCCTGAAAAACCCAGGTGAGGAAGGGGAAATAATAATAGTAATAAAAAATAGGTAAAAATGAAAAAATAGGGGAGGAAGCAAAAGGGGATGGACTGCCCACCCTAATGGTACGGCAGTGAGCTAAGCTACACTTTTGGAAAGGCAAGTTAGAAAAAAAAAGTTTTCCTCAGGCTCCTTTAAAGGGAGCGAAAAAGCCCAATACACAGGAAATATATAAACCCACAATCTGTGGGTTTGCTTACTTGCTACATAAGAATCTGATATCTAGCATCAAACAAGGCAATCTGAGAATCTAAAATGTTTATTTTAAAATACTAAGAATATTTCTAGCCCTCATGGGCCATAGGTCTCATGTCCTTTTCCTCACTCTATTCCTGTTTCTGACCCAGAGGACCAAATATCCAGATATGAATTACAGCAGCAGAGAATACAAAGCTAAACAAACCGCATGCAAACATTACACACGAACACTAAGGACTGGATCAGATTTATTTAGCCTATCTGTCTCCAATATCAGCCCTCTAGATGCCTGCAGGCAAGCTGGAAAATGAGATTTCCTGTTTGTCCTCAAGCCACTGGCATTGGTGGTGTTTTGTCTCTGGCAACCCACTCTACTGCTAATAATATTATTATCTACAGAACCGCCTACAATTCTTTCAAAGCCATTTATGTCTATCAATCATCACCAACACTCTGTGGCAGTGAGTTCCAGAGTTTATTTTCTCATGATTTAAAACTGGATCACCCTAAATTCTTACCGGATCAGTTTCCTAAGCCTCTGTTTCATTAGAAAGGGGCTCCTCCATTTTCCTGATCATTTCACTTGCTATTTCCCCCCATCACTTCTCTAGCTCTCTCTGGAACAGGTAACACCAGCTTTCCTCAAACCTGGATTCTTTGGACTACAGCTCCCATCAGCCCAAGCCACCACAGCCAAGCTGGTGGGGGCTGATGAGAGCTGTAGTCCAAAGCACCTAGAGGGCATCACCTTGGGGAACTGCATTATATACTCAGCAGAATCAAGAGGCAAAGCTTTTTCTAGATTTTCAATGGGGGGAGGGATTGCATATTTGAAAACTTCCTCCTCCATTGTTGTTGTTGTTGTTATTTTAATACCCCTTCACGTAGGAAAACAGCATTGCTTACAAGGAACATTTCCTTCTAACATGTGGGTTGTGTGAAATGAAGGTTTAAAAAATAAAATTCAAAATATGATATCCCATCGGCGGCCCAAACAGACAAGTCTTTTGCCACTTGTTTCTGCTCCAGCTGTAAAGTGGTACTAACACAGTGGAGTACCCAGAAATAAAATTAGTCTGTGTATCAGTCTAAGAGCAAAATCTGGATTTATTGGGTACAGAATGCATATCCTTCCTTACATTCCTTCATTGTCCTCCTTTTTAAGAACACAGCTGTGTGTCATCGTTCTCCCCCCCCAAAAAAAATCCCCCCCTTTTCCTCCATCTCGTGGGCTCTTCTTATCCAAGTCTCTTACACCACCTACTTACATCAGGGCGCACTTTCAGGTAGATCTTCTTCTCATGAGTGTACCAGAGCTGTTGAGGAGTCTTGGGTTTCTCTGGGATATCAGACTTCTTGGCATTTTGAATGAGGTCGGGGTGGTCTTCCCTTCACAGAGCAAAAGTAACAGGGGGTGGGGACAAAATGGTAAGGCAGTGGCAGTACCAGAACCATATGAAACACAGAAACACATTATCCACTTCCTTTAAAGCCCCATTCATCATTCCCACCTCTCAAACACTGAAAGAAGCCGCTAATTTGATTCAGGCTCTTCTCATAAGAAGGTGCCCTTTCAGATGGAAATTATTCTACCTGCCTGAAGAATATATTCATTTGTGAATTTTGCCATTTGTTGACCCAGGTTTCCAGACAGGAAAGAAAAGAGGTTCCTACATTGCAGGATATGACCTTTTTAGTCCCTTATCACCAAAACAAAGCAGCTTTTTGCGGCAATGTTAACGTAAGTAAATTTTGGTACATGTCTGCAACTGAAATCCACAGCCACGCCTGACGTGCTAAAGGTGAAGCTATTGCTTAGATAACTCTTACCTAAATCTTGCCAAATTTCGCTGAAAATCTTGTTTCTCTCGCTGGAAGTCTTGGATGTACTTCATCTAGAAGACAAACCAAAAAAAAGGGGGGGGGAGGTGTTGAATACAGGTGAGACAGGAAAAGCTGACAAGTTTCCAAGAACAGCCACAACACTAAAACACTTCTAACACATGAAGCAGGAGAGGGCAGAACTGTGCAGCTCTTTGGGCCCTCCTCCATTCCTTGAGACCACCTCCTTCCTGCTACATTTAGAAGCTTAGACCCTCAGCAAGCCAAGGAAACACAACAAAGCCCTGTGGCATCTGCTAGTCTCTGGGAGCGGCATGAGCAGGCAAGTAGTGGCATGAGGGTTAAACAGGCAGGTGAACTGCCATCTTTGGGGAAACTGTTGCATGCTCTCAAGCCCCTCAGGAGACTAGGAGGGGTGGAGAAAGCGAACACAACCATTCACACAGACAGACATGCCTCTTGCTCTCTCTCTCTGGCCTCCATAGTGGAGAAGACACCTCACATCAGGCATGGGGTGCCTTTTACAGTCCAGGGGCCACATGCAAGTGGTGGGTAGGGCCAAAAGCAAAAGCGGGTGGGTCTATGGTTGTGACTTGCCTTGCAGTCGTGCAGAAGTCAAGAGGTTTCTACATACAATGCACACACCCCTCTCTCCATCCAGGCAAGCAAAGAGGCACTATTACAGCTCAAGGCCGCAAGTCAGCCAGGCAAAAGCATGTGTGTCAGGGTGCAATAGGAGCAGGGCCAGGGAAGGATGTGGCCTGGGGAAAAAGGGGCCGCCTACAGAGTGGCCCAAGGGCTCGATAAAGAGGAGGCATGAAGCCCGCCTCAGGGCCAGATGTTCCTGCACCCCTGCCATACATCATTCAAGGCTGGGAAACTGGAAGGTGCCAACAGGTAAGATGGCACCTAGGAACCCATTTTTGCTAAAAGAAACATCAAGCAGTACATGCGTTCCCTAAGCTAAAAACAGACACTTCAACCTCCCAATTAACCCACCTTGAATATGTAAAAGCGCAAGGTGGCATTCTTCAATAGCCCCATTCAGAGCTGACCTCCTAATGGACATGACTAACTTTGGGATCATTTATTTCATGGGACCAACTCTGAATAGGGCTTAGCTTACTACAACCCATAAGAGGTCGAAGTGAGTTCTGGGAGTAGTCATCCCAGAACGATGGCATCCTATAAAATGGGCTTTCGCAGTAAAGCAAATTCCATTTTCAAGGCCCTAAACATTTCCAGCCATTGCCGAACTGCAGCTGAAGGGAAGCATCAAAATGATGGGGGGGGGGGTCGGTCGTCATACATTTTGGCTTGGTTTCTGAACACTGCAAGGTAATTGAGGGAAGGGGCTTTTCCTTGCAGAAGGCCCTTTTGCATAAGACTCCCAAGAGCACCTTGCTGATGCTGCCTTCTGCAAAAGAAACCTTCCCCAACCCAGCACATTCCAGATGCTTTGGACTACAACTCCCATCAGTCCCAAGCTGGGAAAAGCTGGCCTGCAGAGAAAGGGGAACAAGCACTAGGATGCTCCCCACAGCACAGAGAGCTGCATCCCTGCAGATGCTCATATGCAGCACTTTCCACAGCCTCCATGTTCATTTGCTCACCTTCTTCTTTTCAGGGAGCTCCTTATACTTTTTGGATAGTATCTTGGTGAGATCCAGATTGCTCATTTCCGGGTGTAGCTTAGCATACTTTGCTCGCTTCTCCATGAAGAAACGGAAATATGGAGTCAAAGGTTTCTTGGGGAAGTCAGGATGCTTCTGAATAGGGACAGGAAAGGAAGCAACAAGGAAGGTTTATTGTTTCGAGCCTGCCTGGTCAGAAGTCCACAAAATGTGTTGCTGCTTTTAAATTAACATCACATGACTCTTTCTATTCCACGCCATCTCCATTTTGTTCTGTGTGTGCACATGCTCCCCCACTGTATTTTTTTGCGGGGGACACGGAGAGTCCCATCATTTTTGCTCCCTACTAACATAGGGCTGAATTGATCACTTGCAGGCAGCCCCATGGAACTACACCAAAGGGCAGTGAGAAGCAGGTTTCTTACCCCAAATCTAGTTAGTACTTTTCAGAAGCAAATCATTCCCATGTAACCCTGTACACACAGCAGCAAGACCTTCCCCCATAGCAAATGAGAAAAAAAATATGTTTCGGGTTTTTTCTCCCGCCCACAAACTCCACCCCAATCAGAAGGTGAAAAAAAAGAATTAAATCAGAATTAAAAGATGAGAAAAGGTTAATGAATTAGATCCACCATAATTGGCTAGTCATGGGCATGAGCTTAAAGGGGCAACAGTGGTTGTGAATGGAGACAGGGATTCTCCAGAGGGCAAGAGACTGAAACAAGTTGCAGACAGCAAGTCAATCAGGTGTTGTTTTTTAATTTTTTAAAAAAGCAAAAGGATTTTAGCATCCAGAGATAGCTTTTAGTGGCCCATTTCTTTCACCACTATTTTTCTTATTTATTTTAATGTTGTAAACCACTCGGTCCCTGCTTGAGGCAGATTAAATTCATTCACAAGGCAGGTCAGTGCATGTAAACTGTATCAGTGTTATTTACACAGCGTCATCTATGTACACAGTTTACAAAGAACAGGCCCCCTACCTCAAGTGGGGGCTGTCTAATAAAATAAATACGGAAACAGCCAAAGCAAGGAAGTGGAAGAATTCGCGACTATTTCAACAACACATACTTTGGCTTATTTGCAATAAAGGGAGTGGGGGAGAAAACAATGCAAAGGCTTTGGGGGAAAAGGCAAGTTAAGATTCCGTCTGTGTTAAGATGCCATTAAGAGGCCAAATATTAAGTCCCAAGATACTGCTTCTGCTCCCATACTGTTCCAAAGGTAGAGGCTGTATCTCAGGGGGAAATGCAGAAGGCCCCAGATTCAATCCCTGGCACCTCCAGCTTAAAGTGTCCAGTAGCAGCAGGGGAAGGGAAAGATCCTGCATCTGAACAAAAGCTGATGACCCATTAAGGCCTGTTAGGCCTTTAGGGCCCACCTGCCAATTACCCAGTGTCACAAGGAGGCAGGTAAACAGGCATCTGGGCTGGGCCAAAATGCAGGAGCTTGCGAAGAATTCTGGGTGGTGCTTTGAAGTCCCAACAATTGGCTGATTGTCGGGACTTCAAAGCACCACATAGAGCCATGCCGTGGCCATGTCACCTGACCTCACTGCAACACACAGGCAGAGCATCTATACACTGGAAGGGAGGAACTCCACCACCACACATGAGGTTGTGCTGAGAGCCATCTGGTGTGGAAGCATTTCCACCCTGAGCACCAATGACAGAAGGCATGGCTGCGATATGCAGTGGATCCTACAAGTCCCCCACCCAGCCACATAGTTGTAACACATGGCTGGTAAACACTTGGTTTTAGCTGAGATTCTTGCATTGCAGGGGGTTGGACTAGATGCCCCTTGGGTCCCTTCCAACTCTAAGATTCTATGTGAACGTCCTACTTCTCATGCAGAAGGGGGCTCAAGAGCAACAACTCCTCTCAAATGTGTCTTCTGATTTCACTGAATTTTATGGCTCCTGTTTGTGAGCTGCCTTAAACTTTTCTAAGGAAAAGCAGGGTATAAACATTTTTAAGAGAGGATGCATTATATAAGTTTAGGAACCAGGCAAAAATGTTCCTCCTCAACCAGTCCTCAGGTTGATTAATATTCTACAGTTTTTTAAAGGTGTCTGTGGGATGTTATTGTTTTGCTGTTTTGTTTTACTCATTTACTTGTTTCTGTATTTTATTGTGTGAACGGCCTGAGATCTTACGATGAAGGGTGGTATATAAATCTAAGAAATAAAAAATAAAAAGTTGGTATCTCTCAGTTACAGGTTTTTCTTAAACTGGATTTATAGTTTCTTTAATGCCTGGTTGACAGGGCCACGCCTGGGAACTGCAAGAAATACAGTTGCCATGGCTAAAATGCATGCGCAGGGCACCATGCCTGGGGTTCAAGCGCCCCCCCCATTTGTGCTTCCGTCCCATTTGTTCGAAAAGCAGATCTGAGAAATTCGATTTTCATTTTGTGACCTCCTAAAACAGGAAACACCCAAAGAAGAGAAAAGCACAGGTGTTGAAAAAACAGCTCTGACTGAAAACCAACAGTTCAAGCAACTGGCAGTGCTCCAAATAGGAACGACTCAGAAAAAGGGCGCCAAGGTGGAGTTTTTGTGTGTGTGTGTGTGTGTGTGTGTGTGTGTGTAAATCTTCCAAACGGCACCTCAGGCAGTCTTCAGAGTGCATGAGCACTCACGGAAGAACAACAGATACGGGCAACACAAAAGGGTAAATCTAAAATTGATGTTAGGCCCATACCTTTATTAAAGACCAACTAAATGTCACAAAAGAGCGTGAAATTTTTCTCCAGAACCCTTCATTAGGATAGATTGCAAACAAAGGAAGGGGAGGGGGATAGGGGGAAAGTGTTTTCTTCCCAGAAGCCCTTGGCAGCATTTGGTGCAACCTGAAATCTGCAGAGCTCCTAGAGAAAGCCTCATTTGGATGCCTGTAACTTCCACATTTCATCTTAAAAGCTGACTCCACGGATTCTACATCAACTCTCCCTACACACACATAATTCACTATCCTGATGAAGTGTTCTGAGGAACTCAAAAGCTTGCAGACTAATTTTGTGACATTTAGGTTGGCCTAACGAAGCTGAAAGGGCGTTCCAATTTTGTTTTACTCTACACCGTGGAATGATATGTAGGTCTGTCAGCTTTCTAACCTCTTCTAGCTCCTAAAACCTTGTGAGTAGACACAAGTTGGTGGTAATGCTTTTTCCTATGAAAGTTTCTTGCTCATTCCTGCCACTTAAAGCTGCTGTTAGAAAGAAACAAAAGCAGACCCAACCCATTTTTTTCCTGGTCAACAGGCAACCCTTTCAATACTCTACTTCCACCAAAAGTAGCCTGTTAACTAGAGCACTGCAATAGTAATAATAATAACAGTATAGATTTAATTCCATTAACATATAATTGCTTTTTAATTATTGTTTCCTGTACGTTTTCAGCTGCTCTTGTTTTTATATATAAGCTGCCTTGAGCCCCCTCAGGGGAAAAGGTGGGGTATTCTTCTTCTTCTCATGTTTTCTATCCAGTTTGGATTCTGGCCTTTTCATGGAATGAACCTCACTTCATCCTCTTTAGAAAACACTGGTTGAAAGAGAGAATATGACTTGTGGCAGCATGGGGAAAGAGAAGAGGGTCACCAAACACAATGCTCAGATTTTGCTCACAGTCACCTGCCCTCTTTCTGTACTTCGGCGAGGAACTGTGTCTTAAGCGGGACTCCTGAATGGAAGGAGGCAAGCCCAGAGCTGTAACCCCTGCAGAAATGCAAGTGTGCAGGGGTGAATTCTGCTGAATCTCTTCATCTGAGAGAGTACTGAATGATCTGGTGGCATCCAAGGCACAGGTGTGGCAAACATACCTGCCCCTCATCAGATGCTGCCTGGCTGAAGGGAAGACCAAAGCAGTAGATCATGCAGAGACAAAAGACCTATTCCAGCATGCACAGAAAGCTACAGCATGGAGCCAAAGCAGGGCTATCTGCCCTGGTCTTGCCTCTATCACCCACATACTAGAGGGGTATGCCTGCAGCAGGGCTCCCCTCAACAGATGTGCTCCCGTCACATGTGGCCATCCCTGTTCTCCCTCCCTACATTATTGCTGTTTGTGTGATTTGCATGCCCAAATTAATTCAAAGTGTTGGTGCTGACCTTTAAAGCCCTAAACAGCCTCGGCCCAGTATACCCAGTATACCTGAAGGAGAATCTCCACCCCCACCGCTCAGCCCGGACACTCGAGGTCCTCCTCCGAGGGTCTTCTGCTGGTTCCCCCACTGCGCAAAGTGAAGTTACAGGGAACCAGGCAGAGGGCCTTCTCGGTAGTGGCACCCTCCCTGTGGAATGGCCTCCCTTCAGATGTCAAGGAAACAAACAACTATCTGACTTTTAGAAGACATCCAAGTTTTTAAGGATTGATGTTTTTATTATGTTTTTAGGTATGTTGTAAGCTACCCAGAGTGGCTGGGGAAACCCAGCCAGATGGGCGAGGTATTAACTAATAAAATAAAATAAAAATAACAGGCTGCAGTGGGCAGGTTCCTGTTAAAGATGGCTGCTTTGAAGCTTCTAGCAACTTTGACTCATTCATGTATTACTACCTGCCTGCCCCCAGAGAGCTCCTTCCTGGCACATGCTTTGGGAGTGACTCATTCTCAGTTTTTCACATTCTTTGAAGTAATCTGGTTTTAAGCACTTTAATTCAGAGGGGAGGGGCAAGAGACAATACAATTGTGCTACCCTTCTGCACTCTTAAAAAGCGCTTTGCTGATTGTTAAAGGGATACGCATATCAACAACTGCAAATTGAAATGCATGTGTGTATACGTGTATGTGTATACGTGTGTGTGTGTGTGTGTGTGTGTGTAATGAGGATTGTTTATAGGACAGGTGTGTGACACTGGAAGCTGCACTATTCCACTATTTCTCCCCTATGGCAGAACCAGCTGCCATGGTGCCATCAGATGTTTTTGGACTACACTTTCCAACCTCCCCACCCAGCATGACCAATTATCAGGAATGATGGGAGCTGTAGTCCCATTTATCTGGAGGGCATCTTGGTACCCACCCCTGCCCTGTGGGATCTTGCATGGGGGTCAGCAATGTTAAGAAACACTGGCTGCCAAGCACTGCAGCACAGGAAAAAAGCAGGAAAGTTAACAGAGCAGCCAGCCAGATTCAGAAGGAGACGTTCTCTCGTGAGTCCTTCCCTCCACTGAGTCAACGCTTACCTTCAGCTTTTTGCCCTTGTATGGGTTTTTCACGTGCTCCTCAGCATCCATAATCAGTTCTGTCAGGGTTCGGAACTTCCTCACCTGCAGGAGCAACCAGCAAATGCAACCAGACAGGGGAGAGAACAGCATTGTAAACCATTTCCAGGGCTGCAAGTCTTTACTAGCACACCATAGCAACCACAACTGAATGACTGAACTTGTGAGCGGAACTGAGAGCTAAGGGCACCTTTACACAAATCCCCAATTATGAAGCCACCACCTTGCTGCAGCTAAGCATGTCTGAATTTGATCAGTATTTGGATGGGGGAACTACCTAAGTTCTTACATATCCTTTAATTCTCAAAGAAGGCATCTTAATGGAGTCTGTGGCAAAAAGCAAATTGACTTTGTTGCATTAGCAAGCAGGTGATTCATCAATAGTTCTAACAATCCCCTATGTGCCTGGGGCATCCATGGAGTGTCAAATGGGAAGGCAATTTGTTGCTTCTACGTTTCATACAGCACCTACCACACAGCTGCCACTAAACATACATTGGCTGCATTCGCGCATTATGCTAGTAACTACCTAAAATTAACTATGTCTGGGGTGTTGATTGTGGAGTGTATTCTCTCTGGGGAAGGTACCATGTTGCCTTTATGTTTTGTGCAATATCTAGCATACAGCTGCCAGGAAACATACAACAGCTGTGTTTGCACATTATGGTAATCCATGGTTAGTTTTAATCGTGGCTTGCTTAACCAACCATGAGTTATCTCACAGACGAGCAAGCAAACCATGTCAAAACTTAAGATTGTTCTCCAGCTGTTCTAGCCTAATCTCCCACAGCTTGGTGCATAACTAGGGCAAACAAACCATAGTTAAGCACGGCCATTTGTACTGGTCATAACACCAAAGCCACAATTAAAACAAGCCATGGCTCGCAGAAGCCAACAGCAAACCATGCTTCACTTTGTGGTTTGTTGCCAGCTAACCGACTGTGGTTAGTCTTCTGGGCTCAGCTCACACATTTGAACAAACTAGGGCCTGGTTTTATGTTTCAATAAGGCCATTAATAGCAAATTCCTGAGAACAGCTGTTCTAGCAAAAATAACAGAATCCTATAGCACCTTAGAGATTTTGCATTTTTATGCTTAGAAATGTAATAAATTTTAAGGGATTAAGCAGTATGTCAATGCCTAAGTTTATATTTGCATTAGTACATAGGGTGAAAGGATTTTACAGTGAACCCAAAAACACAGAATAGCAGTGAAAAGGAAACATTTCTATGCACAACTCAAATAAATACAAGATCAAATCAGTTGCTCATCAGTAACATTAACTAGTAATTATCGGTTTTAAGTTAGCAAGACAAGAAAGATAATATATTTAACACCTTAAAGCGGAACAATAAATTTCTGCAGCAAGAAAGACGTTCCTAAATGCCATCTGTCTTGACTTCAACCCTAACAAATTTTCTAATGCTGGGGTAAGCAAACTTCAGGCTTGTGGGATCTACTTTGTGTTATTTTACTAGCACCCCAAAGTCCACCAAGTGAAACCCAGTGTAAAATAGCCATTAGAATCAAGGAAGAGAGTACTTATGAACACATGCTTAGCCCAGGAATTTGTTTTTGGAATGTGAACTGAGTGTTACAGGGGGTTGGTTTTCCTAAAAAGCTTTTATTTATTTCAGCAGTCTAATTTGCGCTTTTCGTTGCTGTTGTTTTAATTACTGGGAGCTGGAAACTCTTGCTGGTCTGCTGCCAGAGATCTTGCCCAGATCTCTCTCTACCAGTATATCCCAATCTGTCTTCTGCCAGCCATGGTTCTTCAGCTTCCTGCTGCAGCCTCCCTTCAAAACTCTTTTCTTACTGAAGCACAACGACTTAATGGTCAAAAACAGGATCTCCTCGAGGACTGCCTTTGTAGTAGCGATAGTGGTTTCATTCATACCATCAACACATTCGACAGTGCAATCCTGAGATCAATGGGGCTTGCTCTCGGGTAAGTGGATCTAGGACTGCGGCCAAAATGTGACATGGATGTGGAGAGTTAATAAGAAGGCAGCCGGCCAGCCCTTTGCCTGCCCAGGCAAAGATGAAGGAGATAGAGAGGATGTAATTAAGAGGAGTGATCGGGCAGATGGGAACTGGCAGCAAGAGGCAGGTAGTTTTGGTGGTATGTGGATGGAGAGGGACTTGAAAGAGATGTGGGCATCTGATAAAAGAAGGGAGAGCTTTACGGGCAAGGCAGAAGACACAGAAGAACCAGGGAAGGAAGCAGCACTCCTGCCTTGCTATCACACTGGCAAAGTCTTAGGACCCAGCATTCAGATCAAGGCAGCACTGCAGCAGACCAGAGAGCCCAGAACAAAGAGAAGTGCCCCATCCTCATACTAAACGACATTTCATGTCACAGACCCATATCAAGTATAAAAAAGGCTACCTCATTGGAGATTTCATTCCACTTCATCTTGCACATCTCACTGGAAAAGTCCTTGAAGGCAACTTTGTCCCAGTCCAGGTGGGATTCGGTGGTTTTGAACTTGCTGCCGTCATTGGAGGGCAGATTGTTCTTCATGCACTCCAAGAGGGTGAGCATATCTTCCTGGGTCCAACGGTCTGCGGGAGGGGAGGGGAAACATATACTCTGTATATCATACATTACATTTGGCATACACTAAGGATACTAAGGTTCATCACCAAGTTGCTTTTAGCCAATGAAATCATCTGCTCAGCCTGCAATACTACATCCACTTACCTGGGAATAAGTCCTGTTGAATTCAATGCGCCTTATTACTAAGTCAACATATTGTTTAAATATAAAATTTAATTTAAAAACGTGCTTATTGCAATGTACAGCTCAATGTACAGCTCTTTTCAAGGATCCTAAAGAAAGCAACCTTTTATCTCCCTAATTAGACTATTTACCGTTTTGTACGCAAGAATCTAATTGCTCTTTTTCAAATTTGGGTTGTGTCAAAATTCGAGGGAGTATGAGGATGCTTATATAATGATGCACAGAGAGGCTACCTCCACCTCACCAAGCCTTAGATAGACTCTTCTTAGTATCTTGCTGAGGATTTAGAAGCATATATAAAATAACAGCAAAGCAATAGCCAACAGGGTTTCATGTTCATAGCAAAATAGTACCCATGGACTACAAATCCCAACATGCAAGTCTTAGCTTTGCCCATAAAGAGTTCAACAGCAACATATGCAAACATGAACCCTAAGGGTCTGGAAATTTCATGTTTAATCAACCTTCTGTCCACGACCAGGAAAAATCTCCAATATATTCTAAATTATATAATTAAAGTGGGAGGTGGGGAGGAGGCCCTGCATAGATGGTAAACATCATATTCTCAAGAAGAGACTAGGAATGCATGAACGAGGTAATAAAGTATTCTTGTATTTAAGCACTTAGCCTGATAGCCACAGACAACCAGAAACTGCCATCAGGCAAGTAACTAGGGTGGCAGAGGAGAGATGGACAGCTTTGCACCAAGTTGGCTGAAAAAGGAAAACTCCTTCCTGCATTCCCATCTGGCTAGAAATTCAGTAAGCTAATTCATGAGACTTCTATAAAGGATTTACTTTGTCCGGCAATCAATTTCTTTTTTTAAAATATGCAAACTAGAACAAGCTGCGGCTGGAATCCTGTTCTGCAAAATTTTCTGGCGCAGCCCAGCTGACCCTCCCAGGAGTTCCCACCTTCTCACCTTGGTTTTTGGGGGCCGTCATTTCTAAGTCAGTTGGGCTATCCGCTTCTCCGTTCATCCTCCACCTCTCGGACCCTAGGGTGACACCTCCTGGGTCTGCCCCTTCCAGCTCCCTCTCGCCCCCCTTCACGATGGCGTCAATCACTTTTCACCCTGAAAGCAGGAATGAACGGGAGTTACAGCCTCTGCTTTCCCGCTACTGCCCTTCTTAACAGCACCAGCACGTCCCCTCCAAAAACAGGTGGCTTGTTTGCACACAGAATAACAACTCCTGAACTTGAACCTGCAAGTTCAAGTGAGTTTTTTTTAAAAAAAGAAAGGAGTTTTGATAAAATCAAGGTCTCAACACATTTTCCTTTCACCCTTGGGTAAGTGATTATGTGAACAGTAACAGGATTATCTTCTCTGGTGGATGGAGGGGAAGGTTTCCTGTAGGCAGAGGAAACGGCGGGTGTCCAAAGACGGCCACAGGAACATTCTGGAATTCTCTTTCCCTAGAGAAAAGTTGGGCCCTGAATCTTATCATGGCCAACGGCAAGAGATAAGAACAGTCCTCCAGCAACATCTGTCTACCCCTTGACCTAGAGGATTGTAACAGCACATCTATTCATTGGCGTCAGTGCTGGATTTATGTATAAGATATAACTTGGGGCCCCACTCTCTTGCCCCCACAAAAAAATTAAAGAAAAAAACCTATTAATTGTATTTCAGTTCAACGATTACCTTGATAAATACATAATTGGTTATGTGCAAAGGGCTTTAGATACCAATTAGGTTGATAAATTATCAAATAGCTTTTATTCAACACAAAAAAAGCAACCATTTGTTGACAAAGGACAGCTGGACATATAAAGGGCCCCATTACCTTAGTAGCTTAGGGCCTCACCAAACCTAAATCCGGCTCTGATTGGCGTATAAATCTGGATTCAGAAAGGAATCCATTTCACAAATGCGGCTAAGTGTGCTAAAAGTTGGGTGTGTGTGTGGGGAATCTGCAAAGCTGAAGTAGGTCTCAGCGGGATCCTCTAAACAGAAAAGGCCTCCAACAGCACTAGGCATGGGAGGCCCCAAAGTGGGATCTATGTCACATAAAAGGGGAATGCAAAATGTTTGATAGTGGAATAAATCACAGGAGAGGGATTTTTTAGAGGGGCGGCATTACAGCCAGGGTAGTCTTGAGTTTAGAGTGTTGACGTGGACCGAGGATGCCAAGTTTGATTATCTACTCTGCCATAAAAGTCAAGTGAGTGATCTCGGGCCAGTTAGCAATTTATTTTAAAAATATGTAAAACAGGACAAGCTACGGTTGGAATCCTGTTCTGCAAAATTTTCTAGTGCAGCTCAGTTGATCCTTCCAGGAGTTCCACTTTCTCACCTTGATTTTTTCAGGGTGTGTGTGTGGTCATTTCTAAGTCAATGGGCCAGTTAGTAACTTTCCCCCTCAGTGTAACTTTCCTCACAGAGTTGATGCAAGGATAAAAACGAGGTAGCCTACACAGACAGCTATGAGGAAGGGCAAGAGCAAAAGGCAATAGTGGTTAAAAATGGGGAACAGGAGAATGAAGAGAAGGGGGTTACTTTGTTGAGTGTACAGGAGAAGAGAATGAGGGATATGGGCATTAAGTGAGTAGAGAATCCGTATTTTGTTTTGTTTTTAAGGGCAACTGGAACGCTAGTCCTCAAGAGCAAGGACAGGAAGTGTTATATAAGGGGAGCGACAGGGGGAGGAGATAGAATCGAAAGCCGAGAGACTTGATTGGGAGGAGGCAGAGATCCCCGGGATTCTGGTTGCAGGGAAGGCAAAAGAAACGATTCGTTTGGCCGAGAAGGAAGCGGGCGGGCGGGATCGGCTTCGAATCAAGCCCCAGGATCCCTGGCCCAGCGTGGGTGGGGAAGAGAGGCGGGCCTGCGGGGCGGGGTGGAGGAAGAGAGGCAGGCCGGGCGAGGGGGTGGGATCTGCGGGTGCCTCTTCTGCGCTCCCTCCCTCCCCTTCCATCTGCTCTTCCGAGGCCGCGCTAGCAGCAGCCAATCTCCGCCGCCGCCTCCCTGCAGCAGAAGAGCCGCAGCTGCTGCTGGTTGCTGCCCCCCTCCTCTCGCTCTTTGCCTGTCTCCAGGCAGGCGGGAGAGCCGAGCCGAGCCGTCGGAGCGGCTGCTGCAGCTGCCTCGCCTCCTCCCCCCGCCTCCGTCCTCTCCACACGCCCTGCGGGCGCCACCGAAGGAAAAATCTAGCCGCCGCCGCCGCCTCGTCTGCCCGATTCCTCTCCCGCCCACCCTCGCACACGTATTTTTTTTTTTAAACCCCGGGACGGGCTCCAGCCCTCTGGCCTTGAACCTCCCTTCCTCCCGAGGGCAAGGAGGAAGGAGGGCTCCACCGAAGCCTCGGTTCTTCGGCAGATCCAGCGCTCCACCGAGTTAGGTCGACCTTCCCGGGAGGAGGGAACTTTGGATCACCGGATCACCCGCTCCCGAGATTTCTTTTCCCCTCCCCGTTCTTCGCTTTGTTGGATTTCTACGGGATTGATTCAAGATCCAGCTCTCTTTCGACACACAACCCCATACGATTTCTCCGCTTTGTTAACAGAGATCACCCTCTTTCCCCGCTGGATCTTGGTTTCATAAATCCTCGAAGTGCGACCCAGTCCTTCCCTCTAACCAAATGCCTTTACTCAAATTTCTAACTCTCCCCCCTTTGTATCCCCAAACCGCTTTCCCGCTGCCCCAGATCCCCAGAGACCAGCCACTTGAGAAGGGTGGCTCTTCCCCGCCGTCGGGCAACGTGGTCGAGCAGGCGAGGCTGGCTCTCGCGTTTCCCCCGATTAACTCGCCTTCGATCCCGAGGAAACCGTGAGCAGCCGTCCCCAATCTGAAGGGCGAGGTTGTGGTTTCCCCCCAAATCCTGTACCCGCAGCGCGAAGCAACGGATCCCGCGCCGTCAGCCTCGGAACAGGCAGCGACCCCAAGCCCGGTGCGCGCGCGGAGAAAGGGGGCCGCCAGGCGAGTTGCGCGTCTCTTTTTCTCTCCGTCGGTCTCACCTCGTCGAGGCGGTTAAGAAGGCTGAGACAAGCCCGCCTCGTTGTGGCGGCGGCAGGCGCGAGTGGGGAGGAGCAGGAGCCGGAGAGCCGCTGCTGCAGCAGCCCCATCGGAGCCGCTGGTGGAAGGGGGGCGGGGAAGGCAGGCTGGCGGGAGGGAGAAATGAATGCCCGGCTGGGGGCGTCCAGGCAGAGCCGAGGGAGGGCAGCACGTCGTGGCTGTTGCTGCCGCTGCTTCTGCCGCCGCCGCCGCCACCGCCTCCACCAGCAGCAGCGCCCAGACCCCCGGGGAGCGCCTCCCCCTGCGCGCCTAGGGCGCACGGGAACTCGGCGGAGCCAAAGCCCGCTCACCCGATTCTCCACACTCGCTCCGCAGCGGGGGGCCCCCCGAAAAAAGCGTCTCGTCGGGGGAGAGCGAGAGGAAAAGAGGAGGGAGGGACGCCGAAGACCTCGCCTGCATGGACCCACCCTCCGGATGGCGGAGGAGCGCGCTGGCTGCAGCCGGTCGGAAAAGCAGCGCCGACCGAGCTCGCCAAAGGTCCCCAGCGCGCGGGGGGAAAGCGGGGAACAATACCCTTTCCGAAATAAAATCGAGCAGCGGCTTTGGGCTCTCGATTTCGTACAATGGCAAAGGCATGGGAGCAAAACTAGCGTGCGAGGACGGTGGAAAGAAAAGGGAAAATGAGTGCGTTCCCCCCGCCGTCCATTGGCTTCTCTCCCTCTGCAGGCAGCCAGAGAAAGGCGGCGGCGGCTTGCTTGTTTCCACCGCCTCGCCTTTCTTTCTAACCCGACCAGGGCCCCCTCGGTTCCAAAATAAGCCTAAACCATGGGCGGGGGAGAAAAAATAGGGGGATCGAGTCTCTGAACCCCCGGATTGTGCCGCCTGGTTATTTCTGCCCCTGCAGAGCGAGGATCGGCGTGCGAGAATCCGCCGCCGCCTGGCTTCTCTCTCGCCCTTCCATGGCCGAACGCGGCGGCCTCTTTCGCCTAAGCGACCGCGTGGAAGGCGGAAAGGGGCTCCGATCCGCTTCCCCCCCACCGATGCCCCGCTCGATGGAAAGGGGGCGCGCCCCCAAAACACGTTTTCCAAAAAACAAAACCTGTTCGGTTCTCAAATATGAATATATTTAAAAATAACACGTCTCCTCCACCCCCAAAAAATGTGTTGAAGCGGGAGGGGAAAAACCCCGAAATAATATTTTCTTTTTTTAAAAAGATGCACCCCGAAAAATGAGCGGAAGCCCCCATTTTTTCAGCCTTACCGAGGACCCAGGAGACGCAGGCAGAGGAGAGCAGTGACGGTGGCTGCTTCCTCCGAGCAGCGGCCGCCGCCTGCTTGTCTTCCTCCGCTGCCGGAGCTCGAGGAGGGAACAAAAGCGCCTCCCTCCAGCCCCAGATGGCGGAGCGCAGCGTCGGGTTAATGGCGAGCTCCACATGCGCTCGCACTGCCGCAAAGGCAGCCCCGGCTGGAGGCAGCGTCGCCTCGGATCGTGCCTGCTTTCCCCCCCTCCCCCTGATCCGTCCTTTACCCACCACCCACCCTCCTTTGCAACGGGGGGCTCCATGCCGGAGCTGATTCGAGGGGAGATTCGGAGCCCCCTTCTACGTCTGCAACCTACCTGCAGATCGGAAGGCTTTTGGAGGAAAGCTCCCCCTTTTTTTCCTCCCCCCCTCTTCTTTCCCGGGCTCGCTTTAGCTGGGAAGCGTTGGTTGAATGCACGCCAGCTCTGCAGCGCTGGCCCCGGGCGTGGACTCGCTCCAGTCCCCGCAGAGAGCTCGCACTTCCCCCGCCTCCATCGCTCTGCTTTTTTCTTCCAATCAGCCGGTCTCTTCGGCTCCCGGATCCTTAGGCAACCTCACAGCCTTTCTTCACAAGTCCCCACTTTTCCATCTGCTCCCTAAACGGGATTGCAAAAATGGAAGCATATTTATTTTTTTCCGGGGGTGGTGGTCCGATCTCTCTCTCTCGGATCTCACCAGGTTGTGGATCTAAGTGTCTCGGGGTGTGTGGAGAGAGAGTTCAGTGTGTGTGTATGTGCGTATGTTTTTATTGCTCTCTGCTTTTGCAACACTGTAGTCAAACGAGAAGAGGGAGGAGGGGAAAGGGAAAAAAGAAAAGAGAGGAGGGGAAAACCTTGCATTTGCCACAAATCCTCTTCGCTTGGCGCTTGTAAAACGATCACAAATCACACGCACTCGATTTTAATTCCTCCTGCGACCTCCCCTTTCTTTCCTCCCCCACCTTCAAACGATTGCATCAAGAGGGCGGGGAGGGGGGGACAGGGAAGCGATCCGAAATAAATTAAAAAATAAAAACTCGGAAGGAGCAGGAAATAGCTGCAGCGAAGGCACTAGATTATTTCTGAGAGCGGACATATTTTTGGCAACAAGCGGCTCCCCCCCCCCAGTAAAGGTGCCAGTTTCCCTGCCTTGTAAACAACGGGGAAGGGAGGGGAGGAGGAGTTTGTGACTCCCTGTTGGGTATTATTGACACTAATCTCGATGTTGTTTTCTAGCCGTTGCGTGGAAATGACACTCGTCTATAGATTTTTACAGTCAAATGCCAGGCTTCATATTTTTTTGTTCTCCCTCCCTCCGTCCCTCCCTCTCTTTCTCAATAATCTAATTTTTTCCAGCTCCACCTTTGTTGTTAAGGGCGTCATCTCCGGCTGCAGCCAATCACCTGCTTTCAGAGTTGCCTGTCAAATTAACGCCGATTCCAATACGCAAAAGCGACTTTTACAGACAGACCCGAATGCAATTAGGAGTTATGGGTTGGAGAGGCGGGGAAGGGGGCAGAGGGAGCTAATCAGCGCGCCCGCCCTCGCCTCCCCCCCCCCCCCGCGCAACCCGCGTTGAAAACGGGCCACCGCGGATGAGCGGCGCTCGTCTGTTCTCCGTGATGTTTTTCCAGTTGGAACCGGGAATAATTTCTCCGCTTCCCGGGATCTCTGGGATAGGGAGGCGTGTGCGTCACGTCTGCCTGTCTTTCATACAGAACATAGAAGTATGTTCTAATGAGGGGAACACGTTAACAGGTAATTTATATTATAAGGATAAGTTTTGGAATTTAAAAGGCAAAGCAAAACCCATTTTGAATCACGAGACCCATCCATTTGGACCCTTCGCTGTCCACCCTGAATCGTACTGCGTTTTGCTTTTACTTCCTCCATTTCCCCTAGCTGTTGGAAATGAGCAAGTGTGTGGAGATTTGAACATCTGTGCAGTAGCTTTTAAATATGTACCTGCACATTTATTGCAAACTAAATCCCAGTCAGTTCAAGGTAAACTTTCTGCCAAGTAAGGGGACACAGAACTGTAGATTTGGCCGACCCTAACCCCGCTGTACCTACTGTAAAAGGATGACAATGCAGTTTGCATATGTCTACTCAAGATACATGCTCCACTGAGTTCAATGGGGCTTACTCCCAGGTAAGTGTGGTAAATAATGTAATATATATGTTGCAAACCATTGTAACGAAGTACTTTTTTGAGATAGCAACTTTTGTGCATGGATCAAGTTTTATAGAGGGCACTAATCATATTTATGATAAATTTGTATTCATGCTTTTAATGTTTTTGTTATGTTTCCTAATATATATTTGGAAAAGCCCAACGTCATGGGAATACATACGTATTGATTGTCATGAGTGTGACAGTGAAGATAATAGAAAAGTAGAATTGTGCAGTTGAAAGGGACCCTGAGCATCATCTATTCCAACCCCCTGCAATGCGGGAATCTCCAATGCGGGGCTGGAACCCATGAATTTGAGATTAAGTCTCATGCTCTGCCCACTGGGAACTGAGCTGTCCCAGTGGCATAAGATATTGCTCCCATCTCCCTCCTCTGCGGCAAATCGTTTGGTTATCGTTGCTTTGAGAATATTCTGTTATGCTGCATTTTTGCCATTTTACGGAGAGCAGCCCATTTTTGCTTCTTGCTTAATTTGCTGCTAAATGTAAATTTTGTTGGGAGTGGGCTTGCTTCTTCTACCCTTGTCGCTTTACCACGTTGCAGATATGAACACACAGGCTGCCACGTGGGCATCCCTATAGTATACTATATAATACAGCATGGGTGAGGGAATGCTAGGCCGGGGACCAAATCTAACCCTCAGGCCTCTTCTATAGGCCACACCCATCACCATCCTACTTCCTACCTTCCTTGAATGTTCTTGCTTGACTGAAATGTGTCCATAAGCTCTGATAATGCATCTTGGCGGATTGGGTGGGGAATTGAGAGGGGTGTGTGCTGCATGTTCATAGAAACTATCCTGGTGTACAAAGGTAAATTTCACATCTCTGGCTCCTCACATTTTGGCCTCTGGTCCCACCTACAGCTGCCACATGGCTCTGGGCCATTTTCTCAGACAGGAGCAGGTCCCCGAGTTTTAAAAAAGCTCTGCACCCCAACTGTAAAATAGACAGTGATGGATTTTTCAACACTTTTTATACATAGCAATGAACATTCTGCTGCACTTATGTGTGGTGAAGTTTGCTGAGTGCTATCTATCACCACCATCCCTACTTCCATTGATGAGGCACTGCTCAGGGCCAGGGCAACATGTATTTATTTATTTTATTAACCTGTTTTTACATATACAGTGGTACCTCTGGTTACGTACTTAATTCGTTCCAGATGTCCGTTCTTAACCTGAAACTGTTCTTAACCTGAAGCACCACTTTAGCTAATGGGGGACTCCCGCTGCTGCCGCGCCGCCAGAGCACGATTTCTATTCTCATTCTGAAGCAAAGTTCTTAACCCGAGGTACTATTTCTGGGTTAGCAGAGTCTGTAACCTGAAGCGTATGTAAGCTGAAGCGTATGTAACCCGAGGTACCACTGTATAAGAAAACTTTTTTTAAAAAAAGTCCACATACAGGTAAACAAATACCTGTGTGGATGCTCATAATGGGCCTCAGGTTTCCTGAATTTAGGGAAGATGGGGAAGTACTAATTAAGGAGAGCCGACAGCAACACACACTGCAAATGCGCCCCATCAAGCTTTGCCCGCTAGTGTAGATGGCAATTGAGAGTGCTCAGGTGTGGATGGAAGTGGATTCAGAAAAGTCTGGTCTGTGCAACTCGTGCACATTTAGCAAGCCGGTTTGTATGCAGCCCTTTTGATAGTTTGCTTCCTACTGGGGACTCACATGACTGAATGTTCTCCCATACATAAACGTTAACTTGCATGTGATGGACTTAAACGTCGGTGGAAAAGCAAAGTCAGAAACTACCCTGCAGAATTTCTTTTATACGATGGAGCATTCAGTTCTTTGAGCCACACATCCCTTGCAGTCTGACATGGTGTGGCAGCCTAGACCCAAGCTTACCACCTCAAAGAGAACTAGGCTGTGGGGCAGAAGTTGGAGAAGCTGTGAGCCTCCAAAGGTTGTTAGATCACAACTTCCATCATTCCCAAGTCTAAGGCTGCCATTCTAGCCAGGGCACCACACTCCTTTTTCTTCCTTCAGTCTACCTGTACCACAACCTGTTTCCTTCAATGTACCTGCCACAGTGAACTGGACTGCTTTGACTGACTTCAGCTTGCCTCTTCAACCTCAATGATTTTGGCCTAGTTTTCACACAGGTGGCCAAGCTGTGCCTAGACTGTATCCCTTCAGGCGGAAGATGAAGGTTCATATGATCAAATCTCCTCTGTTTAAAAATACATAAATCCTTGCACCTAGAAAACTAGCAATTCAGGAATAAGGACAGGTGATAACTCTTCCTCTCTTTTAATTTTATGGGTGGAGGAAATGCTTTTGTCAGTATCATCAGTCTCCAAGACACACTTCTTTAGTGAGTCAACCACAGAACCTCTGTTCACACAAGAGCTGCAGTCCTCAACCCAAATCTCTCCACGGATGGCTGTGCATTCTAGGTATGCTTATTTTGTTTTGCACGGTGAATAAAGCAAAACCGTATGTTAATTCTTTAAAAGCCCTCCTCTTTGTGTCCTAGGGTGCCTCCAGATTATCTATATTTTTCTAGATGGATATAAAAGCATAAAGGAACTCTGTTTGTGCCTTTAAAGTGGATTAAAGCACTTTGTTGCCCCAGCGCAACAAAATACACTGTAAACAAACATCTTTGTGGTTTGGAAAGGGACAGGAAAATGCATTGAAAAGTGGGGGATGAAAGAATGATTAGGGGGAAGACCTGTTAAATCACCCTGCAAGCAAATCGGGATGAATGCTCATTTACTTCTAATCACCTGTAAACCAATCAACAAATAATGAAGACCAGACAGTCTAATTGCCACATAAGCTTTGCGCAATCAAATCAGGATGGATGCTGAATAAACAGGCCGTCCATAATAAATTTCTGCATAAAAGCTGTTCACCACACTTGTTCACCACCACAAGGTTGTAGAGTATATATTTGTTCAACTTCGGGACCCCCTCACCTGGAATCTGAAGTGGTACAGCCCTAACACAGTTTTTTGTCACCACAAAGTGAAAACTAGGCCTTAATCTCATCCCTTCAATCAGAGACATTAATCTGACTAACTCCATAGTTGCTTCCAGGATTAAGCCCCCTGCCCCTCACCCCACAGCATGGGGGATCCCCAACAACCTTAGTTGCCTCTCCCCTTGGATGCCAGTCCATCTGATTTGCTGAACTCATGACCAGGCTCATCGCTTTGGGGAATTGGCTGCAGCCTTGGCTGCTGGCTTAGCACTTAGCTTCCAGCACACCACCCCATAGCCCTCTAGGCCTTGTTTGGCCATAACAGAGCCACTACCGATCATATTAGAAGAGGCCTGTCCCTACAAAGATGTAAATCCTTCACCTTGAAGAGTGCTCATATGGACTTTAATAACAATGATATTTGACCGTATCCTGCCCCCCGACTCAGTGATTACCCGAAGACTAGTTTGAGGTTGAAAATACAATGAACAAGTTGCTGTTTTTCTTAAAAAAAGAAAGAAAAAGGTTTATTGCTTTTGTTAATTGTCGTTAAAATCAAGAAAACAATTGTAATACAATTGGCTGAATCAATCATATCTAAAGTCAATCGGAGAAAAATAACATAAAGGAAATGCAGCACACAGTTGCACGCAAAGCGCAGGTGAAATCCTGCATTTTTTTTTTTTAACCTAGCAAAGCAAAAAGCTATTAAAAATGAATTTTAATAAATTACAAAAGCTCATTATCACCAACTTAAAATGTGTACAACAACTAGAGATGCCAACTTTCTTCCTGAGAGGACTCCTGTGCCTTTAACACCTAGATTAAGTGGCAAATTTTTATTTTATTTTTTAAAAAATCAGCCAGTAAAGCTTGCCGTATCACTGCAATGCCATGCTGGAAAAAATGATCCATCTGTTGAGTTTCTGCCTGTCATGCAGCTGTTAAAGGCAAAGGAAACCTGCTAGACTACCCCCCCCTCCAAATGGCAACCCTAATTATAGCAGTGTGGCTTCAGGATACAATTACATAGCCCTTAGAGTTTATGTCTTTAATTAATGTAACGTGGAAATGTCGAACTTCAGCCGACACAAGCTGGTATGGTTAATTCTGTCAAGAAAGAGGGGTCTAGTCTCAAGATCCCCCTTCACACATGCACACACAGACACAACATTAATTAATTAATCGGTCTGTTCAATTTACCATTTTGCTCAGATTAAAAGCTGGAATGTGTTTCTTGATTTGTTCCCCCTGAGGCTGCATAAATAAAAGACAGAAACTCCAACCAATGGTTCATCTAATTTTTTGCCTTCTCAACAGTAGCCAGTTGGCTGCTTCTGGGAAACTCACAAGGCATGCCACAAATTGCCCTCCCTTGTAGTTTGCCCTCATTATCTAGTGGTATGCTATTGGTATATTGCCTCCAAAGATGGAGGTTCTCCTGATTTGTCGTGTCGAACATCCACTGATTGTCCTTGAATCATCAAATCCTTTTAATAATAATAATAATAAATAAAAACAACATAACCAGAGCTAGCGTCCATCACTACAGCTTGTGGCAATTAGTTCCATAAATTGGTTATGCAATAGGAAGAAGAAATGCTACCGTTTGTTTCTCTTAATCCTATTCCTAATTGAATTCATGCTAACCAACCCTTAATTTGAGCCCAGGGTTCAGTCCTGGTTTATGCAAAATAGCAACGACGGACAGAGCACTGCTGGGCATATTGCGACAGCTTTTTGCTTGCAGTGAATCACCACAGTAGCCCACGCATGCCTGGGATTTAGAAAAGTCAGGCTGCCCATTTTTAAAAAAAATTAAAATGTGGTACCAGATTTGTCTGGTCACTTTCTTTTGAGGAAGTAACCACTAAAAACACTATTTATGCTAGAACAGCTACTGCCAGCTCTGGATTCCTGTTTGTCACAACAAGTGAAGTTTTTTAATTATCCTAAATATATTGATGGATAGCATGACATGATTCGTACATTCGAGGGGAGATGATGGGGTTGTGCATCAGACCGGTGCAAAAGGGTCTGGATCATTTCAACAGACAGGTGTAGCACTTGTTAGCCGCGTGAGGTAGAATCAGGAGGAGGAAGCTACTTGCCTGAGAGCTTATCGTTAGCTATTTGACTTGGTGGTGGTGGCAGCATGTAGGAGCCAGATGAAGGTCAGTGAGGACATATACCTTGATTTAAGGCTGCTGGCTGTTTGAAGAGAAACAGCACCTAGCACACAGCTTTTAGGAGGAGAGTGGAGGATAGGGAACCCCATAAAGCAATGCATGAGATTAGCCATAAATCATTAAGCAGAGCTGTTATTGGCACATTCGTGCACCACTCAGACAGGTGCATATGAGAGTTATTGTAGCTATATGTGTATACTGTGAAAAAAATAAAACATGTACTCTGCAATAAGAATATATTCTGCAAATTTTAAATCTTGTTTGCAGGCATCTGCTCAGCTATGCTTCCCTGATACAGATTTTCATATATTTTGGTATGTGTTACCATGCAAGGCAGGGGAGGCAAAAGAGAAAGACAGGACCTGCTGGAAGAGATTTGCAAGCATTCCCTGTATCATGAGGACTAGAATTCCTTTAAAAATTAAAAAAGTTAAAGAGTCCCGGGACACCAGCCTGCAGAGGACAACAAATTCTGCACTTTAAACACACGCCCAGCCCTGGTTATCGTTCTCCATTAAGACAAGCTTATTTTTTGTAGCTAATTCATACTAAAGAGAGCATTTCTCTTAAAGTGGCCTTAATAAGAACATAAAAAGAGCTCTGCTGCCTGATCCAACCAAAAGCCTATGTGGTCCAGCATGCTGTTCTCACAGTGGCCAGCCAAGATGCCTGTAGGAAGCCCACAGCTAGACTCTCCTGCTATGGTGACTAATATTCAGAGGCACCAGCCTCTACTCCTGGTTGCCACCATGAGCCCTTGATAGCTTTTTCTTCCATGAAGAAGTAGCATGCTCTTACTTAACGGCAATGGATGCAAGCAAGGCAGAGCGGCACTAGGCAGAGACATTTCTTCTAGATGATGCCTTCCAGACTTTTTAGCACCATAGTTTTAGTCCAAGTGGGGCAGGCTAGGGGGGAATTGCAAAAAAGAGTTAAATCTGGGGGGCAGCTTTCCCTTGAACCTGTTTTTTTTGGGGTGTGTGTGATGGACTTCCCCACTGTGCCAGGACATACGGTAACTGATTTTGTTAACCCAACAGCCTTCTCGCTCAAGGAGCAGTCATGATCCTTCTCCGCAACTGGGTGGTTTTGCCATTCCTCCATATCACGTTTCTAATCTGAGGTGATGGTTGTTGCTTCTTTCCTTTGCCAGGATGTGGACTTTCTTCGCTGTTGTTTTTGTTCTGTGCCTCATTTGTGTGCTCAGAGTTTTCTGACCTAGCATCTCCCAGGTCCAAGAAAGAACATGTCACTTCTTCCCAGCTTCATTTGTGCATCTTGGTCCATTCTGACATTAGCTGTTTGACCCGTCTTGAGGATATAAATTGGATTTTCAGCATTTCTTTCCAAAACTTCATATCAATGTCAGTGGCAGAAGTACTTCCTGCCTTGGGAAGGCCGTGGGTGGGGCTTTCTGCACACAACGGATAATGCCTTACACACATGCATACACACTTGTGTGGAAACACACACACACACACACACACAGCAGTGGGGTGACAGGTAGTATAAAAAGTGGAGTCCATGGATGCCCTTCCCATCTCCTCACAATTCTTGCATAGCTTTGATTCCCCCTCGCCCCCAAGTACCTTCTGGGGGGGAAAATATATATTTTATAAATCTTTGTTAACATTTCACTACAGAACTACAGTGGCTGGTTGAAAAATATCTAAAGCATATGCTAGCTATTTAAATCCTACAGAATCCATGTTTTGTCAAACATGTTATTTACATCTATGGGGTATTTACCAGTATGCCACTTTTGTATACTGATAAACATACATAAGGGGAAAACGTTCTCCAGATTCTGGTTTTGTTTGGGGTTTTTTGCCTGGTGTTTTGGGGGAGGGCTCTAGATTCCTTATCTGTCATAAGGATGCAGCACACTGTGTGCTCAAAGAGGCATCTGGACTTCATCATAAACATCCCGGCCTTCTGTCTCATCAAAATCCACTTCAGCATCATCAGCATCCAACTAGAAGGAAATTTGAGGAGAGAGATACTGTTAGAGGTGGTCCAGCAAACAGAGCACTATTCTTGGATCTGAGAAACATGTCTTTCGCCTGTCAAGGATGGCTAGGTGGCCTTTGACAGTCATTACACATGAAGCTGTGTTATATATCCAAACAGGCCATTGGTCCAACTAGCCTAATACTGTCTGCTCTGACTGGCAGAGACTCTCCAAGGCCCCAGACAATGACTCCCTTTCCCTGCTGTGCTATCAAGACACAAGACATCTTGTGGTAGAGGATTCCACGGTTTAACTATGAGCTGTGTAGAGAAGTACTTCCTTTTGGATCTCCTGTATCTCAAACCCTTCCATCTCCTAGCTGTGCCATGCAGAGGAAGATCAGTAGTAATGGGCAAGCTCTCAGGGAGAGGTGGCCTGCCATTAAAAGGTAAAGGTAAAGGACCCCTGACAGTTAAGTCCAGTCGTGAATGACTTTGGGGTTGCGGCGCTCATCTCGCTTTACTGGCCGAGGGAGCCGACATTTGTCCGCAGACAGTTTTTCTGGGTCATGTGGCCAGCATGACTAAGCCGCTTCTGGCAAAGCCAGAGCAGTGCACAGAAACGCCGTTTACCTTCCTGCCGGAGTGGTACCTATTTATCCCCCCCCCCCCACTTCCCTCTCCATCGCGGGGATTTGAACCGCTGACCTTCCGATCGGCAAGCCCTAGGCTCAGTGGTTTAGACCACAGCGCCACCCGCGAATCTTCAATTTGAGGAACGCCTGTAGCATGTCTAAAGCACTCCACAGTTCCTTGGGACATGGTTTGAAAACCACCTCATAGAACAGAAATGGAGAACTTCCAGGCTTCCAAGACCTTCAGCCAGCATGGCCAGTGACCGGAAATGATGGGAGTTGGAGTCTCAGCACATCTTGAAAGCCATAGGTTCCCCCTCCCTGGCATGGACAACACCCATAGCATATATGTAAAGCAGATGGCTTCTCCTAAAGGATGCTCGGAACTGTAGTTTGTTAACAGTGCTGGCAGTGGTAGCTTTGTGAGGGGTAAACTACAGTTCCCAGGATTCTTTGGGGGAACAGTGTGCTTTAAATATATGGTGTGGATGTGACCTAATAGGGGGAAATCCAGGTTCTATAAACAAACATTTCCCACAGGGACCACTCTAAAAATCCCAAGCTGTTCCCCTGCTTCTTCCTATTTAGGCCACGCAGAGACCTGAATCTAAACCTCCTGTTGCTCAGTGAGCAGGAGGAGCCAAACGATACTTACATACTTGAGTTCAACATTGCTGAAGAAACATGGCAGCAGGTAGCGTCTCACAGGCACTGTAAGGATGAGGAGGAAAGGCAAGGCGAGGGAGGCTGGGGTGCTTTTCACTACCCACAGCAAGACCAGGCACAAAATCTGCGTGAAGGTGAAGAGGTGCATCCGCAAAGGCTTTACCTTTAAAGGAAGAAGACCCAAGAAACAGTCAGAGGTGCCAGCAGCCTACCTGTCTCCCGCCTGACAACCAAGGTCTGTAGACAGATAGAAAGCATGGTTCTCAGCCGACAGCTCTGTTGGTAGAGCATGAGACCCTCGTGGGTCTGAGCCCCACATTTCTCCACTGCAGGAGGTTGAACTAAATGATCCTCATGGTCCCTTCCAACTCTATGATTCTACAATTCATGAAGCCCAGTTAAACCACTGAAAGTTCAGAAGCAATCCTCCTGTCAAAATAAAATGGCCAAGTCATACCATTCAGTATGCCTCAACTTTTCTCTGTGTGTGCATCTTCCTATGAAGCTGCCAAGCACCCATTGAGGCCATTGAAACCGCCTAGCCTGTGATGGTTCACTCTGATTGGCCATGGACCTCCAAGGCCTCAGCACTGCTACCTAAGACCTCTTTAGCTGAAGAGACTGAACCTGGAAGTTTCTGTATTTGATGAACATGCTGTACCCCTGAGCTACAGCCCCACCTGGGGCTATTTCAGTGCATTTCTCTTTGCAACGAAGTTCTAAACTGGGATGGTGGGCCTTAATATTACTTGGAGGCCATCATCTGCCTCTTCTCGCCAGGAAATCTTCCTTCCCCCTTCTCCTGTATCACTGGGCAGCCATGTTGTCAGATGCACTCTTGTGCTTCGTTATGACTCCCATGTCTTCTGGTTCGGTTTGAAGGCACAGAAAACAGACTCCAGAACTAAGCCATGGTATCGATCCAAGCCTCCAGCTGGAGTTAAGCTGAAATCAGGCCCCCTTCCAACTCTATGATTCTTAAAATTTTAGGTTCAAGATCAGAGAATAGAATGGTCGATTGGGAAGGGGTGGGGAGGAGAACTAAAGAGGCTGCAGCTTTTCTGGAAACTATATTTTCTGCCACAAAAGTACTTCACATGCTCAGAGGCATCCTGAATACTTTTCAAGTTTCAGCTGGAGCCCTGACATTAACACACAGGGCCAGGTTCTACAACTGATCACCAGGTCTACTCAAGCCTTTTAGGTATATCCATGACTATCAGGGACCCCATATGAATGTTTCAAACAGTAGGGTTCCTTCCCTGTGGGGATTTATCTGTTTCGTCTACCACAGCTCTCCCTGAACCTCCAAGCACTACTTTTTCTGATCCCCCGGGCTTACTTTTCTAGCGTAAGGCACATCCGGGTAGTATTTGGGCGGCTTCAGCATGAGAAGGATTCGGTCGTAAAGCTGGATCCCATTTAGGGATGTCACCCCCATGTACAAGAAGATGCCGAAGAGCACGGAAAGTGGAATGAGCTTCAGGATGGGCTCCATGAAGATGGAAAGGCCTGCAGACGGGTAAAAAGCAATGGCACATGTTACTTAGGATGGCACGCCTTCAGCTGGAAGGTGACACCAATGGAGATCTCCTCCCCAAATGGAAGGCACACAAACAACAATCACCACCCAGCAAGCCAACTGTCCATCTGGCTCTCTGTTCTGTCTACCAAGAGTTACAAGTTAAGATACCACAGCAGAACTTGATGGCGATAATTAATCCCCTGTTCGTTATTTCCCCAGCATCTGGTTTTCAAGATGTCACCAAGCATGGGCGTTGCACCACTTCTTATCATGGCTAGTAGACCTAGTAGCCACCTCGATGGCTTTACCCAGTTCTTCTCAAAATAAACCTATTCTAGAGACTATCAGAACACGGCAATGAGATCCACGGGTGAATTAAGGATTTGTGAGAACAGGTATTTCCTCAAGGGCATTCATAAATCTGCTACCTATCAAGTCTAGCAGATTATTCATACTAGTTTGAAACTGAACCCATAATTTCCCCTCTTTCATCCAGCCTTTCCACGCCTCTTTCATACAAAGGTGGACAGTGCCAAGCTACAAGAGGAAGGGCAGAAACTGGGGGTGCGGATGCTTTCCCAGTGTCTGCCCCATTCATATATAACCACGGGGTAAACCTGTGGCCCTCCAAATATTCTTGGACTCCAAGGCCTATCAGCTCAAGCCAATATGTCCAGTATTGGGAGATGCAGTCCATGGGAGATGCAGTCCAACAACACATGCAGGGTCACAGGGTTCCCACGCCTGATGTATAAAACGAGTGATAAAGTTTTCGGTGAAAAGCAAGAGCTGGGTTGAGAGAAAAGTGCCTAAGTGGAAGCAAAGGAGTGCAGGGCAGTAAGGTGAGGGATGTTCAGCTCTTCTCATCTCTCTGCGCTCCTTTCAATGGGAAAATTAGACACCTTGCCGCACCCTGCTTTATGAGAGAACAGGGAAGAAATGGGAGCAAACATGCCTGCCCACAGCTATACAGCAGCTTAGGGCCATATAAGGATCACTTGGCAACTGCGTTGGTAACCTTGAGACTGGATAACTGCAACGCACTCAGTGTGGAGCTGCCGTTGGGCCTGGTCCGGAAGCCTCAGGCAGAATGTAGCAGTGACACTGTTGATGGGAACAGGCACCTGAGAGCATGTGGAACTTCTGCTGCCCATAAGCTACTGTGCCGGATTCAAGGCGTTGAAATAAAAAGCCCTGAACAACTTGGCTCCAGAAAAACCTAAGGAACCCCTGAGCTCTTTACATCACTGAGATCAACCAGAGGAACACTGTTACTTATTACTTGTGTTTCAGAGACCTGACAGGTGGTCAACTAGAAATCAGGCTTTTAGTGTCACCAATCCCATGCTAATGGAACACTTTTCCATCAGAGATTTGGGAAGCATCCTCATTTTTTTACTCTCAGGCATCTTTTGAAGATCTTTTTATGCAAACAGGCCTTTGCAACTGTTTAAATTTTTGTTAGCCACTCACCTTTTTTTTTTTACGTTAAAATTATTATTTATTAAATTGATATGCCACCCTTCATCTGAAGAGCACAATACTAAAAACCCAATAGTATTACAACACTAACAGCAGCAATATATAATCGTGTATCAGAGAGGTGCCTTCAGTATTGCCTAGTTGGTGTCTGTTCTTTCAACAGACCTCATAAAATATTTATCAGTAAACCTTTTTTGTCATTTATGAATTAGTTTTTATTAAAGATATTCTTGTGTTAGCCACTCACCGTAATAATTATCTGTATTTTTTTTTTTTTTTTAGATCGTATTCTACATTTCAACATTGTACACCTCCCTGATATTTCATGAGATGGCAGTATAAAAATACTTATTTTGTAAGTAAATAGTGTCTACTTTGATCCCTAAAGGTAAAGGTAAAGGTAAAGGTACCCCTGCCCGTACGGGCCAGTCTTGCCAGACTCTAGGGTTGTGCGCTCATCTCACTCTATAGGCCGGGAGCCAGCGCTGTCCGCAGACACTTCCGGGTCACGTGGCCAGCGTGACAAGCTGCATCTGGCGAGCCAGCGCAGCACACGGAACGCCATTTACCTTCCCGCTGGTAAGCGGTCCCTATTTATCTACTTGCACCCGGGGGTGCTTTCAAACTGCTAGGTTGGCAGGCGCTGGGACCGAACGATGGGAGCGCACCCCGCCGCGGGGATTTGAACCGCCGACCATGTGATCGGCAAGTCCTAGGCGCTGAGGTTTTACCCACAGCGCCACCCGCGTCCCTGCACTTTGATCCCTAGACACCCCCAAAATTGGAATCTGTATCAGAAGAACTCACCTACAAGAATGGCCACCAGCAAGCCAGTGATCCTTTGCTCCTTGACTTCCTGGACATGGGCCTTCTCCCCTGGGACTGTAGTCTTGGACATCACCGTCAGGGCATTAGCATGTGTGACAGTCCTCACTGTGGTGGCACTGAGCCAAGGTGCGCCGAAAAGGGGTGCGATACCCCCCAAGCCAACAATTAGAAGCAGGTCTAGATGGAAACCTGAACCCTTCACCAGCTTCCTTTCAGGTTTGCTCACAATCAGCCTGAGGAAGAATAAGAAGAAGGGGGCAGGGAGGAAATGAAGAAGAAAGTGGGTTGCGGGCAGCTAAATCCTACACAGAGAGTAGAACCACGGAAATTAATAGTTTACCCATGCCCATTATTTCTAATGGGTCAACTCTGGGTATGACTAGCATTGGATACAACCTAATATTTATTTGACATGATTCTATGACAGACTGGACATCCCAGCAACCGTGATATAACTAAGCATTGCTACCAGGTGACAACTCAAAGTGGCATCTGCGTACAGGGACATTGATAGGGGCTGGCTCAAATGTCCTAAGCTTTGGGTCTTTTATGCCAGTGAGACTTGTATTTGCCCAGAGGCACATACAACAGCTGGGTGGAGAGGGGAAGGTAGTGCATGCGTGTGTGAGAGAGTGATCCTGTTTTCTTTTTAACATGCCCATAAGAAGCATTTATTGCCAAAGCAATTCAGGTGGGATGGAGGTGTCCAATTCACATATAAGTATACTGGGTGTAGAAAATCACATTGGCATGCCATAGCTCAGAGTAAGCCCTCACAGCAGGAGACAAAGCTTGATTTTCTTCTCTGAGTTACGTTTGCAGCTATGCTTATAAATTAGCATATGCAAATGTTATTCAAATCTGTATTGGTGTCTGCTCTTTCAACAAACCTGATAAAATATTTATCAATAAACCTTTTTTGTTGTTTATGAGTTCGTTTTTATTAAAGAGACAGCTTTCCAGGTCATGTGGCCAGCATGACTAAACTGCTTCTGGCACAACGGAACACCGTGATGGAAGCCAGAGCGCACAGAAACGCCGTTTATCTTCCCACTGCAGCAGTACCTATTTATCTACTTGCACTGGCGTGCTTTCGAACTGCTGGGTTGGCAGGAGCTGGGACAGAGCAACGGGAGCTCACCCTGTCGTGGGGATTCAAACCGCTGACCTGATCGGCAAGCCCAAGAGGCTCCAGTGGTTTAGAGACCACAGCACCACCCGTGTCCCAAGTACCTAGCAACACCCTCACTGCAGTAGATACAAAACTTGACCCTTGTGGCTGCTTTTCTTTCCTATACACTCTCCAAATTCCTTACGTGGTGATCTGTGACTCCAAGAAGATGAGGATGAAGACCAAGAGGGCTGGCACAACGGAAGCGAGCGCCATCCACCAGGGAAACGCCCCATCTTTTCCAAGTGGATGAACAAACCAGCTCCGTGTTGGATGGGTGGTATCAAGGCCTTTGGGGACTTTCAGTTTCTGTGAGGAAACAAGCAAAATGAATACGGATGAACTCTAGTTCTGTTGGCCCCCAGTGCAGGAAGCGCCACATTATTTTAGGTTGACAACCCCAGACAGGAAAGTGAGCCAGTGCTCATTTTTTTCTGCTTGGAAAGGATATAAAAACCTGGAATCCACTGGACTTAGACAGAAGGAAGGAGAGGGTGTTACTGATAGTGACCAGCTACTCACCTGACTATAGGTGGTTTCAATAAAGTAGTCTACCAATGCCATGAGGAAGATGGCAATAGGGACACCAAAGTCACCAATCACACGGCGGATCTGTCAAAAAATAAGAAGTAAGAAAGAACCACATTAATTCAGCAATGTAGGGCTGGAGGTGAGAGGTGAATAAGACCAGCTGAATCTTTGGAAATGAGATAGAACAGAGGTTCTCAGCTACCAGGGCAGGCATCCACACTGACTCTGGAGACAAAGGAAATATAACTAATTCAGTTTTAAAAGTTTTGATCTGATTATGAGAAATATGACCTTCCCCTTCAAACATGCAAAGTGTGGAACTTAAAAAAAAGGGTAATACTGCCAGAGACTGTTTTTGTTGGGTGATTTACAGACCTCAATGTTGATAAGGGAATGTTTAGACTCAGCTTAAAAGGGGGACAAACTCAGAAACTGCACCAGCAACCCTTTAGTCATATATTGTGACTGATACACTGGGCTGTGCATATTCTGCAGTCAAAACAATTTCATACCACAGCTGCACCAAATTCTGCAAGTCATGTTAGGCTGTTCTGTCAGCATGCTTTTTATTTTGGTGCTTTTTATGTTCTGTAATGTGTTTTGATGTTATATATGGCCCTGGGATCATTTGATAAAGGGCAGTATATAAATTGAATTCATCATCGTCATCATCATTTTGCATTTTAAGCACATTTGCTTACATTGGTAAAATTTATGCTACTTCTTTGGTAGGCTACAGCACAATGTTATGCATTTTTAACTGGAAGTTAAATCTCACTGGGTTCCGTGGGGGAATTATCCCCATGTAAGTGTGCATAGTATTGTACCCTTAGTCACTGGAATGAAAGGGCTGTGGAGGAAACCCTGTCTGTTTCCTTGAAATCCTGCTTTTTCTCCTTTTTGGCTTCTGTGAAGTTATTGCCCATACACTTTTACATGTGCTTCTGAAGCATCAGAGCTCGGTTTTTACCAAAACAGGTTTTTAAGATGTTGAATTCTATGCCTAGTATAACTCCAAGGGCCTTCTGGCGGCGAGGCAAGAAGTGAGGTTAACAGGAAACCAGGCAGAGGACCTTCTCAGCAGTGACGGCCACCCTGTCAAACGCCCTCCATCAGATGTCAAGGAGATAAGTAACTATACAACCGTTAGAAGGCATCTGAAGGCAACCCTGGTTAGGGAAGTTTTTAATGTTTTATTATGTTTTTATATATGCTGGAAGCCACCCAGAGTGGCTGGGGGCAACCCAGTCAGATGGGTGGGGTACAAATAATAAAATGGTGATGATGATTAAAGAAAACTTAGTTGATGAGGCGATTAATGGATTAAACATGCATCAACTTCCTTATGAAAAAAAAGTATATTTTGGTTTTAGATGATGCACACATCTATTGCAGCAAGTATATTAGAAGAGGCTTTCCTTCTTATCTCTAATATCAGAAGCAATGCTTCTTAAAAGATAGCACCTGCCATATCTGCTTTTTATAAGTACTTGTGATAAAAATAACAACAAAAAATGTAAAATCTGCTTTCCAATCAGTTGGCACATTATAAATTGATTAATCTAATTGATGAAACATTGCAGCTCTGTTTATTACTTTTTAATACTTCAGGTACAATGTGGTAGGAATGCTAAGGAAGCCCCATTTATTCTAAACCAATTTGCTGACCAAAATACTTCTCCCAGTGTCTTGTTGCTTCAGTTTGAAGTCTGCCCTTTGCTATTTAAATCCAGTTGTAGGTTGGCCATTATACAGAGATAGAACGAACTTGTTAGTGCAGGCACAGACTTAAGCCGTCCCCTTCCAAAATCCCCTTAAGCCGTCCCCTTCCAAAATCCCCAAACATGCCAAAGTCCTACTTCACTCGTGCAATGTAGGATTTACCTTGCCAGGAAAGAAACTGCTGTTCTTGAATTGGCGCAAGAAAAAGGCGATGAAAAACGTTCCTGCCATGAGGATAAGGGCAAGCAGGGCTGTGTTGGGTACAGGATAGTCTGGATCCCCATTTAGAACAGTGTTGTTATAGGCTGGCTGCAGAGGGAATTTCTCAAAAATCTGTAAAAGGGAAGATGTGTTAGAATGTGGAATGGACAGTGGGAAGGACTTGAGACGCCATACAACACAGCCAACTAAAATTAGCACACGTGCCCACACCACCACCCAAATCATATTGTTACATGCAACAAAATAATTCCTACCCTTTCTCCCGCAGCACACAAGTAAGTCTTAGACCTGGTCTACGTATGAAGCAGAGGGAGGTGATAGAGTTGACTGCACCATTTTAGAATACAGGCAGTGGGGTACCATTTTGAATCCCCATCGTGTAAAAGAAAGAAAGAAGTGTCCCTCCACCTTCAGTCTGAAATCATACCGCGAATTCTGCTACCTCAGATCTCTAGCCCTTCGCTCCGCTGCAAACATAGATCAGGCCTAGTTTATGTTGTGAACCGCCCTGTGATCTTTGGATGAAGGGAGGCATACAAATTTAGTCAATAAAATAAGTAACAAATATATATTGTGCAGACCACAATGCTAACAGGGACTCAAGGTTGAAACCTCTGCCCCTGTTCTTAGGCCCTTGCCCCACATTTCTGCTGCTTATCCTTCAAACATCTGTCTCCAAAAGGCTCGTCTCCTATGCACTTAGTCCACCTAGTCTAATTTCTAAACATTTGCAAGAGCTCCATTTCATTCTCCCTTCTTCCTACATGATGTTTTCAATCTCTCCTTTCTTGCTTTTGCTCTTCAGTTTCTATGGAAACCATGTCATGACAGCCTCGCTTCCTGTGGCCAAATTGTTACCAGGGAGGGGCAGAGGGAGAGGAGGGGCTATCTATAGCAATTCTAGTGGATTTCAGAAGGTGGAGACTGTAGTAGGTGTCACCGTCATCGTAATATGTAGTTATGCATGGTCAAAGATTTGGGGGCAGTGGAGGGGGGCGGGGAACGGTGTAACAAGCTGAGACAAAAGGACACATCTCAGTAGTAGAAATGCAATAATACACAGGGAACATCAATTGAGATTAACAGAGCACATATTAATGTATGTGGGAGATACACTGTTCGCTTATGGACTTAGTGGGTGGCTTTGGATAAAGTCTTGTGCCTCCCTGTCTTGGTTTTTCCATCTGTAAAATGGGAATAAATGTGGCAGGGCTGGTTGCCACAGGGAACAAACACGCAAATGACTGTATATTTGCGATAAAAAAACCCTTGCAACTTTGGTTCAAAAAAAGCTTGTGGGGATAAGATCTAAGAACCTCGAAGTCCTGTCTCTTGCTCACCTGATGACCCAAAACAATGGGATGGAGAACACTGAGAAAGATGCTTGAGGTGCAAATGACTAACATGAAACACAGCTGCCGTTCTTCACATATTGCCTCCGAGACAATGGTTAATTAAAGAAGCAGCATGACACCATCAAGCTCTGAAATGGAGTGAGGCAGGCAGAAACCGAGCAAGCTGTGAGAGTTATAATGAACAATAACTGGTTTAATATCTTGGTTTCTGTTATATAGTTTTTAGTTTGACATCCATCTTGGAACCACTCCCAAAGGCCATAGGCATGCTCGGTTCCAATTTTTTCCTCAAGAAACACTTTTGGCCACTAGATGGCAGCTTCATAAACATATCTTACATTCTTACACGCATACCATGTGTCTTTAACAAAACATTGTAAGGAAGATGCTGTGTGTTCCTTGTAGCATACAGTTTGGGCCTGAGCTTCCCTGTGCTCCTTTGGGAGGAAGTAGTTTCCTCAGTCACAGAGCTAAAACTCCAAGCTCTGGACCATACAATTTACTGTTTCCAGGATTTTTTTTTGAGGGTAGTCGTGTGCTTTAACTGTATGGTGTGGTCTGCCTGAAGATAACATGAAAAGTCTGAAGACGGGTCATTTTTCATGCTCAGAACTCAAGACCAAGAGCCCAGCCACACTTCCATTTACCCTGTGATTTCTGGTCACAGAGCTGAAATTGACTGAGCGACATTAGGCATGGCCTTTTGGAATGGATGTCGGATGGCAAAGGGCCTTTTCAGGTGTAGGTAGTTTTGGCGTCAAGACTGCGATTTTGTGGCCTCGGGTGGCGGTTTCAGGCCTTGGGCAGAATCCTTTAGTCTATCTTCCTAAATGGGGGGGCGTGAAGCAGTGACTCACCCCCCCCCATGTGGTGGTGATCCCAGGGTTCCCCGTTAAAGGGGTCGTTTTGAGGGGAGGCATTGGCCATATGCCAAGAGGTTGTCATTGCTCTCCCCTGCAATGGCGGCGAAACGGGGGGCGGGTTTTCTGCCTGAACATATATTTTCCAGAGCCAGCCCAATCCCCACACATTCTAGATAACCCTGATGTCTCCCAGATCCCCGGCTGGGGACTGGGAAGGATAAATGCCCAATGCCTGAACCAAGGTCTCCCTACATCTGAAACCTAATAAAGTTGTGGCAATTTTAATCCCATAGCGCATTTTCTTGAGTCATTATTCTGCTTGGGGGTTGCCTGGGGTTAGGGGGACTCCGCCTATCCACGTAGTAGTAGTAGTAATAATAATAATAATAATAATAATAATAATAATAATAAAGTAATAATGCCTCTTGGACAAATGATAATGTGGATGGGCCCCAAATCTCTCAGGATCCAGCATTCAAGCACAAAGGAAGCCAAGCCACACATGAGACAATGGAAAATAGGTACTATGTACAGCTCAGTGCTCAAACACGGCCATGACGGACCAACTTTCAGCCCTGCCTCACAGGTCTTGAGGAACCCTGTGGCCATGAAGCAGCCTGTTCCTTGTGCCAGCAAAGCTGCTCCCTCACAAAAGCAAAGGAAGGGAGGGAGAATGAAATATAAGCCGTTACCTTGTAGAGTTTGAAGAAAGTCTCGTAGATGAAGATGAGGGAGATGAGGAAGGAGAAGATCTCCTGGGTGTAGCGGGAGATGTAACGTACCAGGAAGCTGCCCTCAAAAGCCACCACCACCAATACCAATATTATAAGCCAGAGGCCGATCCAGACTCTCCCCGGATGGTACGCAATCTCTAAACTCTTACAAAACTGTGTAGAGAGAAACGGGTGGGGTGCAGAGAGGAAAGCAACGGAGAAGCTAGTGAGATGTTGATGGTTCTTTCCCCCTCAGCTGAACTTGCTCTGGAATTAAACAGCTATCCAGAATGTAGAGTATTGGCCCTTCTTGTGATACACTACACGGGCCATGCTGAAATCTTATAGCCCGTTCCTCCTGTGAAACCTGCATAGACATTTATAGCCAGGTCTGTGTACAGTGGTACCTTGGGTTAAGTACTTAATTCATTCTGGAGGTCCGTTCTTAACCTGAAACTGTTCTTAACCTGAAGCACCACTTTAGCTAATGGGGCCTCCTGCTGCCGCCGCGCTGCCAGAGCACAATTTCTGTTCTCATCCTGAAGCAAAGTGCTTAACCTGAAGCACTATTTCTGGGTTAGCAGACTCTGTAACCTGAAGTGTATGTAACCTGAAGCATATGTAACCCGAGGTACCACTGTATAGTGCACAGGTGCTTCTGGTCACAACAAGCAAGCAGAGTTTGGTACATGTGAGGTTCAACATCTTAAGAATCTGAGCTTTGTTCTTTTAAAAGGAAGCAAGTTTCTACCATTTATGATAGGAATGTGAATGTTTTTAGACTCCCAGTTCCCATCCATCCCTGATCATTGGTCATGTTGGCTAAGAAGTCCAACAACATCTGGAGGGCAAGATGCTCCCCACCCCGTCTTAGGGTTATGGAAATATACCTGCAAACGCTCAGGCAGAATGGTTTTACTGGATCAAAAGCTGCCTAATCTAGCGTTCTGTCTCCATCTGTGATCAGCTAGAACCACCTGGAAAGTGGTTAGGGTTCTATGCTGTTCTTGGTAATGAGAGATATACTGCCTGCAAACATGGAAGTTCCATTTCATGGAACAGCTAATGACCATGAATAATAGAACTGTCCTCCATTTCGAATTTGCCTGTTTTAAAAGCAATGTAAGCTACTGTAATGGTCCTCACTACATCTTATGGTAACCATTGAATGGACAGGTGATCTCCATTGATTGGCAGGGTGGATCTGGGGACTGCATAAGTTTAAAGAAGCTTTTCAGTGTGTTGAAACAAGTAATCATTCAACAGGGATGTTATTTATAGCAGGATACCTACCCCATAAAAGGCTTCTTCAAAGACCAGAAGGGGGCCAGAAAAGCCAATCACAAGCAAAGGTTGAGCTCCAAGCAAGCAGAAGATGACGCCCTGGACTGCCGTGGAGATCAGAAGCTCAGATACTCCCATCTGCTTCTCAGTCTTCTCACCTGGAAGCAACAGCAGATTATAGGCAAGAAAGAAGAAACCTGGGGTGTTTCCTGCTTTAAGAAACTTAAGAGATCTAACTGGCACATCAGTAAGAGGGCTGAAAATTTTTGAACTGGAGATGGACAATGCTTCTTCTTAAGAGAAGTTTAACTTCTCAAGGCGCATCCTTATTTCTTTTGTCTTGCTGTTGATAAAACAGAACAAAAGCCTGCTTGTCGAAGCTGAAAGTGACATGAGTGGAGGCACACCATGAGCAAAAATCCCCAGCCTTAATTACTGTAATGAGTTTGGGGTTGTGGGTGGCCTTGATTTTCAGGGTCCCCTCCAATCCTGTGATTTTATAGCTGTAAGACAGGATTCTGCAAAAGAAACAACAACCAGGGAGGGGGTGACTGCTAAAATGGTCAAACTATTTTCCTTGCTAAGTAAATAACCAGGTCTATTAAGTATCTGCTTTGTAATGTAAGCTAGAGATCTTTCCGGAAGGTGTGCCAGAGTATATCTTTCTTATTCTTCCCCGATCCCCTGGCTGGAGGAGATGTCACCAAGGTCTCTTAGTTTACCAGCATCCAGCCATTAAAAGAATAAAATAAATGTCAAAAAATAAATTTCACATAGTTGAAGATCAGTAGCATAGGAGTGCCTGCGACCCAACATACAGATGTTTTTGTGCTTTAAATTGCTTTTATAACTATTTACTTTACATGTAAGCTACGTTGGAGCATTGCTTATGGGAATAGTGGTATAAAACTGTTCTATAAGCAAATCAGTCAGCAGGCAAGACATGGAAGTAGCCTCTAATAGGGTTTTTCTGGCATAATTTTCTAGCTGTTGTTCATGTGGCCAAGTCCCAGTGGCGTCACAAGGGGGGTGGATGGCGCCCCCCCGGTGCCATGTCTGTAGGAGTGACAAGAAGGCACCCCATGGGGTGCTCACCCCACCACCCCTGGGCGCAGCGCCGTGAGCAGCCATCGCACCACCACAGCCGCATGTGGAGGATCCTCCGTTTGTAGCTGCAGCAGCGAGCAGAGGATCCCACCACCATCTGTAGGGCGTTTGAGCGGCACCGGCGGCAAACCGCTACGTACAACGCATGCATGGTGTTGCATGCATGCGCTGTACGTAGCGACGCCGCACATGTGCTGTACATAGCGGTTTGCTGTCGGCACCGCCTGAGCGCTGTACGGATGGCGGTGGGATCCCTCCCTCGCCGCTACAGCCAGAGGATCCCTCTGCCGCTGCTGCAGCCACGAGCAGAGGATCCTACCACTGTCCGTATGGCGCTTAGGTGGTGCCAGTGGCAAACCACTACGTACAACACATGCCCGGTGTTTTATGCATGCGTTGTACGTAGCGGCGCAATGCGTGCGCAGCCGGTGGTTTGCCGCACCCTCGGTGTTGGTCAGCCTTTGTTCGCCCCTGCCATGCTCCACCTACATATGAGAAGGATGTGAAGAAAGCAAACAAACCATCATAGCCCAACCTGCTAGGAAACTTTATGTCATTCTACTTCCCGTCCTGTTTTGTCCAGCAGAAACTCAAGAGGGGAAGTGGTGCTGAGCTGCTGGGAACTCCAGTTTGATGCAATATTTCCCTCATTTTCATAACAATACTTCCCCACTGATAATCAGTTTGTGATTCCTTGTCAGGGCGCAGCGAGCAGCCCCAGCTCCCTTACCCAGAAGGCCTCCAAAGGTAATGGCAGGAGAAAGGGCAGCAAAGTAGATAAAGATGACGGCAGCCAGAGACTGAGCATTGAGAGCGTCCGTGATGTCACTGAGGTACTTGGGGTACCGGCGTTTTATGTCCCTCACCAGCCCTCCGAAAGGCCTGCCAGTCCTTCTCAAGGGGTCGTCATCATCCTTTTCTGGGGTCTTGAAGGCTCGGTCCTGCAATTCTTGCTCTGTATGAGACAGAAGAACACAGGGAATGACAAGGCTGAATGAATGAAGGGAAAAGAGGACTGATGTTTTACTGGGGGCCTCAAAAGGGCTGTAAGCCTCGTTTTTTGCGAACATAGGTTTTGCGTTATGTGGAGCTCATGAGTTTCATCCCAAATCTTGTGGGAAGCGCTTAAGGCAGCGGTGAGGAACCCCACAACAGGTCTCCACATTTGGACTGTGAGGAGGTTTGGCAAAGCTACACACACCTGCCCTACACCTGACATTATCTATGACATTAGGTGTGGGGCAGCTGCAGGGATGGAGGAAGAATTCTCTTTGGTTCTTGTTTAAAGCTGAATCCATCAAATTCAGGTTCCAAAGCAATGTGAGAACCAAAACATAGCCATCCTCTGAAATTCTCACTTACCTGAAATTTGCGATGCAGTTCTACAACCAAGCAATGTTTACAAAAATGCATACATCAAGGGAAAGTATGCATAAAAATGAGTATATTAGTAAAAATACTATTAAAAATGCACTCTATTAGCAGTTGTTTTAATGTGTACATTAGTCAAACCTGCATGCAAAATGACTTCTGAAAATCAATAAAAATACATGTATAAAAATATGTATGTTTCAAAGTGCTGCAAATGGTGCATTTGCTCCCACATGGCTTAATTTCAAACTGTTTGGGTGATAACAGGTCGCCTGATGTCATTGTAACATCAGGTGATTGAAAGCTGGGTGGCCCTGCTCACCTATCAAGCTTGGCTGGTGGGGGAGGTAAGAACATAGAGTTGTAGCCAACTAATTCCTGCTCAGAGTAGACCCCATGAAATTAGTGATCCTAACTTAGTAACTTTACATTAACGGGTCTACTGTGAGTGAGACTAACATTGGTGACAGCCCAAAGAGGCATGTGTCACTGAGCATGTTCATAGTGTTTTTCATCAGCGCTAATCTACTTAATATTTTAAACTCTATGTGATATACAAATATACAACATCTGAGAAGTACCATAGCTCAGGGAGAGCGCATCTGCTTAGCATGCAGAAGGGTCTAGGCTCAATCTTTGGCAACTCCAGGTAAGGCTAGGAGACCTGTCTGATATCCTGGAGGGCCACTTCCACTAAGGGCTCATCCAGACCCCTTTTTGGATCGCATTTCTAGGCTTTTAAAGTTTTATGCTTTATTATGTTTTTATATATGTTGGAAGCTGCCAAGAGTGAATGGGGTAACCCAGTCAGATGGGCAGGGTAAAATTATTATTATTACTATTTTTATTATTATTATTTGCAGGTCTGCACTTTGAATCTCCGTGTCCAAGTGTTTTGTTTTGCCCCGGTGCTTTCCCTATGAAAACCCTCTCTTTACCGCAGACAACAATTCCACTGAAAACCTGAGTTGCTGTTTGTTCCAATTCCGCGTCAAAGAGCAGGTTTTCCTGGGGAAAGCAGTGGAGGTGGGGGAGCGCTTGGACATGGACCAGGAAAGCACAAACCTGTGCTTAGAAAGTGAGGGGCAAAACGTAAGTATGGATGGGCCCTTAGTGGAAGCAATATTGAGCTAGATGAGAGAATCATCTGATTCAGCCTAAGGCAGCTTCCTAGGTTCCCTAGGTATGCTTGGTAGCGATCAGGCAAAGTTCCCTGCAGATCACCCCATAGTGATTCATACATACCAAGCTGTTTAGTGGGCTCTGTCCTCTCCTCCGGCCGGTACCTTTTTCGCAGGAGCTCCTTCTGCACTGGTAACAACGACTTAAGGAGCTTTTCACTTTGGATATGAGAGGGCGGGACGACGATGCAACAGTCCAGGTATGCATCCAGGCTCTTCAGCAAGTCTTGCCTACTTCCTGCCATGTAGGAGTCAAGGCGGAACACCTAGTCAGGGAAGAAGGAAAAACATGGAGACTCAGGGAGCCAAATGTTGTGCTTGGGAGGGTTTGTAAAAGGGGCAGTTCCTGGGGTGAATTTCCACAGGATCTTCCTGTGTCCAGAATGATGACATGGCTTGTGGCACATGGCCAGGTCCACATTGTTTAATTTAACATGCTACATTTAACACTTTTAGCTCCTGTTTTTCCAGAAGAGTTAAGTTAAGCTTGCAACATAAGTATGAGGTCCACCCTTTCCAGAGTGCTTCTGTCTACCATACTCAGGTGAATGAGCAGACGCAGGGAAATTCTAGATCATAAAACAGGGATGGGAAAAGCCTGTGGCCCTGATGTTGCTGGACTACCAGCCTCAGCAAGCATGGCAAAATGGTCAGAGGTGATGGAAAACAACACCTGGAAAGCAACAAGTTCCCCATGCCTAACCTAGACAATCCTTCCTTCCATGAAAGGAAATTCCAACTACAGTGGTGCCTCAGGTTAAGAACTTAATTTGTTCTGGAGGTCCGTTCTTAACCTGAAACTGTTCTTAACCTGAGGTACCACTTTAGCTAATGGGGCCTCCCGCTGCTGCCACTGCCGCGCGATTTCTGTTCTCATCCTGAGGTAAAGTTCTTAACCCGAGGTACTATTTCTGGGTTAGTGGAGTCAGTAACCTGAAGCGCCTGTAACCCGAGGTACCACTGTACTTTCTTGGGCAAGTTGAAGCCATGGAGGGTTCCAACTTACCCTTTCGGACATCATTGTTGAGATGGCTCTCCCAATCTCATGGTAGTAGTTGGCGTGAGGGGAATCTGGGCCCAGAACCACAAAAAGGAATCGGACAGGCACAGGAACCTCCAGAACGTAGTCCAGTTCTACAGCATCCTTCAAGCGCACAAAGGCTAGAGTGGGATGGTCCACAATGCTGGCACGGCCTGAAGGGAGGATGGATGGGTATGGGGCATCATTTAGGGGGCTTAGCACAGAAACAGAAAGAAAAAGAAACACAAACCATGTGCAGGAAAGGAAGGGATCCAGGCAGAGGCAAAGGGAGGTGGAATGGAAGAGAATAGGGACACGGGAAGAAAACGAGAGACAGTAAAGTGAGCAAAGTCTGCAAATGAGTTTGGCTAAGCCAGATAGAGAAGCGAAGCAGCGTCTTTGCCAGGGAGAAACATGGCTCCCCCTGACAAAACACACAAGACAAGCAAGAACCAGAACATACTTCCTTCCTCCCAAACTTGCTAGATTAGCATACATCTTGTAAAAGGAAGAAGTTATATTTTATCCCATGTTGGCTTGAATCAGGACTGGCTCTACCATTATGTAGGGTGGAGGGGCAAATTTGTGGCAATTTTAAACTCCAGCAAGTTGTCTGTTGTTGTTGTTGTTGTTGTTGTTGTTTTAAAAATTAATATATTTGTAGTAACCGTAGGGAGCATCTTTTTTGGATTTTCCATCTCAAACCCCAAAATGTCTAAGGCTATGCTGGACAGACATTATGAATCTGGTTAATATTTTTTTTGCAATTTTAAATTTGGTTAATTTTTTTATTTTAAAAAAAAGGAAGAGAAAAGAAAGGAAGAAGGAAGGTGGAGCTGGGAGCAGAGAAATGCTTTCGCTAGTCTTTTGTGGTTAAATAGGGTAGCTCTAACACAGACTACTGAGGCCCTGAGTCCCATTCAATGTTCCTTCGTTTCTCTTCCAATATCTGGAGACCTTTGAGAAAGGAGCCCTCCAGACATCCTGTTTATTAGGTATTCTTTATTATTTGTGTTCATGATGGTATCGGAGCAGTCACACAATCCATACTGCCCAACTTTTTCAGGTCAAAAACCAGGACATGCATCTTTCAAGATGTGCTCCTGGGTGAGTTACATGACCCGCATCATGATCTTGCCTCCCTAGTGCTTTTTTGGGGTGCAATCTCAGGTGATGCCCCCAAATGTGCATTGCTCGTGGTTGCACAAGATTGCAGCCCCCCCAAAGCACTTTTGGGGAGTGAGAGCGCAGAGCGAGAGCATGGCACCCAAAATGGCCGCCACGATCTCTCGTCATTGCACATGTTAAAAGTACTTACCAACCAGGACCAGTGTCGCTTCTGCATCAGGTGGGATCTTATCTGCCAGTGGCTTCTTAATACCACCGCTTGAGCCTTCCTGCAACAAGAGAAGCAAGCAGTTAACCTCCAAGGTCATGAGGCAGGTTGACACGGCCCAAGTTCATTTCACAGTATGCGCTCTGTTGCTGCCCTCAGAATGGGGGATTCTGAGAATACGATGTTTTCATTTTTATGAATGAATTAGAATTTTCAGTCATTTATTCCTCTGGTCTCAGCACATGAATGTCAACTCCAAATCTAACATGTATATATGAAGTTCTGCTTTGTTTGGTGGGGGTCTTGGGTTATTGTTGTTTTTAAATATTGTACTAGTTTTTCTTTAAAATAAATGCAAGTATTGACCATTGGAACAGAAATCTGCTTTCAGAATGCATATATATTTGCACTCACCCTTCCCTAAAACATGGCAACTTTTCCTTTTTGGGACTTGCGAATATATAATTAGAAAAAGGCTATGGAACTTCATTTTCAATATATGATTACAGCAGTGAGACGTTTATATGCACAAAGATGGAAAGACTCATAATTACCTACAATGGAGGAACTGTTGTCAAAATTATTGGATTTAGCTGATATGGCGAAGTTGCCATGTTAATAAGAGAAAAGTCATTGCCAACAATTACTAAAGATTGGAAACTTCTTATAGCCTTTTTGTGTGGAAAAGAAAATGCACTCATGACTTTTGGGTTTGAAGATGGAAGATAATTTGGTTTATAAAAAGTAGATTTGTTGGGTGTTATCTTGAAGTGGATGTGTTGAATAATTTTTATATATAGCTGACAGATATATATTCTTTCTTTTCCTTTTCCTCTTTTCTTCATCTGTCTTTCTATCTCTTTCTCTCTTTCCCTTCCTGGTCCGTCTTTTTATTTAGATTAGCTTTTTAGCTTTGATAAAAAATATATTTGATATCAATTTTTGTATTCCTATTTCCAAATTTTAATAAATTTTATTTTATTTTATTTTTTAAAAGGACAACTTTTGCAGATTCAGGCTGCAACTCTAAGTATACTTCGCAGGGAGAAAATCCCATTGAACTCAGTGGGGCTTACTTCTGAGTAAAGGTACTCTTATTAATCTGCATGCATTCTTCGGAGGACAGAGCATCAGTATCTTATGGTGCCAAACAGGCATACGAAATGAAAGGCTTTTGATTTACAAATGAACAGTAGGTTGTAAGTGCCCTTCTATACCTGAAGAGGGCTCCAAGGACTGATCACAAATTGGTCCCAGCCTTAACCCAGTGTGACTCCATTCTGGTTCAAGTCCCAGAGTTCCTGGAGTTGAGTTCACAAGATTGGTCTTCTCCATCTCCTAAACCCACTGACTGAAAGTTCTCTTACCTGCTCTGAGTCAGCAGGGAAGGTCTTCATCTCAATCTGGTGATATTCTTGCAGAAGCGGCTGTCCTGAGTCCTGGCCATCAGTTCTGTCCAGCCGCCCAGGCAGAAGAGTCCCCACTGAAGTAGACTCATCAGGGTGACTGGACAAAGGGGGAAATAAATGAGGGGAAGGGTAGGAACCAAGAAAGAAGGGCAGGGAGGGAAGGAGAAAAGTTTGATGTCTAGGACCTCGGACAAGCAAGCATCCAGTAAATAATTAAAATTAATAAATACTTTATTACTGGTTTCGTTCACAGGCAACTGATACATGTGAAACTATCAGAGGTTGGGAGGCAATATTCAGTAGGCTCAACACCCCACACAAGATGGGGCAGATGAGGCCCAGCCCTAGCTGGGAAAGGTATTGTCTCTGTAGTGTTGAGCTTCCAAACCCTCATAAATGATTGTGAGGATATTTCCCTGCCCCTTCTTCAAGCTCAGGAGGACGTCTGGGCAATGGTGGAGCTTCATGCTCCGGCATCAGGGGGCGGAGAGCAGGCGGGGGCGTGGCTCACTGCCTGTGGGGGCATGGTGCCCAGCGTGGGGGGGGCAGCCGCGATGGCACCCTGCCGTGATTGCGCTGCCGGGGGCGGTGCGCTCCCCCCGCACTCCTCTTCCTCCGCCAGTGCGTCTGGGGTTATCCGCAACACACTGCACTCTAGAGACTCTCTAAGTGGCACAAAAACCACATATGACATGGACACACTCCTGCACTCTGGCTGAATTTGGAGCCAGCAGGGAGGGAACGGGATCACCCCCTGACTTTGTGCTGTTCTTTGGAAGTGTACCTGTGCTGAAGGAGGAGAGTCCTTAAGACTAACTCTCGGTCATCCGGCTTGATCTTCCCTTCATGGATCATTTCATCAAGCATCTGATTGGCAATCCCAGCTAGGCTCTTCTCTTGCAGGTCTAGAAGAACAGTTCCTAGAAGAGTAGAAAGAAGGAACACACTGGCTGAAACCTGACAGTTCAGAAGATATGCCTGCTAAAATTTCAAAGGTACAAAGGAAGAGGATTTGGGAATCTTTCCAGATGACTATTCAGTTCCCCCAACAAATTGTTGTCACTCTTATTTCGGAAAATTCAGATTTTTCAGCAAGGTTATGCTCATGCTGTTGAATACAACATGGTCATTTGGAATTTTTATATCTTCTCCTTTGCAAGGACAAATAACGTAGAATCAGGATTTAGGCGAGAAGGAATTGGAAGTGATGGGTGTGTTTGCCTATGTGTTGTAGGCAAGCAGAGCTGCTCCTAAAAATGATTCCCTGTGCTCAACCTGAGGGCCAATTCATACATAAATGTTGCATTTCCTCAATGCCACAGAGTGACAACAGGCACACCTCACGGCAATTTCCCTCACCTTTGCTGAAAGCCCTGCGCACCTCCAGAAGGCTCTGGAAATTCAAATAGGAGAGGTGTGGTCTTCCCCAGTGCCCCATCTCCTCAAAATCCTCTTCCAGGTTGATCCAGTGAGAAGCCTCCATCCAGCGAAGCTCGTTGTTCCTGTCCATGACCAGTTCATGAAGTTCTACAAATGCCTGGGGAGTATAGCAAAGGGCCCTGCGATTATGGTGGCCACCTTTCCCCTTCCCCTTTCAGAGCTCTTTAGGGCAGATCTACACTCATGGTTCATAAGAAATGGTTTTTATAACATAGATTGACATATGTTTTTCGCTTGTAACGTGAATGATACGTTATTAAAACGTGACACCAGAGGGCGCTGCAGAGCAACCGGCAGTAGGGAAACTGCTTTTTGACAACACACACACAAAAAGGTAAGGAACGTTTTTAACTTACTAGTATGCCCTGTGACATTTTAGAATGATATATCTAATATTGTTCTAATAACATTAAAAAGGTCAGTGTAGATCCAGCCCAGGTCTCTTTAGCAGTAGCAAAAGAGGCAGAAATTCAACAAATCGGGGCCTCCCTTAAAGAGGACACATATTTTGGTGAGACCTGGACAACTGACACGGTTCAAGGGACCTATTTATGCCCATGCATGTGACCCAGAGCTTCCTCTTTCGGCCCGTGCATTCAGAACACCCGTCCACCTCTCCCTACTTTTAGGGCTTGTTGCGCTTGACCTTGCTATGCCGTCATGTGTCGTCTGTCGTTGTGATAGGGGCATGGCAGGAATTTTCCCCACTTGGCTGATTGGCTGTTGCCATTTGGGTTTCGCCTGCTGCGAAGCAAATTGTCACAATTTGTAAGGTTGCGGATAGGCTCTGGTTCAGGTTATAGGGATGGGAGAACGCTCTCGCCATCCCTATGCGAAGGATATTCCATTAAAGGAATCTGGGGACTCGATGGTTTGGTCAACCCTTGTGAAGGGGTTGTGCCCGTGCCTGAGTCCAGGGGGACATTTGGGTGGAGGAGTTGGCCATTCCCGGCTTTTCTCTTATCCAGATGTTCACCCTTGGCTGACCTATGCTGGAACCCTGGGTCAGCACTGCCTGCATGGCAGGGAGCTAGTCGAGCCAGAGCCTATGCAACCAGTCACTTTCTGTAATCAATAAAGTTGTCGCCTAAATTCTGCCAAAAACCAAACCAAAATTTGAGTCGTGTGTGAATTTATTTTAGGGGGGAGGTTTCTGGGTCTGAACACGCAAGTACAGAGACCGATAGTTTCACCTGTTGAATTTCTCCCTGCAATGAGCACATTAAAGACACAAGGAGCACTGCCAGAAAGAAAAGCTTCCTTGTTAGGGAGACAAGGTAAAATTCAAAGCTCTCCAGTCCCTAGGAACTTACCTCACGTGTGTTTCTGCGATAGGAGGGCGGTGGGGCAGCCCCCCCACTTCCTAATGCTTCCTCGGGTGAGGAGGCACCTGTCAACAAGAAAATATGTGTGTTTATTACTTTTGAATTCCACCCCTTCCCCAAATTCCTCCAAGAAGCTCCATGCAGCATGCATGAAATTTCCCAACTATATGCCCCCAACAACCATATGAAATAAAGTTAAGCTGGCAGATATGACACCCAGTAAGCTTCATTTTCTAGATCTTCCTTGTCCAGGTCCACAGCAATGTATCTACTGTCTTGCAGGGTCTCAATAGTTAATCAAGTCTCACTTTCTTGTGTGGCCCAGGTGAACTTCAGGTGTGTGACAGAAGGGGTTTTTTGTGTGTATATCCCTCAACTGGAATCAACTTTGTCCTTAGAATCAGGGTGGCATGCTGGCTAGATTGTTAAGACTACAACTGGAGAGGCCTAGGTTCAAATCTTCACTCAGCCATGTAGTTCCCTGTGTGGTCATTCTTCTCCCTCAGCCTAACCATCCAGAGCTCCCTGGAGGCATACTACTACTACCACTACTAATAATTTATTATTTATACCCCACCCATCTGGCTGAGCTTTCCCAGCCACTCTGGGCGGTTTCTAACAAAATATTAAAATACAGTAATACATCAAACATTAAAAGCTTCCCTAAACAGGGCTGCCTTCAGATGTCTTGTAAAAGTCTGGTAGTTGTTGTTCTCTTTGACATCTGGTGGGAAGGCGTTCCGCAGGGTGGGTGCCACTACCAAGAAGGCCCTCTGCCTGGTTCCCTGTAACTTGGCTTCTCACAATGAGAGAACCGCCAGAAGGCCCTCGGCACTGGACCTCAGTGTCTAGGTAAAACAATGGGGGTGGAGACGCTCCTTCAGAATGGAATAAAATGTGTGAATCTATGGTGCTCACTAGAGACAAGAGTTTCTAGAGGCCAGGTGGAAGTGGCTGATACATCAAGAATGTCCATTCCAGTTCACAAGTACCAAAAGGTAAAATGTATCCCCAGTGGGAAAGATATAACTCTGTGGTAGAGCATCTGCTTTGCATGCAGGAAATTTCAAATTTGAGCCTCAGCATCTCCAGGTAGGCCTGAAAACCTGGAGAGCTGCTGACAGGGTCATGGGTTCGAGTCTCACATTGGGTAAAAGATTCCTGCAGTGCAGGGGGTGGGACTAGATGACCCTTTTGGTCCCTTCCAACTCTACAATTCCACGATTCCACGAAACAGACAGTACTGAGCTAAATGGCAGCTTCCAAATGTTCAATCTCTTCAAAAAGGCAAAGACAGGGACAAAGTAGGGAACAGTTTTTGTGCCCCTGACAGGTACCAGAAAATCAGGACAATTGGTGCAAACCCAGTTTCTCGGAGTTCTCTTGCAATTTTTCACAGCTCCTTCTTTTTATTTCCAGTTCCCCTAATTCAAAGATTTGTCTAGCTGTTGTAAAGCCAACAGAATAGGCAATTGAAATCCCACTGTTTTCTTTTCTTCCTCCCACAATCAGAAGTCAGGACCTTCATTTCAAATGAGCGTAAAAGATAAGAGAGGTATTGTCCTCCTGCTGTCAATTTCTGGAAGTTTGTGCTCTCTATATATTGGCTGCTGCAACTGATCTTTGAGAAAGGTTCTAGAGGGGGTTGCCAGGATGCTGGGTTTGACCTGAAACTTCAGGATTTTAGCATCATTTTCCAAGTCTCAAAAAAATTGTAAAACCACAGGGTGAGAAGCCAAAATAAAGGCAGCAGGTAATTGCATAAAAGCTGCAGTGTTTCTGTTTTAGCCCTATGTCCACCAGGCTGTGAGATATCAGGCACAGACAGGCTCTCCTGTCTGCCCCCAAACAGGCACCACTAGGACCTGCTTCTATCTCACAAGGTTCCACTTCCTGATCTTCCAGGCGCTATCCAGGCAACCCTGCATTTCAGGATTGGAGACCAAACAGCAGCCCTTGTTTCTGACAATCTCTGCCATACCTTGAGTGGGCAAAAGGAGCCATTGTTTGGGGCTTTCATGCAGAGAAGAGTGTGGGAGGCAAGGAAAAAGGTGCCCCCAATCCCATGGCAGCTCTGACTTATGTATTTTAACATTTAGCACCTTAAAATGATACTACACCAAGAACACAATGTACATCTAAATTATGCAGAACTCAAAAAAGGGCTCCAAATCAAACTTTGGTGATTTGATGTGTATAAAAGCATGGAAGAGTGTCAGCAATTTAATAATAATAAAATATTTGGCATGCATAGATAGCTTCTGAGCTGCGGAGATCCTGATTCATAGCTTACTCTCTTAGCCATTAAACAACATCACCTCTTTATTTATTCACAACTTCGGCAAGTAGCAGAATTCTGGATGGCATACTAAATGACTTTCACCACCAAAAGGCAGTGAAGACCTTATCTTAAATTGATAAGTAGGAGTAGCCAGCATTTCCTGCCATGGTCATCCCATTTAGCATAAAGAAATAGCATATATATATAATTAATATTTTGAAAATTGGCATATTAACTCCATGGATTTTGCCATTTGCTTAATGAATTGGCATTCCGATTATTAAAATATAGAATAATATTTGCATGAGCCAAAAATAATATGTTGCATGAGCCATCAGCTACTAGACATTGGAAGAAAACGACAGGAAAGGCCATCATTTCTCAATATCTTGTTAGTGAGATTCCAAAGCAGCCTTCCTCCACCTGGTGCCCTCCAGGTGTTTGGACTTCAAACTCCCATCAGCCCTCACTGGCAGAGCTAATGGCAAGAGATGAAGGGAGTTGTAGTCTAAAACATTTGGAGGGCACCCGGTTGGGGAAGTCTGCTCCAGGAGCATTTGTCCAGGCCTGTTAGACTGCTGGGTTCAGTGGATCCTTGGTCAAGGGTCAGCAAACTTTTTCAGCAAGGGGCAGGTCCACTGTCCCTCAGACCTTGTGGGGGGGGGGGTCGGACTATATTTTGGAAAAAAAAATGAACAAAATCCTATGCCCCACAAATAACCCAGAGATGCATTTTAAATAAAAGGACACATTCTACTCATGTAAAAACACGCTGATTCCCAGACCGCCCGCAGGCCGGATTTAGAAGGCAATTGGGCCGGATCCGGCCTTTGGGCCATAGTTTGCCTACCCGTGGTCTGAAGCAAAAAAGCAATTACAGTCGTACCTCAGAAGTTGAACAGAATCCGTTCCGGAAGTCCGTTCGACTTCCAAAATGTTCGGCAACCACGGCGCAGCTTCCGATTGGATGCAGGAAGCCTCGGAAGTAGAAGCGGACTTCCGAGGTACGACTGTATTGCATTCCAAAGTCTACCCCTCTACCCCTATTCATTGGACCAAGTGCAGAATGAGATGTCACAGAGCTATATCTTCAAATGTGGGGGTGATTTCAAGCAAAAAAGTGTGTTCTGTGTGTGTGTGTGTGTGTTTGTGTGTAAGAGAGCAAAACAGAGAAATGGCAAAGCCATGAAGAGTTCAACACCTCCATGCACAATTTCTTCACTTTTAATGGCTTCCACATCACTCTTTGGTAGTGACTTGTGTTTCAAGACACAGACCTGCCACCGTCACATTTAGTTCCACACAAAGTTGGGACCAGCTAGTTCCAAGCTTCCCCATAGATCCAGACTATGGTGTCTGCCACAATCACAGAGGAGTTTGCATTGTGGATGGTTCCCATGAGGCAACAACAGGAGCCTCAAACAAGCAAGCCAAGCCACTTGCAAGGGAGGGAAATCAAACAAGAAAACCCCAGTGAGCGTCACCACCAGCCACTCTGATCTCTCAAATACCATCCTGATGCCTAATACAGATACCATTCAGGCTCTGAGGTTTAAGCAAAATCAACTTCTCCGAAGGGAAAGTATATTGGAATTTAAGTGCAGCCTCCCCTCCACAGAACTCTACCTGACTAAGAGTCTGGAACTGGATTTTCATTGTTGTATGTCAACTGCAATGTACAAATAGGCTGTGAATTCCCTACAAAAACCCCCCACACTCTTCAGGATTACACTACAAATTGTCAGTACCAAATATATTCCTCGCTGTTCAAGAAAGAATGTTGCCCTCTTTGCAAATCACAGATTGTGATGGTATCTCTACAACAAATTTTCCCTGTTTTGCCCACCACAATGAAGATTCAAACAGGGGGAGACTGATAACTCTGTATGTGCAACCCTGGTCTTAGCTGATGGCAAGGTTTTGCTCCAGCTCTCCTTTCAACGCCACAGCCCATTAAATGTAGGATATAAGAATAGATTAAACGTAGGGCATGAGAATAGATCACATTGTCCCTGAGTTGGCGCAGAGTAGTGCATTTATTTCAGCATGTCCCCCTGTGGAAAGTCTCTGTGGATCAGCGGAAACAGCTTCCAGATGAGAGGTTTGGCACTTCCAACATGGGAACAATCGCCTCCACATTCAAGACCAAGAGTGATGGTGCTGGTCCCCAGTGCTAGTCCCTTCAAACAATTCTGATTCTTTTCAGAAAGCCCTCACAACCCACATCCAAAGTTTCTTGCACACGTGTTCAACTTCTTCCACACAAAAATGCATTTAAAAGGTAATCTCTGGCCATGGTACTGATACTACCGCCATGCATACTGCCCCCACCAGCTTTATCCCACATACCCTAAAAGCAGGCACAGTCCACGGTCCGGCATCCAAAAGAAAAGAGCTCCTGGAGTTTTGACTCTATAAACCCCCCTTTTGGCAAGAGAGCAGGACACCTGGGCCCCACCCTCAGATTCCTGTCACAAGTGGTTTTTGTGTTCATAGTAAATTGAAAGCCACTCTAACTTTGCTGACAGTAAATAAAGGGGGCCTTGGGCTCCTATCTAGGTGAGGGGACCAGCCTGGAGGCTTTCAAGAGGTTGAGTTGTAAGAAGTGCTTCATTACCAAGCCATGGCAAGCCCTTCAAGTTCACTGTTAAGTCAGGACACTTTATTAATCACCAGGTGAAGTTCCCTGCTGGGTAAGGTCTTGGTATATAAGAGGAACAGAGCTGCAGCAGACAGCACTAAGCAATAAGATAAAGCAAGTAATATAGTGGTACCTCGGGTTACATACGCTTCAGGTTACATACACTTTAGGTTACAGACTCCGCTAACCCAGAAATAGTGCCTCGGGTTAAGAACTTTGCTTCAGGATGAGAACAGAAATTGTGCTCCAGCAGCGCGGCGGCAGCAGGAGGCCCCATTAGCTAAAGTGGTGCTTCAGGTTAAGAACAGTTTCAGGTTAAGAACGGACCTCCAGAATGAAGTAAGTACTTAACCGGAGGTACCACTGTAGTAAGATGCAGGATAAAATAGAAAGAATAAAAGCAGGCAAATGGGTGCAGTCGAATTCAGCACAACATCTAGGGATGGGTGAATCTATTTCCCCCCATCTTAAATTCAGTTCTTCACATTCCCACATGACTTGATTTTTTAAAAAAAAGTATTCATGAAAATTCACCAGTATTTTAGTGTGCATTTCTCCTAATATACACATTTTTGCATGCAATCTTCGCTAGTATAAATCATTTTTGCATGTTGTTTTCACTGATATATTCATCTACATGTACACATTGCTGGGCTGAAGAACTGCATTGCAAAATTCAGAGAAGGGCAAGTTTTCAAGGGTGGCTGGGTTTCTGTTCACACATTGCTTTGGTAAATGCCTGTTAGGTATGTTAGCCTTTCCGTGTGAACTGAATTTATCCCCCGTCCCTTATAGGGTTCCCATCTTCTTTAATTGTTACTGTGCTGAAACTGCGTCTGTTCCAGACTTTGGAGATTGCACTGCATGAGCACAGAAATCTGCATACGGGGTGCAGAATTGAGAACCCCGAGAACCTCAGCTGTCTTTCTTGCCTTCCATCTGCAAGTCTCTGGTCCTTAAAATGACAAAGTATGGCTTGAAAGTGCCTGGATGATGTCTAGCAACTTCTCGGAAAGCTCAGTTGTGGGGAGGGAACTGAGCAGGACCTCTAGGGGGGCAGCCTTCACTCAGGTGTGTAGCAACAAATGTTGTGGCAAGGGAGCCTAAGGCTGCGTGTGTGTGTGTAAATAATTGCATAGCAGCTAGAATCAAATTATAGACAACAATTAAAATTCAATATTATTTAATCTTACAAAAGTTAGAAACAAGTGCCTGGCCAAAGTGCCAGAGGAGGCACTTTACCAGTCACTGAGTGCCTTTGGAGAAGTAGGGGAACTTGCATTGAGCAAGCTGCAATCCTTGCGTTAGTGGATGGGTACCACCTACTGCCTTAAACACATCCAACCATCCTCTTTTGCTGCCCCCTGTGTCTGGTCTGGAGCTCCTTTCCAAACCACTACCTCCCTCCCACTTCAAATCCTGCCTCAAAACTCCTTAGATCTTTGATTTATCCCCCTTAGTCTTCATCCTGAACTGGAACTTCACTTTGTGTAACTGCGTTTGGACATATCTATTACGTCCACCATCCCTCCACCACCCATATTTCCATTGTTCAAAAAGAATTTCTCAGTTTGTTGTGGCAGCCGGCTGCACTTTGGGTCATGTTCACTCTGCAAACCTCCATTTGCACACTGATGGTGCTAAAAAAATTATGATGTTGAGAATGATGGAGTCAGGCAACTGCCTACACTGAAACAGTGTTGAAAGGTTCTTCATATCACTCACATTCATCCGTTCTCTCTCACACGCATACACACCAATAAACCAAAGAGCTGCTTTTAACCAACTGTAAACAGAAACAGCTCGCACTCAATGGCTTCTGTCTTCATTTCAAACAAAATCTTTATTTATCATCAATAGCAGAAGCATTCAAGGAGAAGCTGAAAGCAAACATCCTTGTGGGTTACTGATTGCCTGATAAGGAGAAAAAACTCACAGAGCAAAATGTAAGGTGGCTGCTGTCCGGTATGGACCAGCTTCCACAGGACGAGAAGCAGAGGTCATAGTCCCAGTTATAAAGCATCTCAGGTAACCTTTAGCCCAGATTGGCTCCCAGCCCAGCCTTCTGATTGGCTGGGGAGTGGTCCTATATCACATAAGGGCAACCCGCACACCATAATGTGGCCCTTGGCTGACTTCCATGTGGCCCACAGTTCCCTTCCCCTGGTCTTTGGCACTGATCACTCATCAACACTTGATCAAAAATTGGTGTGTACACTCCTCAGCTATTCCTTGCACCAATGAGATAGCCGTTGGGGGGGGCAAGGGGTGGGATTGCTGCAACACCGCTGTTCACCTGTTCCTTTTCCTCAGGTGATTGGTGCTGGACACAGCCAAGGACTGCAGTGATTGGCTGTCTCCTCAGATGTTCCCACTGCCAATCAGCTGGACCTATTTACCTCTCCAAGGTTCAGAAAGCATCAGTGTTAAACATTTTGCCAGGGACCTTGAGAGGGCATGATTCTGAGCAGAGACGCAAGAGAACTGGGAGGAGTGTTTAGCTGCAGAGGTCTGTAATTCTTTATACAGTGGGCATACCTACACCATATTGCCCTGCTCTTCCCCTTGTGGGATTCCTGATGTTTTTCAGTTATTTCCCCCATATACATACATACATCTGTAACTGTGGGGAAAGGAAGTCAGGAGGTGGGGTGTCACCATTTGGATTGGAAAAGTGGCTAGTGGTGAAAATGTTAAATATCTTTCGCTAATGTTCCTTCACTCTCCCAATGCCACTGTTTTTTTAAAAAAATTAAAAACACCCATCACAGCTTTCTTTCACATCTTCACATGTGATGTTTAATTTCTCTCTCTATGTATGTATGTATGTATGTATGTATGTGTGTGTATATATATATATATATATATGCAAGTTTCTAGCTGTCACAACTGCAAAGATAGGTTTCAAATCATATTGGCAATGCCTACAGAAATAACAGAAGCCAGAAGGGAACTTATAAGTAATTCTGTAACATGCATAGGTCTGCACTCATTTCCATAAATTATTTGTATGGTGCACTCAGACTGCAGAATTCTTTTAAAACTTTGGTGTGGATTTTTGACTATTTTTAAAAAAGCGTTCTTTACAATTATCTGTGAGGCTGAGATGATTTCTCTGCTAATTACCCAGGAATTTTGCACTCTTCCCCCTCACAATTCATTTCTGAAGATGCCACCTTAATTGTTTTGGACAGTTATACCAAACCTTTAAAGTCTTCAAAGCACTTCCCATACAATCCTTATGCTTAATTTTAATTGATTTTATGATGTATGTTCTATCCATATTGCTCGCTGCTTAGATTGAAGCTGCAGTATTCAACTGCACAGAATGTATGAAGAAGATAAGAAGGACCTGCTGGATCAGGCTAAAGAGCCATTTAGTTCAGCATCCTGTTCTCACAGTGGCCAACCAGATGCCTGTGGGAAACTGGCATGCACGAGAGCCCTCTCCCCTCCTGTAGTTCCCAGGAACTGGTATTCAGAAGTGTTACAGTGAAGTACATTAGTACTATTACCCCCATAGTGCAGATAGGAAACTGTGACCAAGGTCATACATCTTCCCCCAAAGAATCCTGGGAACTGTAGTTTGTTAAGGGTGCTGGGATTTGAGTTCTGTGAGGGGTAATCTACAGTTCCCAGAGTTCTTTGGGGGAAGCCACGTGCTTTCTTTTTAATTTTTTAATTTTTATTAGTTTTTAACATATCATTTTCAACAGTCATTTAACAGTAATTTCATATCTTATACAATTTTTAGACTTCCATCAATCACATCTGAAAAATTTCCAGTCTTTTTCACTTAATTTACATTTCTTAATTTCACTGTTACTTTTAATTATCTTAACTAATAACTCTCTTCATAACCTTCCTTGCAATAGTTCTGTGAGGGGTGATCTACAGTTCCCAGGGCTCTTTGGGGGAAGCCACGTGCTTTCGATATATGGTACGGGTGTTACACAATGTTAGCTTGCCTGAGGTCACTTAGTATGAGTTAGTTCATGGTAGAGGCAGATTTTTTATTTTTTTTAAAGGGGAACCCTGGTTTTGCAGCTCAATCTTTTAGCCCCTACACAACATCATCACTGCACTGAAAATGCCACTGCATGGCACTCACTTGGTCCATTGTCCTCACAGCTCTGAAAGTGTCCTGCCTTCCCTGAGGGGGATACCCTTTCCATCCTCCTTCTCCTACTCAGGTGATATGCTCTCCGGCGGTGACCAGGCCAGAAGGAACGACAGAAAGAGACACACACCATAAAGAGACGCTGGCAAGCGCTGACTTGGTGATCTGAAAGTACAGAAATGGGGGGTGGAGGTGGGAGGACAACATGGGCCCCTGGTTCCTTGACTAGGGTTTGTTTTGCAAAAATTACTCCACTGTCACAGCCAGGTAACACTCTGAAATGCTTTGGCGTGAACTAAGGGGATGCAGGGGACGCGGGTGGCACTGTGGGTTAAACCATAGAGCCTAGGACTTGCTGATCAGAAGGTTGGCGGTTTGAATCCCCGCGACGGGGTGAGCCTCCCGTTGCTCAGTCCCTGCTCCTGCCAACCTAGCAGTTCGAAAGCACATCAAAGTGCAAGTAGATAAATAGGTACCGCTCCAGTGGGAAGGTAAACAGCATTTCCGTGCGCTGCTCTGGTTCTCCAGAAGTGGCTTAGTCATGCTGGCCACATGACCCAGAAGCTGTACACCGGCTCCCTCGGCCAATAAAGCGAGATGAGCGCCGCAACCCCAGAATCGGTCACGACTGGACCTAATGGTCAGGGGTCCCTTTACCTTTACGTTTAAGGGGATGCAGACCCAGCAGTGTATGGGCAAAGTGTCATTAAGTCACGTTGAAGGTGATTACGGGGTTCATAATCTGGTTGCTTTCCTACAAGACTTCTTTTAGCATCATGCCTAGGTTGGAGAGTGCCTGCTTTTGGAGCTGACCTGCCTGCCTTCTTGAGGAAGGGGTAAAGAGCTGTGCAGGGCAGCATGAACTCTTACTCTAAATTCAGAAATGTCTGAAAGGAGACAGTACACAAACTGCTCAGCTCAGTCCCCTAGAGAACACAGGCTACATCCATACCATACATTTAGCACCCTTAAGGAATCCTGGGAACTGCAGTTGGTTAAGGGCGCTAGGAATTGTAGCCCCGTGAGGGTTAAACTACAGGCCCCCAATTCTTTGGGGGAAGCCAGTTGCTTCATAGAATCATACAGTTGTAGATCATCTAGTCCAACTCCCTCCTATGCAGGAATAGGCAGCTGTCCCATACGGGGATTGAACCTGCAACCTTGGTGTTATCCGCAGCATGCTCTAACCAACTGAGCTATCCAGGCTGACAATGTGCTTGAAACGTATGATGAGGATGTGACTCTGGGAGGAGGAGAAAAGTGCTATCCTTCATTCTTTGTATCGCACACCATTCCTGTTCCAAGACAACAGGTTGAGGAATGGGAAAACAGAGGATGCCAGAACTCAAGGCCATTGCTTGGAACACACAAACAGCAACCAGAAAATTGTAAGCAAGAGACATGGTCCAGCTCACAGGCACAACAGCTATCTGTTCAACCCAGGCAGCATTGGCACTTACTACTAAAAGATTAGCATTGCGTTTTTTGTGACTCTTGTTTTGCATAGTGCTTCCCATCATTTATTGCACTTTCTTTCACAATGACTTTAAGAGAGAGAAGCTTTTGATACTGGTCATTAATATTAAAAGCCTGAGAACTGTATTTTGTTACGGGCTGTATTTTTGTTAGTTCCCAGGATTCTTTGGGGGGAGGCCATGACTGTCCAAATATTAAATTTATTGTGTGGGTGGGAACAGAGGGATCTGAATGAAAACAAGGCCCTGACCATGTTTTGAAACCTTGGTATAAACTCTGTGATAGAAGAGTTTCTCTCTCCTGCATGGTCCCCATTCTGCCCTCTCCCACTGCTAGGGAAGAGGGATGTGAATAAGAACTAGGAATTAAGAAAGTGTGAATTAAGAAAGCCGAACATGGCATGCAAAATGTGCTGGGTTTTATGTATTTTCATGTATGGTTGTTCAGAATCACTTTATGACAAGGGTACGGGTTTCCAGCGAATGCCACAACCCAAATGCCAACATTGAATGCAATGCTAAGGCGTATGAAGTTCAGGAATGCTCCAATCCTCATGGATCATAAATCCAACATAGAAGACAACGTGTGGAATTGGGAATAGTGCACAGAAAGACCCTCTATATATACCAAGTCAGATCATTGGTCCATCTAGCTGACTGCCAAAATCAAACCATTGGTCCGCTCACATTGATTGGAAGTGGCTCTCCAAGGTTTCAAGAACTGGAGATTCCCAACCCGATCTGGAGGTGTCAGGAATCGAACCTGGGACCTTCTGCATGCAACGTACATTCACTGCTACAGACCTTCCTCACTTCCCCGCCCCCCTGTGTCTGCCACCGGAGACAGCTGCCTCCCTCCGCCCAATTCTAGGGCCACCTCTGCTCATCTGACCCAGGTTCTATTTGCACTGGGAAGGAAGCTGCCGAGAATGAGTCAAGAAGGCGCATTTGGGGTGAATCTGCACTGGTTAGAGCAAGTGAAAATTAGAGGGGAGGGAAATGGCAGGGACTGAACTTTGCTCATTTCTTGGAGGTAGAGATGCGCTGCAGCAGATCTTTCAGAGTTTGGGTACAGGAACATTTAGGCAGTTAGTAACAAGAAACACAGGCGAGACGAGCCAAGAGATCCTTTGCTTATCCACTGCTTCCACCTTGGGTCATTCTTCTTACAGCAAGTTCAGAGGTCAAACAGTAATTAGCAGTTGGTTCACCTGAAGTAGCATGCCTCCTTCATCCCTTCTCACCCCCCCACCCTGCCCCTTCTCAGTGCAGCACACTCTCCCCTCGACACCCATCTTTCTTTCAATCTAATATTACACATTAGATTGCTCACATGAGTCTGCCTTTAAGAATTGCTCCTCTTACAAATAGATGGGGTCTGTGTCTTGGGGGAGGGAGGGGAGCTGCTCTGGACTGGGACCCTGGCATGGAGCACAGGGGGACTTAACTCTTTGTCCCTGCTGCAGTTTTCCAGGGAATCTTTCCCATAATGATTTGCCTGCTGAGAAACCTCCCTGAGCATCTGCCATGGAGACCTTGTGTGTCGCTGCAGAGGACACTGAAATCCAGTGCACATTCCACACTCCATTGATGTAAAGAGCAAGGAACTGGCCAGGCAATTGTACTCTAGCTCTGCCATTGTCCTGGGTGAATTAGCCATGCTCAGTTAGGGAGGGCTGAATTTGATCATTTCTCTTTCTCTAACTTTCTCCTTTTCCCAACATTAAATTCAATTTGCCACATTTCTGCATCAGTTTGCAATTCCTCATGAATATTCACCAGCACCTTCGCACACATTTCTCCTAATACACACATTTTTCTATGCACTTTGGCGTAATGTGCACATTTTTGCAAGCAGTTTTTTTAAACCTAATGCATTTGTGCACCTTATTTTCATTAATATATGTAATTTGATGCACACTTCCCTCCTCCCAATATGTGCATTTTTGCACATTGGAGAACTGCATCGCGAAATTCAGAGAAGTGTGAATTTCAAATGATGATGGTGTTTTTTTCTATTTGCACATTGTTTCATGAACAATGCATTTGGTAGGTTCACATGAAAAGATGAACCAAAGCAAATTTCTTTCCACAATTCCTAGCTAGAATTTACCCAAGACACTCCCTAGGTAACAAACTGTAAGGAAAGAGAGGTGGTGGAAGCAAGCTCCTTTCCTGGGAAATTTGTCTTGTGTTTCGCTAATGATCTCCTTATTGAGGAGCTTCAATAAGCTTACAACAAAACTCCAAACATAGTTTGAAAACCCCAATACAATCTGAATTTCCTTGAATTAATTTAGATGTGAGGACACTGTAATTCAGCCCATGTGTTCCTTCCAAGCTGGAATGCCTGTCAAAGATGTGTGTGTTCCTATTTCCAGATTCCATCTAAGTCAGGCTTACTCAGGTACATCCTGAAACACTAAATTCTAGGTTGCTGTTTGCAAGGCTCCTGCAGTGTGATTTCTCACTTCATTGCTTGGCCCGTGAACATCTTGTTTCTCTTCTTCTTCAAGGGATTTGGATTACTCACCGCTTTCGGTTGCAAGCGACATGTTGGAATGTTTCACTGCAGGGTCGTCGTATCCTTCAATATCAATTTCCCTCTGAATGTCAGCTTCATAGTCCTGGCACGGGAGGAGGGGGAAGAAAAAGGAATAATCATTTAAATACTCTATAAAGCAGCTATCAAGTGTTCCAGATCACAAACCTCTGTGTTAGCCTAACAGGGGTAACCTGACATTCTTTGCACAAAGTTCAAGGCACTAGTCCTCATGTTTAAGCTTCATTCACAAGATTCTTATAGAAGTGCAGTCTTTGTTTTTGTTTTTCCCCACCTGCGTCTGAGCTGTCATTCCCTTTGGGCTTCCGTTCCCTCTTTCCGTGTACTTCTTGTTCTCTTCCTAACGCTCAGCCTGGAGGTAACATCCCCTGGTTGGCTGGATCTGCTGGAAATCCGAAAGGAAGATGAACAAGTTAGGAAGTTTAGGATCATGAACTGATAGATGTGGCTCTTTGTCCTAGAAGAGATAACTTAAGAGCAGATTGACTGCCCTGCTTTTTTCTTGGAAGAAAACAGAAGCCACCTTTGTCTATATGGTACCTAGAGACTCCCATGGCAATCGCTACAAGTCCCTACAGCCCCTCTGCCCGACAGCGAATATAACCAGCTGAATATAACCAACAGCAAACCATTTGAATCCTCTCTCTGGTTGCTTCAGATATAGCCATTTCCTTTGGAATTACCATCCTTTGTTTTCTCACTTTTTATGGAGCTTCCAGAAAATATAGGTCTCAGCCCATTGCATCCCACTGTTGGCTTCTGGTGTTTACCTAGACCTGATCTGGGGATAATAAAATGTAATAGCCCCATAACTTGCCTAATGCAGAAAGGCAAAGCGCAGTGGCTCTGTTGCCTTTAATTAAACACTTCCTGTTTGCAGGTTTATTCTATTTAGAATCCAGCCTCTCTGCTCCTGCTCCCATCACGCCCGCAGAATGCTGTTTTGTGGGGACTTACACCTGGATCAGGCTGCTTCAGCTTAGCTGGCTGAGCCAGAATCATAGAAACATAGAGTTGGAAGGGACTCTGAGGATCATCTAGTCCAACCCCCTGCAACGCAGGAATATGTAGCTGTCCCTTATGGAGACCTGAGATGGAGGGGCAAGTTATGCCAGTGTATGGATTTTATCTGTCCTGAATCTACCACCAATCAGTTTAACTGAATAACCTCAAGCTGCTTATATTAGAATATATTTCTATTTTAATGTTTTAACATTGTTTTACTGTATATTTTTTATTATGGGAATTTATTTTAGTATTTGTGTAGCTTGTTTTGAAACCAAACAATATACCGTATTTTTTGCTCTATAAGACTCACTTTTTCCCTTCTAAAAAGTAAGGGGAAATGTGTGTGCGTCTTATGGAGCGAATGCAGGCTGCGCAGCTATCCCAGAAGCCAGAACAGCAAGAGGGATCACTGCTTTCACTGCGCAGCGATCCCTCTTGTTGTTCTGGCTTCTGAGATTCAAAATATATTTTTTTTCTTGTTTTCCCCCTCCAAAAACTAGGTGCGTCTTATGGTCTGGTGCGTCTTATGGAGCGAAAAATACGATATATATAAAAACCTTGCATGATCGGAGGAAGAGAAAAAAATATTCATATGCTTCTTATCAAGCATCATTTTATAATCTTCCATGGTGTCCCATTCAGTCATCTAAAAAGACCCAAATGTGTCAACCTTTCCCCATAGAACAGGTGTCCAGCAGGCCCTGATCATATTTGTTAGACTTTTCTGCACCTTTTTCCAGTTCTACGATATCCTTTTTTTAGATGATTTGTTCAGAACTGTATAAGGCATTTCAAGTGCAGCTGCTTTGCAGATTTATCTGAAGACATATTAATCTCAACAACGCTAGCAGGTTAATTTTCAGTCCCTTTCCTAATAATCTCTAGCATGGGATTTGCTGTACCCCCCTAATCACCGTACACTGAGTTGAAATACATTTTCTGAAGCACTAGGAGGCGCTGTTCAGCAAAAGTTGCTGAGTCAGGGGGGCTGCCGGCGCCTAGCATACTAAAGGAATTGTCTCTGCTTAGTCACCTAGCCAGAGAATGCAAAAAGCCATTGCAAGAAACCAGTCTTTTCTTGATTCTGCACCCCCTTTGTGGTCCAATTTCCAATGGGGTAAAAGCAGGGGCTTTTCAGGGCCAAACTCATCTTCAGCATCTCAGCAAAGTCACTGTCTAGGAGAGCATAGAAGCTAGCAGGTTGAGCTACGAACTAAGAAGTCTTTGGTTCGAAAATTGGGAAACCAATATTTTTCCAACTTTCAGTTCCGTTCTCTACATGAAAATTCAAGGGCATTTCCTTGAGCCCTTTGTCTAATATACATTTTCATGTATGCAATTTTTGACTAAGATATTACTATATATTAATCTTAAAAAAACCATTTCCTGCCAACCCTTCACCATCCGATCAGGTTCAAGCAGTTTAAGAATACAATATTAAAAACTGTTTAAAACAGATTAGATGTATATACCTCAACCGAGGTAAAGAGATGTGTCTGCACAATGGCAGTGCCAGAAACACTATTTTTGGTGGCGGTGGCAGCGGCAGCAGCAGGAATTCCACAACTTCTGGACTATCACAGAGATTGCTCTCTCCTGTGCTGTTAGCCCCACCATTTATGAGGGTACAGCAGAACAGCCAAGAGGGAACTATGCAGAGGTCACAAAAATATATATTTTTACAAGCAATTTCACCATAATATGATGCATTTTGTACATTATTTTAACTATATTAGTGAAATTCCGCACCTTCCTCTAATGTGCATTCTTTGTTTGGAGAACTGCATCACAACATTCAGGGTGCAAATTTCAAAATGCAAGTTTCAAAGTTGCATTTTCATTCACTATTGGTTTGGAAAGTGCAAGTTGGGTAGGTTTGCATAAAAACGTGGATGCTGATGTATTTCTCCTGATCACTATTCAAACCTCAGGGACTTCTTATGCACACCCAAGCCCTATTCACCCTGCTGTACCAGCCAATCTATGAGGAAGGCAAGATATAATTCAAAGCAGGGCTCAGCAGGGCTTAGACCCAGAACCTGGTTTCTCTTGCCAGGAGTTCAGCCCTGGAATCACATGAAGCAATTTACTGAGTGTCTCTGGGCATGTGCAAAATCCTTGGTCCCATTGAGAAACTGCAATCATATCTAAGCTTTGGCCCCACCCCTGCAAAATTGGCTTCCAGTTTAGAGGGTCCCTGTGGCTTCCACATCAACTTGAGCAACCGCAGCTCTCATTTTAAGAAAAGAAGCTCTATAAGGAATGTTGCCCTGGTGATGCAAATTATCAACTTCCTCCCTCCCCCAATAAACCCCAGATAAATGCTAATCAATATGCACAAAGTGTTCCAGTCCACAATTTGAGCTTTTATGTAACACCTAATTTGGCTCTTTAAAAAAAAGAGCTTTGAGGGACTGCATATTAAGTTTATGGAGTTCTATGGTACCACACCTTAGATAAACTTTATCTTTTTCCTCCTGCACAAGCTGGGCTGAGCTCCTTATGCACCAGCTGATGGAGCTGCAAGAGCAATGCTGCAATGGACTAAGCTTCCTTGGGATGCTGCTACTGCAGAGACCCCCTTTATTGGCAAGTGTACAAAGGAAAGACTGAACAGGTGCATGTTGGGATGCTTTATAGGCACACGGTCCCATTTAAATACAAGGCATTGAATGTGATGGCCCACAGCGTATCGCCCAGCTCTGTGAGTCAAGCAATTCTCCTGTTTTCCCTCCACTTTCTAATTCCTAGATGCTCAGACTCCCTTCCACCCCTCCTTACACTGCCAAATCCTCATACAGAAGACCACCCCACACCTCACTCTTGATCCCTGCCCAACTGCTGCATTGGCAGGCTTTGCTACTTCTACCTTCAGCTAAAGCCAGCATGAGCAAGCAACAGTTCCTTCCTTCTACAGCTCTCAAGCATGCCCATATGGAAGTTTTTCACCTCGTTACCCTCGGTCAGTGATGGCCAAACTTGGCCCTCCAGCTGTTTTGGGACTACAATTCCCATCATCCCTGACCACTGGTCCTGTTAGCTAGGGATGGTGGAAGCTGTAGTCTCAAAACAGCTGGAGAGCCAAGTTTGTCCATCACTGCTCTCAGTCATCATGTCTCCATTTCCTTCTGCAATCTGGACTAATAGATGCTAAGAGATATCGAAAGTATGAATAGCTCAGTGTTAGAGCACCTGCTTGGCATGCAGAAGGGCCTGGGATCATTTCCAAATGTCTCTAGGTAGGGCTAGGAACATTCCCATCTGAAATCCTGGAGCACCAGCGCCAGCCAGTGTAGATCCGTTGGGGAAATGTTAGGCTTGGTAGAGAGGGGAGGCAGATGCAGCCTTCTCTATTTGACCCTCTAGAGTCAACCAGCCTTTCTCAGCCTTGGGTCCTTAGACGGTGCTGGACTACAACTCCCATCATTCCTATCCAACATGGCCAAAGGTCAGAGATGAAGGGAGTTGTAGCTCAAGAATATCTGGTGACCCGAGGTTGAGAAAAGCTGCTCTAGACTCTCCCCAGTCTTTAGTCACATGACTGGGATGTGTCTTTGAACTCAGATAATGCATCTTGGTTGCCTGCATGGAGGACAGAGAGGGGTATGCAGAGAAACTTACATTTGTTGCTCGGCCCATGTTTGCCTCTGGCTCCACCCACCTCTGGCATGTGGCCCTTGGAAAGTTGCACAGAGAGGAGGGTGGCCCTCAGGCCGAAAATGGTTCCCCACTGCTGGTGTAGACAATACTGAACTACATGAACCAATGGTCCAACTCAGCGTCAGGCAGCTTCCTATGCTGGAAACCAGCTGTGATCTATGGCAGATATCTCCAAAACATTTCTCTTCTACCTTTTATTCTTTTTTTTTTTAGAGAATCCATGACTTCAATCAGAATACGCCTATTGCAAAGCCTAGTCACTGGACAACTATGTCTCTATGGAACACCTATTATACGCAACAAGAGCACCAGGCAGTTCCATTTCCATCATCTGATAAAAAGGCACTGTACAACTGGTGAAGCCAAAAAGAGAAGCACAGCTAAAAAAGATCAGGCGTTGGAGCATGTTCCATGCAAATGTAGCTTTAGACACGGGCTAAAGCTGGGTTGCTGGAGGGACTACAACTCCTATCTCAGACCACTGACTGAGGCTCATGGGAGTTGGAGTCCAGTATCTATTACCACAGGTTCTATATCCATGATTTAAAGTCAGCTAGGGACGGAGAGAAATACATGGTGGTGCAGAGAAAGTGAAGAGACAAAAATCATCCAGCACCCCCAACCCCCCTCCAAAAAAAATAGATCACTGAGTAATCCAATGGATTTGATAAGCATTGGGTCCGGGACAAACTAAAGGAAGCATTTCTTTGCACAACACCCATTTCTTTAACTTCTGCAATGAATTCCAAAAACATTTGGAGATGACGACCATTTGCTTAGACAGGTTTTGCAAAAGGGAATATGAATTCACAGGGGATAAGTGTATCAATTATGAGAGGTTTTTTTAATTACAAACTTCCCAGAGTACTTTGGCCACAATGGATATATTCTGCCTCCTTTGTTGGAAGCTGCAGCCAGAGAAGGTGCTGTTGCACTAAGGTCTTCCTTTTGGGCTTCCCATAAATATCTGATTGGTCACTGTGAGAACAGGATGCTGGACTGTATGGGTCATTGGCCTTATTCAGCAGGGCTATTTTTATGTTCTTAATCTAGCCAGTCACTGTTCAGAGAGAGGGGGTTGACTAACAGTCTGATTCTATATGTGTCTCCTCAGAAATAAGCCCTACTGAGTACAGTGGGACTTACTCTGAGGTAGGCATGAATCTTAAACAGACCTTTGGTCGGATCCAGCAAGGCAATTTCATTATCCTCATAGGAAAGGATGAATAGGAAAGAGATGCTAACTTCTTACAAACTCCTTGTTTGTCCAAAAGTGACATTCATAGCTCTTAAACATTGACAACCTTCCATAAAGTATCTCAACATTTCATTACAGAAGGGTTTGTACACTGTGACCTCCACCCCTCCTTTTGAAGACTAGAGCGTTGAAAAGGATGCTGTCGACAGCTTGCAGACCCACACCAGAAACAAGGAGCTGCACATCGCAAAGAGGAAACCAACCAACTTTTGCAAGAACACAAAGCAGGTTCCTTTCTTGGCAGGAAAAGAAAAAAGCAGTAACCTGCAGCTACTTTCCTTAGAAAGAGAGAGAAGCAAAGGTGGGACATGCCTCAGAAGTCCAAGCAAAGACCAAACAGCTGGTGGAGAAAAATTGTTGGAGGCCCCTGAAACCTCCTTGAGATTTTTTTGGGGGAGCGGTGTATTTAGATTAAATGCTCTGAAGAAGGTATGGGGAACTACAACTTCCATCAGTCACAGCAAGCATGGCCAACTGGGATTTCTTTGTTGGCACCAAGCTTCTCAAAGGGTTCCTTGGCCCCTTCCAAGAGCAGCTTCTTCTCCCTCCTCTCACATTGCTCTCCCTTCCATGTCCTGCAAACTCCACCCTCAGCCCCCTCCATCCATAGGCTCCCTTGAAGAACCAACTTATTGTATAAGGTCACCTACCTGTATGCTTGCAGAGAGAGCTCGATGGGAAGGCAGAGAAGGTTCAAGCCAGGGGTCTTTCTGCTGCTCCGTGGAACCCCTCTCTCCTTAGCGGTTCCCTACAGCCTGCAACAGGCGGTAATGAGACGAGAGAGCTCTCCAGAGGAGCTTCAAAGTCCTGACTCATGGCTGCTGCTTTAATCTTGCCGGGCCACCTGGCATCAGGGGTGTTCCTGGTGGGTCTAGATGCAACTTTTTTTCCGAAGGACCAGTAAACAACATTATCTGGAGTTACCATGAGGTGCAACCTCCCTGCTACCCATCCGTGCTCTTGAACTTTGCTGGCTCGCCCCTCCCATCTCACCAGGACTGGTCTCACCAACATTAGAAAGGTCCCGTAAGTTTCGAGCGATTCCTAGCAAGGCCACCTCTTCTTCCTCAATGAGCGCTTGGTCCTCCTGGGTCACGTTGCCTTCTCAGCTTCGCATCCTCGAGATAAACTTGTTTACAGATCTCAAGGGGAATTCCTCTGCTGGGGGTGGAGGGGTGGGGGAAGAAGGGGGAACCCTCACAAACAGAGTCACTGGTGTTTTCCTTTTGGATTGATGCGGTTTTTTTCATTTAAAAAAAGTTTCTCGCGAGGATTCCCTCTTTTGGCTGGAGGCTGATGAGCACCGTTCACAGCTTTCAGCTGAAATGGCTGCTAGAAGAGGAAAGTAAAGATGAAAGCAAGGCAGGAACTGTATCTGTCTGGACCTTATTAACTTTGAATGAGTTCTCACGGGCGCATTTTACCTACCTGTACTTGAAATAATCAGAAGCAGTGCTCTACTTAGAAGCACATAGAGGTTGCATGTATGTCTGATGTATGCAAGGCCCCAGCTGTCTGGCAAAGCTTCAATTAAATGTAGAAGCACATATCCGTAACCAAAGCACAGGGCCTGGGGAAAAAGTAAAGCTCCATATATTAGAATGGTTTAATCAAGTTCTATGTAAATGGCTACAGTTCTGAATATTTTAGTGCACTTAGGGATGCTTGACGAATTCGAGTTAACGGTGCAAACTTGATCTGCGCCTCCCAGACCAATGCAATTATCCTTCGGACATCAGAGTCTCGGGTTTGAGCTTAAAAAGAACAGAAAAAAGTTTGTTTGTTTTTTCAGTCATTTTCATTCAGTGGCTACCAAAGCATTCACAACCATCAGACAGCAGTAATGCTGTAATAAAACATTACAACGAAACACCAGCAGAAAGTGTTTGAAAACCGTAAGTTTTCAGCTGTTGAAGGTGCTGAAGTACTGCGATTGGTGGCTAGAGAATGCTTGGGTGAAAAGGGGATCCTCTGATGGGTAGTAAAAGCACTCAGCTGTTGGTGCCGGCCTAATCTCTGAAGTGAAGCTCCTCCATAGGGTAGGTGTCACCACAAAGAAGGCCCATCACCACGTAGCTAACAAGATGGACTTCTGGTGGCCGTGACACAATCAACAAGGCTTTCCCCACAGATCCCAGTTAATTAATTAAATGTATTTTGTGATGGAATATATATACTATTTGAATAGTATTTTGTGCAAAATATTATGCAGGGGGTTTTTTATGCAAAAAAAGTTTGCAGACCAATGTGAAAATGAGATGAAAGGGATTTATGTACGAAATCATAGAATTGTAAAGTCTGTAAAGCCCCATTGCTGAGATGACTATGTTCAAAACCATGTGAGAGCAGCAGCAAAGAGGGAGAAAAGTGGGGTGACCAGATAAGGGAAGGGAGCACCTCACCCAGAGTCCACTCGCACCTGGCAGCACCTCAGCTGTCATGAGCCTCCTGTGCCTTGCAAAGGATTCTGGTAAATGTTCTTGGAAGCATGGTTCATTCAAGAAGGGAGTGGTCTGTCCTGTCCTGTAGAATCTCACACTCATCACACCCCTGTGCCTGCACATGTTGTTGTTGTTGTTGTTGTCAAATCTGTTATCCATCCTTCATCAGCAGGTCCCAGAACCGGTTACAGTTTAAAATCCAGAACTATAAACAGTTAAAGCATATTAAAGTCACAGGAATCATTACCATTACCTTTATTTTATTTTAATTATTTATATGCTGCCCATCTGACTGGGTTGCCCCAGTAACTCTGGGTGGCTTCCAACAGATATAAAAACTTAATAAAACATCAAACATTTAAAACTTCCCTGTACAGGAGTGCCTTGAGATGCCTTCTAAAGTTGTATAGCTCTTTATCTCCCTGACATCTGATGGAAGAGTGTTCCACAAGGTGGGTGCCACTACCAAGAAGGCCCTCTGCCTGGCTCCCTGTAACTTTGCAATGAGAGAAACATCAGAAGGCCCTCAGTGTCTGGACTGAATGACGGGGATGGAGACTCTCCTTCAGGTATACAAGGCTGAAGCCACTTAGGTGAGCCCTGAAAATACACATCAAAGGCCAGAGTTAAGAGGTGTGTCTTCAGCATCTGCTGAGTTGTGAAGAAGCCAGAAGTGCCTCTGCGGGGAGGGAGTTCTTCAACTTAGGGGCTGCTGCAAACACCTCCCTCTCTACAAGCCTTCTGGTTCTGGAACTACCAAGAGGCCCCGTCTGCTGATCTTAGTGTCTGGAGGGGTTCTGGAGGGAAGGAAGGAAGCAACCTTTCAGATATTTATTAGAAGATGAGTGGCAGGTGTAAGCACACTGCCTTTTAAGAAATCGTAGGGCCATACTAGATGAGACATGGGATAATCTTCGGCATCCCCCCATTCCCTGAAAAAAGAAAAGGTACCAGTGCTGTTTCATCACCCCTTCACTCTGGATCCTGTCAGGCCATACAGCCAGGTGAGGGGGCCAAAAATTTGTCATGTGTTGTTTTCTCAATCTGGACTGCCTATCCTATGCTGCTGTTCACCTGGCAGTGAATAATTATATTGGTACCCATACAATACTGGCATGTTTTACCTCAGACATACAACAGTTTCGTGGCGGTGGTGGGGAGGTTTCAATAAGGAAGACAGCAAGAAAGTAAGTAAGGAATAGCCTCTCTCTCCATAGCCGGTCCTATCATTAGCTGGATTAAGGCAGCCACCTCAGGCGGCAGATGCTGGGGATGGGTTCTGCTGCTGCTGAGGTGTTGGAAAACATAGGTCTACAGGCTACATGGCCTGCCTTTTGGGCTCTGATCTAGCTTGCTGTCCTTAGGTGTGGTGCAGGATGCTTCCCCATATGCAGTGCTGAGGTAAGATTCAGCTGCCAAAAGACTTGGTTTCTCTGTGTGGGATTGTGTGCGGTGGGGGGAAGAAGGTGCCATTTTGTCCTTTGCCGGAGTCCTGCCCTGTCTCTTCCTCAGTACTGAAGCCACTGTCAAATGGAGACAGGGCTGCGACTACTGTGATCTTTAAAATCCACACACACACACTCTCCAGAAGATCCTATTCATTGATTTGTCATTTCACAGGTTGTTTGGCCTTTATTGATCTTCACTTGGAGGCAGTGCTTTTTTTTCTAGAAAAAGAGGTGCAGGAACTCCCACTTTTTTTTTTGACAGACAACCGGGGTGGGGGTGGGGGGAGGAGCCAAAGTTGTTGATCTTTTTCTAGGGCGGCTGCATTTGCAAAGTCGCCTCTGACACGCTGCTCCACAGCCTGAAGCCTCTGGCACGCAGCTCTGGGTGTCATGCTGCTATACAGCTACCGGTGGAGGAACTCAGTTCCAGTGAGGAATCCCAGAGCTCTGTGAACCACTGAATTAAATTATATGGATAGCCTGCTTTATAACTGCATGCACGCAGATTTGTTCCTGGTTACCCTTCTCCTGTCTCTCACCCCACCCCCTTGTAGGTTTTATGCTGTCAAATTTAGAATTGTAAGCTCTTTGAAGCAAAGACCTTTCTTTCTTTCTTTCTTTCTTTCTTTCTTTTTTTCTTTCTTTCTCTCTTTCTTTCTTTCTTTCTTTCTGTGTGCTAATGCCATATAGTACTGTTTCCTACTATTGACGTCACTGCATCAATCCATTGCCACAATTACTGAGGAATAATTCAGTGTAAGTAATCAGACCACTCTTAGATTTTTATCAAAATAGAACATACCATAATGCTTCAGACATGTCTCTGAACTAGGAAACATCTTGAACACCCTTAATGACCAAATAAAATACAACATCCATTTGGCTTGTCTCTGTCATATTTGATCAATATTCATTGTATGCGGATGAGAAATGGCATACAATAAGCACCGCCTGAAAGCAGGAGGTCTATTTCACAGTCCTTGCTCTCTGGCACTGCCTAACTGGAGAGGCAAGTGGATGAAATTAAGCTCTTAGTATGCTGCTTTATACTAGGTAAGGCCATTTGTCCAAGAGGAGCCACTGCTAGCGGTTCTGTAGGATATCGTGCAGATCCTAACTGGAGATACCATGGATTGAACCTGGGATTTATTTATTTTTGCATGCAGAACATTTGCTCCGTTACTGAGCTCCAGCTAAATTCAAAGCACACTCTCTGCCATGGAGTTACCGCTCCTGGTTTAATGCCACGTAATCACTTAATATTGCCAAGCTGGCATTTGTGAATTGGGGATCCAAAATGGCCATCAGGGATATTTACTAATCTAAGTGGAACTGAAGTCTGAGAGGAGGCCCGGTGAAAGGGTATATTCTTATCTCAAGTGAACAAAACTTCTGATCCCTTGCAAAATGAAATGAATGAGCATGTGCATGCTCCACATATCAACTACTGGAGTTTCATGCTGACACTATTTGCTGTATGCCACCTTTCATTTCTAACTAGAATGAAGGGTAGTGTCTATCTATCTATCATCTATCTATCTATCTATCTATCTATCTATCTATCTATCTATCATCTATCTATCTATTCAAGACTCAAATGCATCTTACAGTTACAGGAAACACTAATCAAACAACAATTATACCCACTGAATCCCCTTGGATAAGTGAGTGCATCAACTTCTAATGCAACACAGCACAGTGATATGCATTCTTTCTGGTGGCTTACTCATTGTTTAATTGGAGCCAAGTACCAGCAAGGGCGGGACACGGGTGGCGCTGTGGTCTAAACCACAGAGCCTAGGGCTTGCCGATCGGAAGGTCAGCAGTTCAAATCCCCGCAACAGGGTGAGCTCCTGTTGTTAGGTCCCAGCTCCTGCCCACCTAGCAGTTCAAAAGCACCTAAAAGTGCAAGTGATAAATGGGTACAGCTCTGGCAGGAAGGTAAACGGCGTTTCCGTGCACTGCTCTGGTTCACCAGAAGTGGCTTAGTCATGATGTCCACATGACCCGGAAGCTGTCTGCGGACAAACGCCAGCTCCCTCGGCCTATAGAGCGAGATGAGCGCGCAACCCCAGAGTCGCCCACAGCTGGACCTAACGGTCAGGGGTACCTTTACCTTTTTACCAGAAAGGGCATCTCAACCACTAGCCAGAGTTCCACTGTATCATAAAATATCAGGGCACCTACAACAATAAAACATAAAACACAATTGAAACCAGCACAAAGTAACCCTTACAGTGACTAGCTAATCGAAGAACTCATCCATTGCCATTTGCCCTGATTGAGCGCTAAATCTGTCCCAAACAATTTTGTGCATTTGTGTGCCCCTGCTTTGCTGGTGCCCTAAGCACATGCTTAGTCTGCCTGTTGGGTAATCCAGCACTGAGAAGAGACTGAGTCTTTGTACTGGTCAGTTGGCAACCATATTTGGTGGCAATAATGAGAGAAGAAAGCTCACTCAAATAGAAACCAAGGTGAACTTTAGTTGAATTCTAATACTGATTGTCGGACACGGGTGGCGCTGTGGGTAAAACCTCAGTGCCTAGGACTTGCCGATCATATGGTCAGCGGTTCGAATCCCCGCGGCGGGGTGAGCTCCCGTCGTTCAGTCCCAGCTCCTGCCCACCTAGCAGTTTGAAAGCACATCAAAGTGCAAGTAGATAAATAGGTACCGCTTTATAGCAGGAAGGTAAACGGCGTTTCCGTGCGCTGCTCTGGTGCCAGCTCGCCAGAGCAGCTTCGTCACGCTGGCCACGTGACCCGGAAGTGTCTTCGGACAGCGCTGGCTCCCAGCCTCTTAAGCGAGATGAGCACGCAACCCCAGAGTCAGTCACGACTGGCCCGTATGGGCAGGGGTACCTTTACCTTTACTAATACTGATTATGCAATTAGCCTTTGGCTAATTAAACTACCTATGGCCTCTTAAACCATGCGTTGGGGTACTTTTGTTTGTTTGTTGTTACTATGTTATGTATTTGTGTTTTTATATTGTAAACTGCCCTGTGATCCTTGGGTGAAGGGTGGCATAGAAAGTTGTCGATTTGACAGGAACTACAACTTCATACAGAGGCTGAATGAGGATTGGGAGGTAGGGAAGTGACATATTCGTGTACCAACAGGGAATGAAAGAGAGTACAGGAAGGAAAGTTAGAATGAGGCTTGAGGTCAAGAGCAGAGCAGGCAGGGAAGTGAAGCACGAGGAGTGAATAGGACTGAGAACTCTGAAGACAAGGTGATGAGGTCTGTATGATAGGAAGGAGGGAGAAAGAAGGGGTAGGTAGATTAGTCAAACCTGCAAAAAAAAACACAAGACAAAACTGGCTGCGGCGTGAAAATCAGGGACCTGAAGAAATGATGCACATTTGGAAAAAGGAAAAAAAGGGGGGGAATATGACAGGGGTTAAATTATACATAAAGCTTATGGACAGGAAAGGCTGTGTGCTTTTACTTTTTTATTTTATTGATTACATGTCTATACCAAATTTCTCCTCTAAGGTGCTCAAGGCATTGTACAGGGTTCTTCCTTCCTCATTTTCTCCTCACAACAACCCTGTAGGGGAGGTTAGATTGAGAGACAGCGACTGGCCGAAGGAGTGGAGATTTGAACCCTTGTCAATACTCTTAACCATCACAGCACACCAGCTCTTTGGGGAATGAGGAAGGTGTCAGATGTAGTGTTCCCAGGTCTAAAGCCCCATGAATCTTAATACAGTGGTACCTCTGGTTTAGAACTTAATTCGTTCTGGAGGTCCGTTCTTAACCTGAAACTGTTCTTAACCTGAGGTACCACTTTAGCTAATGGGGCCTCCCGCTGCCACAGCGCGATTTCTGTTCTCATCCTGAAGCAAAGTTCTTAACCCGAGGTACTATTTCTGGGTTAGCGGAGTCTGTAACCTGAAGCGTCTGTAACCCGAGGTACCACTGTAATGGTGTTCTGCATGTTATGGTTTGCATTCATTCATTCATTCATTCATTCATTCATTCATTCATTTTGCTGAAACTTTTAGACTACTCTTAATGATTAAAAGAACCACAGCTTCACAAAATGCTATATAAAAACAACTTTATGATAACCAATCCACCATAATAATATAAAAGGCACCACAAATGACAGCGGCACTGACAGCACCTACTAAAACTTTGCACTGCAGTTAGGTGATCTGGCAAAGCTTAAGGGTTGATGGGTGGGCAAGGAGGCTGCAGAAGTGGCAGGGGGTGGTCAGTGTGAATGTCACACAGACTAGAACTAATCAGGCAGGGTTTTGTTTTGCTTTTTTAAGGAGGGAGGGACACTAGCATACTTCTAGTCAACAGAAATGCACTTTCCAGGTCCCTTTTTTTCCTTTGAGAGAGTAAAGAAGAGGCTCTTGTCATTGGACGGGTTTGAACTATGCAGCGAGCAAATGCAGCCAATTAGATTTTGCCTGGGGTATTTAAAAATAAGCAACATATTTGAAAAGAAGCGACAGGGAGACGCGCCAAGCCTTGCGTGAGCATGGAAATGGATGGGCTTGGGCGGTGCCCGTCTCCTCCCCCTGCAGCTAGGTGCTTTATGATTAGGCCTATCTCTGAGGAATAGTCTCTTGCAGTGGCTGCTTTATCTTCCAGTAGCCAGCCAGGCCAGCAGGAGCCAGGCACCTCCCTGCTTCCCTCCCTCCCTTCTCTGCAGTCCCAAAAATTATGTGGAAATGATGAGGCACCATTAGCTCATGCTGTGCGATGATGCCAGGGCTCATTTTGCACTCAGAAGAAGGGGGCGTTGAAGCGCAGCTTGAATGGGAAACTGATCCGACTCTCTGTTTCCTTGAGTGTTGGTCAGTTATGGTCATTGCTCAGTGGCTGCAGAGAAATAACATCCAGGCATTTCTATTATGGCATGTTCCAGGTTGCAATAAGAGAAGAAGAGCTATATAGCTCAGACAGGACACAGGTGTTGCATGCAGAAGGAACCAGGTTCAACCCCTGGTAGGGTTGTGATGAAAGACCTGCCTGATTCCCTGGAGAGCTATTGCAGATAAAACTGATAGAGCAATGATATGGCTTCACGCCATTTGGTACAGTCAGTGTAAACCATACTGAGCTGTTGTTGTTGTTGTTGTTTAGTCGTTTAGTCGTGTCCGACTCTTCGTGACCCCATGGACCAGAGCACGCCAGGCACTCCTGTCTTCCACTGCCTCCCGCAGTTTGGTCAGACTCATGTTTGTAGCTTCGAGAACACTGTCCAACCATCTCGTCCTCTGTCGTCCCCTTCTCCTTGTGCTCTCCATCTTTCCCAACATCAGGGTCTTTTCCAGGGAGTCTTCTCTTCTCATGAGGTGGGCAAAGTATTGGAGCCTCAGCATCACGATCTGTCCTTCCAGTGAGCACTCAGGGCTAATTTCCTTAAAAATGGATGCGTTTGATCTCCTTGCAGTCCATGGGACTCTCAAGCGTCTCCTCCAGCACCATAATTCAAAAGCATCAATTCTTCGGCGATCAGCCTTCTTTATGGTCCAGCTCTCACTTCCATACATCACTACTGGGAAAACCATGGCTTTAACTATACGGACCTTTGTTGGCAAGGTGATGTCTCTGATACTGAGCTAGATGGAGCAATTGTATAAGGCAGCTTCCTACATAAGAAGATAAAAGCCACAGTCTGGGGCAAAGCTCCAGTGAGCCCATCCTCACTCTAAACTCTGCACCTTCCACCCTGGGAATGTGTGGGTTCCCAACTTTTGAGCCTTCCCTGGTGCCTGTGCCTTTAAAATCAGCTTGATGCGCAGACAGTAAAGTTTATCATCTTCATGCCATGAAAAGCTTAAGCTGTCGACCAAGCCTGCTGTTGCAAGCAAAGCAGCAAAGCAGGCCATTTCCCTTCCATTTGCCCCCTGCTCAACTGGCAGTCCTGGTGGCTGTGCCTATGCAGTTGGGAGGAAGCAGAAGAATTCACCCTTTTCTCCATTCAGAGGCAGAATCTTCCTTCTGGAGAGACAGTCGTTCCCCCCGCCCCCCCCACTTCCTTGGAAGAAATTCAGATTATACTGAAGTCCACCAGCAGAGAGCAGGAATGAACAAGATATACAAGCTCTCAAGTGGGTGCACAGCAAACAGCTCAGCCTACAATTACCGGGGAAATAAATAAATAAGCAAGGTCAAACAAAAACCCTCAGGGTCAGTTGAACAGACCTGGGGGGCGGTATTTTGCTGACCACAAGCATAGCAGTCAGACAATAAAGGCAGGGGTGGGGGGAATTCCCAAAGGAGGGGGGGAACCACCCAATTTTAAAGACACTTTTTGTGTGTGCTTGACAACAGTCCCTGGTGGAAGGAGAAAAACAAGCTCTTTCCTTCTCCTGTTGGTTAACTACAAAGGTAGTAGATTAACAAAGCAAAACAGAACACAAAGCTTTCTTTATAAATTGTAACCATGACTTGAAATGGATGCACACTGTTTATTTCCTCTGAGTGTGCTGAGTGTGCCCATTTTAATGAACTGCCATTGGTGACTCAGCCACAGGAAGCACTCTGCTTGTGTTCAGAGGTCCTCTTCTCCAGTCAGCCTGCATGTGAACGAGCACATGTTGTGTGTGTTTGAGAGAGAGAGAGAGAGCACCAGCATCTCTCTGCCAAACAAACAAACAAACAAACAAACAGTGTTTGAGATTGTGCTAAAGACTATTGAATCTGTAAACTGATAGGACTGCTATTTATTGGATGTCATTGTCTAGACAATTTAAACTAATATGAATCTGGCAAAAGCAAGTAATCCAGAGACCGAAGTTCAACTTAGAGAGCTATTGTGGCGAAATGGTTAGAGTGTCAGACTACAACCTAGGAGGCCAGGATTTAAATCCTGACACAACCAGGGTAGTCTTGGGCCAGTCATGATCTCTCTGCCTAATAATCTACCCCACAAAGTTGTTGTGAGGATAAAATGGGCAGGTGAGAGCCAAGTATGCTGCTTCCAGCTCCTTGGATATAAATGTATTAAATAAACAAACTCCATGCCCTTCCTCCATTTCATTAATAGCCCCTGGGCAAGAGGCCATTTTTCACTTTAGTCAGAGACACTGAGGTGAGGCAAAGTGGTTACCTCAGACAGCGGGCTTGGGTGCCAGTAAAAAGAGCAGAATGGGAGACAGGCAGATGTAACTCCTGGGAAGTTCCTCATTTTGAACTAATAATAAATACCATGTTCTTGTACCTTTCCCATTTCCAGTTGGACTTTTACGGGACAGCTTTCTGACAGGTTGTAGGGTGCATGCCCTTATGTTAATCACGGCGAGGAAAGCAATTTGTATGTATTGTGTGTGTGTGTGTGTGTGTGTGTGTGTGTGTGTATGGATAGATAGCTCAGACTGAGCTGCTCAGTTGGTAGAGCAGGAGACTCTTAATCTCAGGCTTGTGCCCCACGTTGGGCAAGAAGATTTACAGTGGTACCTCAGGTTACATACGCTTCAGGTTACAGACTCCACTAACCCAGAAATAGTACCTCAGGTTAAGAACTTTGCTTCAGAATGAGAACAGAAATTGTGCTCTGGCAGCATGGCAGCAGCAGGAGGCCCTATTAGCTAAAGTGGTGCTTCAGGTTAAGAACAGTTTCATGTTAAGAACGGACTTCCAGAACGAATTAAGTACTTAACCCGAGGTACCACTGTATATGATTCTATATGTGTGTGTGAATGTATGTGTGTACACACACATTTGCCTCAGGCATCGAAACACCGTGGGGTGGGGATCAGGGTCCTTGTGTTCCATTCTGACAGGGCCTTTTTTCTCTTTTTAAAAGCCAACCTCGCAGGGCTGTTGTAGGGAATGGGTGAGCTGCGTCTGCATAACGCACCGTGCTGGAAACAGTGAGCAGGGGAGAGAGTGGGCTGCATCTAAGGCAGACTTTCCCCTCCCTGTTCCAGGCGACATGAGGTCCTCCTCTCCTCCGACGCTGCCTTCCTTCCTTCCTTCCCGGCTGCTCCCCTTTCCCTCTCATCCGCCCATCACGTCATTGGCGAGAGGGGCTGGCTTCCCATCGGGAGGAGGAGGCGCCTGTTTTCCATCAGGACCAAGGAGAGCTCCTCCCGGCCATCCTCCCATCTTTCGCTGTTCGCTCTCGCCCTCCAAGCAGGGGGCTGGAGCTAATTTTAGGACGAGAGAGAGGCGGGCGATACTTCCGTGCTATCCGATCCTGGAGAAGGCTGACCCAACGCCTCGTCTTCTGGGGGAGGGCAGGGAGGAGAGGCAGGGGGAGGGGAGGGGGTGGGGAGGAGGGGGAGGAGGAGGAAGAGGAGGGGGCGCCACCCGGAGGACCCAGAGCGTCTCTCCCCTGGATGGACCCGAACTGCCTCCAGTCGACCATGGCGCTAGGGCTGTCTTCGAAGAAAGCCTCTTCCAGGAACATCGCCGTGGAGAGGAAAAACCTGATCACCGTCTGCAGGTAAGGAGAGCCTTGGGTTGCCAGGGAAGGCTGGCGAGGAACCCCCCCCCCCCGCCCGAGGGTGGAGGTGGAAAGACCATCCTGCGTCCCCTAAGATGGAGAGAGGATGGCAAGGAGGCTAGGCGAGGGGATGAGGTGGAACTGTTCCATGAGGGTGGATGGCTTCCCAACAACAACAGAAACGAAACCTCGTATTATTGGCATCTTATGTCTAATAGAATTGTTAGCCCGTCTGGAAATGGTGCTTAAGATGATCAGTACAGCTTCAGGCAGGCAGTGTGGCAACAGAGGACAGCAATATCCTTGGGAAGGTGGGGGGAGCTAATTAAAAAAATAAAATAAAGGGGAAAGATAATGCAAGGAAGAAAAAGAAACCAGGGGTTGTGAAATTCAAGGGTGGGTGAGAAATGAGGGGAATGAGGGAAGCTAATAGGAAGAAATGTACAGGCACACAGGCCAAAGGCAATGGAGGAATCGGCGCTAGAGGGTCTGTTGTGTTTCCAGAATCAATTTGTCAACAAGGAAAGATGAGGAGCGAACGTTGTTCTGTTTGGTAGGGTAGGCCTGGTTTTCAGAAATGTGTCCTTCATGGAGATGATGGGGGAATCTGGCCATGTAGGAGGTTCTCCCACACTAGGGGAAGAATCTTCCTCAGTCGCTAGCTATGTATCTCTATGGGACCTACACCCAGTAGGCAACTCGCTGGCTGGTGCTTGGAAGTGCTGCTCAGAGAACCAAATGAAGATGGAAAATTCTGGGAGGCAGGAGGGAGAAGAGTGAGAGGTTGCTGCCTGCAGCCCCTCTGCACGTTGTTGTCCTTCAGGGTGAGGAGAGGTGATGGTGATGGGAATGCCACAAAGAAAAAAGAAGTAGGGCAGAGAAGGCGTTGGGGCAGGGCACTCTTCCTACTTCCTCTCTTCCTGAAGGAAAAGAAAGAGCTCTGTGGTGTGCAAAGATGAATGCAGGCACCCTGGTTGGGGAGATATGAGAAGTGGGAAGTGACGTCACTGTGGAGCATCTTATGAGCAGCAGAAGTGGGGGGAGGGAGGGTGGAATACAGGAGGTGGCTGCCTTAGCAACGGCCTTTTCCCAACAAAAGGCATTGAGCCAGGTGCAGGGAAGCTTTCGCCAACCTGGTGCCTTCCAGGAGGTTTTTGTACTACAGCTGTGCTGGCCAGGAGTTGATGGGAGCTGTGGTCTAAAACATCTGGCGAGCACCAGGTTGGTGCAGAGACATCAGCCTGTTGCTGTACCAGGACTGCCGGTTTCCCACCCTGTGTCTCACACCCAGACAAGCACTGATGAAGCTAGGAGAAGGTGGCCCCATTTTTGGTGGGAGGGCAGGCTTTTTGTCAATCTAGTTTTGCCAAGATTTTTTTTTTTTAAAGTGGGGGGAAGAAAAGGAAGGGGAAGAGTTAATAGGCCTACTGTAGTAGGCTGGGATACATAACTGAGGTGAAGGCTGGGCCTCACCATGAACTTGGGGAGAGCTTTTGGCAGAGAAGTAAGAGTAAATGCGGAGTATCACTGCTTGAAAATTGGTCAGAATTTGGTTTATTGGCACTAGCATCATGTATTGTATATCCATCGAGAGGGCCAGGAACAATGGGTTACTGTGCTATTTGTATTCCTCAATGAAGGAAGTTCTGTTTCTCCGTCTTGCCCAACATCTTTTCAAGGACTGCTTGGAAATTTTAATTAAAATTGGTCCCCTAGTCTAATTGCCCTTACATACAGGAAGGAAACATACAGCAGAATTGGGAAAGGTATGGGAAAGGGAAGCTGAATTGATCAAGGAAGAAGATGGCTCATGGGGTTGGAGAGAGAGAGAGAGAGAGAGAGAGAGAGAGAGAGAATAAAACTATGGGTGCTTAATACTTGCAATATCTTGAAAGAAAAAAATATTCACACACTTTCTCAAAATGCAAGTAATTGTATAGACTTTGGCTGAACTTGGCACACAAAGCAAGCAAAAGGAAGTTATTTATTTATTTATTTATTTACATTAGCCACGGCTTGTATGGTTAATTTATAAAGCGCCTAAAGAATGAAGCAGAGAAAGAACAGAGAGGAGATGATATTGATGAAGAAGATTCAAAAACTCTCCATTTTTAATTACAGTACTATTATTCCAAAACATAACAAAGCTGTGAAAAGATGTAAAAATTGGAAAGGAAAAGGAGATTAAGATATTTAAATAGATATACTAAACACTTTTTTACATATTTGTTTGATGGTGGGTCCAGTTTTTTACATGCCTTTGCCATGTTCCCAACAGCATTTGTGGGTCCGCATTTTCCTGTGTGATGCAAACTTTACCAGCATAGGTGGGTGTTAAACAGTACAACAGAAGTAAACAGGAAGAGCTAGAGTTCAGTGACAGAGCATCTGCCCTGCGTGCAGAAGATCCCTAAACTCAGTCCCCAGCATCTCCAGATGGTGGTGGGATAAAGGCCCACCTGAAACCCTGGAGAGCAGCTGTCAGTCAATGCTGAGAGTACTGAGTTAGATGACCCAGTTGTCTGATTTGTCACAAGGCAGCTTCCTATCTTCCAGTGAAAACGACATCTACAATGCAATCCTATGCAAGCTTCCTTGCAGTAGATCCCATTGTGTTTGGTGGGGCTTACTCCCAGGTAAGTGTGCACAGGATTGCACCGTTAACTGTTTGTTTTTGTTTTGTGGGAGACCTATATTCCATTTTAAGAATGCTGTGCAGGAAAACCAGGGTCGAAAGTGCACTTCAGAGGAAAGGCACCTGGAGAACCTTGAATTTATTTAGGTTTCTCCATCAGTATTGCCTCCCATATCCTAGTGGACCAGTTTCTGGTTTGCCTTTTCCCTGAAAAAATCGCAACAATTTGTTTTAAAGGGACTTGTTCACTCCGTGCACGATGGATTCATCACCAGCAACTGCCAGAAATGTAGTCTCTGGGCACAATCCAACAAAAATTAATTTTTACTCAGTTCCTGTCTGCACTACAGTGGTACCTCCGGTTACATACACTTCAGGTTACAGACTCCACTAACCCAGAAATAGTGCTTCAGGTTAAGAACTTTGCTTCAGGATGAGAACAGCAGCAGCAGGAGGCCCCATTAGATAAAGTGGTGCTTCAGGTTAAGAGCAGTTTCAGGTTAAGTACGGACCTCCAGAACGAATTAAGTACTTAACCCGAGGTACCACTGTATATATTTAAAACAGTATCAAACCACTTTAAGCATGTCTTCACCCCCCAAAGAATCATGGGAACTGTGGCCTGTTAAAGGATGGTGAGACTTGTTAGGAGACCCCTTTTCCCCTCACAGAGCTATAGTTCCCCAAGTTCTCAAGGAAGAGGAATTGCCTGTTGGGCCACTCTTGAGAACTGTAGCTCTGTGAGGGGAAAAGGGGTCTCCTAACAAGTCTCAGCACCCTTAACAAACTACAGTTCCCAGGATTCCTTGGGGGAAGCCTTGACTGTTTAAAGTCGTATAATACTGCATTAAATGTATAGTGTGGATGGGGCCTAAGTCACATGCCATTGTTTTCAGTAAGAATGACTAACTGTTGCTGGATTTTCAGCGGAGAAATGTTGGAGGGTATGGAGTTATGCGACCCATGAGCCAAGGAGATAAGTAACTATACAACCTTTAGAAGACATATGAAGGCAGGAAGGTTTTTTGGTTTTTTTTACTGTTTAATGCTTTATTATGTTTTTATATATGTTGGAAACCACTTGGGGTGGCTGGGATAGATGGGCAGGGTATAACTAATAAAATTGTGTTGTTGAATAGGACATCCCTATTTTCATCAGAGAATTGTTGGAAGGTATGCTATTCACTGTGCGTGCTGCCACAAATCTTGCATGAAAAAGAACCTGGGAACCCAGGAGAGTAGATGGTAGGGGTAAGAATACCCTTGAGGAGGCAGATTTAGGGGAGTGCAACTGGTTGCATTGGGGATGGAACCTTGGGGGCGCCATAATTATGATGTAGAATGGAAGGCGAGAGGCAGGAGGCGCCAAACTTTGGTGTCACAAAGGGTGCCGCTGAAATTTGAGACCCCAGAGTCTGCCGCTTGCTACCCAGCCCTCTGAGCCTTATGCTGATTCACCACGTATTCCTATTGGCCTGCGATCAAGAGCACATAACAAGTCAGCATGGTATCTACATCGTTGAGGTTTTAACTGACAAGCCTTGAACAGCGTAGGATCCATCTCAGAGCTTGGATATCAGCGACTGTATCTAAAACCCCTTCTCCTTCCATCCATTTGCCTTTTGCTGACAAACCTTAGCTTCAAACAGCCCCAGGGCCAGCTGGCAGTGTGGGCGTCAAGAGTACGATCCATGCGAACCTGCCTGCAGGGGAAAAAAATCAGCACTGAGTTAGAAAGAGATAGAGCAGGAAGGATAACAAAGCAGTTGAACAGGGCTTTGGATTCATTGTTTTCCAAAATCGTCTCTATTTTTTGCAGAGAGGGCCAGTATGGCTGTGGGGGAGCAGGGGGTAAAGAGGCAGCAGAGGATGGGAGGGGGTGCTGATTTGCATAAGATTTGCATAGGCTAATTTATATGTATATGTGCAAATTTATAAATCATTCCTGCACCTTAAATAGAAATGCAATGCCTCTCACCATAGTGGGGAAGACTGTCCAGGTGATCTAAGTTTCTGCTAAGTCTGCTGTCTAGGTGGGGGTCTTTGCCGATAGGCATCCTCAAAGCCCTCATTCTGCCGCCACCTCCTCCTCCTTTAATCTGGACTTAGGCTGGGCAGCCCTTTACATAAGAGGATCTTCAAAACAGAGGACTGTTCTCTGTAAGGTAGAACACACAGCCACCCTAGGTAGACCTAGGCATATGCAGCCACCATTAGGTCGTGGATAAGGAGACCTCATTCAATGTCGCTGGGTTTAAAGCAAAACAGGACTGTTCAATGAAGGAGCAGAGGGGAAGAACATTCTGCTGCACAAGGACCTTGTGCTGACATAATGTTCATATCAGGGTGATGAAAACGGATGAATAGGGGCTACAATGAATGCAACCCAGCATGTCCCACTTTCCTCTGTGGCAGCGAGGAGAAGGGATTCTGTGGCCGATGTTCTTGAGATCCTTTAGCAGGCCAGCCGATATGTAAAGGGCTCCCTGAAGGGAGAGAGTTTAAGAACAATGACCTTGGTGCTGTGCAAATAGAAAAGAGACTATATTGTCGCTGATATGATCAGTGGTGAATTGAAGAGAGAAACAAAAGAGAGCTGGGGCTTTGACTTTCCTGAAAGCCATACCTTGTGATCAGAGAAAGCTGGCTGCTATCCCAGATGTTTGGGAGGGGCAGGCTGTGTATGTTCAATAAGGAAATGAAGGCGCTCTGCTCATGTCTGGAAGCCACTTCACATTTCCCAGAGCCGAGACCCAGCATTCTGATAGCAATTTCTGGTTTGAATGAAATCTATCAAAGGCTCTTTCTATTCTGGGGAAGAGGAAGGAAGAGGAGACCACTTCGTACTCATGCTTTGGAAAGAATGAGAGGAACCATTTGTTGGGATCTGGTCAAGAATAAACTGGGGAGAGGAAAAGCCCTTCTTAAAAGCTGGGTTCCTCTTTCTCCCCATACACTTCATGCTCAAACCTGGTTATGGTGTTTTGTTTTGCTTTCTTGGCCTCCCACTGCAGATTCTCCGTGAAAACATTGCTGGAGAAATATACCATCGAACCCATTGATGACTCATCAGAGGAGTTTGTGAACTTCGCTGCTATTCTAGAACACATCCTCAGCCATCGCTTCAAGGGGGATCATGGTAGGGTTTGCAGTGATGGGTGATCTCCCTCCCTCCCTTCCTCCCTCTCTGTCTCTGTCGTTCTCAGTTTTACTGTCCTCATTTTCAGCACTACTGCTACACAGCAGGTGTGGGGGACCTTTAGCCTTCCAAGAGAGTTGTTGCAGAACTCCAGCTCCCACCATCCCCAGCCATTGGCCATATTTGCTGAGGCTGATGGGAGTTGTAGTTCAGCAGCTTCTGGAGGCCAGAGGTCCTCCCCCCCCCAACACCTGCTATGCAATGTATATGGGGGTTGAGCAAATATTGCATCGTGTGTCGCGGTGCAGGGAGATGACAGCATTGCAGGTTTGACTGAGGGCTAAGCTGGAAGCAATACCATGCACACAATTAGCAAATTACATAAATGGCTTTCACAAAGCAAACTGCAGACGCAGTGGGCCACTCCTGATGGGGACCCTGGTATGAAGGCTGGGAGACTTTCACCCATTCCCTGCCCTCCACTGCAGCCCTGATCTGGACAATCTATGCCTATTGTTTGCCTCAGGGAGGGTAGGCAGCTCCCATTCACTCCAACTGGAACTCCTTCCCCGGTGCAAAATATGGTGCAGGGGACCTGATCAGGATCCCCACCCCCAATTCACTTTTTAGGAGCCATTCATGGGATTGTCAAATGCATGAGCAGCTCTTCATCTAATTTGGCCCGGATAAGTGCATTTCCTGGCTATCGTGCAACAAGTGCAGGGAAATCCTTTTAATTAATCCTAGTATTTTCTCCAAACCCTGGCTGGCCGAGCAAGTGCACTTGCTTCTGGCCTAGCTTTTGCAGTTCTTACCGCAACACTGTGATGTGTGCCTGTATTATTATCCCCCTGTTCCACACGGAAGGCCTGAGCCTGTGAGCCAGAGATAGTGGCTTGTCAAAGGCCAAGCAGTGACTTCAATGGCTAAGCTGAAAGTTTAGTTAGATTTCCTCCTCCCAGTTCATCACTTGTGTTCTTAACCATTGTGTTTACCGGAACCATTCCCCCAGGCAGACATCTGATACTGTAAAAGTTAGCAGTCTGGAGTTCCAAAGTGTATGGCAGAGCCTCACCAAGCATGCCTGCCTCTAGGTCTATCATTCAGAGAAGGGGTGGAAGACCTGTGCTCCTCCAGATGGTAAAGGTAAAGGGACCCCTGACCATTAGGTACAGTCATGACCGATTCTGGGCGCTCATCTCGCTTTACTGGCCTAGGGAGCTGACGTACAGCTTCCGGGTCATGTGGCCAGCAGGACTAAGCCACTTCTGGCGAACCAGAGCAGTGCATGGAAACACTGTTTACCTTCCCACCAGAGTGGTACCTATTTATCTACTTGCACTTTGACGTGCTTTCGAACTGCTAGGTTGGCAGGAGCTGGGACTGAACAACAGGAGCTCACCCCATTGTGATCAGCAAGTCCTAGGCTCTGTGGTTTAACCCACAGCACCACCCGTGTCCCCCTCCAGATGGTGGTGGACTCCAATTCCTGTCTGCCCCACCCAGCATAGGGGATGATGGGAACTGTAGTCCAGCAACATCTGAATGCCCATATATTCCTTATCCCTGAGCTGATGCAAAAGAAAGGCTTGAGAAAGAAGATTGAGCAAGGTTTTTATGCCCTTGGATTATATTATTTGGTTGTTTGGCTAGTGCTACCAGAATATTTTCCAGAGCAGGTGGGTGATAGATAGGCAGTAGTTCTATTGTTTACATCCTGTCTTCCCTGCCTCTTCCTCAGGTCCTGTCAGCTGGTTCAGCTCCGATGGGCAACGTGGCTTCTGGGATTACATCCGACTGGCCTGTAGCAAAGTCCCAAATAACTGCGTCAGTAGCATTGAGAACATGGAGAACATCAGCACCTCTAGAGCCAAGGTCAGAAGCCCTCATTGACTGAGGCAAGCCCTGTTGCTCACCCTTCCCTTGCAGCTGTGCTGCTGAATGCTCACGGGGAACCACTGAAATAATGCAGAAAGGGAATCCCTTTTCCAAAATGGTTATTGCCATGCTCCTACAAAAAACAAACAAACAAAAAAACACATTAGCAACTTATTTCCATTTCACAATTCTAGGATGACTACCTCAGGAGAGAGATACACCACTAAAAAGGAAGGGAAAATAGCTTCATAAATAATAATAATAATAATAATAATAATAATAATAATAATAATAATAATAATAATTTTCCCCAGCCAATAATAATAATTTTTCTGGGCGGCTCCCAACAGAATTAAAAGCACAATAAAACATCAGACATTAAAAAGTTCCCTAAACAGGGCTGCCTTTAGATGTCTTCTAAAAGTCTGATAGTTGTTTATTTCCTTGACGTCTGACGGGAGGGCGTTCCACAGGGTGGGCACCACCACCAAGAAGGCTTTCTGCCCGGTTCCTTGTAACCTCCCATCTCACAGTGAGGGAACCGCGAGAAGGCCCTCAAAGCTGGACCTCAGAACAATGGGGGTGGAGCACTCATTCAGGTATACTGGGCTGAGGCCATTTAGGGCTTTAAAGGTCAGCACCAACACTTTGAATTGTGCTCGGAAACGTACTTAATCAGTTTACAGATGTGTATAAATTGATAGTTATTTGATTTGCAACAGCAGTTTACAACCAGTTACACCATTCCCTTTCAAGATCCAAAACTCTTCAAAATGCTTCAGACTTGTTTACTCTGCAACTTCCTTGACAGAAAGAGCTTCCAGGACTTTTGGTTCAACACAGATATACATGTGTTGATTAGAAGCTGTCATTTCTTCATATTCTGTTTGAATCATTAATATTTTGCAAACTGTCAACGTATATTCCTTTTGATCATTGTGTTACATCCACACCTTGCCATTAAAGCAATTTTACCAATTTCCCCTAAGCAGTCCCCCCCCCCAGCTTCTCGAGAGTAAATTTATTAGGATCTACTACATTAGCAGAGTGGGGGTGTTGGACTAAGTGATTTGTGAGACGCAAATTCTATGCTTAGTAAATGCAGTTCCCTCATATTAAGCTGCTGTTGTTTTTCATGAATACCAGATTAGTTTGATATTTGATATTAAGCAGCTTACTTCAGGAGAAAAGAAAGGATAACAATTTTGTTTTATTAACATTAATCTTGTAATATGCTACCGTAAAAATTGTTCATCATTTTTTATCACATCCAGTATCGACTTATCTGGCTCAGAATTTGTTAGAACAATGTTGCCTGCATATTTACAGAGCTCAACCCTATCAAATTTAATTCATCTATTTCATGAAGAATGTGTGGAACACTGGGTCACAAACTTCTGACAGCTGAAGCACCTTTCTTTTCTAAATTAAAATTGGTAGCACACTTTTCTTACAAGCAGTGAGGCAAGAATTGCCAAACCGGAGTGGGACTCAACCATCTTTTTTATGAATCACTGATCTTGATATGACTGGAAAGCGATGCACCCAGAGCAGTGATTCAACCAGAGGTGCCTAATGGGCAGTCTCCTCTGAGAATGGACAATTTGGGAGTCTCTATGATGGGAGTGATTGAATTATCCCTTCCCAGTGATGCAGTTAGCATAGCGATCTGAGTGCAGTCAAGGCTGATTGGAAGGAAACAAGGCCAGAGCAGTTGATAAATAATGCAAGTGATGCAATGATGCACAAGCCTTGACTGTGGGTGGGTCCTTGCAGCCCACAGCAGCCTTAAATTATTTTATTTATTGCACACATAGCACACAGTTTATGATTTACTGACCTAGAGAATATGAAAGAGCAAACATTAAGGCTGGCAATGAAATATTTGGTTATGATGGATGTTATTATCGGATGGTGTGTGTTCTCATGCTTACAACTTTTGGTCTGAACCAAGCATCCTTGACCACTATGGTGCTAATGATGGAAAGTCAAAGTGAAACATTTTGGAACGCAGTTTAATCCTTTCCGTTCAGTCCATGTTTACCTAGAAGTGAGCCCCATTGATTTCAATAGGACTGAATCCGGTGCAAGGAAGCTTAGGATGGCAGTCTTAGAGAGGGAACTGTCTGAATAAGAGACAATGGCTGTGTTCACACATTAAAATGCTGCCAGATGGTGTGTGCTTTTCCTCCCCAATTTGGATCGAAACTGTTTTAGGGAGAAACTCCTCAAAGCATAGGTTGTTATTTCTTTTGTAAAAATGAATAAATGACAGGATATTGTTAGGATATATATGTAGATATGGACTGTGATTAACTCAAGGATCCAGCACTCCCCAAACCAGTAATGGAAGCACACAAAGACTCCTCACAACCCATTTATTATGAAGCAGCATTGTTTGAATTTGGTTAATGGTAACCTGACTTTCTAAGATTTCCTCCCAAAGCCATCTTGATGTCACAATGTGGATCCATGTTGAACCAACTATAGGCCCGATTCAGGTAATTTTTGTTAAGTTGGTCACAATGTGTGCCATTCAGTACTACCTCTTGGGCAGATTTAATGAACGCAACTAACTCAGGTTCATTAATTTCAATGGGTCTGAGTAGAACTTAGCTGAATACAACCTAATGTATTAGAAACAGCCGTGCAAATCAGCTGCAGTTCTGCCTATTGTAACAAACTTTCTGTTTTAGGGCCGGGCATGGATCCGAGTGGCACTGATGGAGAAGCGCATGTCCGAGTACATCACCACAGCCCTGCGGGACACCAGAACCACCAGGTGGGCATCTCTGGGGCTTGTATCAAAGTGCATTTGGGGTATAAGGCATTCCTTCTCACGTGCTCACATTATTTCCCTTTGCTGCCCTGCCAACTCCGCTTTGTAGATTTTTGAAGCCCTACAATTGCACTTTCAAGACCTTAAAACAAAGTCCAATATACTCAGCCTCCTGGGAGAGGCGATTATAATGTTATCTGTATCTATACACCCTTCTCCAACCTCCTAAAACACACACACAAATTGATAGTCCCTTTTCTAATAAAGAAGAGAGATGCAAGGCTCGTTAATTTAATTCATAAAATGAGACCTCACTTATAGATTAAGGCCTCTTTTCTGTAAACTGCTTTGGGGTGTTTTCTTTTTTCAACCAAGCAGTATATAAATGTTATGAATTAGATAAACGATCTGTATTGGAGAATTTGCCCATTTCCTCACAGCAATTGTACACAGGGTGTCCACCATGGCCCTATTCCCGAGAGTTTAGCAACGTAGAATCCCAAGTTTTCATGAAAAATGCTCACGATAGCAGAACTGAGGAAGCCACATAGCTGAAGAGAAAACAGCTCCACTCTCTTCCCCTACGCCTCCCTACCCTCCAGTATAATCAAAAGGCTGTCTCCCTTCCCCTCCCGACAGGAGATTTTATGATGACGGGGCAATCATGCTGAGAGAGGAATCAACCGTTCTCACAGGGATGCTGATAGGGCTCAGTGCCATAGACTTCAGGTATGTGCGCACCCTCTTCTTCTCCAGATCATTTGCCCTAAAGTGCTATTGCTTTAAGAGATATTTCTTGCATTGTTATGTCTATTGGGGGGGGCATATGCACTAAGGAATGCTGACTTATCTTCTGCTATGTTTCTGGCACATAGTTCCCATGGTTTCTTGTGTCACTCCCCCCCCCCCCAGCTAGGGCTTTGTCTCTTGTGGAGGGAGAATTGGTACTCTGTACATGTTCAGAAAAAAGGGATGCAGGTGGCGCTGTGGGTTAAACCACAGAGCCTAGGACCTGCCTATCAGAAGGTCGGCGGTTCGAATCCCCGCGACGGGGTGAGCTCCAGTTGCTCAGTCCCTGCTCCTGCCAACCTAGCAGTTCGAAAGCACGTCAAAGTGCAAGTAGATAAATAGGTACCGTTCCGGCGGGAAGGTAAACGGCGTTTCCATGCGCTGCTCTGAATCGTCAGAAGCAGCTTAGTCATGCTGGCCACATGACCCAGAAGCTGTACGCCATCTCCCTCAGCCAATAAAGCGAGATGAGCGCCGCAACCCCAGAGTCGGTCACGACTGGACCTAATGCTCAGGGGTCCCTTTACCTTTACCTTACATGTTCAGAAGCAATCTTCTGAACTGTAGGGCTCGATAATATTTATAATTATTCCCAAGCTCTATTGAGACCCAATCCAGTTCAGAGTCAACTTTTATTTGAGTTATTAACTGCCTGATCTGTCAGGTTTCATAATAAAGGTGAAGGCTCAGTACTCCCAACCCTTCATCTTCTCAAGATCTGGAATAAGTAAGTCTAGATCGCTTACCAGTGTTTCCCAATCATTCCTTTTTCTAGGCAAATTGGAAGAGGAAAATAAGCCTTAGGGAGGAGAGTCATAATAATTGTGGCTGTTCTGCCTAGCTAAGCGAGATTAAGTTTTTGCCAACAATCCATGTCTTTCCTACAGTCCTCGAGTAGCATCTCAACATTCTGCTTCTTCAGCCGACGTAAACCTTTCGGGATTGTTATTCCCAAATGTGTGATGTTACGAGGTTGCAGTCGCAATCCAAATTGTACCTGCAGCAGTAATTGTTCCTCTAGAGGGGTCTCCACGCATGGCACTGAGGACTCAGAGAAGTCTACTTCCAAGCCAGCTGCCTCGTTGAAGATAAGCAACGTTCCCTGAATTTCAGGAAAGGCTTCCTTTGGCTTGTTAAGCATCAGTAAAACACCATCCGTGAACATGTTAATAACATCTATTCTTCTTGCCCTCTATAAAGCCCTCTGTCTTAAGATTACTTCATATAACTTTGGCCACGGTTTCTACTACAAAAATGAAGCAAATGAGATAGAAGGCACTCCCGCCTTGTACCTCTGCTCAGATTAAACAAAAACCAAAGAACTGAGCCCAAGCCATTTGCTCTCACTTTTGCTCTTGCCTTTTAATAAGTGCGCTAAGTTACATTTATGAATCATTTGCCCAAACCCAGCTGGAAAAGCGATTGCATCATAAATCTGCTTTGCCCTCCAGTGCCTCTTTAACAGACACATAACAGCCTCTCAGATCACTGCATATATCAGTCTCTACCAGCCGGTGGCTCTTAGCTAATATTATTGCCAGTCTTCTAGTTTTAGAAGAAATGTAGGCATTGGATTACAGTATTTGCCCAGCAGTTTCTGCTTTATAACATTTCTGTGTTCTGCTTTCTCTGGTGTGTTTCCTGCAGAAATTTGACATCCGGTTTGTAAGCTTTCCAAAGAGCAGCAGCTCTTGCTCTATTGGTTGCCACATCCAATCTCTCAACATTTAGAAACAGCATTTTAATTTATTACCCAACATTAGTAGGTCATACTATGTTGAACAATCTTGTTACTCAGCCTCGTTGCTGTGCTTTCCCCCCTGGTTTACACCAAATTGGCATGCCTTGATACTTGATCATACACAGATTATGCAAAGCTAGGTGCACTTTTTCTTTTACACAACAGCAATAGCATCTCTCACTATGAGGTCTCTGGCATTCCTGCCATTTTGGGGATTCTGCAGATGAGCTCAAAGTCACCTGAGGAGAGCTTCTAATCTGTTCCGAGATCTTCAAACCACTGTAATATAAAAGTTGCTGGATCTTCCACCAATTTGGGGGTCCCTTGCACCAAATATTAGCCCAGTGCCCCAAATTTTCCTTTCCTTCCATGTCCAATTTCTTTCACATCTATGCTTATCAGCTGTTTTGGCAACCTCTTGCATTTGGGCATGAATATCTTCTAGAGTTTGATTAAACAGGGACAAGGCTTCTTTCAAATCATCCACAAAAGTATTCCTCATTCATCTGAATTGGTAAGAAAGCTTGCTGCCTTCTGACCGCCTGCTCATAAATTTCAGAGTCTTACTTCCCTCGTTCCTGCTTCCTGTCATGTCAATTTCAATTGACAGCTCAGATGTCAGACCTAGACTGGGCTAATAACTATGTTTAGAAGCTTTCCACAGTCTTCTGTTGGTATGAGGTTGCATCCCCTTGGGAGCACAATGCTTTTGAAGTCTCAGTGTGTTCAAAGGTTGCTGTTGTTTAGTAAAAAAAAGAGAGGGAAAAAGGCCTTAAAGAGTAGCTTAAAGTTATGCAGCCATTTTGAGCCACAGCCTTCTCATGAAGATTTATGTAGTCATGAAAGAAATGCAGCACTTTTCAGTCTTTAAGGTTGCCGCAAGGTTGTTAGTTTTCAAGGTTCCACTTAGCTGTATGTACATGATATGAAAATTGTTATTCAATCCTAAATCATCTGAGTGTTCTAAAGGACAGTTGTGTTGAGATAGCTTTTGATAACTTGCTCTCCTTTGCATTCCTTCCTGTCGTGATCATGTTTTGCAGTTTCTGCCTGAAAGGGGAAATCATGGATGGCAAGACGCCTGTGGTTATTGACTACACTCCATACCTGAAGTTTACCCAGAGGTAAGGGCTACTGCTTCTGCAGACAGCCTTTGAGTGTGAAGTTCAGGGTATAGGCCAAGAAAGATAACATTAGAGGGTTCCTTGAACATGTTGTTCTGAACAAAGGATTCAGCATTTGGGTAGTTTTAGCTCGTTGCCAATAAAACACAATGCAACCAATATGTTTAAAGCATCTTACAAACAGAAAAATAAGGTGGGTCATAAAAACAGACATCTCATGTGTCAAAAGTGAGGGTGATTCAGAATGATCCTGGGTTTACACGTCACAGGATAGTGTAGTGAGAATGTTGTGGTAGAATTCGGAGGTGGCAGAATTAATTCAACTGTTCTGGACAACAGGTTGGGGAACGCCGTTTTGAATGTTTCCCCAACATAAAACAAAACAAAACCTCTTCACAAATAGAAAACTAGCAGAATAAGAGAGGGAACTGTGCTAGTCCCCCCCCAGGGCGTTTTTGGTTTGTTTTTAACGTGGAGGAGCATTCAAAAATGGTATTGCCTACCTGTAGAGAGATACAACCCACTCTATCCTACTTCAAGTTTACTACAGTCATACCTCATGTTATGTCCGCTTCATGTTACGTTCTTTCAGGTTACATCCTGCGGCGATCTGGAAGTACCGGAAAGGGATACTTCCAGGTTTCGCCATTCGCACATGCGCAGAAGTGCAAAATGACATCATGCGCATGCGCAGAAGCAGCGAATTGCAACCCGTGCATGCACAGACGCACTGCTGCAGGTTGCACTCTTTTCATGTTGCGAACGGGCCTCCAGAACGGATCCCGTTCGCAACCACTGTATTTCATGCTGCTACGGCTGCAGGACTAGCCCTAACATTAGGCAGAGTGTGGCAACCACCTCAGGCAGCAGATGCTGAGCAGCAGGGAGTAGACGGAGCTGTGTTTGTCCCACAACCTGCCCTGTACCCCTAAGCCAGCTAGGTGTGGTAAAGGACACCAACCCATTGCTAGCGTTAAAGTAACATTCAACTTCCAGTCTTGTCAGCTTTCGTACATGGAATGGGGTGGGAGAGAGAGGCACCGTCATATCCTTTACCTCAGGCCGCAAAATGTTTTGGGCCAGCCCTGGGCAGTCTGGGAAAGTGTATTTTACTAGCAGTGGCAGAAAACCTCCAGCCTGCAGCCCCAATTTGGGCTGCCAGGCCTTCCTATTTGGCTTGCAACACTGCTTTGGCCACCTACCCCACACCTGGCATCATATATGACAGGATTTTTTTGGCAGGGGGATTCCCCAAACCATTCAAATAGAACAGCTCTGTCTGACCATTAAACAAGCAAATATGCTTCCTACTTCCGTTCCTTTCAATGCAACTGGCATCTTAATCTTTGTAAGCAGCTATGATTACCTAAGTGACGAGGAGGACCGGCGCAGCTTGGAGAGCAGTACAAGTGAAGACAGTTCCCCTGACCACCCCTACTTACCGCTAGTGACGGCCGAAGACAGCTGGTACAACAAATGGCGGAAGATGGAGCAGAAGTTCCGCATTGTCTATGCACAAAAGGTACTTGGACCTCAAGTACTGCACATGATTCGGAGAACCAAACCACAATGGCATTAAATGCATCTTTGCTGGCAGATTTTAAAAATGCAAATTGTATCAGCTCGGGGGGGGGGGGTTGAAAATGAGCAGGAATAGAGCAGATATGGAAAGGAAATCAAATAATCTCATCCCATCCATTGGTCCTGATGCAAATCCTTCCTCTGCATATAGTATTTGCATTGGGGTTGGGGGGCAGTCAGGGATGGCTCATTGGCACAAATTTGAACCCGGGTTTTCCCACTTCTGGTTTGATGCTCTTAACCCAGGGGTGGGGAACCTGTGGCATTCAGATATTGTTGCACAACAATTTCTGTCATCCTAGATACTTGACAGTTCAGGCTGAGGATGATGGGCCTTTATGCTGCTTTTACTGTTGTTTCAATTTGTTGTAATCCATTCTGGGAACCTTTGGTCGGAAGAATGGGCTATTAAATTCCCATTATAGTCATCTAAACATGATATTCAATCATGGATAATTGTGACCAGGCTATCTCCATCTAGCAGTACCAGCTAGATGGAAGCCAACTTGGGTCTCCAGCTGTTTTTGGACTACAATTCCCATCATCCCTGACCACTGGTCCCACTAGCTAGGGATGATGGGAGTTGTAGTCCAAAAACAGCTGCAGACCCAAGTTTGGTCTAGTACATAACCACACCTTTGCTCTTGCTTATACAGTGAACTTTTACAGGGCAGTTTTCTTCACCAGGCTAACCTTTCTCTTTCGTAAGTAATCCACTTATCTTCTGCTCCACACACTTTGTTTCTAAGGGCTATCTGGAGGAGCTGGTTCGGCTGAGAGAGTCACAGCTGAAGGACCTAGAGGCCGAGAACAAACGCCTGCAATTGAGGCTGGAGGAGGTGAAGGTGCAGAACCAGTTAGAGAAACGGGAGCTGGAGGGAGTCATCTTGGAGCTGCAGGAACAGCTGTAAGTAGATCCAACTTTTGCACTGTCCTGCCCCCACTGGGTGTGTGCACACGCTGTTCCAGTGCCCCCAGCCAGGCCCACACTGAAAGGGAATGCATCTCTGCAGCTTCCTGCCCCACTCTTCATCCCCTCCCCTTCAATTTCCCACCATAGATGGGTGGCTTGTGCCCACAGAACCTACCATTTTGCCCCATGTTGGAGGGAGGCCTGTTGGAACTCATCGTAGGGTCAGTGGATAGCTGTCATTTTAAAAGGATTCCAAACAACAAATAAGAAGTCATGATTTTTCACATTACTTTTTAGCAAATATCCCACTGTTTGAACTTATCTGCGTTCAGAGCATCTATTTTGCAACTGGATCTGGAGTTAATCTTCAGAGTCTTGCATAATTTGGAATGTTGGCTCCTGAAATGTTGAGCTGGAGTTGAGTTGGGGTAGAGATTTCACCTTTCCCCTTACTGGAAATAAATCAACATGATGGGAAAACATTTTGTCCCTTTGAGATCAGACGTTTCAATTTCATTTTCCAGTTGAATTTAAAAAATGGCAGGCTGGGGTGGGGGAACGTTTTAGATGGGGAAATATTTATCTTGCAGAAAACAGTGGCTAGACTTCCTTACTTCTTAAGTCCATATCTGAGTAACTGAAAATATTCTGGGTTTGTGATGCTGAAGATCCTAATCCCAAACAATAATGCTATCTAAAGATACATTAAGGTAAAGGGGAACCCTGACCATTAGATCCAGTCGTGAACGACCCTGAGATTGTGGCGCTCATCTCGCTTTATTGGCCGAGGGAGCCGGCATACAGCTCATTTGGCCAGCATGACTAAGCCGCTTCTGGCGAACCAAAGCAGCACACGGAAACGCCGTTTACCTTCCCGCTGGAGTGGTACCTATTTATCTACTTGCACTTTGACGTGCTTTCAAACTGCTAGGTTGGCAGGAGCTGGGAGTGAGCAACGGGAGCTCACCCCGTCACGGGGATTCGAACTGCCGACCTTCTGATCGGCAAGTTCTAGGCTCTGTGGTTTAACCCACAGTGCCACCCGTGTCCCAATTAGCCCTCTTCAATTATTCTTGAACTTTTATATGTGGACATTCACATTTACTGCATCCCGCTTTAGCTGAGCAGAAGGCTCTGAAGGGCGATGTCAGCAAGTACATTCAGTGAAACATGCTTACAATATCCTTTTAGGTCTTCCCTTTCAACGTGGGATGAGAGCTGTACAGGTGTCCCCTTAGTGGATAGAATTAAAGAACATCTGAAATGACTAGATTCACATCAAGAAATCAGAACTAGAATTTTATTTCCACTGAAGATTATGAGCTAGGACGTTTTACTGCAGGGGGAGGCAGACAGTGGTCCTGCCCATGGACATCTGCCTTATTTCTGGTGCTGGGATTCTTACAAAAATTAGTGGACAAGATCTGATTCCGCAAGACACCTCTTTATGCTTGCAAGCGCCTACTCAGGATTGCATAATGCAGCGAAGCCTTAGCTATTAAGGAATCCTGGGTATACATAATTGCTTTGTATGTACATTTAATATACACCAGCAGACCAAGGGACTTATAGAAGGTGACAATTCAGATCGCCCTTGGCCTGCACTGAATTAGGCAGGAGGACAAACGCGGCAATGCGCCCTAGTTCTTGTGCCTCGAGCTGACAGGTTGCATTCCCTCCTCCTTGACCAGATTTCCCTCCTCCCGCTCTACCCCCAGGACGGGCCTGATCCCATCGGATAACAGCCAGTTCACCCAACTGTCCAAGGAAATGGCGGCACCCTTGGTGAATCAGTGGCCCTCTTTGGGGACTCTGAATGGCAATGAGAGTCGCTCCGAAGCCAAAATGTACAGAAGGTAAGAGCGTGTGTAGGAAGAGGCCTGGAGGTGAAAGGGGCTGAAAGTTCTTAGGTCTCTTGATGTAGGTGACCCCACCCCGCTTTCTCGTTCTCTCTTCCCATCAGGCACAGCTTCATGAGCACAGACCAGCTGTCAGCAGAGATCAGCCTGAGCTCGGATTCCCAAAGGATGGGTGAAGGGAAGCATGAAGGAGAACCTTGGGGGCCACTGGGTATGCTTTTTCGCACAGGTTTGAGAAAAATCACTGCTTGATCTGGAAACAAGTGCCAGGGCTTAAGCTTGCCTGGAATTTTCCCTGCTGGTTCTTTTCCTTCCAAATTCATCATGCGGGTTCTGGCGAGGGAAGGGGCTTGTTTGCACAGGCTCGGAGGCACTCTCTTTGTGCTGCTGTTTCATATCTCCCAGGACAGAACCACCTAACCTCCAAAGAGAGGAAGTCAGTGTACACAGTTCCCTTCCTCTGAAAGAACTATGTGAGGTTGCAATAGTGACCCAGGTGAGCATCATGGGGGATCCTCACCTCTGTGCTACACCGGCTTCTTTGCGGACATGTAGTTCTTGATTCTTACAAACACACACTAAATTCTTTTGGGTGGGAAGATAATGATGTGTACCTCCTATTTCTCAAGTTGCACACCTCCCCTACCCAAAAATTGGAAACCATGAGCTGTTGAATTGCCATTTGAGAGCTGAGCTTATAGCAGCAAAAAACAATGTGTGCAGCACATTATGGGTCTAGTCTCTCACGCTGCCACCATCCACACTAATACTCACGTCTTAAGCTTGATGCTGGAAGGAGTCCCACCCCATGAAGCTCTATCTGCATAGGCGTAGAACTATGTCTGTTGAAGGCACAGATGTCAGGGAAACCTAACAATGCACAGGGCTAGCCCCTGTGATCCCTTTGCATGTTCTTCCAGCGTTTAGAGGGGTTTGTGTGAACCCCCTCTCTCACCATGCAGAGGGTTGGGGTTGAAATTGTCTTTCCTAAAGACACTACAGAAAAATGGCTGATAAAATTATTGAGCTTTGCTGAGACGGCTAAGCTAACATGTTTAATTAGAGAAAAATCATTACTAACATTTGTTAAGGGATCAGAAACTTCATATGGACTTTTTACATGAAAGAGAAAATGAGCTTGTAATATCTGGATTTGAAGACTGACAAAATACTGGTATATGGAAGATAGAATGGTTGGATCTTAAAGAATTAAGTATCATATGCAGCTGCAGACAGCAGAAAGTCCTTTTATCTTTCTTTAGTTTCTTTTTCTTTTCTTTTGCTTTCTCCCTCTTTAAATTTCTCGTTTTCTTGTATTTTCTTCCTTCCGACTTTGCTATCTTTTAGACTAAGTAGCTGTTTATCTCGGTATAGTATAAAAATATAAAGGAGTATATCTTTCTGTATATCATTGAATAAGTATCAATAAAAAAAAACACACACAAATTTTCCCGAGAAAAATTGAAGCAGCTACAGACAATGACAGCCATTTTTAAATTTGATTTAGGATGGTCTTCATTTTTCAGATGAAGCCCCACTCCAATTCCATTGCCTTAAAAAAAAATTCATGATAATTTAAGATCTTGCTATAGGAACCTCTCTCTGAAGCCTTGTTTCCTTACTTTTCTCTGCAGGAAAGGACCCGACCCCGTCAATGCTGGGCCTCTGTGGCTCTCTGGCCTCCCTGCCTAGTTCTAAGTCCTTAGCCAGCCTAAAATCCAACGAGTGCCTGGTGAGCGACAGCATTGAACCCAGCCCTGCCCACAGCCCCAGCTGAGACATCAAGATGGCTAACCCTACCAACCACAATAGATGCCTGTGGCGGGGAACGAGAATTGAGTCCCTTTGACTTGGCTATACCTTTACTGAGCCTGATGTTACAGTAGGGTAATGAGCCCACATCCTCAAATGGACACTTCTTTAAACACAAGACTTTCCCCCTTAAGCTGGAAGCAGGGAAGCGTTTAGAATCTTTTTCCCTGCCCGGGATTTAAAATGGGGAAGAAGAAAAGGCTGCACGCTTGTTGGAAGCAGGAAGGATTGCCTGCCCAAGGCACTTTTGTAAAATGATGCTGTGTATATTATGTGTAATATAGATATATATTATATATGATTGAGATTGCTGGAAGGTAGCTGTCTCCGGAGGAGAATGCTTAAAAGTCCTCTGAATTATTGCTGCTGAAGGGGTGAGGGGTGGGCAAGAGAGAGAAGACAGCTACACAGGTTGAAATTCATGGTGCATTCTTGGTACTGAAAACTTGCACAGCGTCGAGGTGATGTTGTCGAGGATCCTGTCTGTCCCCTCCCTGTTTGACAGCAGGAGGCTCTGTGGAAGTGTGTCAGAGAAGCAAGCTGTAGGGCAGGAAGATGTTGAGTTTCCCATCTTCCCTGTGATTCAACATGGAATTGCAGCAACAAACATGCTACCTTCCTGCAATGGGTGGTGGTGGACTTCAAGCTGCCTCCAGATTTCTGGGTTTCTTTTGCGATTCAGGAAGCCTCTTCCGTCTTCAGCCCTACCAGACTATTGCAGAATCTACTTCCTGTGTTTCTCCTGCATGTTGCTATCCCAATGGATGTTTGCTTTTTTTTTACTTCAGGGACGGTCTTGGAAGGTGGAAGAGGGCCGATTTACACATCAGGTCTTTTGGTGTGTGGTACTCAAGGCACGATCGGCCTCTTCCCCTACCAGAGTTTTGACAAAGCAGACTTAGGAACGCTCTGGTATGTGATGACTTCATTCGCCACGGCTGAAAAACTGTTATAGACCAGCAGCTGGGGAAGCTGTAGAATTAATGGGCAAGAATTAAAACAGATTTGAGGAGCTGGCAGCAAAATGGGACAAAGTCTGTTGAAGTCTCTTTTCCGATACACATCTTTCTTCTGCAAACATCCTTAGGTCTTTTTTTTTTTAAAAAAAGTGGCTTGGGGAAATTAATTTTTACATTCATGCCGTACGGTTCAGCTGTAAAGCGCTTCACCTATATTATTCCCTTATTCCTACAATGGCACTATACTATAAGGCAGTATTATCTCTGCATTGCAGATGGGATTAGAGAACAATGGCTTGTCTGGGGCCACTGAATAACGGTTAAGATGAGATTTAAATTGGGGACTTTCTGAGTTACAATGCGTATGTGCAACTGGAAGCATACTGAAATGAGAAATAAGCCACACCAAATTCAATTAAGCTTTGTTCCTGAGGGTGCACTGGGTTTGCAGCCTGAGTCCATGCGACGACAGTGCTAAATTCTAAGTCAGGATCTGAAGAACCAACCAACCATTTTTGTGCATCTAACACAGCAGGCCTGTAGCAAACTACAAGTGCTGAAGAAAAATATCCAAGCCTGCTTTTAATATGGAATGGGATGGATGGTGCTCTGCCGCTTGGGAGTGAGGAGACACTCATTATGCCAATGAATAAGTCATAAGGTGCACCTAAAGGAGCTCTTGATCTCATCCCCGATTTTAGCTTACCTAAAATCTTGATTGTGGCACCTAGGAATGTGAAATATATTAAAGAACCACAATAAGTTACAGAGGTGTTTAGAGTACCTCCTTCTCTACCCAGAACTCTAATCTCAAATGCAACTGCATTCACATTTTTACATCCTCATTCACGTATCCCATTCCTCAAACACCTTTTACAACAGGAGTGGGCAACCTGTGGCCCTCCAGATGCAGCATGGGCAATGGTTAGGGATGATAGGAGCTGGAGAACAGCATCACTTGGAGGACCCCAGGGTCCCGATTCCTGCTCACACCATGGTGATGATGCTTGTTCTCTTCCCAGCATCCCTTTCTTACAGTGGTTCAATCACTTGCAACCTTGGCTCCCCAAATGTTGCCAACTACCACCCCCTTCATCCCTGACTTTTAGGCTAAGGGGGCTGATGGGAGCTAGAATTTGACAACATGTGGGAAAACTGACCTACTGGACTAGTGCAAAGGGGGTTTGTTTTTTTAAGCATTCCAACGGTTCAGGAAATTCAGGGGGGGAAATCTGCAACACTTTTTAACAGCCAAGATAAAAGTGGTTAGGAAGTTCTTGTTTCTATGTACTGAACAATTGTGACAGAGGATTCAAAAACACCTGTGGGTTTCTCTTTGTATTGTGTATCTTGGCTGATTAATAAGTGGCTTGTTTCTGCTTTTAGAAAGACCTAGTCACCTGGTCAAAAGGAGGGAGGATTTAGGTTCATGGAGGAATCCAGTGAATAAGCCTTGCAGAATGAAGGTGAGGAGACAGGGACAAACCAATGCCTTACATAGGAGACAAAAGATTCCCCCCCCCAAACTCCAATTATATAAGCATCTTAGAACATACCACATGAGAAGATTCCCGGGGAGGGGGAAAAATCCTCAAGTAGGAATGGTGCATAGGGGGGACAACCAATCCCTGCAAAGTAAGGTTGACGTTGCCATCCATCAGCTGATCTGCCGAACAGGCTGTGCAACTGAGCTCTGCATGGGGAACCCAAGGGCTCAGCCAATCCCTAGAGAAAGCAGCTTGGCCAGCCCCTTTGCTCAGTGCTTCAGAAGGGTTGAGCACAGTGTTTTCAGAGAGATCTGCACACTGCTTCCCTACGCAAGGCCTTCCGATAGGTGTGAAGGACAACATACCTGCCAATAATCTGAAATTGACAGGGAGGGGTTGGGACAAATAGCTGACTGGGCCAAAACGTTCCCCACTCCTGTTCCCAAAGAAGACAAGAGAAGAGCTAGACCAGAAATTCCTAATACACAAAACATGGATGAACAAGCAATCCTCTCCTGGTGCCCTCTGCTATAATTTTTTGTTTCTTTGTTTAAAATGTGACTTTATTTAAGAAAAAAGCCTCCTGAACCTTTCCACAAGAATGTAAGCAACAGGCACATAAGTTAACAGCACAGAAAGGGGGAAGCCTAGCAGCTGCTAAAGGGTGCCACTTTCAAGTCTCTGGCATCAAAACAAACTTTTGGCCTGGCTGAGATTTCAGCCCCCCTTTTAACAGAGCAGATGCTATGGAAGACTGCAAGGGGAGAACACAACGTTTAATTCCTTTGTGCTCGCGCTACTCATTATCTAGGGCGTGAAGACTTGCTGCCCATAGAAGTGTCAAGAGAAGAGGTGGGAGAATCCTGAGTGTCCAGCCAGTGTTTTGTTTTCTGGGCCCCCCAATGTCCAGTGTTTGGATGCAGCGTGAGCCAGCATATCCATCATGCGCAGAAAGGATCGTGTGGTGGAGCAGAAGGCATGCAGGCCTACAGACACTTAAGAATTAAGGCAGGGATGGAGTTGCCTGTCTGTTTCCGTCTACAGCAGCTTGAAGCCTTTTGGAGGGCCACACGCACATGCATGCAGCAAAAAACATTTTTTTAAAAAAACAACCACCTCCTTTTGGAATGCCATGGCTAGCCTGCTTCTTCCTCTTTTTCCTTTCGTCCCTTTCTGGTTTAAAGTAAATAAAGTCACGTTCTGTTTGGGACCTAACAGGCAGCCAGTTGTAGCTAGATTCTCTCGATTCTGGGCAAGGCTAAAGAGAACGTTCTGCTCTTCAGATGAAAGGCGTAAAAAGGTCCAAACACGACAGCATCCCAACAGCAAAATGTAACAATGGCTCTAGGGTGGGGAGGCAGGGGGCAAGGAGTGCAGCAGCTAAGAGACTGAAATCACTGAACTGCTCCCCAGCAAAATGGAGAGGAGGAGGAGGAGGAGGGTAGAAGCGAGCTGGAAGGCACCTGGGATTTGTCTGACAGGAGACACGTCCTACAAGAAAAGGGAACAAAATGTTTCCTAGGTATGGTCTTCTCAACCCTTAACTGACAGTGACCACGACTGGATCCACCTTACTCAGACCACGAGTTCACAAACTTTGTTTTTCCTCTTTCACTCTTCTGAAATATGTCCCTTCTCCCTGCCACCAATGTGGCTTTGGTCCGTCTGAAAAATGGAGGATCTTTCCATGGCCTTCATACGTTGTCAAGCTGCCGTTCCTGGTTCATTTTCTGGAAGAAGGCCTTGCCAAATTCGTATGTGCTGATCATGATGGCGCAGGCGGGGGCCACCTTGATCACCCGAGGCAGGAAACCTGTGGGCCATTTTAGCAGGGGGAAGGAGAGAAGAATAAAACAAACCTGTCAGACAGGCTGGGAAGAAGGAAAGGGAGCAGGACTGCCTACGTTCAATAATTTATCCCATCTCCATGGTGCACCGTTTGCTGCCTGCTGTAATAAGGCGAGGAAAGAGTGTGCAAGTGCTTGACCAGCTTCTGAATTTGGCACACATACCACTGCCTTGACCACATGCGACTCACACACAACACATCACTGTGTGTTCAAAGTAGGGGGAATCTTTTAAAGTGCAGTGGAGCTACAGGGAAATGAGGCTGAGATGGAACAGAATGCCCAACTTTCTAGGGGGTTTTTAGTTGAGAGATTTCAACCAGTCTTATAGCTACAAATCTCAACCTCTACTTATTATTGGGACCTGTTGGTGAAGGGCAAGTAATAATAATACTATTCTATAGAGGTGCTGTCGCACAGCACAGAGAATGGCAAGCAGTAAATGGCAATGTAAGTCACCTGCAAAGAGTCCTCGGGTGCCAGATTCTGCTCGAATCTTCTGCATAAGCAGCCAGGTGGAGGAGGATCTGGGAGTAGCAACTGAGCAGGGAGAGAAAGTATATGACATTATGTAGTTCACATTTTTATTCCTTGCCTCTTTTCACTTGCAGCAGCCATAACAAAAAAAGTTAGCCAGGCTTAATGATAGCAGCCCCAGGTAGCTTCCTGCGCCTCACCTTGGAGTGTCTCCATGTCTCCCAGCTGAATTTGTCGCTGGGTCTTCACCACGTCAAAGGGCAGCGTCAGGATAGCAGCCACCTGGGGAATAGGAAGAGCCATCTATTAGCCATAACTACTAGCAAGATTCTTCCCTTGGCTTGAGGCAAAGCGCTCTCTTTTGTCTACTGGGGTGGGGAAGTTAGGGCCTCCTTTACCACTTTAGTTGCCTAAATGTTTGCAAAGAAAAGAGGTGGGAAACAGAGGGGAGGGAAAGAGCTGTTGCACTGAAACAGGGAGGAGCTCTGAAGAAAAGCACCCTGTTGGAGCAGGTAGGAATGGAATTGGCAGTGCCTCTAACACCCAAAGGGGACAAAGTTTCTGAATCTGCATAAATGCATGGCCCCCTTGGAGTGAATGGGAGAAGATAAAATCCATTTTAGGTACCCTCCTTCACTGATGAAGAATCTACTGTTCAGAATGCACACGGAGAAGGAAAAATGGTTTGCGGTAAGTAATGGTAAAGGCCCTATGTGTGCATCAGGAATAGAATTATAGAATTGTAGAGTTGGAAGGGACCCCATGGATCATCTAGTCCAACCCTCCGCAATGCAGGAATATGTACCCATATGGGGATCAAACCTGTGACCTTGGCGTTATCAGCACCATGCTCCAACCAACGGAGCTAACCAGAAAGTTCACACCCATGGCTCCACCCAGTTTTCCTCCTGGCTCCACCCGCCACTGGAATGCAGCCTTCAGAACATTATTCATGACCAGATTAAGGAATGTTCCCTACTCCAGAGGTGCATCATTAAAATCTGTCACATTAGCTACATTTTACAAATGCTGCAAATACACCATTCGCTCCCATCACTGAGCTAAGAAAGCATATGCTTAACAATAAGCAGCATGCTAACATTCACTTCTGCTGACCAACACGGAAGAAATAAAGAAAGAAGGCCACCATCTTTACAGCCTTCCTGGCTGCAGAAAGGGGACTGGCTAAGAGGCTCCCAAAGTCACAGTTAAAGAGAAGATTGCTCAGCAGGCTGCTCTGCCTCACATCTCTCTCAAGGCCACTGGAAAGAACTGTCAAGCGCTGGCACTCACCGTGCCAGAAATGGCACCAGCTGCAAAGCTGACCATGAAGGTGGCCTCGGTAAGACAGAATCGGGTGCACAACCAGTCCTTCACCAGTTCATAGTTATACCAGTACAGAGCTGTGGGGGGGAAAGAGGAAGAGACAGATTGTCAAAGGAGGGAGGGGAACTGCAGGCCGCAGAAAGCTGAATATGCTTCCTTTTTGGTAGTGGGGGGAAGGTGTGCTTGCTTGTTAGAGCTGCAGCTCTCCCCCGCTCTGTCCAGAATCCCTGTGTGTGACCCTTTGCCCAGATCTAATGGTAATATTTATTTGTTCAGTTTATTTATTCATATGCCAACCTTCATAATAGCAGGGCAGTTCCACAAAACAGGGGTGTTAAAACTCTTATCAGGGTTCTGGATTCACTCAGACATGCCAAAGGCAAAAGAGACCCACACACCATCTAGTGTGTCTATCTCCAAGTGGGAATGGACCGTATTTCTCCACCCCCTACAATAGCAGGATATCCTGAGCAAAGGACAGGTGTTTGTCCAATCCCTTTTAAAAAAAAACAAACCACATTGGTGGAGATTCTACAACTTTCATGGGTAATATAAAGTAACGATGCACTGCTGTCCTTAAGACATTGTACTCAACAATAAGTTGAAGATGAACCCTTTTGAGGGGTGAGAACAGTCTCATTTTTTTGGTATCATGAAAGCAGCCGTCTTGCATAACCTTTGCTCAGAAAACAAAACATGCCTAGCTCCTCCCAAATTTCTGTATGCAACGTCTTCCAAACCCTCTCGTTACTGCTCTCTGCTCCCTTCCCTGTGTTGCTTCCATACCTGAGAAGGGAACGTCCCGCAGAACTGTGGGCCCCCAGCCCCTCCAGAGAGAGAACCATCCGTCCTGGGCCACAGCAGACTGGATGCAGACACGCAGTTCCCGGTAGCTCAGCTGTCGGGATTGCATCTTTGTTCGGATGAGTTCCAAGGGGCTGATCACTGTCACTGCACCCACTAGGGAAGAGAGATCAGAGCGGCACATGAAATCAAGCCCCAGTTTAATCAAGGCAGTTCCCAGTTCCTCCACTGCAAAGACCAAATGGAAGACACGTGCATGCAGAAGAGCTGACTGGCAGTCATCGATTACAATGCCAGTGGCATGTAAACTGAGGAAGCCTTTAGGTGCCTGGGCGTCGGAAAATGTGGGAACTGAAGTAGTAGGTTTCACAGAAATGCCATCTAGCTCAGTATTCCAGCTTCCCCCTGGTCAGTAAGATCTGACAAGGTAGCAATAAGTAGGGTAGGAATCTGATTTTTCAACCCTGTTCCTAGTCATTCAGATCTAGGATCCAAAAGCTAGCTTATATCTGAACACAGAGTCTGCAATTCTGGCTGTCAAAAATAGGTTTTTGAGGGGGTGGGGAGAGAAAGAAGAGTTGGCGGAGATCTGCCCTGAATAATTGCTCATTTGTGGTGCTGGTGGTGAACAAAAAAGGCAAAGAATGGCTCAGGGAGGTTTCTAAGGAAGGCATAACTGTGGCATCTATCCTTGTTTTACATCCTACACACCCACTCCTGTAACCTGCCATCATATTGCCATCTCTCAACGTGGTCTATTTTTTGAGAAGGGGTGGTGGTGGAAGGATGGTGCTCACCTGAACTTCAGTTCCCCTGTCCCAGTATCCTGCAGGAACTGTCAGTCTCTCTCTCTCCATCTCGCTCCCTCCCTCCCACTTCTGAAGCTCGTTCAGCAAAATATCCTTCATACAAGCTAACAGTAATGGTTTCCCTCCTGATATATTTCCACCCATCCAGTGGTAAGGCAGCCCTTTTTCCTCTCTTGACTCAAAACAAGACACATGTCTACCCTTCCAGACCTGTGTACTTTAGATGCACAGCAGCCAGGATCTTTATGTATTTTGGGACAGCCAATGTTGTTCACTCCAGATCTTATTGAACTTCCTAACACCCTCAGCCAGAATGGCCAATGGTCAGGAATGCTGGGAGAAGTAGTCCAAAACATATGGAAGGCACCATGTCCACTTCCTGTCTTGAGCATTTATATGGCACATGTAATCCAAACCTCTAAAATGCTTCCAAACATCCATATTCTCCAGAAGACCCCTTTTCTAAACATAAAGTCTACCAAAAATGGAGATTGGCATCTACAAACACTAGGGAAATAATAAGTACAGGTGTCCACCACCCCTTATGTGTAGGTTATGTTCTGGGGCCCCACACACATTCGCGTGAGAATCCTGTAAGTGGGGAACACTCTCTAAACACCATTTAAACACCCTCTCTCTCCAATCCGAAAATAATTTATCCAAAAATATCCACAATTAGAACTGAAGCTCCGGACATGGCTGGAGGCTGGAAGGAGAAGACGCCAACGCCGCACCACCACACGCCATCTGCTGTTAGGCAGGGAGGCTGAGCAGCTTAAACAAAGCCTGGCTGTGCTTCCAGTCTCTTTGGGGCTTCCTCTGCCCTCACTGATGTCGTCTTCTGGCTTTGGAGACGGTTTCCTTGCAAGCAACGAGGACTCTCCAGCTCTCTCTCGCCATTTCCAGGTTCGAATTGAATTATTTGTTTGTTTCCTAGCAGCGTGCCTATACGGGGAGGGACAACGCCTGCATTCTGAAAAGCTAGTGGTTTACAATATGTGCATTTAATTAAAAGCAGAAAGGCAGGCTGCTCCTGCAAATATACAAACACAGGATAAGTGATACTCACATCTGGCAACAGCTCCAGCCACTAGTGGGATGTACCGTGCTTGGCTGTCCAACTTGGCACGCAATAAATCGCGTAGTTGATCGTAGCTAGTGAAGTAGATCACAGTGGCAGGGACGGCCATCACCCTGTTAAAAAGTTGTGGGTATTAAGTGCCATGGTCCCATAAAGTACAGTGTGCATGCCCGTGTAGAACCCAACTACTTCCAATGCGCTGCAAATCTGACATTGCCCATAAGCCCATCAATAATTCTGATCACGTAGATAAGAATTCACAATTCAGTGAGCAGTGCTGAAAGAAAGCAGCAAAGAAACGAGAGACTGGAGATCTCCCTTCTCGCTTCTTTACCTTGGCAGGAAGCTTCCACACCTTTCACTGGGTTATTTTATATGCTGTAAAACTGTGTTTGTTGCTTCTAAATCATGTAATTGCCCAAAGATGGCTTTCTTGGGAGTACATGCCCATGCTGCATGTTCAAGCAGACGTGTGCAGACACACACTAGCAGACCAGACAACCAAGTGTGATCACCAGGCTTCCTTCTTGAAGTTATTCCCTAATTCAATGTTTTTGGGGATGTGGAACGCTCCAAAGGCAGAACAGGATCTGCTAGGGCAGCAAACTGATGGGAATCATACATTGCAATAAAAATGATAAGATGTTAATAGTGCTTTTAAAGGAAGGGTTAGTAAACTGTGCTGCTGTTCCCAAGCACTGGGCAGACTGTGGACACTTGGGAAGTGCTACACAAGGGACTTGGACAGGTGGGGAAGGTCAGCCCATGTGTCAATCATCTGACATCATGTGAGTGGTCCCACTAAGCTGTCACAGTCAGCCTATGGGGGTAGGGACAGATGAAGATCTGGCCTGCCAGGCCGAAAAGGTTCCTCACCCGCTGTTTTAAAACGACAGTATGTGTGTTACTTCCCGAAATTGTGCACCTTGGGATTTAAATTTAATTGCATATAACTTATGTCCACACTCACAGGGTGGGTGGAAGGCCGCTCCATAAGGATCGGATGCCCTCATAGCGTATTATCTTCACAAAAGCGTCCTGGAAAAAACAAGAGGCAAAGACGGACAGTGAAGGAGAGAGCAGTTGGTTGGAATAAAACCCTGGAGCTGAGCCACACCGCTGAACTAGAAGTCATACAAAAACCCCTGTAATGAGCTCCCAAGAGGCCTGGTTCTTACAAGGAAAAAACCCAGCTTTGGCAGGGAAGCAGCTGTTGGGGCGGGTGAGGGAGCAGCACAAAGGGGTGCTTAACCCTTTCCCAACCCACCCCTTCATTGCTCCAAACTGCCCTGCATAGAAGAAGCTTCTCCTTCCTCATCTCCCACAGGGTCGCATGGGCACCTGCACATGCATATGCTCCTGGAACTACACGGGATTTGGTTTTACCCCAGAACAAAGAACAAACCTTGGCTACAGATCACAGAATCACAGTTGGAAGGGGCCCTGTGGACCATCTTGTCCGACCCCCTGCAATGCAGGAATATGTGGCTGTCACATATGGGGATTGAACCTGCAACCTTGGTGTTATCAGCACCGTGCTCTAACTAACTGAGCTATCCTGGCTGATGGGAGGGAGCAGCACACCTACGTCCCTCCAGTTGCCTACTTCACATCACCTTAGGAGGGTGTAGACAGCCACGCCTCAGGTCAACCCCAGCCATACCCTTACGAGTCCCTAAAGCAATTTATCTAGAGGCCTTTTATATATATTTAACAGGGGTGGGGGATAGCAACCTAATCTATGTCTTTGCCACATTTTCAGCCACCCACCTCCACCCAGGTTATATAGCCAACTCAAACTATAAGGCCTTCCAGTGGGAGATGGTCCAGCCCTTCATCACGCAAAACCTTACCAAAGTGCCCGTGAAGCGAGTAGGCGTCTTATACCAGGCTGTGCAGCTGTTTCCATTCTGACACACATATAGGTGGTCCATGAGGCCATTGCAGTAAAGGAAACATTTCCCTGCGGAGGACAGGGGGACAAGAAGGAACAGTGCTCAGAGGAGGGCGGGGGCTGTTGTATCACCAGAAATCAGGTGTTCTTAACTGCTCCCTCATTTCCAATTTGTCACCTGCTCCTGAACACACGTGCCTGTCAATCTCAGGCTCATGCTGAATCCTGAAGCAGTAATGCTCATTTTTTAATTTTAAAAAATAGTTACAATTATTAGAGTTTCATATTGTATTTCCAATGTTGTTGTTTTTGCTTTATGAACTGTCACACGGGGTGGCTATATAAATAGCAAATGTTTCATTTTTAAATGCAGTTTAGCGTTTCTGGATGCATTTGCATTCAGAACATAAAATAATAAATAAATAATAGTAAAGAGCAGTTTTCTTCATGTTTGGATCCTGCTGAAAATTCCTCCCGGCTTTGGGAATTTCTGTAGCAAAACCAAAGTTATCCATGTCTCATATGTTTCCCTAGTGTGAAAATCTAGCAGGATGTGATAAAAGACAACTAGACCTTGTTTGTCCCAAGATCTAATTATCAGAGGGAGTTTTCTGGTTCCAGTCTCAGCTTTTGGTCATGAAGGACAGGTCAGTGGTTTTTTAAAAAGGTATTAGTATCAATAATCACGGAATCCCTGTAGTAATGAATGTGCAAGTTAATTGGGTACTGTATAAAACATCTATTGTCCATCTAAGGCATTGAAAAGTTAGATGTTTTCAGACTTAAGTCATAGCAGATGCAATAGACCCAAGAGCAGGTTGCAGAAGATAAATAGGCTGTTTTCATGAAGACAGAACTGTGTCCTCATAAATCTGAAATATTCTGGACATGCTACATTGGGGTTGTCTACCCATGAAGCCATCACCTGCTCCGCAGAAGGCAACATCAGGGCCACCAGCCCCAACACACAGCTACTCCCTTCAACCAGACATAAATTAAAGGGGTTAAAGCAAAGAGACACAAAAGTTATGGGACACAGGAAGGAAAAGAAGGAGATGCACACAGAGGAGACAAAATGCTCGCAACAGTTAAAAATAGAAGGTGGGAACAGATTTCTACCCACCAATTCAACATGCAGTGCCAGATATATTCTGTGCTACCCAATGTTCAATTCAGCATGCAACGATGCTCAGTTTTTGCTAAAAATAAACAGGCATTCTAGCTTGCATGGCTGCAAAGAAAAATGGAAAGGACTTTTCACATCGTTTGTTAGCAACAACAAAAAAAGCACAAGAAAAGAGGTCCAAAACTGAAGATTTTGTGGAAGCAGAATGAATTGTGTAAAATTAAAACATATCTAAAGACACTATTATTATCTCTGATAAGAGAATTCGTAGCTGGGCAGAGGGGAACAATGTGCAGAATACACAAGGGCCCAATTACACGCATCTCAACTCCAGAGAGAGCTCAGAGGAGAGGGGAAGCTGCAGCCTTTCCACATGGAAGAGGTACTAAACAGGAGAATGCTGCTCTTTGATATAATGAGATGGTATCATTTTATGAGCCAGAGACGGCATTTCTGGCTGTGGCAGTCCCAAACCCAAGCAATGGTGGACCACTGGCAGTAAAAGGAGCATGTCAACATTTAATGACTGGCTGAGCTTGAAAGATGGTACTTTAGGGAGGTGGTTAGGGTAAAGCCCTTACCCCTGATGTGCTGACTTTCTATCTGTGAGGAGAAAGCACTAACTTTCTATTTGTGAGGGAACGTTCAAATATGCAGGTCTTCCCCTGCAATCTGAAGGGCCACAATGCACACTATATGTGCTGAGCTCACAAAAGTCACAACGTTGCTTTGAACTCAAGAAGCTGCAGACTTGCACCAGCATCTACGATGAGGTATTCATACAAATATCACACACTATAATGATATGAAGCAGGCCCAAGGCAGAAATACTTAGATCAGCAGCACCAAAAGGGACAAATTAGGCCATGCTCACCCATCCAATGCCTCTGAACAAGGATGGACAAATTGGTGAAACATGGGGAAGATGAAGTAACTTACTTAGTAGGACATAACAAGACAGGGAAATAAAATTGGTGAGCACCTCAAGTCATTCTCCCTGCACCCCATCTCTGCGATACCTTATTATTCTGAGGTCCTGGTTTCAACCAAGACAGTGATGGCATGCTATGAAGGGCTACCACAACTAATTTTACTTTTCTTGGCAGAGGAGATCTGTGGACATTAACGCATCAAGAGAGGAAGGGCCAGGTGAGGTGCGCATGGGGATATTTGAGAAGAAGCCGACACGGGCATCCCAGCACAATTTGAGCCCTCACACGTTCTTCTGAATGCTCTGCGCCAGGAATACAACGAAGATAGATGAACACCAGCGTCTGTGGTGAAGGAGGGATAGGATCATTCTCCCCCGAGAGCTGGAAGGCAGGGGAAGGAAGAACAAGCTCCCAGCACTCTCCTTTGGGAGCATGAACAGTATGCAAAGAGGAGCGCTGCTAGATCAGGCCAAAGGCCCATCTAGCCCCACGTGGCTCTCACAGTAGCCAACCAGATGCTCATGGAAATAGTAAAAGGGTCAGAGCTGCATCCAAAGAGAATGGCAGCTTATATGGGAAAGCATCTGATATACTCACATTTGGGCTGCTGAATGCTCCAGGGCATACACTGTACTGAAAACACTGAAAAAGACATAACATGGAAATACTTAGAGAGAGGTGAGGGAGGAAGAACAGCTGAAGGGACATGAGGACCCTTAGTTGAGGCAGCGGATAAGAAGTAGCTGTCTGGGGACTCTGGCTGCAAAAAGATTGTGCAATACAGTCTGCAATACAGATTGCCATTTCCCCCATGCACCTGGCTTTTTTTTTTTAACCCATAATTTTCTAGACCCAAATGGCTTGGGGCAACAATGGGAAATCCTGTGGCCTTTCAGATGTTGTTGGACTACAACTCCCATCATCCTTGATTGCTGGCGATGCTGGTGGAGGCTGATGAGAGTCAGAGTCCAAGAATATTTAGAAAGCCACAGGTTTTCTGGTAACCTGAGGAGGGCTTCCAACAGATATGGGGCACTGCTCCAAGGTAAGACATTGAGGATGGAAAGAGATGGATGGCTTAATGTTCATTGGGAGGGTTAAACAATTTTGTCAAGTCCCACTAACATACGGGCACAAGCCAGTTATGGGCTAAGCAAAATGACTCAAGAGGCCGTGGTTATCAAACCACTCAGCATGACACACTACAAAGCATGCTACAGTCCAGTCCAGAGCCACTCACAATTAAGCCCTAGCAGTGCACTTCCTTTAAGGGTGAATTTTCATCATACGGGAAAAACAGTAGAGTCCTCCAGGAACATAGGTGGGGAAAGTTGCAGGTTTGAATGCTGCCCCCAATCAAAAACTCCCTCATTCTGGAAAACCAGCTCAGCGGGGAAAAGGCTATTTGTGTACAAGGGATTCTTCTGGGTTGAGGGACAGCATTTAAACATGGAAGCCCCCACTCTCCGGTTGCATTCTGAAGTAGTTCCAGAAAGCTCTGCACCAAGGGCTTTTCTTGAACTTTAAGGTTGGCTCCAAGCCCACAGAGCTTTTATGTATGTCAAAGCAGTTTTGAAACTTAAGGCAGCTGTCCAAGGCCAATGGCATCCAAGAGATGGAAGGTTCCTCCCTAATGGCTTCCAGTCCAAAAAGGAAGAATTGCTTACCTTTAGAAAAAGGTGTCCTCTGAGCCTGCAATCTGATCTTCACCACATCCAAGGGTGTGACTGAAAGCACAACACAAAAGGGACTGATTATATCAAGAGTTTTTTAATGCTTAATGTTTTTAGAATGTTTTAAGATTTGATCCTGACTTCTTTTTAGGAGGTACCGGTAATTTAATTATTGTTTGATTTTATACCAATGTTATATATTATATTTGATGTTAGCTGCCCTGAGCCAAGTCTCGGCCGGAGAGGGCAGGGTACAAATAAAAGTTGTTGATGATGATGATGATTAATATGCAGAGTGGCTGGGGAATTTAATTTTTTATAATAATAATAATAATAATAATAATAATAATAATAATAATAATAATAATACAGCACATTTTACAGAACAGACATATGCCCAGTATCCCAGAGCTAGAGGATCAGAGAGAAACGGGTTTGGATAGGTGCAGAGCAGCCACTGGGAAGATCACTAAAGATGCTTTCTGAATATAACACAATGTGAGGTTAAAATTTCCTTCCTTTTGCTCCCCACTCACCTTATGAATGGGTGCATCTACTTTTGTGAGTGAGGGAAGGGGAAAGAAAGATATCAAACACTATGCTACCCCTACACCTGCAAAGTATTTTTAGAAGATGTGGCAATGCACCTGGGTGAACCTGGCGAACTGGTATGTTGCTGCACTCTTGGATTATGTTTACCTGAAGGAATGGCAATGTACTGCTTGAACTTCAAAGGAACACACTCTCAAGGGAACCGCCCTGGAGCCTGGCAAAAGAGTACAGGTGCAGCAGCTGTGCTGGAAATACAGTGGTACCTCTGGTTAAGAACTTAATTCGTTCTGGAGGTCCATTCTTAAATGTTCTTAACCTGCGGTACCACTTTAGCTAATGGGGCCTCCCGCTGCCGCCGTGCAATTTCTGTTCTCATCCTGAAGCAAAGTTCTTAACCCGAGATACTATTTCTGGGTTAGTGGAGTCTGTAACCTGAAGCGTCTGTAACCCGAGGTACCACTGTATTTCCCCCTCCCTGAGAGGAGATTCTTCCACCTCCAGGTAAAGATTTTTGGATGCAAGAGTGATGTGTGCCTTCACTTTTTATTCAGATGAAAGTGCGTTTCAACTACCAGAAGTTTGAGAAAAGCTGGACTAAGGACTGGTTCACAGGTGCACCATCTGACTTGCTAATGAACATGTACATTGCCTCTAATGGGAAGTATTGTGGCAGAGGCAAAGTGAAACGACATAACAGTCACCAGCTATTGGCACAGTACTTGAGTGATGAACATCACATGTGAACATGGCCCAAATTGTTCAATCTAAGATACTATGACTGGGCACAAGAGAAGCAGTGCTCTCCTTGGTGCATCCCAATCAAACAATTAATGGCAAAAGGCTACTTTATACCATCCCAACCACACGGCCATGGTGTTGGTTGACAGTAAACAGACCCAGTTTGCACAAGTGGCGAACCAGTTATGTAACTACTTCTCCACAGGTCCAGTTCCTTATTTTTCAATGCACATCCACATTTTCACAATGCCAGAGCATAGACAAGGTGGCCAGCAGCAATGGGGCAGCAAAACATGAGGCATACACAGGAAGGAAAATGAGCCAGGCTAGTTGAAGCAGCATACCGAAGTGCAAACCACACGCCTTCTAGTCACCGCACATTTTTGGTATGCATCCATGTCACTCAAACTGGCCCAGGAAAAAATGCAGAATAAATGCAGGGTACCTACCAAAAAGAGAGGTGAAGAGGGCCCCAGTTCCAGATGCCAGCATCTGCTGCATGGGGGTGATGCCCCCCTGCATATTCCCAGATGAATTTTCAGTCATTGTGCTGCTCACCTGTAAAACAACGATAGGGCCTGTCATAAGTCAGCTGCAACATGATTGCAGGAGCAGTGCTTTCTAAGGTAGCCATTTTAATGCTGCCGGTCTGCTCTATCTATCTACCATACTTTTCCGTGTATAAGACTAGGTTTTTTTCTTTAAAAATTATGCTAAAAAGTGGGGGGTCATCTTATACATGGAAAATTACGGTATCTATCTAATAAAATATATACATATGATTGTTAAAACCTCAAAGCAGTTTACCAAAAAACAAAAACCAGTTAAATTATCAGCAAAAACTGTTACAAACAACTATTTAAAACATTCAAAAATTAAAATCAGTAATAAACTACTGTATTTATAAACTAAACAAGCATCTTCCATTCTTGACTCAAACAGCATCTGAGTATGTATATTATTATCATAATCATCATTATTATTTTTACGGAAGTCCAGTAAAGCCTCTTAGAACATGGATAATGGTGCTCAAACCTTTTCCCTTCACCAAATTACTACAGTGCTTCACTATGCAAGAAATCACAACGATTTACAGGGAGGAAATGCAACCCCCCCCAAAAAAAATAATGTTAATGGAAAGGCAGCTCAATAAGCTGTTTCTCCTAGCCTGAAAAATGTTTAAGCATCCTACCTTCAAAAGAGTATCTGATTCAAAAGGAATCTGAATTTGAATCAACAAACGGCATAATCACAAAAAATTACAGCTGTTATATTTACAGGCAGCTTACAAGTTGAAGTGCTCAACTACAGCAGTACAATGAATTAGTGCCCATTGTTCAGTCTGCGGTCATTATTTTATGAAGGCTTACGGCACAATCTTATATAGGATTATTCAGCCCTTGAGTTGCATGGGGTTTAGTTACAAACATGAAATTGGCTTCAAGCTTTCAGATGCCACAGGCAACTGCCTATATTATGCATGGGTCACAAGTGGGATCTAGTGTACTGGCACATTTCTTGTGCCCAATCTCCTTGATTGCTGTCCAGACTTGCAAGAAACCCCACCCAACATGAGCTTTCACATCCAGTCCTAGTTGACAGCTATTATCTGCACAGCTACAGAAAGGGGTGAGGCTTCTCGACTGCACATGCTGCTTACACAATCAGCTTTTCAGAAGGGGGCAGGATGATGCTAGCTGGCAGCTGATAAGCAAGAGCCTCCGAGCTACTTGCAAAAGGGGTGGGATAAAACTCTTAACACCACCATCACCCTGCTTCATTTTGAACAGAGCCGTTCAGTGTGCAGGCTTGAGGGGGGAAAGTAGTGCGGTATTCGATTATTTACAAAACTCAGAGTTTTGATTCTGGATAGAGCAACTGGATTACAGAAGCAGAGTTGTCCATCAAATAACAATGGGAATAATATACTTGTTTTTTCTATTGTTTTTTAATATAAATTTTAAAAATGCTGGTGCTATAGCACAGGCACGGCCAATACCCATCCATATGGTTGTTAAAACCTCTACAAGCCAAGAAGCAGGTCAACACAGTGCAGGGAATAGTGTATGGTTTTGGAAAAGGAGATCCTCAAACTCGGTTAGTAAATTGCATTTAGGCCTGTCTCCTATTCGTTTCTGATGAAAAAGATTTTGAAACATCATCACTTCTATAGCACTTCTACATAGGGGGAACGTGCATTAGAATTCTTATCTCAGGTTATCTTCAGAATGACTCAGCAAATTGGACAGGGCAAAAAGTATGCAGTATGCAGTAATTTTGTGGTCGTCATGCCCTACTGTCCCTCTCACAATCTGAAGCTCACCAACAACATCTCTGTGCTATTGCAAACTGTTGGAATCATTCTGCATGCCTCCATTCTTCTGTCTCTAGCCCACTACTTTAGCAGGGGTTCTTCCTCCCGTGTCTACACATGCACACAAACACGGTATGAGGAAGTGGAACAGACAGCACTGTTTCTTCTCTCTCCCCTAGGGCAAACAGCATGGCAGCCACAAGAGTTCCTCTCTGCGTTCTTATCTCCGAGAGTGCAGAAAACAAAGACCTTCAATCACAAAGCCGATTAACCCCATGCACATTGCAATTTAATACTGTCTTTCAGCACTGCTGAGGATGAAGGTGGCTACAATTGGATGGATTACCCAGGTGCAACTGCTACTTGCCTAGGTGAGCAGCCAAGTGGCAAAGCTGCTCCAGCTCAACCCTCTGTGTGACGCCAGCCCCCAATAATTCAGTGAAAAGAAATCCCTTAAGCTCTTTATTGAGCTGGGATGTACATCGCAGAAAACCCTCCATTTCATACCTTACCATGCTTTAACACAGACTCAAGGCATTTTGCATGCAAGCACAGCAGCCCAGAATTAACTGAAAGAAGCTTCAAAGGCACATTCTGCCCTGGCAGGATCAGCTGGACAGGGGGGAAATGTAGGCCACACCCAGTCCAGGGATGTCAGTATGCATCACAAATGCCCACAGAAGCAAAAGGAACTTGCACAAATACTGAACACTTTGTGGGGAGCTAGTACAGCCTAGGATTTGTGTGAGTTGGTGGACAAAATGGAGAGCTGGGCATCTTGCAGTTTTTAAGAACAGCATCATACTCTGGGCTGCACAACTTCAGTGTGCAGCTGTGGAAATAACTGAGTGCCTCTCTCTCTGCATAAACAAAGGTTATAGCCTCCTCGATATCCAGTGTTCCTACATGAAGACAATTCCATATGGAGGAACATTCAGTCAAGTAATTCCTCCTCCTGCAGCAGTGGCACAACACATACTGAGGTTTACTACTCCTTTGATAAGGCAGAGGGGGGATCACCGAATCACCTAATCCCCACCTCTAACTGTACAGCCAGTGTGGTGTAGTGGTTAGAGGATTGGACTACGACTGGGAGACCACAGTTCTGCTGGAGCAACTGCGCATAAGAAGAGGTTACTATACGTCAGGAGCGTAAATCACCCCATGGATCACATAACCATAGAACTACAGAGTTGGAAGGGACTCAGAGGATCGTCTAGTCCAACCCCATGCATTGCAGGTACATGCAGCAGCCCCATATGGGATCGAACCTGCAACCTTGGCATTAATTATCAGCATCATGCTCTAATCGCTATGGTAATGGCCCAGTGCCCCAACAATATCTGTGATTAATGCATATCAGCTCAGTGGTGTCTGTCTGTAAGTGGGTAAGCCAGTCAGTTGTCCAGTATTATGTCCTGAATTGCTGGACTTATTTAGAGCAACAGAGATACTTTGTACTTGCATGGATCCATATGTATTTGTATCTGCAAAAGCCTACAAGCTGTGTATATCTACGCCCATAACTGTTTTATGGAGCCTTATTTTCTGCAACAGTAAAGCATCTGAACCTTTCTCTACTTCTGTGTGGGGACTGGTACTGGAAGCAACTTCCACTGTGTGGGTATCTCACCTGAGATTCCCAGCAAAATCCCCGCTTGGCCATGAAGCTCACAGGGTGACATGGGACCAGTCACAGTCTCTCAGCTTAACTTACCTCCCAGGATTGTGAAACAAAACAGGGGGGAAGAGAACCATATACTATGTCACCTTGAGCTCCTTGGAGGAAAAGGTAGGCTATAACTGCAATCAATCAACTCAGAGATGGGATAGGCTATATTTTTAAAAATCGTAACACATGCTCACCCATTTTTTCCTTGAAAACCAACTAGATATGGAAACACATGCAACACACTTCTGAAATGAGCCGGGAGCCAGTTGCACTTTGCGGCTGGCAACGGGCCTTTTGCGACTGGATGGAGATGTCTGGGTGCCACCTTTGACACCTAACATCTCCACCTGCCTGGCTGCAGTCAGCTGGTCTGCTGGGTACCATGGCAGCAAAAGATGTGTGTCTTTTGCTGCCATGCTACCCCGCAGAACACCTGATTTGCCGGCGATTTTTAAAAAAATTCTGCTGCTACACTGCTGGGCAAATCAGATGGTCTGTGAGATAGCGTGGCAGGAAACAAAATGGCACCTAAACAAGTCGCTTTGGCGTCCACAACCCAAGTCCCAGGAGCCACTTGGCACCTAGTTTTCCTATGCCAGTTTCTAACACTGGTCCAGGCTCCTACCTGACCCTCTAACTCTCCCTAGCCAAACCCCCTCTCAAGGCTATTGCTTCCTAGAGTGTTTGCTGGGCTGGAATGTGTCTGTGACCTCTGACAATGCTTTTTGATTTTCTGAATGGAGGATAGAAAAGGGTGTGTGCATGGGTAGAGAAACTAGCCTACCATATCAAGGTAGGTTAGTAGGTTGAGATTCATTATTCTGGCCACTTTTGCCTCTGGCTCCACCTACCACTAGGACAGTGTTTCTCAAACTTGTGTCCTCAGCTGTTGTTGGACTACAACACGCATCACCCCTGACCACTGGTCCTGCTAACTAGGGATGATGGGAATTGTAGTCCAACAACAGCTGGGGGCACAAGTGTGAGAAACACTGCACTAGAGTATCGCCCCCGCAAAGGCTGCCCAGAAAGGAATGTGGTGCTTGGGCTGAAAAAAGTTCCCTAAGACCTCACTTCTCTATCGTCACTGGGTAGTAGTTGTGCAAGGGGTGCTAGAGATCTCTAGCAGACAATTCTCAGCATCCTGATAATGCTACAATTCCTGGATTCTCTGGGGGAATCTTTAATAACAGTTTGTAGATAATCTCCAAGTCAAAAATTAGTTTAACATACTTAGGATCTGGTGTTTAAATCCCCAAGCTGGTTTCCACTGGTTGTTCAAACTGAGGAAGTTGGAACGGTGCTGGTACAGTGGTACCTCTAGTTGCGAACTTAATTCGTTCTGGAGGTCCGTTCTTAACCTGAAACTGTTCTTAACTAGAAGCGTGCTTTCGCTAATGGGGCCTCTTGCTGCCGCAGTGCCGCCGGCACACGATTTCCATTCTCATCCTGGGGCAAAGTTCTCAAATCAAGGTAACTCTTCCAGGTTAGCGGAGTTTGTTACCTGAAGCATTTATAACCTGAGGCGTTTGTAACTCTAGGTACCACTGTATATTTAAAATAAGCCTTCTCTCTCCATCTCATATTTGAGTCACAAATTATATTCAGATTCTTATTTATTATGTCAGCAAAATTATTTGTCCTGCCAGAAGATCATGCTCCAAAAGAGCAATAATCAGGATTAGATGACAAGCTTAGAGGTTTTTAAAAGCACAAATTCACTAACTATGGAGATCTGAAAAAGCAATTAGATTTTGCAATTCATGCAGGCTTTCTAGACAATGTACCCCAGCTTGTCCCACCTATAAATAAATAACTTTTCCCACACAGTTTCCAAAGGCTTCTAGACACTTCTGCAATCTTTAATAACAGCAATAGAAACAGTAATTAATTGAATTGCAAAGTTCATCTTTCTACACGATAAAAGACAAAGTTGTGCTACCAAGCATATTAAACATTTACTCCACAGTCAAGGGTCAAGGAACAATTATGCAGTGACTCTGACTAACCCACTCCATCCCCCGCCTTCCCATACTGGCTCAGATCCCAGCAAAAGCATGCTTCTCTAGTTCTGACCTCCAAATGTCTCAACTGTACTATAACTTAAAGCTTATTGACTATTTGGAGGCCACACAAAGACTGATCTCAACTATAAAGCCTCTCCTAAACCACAGGCCACTTAAAAATTACAGAAGCATGCAACCAGCCAGATATATCTGCTTTTCTCCCTCCAATTCTAGGCATAAATCAAAAATTATAATTCAGAAACAACTGAAATGTTTAAATGATTTTTTCAAATTATTTCAAACTTTCAAATATGAAAGTTTGGTTGTGTCTAGACTAACCTTGTGAAGAATACAGAGAACATAAAGATTTGATTGATTATGAAAGAATCCAAGGAAGAGAAATGACCGAAGAACAGATATAAATGTGAGGAAGATAACTAAGAGATGTGCGGTGAATGCAGTGGAAGTCTATTAAAATATTGTAACTAAGATTTACATACTGCAGTGTTTGCAGCAAGAATTTGGTATATATTTCTGGTTATGAAAAGTTTTTTTTTTCTTTTGTCTGTTTTCTTATATATCTTCTAATTTTTCTTTTTTCTTATTAGTTTTCATTTTGGAAATATGTATATAAGGGTGTTTACAGTGCTATGTATCATTTTTTGTTGTTGTCTTTTTATTGGAAAAATCAATAAAAATGTGATTAAAAAAAGTTGCCACATAACTTAATATTTCCTTCTTCCTCTCTCTCACACACAGTGCCTCATTTCTCAGTATCTAAAGCAGGTGTGAGAACTGTAATCTATTGGTGGACTACAGGTCAGTTTTTGATAACCTATAGCTTGCAGTTTGCTGGGATTTTTGCAAGGGATGTTGAGCTACGTAGATCTAGATCTGATCTAATAACCTGCTTATGTTTTTAAGAAAGAGTGCATCCTTAGCATCACATTAGATAGATTACTTACTGCCTTAACTGTTAAAAGATCTGGAGAATGCACTTAACACATCATTGGAATACAGAGAGGCTAGGAAGATGAAAAGGTAGACCACACAAAACTACATTCCATCTACCACTTATCTAGCTGCACATGAACACCTTCATTCCAGAGGCAGATTAACAGTTCTCGAACCATGGATTCCAAGAACATTTTTTTTTGGGGGGGTGCATTTCCCAGAACACATGTCTAGACCAGGCATAGGCAAACTTGGCCCTCCAGATGTTTTTTCAGACTACAACTCCCATCATCCCTGACCGCTGGTCCTGTTAGCTAGGGATGATGGGGGTTGTAGTCCCAAAACATCTGGAGGGCTGAGTTTGCCTATACCTGGTCTAGACACACTGCTTGCCTAAGAAATTATGTATCAGTACTGTAAAAATGAAAGACTTTGTTATTTGATAGCACTAAAAAAAGCACCACCCAACCACAACCCCATTTTTACCAGCTACCAAAAGAAATCTAACATCCCATTCCCCATCCCCACCATATGTCATTAAATAAAGGAAGCCTGAGTGGTTTTTTTTTAGTTTTTAGGATACAAACAACAGTGCCTACTATACCACCATCCTTGCCTCACTACTCCAGGCATAAACCTCTTCACCAATCCTCACTTTTCAAGACACATTCCTTCCCACCCATCTTTTTACCAAAGGGGTTTCCATCTTTCGCTGCACAATTTGCCTTACCAAAGAGGCTTAAACAGGTTGACGAACTCCAAGCTGAGTCCCCACTCACAGGTCTCCATGTTGTTTGGGGCTCAGTATGGAGCAGCTGCAGCTGACTGCACTACCTCTGTGATCACCACAGATCGAGCTTCTTCTTCTAGCTGCCACACACCTCAAGCAGGCATAGGAAGTAGAACAGATCTTGTTCCTCCCTCTTATGGGACCTAGCCTGAGTTATATCACCAGTGAAGATGGCAATCTGGACTCAGGCTGCAAGCTTCCAATTCTGCACTTCTACACACTGGGATAGAGAAGAATTGGATGCTTTGCACAACACCTCTCTTTCCAATTTTGTGTCAAGGCTTGGGCCCTGTCAAACATGCTACTCCTTCATGAAAAGCCTGGAAATGAGAAATAGTAAACCTCGGCAAATTAATGGCTTACTTGGACTTCATAATTCCACTTTTTGAAGGGTTGACTACCAGGTTTTATTTACAGGTTCTGATTAATCCTGTTTTATTTTTCATTACATTTGTCGTATGGAGGGGGAACAAAATTTACGCTGTGATGACTTATAACTTCTCTTTTATTTCATATTGTGATAACATACAGTATAAAGCAATACATTTCAATGGATGGAAAAGGCATGGGGAGGGAAGGCAAAATGCCCCTTACACTTTTTTTAAGCAAATTATACAGAATATACAAGAATTGTTCAATGACATCAATACTGCACTTAAATACTACAATGATATAAATACTAGAATAATCTCAAATGTTGCAACACACATTCCATGTACCAACAAGTAAATAGAAGTCTAGCCAATATCACTACTTTACATTCACTCTCTCTCTCTCTCTATATATATATATTTTCCTGGAATCATGTTTACACCATTGGCATTGTTTAATTTCTTTTTAAAGTCGTCACCCTTCTACAGTAAATTTACTTTAAAAAAAACACTACATGAATCAAGTGTTGTTCTTCTCTTTTAATTGATCTGATAAATTCGTGCTGGGCATGCCCAAGAAGGGCTCCTGATTCATAAGGGCTCGATCAAACCTCCATGTTCAGGCGCAGTATACCCGGAGTACTAGGAGCATGAGAAAGAGTCCGTCACCTTCCCGCCTTGCCTGCGGTTTTTTTAGGAGACATCTGGACGGCCGCCGCTACAAGCTGGATCCTGGACTCGATGAGCCCTTCACCTGATCCAGGTGGGCTCCTTCTCCTCCTCCAGGTCGGCTCCTTCTTCTTTCTTCTTCTTCCTCGTCCTCCTCCGCTGCTCAACCCTCACCGCCACCCACTCTCACCGGGGCACAAAGGCAGCCCCCAACACAGACCGACACGCAGACACGGACGACCTACCCCCCCCCGCCATCTCTCCCCTCCCCACAGGCCCACCACGGGGCCCCCACTCACCTACTCATCCCAGCCACGTGCTGCTCGTCTCCCAGCTCCGTCCAGGAACAACGGGCGCCCTCGGGAAGGCCCAGCGCGAACCCAAAACAACGGCGCCTTTCAGGAAGCCCATTTGCCGCCTTCTCGGGCCTTTTTAATTTTTTTTAAAAAAGAAAGAAACGGATCGCGGCGGCTTTTGAAACCGAGGCACCAGAAGGAAACCCTCTCAGGACCGAGGACTCAGAGGACGGGACTCCCGTCGTCCCGTCACTCCATCCGCCCCGGAAGTTGCTACAGCAGTACTTCCTGTACAATACGATGGCGGGGTGGGCGGGGGAGGGAGATCTCGCGCGGGTCTGTCTTATCCCGCCCGCGCGCCCGCAGGTCTGTGATGCAATCGGCTGTGCCTCGTGCCGAAAAAGGGGCGGGGCTTTAACACGCCACCCTCTGAGGTGGGGTTTTGTGAGGGGTTTTTTTGAAAGCGCCCAACGGTTTATCTGGCTCGAGCCTCGCTCGCCGTTCTTTTCTCGCTGTCAGCGTAGTTCGCGCTCAGTTAGGCAGGCAAAGGCAGCCAGGCGTAGTCGAGGCCTAAGGCCCAGCACTTGGTGGTTTCTCCTCAGCCTTGCACGGCTCATAGTTCTCACTTAGCCCTCCCTCTCTCGAAATGCTTTCTCCTCAGCACTTCTTCCATATTTTTATGCAGGCTCTAGAACACTTTTATGCCCCCCTATTTCACTTGGAGGGGAACCATAACTCCTCGCCAGCACACACTCCTCAGTTGAAGGCAGCTTCTGTATTACATTTTCATTCTGCCTTCGCCTTCTCCAGAGCTTGGGATGGTCTATGCAGCCTCACCTTTTTATTCCCAAAGCAATCCTGTGAGGTAGGGTCAGACTTGGACTTTAGGTTTTTTAAAAAATCTCCAGAACTGGACATTGCACCCACCAGACTGCTTTTGACTTTGCTTTTTTATACCCGCACCACTTTCTCCTCTGGTAAATAGGTTTTGCTGAGGTGGGGATTTTTGGAACTCACTGGACCATCACGCGTGTGTGGACAAAATGTGTATAGAATCAGGGAACCAACCAACAAGGCCTGCCCAAGGCATTTTGGCACCTGAGGCCAAATAACAAAATGGTGCCCCCAACCTGCCAGGGAGGAAGGGGTGAGTGAAGACCTACATCAGAAACAAAGGGGCAGGGAATGCAGATCTACACTGATAACAAGGCAGGAGTGAAGATCCACAGCGGAAACGGGCAGGGGATGTCAAATCAACCTTACCTGATGGTTGAAGTGGGTGGGTGCAGAGCTCAGGAGACCCCAGAGGGCAGCCATCGCTATTTCCTCCCTAGGGGTGGGAGGAGATCAGCAGTGCCTCCTATTCCTCAAGAGGCTGCTGCAGAGGCAGCATGGGGAGGGGGGCTGCCAAGGAGGTTGCCGATCCAGACTCCAAAGAGTGTGCTGCATTCACTGCTGTCACTTGTGGCTGGAGGCGATGCATTCCTTGGAGGCTGGATACTGCTGCCTGAGGTGGTCAGCTCACCTGGCCTAATGGGTGGGCTGGCCACGGGAACCAATGCCTCTGTTAAAACACTTTTCACCTCTCAAAAGCTCATCTTCCTAGCCTCATGAAATACTAGGGCTCATATTCCAAAACACTCATTTAGGTTCATGGAACTCTTACTGTGAAGTTCACTTCTACACAGCTTCAAATTCACATTGCACTTGTTGAGGCACCCTTTTTCCTTACACCTGCTTACCCATTTGCCACTCTTTGACCTCGCTACAGTATATTCCTTTGCAGTGACACTCAGACTCACCATTCATGCTGCTTCAATTTCAGCTCATACAGTTGGGGGTCATGCTCATTTGTATGAAATATGTTTGCTCCTATGCTGAGATTATCTTCACTTCCCTCACTAGAGAACATCTGTTTATATTCTGGCACACTACAAAGAGCCTCATCTCTCTCACCCTGTAAGACACAGCCTTACAGAGCTAAGGTAAAGGTACCCCTGACCATTAGGTCCAGTCATTGACCGACTCTGGGGTTGCGGCGCTCATCTCGCTCTATGGGCTGAGGGAGCTGGCGTTTGTCCGCAGACAGCTTCCGGGTTATGTGGCCAGCATGACTAAGCTGCTTCTGGTGAACCAGAGCAGCACACGGAAACGCCGTTTACCTTCCCGCCGGAGCGGTTCCTATTGATCTACTTGCACTTTGATGTGCTTTCAAACTGCAAGGTTGGCAGGAGCAGAGACCAAGCCACGGGAGCTCACCCCGTCGCGGGGATTCGAACTGCCGACCTTCTGATCAGCTTACAGAGCTAGTTGTCGCTATATTTTATTTTTCTATTTAAAGTAATTTATATCCTCTCTGCCCTCAAGAGATCAGAGTGGCACACATTAAAATCAGTAAAAACAATATGAACACAACAACAAAACTCACAGCAGCCCAGATATCTAGGATGGCTCAAAAACCTGATAAAAAAGAAAATAAAAGTTTTGACTGCCGTAATTGCAAGTAGTGAAGGAATCATAGAGAACTCCTTCTGTTAAATACTTGCTGTCTCCACACCAATCACCTCACACTCCTATGGCTTTCATAATTTATTTACACTCTTCCTTTACAGAAAGTGAGCTCACTCTTAAACTGTGTGATGAAAAGATGTTTCAGCTAAGGCTGGTAAGTCAAAGTTATTCTCATGTGCAACATTTGTGTACCCTTCTACGGTTCACAGTTTTCTGCACTTGAGCCAACAACCTTCAGATAACTGATATTCCAATGCTCTGCAGATAAGGCTGTTGTTTCAGTTATTTTAACCTTTTCCCAAGTGCCTTTGGCCCATATATGAAACTGGGAGTGAGGTTAGGACGTAGTTCACCGGAAGTCCTATGTAAACTGTTGGGAAGTATCTCTACTTATTAGTTTGTCACAACACATTGTTCTAGGTTATGTAACAAAGCAGATGCTTAACAGACCTAAGTTATTTCCTTAATAAAGAAACTTAGAATCATAGAATCATAGAGTTGGAAGAGACCACAAGGGCCATCGAGTCCAACCCCCTGCCAAGCAGGAAACACCATCAGAGCACTCCTGACATATGGTTGTCAATTGTTTGACCTTTTTAGCAGTCTCTTTTTCTACAGAATCCCATCTTATAGCTATATTGCCATAGAATTGGAGGGAATGCCAAAACCCCATTTAGTCTAATCTCAAACTCACTAAAGGTAAAGGTACCCCTAACCATTAGGTCCAGTCACGGATGAGTCTGGGGTTGTGCGCTCATCTCGTTCTATTGGCCGAGGGAGCCGGCGTTTGTCCACAGACAGCTTCCGGGTCATGTGGCCAGCATAACTAAGCCATTTCTGGCAAACCAGAGCAGCGCACAGAAACTCACTACTGTACAGAAAATTCAGCAAGCGTCACAAGTTAGGATAATGATTTCAGACCTGTGTGTACTACTCTTTTTATTTGAAAGACTGTAATGTTACACTTACAAATTAAGAGTACATAGTCAACATCTTATTCATAAAATTTATTAATCCCTTTTTCAAAAAAAACTCTTCAAGCAGTGCACAAATAAAATTGTAGATAGAGCACAATTAAAACCAACAATCCAACTAAAAAGAAATATACATAAAACAATCACTTTAAAATAAATATAAAATCAATAAGTATTTTAAAACCCAGTGTCATAGCTTGCACTGGACAAAGTACTTGGACAAAGATTTTGTTTTTTAATTAAAAAAAAACATTGTTCAAATCAGTATGGTACATAAGCAAAGCATGGGTCACCAGCACAGCAGGTGCACGGCAAGGTTAGCAAGCTGAAACGTTGATCCAACAGCTGACATGCCCCCTGGGCTCCTATTATAAAAGCATAGGGCAAGCACAGCTTCTGCCTAGTGAGTGGAATGTGCCTTTAGATTGAGCAAGCAAGCAAGCAGGCACTCTTTCTGGTGGGCTGAACATGAGCTGTCTGTTCACACTGGTGCTGGAATCTTTGTGTCCTATGTGACAGGATCCTGACAGTACTGCCTCAGATCCAGAATGGGAATCAAATGCTGCCTTGGTGGGCAGAGAGGCAGAGGCTGTGGGAGGCAAAGGGTCCAGTGGTACAGGAGGCATGGCAGGCAGGGGCTGCCTTGGAGTCAAAAGTGTGTGTGTGACTGAAATGGGGCATTGGGATGACAACCCACTGGGACCCCAGGATCAGATTCCTCGTCTGCATTTTAGCTCCCAGAGCTCTTAGATTATTGTTGCAGCCCCATGCAGCTTTCCCAATCCAGCATCATCAATAGGCTTCTCCTACCCCTTGCCCTGATCTAAGCAGCCCCTCCAAGGTGTCTCCCCGGGACTGATTACATCAAATCTAGGTACATAAATTATATGTCTGAGTAAGTTTGATGAAACTATTTTGCCACATTACCATTGAAAAACTAATCTGTCCACTAAGTATTTACTTTTAACAGGCAAGGCTTACTATTTCAAGTTATCCCCAGAACACTTCCACATAAGTTGTTAAATTCAACATCAGATGACGATAAGGATCCACGTAGTGCATCATTATTTGCAAGTATCTCAGCAACCAGCAATTTGCAAGTCAGTACAGTGGTACCTTGGGTTAAGTACTTAATTCATTCCGGAGGTCTGTTCTTAACCTGAAACTGTTCTTAACCTGAAGCACCACTTTAGCTAATGGGGCCTCCTGCTGCCGCCGTGCCACCAGAGCACGATTTCTGTTCTCATCCTGAAGCAAAGTTCTTAACCCGAGGTAATATTTCTGGGTTAGTGGAGTCTGTAACCTGAAGCGTATGTAACCCGAGGTACCACTGTAGCCCATTCACGGATGGTGGTCTGACTTCTGACAACAAAAGTACTGGTAGCTTGATTCTATCTGCTATACTTCAGGAGCTGCTATGTTTCTGATAGACAGCTGTAACCGGGGGGGGGCAGTTTAATTGCTATATACTGATACTGGATAGAACATAGTATCACAATAATATACTTTAGTGATGGGTGGCCATCTGGTTAATAACTGAAGGCCTTACTGTAAATATATAATGAACCATAGTGTATGTGGTTAACAAAAATGCATATCACTGACATAATTTGCATATTGGATAACCGTATGCTACACTAGATTAAATTTGGTTGTAGGAGATCCATGTTCCAATATCTGCTGATCCCTAAAGTTCATAGAGGAGCCTTGGAATAGCCTGTCTCATAAGGTTGTTAAGAGGCTAAAGGGAATAACAATGGGGTTATTGTATCATTTCTTGAAGCACTATGGAACTTGAATGTTTGGAGCCAAAGAAAATTGTTAAGATTTGAAATATTAAACCCTTCAATAATGAATTCCTAGCAGCTATGAATTCAATTAAACTATATTCCCACTGCTGCTTTTTGTATCAGGAGTGGCAGGGCTGGTTCTAAAGTAACCTGGTCTTGGTTCTGTTCCTACGTGTGGGGGTGGAAGGGCAACACACTGTCTCATGTTTCAAATGGTAGCATTCAACTTCGAATTCACATCTACTCATATTTGGGAAACAAATTTTCTCACTAGCATCCTTGCTACAATGTGTTGTCAGTTTCTCTGTCTCCTCCTGCTTTTCATTCTGGTCCATCACCCAGTCAGTGAACTAATAAATACATGTTGGGTTTCTAACTTGTGTAACTTGAAATAATATATATTCTAATATAAGGGAAATATTTGGCAAGGATACTACTTCTTTTTCTAAGTTCCCATTATTTAAAATTAATTGAAATGCATTAGAGGGGGAGGACTCAAGCTGCCTAAATACATAAATTGCTGGGATCTGAGACAAGACTAGACATAGGCTACTTACTCCCTCAAATCATCTGTGTGAGACAAGTTTTTAAATTTTTTGCAGGTTCTGGACTTACACAGACTTTACAATTTTCTGTTATAAAAAATGAGGGATAATACCCCAAAAGGGGATTGTAAATACACCAATTGTGAGGTTAGCTGGCTAGCTGGCTGCTATGGTGACAGAGATCATACGGATACCTTAGGCAGACAGTTCTGTCACAGACTCATTGTGGAACCTTAGGGGAGTCATTTAACCCTTTGTTTGTCCATCTGTACAATGGGGAAAGTGTTCCTTTCTGGTAATCAAGTGGGGGCTGTATGTTATATTCAGCAGGTGTTCCTGCTACACTGAGTGCCATAGGGATGTATGCTTTTTATAAATAATAGCAATCAAGTGCTGCATAGCTACTGAGCAGGGTCCATATTGTCTGCAGGTTGACAGATACCTGGAAGCACTTTGGGAGAGTTTTCTGCACACCGAACAAGAAAAACGTGATCTACAGAACTGGAATTTGCCTTTGAAGAGTACAAAATCTGGGAAGAGTTTAAATGGTGAATCCCAGGAAAAAGTATTCAAAGGAATCTTTTATAAGGTAATTAGAATAAATATTGGTATGCATGTTTATGTTGTTTAGCCTTGCAGATAATTGCAAAAAAGGGGGGAGAATAATACCAATCCACATAGAGATACAGTATGTGTGTTGCAAGATCACTCATGTGATACATCTAGCAGCTCTGACTTAGAATAAATCATTACTTATCTGAGAGAGTGGTTAAATGCAAGACAAATGTAGGCTTTTTTATATTAATGTAGTGGATTTCATTCAAGTTTAGAGGTTAGCGTTAACCTGTTGCTAACCACATAATGGGTCCAAATGAACCCAAATATCTGTAGGATTTCCAGAACAGTATAGAAAGTATAATTGCAGAAAGAAAGAGAAGCATCAGATTATGCAGCCAGAAACATTATTTTAAAGATCTGACTAACGGAGACATTAAGAGCAAGAGGGAGCTTGTAAAATGCATGTCTGGAAATACTTTATTTAATGTTCTGTGGTATTGGGTTTAACTATGGTCAGGTCAGCAACATTTAGTTATGAGCCAAAAGTGCCCACTGAAGTCGTTTCATAGAATCCAACATATCATTGAGAAAAATTTTACTGGTTAAATCTCTGTGGGTTAGACGGCTGTTGAAGGCACAGAATCAGGGCTTAGAGAAAAGGATAGCAACCTTTATTTTAGTTTGTTTTATATGTGTCTTAAAGTACAAAAGATAGTTTTCTGTCTTTTAAGAGAAGTAATCACTCTTGTTGTATGCCCAAACATATATCAGACTAAAAATTGCCAGTGGTTGTGTCTTCTTCACAGGCATGGGGACCCCTACCTTTGTCTACTTCAGGATGAGTATGAATAAGCACACCTTTATATCATTAAGACACCTAAGCACACCAAGTTGATCTCCTGAGAGTAATTCAAACTATTTACATATATTGCTGCAGGAACCAAATAGGTAGCTCCCCGCCCCTCCCCCCCAAGTAACAAAAATGTGGCACAAAATATTATAGCTTTGGAGTGCAAAGGTTAAGTCTAAGGGGAAAATAAGCTTAATATTTTGAACCAATGAACCTTTTTAAAGTCATGGAGGGACCCTAAATCAGACAAATCCTATGACTGTGGCAGAGAGTTGCTTGTAAGCAATATCTCCTCTTTTGAGTAGTAGTACCCTTCCAGTGAAATGTCTTTAATAACTCTGTATTGATAATCTTGTGTCATACTTTATAAGTTAGTGCTTCAAAACTTACCTATGAGTATGAATGTTAATTCTACCATGTGGCTGAAATACTTGGAAAATGCTTCTCCCAATTCAGTTTCCAGGGTATGAGCATATATTTTATCCAATGTTTTAATGCTTCAAGTAGGATCCCCAAGTGCTGCTGATTAGGCAATTAAATATTTAGATGAAAGAATAAGTGCTTTTCTGAATCTATTTCAAGTGATTAATGCTAATTGGATTTATAAGAAAAGTGTGTATATTCTAGGGAAGTAGTGCACAAGTATACTTGCCCTGTCTTGAATGCATTTCACAGGATACATTTTATATCCCTAAGGGTAGCTTGACTTCCGCAATATTTTTATTTGGATTTGTACCTAGCTTCTGCCAACCTAGCAGTTCGAAAGCACGTCAAAGTGGAAGTAGATTAATAGGTACTGCTCCGGTGGGAAGGTAAACAGCATTTCCATGCGCTGCTCTGGTTTTGCCAGAAGTGGCTTAGTCATGCTGGACACATGACCCGGAAAAACTGTCTGCGGACAAACACCAGCTCCCTCGGCCTGTAAAGCGAGATGAGCGCCGCAACCCCAGAGTCGTTCGCGACTGGACTTAACTGTCAGGGGTCCTTTACATTTACCTTTAAATCTCACAGACTCCAAGTAATTTCAAAGTAAATTTAAATATATACAACACACAATAATAAGCCACACCATTCTGTCTTCCACCTTGGCTCTTCTTTTCTCACCCACGGCAGAGCCCTTTCCCTGGTCTCAGTTACATCGTCACTAGCAGCCATTGATAGCCCTACCCTGCATCCACATGCTTGCTGACAGTCAAAAAACTCTATTAGTGAGACATTTATTTCCTCCCCCAGTCAAGCCTCTATTCTTGCATGAGGTAGACACTGTGATGTCTCCATTAATATTTTACTTAGTATTTTAAATGTCATGGTTTCAGAACAATATCAAAGCCCTTCCAGAAATTCCCACTGATGCCTGCTCTTTTGCCTTTTTACACTGAAGAATTCATGCCCTTTCTCTCATTGAAAAGAGGGGTAGGCCCCAACAAATTGATACTTTGTTCCTTATAATCCCAACCCCAATACCTTTTTGAATTCCATTAACTGAAAAAAATTATAACATCTCACTCACTAGTCCCTTCTCATCAAACAGAACTTCAACTATAACTGCCAAACTGCCTTTGGCAGTCACCCTCAGACTGTGGAATAACCAGCCTCATATAAGCAATATGCTTAAGTCTAATTAATATACTACAGGGTTAAGACCATAGAATTCTCCTTTAGTACCTATATTTTTGCTTGTATTCATTCAACTTGTTTTTATTATTGCTTGTTAGCTGCCCTGAGCCTGGCCTTGGCTGGGGAGGGCAGGGTATAAATAAAAATTATTATTATTATTATTATCACCAACAGAAAACAAATATGTCTAGCCTCAGGGAGTGATGGGGGATAGGCAGGACATCTTGAGATGGTTGAAGGTTTTATGGGGATCCAATGGTGTAAGCCCCCTAGTATGGACTATTATTCATTAGAACACACAGGTTTGAAGGGCAAACTTCTATGCACACTTACAAGGAAATAAGTCTTGTACAGTCGTACCTTGGAAGTCAAACAGAATCTGTTCCAGAAGTCCACTCAACTTCCAAAACATTCGGAAACTAAAATGTGGCTTCTGATTGGCTGCAGAAAGCTCCAATCGGAAGCTGCAGAAGCCCCGTCAAACGTTCAGCTTCCAAAAATAGTTTGCAAACCGGAACAGTCACTTCTGGGTTTGTGGCGTTCGGGAGCCAAAACGTTTGAGAACTAAGCTGTTCGAAAACCAAGGTACGACTGTATATAGTGGGACTTATGTCCAAGCAAGTGTGCATAGAATTTGACTAGGGATGTAAAAAGTTATTGATTTTCAGTCCATGTTGCTGTTCCTGTTCTGCTGCAGTTTGGCTTGCAACAAAAACGACATTATTAATGTCACTGTTCACTGCAGCAGAATTTTATGTAATTAATTAATTAATTATTGTAATGCTATTACACTAGGGTTGCCATATTTAAAAAACCATGACACCTCAAATGTTGTTGAGTGCCCGAAATTGTTGAGCGCCTGAAGTTGTTGAGCTTTTTTAAGGAAAAGCTCTACAGTTAATATTTTGGAACTTTAAAGGTTTTTTATGCATTTTCAACATGATTTGACCCCTGTTGCCGGTATGGCGGCCCTATTGCACAACGTATCTCTGCAAAGGAAATTTAATGCAAATAGGGGAAAACATAAATTACGTAATGTTTGGACTGAAGACAAGAACAGCAATGAATAGGAATTGTTTTTTCTGAATTGATTTGTTTTTTTGGACATGGGACAAATAAGCAGACATCAGTGATTGCAATTTCTGTTTCTATCAGTGTTCTCTGATATCCCTAGGTGTGGCTGCACATAACCTTTCTCTGGGAAAATTGGTGAACGGCTGCTCTAGAATGCTGTTGGTTTGCTTCCTCAGCAACTGAGGGCAGAAGTGTGAGCACCTTAGCATGGACTTCTTCTCCACTGTGTTTCCCTCAGCTTCCCTCACCCCACCCCCACAATTTTCTTTACGCCAGCATTTTTTATCATTCTTATTTTTTTATGCACATAGTTTGTGTTTTGTAGGTTGTTGTCTCTTGTGCTTGCTTCTAATTACTTTGATTCCCCCTAACCTAAGTAATTTTCCCCCTTGTAATGTTATGCTATGGCACTTTTCACATTCAGTGTAAGATTCTGCTACCTTCTAATGTGTAGATTCTCTAGTTCCTGATTATCTTTAATGTTGAAGCTGGCTGAAAGTAAAATAGGTTAGATGAGTACATTTGCAGAAGAGCACCAGTTGGTGTAGAAGTAGTTAAGCAGTCCTCGTTCCCTCATGTTGATTCTCCCCTGTGAGTGCCCCTACCCTAATATGCTTTGTTACATCAGTAAACATCGTGCTGGGAACAAATATTTACTAGTATAAAGTGTTATTTGGGCTTGAAACATCAACATGGAAACTGGCACACATGCTCAGATAACAGCCTGCATTTAAATGATGAATCCGAACTTGATCCCTGCCCCCATGTTTCAGGGGAACAGGAAGTATGCAAAAGAGAGTACAATATAGTATCTGCCATGAGGACTGATATATTGGCATGGAAGTTTATATGCTTGCTCAAGATAACATTTTATAATTTTATTGCAGCTTAAAAACTGATAAATTTTTTATGGTATAAGTATCTGTGGTCTAGAGTCCACTTCATCAAATACATGTATTGTCATATTTAGTTGGTAGGTACATACATGTGGGTGTAGAGTGAGAAAATAGTAAACAGTACGGTCAGATGATTAAATGCAGAAAGTAAAAATTGTGACAATTCAATTAACTGACCATTCACAGCGGTAGTAATTAAGGGCAGGAATGGTGTGCAATACAATACTGTACCTCTTTACAGACTGAGAGGTCATAGAGAAACAAGGTATATAATTTACAACATGATTCTCTGTTTGAAGTTCAAATATTCAGAGACTGATACCATTGTTAATGATATATAGGTTCTGGACAAGTTTGTCAAGCTGAGTTTGATTTCCATATGCAAGACCTCTCAACACTGTGCTTTATTAGTGATAATAATGATGTATCTAAAAAAGGCAACAAATAAATTCCTCCTTAAGTTTCTAGTGCTTAGTCGTTCAGATAATGCTCCTTAGGTTTAGCTACTTACTGCAGCTTCTTCAAAAGAATTATTACCATCCTATTCCATGGTTACTTATCCCCTGTAATTGGATTTAGGGATGGGAAAACTGCAGGAGGTTTCCCTAGTAAGACAACCCTAAGTATTTAATTGTGTTTCCTCCCATTTTGATTAATCATTAAATAAAAAATAAAGAATGATTTGGGAACAGAACAAGAATCACAGAGACATATTGAGAAAAGTCAAATAATATTCTTTATAACAATGCAATTTTTAAAAATTTGTACCAACATTAACTACATGTCTCTAATTTTGCATGAGAATATGTAAAATCAGGTAGCACACTAAAACACATATGTAAAATCAGGTAGCACATTAAAAACACACTATTGCTGCTAAGAAACACTTTACAAGGGACTACACTGCATGTGTGTCTTCTAAATCTGAGTAAGTGCAGTAAAGCAGCAACTTCTGGCCTGGAAGGTCTGGTAATATGGAGTGACGCCTCGAAGAGAGGTGCCTCCAAACCCTTTTGTTCCCCTGAGCTTGAGAAGGAGATCAATGCCAGACAGCATGACACAAACTGAGATTTCACTATTCTACTTCAAGTATCCATAAGTTAAATATGAATTTGAGGCAGATGCCTATGGCTTTAGTGCTTATCCTGCAAATGCACATGCAGGAACAGAGGCTGGCAACTATTATGTACATGCTTACCTGTGCGTAAGGCCCATTGCACTTACTTTTGACTATAGGATTGAGCTGCATGGCAATAATCTGGTGTGCATTCTGCCATTTCATATGCTGTAGATGGGGTGGTCAATCTACAGGTTTACAGGTGCTGTAAACACCTTTTTAAAAAACTTTTAAATAGCGTGGCTAGATTCAAGCTTTTTGGGTTGTTTAAAAACCAAAGCACTGCTTCCCTTCTCCATAAGCTCCGATAAACAACTATCCAACCAAGTAGTCTCCAACAACTAAGTATATCTTCACTACTTGTGATAGGTTAATGAAATATTAATAATTTGGATCCAAGGAAAGGAGGCTCCTTGAGAAATTGCACCAGTACTTCAACAACTTTCACCCATCATCAAATGGAGACCAGACCAGTCCACACAGTAGGCTGACTTTCTGGACACCACTGTCACTTAGTGCAGCACAAGCCAAACAGAAGAAGTAAGACATCCTTTAGGGCAAAGATAGGGAATCTCAGGCTGTTGGCCAAAAGTGGTTCTCTGGGCCTCTCTGTGTGGCCCTTGGGACTCTCCCCAAGTTACAGCTCTCACTGGCCCCGCTTTACACCCTCCTTGAGTGTTGTTACTCATAGTTGGCCCACCCATGAGGCAGAGGGCCACCTCAGGCAGTAGAAGTGCAAGAGGCAACATCCCACCTGCCTGCCGCACCACTTCTACTTCCAGAACTCCCCCCACTTGGCAGGTTTCAGCAAGGGGGGGAAGGTGATCCAGTGGCAGGGGTTGGCACATTCATGTTTCTCCTCAGGTGGTGAGATGGGATGGGCCTTCCTTGTTGTTACCTGACTAGAATGTGTCCTTGAACTGTGATGTTGCCTCTTGGTTGCCTGGATGAAGGAGAGAGGAGGTGGGGGGGTGGGGGTGTTTGTGTAGAAACTAGTCTACCCTACAAAGGTAAAATTCACATTAGTTGTTCTGTGCACCCTTGCTTCTGACCATGTTTGTATCCCCTTTGGCCTGGTCCACAGTATAGGAAGCAAAGCAAAGCCTCCGTCAACAAGTAACAGCATAAAGGAGGAGGGGTGCTCAGGTAGCAATCCTTGATGCAAGAATAGTACATGTGTTCCTATTTTAATTTGTGTAATGTTGAAAGGTATGATAGATACTAAATTCTGAACGATTAATAAAAAGTAATGTCTGTGACATTGGCATTCCCAGGAATTCTTGCCCTCGCTGCTTTGTTCCCTCTAGTCCTTAATTTTGCTGCCAATCCCCGCTCCAAAATGCATTTCCCTTTAAAAAAGCAACAGCCCCAATACACCAGGATAATAACATTGGACTACCATTCAGGGTTGTTGTATACTTTCTCCTCTCTCAGCAACTTTCTCCTCTCCCAGCAAGAGGCATGTAACAACAGTTGCAGTTGGTTACTTTGCAGAACTGGCGTAACTCACTCTCCCAGCCACAGCCCTGCCCTCTGCAGTATGGGCATAATAATGATGAATTGTCTCTATGTATGTATTGACAGAGTGTTTTTTAAAAGATTACAAACTGGGGAGGGGGGAAATCTAATTAAGATCCACATTAGAAATATATTGTCTTTGCTATTACCTTTTGTTTTGGGTTGGCACACTACTTCCCAGTCACAGTGATACTAAAATTCTGGATAAATGAGTTGTTTTTTATGGGGAAATCACTTCTCCACAGGGAAGAACAGTAGAAAATGCTTAAAAGCAAACGAAGATTTTTTTTCTCTAGAGTCTTCTAGGCAGTTGGTCTTCTAGCCTGCTCTTTGTTTAGCTGGCAAGATTTGCTTTCCCAAATGTCAGTCATTACTATGACCTCATTTATTGGCTAAAAATGCAGACAGATGGGAGAGGCTAGTTCCTCACAAAACAAAAATGCTTCATATTCCTGATTCTACAAGTGCTGGGATCTTTCATTTTTAAAAAGTAAGATTGGGAATCTGGGGATTATGGCTAATGAGGGAGCAATGCGCCCCCTTGCGGACCCCCATGGTATATACCTAACTGTAAACATGCGTGTTCTGGGAGCAGGGATGTTAAAAAACGCTTTCCAGTATGACTTCAGCGTGGGTCACCACACTCTTAATTATAGCACTATAACAAACCCTAACCCTGCTTTGTCTTTAATCCTGCTGCGCTGACCTTGTGTCCCATGCGCTATAAAGAACGGTAACTATTATTATTTGATAAATAGCGCTCACGCCGGCGCGGCTCCAAAAGGAGGATTTTTTGTGTGTTTTTTGTTTAAACCCGGCTTTTCCAAAGAAGACAAAGAACACATTGGGAGTCGGTGTAAAGCCTCCACGCATGCGCTTACGGTCGTAGGGAGGTGTCTGAAAGATGAGACGGGCGGGCATTGTGCGCGTGCGTGGGAGAGCCATCTCGGGCAGCCTTTCATTGTGGGAGCAACCTTATTTCTCGAGGAGCTGGGAGGGCCCTTGCGAGCGCGCATATACGAGTTCTTCTTGGGAAGGTTCCGGAGCCTGTGCGCGCTCCCGTCGCTAGATAGGCGCGTTCTCTTTCTGTCTGTCTCTCCCTCTTTCCTGTCACTCCCCCTCCTCCCGGCTTTGGTGAGCGAGACTTTCCAGAGATCTCTCCCTGCAGCAGCATTAGCAGCCGCAGCGCCAGGTAGGGTTTCCCAGCACGGTGCGATCTGCTCTTAGGAGAGCAGCTGCACCGAGGGCCTTCAGACTTTACAAACCTTTGGGTGGTGGGGATGGACGGGCGGGGGTGCGTTAGGCGTACAGGTGCGTGCGGTTACGCAGTCAATGCGCTTGCAGTGGCTGGAGGGAGAGGCGCCGCGCCATGCAATATAGCTTTGGATCCGATGGCTTCAGTACGCGGCGTAATTCCGTTTGCATATGATGTCGGTAGATCTCTTAATGCTCTCTTCACAGTTATACAACTCTCCTAATTTTCAGCAATCTGAACAGCATTCATCTCTTCTCCTTTAACCACACCCCTGCCTCTGAAAAGAGGAGCCCTATTGCAAAGAAATACGCACTCGCCACCTGCCAGCGCGTGTGGCAGTACAAATATGTTATTTTCCTCCCTGGTCTATTAGGGCTCCTTTCTATCATCATTCAGTGGAGAGGCTTGTAATCGTAATGCAAAATGGGGCAGTAGGGGTGTGTCTCTTAGGATCTCAAGGGTAGGCTTGATTGTATGTATCTCTTTATAAATATTTTGCAACAACGACATCTACTTTTATTCTTTTTTTAAAAAAAATAACATTGTATAGTAATAAGTTGCTTGGAATGCAGTTTTTGCTTGTTTTTGGCAATTTGAGGCACACTTTCTTTTTTCTTTTTAAAAAACACCCATATGTAACATTTTATTTTATCATTTAACAAATGATCTGCTAACTTCATTTGGAATTATAGGTGAATTTTAAGGAACCCCTTTTTTGACCCTGTTAACTGTCATTTCCCCCCATCTCTTGTCTCTGATAGGTTTGGTTTCCTGCTTGGGAGACTGGTTTTGATTGTGAGGGTGATGGCGAATGATAGGCTGTTGGTGCTGCAGTAGGTGTGGATCTTGGAGAGAGAAAAAGGGTGGGCTCTCCTTCATATCAGTGGTGCCATGTTTTGCAGTCCATGTCATATTTCTAGTATTGCTTAGATAATTATGATGTTGGGGAAAATAGTCTAAGAAAGGAAAATGTATTCTGTGTTAGCATTTTTTTTTCATTGTGGAAATCTGAGATAGGGTAAATGACCTGCACAGTACTCTTTTCTAAGAGCTGAGTTGCTTTGTTCCTCTATATGGGTCAGTATTATGGGATTTATATTTAGGATTCTTAATTCTTGGGTGTAACAGTAGCACAAGTCTGGTGAGTTGAAAGAGAATGAAAATGACTCTCCCCCTTCTCCATGCTTATTATGTTAATAGTTACTGTTCTGAGCAGAAATCTAACAGGGAGATAGATGATTCCTGATCAAGATGTGGTGGAGAGCTGGGAGGGTGGGGGCGCACACAGCTTTCTAGAGAATCATAGTCACCCAAAGATTCCAGCTTGATTATTCTGTGCATTCATTGTTTTTCTCTCTGTCTCAGATGGTTTTCTCTGAGAGAAAAATGGATCTGAGTGTAATAGCAGCAGCTGGTCACGCCCCTGCTAGGCTAGAATACATGGATGCAAAGTGCAGTTCTCATTGGGTAAAGACTGTGGTATGCTCCTGTAGTTTTGGGTGGGGATAGAGAGGAAAAACCCTTTTGTCTACCAGCAGAATTGGCATTAAAATAGATGCCTTGCTAGAATGAATATAGAAACACATTTTTATTATGGATTTTTCCCGCAATTGATGCTGCATCTTCCATTTTTTTTAGTGGGGATAATTGGTCATTGTAATGTGCAAATAAACTACTATATTGGTAAGTAATGCCACTGATTTGTCAGCAAGGGCTGCATGGTTAGGCTGGTGAGATCATATAATTCTAGGGTAAAAAAGATTCCTGGGATTGTCCATATATTTATTCAGCCTTTTAAATAGTCAGGGTATGTGCTATAACTTCCCTAATCCATGGTTGCTAATTTATAGTTCTTTAGACTTTTTAAATCATTTGCATATGATGTCATTAATTCTTAAAACAATCCTGTATGGTAGGTTAGTTTATTGTCCCTATGCTACAGGTGGGAATTGGGGATGAGGGACTGACTGGTCTCTGAGTTCATAGCTGAGGTGAGATTTGAAGAAGGAACTTCTTGGCCACTACACCAGCTCTCTAATACATTATTTATTAAGACTTCTTTCTATTCTACTTCAGTCATGAATGAAAGCATAGCATTTGAACATATTTGGTGGTAATCCCTTTAGATGCATTGCAAAGCTTTAATTTTATGGTTATAAGAAAAGAGCTCTGTCTCTAGGATCTGGTACTGGAGTTAGCCAGATTTTGGTCTTGCATCATCCTTGCATTTCACTTAATGTTTTAGAAGAAATTTAGGGAAATTCCTGCCACCAGCTAATACAGGTATTTTAGCTGGAGAAACTCTTATTTCTTGGGTTGTTTGGAACCAAGGAAAAAGCTGATGTGGCCATCAGGTTTCCCCCTAGTTCCTTCTAACTGGTGTGTGTCTGAGCATTCCAGTAGATGTATTTGTGGTTGCAGTGCCAACAGGCAGAGACAACCTCACCAGTGCATAGCAGAGCAATACTATCATGTTTATTTGGAAGGAAGTTCCACTGTGTTCAGTGAGGTACTATTACTGCTAAGTGTGTTTAGGGTTCCAACCTAATTTGCACAAGAAACTCAACTGAAGTTACCACTATACTTATGAAACATTACTTTCAAGCGTCATACCTAAATACATCAAATTCAAAGACAACATGGGTTTTCCACACTTGCACCAAGTTGTTTGCATGATTTCAATGTATTATAAGTAGAAACCCATTTCCCTGTATCGCCCCCCGCAAAAGCCAACAACAAGAAGGTAGGTATATTGTATCTTGACTGAGAGTTCCATTCCCTGTAAAGAAGAGTTCTCATAGCTCATACTTTCGAAGTAAGGTAGAGGTATATGCATGCACATAACGCCCTCCTCCATATGTCAACATCAAATTGTTTTAAACTAATTTTATCATTAAAATATATTTAAAATGCATACCTTGTGGTATGCCATTTTTATTTTGCTGATCTGCATATATTGTATCTTGTGCAGCCTACCAAATTTAAGGCCCAATATTTCTCCAGGAAAAAAACACATTTGTTTGATAGTCTCTTTGTGCTGGGGTGTGTGTGCAGATTTCATGCAGAACAGCAGCACACGAGGAAATAAACCGCAAAAGTTGCTGCAGAAAATTATATAATTCACAAACTTACTCTACTTTTTTATTATGCCTGATGCATTTTTGAGTGTGAACATACTCTTGATCAGAAGCAGCTATTAAAAAACAAAACAAACTTCATATTTCAGAAAATACTTCATAAACTTAGCAGCCTCCTCATACCATTTATTTTTTTTTTGTAAAAGAGTGATCATTGCATGCTAATGTAAATGTATGCCTTGAATAATGTTCTTCTTTAAAAAAAAGTGTTATGTCCAGGATCTTAAAGTTGAATGGAACAGAGGGTTAAAGTATTCCATTCAGCTCTGTCAATCGAAAGTTGCATGTATATGCAGTGTTTCGTTAGATTTAAAATTGAGAGTGATACAACAAAAAATCATGTTTCCATATGTTGGACATCACAGTGCTCTTATAGGAAGAGATTTGTTAGTTAGATGTTGGCAGTGTAATGCTGAAAATTCCTCTTTATGATGTGGGCATGTCCTGTAATGGTTTCTTTCTTGTCAGAAGTTACTGCTCATATCAACTTTGTTTTGAGAAAATCATTAATATTTGCACTCATAAATTATATTGAACTAACCGAATGACAACAAAAGTGAGTTCTATGAGTCCTTTTGGTGTCTAAGAGACTTATACTGCAAGGTTGGAAGGACAAACATCTACCATCTATCACCCAATGGATTGAAGATCTCACTGCCCTTTCTGTATTTGAACACGTGGATTGTAATAATTAGTTTAGATACCTATTTGGACTGTCTTTATTAATAATGTACATATAAGTACTGTACATATAAACCAGGATTGGTGGAATATACTTACTGTTATTATCAGCTGGCACTGGGGTTTTTTAATTATTAGGTTTTATTTGCTTTTCTTCTCTCTGCTATATTTGTAAATATAGGAATGTCTTTTAAAAAAACCTAACCTGCATCCTTAAATCAGCATTGACAGTTTCATTAATTCTGTAGTGGGTGTGCCAACTCAGTGGGTTGTAGCCAGCTATGTTCTACTCAGAGTAGACCCAATGAAATTACTAGACCAAAGTTAATAATGACCATTAATTTAAATAGTTCTATTCTATGTTGGATACAACCTGATATAAGCCATTGTTTCTGTTATCAAGACATGACTTCAGAGACTCCTACTTATTCTTAAAAAGAGACGAGAACCATTTAGTTATCTGTAAATATTATTGTGATGGGAAGGAACCTTAGGTGGTAGAGTCCATGTTGGGATGTAGAAAGTCCTAGGTCCAGTCCCTAGTATCTCCAGCTAAAATATCTGGTAGGAGGTCATGTGGAAGATCTATCTGCTTAAGACCTGGACAGTTGCTGGATGAACAAATCTGAGTTGACAGGTAGCTTCCCTGTGGTTTTAATGCAATGGTTTTAAGCAACAGCAGAGACCTTGAACTTGTAGATCTTCAGTGTGTCTTCTGAACGAGGAGCTTTTTATCTTTTAGAAAGAAGCTTCTAAGAAAGTCATTACAAGAACCTTTTATGCAATCTCCTTCGGGAGTTTGCTCCAAGCTTGCATTTTATCCTAAGATCCAAAAAGCCACAACTGGTCTTAAACTGTAGAGTAAACTCTAAAACTCATGCAAGGAGGTTGAAAAGGAAAAATGGGCCTAGAATTACTTGTTTTAGAAGAACTTACTGTATAAATTTCTTCCTATCACTCTCAAAACTAATTCATTCTATAGAAGAAACATGGTTCTGAACTAAAGAATAGGAATACCAGACTCTTAATTCAGCACTTTAAGGGTGAACTGTATAGTTTTAGAAGGCACTATGGATCCAAAGACAAAACTGGTGGTTATGAAATGATAGTTAGAAAATGCTCAGTCATTGATTCAAGTGAACAAATTTGGCAGTCCTAGACTTGTATATGGATCAGAATGCAGCTATTAAACTGCACACTTCTTCAAAATTTGCCTTGCAGTTTTAGTTAAAAATGCATAGAAGGTGTGTCTTTTCTTGGGAAATGCATTGAGAAGTATAAAAAATGCATGTGTACATTTTATACATTTTTTTAAAAAACAGAACAGGAAAGACTTATTGAATGTATTGAGTGGATGTGAAACTGATACAGAATGGAAGTATTTGCCCATTCCTACTTGTGCACCCTGATTCATTTTAAAAAATTCTTATAGCTTATGACAAGGATGCTAAATAGCATAAAACACTGGAGCTACTACATGTTATAAAACAAATGAGAACACGTGTTCTGTGGTCTACAAGGTTATAGGAAAATGTTTGTCTAACTATGTTTACCGTATATATAGTTTCCTCAAGGAAAAAAGTTCTTGTGGTGAATACATTCCTGGCAATAATTCTGATCTTTTTAAATTTAACACTTTTAATGCTGTGCATCAACTTTTGACATATAGATATGTCCAGTTGTATTCCAGTTGCATGCTGGCTGATCTGATGTTCAGCCCACACCATTACCAAGACCACAAAGGAAAAATCTTATTTAAATTTTGAGGTATTTCTACCCCACACTTTAATAAAATTGGCTTACAAAATGTAAAAACACAACAAAACATTTTAAAAGCATATGGAGCTGTATTAAAACCAGTAAATCACTAGAAGCAGCATAAAAACAACAAATCCAGTTAACGGGTCAAATTGAATTGCAAAGCCTGAAAAGATAAATATCTATCTTATTTGGTGCTGAAATGAGTTTTCAGTGGTGGTGCCCTGATTTTATAATGCTCTTCCTGGGAAGGCCCTTTCTCTGGTAGCCATCTGCACCTCAAGTGGTGGAAGAACTTAAAGAGCCTTGCCTAGTGTACGTCCAGGAACATGTTAATACAATCCTTTGGGTATCCTAGTGCCAAGCCATGAAGGATAAAAACTAGCACTTGAGAACTGAACCTGGAAATGAATTGAGAGTCTGTGCAGTTGATGGAGCACTAGTATAATTTTATAATGCCTGGTCTTTGTTATTTAGCAGCTATTGTCTAAACTAACTTGTGATTCTGAACTGTCTTCAGAGGCAACCCAATGTATACTAGATAACAGTAGTTTAACCTGGCCATCACCGGAGCATGAGACCTGAGACCTGGCTTTCTTAGTTCAGATAGGTATGCAGCTGACAAAGCAGCTTAAGCTTCTAGAAGGTGCTTTCTGCCAATATGGAAATGTGATTGAGATGGTTTAAGAAGCACTCTGAGACTGCAGGCCAATTCCTTTGGAGACACTACAACTCTGTCCAAAACAGGATGAACATCATTTACCTGAGCAGATTTGCACCTATGTATTCTTTGTCTTCATCCTGCCAGTTTCTATTCTCAACCATCAGTTATGCTGGGTGTGATCTGCATATTGATGGTACCTAACTCCAAATCTTCTTGTGTTCTCTTTGCTGATACTGTCCAAGTCCAGTAAATAATTTCCTACACTCCACTGCCAGAAATACCGGTATATCTTTAGAAAGGCTTTGGAACAAAGTCTTACTTGCTTAACCTGAGAAAATGAACCTTGGACCATGCAGCTCTTAATGGTCCAAGACATAGAAAGAGCAACATCTTTTCCAGCCTGAGGTGACATCAAAGGACAAAACCAAATCTGTGTGTTGGCATAAAAGTTGAGCATTTGGGAGCTCACATAATTCCTTTCTGTGGCTTCATTCCCAGAGACTACAGCAGTGGAGTATTAAGAAGCAGAGTGATAAATTATTACGCAGCATTACAGGAGGGCTACTGTTGCTTGTTTATGGAGAGCATAAAATCAAGGGACAATGTAGAGGAACTCGCTCTTTCAATTAATGGAACTGTACCAGACTCTGGAAAATCACCCACATGTGATATTAACCCTCTCTTCACTTCTGCAGCCAGATACTATTTTTCCAAATTTGACAACTTATAGAGCACTATTGAAATTTTCTGAATATTTATAGATTTCATGAGGAATCGGTGCTGGACTATAACTTCATCATCCCTGACCATTGGGCTTGATGGCCGTTGGTAACCCCAAAACATCTGAAGACCTAGGTTAGCCCCCCCCCATGAATGGTGCTAGTCCATGGGGCATTTCCTGGACATGGCTAGCTCCAGATTTTGTGGCTCTTGGGCAAAAGATCTGCAGTGAACCCCTGTCCTCATAGCTTGCCTGTCCCCGATTCCAATGATTGTAGTGGCAGTAGGCTTACTGGCTCTATTAGGAGGCAAGATTTAATTGTTTTGCAGCTGTTGTACCAACCCTTCTTCAGCCCCAGTCTCCATCACTTCTGAAAACCCGTACTAGTGTTCAAAACACACCAGCTTTTCTTCTGGTACTTCCATTCTGCTGCTGCTGCTGTTTGTGCTTGCACTCATGTGAGAGCTGGATTGAGGTGCTGCAAGGAGGAGCAACCATCACTGTTCTGTGGAGGTAGTGCATGGCAGCAGCGTTTGCTGTTCTACAACCTGCCCAGTTCTGCCTGGCTTTGTGTCTTTGAGAACATATACAAGGCGAGTAGAGGAGCTGGTAGGCTAGCTGCAGGTAAGTGTGTATGTTTCTTTACAACTACTTTGTTCCACTTCTGCTCAAGGTGGCCTGTTGAGCAGGAGCAGTGGTTTCCCCACTGTTTACGGGGCTAGAGTCTTGATGTCAGCAGTTGATGTTGAGCTATCGTAGGTACCTCACAAAGCAGCCTGCTACTGATCCTGATCTTGATAGAATTCTGCTTTGCCCCAGTGCCCAGACTCGGATAATGGTAACCGAGAGAAGCTTTTCTCTCCTGTTGCAAGTTGGAAAGTATTTACTTCTTGCATTCAAGTGTCCACCTTCCTGCTGTATAGAGAGAATTGCCAGCTGGGTAAGTGTGTGGCTGACATGGAGTCCTGATATTGAAATTGGGTCTTTCATTTTTCCTCCAATTAAGGGAGCATGGAAGGAGGGCATGTGACTGTCCAGGAAGAATATACTGAAGATAAAATATATTTTGTGGCAGCTATGACATAGAGGAGGAATTTCAGTGTTGTTGCATGGATTTGGTCTGAGGAACTGATCCAGCTGTAGACGTTAGGTTCCTTAGCTTGTGACTGCAATAATTTGCTACAACCCACACATAATTCTGTGGCTAAGGGAAATAAAATCCTTTAAAAAACAAACAAACCAAAACAGCAGATGTGTATTGTGCTCTGTAGCGAGGAAAGTACTTAAGGTGTAGCATTTAAATAACTTCAGCATTTCAGGCATTATGTCCTGCAGCCTTTGATAGAGACTCCATTAAGAGGATGGAAAGCAGAGAGGCCTTCATTTCAAAGGCTATTCAGCTAAGTGCAGGCTGTTTGTGTGTGGTTTTTTCTTCTTTTTGAAAGCCTGCATTCATTGACAACAAGCATACAAGAAGCAAACTGTCCGTTGACTTTTCACAGAAAAATGCAAGTATTACTGGTGGAGTATATTATAAGTACATTTAAGTTTGGGACTCACTTTTAACGATACTGCTGCTATAACGAACTATTTTAAAATATATAGCAAGCGGTTTCTCTTTCTTCACTTGGAATATGGGCAGTGGTTTGAAAATTACTTGTTTTTATGATGAAACTGTTATGTAGGACTTGGGGTTCACCACACAACCACAGGGGCATTGTTCAGATTTGGGTGTCCTAAGAATCTTCATTCTATTTATTTAAGTTCCTATAATGGCACCCAAAAATGTCTGATTCAGAACTTAATAAAGTTGAGTAGAATTTCAGCATTTTGGTGCTGAGGAAAGAAAGAACAAAGAGAGAGTCAGTGCCAAAAAAGAAGAAGCAAAGCTTCAAAATGAGTTTTGAAATGGAAGAAGCTGTGGTTGTTTCAATGAGGTTTCACTGAAGAAAGCCAGTCTTCAAGACAATGAATTATGTCTTTGTGGGAAAGGTGTGGTAGGAGATATCACTTTACATCTCCTGAGGTGTAAAGTGAGCTTCAACTGCTCACTGACTGATGAGCCCCTTTGCATGGTGGCTTGGTAGGCATGCTTACCTTCAAACATACACCTAAAGTGAGACAGGAAGAGTTCTTTTTTTGAGGGGAGAAATACACATAAACTGGGCCCCTGCATGGAGCATCTATGTTCACACATCTTGGATATGTGTTCAGATGAAGTTGTGTGTGTACATTGCAGAAGACTGTCAACTGGTTAAGTGTGTGAACTAGAACTGAGGACTGATATTGAAAACAGAATCCTGTACTTATCCTTGGATTGGATTTAAGCATTTGGTGATATGCTTAAACTCTCTCTATTTCAGGGAACACAGAAGGAGGGCATGTGACTGATGTGAGGGTGGGATTTCAAGGTTTAATTCCAAAGGTTCTAGGCTGAAGACATCACATATATATTGCAGTTATGCAAGTGGAAGAAAGTGTTCTGCCTTGAGTATAGCCAGTACCTTAGATGCTGTGAGAAGTGGGGCAGGGAACTGCCATGGGAAAATGGAAGGGGAATTAACTTGGGCATGTGAGTCTGGTGAAATAAGATGACAGATTGCCTAAAGCAAAAGTGGAAATACTCTGGCTGTGTTCACATATTTAGAGGTGTGGTGGTCTGGGGTTGCGGGAGGTCACAGAGCCTGCAGCAGAGTCCCTGTCATCAATGACCATCCAATCAGCACTAAAAGGTTGCTTTTTAGCCACAGAGACGTATTTTCACCCTTTGTGCTGATGGGAGCCAGTCAGAGTAGAAGGAGGTGAGTCAGTGACAGGATTGGCTCCTAGCTAGGGTCACTCTGAGGAAGGCACACAGGAAGAATACAGAGGAGTTGTTCTGTATGCTCCAAAGCTAAATATTTAGGAACACTGAGAACACAAGGTGCTTCAGTTTCAAAATAATCGTTTGCAAGTTCTGTTACATACGTTGGAACCTGAAGGAAAAGACAGTTGATGTCACTCCAAAAAAAGATATTTCAGCACTCCAAATTATTTGCACAGAAAATAGCAGCTCTATCTGAAAGGCAACACATGGAGATCTGTATTGATCATTGTAATACATCCCTAATTATTATTGTATAATTAAAACTCTTGTATAATCTTTTTTAAAAAATCTGTGTATTGATTTTGTATGATATTGAACAAACCTAAGTGCATAATAATCTCCCTCCCACCTTTTAATTATTGTATTATTAGAAGGGTGTGTGGCTGGGGGGGGGAGGTGCAGTTGTGACTCATGAAGGGACCCTTAATTTCTGAACTTGCCACAACACTACTGCACATAACCAACTGTACGATGTAGTCTGAAACATGTTATAGATTACCAGTAATGCAGTAATGTGCCCACCCTACTCCTCTCTGCTGAGTGGGGAGGAAATAAGCCACAGTTTAGCGTTATATGTGAATCAACACTTGCAGTTTGTTTCTCTCCATGTGCTGATTTGCACATGATGTTACGCCATTGCTGTAGTTTGCTTATTTCCAGCTTGACAAAGGGAGGAGCAAGGTGGGAGCAGTTTGAACAGTTCCTCCTTGTTGATGTCATTGGATAAAAAGTGCTGTATAAGGGCAAAGGATTTCATTATCTCAAAACTGTTGAAATTCTCAATCTGTAGGTTCAACAGGATGAATGAAAGGGACTAAGGCTACCCTAGACTCCCCGCCTTCTATGTATATATTTCATGGATGTCACAGCACAGGTTGTTAGTTTACGATGCAAGGGAGAGAAGGGGAGATGACCAAAACAATGAATGTCACCCTTTGTTTGCCCTTCCCATTATGTGGTCTTCTGTGCTGCCACCAAGTAGATAGTTGCCCCCCCCCAACTGCCTTAATTGAAAGAGCACTTTATATTAGGGGAGGGAACCTGTGGCCCAATAGATGTTGCTAGACTACATCTTCCATCATCCCAGACGCTGTATGGAAATAGATATATGAGAGTTGAAGTCCAACAATATCTGGAGGGCCCTCGGGCCCCCAAACGTGTGTTATAACTTTGGTGTTTCTTGTAGACTTTTTGCTGACCCAGCTGGACTGGATAGAGTGCAGCTTGGATGTGAGTTAAAAATCAAGGAATCGGGCCAAGGCTAAATCTCCATTAAATTTAGTTTTTACTAAAGGCGTTGAAAAGCAGTAGTTATTATAATGGTGCTTCTAGGGGAAAAAAAAGGTTTTAAAGCTGCGTTAGCAGTTAAGCAACTAGGATATGAAAGTAACATGGTAAAACACATCCATTTAAATCTTGTCTACAATGTTTTCCTACTTAAGCAAAGTTTACTTCAGCTCATCCTACTTCTGTGGCAGGGCAGTTTCCAGACTTCTTGTTTAGATCAGCTTCTTTTATCACTGTAATCTGGGTCTTATGCAACTCTCAGCATCCTGGCTTTTTCCAGTTTTAATCTTTTTGAATGGACTTCCTACCTTGTCAGTTTTACTTATAAGCAATATTCCATTCAATCAGTAGTGCCATAGAGTATTACTAAATTTCTAATTTGTATAAGGTTTCTCTTTGTAGTTTACCTTCCATGATCTTTTTGACACACACCCCACCTGGAACAGCTTCTAAATTCCAAATGACCCAATACCTAAACAGAAGGCAACCATTTTATAACTAAACACAAAATGGCTGAAGTTTAGTTTTCTTCACACACATTTGGAATCAAAGGAAACAGGGTTGTATTCAACCAAATCCTACTCAGAATAGACCCATAGAAACCAATGAACCTAAGTTAGTAATGTCCTTTATTTTCAGTGGTTCTACTCTCAGTACACCTCACATAAATTGTGTCAGTTTAAAAATTAATTATAACAAAATAAATTGCCAGATAATCTTAGTAAAGCGCTTATCTGAGCTGTTTGTACCAACTCTGCCATGAAGCTCTATTTTTATATTAAACTATATTATAAAAATAGTTCCTTTGACAATGATCTATGCCTATGGCAGAGTTAAGTAATGTGCAGCCACTCAGTCTGAATGTAGGACATGAAATCATGGTGCAGCTGTCATATAGAGGGAAAACGGCAATTTTCTAAACTTTATAGTTGCACAGCTAAATATAATAGGCCAAAATGATAAAAGAAGGAAATTAAAAATCCTTGAGGCTAATTCTGCCCTGAAGGACAGGATAGAAATTTAATAAATAAATATTTTTTATTTTGCTGATCCTTGCATAATCTGCTTTAAAAATGCTGCCAATTTCTAGAGAGATCTTGACCTTGTTTTAAAGTACAAACTTAGAAGTCCTTTTTATAATTAAACTTGCTTTTCTACTCTAAGATGCCTGACAAAAACTGATTTCGTGAGTGTAGTGATTTGATGCAAGTAAGTGAATTCCCTTTTCCTCTGCCCCATTCTCATAGAAGAACCAGTCGATTCCAGCTACCATTTTATTGACATTGAGTGAGTCATATGATCCTATGTGCAACCATGAATGAATCTTCAGTAACATGAGATTTCAGAGAAACATTATTTTGGGCTGGCTCTAAAGTAGGTTGTGCGTTCATGCTTACAGCATGTGTATCTATAAATGGTTTTTCCATTCTAATTATAAAGCTTATTTCATAACATTTTTGAGAAGTTGAATTATACACCAAAAGTCTAGTAGCCCCCTCTGCTGAGTGAATATCACACTTGATGGGACCAGTGATATGATGTGCCTGACCTGGTGAATAGCAGCAACCAAATACAAATCATTGGCCTATTTAAGGGACTACCTTTCATGCAGGGTAGGTAGAGATTAGGGTGGCAATGAGCAGAGCCACACCATACATTTGAAGCACATTCAGTGCATATACCCTTCCCCTAAAGAATTCTGGGAACTGTAGTTTCAAACTCAGAGCTGTAATGTCCTGGGGGGGGGGGTAGGCGGGGAGGAAAGAGAAGGGGGAGGGAATAAAAGGGGAGGGACATCAAGGAAAAAACACTTTAGCAATCATGCACCCCCCCACACCATTGCACCCAATTGTGTTTTGACTCTACTTGATTTTGACTTTATGCCCTATGTATAGAATGTAACCCCCATGTAAGCTGTGGGTCTAGTGTATTTTATTTTTGTTCAGTTGCATTAGAATCATAGAATCATAGAGTTGGAAGAGACCACAAGGGCCATCGAGTCCAACCCCCTGCCAAGCCGGAAACACCATCAGAGCACTCCTGACATATGGTTGTCAAGCCTCTGCTTAAAGACCACCAAAGAAGGAGACTCCACCACACTCCTTAGCAGCAAATTCCACTGTCGAACAGCTCTTACTGTCAGGAAGTTCTTCCTAATGTTTAGGTGGAATCTTCTTTCTTGTAGTTTGGATCCATTGCTCCGTGTCCGCTTCTCTGGAGCAGCAGAAAACAACCTTTCTCCCTCCTCTATGTGACATCCTTTTATATATTTGAACATGGCTATCATATCACCCCTTAACCTCCTCTTCTCCAGGCTAAACATGCCCAGCTCCCTTAGCCGTTCCTCATAAGGCATCGTTTCCAGGCCTTTGACCATTTTGGTTGCCCTCCTCTGGACACGTTCCAGTTTGTCAGTGTCCTCCTTGAACTGTGGTGCCCAGAACTGGACACAGTACTCCAGGTGAGGTCTGACCAGAGCAGAATACAGTGGCACTATTCCCTTGATCTAGATGCTATACTCCTATTGAGGCAGCCCAGAATTGCATTGGCTTTTTTAGCTGCCGCATCACACTGTTGGCTCATGTCAAGTTTGTGGTCAATCAAGACTCCTAGATCCTTTTCACATGTACTGCTCTCAAGCCAGGTGTCACCCATCTTGTATTTGTGCCTCTCATTTTTTTTGCCCAAGTGCAATACTTTACATTTCTCCCTGTTAAAATTCATCTTGTTTGTTTTTGCCCAGTTCTCTAATCTGTCAAGGTCGTTTTGAAGTGTGATCCTGTCCTCTGGGGTGTTAGCCACCCCTCCCAGTTTGGTGTCATCTGCAAATTTGATCAGGATGCCCTTGAGTCCATCATCCAAGTCGTTGATAAAGATGTTGAATAAGACCGAGCCCAAGACAGAACCCTGTGGCACCCCACTAGTCACTCTTCTCCAGGATGAAGAGGAACCATTGATGAGCACCCTTTGGGTTCGGTCAGTCAGCCAGTTACAAATCCACTGAGTGGTAGCATAGTCAAGACCACATTTTACCAGCTTCTTTACAAGAATATCATGGGGCACCTTGTCAAATGCCTTGCTGAAATCAAGGTAGGCTACATCCACTGCGTTCCCTTCATCTACCAGGCTTGTAATTCTGTCAAAAAACGAGATCAGGTTAGTCTGACATGACTTCTTTCAGAAATCCATGCTGACTATTGGTGATCACAGCATTCCTTTCTAGGTGCTCACAGACTGTTTGCTTAATGATCTGCTCCAGAATCTTCCCTGGTATTGATGTCAGACTGACTGGGCGGTAATTATTTGGGTCCTCTCTTTTCCCCTTTTTGAAAATAGGGACAACATTTGCCCTCCTCCAGTCTGCTGGGACTTCGCCTGTTCTCCAGGAATTCTCAAAGATGACTGCCAGTGGTTCTGAGATCACATCTGCCAGTTCTTTTAATACTCTTGGATGCAGTTCATCTGGTCCTGGAGACTTGAATACATCTAAACTAGCCAAGTATTCTTGTACTGTCTCCTTAGTTATTCTGGGCTGTGTTTCCTCTGCTGAATCATTTGCTCCAAATTCTTCAGGTCGGGCATTGTTTTCTTTATCGGAGAAGATTGAGGCAAAGAAGGCATTGAGGAGTTCAGCCCTTTCTGTGTCCCCTGTTTGCATCTCACCATCTTCTCCTCTGAGTGACCCCACTGTTTCTTTGTTCTTCCTTTTGCTACGAACATACCCATAAAAGCCTTTTTTGTTGCTTTTAACCTCTCTAGCAAGCCTGAGTTCATTCTGTGCTTTAGCTTTTCTGACTTTGTGTCTACATGTGCTGGCTATTTGTTTGAATTCCTCTTTGGTGGTTTCCCCCCTTTTCCATTTTTTGTACACATCCTTTTTTAATCTTAACTCAGTTAAAAGTTCTTTAGATAGCCACCCTGGCTTCTTTAGGCACCTTCCATGCTTCCGTCTCATTGGTATTGCCTGAAGTTGTGCTTTTACTATCTCCCTCTTAACAAACTCCCAGCCATCATGAACTCCCTTTCCTTTTAGTATTACTGTCCATGGGATCTCACCCAGCACTTCCCTAAGTTTTATGAAGTCGGCTTTCTTAAAGTCAAGAAATTGAGTCCTAGTATGCTTGGCTGCTCCTTTCCGCTGTATAGTAAACTTCAGAAGAGCATGATCACTCGCGCCTAATGATCCTTCCACTTCTACCCCACTAACCAGGTCCTCAACACTGGTTAGGATCAGATCTAAAATGGCTGTTCCTCTTGTTGCTTCTCCCACTTTCTGGACAATGAAGTTGTCTGCAAGGCCAGTGAGGAATCTGTTTGACCTTATGCTCTTGGCTGAGTTTGACATCCAACAAATTGGATAATTGAAGTCCCCCATTACTACTATCTCCCTTCCTTTTGCATGCTTGGCCATCTGTTCCAGGAAGGCATCATCTATGTCCTCTGTTTGGCTTGGGGATCTATAGTAAACTCCCACAATGAGGTCACTGTTATTCTTCTCTCCCTTAATTTTGACCCAAATGCTCTCACTTTGGCTTTGAGGTTCTAAATCTTGGATCTCTTCACAGGTGTACACATCCCTGACATATAACGCCACTCCTCCTCCTTTCTTGTCTGGTCTGTTTCTCTGAAATAGATTGTATCCCTCCATTATTACATTCCAATCGTGGGACTTATCCCACCAGGTTTCAGTGGTGCCTATTATGTCATATTTAGTTTGCTGTACCAAGAGCTCAAGCTCATCTTGTTTATTTCCCATGCTTTGCGCATTAGTGTACAGACATTGAAGTCCATTAATCATTCCCCCGTGTCTCTTATTTAAGGATTTTTTCCTCCCACCACTAGGTCTGCGTGCTGTTTGCTCCATTTGGTCTATGACATTTGGATGATCATCTTCATCAATTGATAGACTCCTACCTTCATTAATTATGTCTCAATTTGTTTCTGTACCTATAGATTAGCATCTGCAAATTTTATGTAAATATGCCTTTCTGTCCATTTTTAATGATACAGTTTCCACTCTTTGTGGCTGGGTGAGTGGGTGGGTGGTTTGCTAGTAACTATCCTAGTAGAAGTGGGTGGAGATTGACATTATGTGACATTTTTGCCACAATCTTTGGTGATGTTCTAAAGTTCATCACAACTGGGGCTGAGACTGTAACTGAGCTACCACTGCATAGAACAAGTTTTTATTTTAGGGGCAGACATTCTGTTAGCAATAATGTTACTTTTGTGGCAAATTTGTTGGCTCTCCAAAGCAGGGGTCGGCAAGGTTTACCTCGCATGGTCCAGTTCACTCCAGCAGAGATACTTTTGTGTGCCGGATTGCACGTGCGTGTGAATGCGCGCACCCGCGATTTCCGGCGTCTGTGCAGACATGATGATCAGCGCTGTGGAAGCGAGTCCCCGCTCCATGCTGTGCCAGTTTAGCGCAGTGGGCGGGGACTCGCCGGGCAGGCGACTCGGTTCAGGGGCGGCTTATGGGCTGGTTAAACAACCCCCGTGGGCCGCTTGTGGTCCATGGGCCTTAGGTTGCCTAACCCTGCCCCAAAGCCTTTGAGATAAAATTATGTCTTATTTGGTGATTCCTTATCCTGCAGTCTCCAGCCCTTTCACTTAGTAGTACATTGGTACCTTGGGTTAAGTACTTAATTTGTTCCGGAGGTCTGTTCTTAACCTGAAACTGTTCTTAACCTGAAGCACCACTTTAGCTAATAGGGCCTCCTGCTGCCACCGTGCCACCGGAGCACGATTTCTGTTCTCATCCTGAAGCAAAGTTCTTAATCTGAGGTAATATTTCTGGGTTAGCGGAGTCTATAACCTGAAGCATATGTAACCTGAAGCGTATGTAACCTGAAGCGTATGTAACCCGAGGTACCACTGTAAAGTACATATCCAATTCCACAGCAGGAATAGGAAATGGAATGTCACAGGGATAGGCTAGAAAAAGGGATTCTTTAAAAAAGAAGCTTTTTATTTTTTCTTTCCTCCAAAGAGCTCAGGGCAGCATGCATGGTATTTCCGTCCTCATTTTATTCTTACAATCGTGTGTTGAAGTCAGTCCAAGAGATTGGCCCAATAAACTTATGGCTGGGCAGAGATTTGAACAGAGGCCACTCTGGTCCCTACTCTTCCATTACTAGTAAGGAGTTGTAGGATAGAGCAGAACTAGAACTAATACCGGACTAAATTAGTGCTGATTAATCCCAAGAGACATGTATTGACCCATCTTTAATGGGAAACAAAGAACAGCTTTTAGAATGTTCATTCCCATGCCAGGCCACTTCATCAGTTATCTATGCCTCATTGTAGTCTTCACAGATCACTTCAACTGTAGAAAGTTAAATGTGTAAAGACAATATAATGTGGTTACTTTTAGTAAAAAAATGGATACTCTCAATAATTCTGTCTAACAAACAAAGCAAGAACAATCTGTTTCTTAGATTGTTTTTTTGTTTCTTTAGGCAAAATTATCCCTTTTCCAAAGAGCAGTTTCTTCCTCCTGCCAGAACTAATGTGCAAATGAAGGGGAAAAGCAATAGGCTTTTGGAGCAGAACATTGCAATATCATCTGGAATGGCTCAAGTCATACGCTGCCATAAGCATTATGGGAAGCATGGCTGTGACTCTGCTCCAACTAAAGTCTAGATTGGCATTCTAGTATTTATTTAGTGGGTTTCTATCCTGCTTTTTTTAACTGAGTTCTCAAAGTGGCTTACAATGTAACAAAATGCAGGTAATACATTAAAAGCTCCACACCTTTGGGGGTGGGGAGAACAAGTCTGGCTGATATCTTCACCCCCTTTCTATCCATATGTTGATTTTTAAGTTGTTTGTAATAAAATGGACAACGCTCCTAATCAAAGAAGACCCAGGGAACCAGAAGCAATGCACTTTAAATCAGTGTGTCAAGTTGATAGCTTAAATGAACAATTATTGCCTTATTCTGCCATTTAAAAAAATGCAATTCTGGAAAATAGATGTAGGTTAGGGGTAAGGCAGTTCACATGATGTTTGCAGAAGCCTCACAAGCTATATATCAAACTAAGAATTAGATCTTTTTAATGTTCAAGAAAGAAAACTCAGAATCTCAAGAAGTCATTTCATGCTAGAATGCCAATTCACACAAAGTGTAATGAGCATCTCTAATTCTTCCAACTGCCTGTAATAAAATTACAGCATGCAAGTGCATGTGTAGTTTGGTTTTTTAAAAATTAATTGGGAGCACTAAATTAGTTCAGTGCTGATTATTTCTCAGTGCTATTGAGTACCAGCATTTTGCATCCACTTTTGGCCTGTCATATGCACAGAATTGTCCCATGAAAATTATAGCCTACCATATTATGTTTATTATAATGCCACATGAGCTAGGAATAACGGTTAACTATGAGAAGGTGCTCAGATCCGGCTAAAGTTGGTTATGATTGACTAAGGCTGCAGATTGTTCTCAAAGGCTTCGTACACAGAGCTACAATTCCCAGTGTGTTTAACCTATAGTTCCCAAGATTCTTCGGAGGAAGTCATGTGCTTTAAATATATAGTACATGGTGAACATGTGAAATAGGCCCAGTCTGAAAACAACTGTTTTCTGGAGGCATTGCACTTGAAAGTTGAGATGGACAAATCTGACAGTTTCTGATCTGTCAGGTTTTGTGGGGGTTTTTGCATGTTTTTACCCATAATTTCATGCTACTTCTGCATTAATCCTCTCAAAATGCATATTTATGTTTATGTGTGTTCTCAAAGTATATATTTAAATATATATTCTGAGATAATTTTTAAATTGCTGAGGTGCATTGCAATGTTTGGAGAAGTGTAAAATCCAATAGATTGCTGAATTCTGATCCGCACAGTAGTCTGAGATACTATATTTCATATAATAATTTATGAAAACTGAATTCTTCTAGCATTCATGTCTCAGAGGGGGAGCATGTCCTCACTTCATTGTAACAAAAATGTTTTGTGAGCATCTAATTCTTGCTGACTGGTCGTCATGACTGGTTGCTTGCATTATGTAGGCTTCCCCCCCTCGCTAAGTGTTTTTGTGTTTTGTTCTATAAATTTCCAGTAATACAACTGTCTTGAGTGATTAATTATAATAAAGGGTGATCTGGAAGATTGACAGATGATCAGCTAGACAATTAAGTTATTCATTTGTATGTGCAGAGCACACAGTGGTGGGAGGCAGTAGTTGATGTATAGGAGCATATTTCAGAGCTGTATGCATTCCCACACATATAACTGCTATCTTGTAATTCAGATTTGGCCTTAAAGTACAACAATCAGTGTGCTTCCCTTGTTCGTGCATAAAATAACCACACACTCCAGTCTGCTCTATTTGAAGCCTAATTTCAGTGAGGGGAGAGGATCCAGTGGTACCAGGAAAGGCCCATACGGGCATAACTGCACTCACAGGTCCTAGAATGGAAATTGCACTCTGTGAGTATAACTTTCACTATCTGAGGGCCAAACTATTTGTTGTTATTGTTTAGTCGTTTAGTTGTGTCCGACTCTTCGTGACCGCATGGACCAGAGCACGGCAGGCACTCCTGTCTTCTGCTGCCTCCCGCAGCTTGGTCAAACTCATGTTCGTAGCTTCGAGAACACTGTCCAACTATCTCGTCCTCTGCCGTCCCCTTCTCCTTGTGCCCTCAATCTTTCCCAACATCAGGGTCTTTTCCAGGGAGTCTTCTCTTCTCATGAGATAGCCAAAGTATTGGAGCCTCAGCTTCAGGATCTGTCCTTCCAGTGAGCACTCAGGGATGATTTCCTTAAGAATGGATAGGTTTGATCTTCTTGCAGTCCATGGGACTCTCAAGAGTCTCCTCCAGCACCAGAATTCAAAAGCATCAATTCTTCGGCGATCAGCCTTCTTTATGGTCCAGCTATCACTTCCATACATCACTACTGGGAAAACCATAGCTTTAACTATACGGACCTTTGTTGGCAAGGTGAGGTCTCTGCTTTTTAAGATGCTGTCTAGGTTTGTCATCGCTTTTCTCCAAAGAAGCGGGCGTCTTTTAATTTCGTGACTGCTGTCACCATCTGCAGTGATCATGGAGCCCAAGAAAGTAAAATCTCTCACTGCCTCCATTTCTTTCCCTTCTGTTTGCCAGGAGGAGATGGGACCAGTGGCCATGATCTTAGTTTTTTTTATGCTAAACTACATGTGATGCTAAATGTGTAGAAATGTATTAAGTACTAGGTGCTGTGCCTTTGCTTGCCAACTCTACCTTACCCCCAATCCTCCTCAAAGCCATTTACCCTTCTCCATACTTCTTGCCAAACCTACCACCTTCCTTTGCCCCTTGCAAAGATAACCCAGCAAGTCCAAGCTTACTGTGACAGCCACCTGATTTTCTCCACACTCATACCCTTGCATTTCTAACCTCTGCTGTGGTGATTTCCCTAACACCAGCATCCAGGAATATAGCTAGGACTGGCTAGAGGCAGCAGGCAGCAGGAGAACATGACAGTGGAATGTCTTTGGGAGCAGGTGTGTGTATGTGTGTGGAAAGGAGATTGTTGCTGTGGCCCCAGTGCCTGCTATTTGCACTAGAAAAACCTATACGGTGAATAGGGTCTCTCTTACACCATGAAATAGCAGGTGTGGGACTGAAATTGGCCCCTTGCATCTGCAATCTTGCTTTAAAAATCCATTCAAGTAATTGCTGATTTCATGCTTTTGTCTCAACTACTTTGGCTCTTGTACTGAGTGATAGTGCTTTATCACTGAAAACTAGGATAACAGTTATCCCTGAAATTAGTGTACTGAAGCTGTGGTTAGGTAGGTGAGGGTTGGCCAACTGAACTTGAACCCAAGTTTTGGAGGGGTAGGTTTATCTATGACTGATGGGATTGTAACTTTCCCACTGGAAGAGGGTTGTAGTCTGGGAGCTATTTTTGATCCAGGTTGCTGCAGTGGCCAAGGAAGAAAGAGGGAGCCTGGCCCCCCGGGTGAAGGAGGAGGCAGCGGCAACATCAAGCAGCCCTTTTCCACAAGGTGTGGATGAGGTGACTTGCACCCCACACCTTGTGGGAGCAGTGCTGAGGCTGCCTGGTGCTGGGAGTGGAGGGAGAGTACTGTTGTGCTCATTTCCTGCTTGTGGGCTTCCCATAGGTCAGGCACGTCCAACAGGTAGATCGTGATCTACCAGTAGATCACTCTGGACGTCTGTGGTAGATCACTGGCTCCCCCCAAAGAAGCTCAACAACTTTGGCTCCCTTAAAAAAGCTCAACATTTTAGCCCTACACCCCCCCTAAAATGGTGCTCTCCTCTTCCCTAAAAAGCTCAACAACTTTGACCTGAACCCCCCAAAGCGGGTAGATCACTGCCAGTTTTTAACTCTGTGAGTAGATCGCAGCCTCTTGGAAGTTGGCCACCCCTGCCATAGGCCATCTGGTTGGCCAGTGTGAAAAAGGATGTAGAACTACATGGTCCTTCGGTCTGATCTAGCAGGGTTCTTCATATATTCAAACTGCTGTTCTGTAATTTCATAAATCTCTGGTCTGTATTAGGCAGCATTTTTTTACTTCTCTTGAAGAATCAGATACTCAGTTTGGGTGTGTTCCTGGCTCATTACTCAAATTTTCAAATGGTAGTAGTGGCCTGGAGCACTTTCCAGCAGCTTTGGCTTGTGTACATTGATAAAATGGATCTGCCCACAGTCATTCATCTGCTTGTTACATTCAGATTTGATTATCGTAATGTGGTTATGTTTCCTGCCACTAAGTGAACATCTTTACTCTTCATGGCTTCCTCTACTGAAACAGCACTTTATCCTCTGTAACTCTGTATTTTCAATTTTACTTAATAATGACAATTTGTTTTACATATATAACATCCTTAGTCACTTTGATTGACTCTCCCCGCCCCCCCCCCCAGTTTCCAAATTTCCCCTTTTTATTTTCATTGCATCTAATTATTTATCCACTTAATTTTTACTTTAAATTTCTCATCATGCTTCTCACTTTAGTTCATAAATGCTACAACAATCCTGCTAATGTCTCAACGTTCTTGCAATGTTCTTTGAAATAAACTATAAAGTTTTTCCAATCTTGACTAAATTTTCCTTCATCTTGGTGCCTGATCTTCATGGTTAATTTTGCCCTTTCGGCATAGTACATCATCTTTATCCTCCATCCTTCTTTCGTTGGTAGACACTCATCGTTCCACTTCTGGGCAAGCAGCATTCTGGCAGCTGTGGTCGCATACATGAACAGTCGCTTTTGCTTCTTTGATACTTCCTCTCCTAAAATTCCTCTGGTTTTCTAACAAAAAACCTCTGGTTTTCTAACAAAAGTTTACAAATTTTTTTTCATTTCATTGTATATCATTTCCCAGAAGCTTTTTACCTTTTTACATGTCCACCATGTACCTTCTTATTCTTTAAATTTCCAACAGATATTAAATGAATTTTTGTACATCTTAGTAAGCTTTACCAGAGTTAAATACCATCTATACATCATTTTCATATAGTTTTCTTTTAGTGAACTAAATTCCGTAAATTTCTTTCCACAGCTTTCCCCATGATTCAAGTGGTATGTTATATCCTATATCATGTGCCCAGTGTATTATTACTGCCTTTACCTCTTTGTCTTTCATCTCCCATTCCAACAGGAGCTTGTACATTTTTTATAACAATTTCTAATTATTATCCAGTAATTCCTTTTTGAACTTTGAGAATTCCTTCCCAAAGCCCATCTCTTTATCACTTCTAAATATGTGAATTGGTTAGAAATATTGTAACCAATGTGTTAACATAGATTTTATATCATTATATTCCTTCATCTTTAATTTATAATCTGATTCTGTTAACAGCTAATTTATATGTTGGCCAATTGCCTTTCATATATTCTCTGTAACTTTCATGTCTCCTGTGCACTTTCTTACTTACCCAGCTAACTAACATACAGTGAGAAAGCATGGTGTTGCAGTCAAGGCATTAGACCAAGGTTAAATGGAACAATTAATTTAAAGAGAATTTATTTTATTCTCAGATTTTAAAATGAAAACTTAAAACCTTTTTCAAATTTCAGCCTTCAAATTTAACCACTTCCCCTCTTGCATAGCTGTGAAATGCATGGTTGTTTTTAATTTGTTTGCTTCTCCTATCATTAGTGTCCAATGCCATTCCATTTAAGAACGGCAAGAAGAGTGCCAACATGATCATATGATATATATCATTACAGTGGTTTATTTTAAGCAGGCAATTCCTACCCCTCACCCCCATCTAATTTGAATGTCTTGTGAAATTAAGTGCACATTTAGTTTTATTCTTCTGTATCAAACTGATACAAACTTTTGTAATATTTGTTGGAGGGAGTCCAGAAAGTATACCCTCTGACTTCCAAACATTTTTGTATCTGATTTAGGACATATTTTTAATTGCATAATAAACAACACTGCAGGAGACAGCATACAAAGTAGCAAAAAACTAGGGCTTGAGGATGCTGTTAATTAGAAGGTGTAATTCTGTATCTGTTGCTGGACTTTCACTTATGTTTGCAAACAGTGGATTGATACTCTGCTTACACATCTGAAAAACTAATGCATAGAAAACATGTTGGGGGTAAGCTAGAACTTGTGTGAAACACAATGCCATGTCATGTAAAATTGGTGGTATTTTTATTTATTGTGAAGACATGCACGCTTCATTCCCAAAGCTACCAGGGAAGCTTAGAGTTAGAATTTTCTGTTTCTGCAAAATAATATGTTGTTGCTGATCACTTAAGTCATAATTATTAGCTACTTTAAAAATATGATGTTTTTCTTCTTCCCACTACCTGAGGTTTCAAATTGCAAAATTGCTTGCTATCATAGTCATAAGCTAAATAATGTCTCACTTTGGATTTACTTGAAATAGGGAATCCCCTATCACCTCTAGCATAGCTTATAGAATCTATGCTGTAGATGGATAACTGGTAGATCTTGGGCCTCGTTGAGTCATCTTGGGATTGGGAGAATGTGGTACTGCTTCTTAGCTCCCATGTGTTATGAATAAGACTGACCCAAAGGCTTCTGTAGCATCACAGCTGTTGATGGAATTATCTCTCATTTCTGAATGAGCCAGCTGCGTTCTTCACCATGGGAGGATGAATACTATGTAGAAAAAACTACTGGGGGTAGTGGTGGGGAAATGCTAAGACCTTATGGCTGGAGGAGCTTCTGCTCTAGAACACTAAAGAAAGCCTGATCCCACCATCTACTAAACTAAAGAACCTGGCCTTTGATACTCTTTGGGGTGGGTGTGTGGGTGGGTGTACAGCCTATTATGTCAGGTGGGAGGCAGGTGAGTATGGTTTGGGGGAAACTACTTCATGGGCTAAATGGGGAGAGCTGGTGGGCCAAATTTGGTCCACAGACCAGAAGTTTCCTTAAGGGTGCCAGTAGCAACAAAGGGTGATAATGATATTTGCAGAGATCTGGTTGTTTGGTATGGATTTAGGTAGTCACAGTTTTGGAGTAAGATGGATGATGAGCATGTATTGCAAAGGAGGCAGGAGCTACAGAAGAAGGCTTGCTTTTTAAACTTTACTGACATTCTGCAATAATCTACTCTTCCTTTTCAAATCACACCAAAACTTTATTGCTATGGTCAATAACCAGTACTACTATTCATTTTCTAGATAACCTTTGTGACAAGATGGCTGACCAGCACCAGGATTTCAATATGACAGATGACCATTTGGTGAGCCAAGCTAGATGGAACCAGACAGGTGAGCCCGATCGGGTGGGAGACAGGAAGGAGCTTCTTCCACAGGATGGAATCCAGGATGTTGGTTCACAGTTTGGAGAAAGGCTGTATGTGGGGATGGAGCCTGGAAGTATAAATGGGTTAAGGAAAGGTTAGTCATGAATCCTAGTCAAAACTACTATTGTGCATGTTATTGCCACTTGCTGCCACCTTTACTGCTTAAATGTCAGTTTCCTAACAAGGAACTTAAATAATTGCTGTTTAAGATGGTTTTATTTATTTATTTATTAAATATCCATACCACCCTTCATCCAAGGATTACAGGTTTATAATACGAAAGCAAAAGAATACATAAAATAGTAACAACAAAAAACAAAAAAACAATAACCACCCCACAGTGTTTAAAACACCATATAATGTTTAATTAGTAAAAGGCCTGAGAGAAGAGGAATGTTTTTGTCCGGCACCTAAAGGTATGTAACGAAGACGCCAGGTGAGCCTTCCTGGGGAGACCATTCCACAAATGGGGAGTCACCGCAGGAAAGGCCCACTCTCATGTTGCCACCCTCAAGACCTCTTGTGGAGAAGGTACATGAAGAAGGGCCTCAGATGATGATTGCAGGGTCTGGGTTGGTTCATATGAGGAGAGGCAGTCCTTGAAGTATTGTGGTCCAGAACCAAAGTGGTGCCACCCACCCCTAACTCAGACAGCTGCTCCAGAAGGATACCATGGTATTGAAATCCACTGAGAGGTTGAGGAAAATTAACAAGGACACATTTCCCCCATCTCTCTCCAACATAGATAATCACACAGGGTGATCAAAGCATTTTCTGTGCCACAACCGGGCCTAAACCTGGTTAGTGAACTGAGTTAAACTACAGTTGTCTGTTTTGGGTGTAACAGGGAACTGTAGAGTAAGCTGAACTTAAACAAACCCAATGCAGATTATTTGTTGGTTGAAAAGGGAGACAATAACGTATTTGTTATTATTTGATTGCAGTGTTCCCATTTTCAAAGCTTCTACAAAGTGGTTGTGTTGTCTTTACAGTAAGAGGCAAATCTTAAATTAAGAAATAGATTCACAGAGTATTTATGAAATGTTACAGTAAAGGAAAGATATTTACAAATTAACAGCTTTTTCTCCAAGCATCCTTGTCCCTTGAATATTATGTTAAACTCTGGTCTGGGCTATGTGTGACATGTCTCTGTGTAACGTAATGTATATCTCTGTGCATGTATGTATTTGTGTGTATTTCAGAATTTGGAAAACTGTTTCTCATAGATTTCACTTACTATGTGAAGAGATATATTCTACAGTTACAAAACACCATATTTTCTCTGTGGACTTTTAAAAAAACCAATGTAGTTGTCATTTTTCTGAAACCTTGAAGAATAGTTCTAGCATCCCCTCCCTAGATATCAGGGGTTACCTCTTCTTAGTGTGCATTCATGTGTTGCATTGTTTTCTTCAGTGTTATCTGTAATACTGGTTGTTGAAAGTTTCAAGGAGTATCAGTGTCAGTACTCATCACTGAACAAAGTTGATCAAGCCACTGTCCCATAGCACATAAAAAGTGGTATTGTGCATGCTTGGAAGTAAGCTTAACTCAGATTAGTGGGAGCATCCAAGTACATTTCATACTGGATGGATAACAGAGTACAATCTTAAACCAACCAGTTTGTGTACCCAGAAGCAAGGAGCAAATTGGCATCAAGTGCCAGAGATATCTATAAACATAGTAGTATAAGAATTGAGGTTCAGTATTCTGTCAGTTGCCAGCCACATGCTCCAAGGAATTCCAAAAGCAAAACTTTAAGGTAGTATTTATTTAATAGGTATAATGTAATCTGCTTGTGGAAATCATTTCCCCATAACCACCTTTTTTCAGTACCATTTCACTGTAGCATTGTCTATGGCACATGTGCAACTGCCGTACACTGACAGGCCACTGGTTTAACTAGCCCAGCATTGTCTACTGCAGCTCTCTGTTGTCCCAGTGGACCATTTGCATACACAGCATATGCTGCACCACACTAAACTATGAGTCCTCCCATTAACCCAGGACCCACGCATACAAGTGAGATCTGCTGGGATGAAGCTGTCCGGAATGGCTAATTCCTTTTAATTGCTGTGGAAGTTCCAGAGCAGGGTTGGGTTTCCCCATTTGGGCTGCCAGGCTGTTTTCCCCAAACTATGTCCACCTGCCCCACACCTGATGTAATATGTGATGTCAAGTGTGCAGGAGGCAAAGATGTGGCCACAGAAATCAGGATTGAACTACGTGTGCATCTTGCTTGATTTGTGTGCGCCAGCTTGGGATCCACCTCAGTGGTTTATTTTTCAGCTTTGCTTTTAGATGTTGCCAGGCTTCAATCATTTCCCCAGGAGATGATTAGTTATTATCAATAGTATTTCTTAGAGTGGTGAATGGCACTATTTAGTGGGAAGAAACTCCAATGAAAATCCTCATTATTACATATTTTTACATGGCTGTTTTTTTGTTTATATTTTAAAATTTTATATATGGATGTTTTATGATGGCCTATATTTGTAATGCCTAATAAAGGCTTGGTGAAGTAAGTAGATTAGTTATTAATTCCCTATCCTTGTGATCATTTGGAGATAATTTCTTGGAGTATCATCTGTGCAACAAGTTGAAACATCAAGAGTGTTCATGGAGGCATTCTGAGTTGCAGATACCAGATTATAGAATTACTTATTCCTATTTGAGCTTGATCCCTTCTGCCTTCTATAGTGCTTATCTCCTCAAGCAAGCCATGTTAATGCAAAGAGAGTCTGAAAAGTCCATCCCCCCTTTCTCACTAATTCTCGCACCCACACATACTCTCCCTCTCTCACACACAATCCCTCCCAGTGTTAACTCTGGTGAAGAACATGGGATAATTGCAGACTCTTAATCTTGGACAAAAACCTGTAACTTATCAAACTGCATCTCCCCCCTCTCAGCTGAGTTTGTGACAGTAACAATTAACTATGGATTGCTAGACCTCTGAGGGCAGCCCCCATTTGCCTCAGATGGCCTCAACTCTTTGTAATAAGACAGTGCTCTAGTGTCTGGAGCTTAGCTCACACAGTCAGTCCAGAGACCTATGGTTCTCATAACAGTGCAAAACTTAAGAAGCAATGTTCTTTGTATAATGGAAAGTCCTTGAAACATTGTGGTGATAGCTAAGGAGTGAGTTTGCCACTCGGGATGAGGCAGACCTAATGACACGATCCAGGATATGAGGAGGAACAAGGCATAAGGAGTATTGTAGTGGATTTCCTGGTAAAAACACAAAGAGAAATGGTTGGACACAGTATTAAACATATTTTGGCTCAGCCTTGATTTTTATACTCATGGCAGGATCTTTCCAGACTGATTTGTTATGGGACATGGCAGCAAAAGTCTGGTGACTATTCTGTCCTTTACCCCTTATGAAATCAGTAATAATACCACAGGAAAGTTTTTATCTGTGAGAGTTGGTTACAGCACCTGCTAGAAAATGTTTACCGTGGGGTACTGTGGGATTATTTGCTGCTGAAGACTTTATCTCTGACTAGTGTGAGGAGCAGCAGAAGAGAGTTGTAGAAATTAGTTTATAGCTAGCTCAAGCCAGTTTTAGAGTTGCTTAAATGAGCCTCTTCAAAAACAGTGTGCACTGTTGTATACTCAGTGCCAAGCTTTTTCGTAAAAAAAAAAAAAAAAAAACACCACCCAGCAGAGAAATACAGCTGAGATCCCAATTGTGGGGGATGTTCCTGTTGATGCCTAGGAAGAATAACAACCTGCCTTGTCTCTACTTACAACAGAAATAATAAGATGCAATAAAAACAGCAAAGATACCTAGCCAGCAAATAAAACTTTTAACAGCAGTAGCAGTAAAATATATAACATGAGCAGAAGGATTACATACCAATTATGGCAAGACCAAGCTATACAGTACCCCCTCAAAATCCATAAAGCCTTCCTAAGCATTAATTCTTAATTCCGTGGTGGAAGGCCAGCAAGCAGGAAACAAAAATCACTTTCTTGAGCCGGGGTGTTCCAAAGTCTGGGCCCGACACAAGAAAAAGCCCACTGACTCCTTCAAACCAAATGTCTGTTTGAAAGCAATGAAAGGTCTCTGTAGAGGACCTTTGTGTGTAGTCAGGCTCATACAGAAGGAAGTTACCCTTCACATATCCACTGTGCCCTTATGTAGTTACCTTTTTAATCTCCGAAAGAGCAGTAGATAGATATGACAGATATGTCATAATTAGTACATTTATCTGTCCTCTTCAATAGAACTCAAGATGGTGTTGCCAGGGAGGCTCCTACACAGGCACTGACTAGACATAAGAGTCGATCAGTTGCTGCATGAGGTGCCTTCAGGCCCTCATGTCTCCATAGCATCAGGACTATTAACCTCACAGTTAATCAGAGCTCAGGCTGCATTTTGGCTTAACTTCAGAACTACCTTGTTGTTTTCAATCCACTTCACTTTGAAATATCAAATCCTTGACCTTTTCACTTGGAGAAATATGCAGTATGTGGGGGCTTTCCTTCTGTTCCATACAGAAACTTCTTAATGATCTCCCTTAATGGAACTATTTAGTTGTTAGTGCAAATAGGAGGAGAAAGTGAGGGTATTCTTGCAGTCCTTTCTCCTTCCACCATTTGCACATATAAATAAAGTACCCATTGACTTCCTCTTCAGCTGACTTTGCCTCCATGTATAGGCTCTTGGCATTACCTCCCAAACCACATGCACCACTACAAATATTTCCATGCTGTTGTGATTTGTATGCACGTCACCAATTTATTGTGATTGTCCAGAGCCACTTGGAAAGCACTTAGCTGCAGGTAAGCAACTTCCATTTTTCTCTCTGTGCAGTTTTGGTTCTCTTGGACTTAGAATTATGGGGTGGGGGCTAGAGTAACTTTTCGTTGTAACCACAGCCTGCCTTTGTCTACTTCCTGGCTCATGATTCTTGTCCATTTACAACATTCAGTCATTAGGGCTGCCTCCTGATACAGGGGAGAAAATCAAGTCATCTTTATATCGTACAGGTATAAAGGAATTGATAAAAGTTCTGAAAAGTCTGTTATGTCAGCAGAGAGACTAAAAAAATGAGGTCCACAGTAACACTTTCTCAAATTATTCTCAGTAGACACTCTGCATGTTGCCCAAGCCCACATATCTAAGAACACCCCACATTCTTCCCCTCTTCAGACAGTAACATCTTTTGGGAGACTAAAGAGGCTCAGATCCTGAAGAAAATAGAGAATTATGTCCCCAAACGCTGCCACAATTCAAGCTCATTTTTGTCACTAAGTCCTTTATGCATAAATTGTAAGAGGTTGTGGATTCCTGCTCTTCTGGACGCCCTGTTACAAAAAGTAGATATCTACCTCTTGATTCTAAAAGTGGGAATTGGCAAATTCCTGACAACAGTGACCAACTGTGGTGATGAATGACTTATTTACCTTTACAGAATAAATTGCTCTGAACATTTTTTGTTTGCTTTCTTATGTAAAGAACCCCTTATTACTGTCATGCTCTAGTATTTGGAAGTGCACTTTCATGCAAAGCAAGGCATGGCCCACAAAATTCTTAAAATGGTAGTAGTAATGATCTGAACCTAGTAGTAAAAGGGGAAAAAATCTGTCATCTTTGGACTTCTTGATTTTTTGCTTTCGTTTTTGTTGTCAGTTGATGCACCTCACTGATCAGTTGCTTTTAACAGTTTCACCTTAGTTGCTTTGATGCTGCCACTGAAACTTGAATTTGGCGTTTTCTAGTCCTGCCTTTTCTTGCTAATGCCTGATATTTCTGCTAGCTGACGGTCACATATGCATGCACACTCTTTGCATTATGAAGATGAATTCAAACACATTTTGCACCAAGGACAGGCCATACTCCAAAACTGATCTCCTTTTGCTGAGTGCTGAATGTGTGTATTTCCAGGCTCTCCCCTCCAGATACCAGTTGATGATGGATCTGATGAACCAGAGTCTGAGGCTTCTGATGCTAAGAGTACCCCAACTGTGGAAGGTGGGAACTCTTTGTCTCGTTACTTTGAAATTCACAGCAGTCAGCACTTTATTTTTTAGAAGTGCACAAATATGTTTCCCTCCCAAATAAGCAGAGACTTTCTTTCATTGTTGCTTCCAATTTTAAATTATCTGTATTTAGTTTTGACAGTTGCTGACACAAGAATCACAATACACATCTACACTCAGCCAAATAATATATTCAAGGACCTTGATAGGGTGTTAGATTTTGACATTCTTTTAACAGTTATTATCCAGTAAGAAATTAAACAGAAAAACTTTGTCAGCAGGAAGGCCCTTTCCAGCCCACTGAAGAAAATTCAGACTGTAGCCACTTTCTCTTAAGGCTCTATCTATACTACTGGTTTACTTGATTTCACGAACTCTGGTCTTCCTACAGCATCTACACTGTAAATTTCTAAGCATAATAGGGATTTGTATTGTATGCAAGCTTAACTAGACTGATGTCTTACATACTGCAAACAAACTGATGATGTGCTAGTCATTTATGAGCAGAAAGAAATATTGTTCATTAATACATTATAATCTAGAAATCATTCTTGCGCACCACAGGTGAGTGGATGGGTAGTTTAAAACCTACTTGCATGGTTAAGAGTAGAATATACTGTTTGAAGTGGGATAAATTTCCACACTATAATTTAAAAGTTAGTCATGTGGCAGAATTCCAATTTCTCTCTCTCTGATTGTGCCACATTTGCCTGTTAAGCCCTTTAGCTTATCGAAATACATGCAAAATTGCACCCTTGAGTGAAGTTATTGTTCTCTCTTCTGTTCCTCGTCTAAACTGAGCACATTTGTAGCATAAGATTGACCTGAATCCAGTGCAATGGGAAAGTCTTAGGTGAGGATGGCCGAGTTACTCAACCTGATTTGGGAGTAGGCAAAATGTAGGTGACAAAAGTTGATAGGGGGGAAAGCCACGAAAATAATGCGAGTCAACTCTTGGCCAGAATGACTCAAGGTAACCTGTAGTGTATGCATGTCCTTATTGGTATATTTAAAGCTACATCTCAAAAATATTGAAATGAAACTTGGTGGCGTTTTTTGTGGGAGAGAGGGAGAATTAAATTATTTTTCTCTTTTGGGCTGGAAATGCTCTTGAGGATTCAGATATCAAAAGTGTTCTACACTTATAACTACTTGTTCCATTAGATATTATTTTTTGGTAACACTAATCTGTGAAACCTGGCAACTAGAATCTTATAGATTGGGCATCTTGAAGAATCATTAAATCCATAAGGTAAGCAATTTTCTAAATGTTCTTTCGGTGACAACCAAATGCACACAATTTTGGCAACAAATATCAAAAGATTGAACAATACACAAAACTGAAGCAAATTTATTTGTAACCATATCCTTAGAACATCATCAAACAGAAATATTTTGAAGGATATCAGACATTTTGGCATCAGTAGCGTTACGGAAATCAACAAAAAAGGGGAAAGATCTTGTAAAAATTATTCACTCTTTAGCTGAAGAAGGACAATGGATCTATGTGCCAGTTCTTTGAAAAGGGCCAAAATAGCTAACATAATAATAGTTTATCACTTGTTTCTCTGGGCTCCTTTGGGAGCAAGGGCAGAATATAAATTTAATAAGTAAGCCAGTCAAGTCAACTTTGCTGTCCCTAGATCTCTTCTCTCAGAAAAAAAATGGAGGTGAAAGTAAAAAAAAAAAATCTCCCATTGTACTCCCATTGTCTGTCTCATTGTTTGTCCTGTCTATGTTCTGTCTCTTGTTTTGCTTGAGTGAAAAACGTGGGTTAAGGAGTTGGTAGTGGAGCATTAATTGTATACTCTGTAACTTGCCATGAGTGGTAAGTTAAGGCCTTTAACACCACTGACCTACCCAAGAAAACAGACACTGCACATGCTTGGGAAGTTTCTGGTGTCATGTTTCTGACACCAGGCTTAGTGGTGAACCCTCTGTTCTTTGTATGGCCACTTTCCTATTCTGATCACCCATAAACACAAACCTATGCCACATGTGCCAGGGCTCAGTTTAGGTATCCCCTTTATCTGGAAGAAGCAAAAATGAGTCCATGAAAGTCTGCCACCTACAAACCTCTGGATGACTCCATGAGCTGACAAGTAAACATGGGGGTGAGGAGAACTACACATTTTAACTTCAAGGAGGTGGAATGAATTGAACAAGGGTTTTGGATGTGAGCTTCAGGTTCAAATTCCTTTTCAAGCTTGCAGTTTGTGTGGCTTTGAGCAATAATTAGTATGCAGGTTTATATCCCAAACCTTTTAGGTTTAATTGGCTCTTGTTTCTGGATGCAAACCCCATCCTCATCTCATCTGAAGAAAACATGGTACATGACTGCCTTTGAGTTGCCATCTTTTACAGCAGGCTATTACTTCATTTTCTTCAAGTAGCTAATATCTGAAGAATTTTGTTTTTCAGTGCTTTTAATGTGACAGTTGCTTCATTTTGCCTTTTTGTTTCAGATGCTACTGCTCCATTAGTGGAGGAGAGAGTGCATGAGAATCGAAATGCAACTCGCCAGCATGCAGAGATACCTGAAGGAAATACAGGTGAGGCCTCTTAGGAAGAAAATGGTATGAAGAAAAGATTGAAATAGGGCCTCTTCACACAGGACCAAATTCCTTCCTAGTATGTTTAGTATATATGTGCTTTGCATTAGTTATTAATAACACACACCCCTACAAATTAAACTATTAAAGATCCATGTGAGAAGACATCTTTTGCTGTGTTTTAAGGGGAGATCTCAATATTTATACATGTGTGCACCATTTATAACTGATGCAAAATTTATGTATTCTGTTTGTGTATATGTATGTATCATAGTTACATCCCCCTCTTACTTTATAAAGCTCTGAGTCAGTTTACATGAGGCTCCAAATGATCAGGTGCACACTTGCTTAATTTGAGCACCATTGCTACAGCAGCGTCCTCCATACCATTTACTGTTATGCATTCCCTGCTTCCCTGAGTGAGAAAAAGTACAGGGCAGGACTACAGAGTTTCATTTCTGAAACAAGAGAACACAGTATACTTACAATGTGTCTGTAATGTTTGTTCTTCTTTGCAGTCACACAAGTGGGTTGTGTACCTGTAGGGAGCAACATCTCAAAAAATAAAATAAAATAGTGCTTCAGAAAGCAGGAGCTGGCCCTTGCTCTCTTTTCTTAAATGAGTGGATCTTAAGCTATGAATGACTCTCAGGAGACAGGCAAGTTCCTGTCCAGTTGTTGTTGTTTTTTGGTTGTTGCCTGAACAGCATCATAGAACATATTATCCTTTTGAGATTTTGGGAGGGTTTTTTCCTTACTTTTCTCTCAGAATTAATCCAGACAGTAGTTCAGTTTTGTGGTTACATTCAGTGTCAGAGTAGACCCATAGAAACTAATGGACATGACTGACTTAGTTGAATGCAGCCCATTGAAATTAATAAACCTAAGTCCTACTCAAAATAGACCCATTGAAATGAGTGAATCAACTCTGAGTAGGACTAACATTGAGTACTACCCAGTGGGCCATCTAAGAGTAAAATTTAGCTGGATACAACCACTTCTTTGTACACATTATCATTCCTTTCCTTTGTTCAGTGACTGCTAAGTTCCAGGTTTTCTCCTGATTCACCCTACCCTAGGGCTGGCATTAACTAGGTGAGATACGCAAAGTAGTTTTGTGCTCTCTTGGTTTTATGCACACTAGGTAAGCATGCAGGAAAGGAGCCTCTCATCTAAATGCCTCATCTGACAGTGTGCTTTTATAGGCCTTTGATATCAACAAGTGGTCTAAAGATGATCATGAAGCTGCTTTTTGTTCCACCCTCCTATATCTATATCTGGAAAAAATACTTTGGCTTTCTGTTTGGATTTTCATATGCTAACAAAGTCTTTGAAAGGACATGCCTATTTTTTCTCAATATATTTATTTTTGGCCAACATACACTGTTGAATTGACTTGCCAGTTTAGGAGACGTGGTTTTTTATCTCTCTTTCATTCTGACACCTTAGCCCGTTTGCACTCCCCTATTGAAGGGACAAGTCACAATTCAGCAGCACTTTCATAGGCTACACCTTTGCCAGAGCTCTGCCAATCAGCTACCTGATCTACTTCATCAACTTTTATCACAGACCATGCTAGCTATATCAGGGCCAGGGCAAATACAACCCTTAGGAGAGTCAGCCTACATAACTGGTTCAATTGAGCTGCCTCCATCCACCTTCGGGTAGGTCATCTTGGTAATCTCCATATATGTGACTGTGTGGAGCCCACGAATAAAAAGTCAAATTACTTCATGAGTGGGATAGCACTTGCTTGTCCCTTGAGGCATAAGCATCATGCAGGGTCTGCCCACTCAAGGGAGAAAGCCAGTGTGAGCTCCTGAATTTCTAAAACTCTAGACATTTTTGAGATGTTGCTTTGTGCAGATGCAGAATCCGTATGTTCTGATTGCACAGAAGACCACTTAAACATTAGTTACAAGCAAACAACTTGTCTTTCCATTTACAAATATAGAAGTGGCCTGGAAGCAGTTGACTGCTACAACAGGAAAAGCAGTGATCATCAGTTTTCTAAAAAGAACAACTACTTATGCCCCTATAAATCCCTTTAATTTCTCCCCATTTGATGATTTAAATTTAACTAAATTTGCAGCATTCTCTCTAAATTCAGACCCAGTATAAACAGTTTCTCTGCTCTTCCTGCTAGCTCTGATTTGTGTCATATTCCACAGGCTGGTTTGGAGGAGAGAGATTTTCAGACCATTAAGGAAAATATCCCCAGTGACTAGGGAAGATTAATGTTCATTTGACAAATCCCTAACCCCATCAAGTGACACTGTAGGCAGCAGCAATAATGATAGACTCAATAAAAATAATCAAGGCAGTTCAAGCTCATAACAATATTGTAAAAAACAGCCCCTGGAGACAGTCCTCAAGTTATGAAACAAATAACTTAGCCTTGTAAAATATGTTCCATTAAAAACCAAGATAAATGGGCAGATCAATCTTAATCATACCTTATGGAGGAAGCAGGGACTTGGGACTTGAAGAGCCCCCCCAAGGGAATTTGGGGGTGGGGGGATTGACCAATTCTATAGGTGTGCTACACTTTGCTCTATGACTTTGTGAAGGCATGCACTAAATCTGAGGTTGAAGGAAAAAAATCAAAAAGCTGCTTGTACCTCCTAGATATGCTTGCTCCCATTGTTCTAAATGAGTATAGCCAAACCTAGGTCTGCATAGTATCAGGCTGTTAACCATTTTGTAGGGAAGGATACTCTCACTTTTGAGAAACTTCAAAATAAATTCATTGCAATATATATGGTCAGATTTATTTTATTTTATTTATTTGTTTATTTTTTAGTAAGATTCTATTTTATAAAAGCTGTCAATTTTACTACATCCTTCTCCAAGCTCTGGACATAATTCACTGCTGAATATGGCTCAAGAGTAGATCAGTGCTGATTTGTTCGAGAGGGGATGTTTCTATCCATTTCATCCCATTTTCATTTAAATGTGCTGCCATTCAGGTTCAATATATTTTATTCCTCTGATATTAAACAAAATTAAGTAAAACTGGTAAGAAGGTTAGAGGCATTTGTACCATTTTTAATGTTGAAACCATTTTCCCATCCTTGACTTGAAAAATGTAGCTGAGGAAGCAGACTTAGGCTCTACTTCTAGCCTTGAAGACCATGCTGCGGGGGATGCTCAAGGTAAGTACAGTATTGTTGCTCTGCAGAACTTAAAATGCTAAGCTCTGGACTGCTGGGTCGGGATGGAAGTTACAATCAGATAGAAATAATATTTGGTGTGTTGCGTCCTTTTTTATAGCCCACAAATATTAGCAATCCTGCTTTTATTTTTATGGTTGAATCCCCTATTTTCATTTTTGCTGGGTTCTGCAATTGCTGTTACCATGAAGGAAAGTATCTTGGAATCCTTATACTTCCATCATCTTTTGTGCTGCACTGTTTTATTAAGGAAATTAATGGAACTTAGTACAGTACAGACAATACTGCAATACCCCTTATTAAATCAGTGATTGGTCTTGTTTGGGAATTACCATAAACCATTGTATTTCATTAGTGAAATGAACCACAGCAAGTCTTGGGTTTTCACACTCCTCTGGCATGGTTAGGAAGAGTTTAAAAAAAAATTCTGTCCATTTGAACTGACTGCAGTTAAGCAATACGGTGGTACCTTGGGTTACATATGCTTCAGGTTACAGACTCCGCTAACCCAGAAATAGTACCTCGAGTTAAGAACTTTGCTTCAGGATGAGAACAGAAATCGTGCAGTGGTGCCGTGGCAGCAGCATCGGGAGGCCCCATTAGCTAAAGTGGTGCTTCAGGTTAAGAACAGTTTCAGGTTAAGAACGGACCTCCAGAACGAATTAAGTACGTAACCAGAGGTACCACTGTATGTTCAAATCAAGACAAATTGTGGTTTGTTAATTCTGTTCAGTTGAAACCAGCATACTTCAAACAATAGTCTGTGATGCTGGCTTTTTTCAACTAATTAAAGTTAAGATAAAATACAGTTAAGGTTTGGGATGCAGTGTTCAACTGTGGTTAATTGAAATCAAAAGTCAAAGCTCCCTGTCTCCTCCTTACAGCCAAACTGGAGGGGAAGGGGGAGTCATTAGCTTGAGGCTAATGCATAGAACAAATCATTGTTAAACCATTGTTTATTGTGGAGGCCATTTACCTTCCCTACTGTTTTAGAATTTTAGCAACATGCCTCAAAAAAGATAGTAGAGAACTAGTAAAAAGTACAGGAAAGGGAGGTGGATGGTGGTGATTGAGTGTGGTGGAACGCTGCCATTGTGGCCCTAAAGCTGTGAACTTTTTTTTTTTTTTAGCATGCCTTTTATAACCCAAAATAACAGAAATACATTTAGTACTATAGTGATAAAGGCCATGAGTGAATAAGATTACAGAATAATGATAGATGTTATGAAAATGAAAGTTTTCAGGTAATTAACCTACAGATCTAATTTTTGAATTACTTCAACAAACTGGTTGAAGTAACTCTTGAAAATGGGAAGAAATATGTGTATGTCTTGTAGAACTGTTTTGATAATAGAGGTGTATTTTTTTATACATCCAGTATCAGCCTCTATTATTTTGCAATATTTGATAGATTTTATAAGTTAAATGCTTGTGTTTGTGTTTCATTATCGTAACTCACATTTGAGAAGTACAATATTGTGATCTCAAACAGATTAGGAGTTCTGAGGACTACTTTTAGGCTAACCAAAGTAGAGTTGACTATAGCAAATGGTGCTGTGGTATTCAGTTTTGCTCTTTTAATGATATTCTCTCAAATATTTATAATTAATTTAGTAGTGTTCCAAAAATGGCTTTGTATTGATATAAACATGCTAACTTCTTACTGTGCTTAATGCCCTTCTTGTATACCTTAATAGAACTGCATACCTCAGTATTGCTGAGGAGAGTGGAACCAAGAATTTAGGAACACATTGCAAATGGGTTAAGAATGAAATCACTCAAAATCCAAATTAGCTTGTTTATCTGAGCACCTATGAAATCATCCAAGGCATATTATAGCTACCCTCACATTTCCTAGAATTTACTCCCTTTGTGGGAGATCATGGGCTAGAGATTTGGGGGGGGGGGGAGAATCTCTGCATCACTAGGCAATGAAATTGAATCTGCACAGACAGATAAAGCCCAACAAGCAGATTGTGTGGAACCCTTTTATGTAGCCACTTTGCTAAAGATGCCAGATGGATACATGGAGTTCCACACAGCTGAAAGAAGCCAGGAGAAGGCTGTCTTCAGAATTCATAATCAGTTGCAGGATCTTATTGAGAAAGTGGTTATTGGTGTGCCTACAACATCAGTACCTAAAAAAGTTGGTGCAGGATTGGGACCAGCCAGCCTAAAAATGATGGAAGGGATGGGACTTTTGAGAGATTCCCTGCTGATTTCGATAAGCAAGCCGGTGGGAATTGCTCACACGGCATATTTCCCAACAGCTGATGGATCACTCTACTCCAGAGGTGATTTGAAAGAAGTTGCATTTGGACAGATAAAGGTTGAAGACAGAGACACTGATGAAACAACTCAGCAGGATAGTCTGGATGAGAGAAGGCCATTCGTATCAGAAGATGAAAGGTGTGCCATGGTTGCAGAATTGGACCCCTCTGAGCATATTTACCAAGTTGAGGTTGAAGCTAATGTCCCGAAGGAGAGCAAAACTTTGGAATGTGTACTAGAAGTAGGCAAGCTTTCAGGGGAGAGCATCTCCCTGGAAGGGGAGACATTGGAAACTGTGCAGGCCTCAGAACTGCAAAAGGCTTCTGGAAAAAAAGCTGCCTATTGTACACCAGAGAAACAAAGCAGTCGATTGCCACTTCTGAAAGGTGTGTGCATGTGCGTGTGTTGCTCAGTTGTCCTGCTTAAAGAAAGCAAGGCTGCTAAAACCACAAATGATTTTGCACATGTCTCCCTGAATCCTGCTGCTTCAGCAGTTTCCCTGATAAGTTGACAGGAAACAAAAATGTTTGTGTGGCACTGCTCTACATCCATGGCTGTCTGCTTCATTTGGACTTGGGGTGTGAGTACAATCCATTAATACAATGGCTGCATGCTTATCCTGCATGGATGCTGCTGCTTCTTCTCACCAATTGCCACCCCAATTTATATTTTGTGGAATTTTAGCTCTTTTCTGAGATCCTCCACTGGCAGGTCTTTTAACCAATTAGGTCAGACAGTGATGGCCAAACTTGACCCTCCAGCTGTTTTGGGACTACAATGCCCATCATCCCTGACCACTGGTCCTGTTAGCTAGGGATGATGGGAGTTGTAGTCCCAAAACAGCTGAAGACCCAAGTTTTGCCAACACTGAGATAAGATACAGGTAAAGCAAGAATGGAGCTAACTGATCTTGGCCTTGATCAGAAACTTGTTATATAAGCTGTGTCTCATCATTCTTTCAAGTCTCTGATTCTCATCATGCTTTCCCATTCTAGCTTATCTAATAGCTGTCAGAGATCACTGTGGTGTGTATTAAACAAAGAATGTTTCACTTATGCTGGCATTGGCTTAAATCTGTTTAATGCTAATGTGAAACATACACTGGCTATACTTTTCTCTCCCTTTCCATTCTGTATTCTACCCATCCATTAACTACACTTACACATGGCACAAATGCTGCACAGTGCACATGTAAACGTACAATCAAGCCTCATGTGTAAAAACTTCCAAAGGGTGTAAGGGTTTTTGTTTTATTATTTTTTGCTCACCTGTATCCAAAAGAAATAAAGTAGGGTAGGGGTAGCCAATGTGGTGTCCTCAAGATGTTGTGGACTACAACTCTCAGCATCCCTGACTATTGATCACACTGGCTGAGACTAATGGGCATTGTTATCCACAACGGCTGAGGGTCATCATGTTGGCTACCCTTTGTATGGGGTGTCAGCTAAAGGTGATAGATGGTGTGACCTATAGGCAGGAGAAAATGCTTAACAGTGGTCCTTCCATAATAAAGGTGGGCTACTTCCTTTACATTTGCAATAACTTTAAAAAAAAATCAATTTGCTGTATGAAATTTTGCATGATTTTAGGCATCTCAAGCTATTCCTTTTTTTGAGGAACTATGTGAATAGAAAATACATGTATGTATCTTCTTTAAGAACATCCCTTTCTACATTGTCTCTTCATAGTTTCATATGGGGGGGTTGGGGGGGAACCAAAGAGTTTCCTAAATAACAGATATTGATATCACAGTTGGGACCTTTTGGAACTTCTGCAATAAGGAGGCATGAGTCTTCCTCCTCTGCTTGAAAGACTTAATATTTTTGCATCTTGCACAGCAGGCAAGCAGGTGAAACAATTAGCACTGGTATTTCTTTTCTTACCTCCAGCTTTTCAGAATTTGTAGCAGAGTAAATTGGAATGTTGAGATCCCTTCTGGAAGGGTAACCTGATCTTCATGGGTTGGGGAAACCTAGCCAGATAGGTGGAGTATAAATAATAAATTATTATCATATTATTATATGGGTTCCAGTGAACACTGCTAGTCATAAATGGCTCATGGGGGTTGTTAATGCACCATCTTTGGAAGAAAGATCCTATTGTCAGTTGAGCATGACCATTGTCTAATATTCCCTAGAGCGGGGCATGCTGTTGAATCCTGCCAGAACTGCCCAAATTGTGCAAAGAGATCTTGGATAGACTTTGTAAATCAGCTCAAAGCACTCATATGGGAGAAAGCCTGTGCTACATCCACTAACAGTTTGCTGGGCTGTCGTTTAGTTTCTCTGAAGGAATCTTAACTCAAAGAACTTAACTGTGAGCTTCCTTGGCATTGAAACATCTGGCTGTGTTAGAGGAGGTGGCCTTTCTGTCAGCTGTCAGAGCATTAGAACTGAAAGGGGAGAAAATCAGTAGAACCAAAGCTCAAGAAGAAGAGACCCAAGGCCCAGAACAATCCAAATGATACTTAAATATTCTGACCAAACCTGAACAGTTGATGAATGTGTGAAAGTGCTTTGCATAGGCTGATCAGATGACAAGGTTCATAACTCCAGAAGCTTCAGTTTGTAGTAAAGAGAGAGGTGCTGGCTACAATTAACTGTCAGAGTCTGCTAGAATGAAGAATTTGCTAAGCCATTGAAAAGGAAGCCTCTGGAAAAGAAAAAGATATGTAGGTATAAAGTTAGGTGAAGGATCCTTGGATGGTTAAGTCCAGTCGAATTTGACTATGGCGTGTGGTGCTTATCTCTGCTTTCAGGCCAAGGCATCCGGCGTTTGTCTGGGTCATGTGGCCAGCATGGCTAAACTGCTTCTGGTGCAACAGGACACCATGATGGAAACCAGAGCACACAGAAACGCCGTTTATCTTCCTGCCTCAGCAGTACCTATTTATTTACTCGTGCTGGTATGCTTTTGAACTGCTAGATTAGCAGGAGCTGGGACAAAGCAATGGGAGGTCACTCCGTCTGGACTAAGCATTGGTGATTCTAACGTCAAGTCATTCTATGACAAGCTGCTCTTTGAAAGAAACTCAGTGACTCATGGCCTTATGGAATTCTTCTGCATCGAGCTTATCACTTCAGCTTGGGGTAGCTGAGAAGTGGGCCCTCATACTCACCCTGCAATTTATTGTGTTCTGGCAGCTATGGACAATTGTCTACAAAATTCTATCAAGAACCAGGGAGGATGGATAGCATGATTACAGGCTATACCTAGAATCTTTCGTTATAAGGCTTCGTTTGTTCAGAAAAGTGTCATGCAGATGTCCATGCAAATATGGGAAATGTAATCATCAGTGAGCATATTTATTTATTTATTTATTTGTTTGTTTGTTTGCTTTGTATTGCCCAAGGCAACCCAGAGTGACATAGATACACAACAAAAGATATCAATTTTCTCATAACAGAACAAAAACAATGTGTGCACTTCAGCAGCAGAGTATGGTACCAGTCTTTATGTGTCCATGATATACTAGTCAAGGATTATAATCTTTGCATTCCCTCAGTTTCCTGTAGGGCAGGGGTGAACAGAATGTTGGTTGCAATCAGTCCATCTTTCTCAGGCTGATTTGCAGGCAAACATTTCAGCCTCTCTTCTCCTTTAGCCGATTCTGTTGGCTGAATGTGGGTGTAGCAGCCCCATTTTCGATATATGTATTCAGATTTTGCTATTTAAAAACAAAAAAAAAGTTTGTGTGTGAAACTACTTCCTGCCAGCAGCCTCTTTGTTGCCTTGCTTCTGCAACTTTTCCCTCAGTGAATAATATGAGGTTGACAATTATCATATTGGACCAGATTTCTGCTGCTCAGCTTTATTGGATGGCCCTAGATTATTGTATGAATAAGCCTCAAATGCAGCAGGAGTTGTTCTGGTCCCATGATAATTTTGGTAGCCCTTTTCTAAAGGGCTTTTCATTGCCAATTACTAATCCACAAGAGAGTCTCTCCTCTTATTCCATAACCACTACCTTTAATAAGGAGTCTTTGATGAGTTACTTTATCAAAGTCTTTTTGAAATTCTAAGTACACAGTGTCCACACACTACATCTTATGGACAAGTTAGATTTTTAAAAAAGAAGATTCCTTGCACAAGGGGGTGAGCTTGTTTCCTGAGGGTCAGGAGCTCACTGCACTGAGTAAACACCCATGACTTCTATCTAGGCAGCCATTAGTTGTTTATGTGGCATTCTGTACAGCGTTCTAAATAGACCCTACACCCCTGCTGGCTTCCTACCTGAATGCTTTGTGTTGTTTGAATTTTAAATCAAAGAAGAGGTGGAGCATAGTGAGGCTTGACCCCCTTGCTCTGTTTGAAACTTGCACAAATGCCTAACTTGCATGTTACCTTGACACTTTGTCACTGGGACTGAGAATCTTCACCAGATGGGGCTCCTTTTGTGCTTCTAAAACAGATTCTTTCTCTCTGGGTTGCCTGAAGCTTATTGTCCTGTCTAGCTTCCCCCAACTTCTGCAGCAGCCAATTAGATCAGGAAGTCATTGTTAGAAAAACACAAGGAGGCAGGCCCCTGCAAGGGGTGGGGAGGGGGTGCGGGCAGTCGGGTACACTAGCCCCAGGCCTTGCTGGGCTAAGGCGACTAACGGGCCCCACCAGGGACTGGCTGCTTTTTTGTTTGAGCTTATAACTTTATTCTAACAAGACTCCCTCCCCAGGCCTCAGACAAGTTCTGCATGAGCCTGCAAGGAGGTAAGACTCCTTGGGTTGCAATAAATTCCAATGACTAAAAATCTGAAAGGGAAATTTATGTCAGTTTAGCACCCTGGGTAGTGATATTGAGGGATATGTGATGTGGGCAGTTGAAATTCCTCCGGAAATGAAAGTGCTTTAAATCTGAATGATTTTAACTGATTTTGAAACTGAACAAAAAACCTGAGCTTTCAACTTGCCCTAAGGTCAACCCTTACCCCTTAGTTTACATGCTATGCTTAATAAGCACAAACCAGGCCTTTACTGAGCTTGAATTGGGGTTTTTAAAATACCCTAATGTTTTAAGTTTTAACTTAAAATCTATTTAGCATTCAAAATTAGAGTGTAAGTGTTATAAAAACTGAATTTAAAGCTAAAAGCCTAGGGTCCCATCCCCCCCCCCCCGTTGAACTATTTTAAACTGAACTGAAAGCTGAAACTAGCTTTTAACTTGGACTGAACTTAACCCTTTCACTAAATTTACATGTTGCCCTTTATGGCCTATAACTGAACCCTATACTTAGAGTGAGCTGAAAGCAAGGCTTACACTTTTCGTTTTAAGCTGATTTTCCCATTAGCTAGGTTGTATTGTTTGGAACTAATTAGTAGCTTCTTTATCCCCTATCAAAATGATAAACATTGATTTAGCGTTTTGTATGACTTGATCCAAAGCAGGCAAAGCAACATTTTGTTAGAAAGGAGCATGAATACTTTTGACACAGAATCATACTTTTTGTCCCAAGTAAGTGTTTTGTTAAACTTGGGTGTTCCATTATAGGGAGTGTGGAAACTACCGGAACCAACTAAATGGTTCAGCTTTAACTAGTTTGCTGCTTTTTTCAGATAGTTTAATGCAGACAGGCAGAAGTTATTGGACTACTTGTATTTAGAAGTCTATGGGGTTATTAAAAGTGATCTGGTACTTCAGTGGTTAAAGGCCACAGTGCTGTTGCCAGTTCCTGACATCACACTGCAAACAGAGCTTCACACAAAACACTTGGAAGAGCTTCCAAAAGTGGTACCAATCAGTTGGGAACTCTTATTATTTTTTCATTCCCAATACAGCTGGCAATACTTATTTATTTTATTTTGCTTTCCCAGATGGTGTGAGGCACAACACGCTTGCTTGTTGCATTAAAGCTTAGCCTGAAAGAGTGAGAGCAAATTTATAAATCAGAAATATGGTTCTCTAAGGAATGGAGCTTTCCTCACTGTTTATGCAAGGGCAGAGGAGAGTTGCATGCTACAGTTACAATTTGAGTGGCTTACCTTCTCCAGAAGCTACAGTGGTACCTCGGGTTACATACGCTTCAGGTTACACACGCTTCAGGTTACAGACTCCGCTAACCCAGAAATAGTACCTTGGGTTAAGAACTTTGCTTCAGGATGAGAACAGAAATCGTGCTCCGGCAGCGCGGCAGCAGCGGGAGGCCCCATTAGCTAAAGTGGTGCTTCAGGTTAAGAACAGTTTCAGGTTAAAAACGGACCTCCAGAATGAATTAAGTACGTAACCAGAGGTACCACTGTATTTTAGAACTGTCACCCCTCCACGCAGCAAAATGTAACAGTAATTCTCCTTTCTCATCAGCTCGAATGGACAACAAAGATAAAAATGAGACTGGGACTGAAGAGCCTAAACCAAAGGTAAGCTGACAAGCATATATGAACATGGATGCAGTTCATCCTCTCTGCATTCTTGGTTCTTCCTTAAAACATTTTTCTTTATCTTTGATGGAGTAAATATTTTGCTTTCTGCTAGAAACCTTTAAATGCAGTTTGTTGTCTCCCCAATCACCACAACTTTATTTTTTTTTTCAAAGGCCCAGTGTGCATTCTAAGTTAGAATCCCTTTAAAATATGTATTTTAAGCTTGAGAAGCCACTTTCTTCTCTGTAACTAAACTAGGTGTGACAGGAAGTTGCAGCTGTAAAACTTGACATCTCCTTTTGCGTAGAGTTTCATTCAAGCCCGAGTATCTCTGAGAAGCATTTCTGTGTGGTAATCAGTGTTAAGCTTGTTTGTGGAACTTCTGCTTCAGGGACAGCCTCTCTTCCTCCCTGTGGTGCTGGCTTTGGAGAATCCTACCCACTAGTTTAAACACGTTTTAATGTGAGCTTGATTTTATTGTGTATTTCTATGTGTATTTTTTAAAGTGTAACCTACTTAGGGTTAATGGTGAGAGGGATAGAAATATAAACAAACAAACAAACATAAAATAAAGTGAATGAAAGCCCCCTTTTGCTGTACAAAAGCAGCAGCTGTCATACCTTGCCCTATAACTCGAGCTTTGAAAGGATCGTTTGCCTCATTAATCAGAACCACAAAAAGAAAAGACTGAATTGCCTAAAGAGCAAATAAGGCAAGCCACAAAATGGATCAGAGCACGCACAGGAAGCTTGAAAATAAGGATTGCTTTGACAGGCCCACAGACTTGCCTGGAAAAAGCATGTGACTGGAAGGACCACAGTTTTATTCTGCTGGTTTTTTAAAGGCTTGTTTTCCCAAGCCTCTGTTTCTGGGTTAAGTTTTGGAACTTAACTGCTCTCTCCCCTTCCTAGCTCTCAAACAGATTGCCTGGAAAATGTCTGCTGGCCATGTAGATAGCAATACATCCACAGAGTCTGGCTTGTTTGTTGATCGTTGTAATTCAGAAACCTTTCTTCCTCATTCAGTAGTAATAATGAAGTGGCTTACTAGTGAAGAGGCTGAAGCAAACTTCTTTATTTAATGGAAACCTTTTCAGACACTAATCAGCTATTCCCATGGAAGTAAAACAATAAATGGCAAAACCTGTGGTTTTTCTAGGTTATGTTGCAAGCTCAAAGGGATTGATGGAGCCAGTAGTGGCTGGCAGATTGGCTCAGGTGGGGCTGCACTGCTGTCCCCTCTTTCAAACATAGTGTGTTGCTGCTGCTTACTGGGAGGGGGAGAGGGCAAGGCAACTGAGAGCTCAGCAGGTACTGGTGTGGCAGCAGAGCCAGTTGAACACTCCTCCTACACCAAGTTCTCGTTGCCATCCTACTCCCCCTCTCAATAAGCATCAACATCATGTCATGTTTGGAAGGCAAGAAAGTAAGGCAGCCAGATCTGTGCTGCCCTGCCAGCAACTCCTGGATGTAGCTGTCACCATCTCTCCCAGAATTCTTCTTTATGATGATGTCATGGTGGAAACCAATGCCACGGAACTGATAAATGCAATATGTGGGAGCATATTTACTTTCAGATGCTCCTTTGATGATGTACTCTTCAAAAACCTGTGATTTTGGTACCCTATCCTTCTAAGGGTGAGATAGATGATGTGATGCTTTGAAATTCTTCTTAATGCCAGCGCAGTGCAGGAGATAGAGAGCCAGTTTCAGTTAGGTTTTGATTTTCTTTTAACATGCTTAAGGCCATTGGTCATTCTGACTTTACTTTAACCACCACACTTTTTCAGTTTATTTTTATTATTTTTTTACTTTTTTGTCATGCTGATCTTTGGTTTTATTTTATTTTGTTCACATGTTTTTAAGACATCCATACCTTCCTCTGTCAAAATCTTGGAAGGTAGATCCTCCATTATTCCCAAACGAAACTCCTCTGTTAGTTCTATCCCTTTGAAAAAACCCTCCAACCCTGCTGAGTCCTCAGTACCAACTTCCATCCCTAAATGCATCTCTTCTATCGCATCCCGACCAACCAGTACAGGAACAAAAGAGAAAAGGGGCAAGGTAAGAAATGGTGTAAAAAGAAGTTGGTGGAGTGAGGGGCTGGGGGTAAATCTATTTCTTTCCCACTTGCTTAGATTCTTGCATTGGGTTGGGCATGCATTTACAGCAAATTGCATGCAAGTGGTTGTTGTGTTTTGCAATTTGTACTTACCTGACTTTTTCTTAATGACCAAGATATGAATATACTTTACTTGGTTATGGCTAGCTACTACCACTCCAATGTATTGCCTTTTTCTCCCATTTTAAGAGATTGTGCTAGGATTGACCAGTGATTATAGCCAAGTTGAAGAATACTTCTTTCGAATAGTTGAACAAGCAGCCTCACAATGCACTTAATATTGTGTTTAATTTGCACATAAATGAAGTCAAATAAATCGCCACTTGATACATTAATGTGCTCAGATGGAGTGTTATTTATTTAGTCTACAAACTGCCCCACATCTGCAGATCTCTGGGTAGGTAACAATAAAACTTGGCAATTTAGAGAAGAAATGAAAAGTGCAAATATATAAATTCCCTTTAGCCAACTTTGTTTATTCTGCTTAAATTCTTCTTAGTTTTTTATATTCATGGTTTTTTCCCTGGACATTGCCAGCGTTTTACTGAGCTTTATTTAGTTAATGGATATGTAAGACATTTGATGTTGCTTGTTGCTCAGGTTTTCCAGATGGCACAGTATTTGCATGTTATCACACCTGCTCCTGCAAGCTGTGGTGACGTAACAGTGAAAGATTTATTCAACAGTCACACATGTTTTCATGTGGATATCACATTTTATATGCAACAGAAAGGACTCATGAAATAAGTGCATTCAATTAATGTGGGTGAAAAAGGGATTATGTAATACTGTTATTACTGTGGATATCTATTCTAAAAGCTGTATGTTTAGGAGCTAAGTAGGGACAAGGCATCATCAACTTTGCATTTGGACAAGCCATTAGTTTTACTTTACATAAGTTGTTCATTATTTATGTTCTGAAATCAAATGAGAAAATGGTAGAATTGAATAGAATAGCATTTTGTATGCCAAGCCTCATAAAAATACATATAATAAGCACATGGTAAAGTCTTGAAACTTGTATTGGCATTGTGAGTCCATTTCTCAGGTTTAGGTTGAAAATGTGTAAATAAAGAGGAAATCCCCCTAATCCACACCAATTTACTCTGCTTTTTTAGTCTATGAGCAGTCAATAAATGCTGCCCTTTCTCAATTTCTGTCACCAGGGTCCAGATATGAAAACAAAGATAGCCACTCCACGTCCTGGTATGGGACAGAATCAGAAGAGTCCAGCCAATGCTTCTCGGATCCCTGCCAAAACTCCCACCATTCCCAAGACACCACCCAGCCTTGGTAAGAGAAGAAGGGCTTTTTGTGTGTTGCATAGCAGTTTGGTTTTTTTGCTTTCTGGAAATTGCTCCAAACAAACTTGAGCTCCCTCACATTCAAATACAAAGGTGTTGGGTTTTATTTGTGGTGTATCAAGAGAAAGTACAAGTCCTTCCTCAGTATATTCTTCTTGGCAGTAGATGTGACCAAGATCTGTGCCTATGCAGACAAACCTTTTAAAAGAACCCAAAAGGCCTCTGAAGAAAGTGGCATGAAGTTGATGTGGCCTAGCACCGCAAAAGTTCATTTGACACAGGCCTCAAGCCAGGAATTTTAATGAAAGTAGCATGAGAAGTAGCCTTTTCTCAAAATCATAAGGTGAGCTTTTATAAAGGGCAGGGAGCACCAGCCAACCTGTCCATTTCTGCCTCTGACTGCCACCATAATCCTGCTTAAGAATCAAATCTCACTCAGCACTGGATGATTGGATAGCAGGTGGCTGCCATCTTGTATCACCCTCAATGCAATGCTTGACATGATGACAAAGGGACCTAAGATGGTGGTTTCTTGCTACCAGTTTGTATTCTTTTTAAAGAGTCACCAAGTTACAGGGAATCAGCCAAGTTACAGGAAACTAGGCAGAGGGCCTTCTTGGTAGTGGCACCCACCCTGTGGAACACCCTCTCACCAGATGTCAAAGAGAAAAACAACTACCAGACTTTTAGAAGACATCTGAAGGCAGCCCTGTTTAGGGAAGCTTATAATGTTTGAAAGACTATTGTATTTTAAGATTTTGTTGGAAGCCGCCCAGAGTGGCTGGGGTGACCCAGCCAGATGGGCGGGGTATAAATAATAAATTATTAATATTATTATTAAGGATCACCTCATTGCAACAAGATGCTGAAAGCCTTGAGCCTAGGTCTTGGTCTGGTGCTCTTCTACCACCCCCAGATACATGTGTTCTCCCATAGTCACCCAATGAGTGGTTTACCCAGTCTTGGAGGTAGGGTTAAAATAGGGCTTAAGCTCCTGCTCCTCTGCTCCCTGTCCCCTTAGTGCACTTTCCCTGTTTCCCTTTTATTTTCTAATAGTCATTGGAATCTCTGTAGTCTGCCCTTCCTTTCCCCCCTAGCAACCAGGATGCAAGATTATCATTGTTTTTCACGGAGCGGTTGTTTTTGTTCTTTCAGCTGCCAAAAAGGAGCAAAGAAGGCCCCCTAACACAGCAGCAAAATCTGAGAGAGGTAAAAAAAAGTTTACTATTTCCTCTTCATTCCTAACAAATCCTGTCCGCTGGCATTGACCATAAATTCTGTAAAACCTTGATAATTAAATTACCTTTTTGGGGGGTAGGTAAAAGGTTGTTTTATTCATATTTTAAAATATCTTTCCATTGGAAAGAAAGTTGCAACAGTACTAAATGCAACATAGCATTTTTTTTAATTTAAAACATTTTTATATCACTCTTCATTAAAATTCTAGGGTGGTCTGCAATAGATGCCGATATAATAAAACGGCATATTAAAATACAATAAAAACAGTAAAAACGGCAACAACTGTAGTAGCTGAACAGTTTTCTGTGGCAAAGACCTGGATGAACAAGTGTATTTTCAGAAGGTGCTAAAAACTCACCAAAGTTGGTTCCTGCCTTATTTTAGTGGGGAGATGATTCCATAAGCTAGGTGCTCTAACAGAAAAACGTCCTCCCCCTGCTTGCTAATTTCCTTCGTGCATATTGAACAGTGTGGAAGGTTCTTTTGAATCAACAGCTAAACGATTACTTAACATATTGTACTTTCATTTCAAATTGCAGGTGAACCGGTAAAGTCTGGAGATAGGAGTGGCTACAGCAGCCCTGGATCTCCAGGAACTCCTGGCAGTCGCTCCCGCACACCCTCCCTGCCAACTCCACCAAACCGGGAGCCCAAGAAGGTGGCAGTGGTTCGCACCCCGCCAAAATCCCCTTCTTCTGTCAAGAGCCGCTTGCAGACAGCCCCTGTCCCCATGCCAGACCTGAAGAACATAAAGTCCAAGATTGGTTCCACTGAAAATTTGAAGCATCAGCCAGGGGGTGGAAAGGTAAATCCAATGCACCTTGTCTTTATGTGTGGGCAAATGAAATACAAGTTTGGAGTTAGATGGGAAGTTACCTACCTTCCGTTCGTCCCCTTCTCAACTTATATTGCATTCTGACCCTTGCAGCGGCAGCCATCTCTTCAATATGTGAGTCCCCTGAATCTTTACACACAGATGTCTCTGTGTAGCCCACAACTTTGTATAAAGATATTTTGATTGGGGCACAAACCCAGCAGTAGCATTACAAGAAAACTGAAACAGCATCTCAAACTTCCTCCTGAAACTAGCCAACTGGGGAAGGAGGCAGGATGGAGAGCAGCTCCTGTGGCCAGGCACTCTGAAAATGCCCCGGCTGCCACTTTGAGACTTTCATGGGCAGCACTGTAATTTCTGTTGCTTCAAAACTAAATTTCTCCTGCTGGGAATAAAAGGCCTATGGCAGAGCCTACTGTGTTATCTTCTCCCTCTCTAGAACTCTGTCTTCTGTCCCAGATATCTTGCGCTTCCCTGGAGGGCCTTTTCTATAGTTTGAGAACCACTGTACTACAAAGTAGTGAATGGGCTCAATCTTCTCCATGCCATGTTACATTACTTGCAAAAGTTCTGTTTTCTGGTTCCAACCTCACTCTATCTCTGTTCAAAAAGAAGAAGTTTCATCTTTCAGATCACCCTGTGCTCAAAGAGCATTTGTACAAACTAAGGGTTAGAAAGCACATGGAATCTGAGCAGATAGAGTAAATGGAGTATGTATGGAACACTCTTACCAGGATTAGAGCTGGGGTGACACGTATTTAAAAGCCGTGTCATAGAATCACTGACTCACAGTGCTGAGGAAAAGTGCTATGTGCATGGTTAGATAGAGCTGTGCTGTACCCAACCAACATGTGAAAGGAGAATAGACATGGTATACACATGTCACTTGGCAAATCCTTAAGCTAGGTTTATCTATGTAGACAACTTTCACTGCTAGAACACCTGTTGTGTTTGGAAGAGGCTTGTGCAGGGGGCTGAGAGATAATCTTCCTTCAGCAAAGGGGTGAAGAACCTTTTTTAGCTTGAGGATCACATTCCTTTCTGGGCCACAAATCAGTGATAATCAGGGCCAGAGGCAAAAGTGAGCAGAGCAATTAATGCATTTAAACGTTACCTTTGTGCAGGAGACTAGTTTTTATACACACTATTCTCCATCTAGGTAAGAAAGAGGCATTATCAATGGCCTTGGTGCCATGCATGCCTTCCATCAGCTTTGGCGGGTGGCTCAGCTACTTATCTGGACAAGGATAGCCTAACTTCTGGGGTTCCTGCAATGTGGGTTTGCATTTGGAAGGTGCAGCTGATTCAGCTGGATTGCTGATTGGAGGAAGATGGACTTAGCTCATTACACCAATTCAGACATGACTTCATTGGCCACCAGTAAATTTCCCTGCTCTATTCAAAGTGCTAATCTTGGCTGCTTCACTCCTCTCCCCAAGCACTGGGGAGAAAGAGACCGCAATCCTTGCCTTAGGAACTGGCACCATTAGGCCCGTACCTGGAGATTTCTGAGTTTGAACTGGGGACCTTGTGCATGCAAAGCAGATGATCTGTCACTGATCTGTGGCCCTTCTCCTACATGAAGGCATGTTGGGGGCTAATGGGGGGAAGATAGTTGTATTATTCTCCCTTCCTCTAAAGGACAAATATCTTTCAGCAGAACTGTAAGGCTTCTTTATCAATAGCCAGACTCACTAGTTCCATTCTCTCGCATAGAGAGTTTAGAAGAGAGGAAGGAAGAAAGTAAAGTGACATGGAAATAGGCCCACAGAAGGGCACAGAATCTGAAGCCATGTCTTCAGTTTGCTGCAGTACTGTGTTGCTGATAAGTAATTTCTATCTAGTTGTGGGCTCCTTCTAGTGCTACTACAATATATAGTCATTCTATGAAGGGTCGCTCTAAACTAAAGGGTTGGATTATTATGATGCTGCTGCAGCCCAGGGTAATTTAGGGATCTATGGTTTGTCCCATTCCCTGCACTGATGCAACAATTGCCACAATTCTGTATCTGCAAAACAATATGAGTAGTCTGTAGCTAAGGGACGTTTTTAGCTTACTGGCCATAGCTTGCTTGTCTTTATGACCTGCCTTGAAATTGTTAATTAATGTATGACTGTTAGGAGTTGGTGGTTTTATTTGGCTTTATCTTAATGTTGTTGTAACCTACCCTGGGGCTTTATGGTGAAGGGTGAATAAGAAATACAGTAAGTAGATTGAGTGGTAACCATTATTGCAAATATAAACACCAACCACAAATTACCCAGATTACTTGACTGGGTGCTCAGCATCAGGTTTTTAGAGTGTGCTTTTTTCACTTACTTTTTACAGTGGAACAACATAATGTCATCAAATCTTGTAACTCTTGTGTTTCCACCCTCTTTCCTCAGACTATAGAAAATCCAGCAAGTGTAAATCACCTTAGCATTATTCTTGTCATATTTTTTTTTAAGGTATGGTTTTGATGTTTGCAATGTTGTATTAGGCAGGCAGGCCTGTCTGTCCGCATCTGTACTTTGGTACACTTCATTATTACCTTTTTGATAGGTGTCATTGAAGGGTGGGGATCTCTTTTTAAATTAGCACTGTTTCTCCTTTATCTATTTTTAAAAAAACATTAGTATAATAGTGCTTCAACTTAAAATGGGTTTTAATGCAACTTAAAAAAAATGTTTTAAAAAACATGCATATTATTTGAATATTTGTATTGAGTGCCATTTTATCACTATTTGTCACTCCCCCCATGCTCACTTTAAAATATTTTGTTCTAGTTTTAAGCATTATTTTTTTACAGTAATTATGTAATACTGTTGAAATTTTAAAAGCACTGAAGCACTGTTTTTAAAAAATGGTATTAGAATTGATTTAAAATGGCTTGTTGTGTTAAATATTTGCTTCTCCAGCCACATGTCTATGCCATGCCCACTAGTGTAGACAGGACATAATGGGAGATAAACACACAGAAAGTACTAAATTCCCTGATGTGTGGAAACTCCGTTGCAGTTCTGAATGGGGCTTTCAGGGAGAGAGAGAGAGAGAGAGAGAGAGAGAGAGAGAGAGATCAACAGTTGAGTTCAGGTGCTTTCAGATTGACAACTCTTTTTAAAGTCTGGTGAAAGTTTGACGTGCTTCCAAATATAATGGTTATTCTGTGGTGCTAGCAATGACTAGGAGGTGAATATGATTATCCTAGCAGCATTTACCATGCCAATGGACATAGTAGAACAGAGAGCCATTAACTGCATTTATTATATACCACCCTTAACAGTAATTTCCCCCTGGCTCTCCAACCAATAAGCAAACACAGTTGCTTTTGTTTTACTTTATATTGTTCATATACACACTTCGTTGCAGTCCTGTGCTGGGACAACTATCTCTGTGTTAGAAATGGGGCGGCCTATGTCATGATTTTGTTTTGTTTTTGTTTGTTCTTTTAAGCACTGTACTAATTTCAGGCCTGACCGTAGGACGTTCGCCACTGCGTAAGCTGAAATTTGAAGCTTCATCTTCAAAGCAAGGAACTGGCATTTGTCCCAAGGGGAAAGTCCCTTGCTTCTTTCTTTGTCTTAGATGACTGCTACAAAATGCAAAAGATATCTCTACTCGAAAGAATAATTGTGGATGGCAGCGGTTGTCACTCATATTCTTTTTCTGGCTATCAAAGGTGCAGGTGGTTAATAAGAAGCTGAACTTTAGCCATGTCCAATCCAGGTGTGGATCAAAGGATAATATCAAACATACCCCAGGAGGAGGCAGTGTGAGTACCTTCACACCATTCAATGCACTATAATAATCTAACTTATTATAAGTGGCATGACTTTTGCATTAACCCTGAAACACCAATGCTGTCTGCACAATCAGATAGCTATTGATGATGTGTAGTGAATTAACCTGTTACCAGTGAAAATATGGCTTGATTAAAGCTCCAGCAGAGTTAGCTGTATGGGGATGTGCACTGAGCTAATTGGGTATTGAATTGGAGGCAATATTATTTAAGTGGCTGCCTTCTCAATACATAGTGTTCAAATTACCCCAGAAATTATCCTTTCTGACTCAGATAGTTGATGGAAAATGAAGGTGCAGAGTGTATTGCAAATGGAAAGCTGATTAAAAGTGCAGTGTGTTCATGGACACATATAATCAGCATTTAAAAAAAAAAATCCAAATTCTTCATCAAGGAAGCACATGTTCCTTGTTCCCTCAAAATAAAATATGCAAATTAGATAAAATAATGAATCATTTCCCTTAGGCTTACTTTGCAGAATTTATTTTGCTTCCATGATATGAGTTTTCAGGGAAATTTTATTATTTTTAGTGAGGATTTTGGGAGCAGAGGGAAAGGCAGAAAAGGAAAGTGTTTAGTGTTCTGTATATAGTAGAACTGAGGGGGTAGGGGAGAACTGGTATATATAGGATACAGGAGGGTCTTGCAACAAAATGTTGCAGGATATTATTACCTAATAGGAATTCTCTTGTCCAGATTTCCAGCCATGATGCTTTCCTCCAAAACAGTATAAGCTGTTAGGGGCTCAAGCAAGCCAATTCACTCTTCCCCTGCACTTTGTGATTTTTTGTTTTTACAACTGATATGCAATGTTCAGTAGGTTCTGGTGACCACTAAACATACTTGGTGCTTACTGTGCCAATTGGGTGGGGTGCTATCCCTCTTGGTTAGAAAAATGGTTTTCTTTTGTACTTCTATGAACTTCAGGATTCTCTTAAGCAGACTGGTACCTCTTTGTTGTTTCTCAGTGGCCCTCTTCTTCTGGCTCCATTTCTAAGTTTGCTATTAGGAGGAGGAAAAATTGAGAGTAAGCACATGACACACAAGCTCTGTCTGCTGATCACTGGCACACCAGCCCAGCCCAACTCTGGTTTCTAAGCATTCCTCTGCAAACAAGAAAAAAAGTGCCTTTCTAAAGGCTGAGTTTTGAAGGTGCTGGAATTTGAGCTTCCAGGTCAAACATTTAGGAGCATGTAATACAGTCATGTGCTTAACACAGACACATCAAAGAATACATCATGCAGTCATAGAGCTGAGACCCTGAGAGTCATCTAGTCCAATGCAATAATTTCATCTAAAGCATCCATGACAGATGGCCATCCAGCCTCTGCTTTAAAACCTCCAAGGAGGGTCCACCACCTTCCCAGGGAGTCTGTTCCCCTGTCGAACAGCCCTAACCATAATAAAGTTCTTCCTGATGTCTAGTTAGAATCTCCTTTCTTGTAACTTGAAGCCATTGGTTCAGGTCCTACCCTCTGAAGCAGGAGAATAGAAGCTTGCTCCATCTTCCATATGACAGCCCTTTATATATTTGAAGATGACTATCATCTCTCCTCTCCGTCTCCTCTTTTCCAGGCTAATCTTTAAATCCTTTTGATATGTACTATGAAGCCAGGTGTCTCCCATTTTATATCTGTGCAGATGTTTCTTCCTGCCTAAGTGTAGAGCCTTACATTTGTCCCTATTGAAATTCATTTTGTTAGTCTGGGCCCAGTTCTCCAATCTGTTAAGGTCATCTTGAATCCCAATTGTCTTCTGTAGCATTAGCTACACATCACAGTTTTGTGTCATCTGTAAATCAGATGAGCATCCTCTCAATTAATGTCACCCGGTATGTTTTTCAAAACAATAAGGAATATGTACAAGGCTTATAGCCTGTATTCAGAACAAGTTCCACATACTTTCACAAGTGTACATAACGTGCTTAAATTAGTTTGGTGTATTGGTTTGCCTTGTTTAAACAATTTGACTCTTTTGACTTGGTGTTGGTATGACTGTATCCTACCACATCCCTTATGTTGATGTTTCCATGTTGTTTTGTCAGCCAAGATAATTGTGGGACATATCAGAACAGCAGGGTTTATTTTATGCACTAGTCTGCAGTAGATAAATTTCATCTTGAGCTAGCTTTTATAAACAAATTTATATTTTAATAAGAAAACCTGAAATGCTTTCAAGGGCTACAGCTCCATTCAAGATTAGTAAGGAACACTATGCGTTGCACTTAGGCCAGCTTGCTGTTGTACTGTTTAATGTACCTATCTATAGGTGCCCTATAAGTTAGGAAGGCTTTTTAGCAAAGTTGGCCATCTCCAAATAAGTTTGCACATCAGAATTGTTTGTACGGTTTGTGGATATAGCAAAGAGTAGCTGGGGAAGAAAAGGAGTGCACAGAGGGCTTAGATGAAGGCAGATGTTGCATGGGCACTTGTACTTGGAGACTGGATTTCCACATTGGATAAGGAACCTGCAAAAGTATATTATGCTTTTAAAGTTAGCATTCCCAATTTTCCCTGACATTTCTTTTATAAATCACGCATAGAGGAAGCCATGATGTATTTTCATTGCGGATTAAAAAATCCTTTTTGCCTTTTTCAAATTTGGAGGAAGATCTTTCAGTAACTAGCATTTGGAAGAGGAAAGAAAATTGCAACAGCACTGCTATTTGTATAGTCAATTCTAGCTTAGTCGTGTTCATTAATTTCAGTGGATCTACTCTGAGTAGAGCTTAGTTGAATAACACCCCTAATGTTCAGGCACAGGAACTAGTGCTTAGTGCTTTTATTCTAAGCCATCTGTTCAGTGCTCTGTGGGCATTTGCTGTGCTGCGTGAAGCTGATGAGAGCTATAGTCCGAGGCTGCCACACCCTGCACAATAAAGTGTATTTATTATTTTACTTATCTTAATTTTTGTAAACCTCATTGTAATTTAAAATGAATGTATATAAACTCACCTAGTGATGGAGGTTTATGTGAGCTTCGGCTAAATTTGCAATATCCCAAAGCAAAACCCAAAAGTGTTCTTAAGTAGGGGAAAGTTTTCTTCAGTGTCAATCTGAAAAAAAAGACACCTGACATATGAGATAGTAAACACCAAAATAGTACTGCAATACACCATCCTGGGGGTTGGTGTCAAAGGCAATGGAATGGCGTTCTTGTTTTATTTTTAGAGTCAGAGAGCAAAGACTTATTTGTTTACAAACCATGGACAAATTGGATCACCCCAGGAAAAGCCTAGGCTGCTCCCCTTTTATTGAAAATGCTTCTTTGGGATTTATGTGAGAAGTCCATGTGATTTATTTGGAGCAATTCAGACATTACAAAGACACTTGGATCTTGAAAAGTTTTAGATCTGATTCACAGTGATTAATAGGTTTATAGGTATCATTACTTCCCTGTGCTATGATACTGGGTGTGGATTCTGTGCAAAACAATTACTGCATTTCTATCTAGCACACATTAAGTCTAACCTATTGACCTTGGCAGGCAAGATGGAAATGTGCTCTCAGATGAAGACAGTTTGCCTAGCAAAATACAGAGTTGAGCTGACTTCTATACCAAATATAAGCAGATTTTTACTGATCTATGCTTAAGATGTGCTGAACTAGGAAGACAGGCTGCACGTTTTGTGACAAGGTTGAGTTGAAGAGCCTCCTGAGATGCATATGCAAGAAGGGTCTATTATAGAACAAAGGCAGATAAAACAGGTGCCTGTTTGTGTGGTCTCTCCTGATACTTTTTCCTATCTATTTCCCCACCCTGTACCTTATATATGTGTTCATTCTAGCACTAAGCTACACGACACAAATTCCTGATTTCCCACTGGGTGCTTTTCATCCTGTGCTCAACAATGCATACCAAAATGTCTCTTCTTCTGTCACAGCTATCACCAGACGCAAACAGATTAAAAAATACGATAAGAGAAAGATGTTTACAGAGGAATCTTTCAGATGTTCAGGACAGTTTAGACTCATCTTTAAAAAGATTGGTGGGATCCCAGATCTCAGGATGGTTGGAAGACCTATCAGGACGGCCTGCTCCAGGAAACTGATGGATGCTAAATGATTTTTTGATGGCTTTTGGGAAGAGTTTCCTTTCACCCAAACTGGGCAATCCTGCTGAAGGCCTTATGAGGCTAGGGGCTTGATTCACCCCAAGTGCCCTTCCTCGATTTGGGGAGCTGAGCTAGCCTCTTCAATTGTGAAGTTGGAAGGAGTGAACCAATGGGGTGACTAGTAAAGTGGTAGTAATAGTAGACTTGCATTTAATCTGATCAACAGATTAGATACTGTACTATAGACTATTAGTGTGCCTAGTACAGTCTACTCTGGGGCTACACTATTCCATCACTATTTTGCCAACTGTTCTGGCACTTTATCGCAGTCAAAGGGCTGTTAAATCTTGATTCTTCTACAGATAGGAGGCAACTTGGTAGCTGACTGTGACCAATATTCTGAACCCTTTGTGGGCAGAAATGTTTTTACCCATTCTGACTTAGATCCTACAGTTAAGGCAGAGTCAACAGAGGAATTTTGGTATCTGCTTGTTTTGAATACTTTCCCATTTGTACAGCCTTTGGATGTGGACATGATTATTTTTTTTAATCTCCTCTTTGTTTTATGTTGGTTTTAATGTATGTGTCATATATTGTTGTAAGTTGTTTTGAGTTACTTTTGTTAAAAAAGGGGGAAAAAAGCCATTAATAAGATACATAGAATTGGAGAACTGAGGCCAAGCCCTTGTATGCTTCATCTTTGGCCTTCTTCACTAACAAGAGGTTCTAGAGGGGAACTTTTGAATTGCATGATGGGAGTGGTAGAAGCCTCCTGCAGGTAGGTGTGGTCCCAGAAAACTTAAAAAGAGGTGTTGGCTGGGAGGAAGAAAGCACCTCTGGAAACCTTACCTTTAATCCCCAGTTTACTGGAGATTTCCCATTTGAACTCCAGTGCTCTTTTTGGAACAAGATGGCTTCTTAGTTCCAGGATATTCTGGATGTAGGTGAGAATCCAGAAACGATTATAACGGTTCTGAGTAGTCTTTCCAAGCACAACATAGAAAGGGCCACTGAGAATTGAGACCTCTAAAATACTGGTTTGGATGACTGGAAGCAGGATGAAAATGCCTAGTGAACAGCTGTAAGTTCAAGTTCAGGGGCCTGGAAGAGGTACCACCATCAGATAAAACAGTGCTTGTTGTCTGAGAGGCTTACCCTGCAACCTGTTCAGCCATTGCAGGTTGCAGTTCTAAATGCTGAACATTCATTTGCCTGGTGGCTGAGAGGATGACAGGCACTTTGACATCGAGTCTGATTTTCAGCAAACTGCACAAGGATAAACTAGGAAGATACTGCCCCACCTACAGCCCACAAGAAACCCTGAATACCATTTGCCTCTAGTCAGATTGTATTCCTTCCCACAATGTCATTAATGCTTGTAACCCAATAACCACTAATTCAATTTTATCTGTACCTTTTGTGCATGTTGTACACTTGCTAGCTTGTGTATGCCATTCAAAGGTTCAGAAATGCTTTGTTTAAATACCTTAGTATTCCTCTCCCTGTACTGCATAGATCACTATTTAAGCGAAATGGTTCAATGTGTCACAATTGTGCTGTGATTGTAATTATTTTTTAATAGAACATTCAAAGCAAGGAATATTACACATCCAAATTCTGTGATGGTATTCATCATATCCAAATGAAGCTCTGAAAATTCAGTGCATATTTTTGAGGGCTGGGTAGACATAAGCGAATTTGATGAAATTTCATCAGAAGTTTCACTCTTGCTGTGAATGCATGCTTTAAGAAAATATTTCTGGAAAAAGTGAATCTTTTCCACAGTATGGTTTCAGTCTCCATGTTGTTTCAGATACCTTTGTTCTGTTGCAACATTTTGAAAAGATCCTTTTAGAAAAAAAATCAACCCTTTCAATGCACATTGACTATTTCTGTTGTTTCAGTTTTTGTGGACATAAACCTTAAGTTTTACATCAGAAAAAGGTATTTAATTCTGTTTCTGGTTTTATATATTTTCTCTGTAGCATATCTTATTTGATTATACCTCTGTCTGCTCACCCCTTTCTCCCTGTCTCACTTAAGCATCTTCCGTTCCCATTGCTTTCCCGCCTCCTTCCTCTGGAGGTGTGATAAAGAGTTTGTGCATGCTGTGGAAATGCAATAAGGATAATGTTGACTATAGCCACATGTGGTGATCTTGCCGGACATTTTAAATCTTTTTAGATAAAAATGCTTGCAAGCATAAAAGAAATGTCTTTTTCATTACCTTTTGAACAACTGATTATATTCTTAAAATATTCGAACAGAAAGGTTAAATATAAATATATAGAACAGATTTATTATGAATAACTACAGCAATTGGAATCTCATCTAACTCAAAATGAAAATGAATTCCTAAAGTTGAGACTGTGGAATATACGTATACTTAAAATAACAACTATGTTAGAAACAAGGGAAGAGAGAGGTATATTTTTTCTAAAGCTTTTGGAAACTCAGGTTACAAAAATATGTCATCCAATCTACTTTTCCTGTTATATGATGATCCTTGTTACTTTTCTTTGAATTTCATAAAATCAATCAAAGAAAAAGTATGCATGCCTTTGGCGGGAGATTTTGCTACAACGCGTGCTTTGACTTCACAGTTTCTGGTGGAAAACTTTCCTTCTGCCTGTGCTTGAATGATTAATCTTTTAGACAGCTTTTCAAACTGCATTTCTTCTCCAGTTGGGTTCCAGTGTGTCGTCTGTCTCACTTTTTCTGCATATCTTGGGGAGACATTCTTTTTCAAGTTGAAATAAATTCCAGCCCCAAACACTCTGTGCACTTCTTTAATTTTGTCCTCACAGGTACAAATTGTTTACAAGCCAGTGGATCTCAGCCACATAACGTCCAAATGTGGTTCCTTGGACAACATTCATCATAAACCAGGTGATGGTGACTATATATGTTTTTTAAAAAACAACAGTTTATTACTGGACTTCTAAAGGGGGTGGGACCCAATAGCTTTTTTATTCTGCTTTTTTTGCAGGCATTGACAAAGGAAAGGGGAAAGGAGGGAAAGAAGGACAATGATAGGTAGAAGAGGAAGTAATTACAACTGCGAAATGAAAAAAAGATAGTCTGCATCCCATGTAATGCTTGCCTCTACAGTGGTACCTCTAGTTACGTTCACCTCCAGTTACATATCCTTTGGGATACATGCGCAGCAAACCCAGAAGTATTTTTCTGGGTTTCGTCGTGCGCATGCGCAGAAGCGGCTCCGGAACGGATCCCGTGCGCAACCGGAGGTACCACTGTACTAAGTTCTGTCTGAGAGAGAGAAATGTTTGCGAAATATTGGAATTGATCATCTACGTGATTTTGTCAACTATTGGTTCACAGGGTTATACTAGAAAAGCCTAGATGCATGACCAAGATAACATAGTTGCATAACTTTTTAGGTTATTATAAACTTAATATATTAATGATTAATGGGTTAGTACTTAATAATAGGGATGTGGGTGGCGCTGTGGGTTAAACCACAGAGCCTAGGACTTGCTGATCAGAAGGCCCGCAGTTCGAATCCCCTCGACGGGGTGAGCTCCCATTGCTTGGTCCCTGCTCCTGCCAACCTAGCAGTTTGAAAGCACGCCAGTGCAAGTAGATAAATAGGTACCGCTCCGACAGGAAGGTAAATGGCGTTTCCGTGCGCTGCTCTGGTTCACCAGAAGCGGCTTAGTCATGCTGGCCACATGACCCGGAATCCGTACGCCGGCTCCCTCGACCAATAAAGTGAGATGAGCACCACAACCCTAGAGTTGGTCACGACTGGACCTAATGGTCAGGGGTCCCTTTACCTTTACCTTACTTAATAATTTCATGTGCATGCCTCCAAAAGCCCTCCTACAGAGGCAAACATGTTGGATCAGATCTTTGATCTCTGGAAGCCCTTCCTAGGCATGGTTCATGGACTTGAGTCCTCTGCCTGTATACATTCTGCTGTAAATTTGCTTTGGGGAAAAACATTGAAGAAATCTGGATGCCACAGCAGATGCATACAGGCCTATTGGGGGCAACCATCTAACACACACATGTTAGTACATACATTTGTGCTCTCTGAGCTATTTTGTCCAACCGGCTGGTACAGAAGCCAGTTGGCACCAGGCACCGTCTACCTGCAAATGTAATTGATAAGGCCTTTTGTTGCTTCCTTTGTTCCTATGGATGGAGGCCATGAAAGAGAAAGGGAGGGAGGGAGGGAGGGAGGGAGAGAAAAGGGGACTCTTTTTAAAGTGGGTCTCATCAGACTGTTGATGGTATTTATCACCTTGGTATATTAGGTACATATAAGCTTGCTAGCATCTAATTTAAAGTACACCCTATAGTGGCATGTTCAACTGTTGCCATTTTTACTTTCTATACAACTGAGTTGCATAGTCAACTGAGCAAGCCACATACTGGTGACAGGTGGCAAACAAAACACCTACTTGACAATATTCCTTCTCTATAGCAGTAGCTTACACACTGAACATCCACCAAGTTGATCCAAGATAATTTTTTCTCAAGCTCATCCAACCCAACATCCTCTTCTTTTCTTTTAGCTCTTGCCTGCTAGTATTTAATTATTTTTTCACTATTTTGAAATTCATTCAGCTGGCATTATTCTGGACCAACTGCTTCCACTTCTAATGCTGAAAGGGAGCATGGACATGTAGTAAAACTTGATCAGTTTTATAAGATCAAAGTATATTTGCAAATTGTGTGGAACTTGCCTTCTGCTATGTGAACTTGCTGGGTTTTGTTTTTTTGCTTTCTAGACTGTAGAATTTATTATTTACTTGCGCTAAACTCTGAGGATAACAGGCCAAATCCATGACATTATTTTCTCCAAATCTTGTACACACACTTTTTTTTGATATTTGTTAACCCTGCCTTTATTTGTCCTATAGGTGGTGGGCAGGTGGAGGTGAAATCTGAGAAACTGGACTTCAAAGATAAGGTGCAATCAAAAATTGGGTCATTAGACAACATCACCCATATGCCTGGAGGAGGAAATAAAAAGGTAAGCATTCTTCCTCTTGCTGTTTTCTGTGCATGAGGGGGAAATCTCACCAAGGTAATAACAGGTAGCAGCATCTTTCTCAAGCCCTGCTCCCCATCAGTCTCTGATGTTGCTGCTTTGAACCTTGTTTTTTAAGTCCCCTGTTTTCCCCATGCATTTTCTGTATGCTTCTCTAATGCCTACTAAATACCTATTACATTTGCCAGACTAACAGCAAAGGGTAATTGCTTAGCATCATTCTCCACTTTGTTCCAAAAAAGGGAGCTGCCTCAGAGACTAAACTCTGTGTTACATGCAAAATCACTTATTGGAGCTGTGATGCTGATCTTCCCCTCTCCAAGCTGAGGTGATTGAGAGCAGAAAAATAGTGTGGGAAGGAGTGTTCAACCCTTTTCCCCACACTGAACACTCCCCTCCCCCCAGAGGTTTAAAGCATGTTTGTACATAACATGTGGTTAGTTCCTTAGCAGCTGCCCACAATGATGGCTGAAGTGGGCTAGGACTTGCCCTTCAGAAGAATTCTGTCCTTCCATACTCTCCAAGAGGCACCTGGGGGTGCGTACAGACATACCTAAAAACAAAGCTTGTGGGCTCTGAAAGCATTGCCATCATGTTATTGCCAGACAAACCTGTTGCTGAGTTTGGAGAAAAGAGAGCTGAAGCAAAAACTGACTGCAGTGTCTTGTGCCGAGCCCTGCTGAATCTAGTCCTGCATTGCATTCCCATAGTGGCCAACCAGGTGCCTGTGGGAAGCTGCAAGCAGGCCCTGAATGCAACCATTCTCCCAAATTGCGGTTCCTGGCTAAACTAAATGAGAAAGGGAAGTTGGGTGTTCCCGCTTGTTAATTGGTAGGTTGGTGAGCAGACTTACTGGTGTGGCGGTCAGGCAAGCACAGTGTGGGGGGTGGGGAGGTGATGCGTGCATGGGGCGGCAGCATGTTACATCAGAGACCTCCTTCCCTTTTCTCATTCCTAGTTCCTTTTGTCATGCTTTGGTGTTTCCAGCTTTTCCTCAAGTGAGCATGCCTGTTGCTAGACTGTTTCTTTAATGAGTGCATTTAATGAGCCTGCCTGTTGGTAGACTGTTTCTTTAATGAGTGCATTTGCTATCTGCCAAGATCTTGGAAGGAAATTCCTCTCCAACTAGGGATATAAGTTAGGTTGGCCTTGCCTTTGGAGATACAGGAGAAGTTAGTCTTTCTAGCCAGCGATCCTACTGATTAAACAGAGGGAGCTTCACGGTAAGTTCAGTTTCCCCTTTAATCACACAGCTATATATCATTGGTGCTTTACATAATTTTTTTAAAAAATCAGAAAGTCTAAAGCATGAGGAAGGGGCAGCAAGGAATGCGGTGTTTACAATGGAGGTAAGTATGCCTGTTGATTTGCAGCATAAAGGAGGGGAAAACCAGGCTCACATCACTGGAGAAATTAACATGTCGGCTGCCATTTTTAGGTACGTCTGTATGCGCCCAGAGGGAGGCAAAGGTTTCAAATGGAGCAAGGAGGAGGAGGGGTCTTTGCTTGCTTGGCTATGTTTGCTACTACAGTCAAGACTGATGTCTGATGCTGTGGTCTAGATATCATTTTCATAAGGTACACTTGAGGCCTTTTTAAAATTTCACAAAGCCCCTGCTTTGCTCTAAGAAGGCCTTTCTCAACTTTTTTTGCTTAAAAAGAAAGGACCCATTGACCATTACCTGCTCACATATTGCTGGTATCCAGATTGCTGAGTTATTTAATGTGGCAGAGCAGCCTATTCTGCTGGTCCCTCCATAGGATGCAAATACTGCCAACTGGAGTGGTTCTCCCAGAAAGACTGATAAAATGATGAATCAGCACAGTAATTCTGTTAAGGCGGACCTTCCCCATTGAGGTCATATAATATACTTAGAAGTTAATTGCACAATTAGCTGTTTTCCTTGGACCAGGCTTGCCTGCTTACTGTGCATCTGGGAATATCAAGTCCCTAAATCATTCACTTCAGAATAGGATTGCCAGCTTTTCAGCTGGCCCCCTATATGTGTGCCTTTAATAGCAGCTTAATGTACAAACATTAACAGGTGGTGATATTCATTTCCATGCTATGAAAAGGTTTGCCCGCTGCTCTCTGTGTATCAAGCTGCTGTTAAAAGCACCAGAGCAGTCCAGACTGGGTTATTTTTCCTCATAAATTGGCAACCCAGTTCAGGCAGCTTATGCACAAAGAGCCCTTGAGCTATCAGCAGGGATGCATCATAGGTTTTGAAACCCCATTTGGAGAGTGATTCACGTATACCAGTTAATTCTGTTTGTTTGTTTGTATTTGCCTCATCTGTTGTGCCTGTCTTGGGGAGGGAGGCTCTACTCACATGCATTTCAGCCCCTTCCTCTCAGACGCATCTCATTTTAGTAGCCTTAGAAACCTTTCTAGCTCTCATTGGCTCCTTCCAGTGAATGTGCTGGCTTCTGATGGAGGAACTTCTCCGCTTCCTTATCCTTCTCTCAGTGTCATTCACACATCTGAGCATCCACCTCTTTTCACTCCCCCTCTCCCCCTCTCCCCTGTTTTTCTGCATTTCCTGGACCACAGTTGGGCTTTTGTAGGTATCAGAGAAGGAAAGCCTTGCAGGCACTGTGAGCATAAGTATGACTTTTGACCCACTTGGATGGCCCTATGCTCCAGGCACAGGAAGAGGAGTCCATGAATGGCAAGCAGCATGATAAACATAGTTAAAGGGGGCAGAGAATTCATGAGAGTGAGAAGGTTTAATGTCAGGGATAGCATTGTTCTCTCCCCCACTGATTCCCCTCCCCAAGAGACAAGTTTAAACTTTGGAATAGTTCCATTATTATATTAGCTATCTGCTCAGGCTTGGTGACCATTCTGTAGTTGTGCCCTGAGACAGCCAGGGCATCTAGAAGGAATCCTTTCCTGTGATAACGAATTCTGCTAATGAAGTGTGAGCATCTGTTTTTCTTGGGAACAGTAAAGAATATGGAAAACACTACAGAGGTCCTCTGTTTTAGTAGCATCCCTGCACCAGCCATCACCAAGCTATATAACTTCATCTCACAATAAGTTGTTGCTTTAAGCAAAAAACCCTGCTGTCACCACCTGATAAGAAAGGGGAGGGGGATGTAGACTCTAGATACCCAGGCCTCTAAAGACTTCTGCTTCTACAACTGTGGAATGGGGGTCTGCATAAGACCCCAGCTACCCCTGATCATTTGCTGGTGTTCCTGGGATTGCTTAGGGGTCTGGGAAGACTCCTGGTTATCTCTAATGTAGTGGCCCAAAGGCTGTAAACGGAGCTCTTTTTCCTCCGCAGAGCCCTTAGTACTTAAGCAGGGAGTTGCGTAGGAGGGCCCAGGTACAGGCTCCAGCCCACCTCCTCAGCACTTCTGGCTAATGAGAGAGGAGATCCAGAGGATAAAGGTTGTATCAAAGTTAAGGCCTTCTGAGAAGATCTAATTTTTTTATTTAAGAAGGCACCTATGGCGACAACAGTAACATACAAAGGCAAGAATTAAACCTGCTTTTTTGTGAGGGCAGAGTTAAGATTGGAAATTGGACAAAGCTTTCTTCCCTACTAGAATTATTTTTTTGGTAAAAATCATTTGACCCTGCTTTCCAGAAGAGGAGTTAACCCATGCCTGTATGTTCCACTCTCTGCTGACTGACAATGGCAAAATTCATCAGCCATCTGCTGAGTGGTATGAGACATATCTGAGTGCACACCATCTTTATTCGCTAGCACTTGCATTCTCCATCTCTGGTTCCTGTACCTTCTTCTGCACACTGCAGTTATATTCCTGATGCTCTGTCCTCCTCCAATTCTATATGTCCCTCCCTCCCCATTGAAGATTTTTGGTTTCATGTCATCTTATTTGACGATGCTATTTTGCATCCCACTGACCTTCTCCACCCACATGCAGAGAGAGAAGGGCAAGGAAGACACGAACGGTGCTCAAAACTGCCCCAATAAGACTGGGCCTCCTTCCCCCATCACGGAGCCCTCCATCCCTGAGGAGAGCCCACTCCCCGACTTGCACCCATGTGATGCCAGTAAGTAGTTACCTGTTCTCATGAGCTTTGTGAGAGCCAGATGGGAATCAGATACCCAGAGCTTGGAGGGTGTGGGGTGGGAAGGCATCATACTAGTTTTCTCTGATTTTGTTAGATTGAAAACCTGATGTTCTGTACTAACCCTAGCAGCTTAATGTGAAAAAAACCCCTATACGATAAAAATATTTTGGACTATCAGACCTCTATCACCATCTCACCTATCTGCAAGATTGGCTGCTGGGATCTTTCATCTGGCATGGTTTCAAGATAAGGGATGCCCAGTTTGATAGGAGACTCGACTTCTTTGCCTGAAAACATTCATAAATGTATTTGGATAGGTCACCTTTTCATAACATGGTAGTACAATTCTGGGAGAAGCTGCTTTTGAAAGCAGTTGACATTTTCGTATGTTCCATTTCATAGGCTTATAGCACACAGTTTGCATACAACTTCTGTCTATAGGTTGTATGAAGCAATGTAGGATTCCTAGATCAAGGAAACATGGATATCATTATTTTTTTTAATTAAAAAAAATGTCAGCCAAGCAAATGAGTGGGACTGCCCTTATAACAACACACTAAAAACTGAGAGCCTGGATTTTCCTAATTCTGAGCATACATCAGTGTTTTGCCAAAGCAGCGGCGATGGGGAGAAGAGGAGCTGCGGCTGAACGAACCACTTTGGCATACCAGTCAAACGCTAGTGAAGGTATAGCTGAAGTGGGTGGTGGGGAAACAGCATCAACCCCCTCCACTTTTCCCTGTCCTGCTCTCTTGTCCTGACCTGCCGATGTCTCTCATTCCAGATTGAGAGCCACAAGCTGACCTTTCGTGAGAACGCCAAAGCCAAGACTGACCATGGAGCTGAAATTGTCTACAAATCACCCACTGTATCTGGAGATGCCTCCCCACGGCGCCTTAGCAACGTCTCCTCCACTGGAAGCATCAACATGGTGGACTCCCCACAGCTGGCCACATTGGCCGATGAAGTGTCTGCTTCCCTGGCCAAGCAGGGCTTGTGATTGTGTTAAAGTGGGTGGAGAGAATAAGAAGAGAAGAATCCACTCTGGCCTTTCTTCCTCTGTTCCGTTTTACATCTTCATTCCCCACCATTCCTTAATTTATTTCGTTTTTTATATTAATGGGCTAACTCTTTTAACCTGGTTCCCTGTCCCCCTTGCCATTTATTCATCTGTGGTCTCAGGATTTCAAAATTAGTAACAGTATGAAAACAAAGATTTCTTACTATATCTCAGTCTAGAGAAAGACATCATTTCACCACTTGCTCCTAAACAAAAGGAAATGTAATTGTTAGGAAAATTTGTGCTGCATAGGATATAAGCTTGAGAAAGAGGGTTGGTATCTGCCTCTGTCGATGAGCAGCAGCTAACCAAGTTTGTCCCCATGAACAGAGAAAAGAGCCTATATTGCTGTGGGATTGTTTAGTAACCTTCTTCAAGAACACCTGCTGTTTTGCATTTTGTTACAGGTATGTGTGATAGTGTAAGTCTAAAGCAGATATCAACTGCATACACAGGATTTGCAGTGTGAAATATCCCCTACTTCAGTCCTCAGGGAATTAGTCTTCAGAATCTCATCTCTGCAGGGGGACATGTTTCTATGCTGGGAAGGGGGCAAATGCCCAATTTGCCACAGGCATATGCCTTTTATTTTAAGTTTTCTTGAATGGGGTTTGACTAGAGCCATACCACTGCATGCGAGGGCCAATGCATTGGCCTGATACCTTTGAATTACAAGAGCAAACAGCATTGAAATCCTGCCAGCTCCCTCAACTATGGTTCAAATGATGCATACTGAGGAGCAAGGTGACGCTTGCCTCATGCGATTCTCTTTTGGGGACACTGTTTTTGCAAATGTAGGGACATTAAAAGCAATTTTTCATACTATTTGACCATTACTACCACTTTTCTCCCCTCTTCCACTTGCCTGCCTTCTTTCTCATCTTTCCAGCCTAAAAAATGCCACAAGTTCCATGCCCGTCTCTTTGCTCTTGCCGTAACATTTGCAGGTTGGCTCAAAGGACTTGGTAGGCGTTCTTGGGGGAGGGGAGCAAGGAGGTTTGTGGGTTTCAGATTTGCTCCTTGTGTTCAGTCAATAAGCATGGCTGTTTCTCTTGGTTTTCATGACAAAATTGTGGTTGTATGTAGAAATTTGTGAGGTAGAGGTGTGGTTCTAGGGTTTTTTGTTAAATGAGATAGGTGCACTTAAGTGCAAGTGCATGGGGGAAGAAGGGTAACTTCCTGGAAGGGCGTGCATGTGGGAATAGGTGCACCTTTTAGAATCAAGTGTCTTTCATAATAGTTGCATATATCTGATGCTCTCTTCATCGCATGCATGTTTGTTCCTCAGTACGTGCATCTGTGGAAGAAGCATCACAAATCATAGACAACAAAAGGTTTCGTTATCACCTCCAGTACAATACTTTTCCATGAAGATTGTTCACCCTTTCAGTTATGAGTACTCAAGCATTGCTCATGTAGTATGAACAAGTCCCCAAACTTGGGTGTGCATGCTCCAAGGGAAACCTACAGCACAATGCAACCAGCAGGAATCTATTTCCCATATTTTCTGAAAAGGTGCCAGAGAATTCAAGTATTCACAGGTGAGGGGGGGGGGGGAGGGGAGTCCAAAACTAGCACACTGTGCAGAAGTGTCTGAATAATGACTGTTTCTGAACATAACCTGCATATGTGTACTGGCTCAAGAAGCTATCATACTAGCATAAAGAGCTCTTTCCCTCACCTGTCAAAGTTGAAAGACTAATTGCATTTGTAGTACAGATTCCAGGGTCGTCCTTACAAACCCTTCCCCCCCTTGCTGTTTAAAAAACATTTACGGTACGAGTTGTAGCTGTGCATCTACCTAAGCTAAGTGAAAATACTTTAATTTCAGAGAGTACTTTGCCTTTTGTGAATGGCTATTCCTCCCTGCCACTGCCTTTATCATCTGATAGAATCTTTCTCTCTCCCCTGCCCTCTCAAATTTCCATCCTTCAGATGTAAGTTCCCAAGCAGCACAGGCTTTGCAAAACATAGCCTAGTTTATTAGAGTACTACCTGAAACACCGAACAGCAACAGAGCTCCTATTAGAATTATGACACAATCTATTGCATGAACGGTTGTAAATAACACAGATTTTATAAGGCAGTCCCACCACCACTCATACATTACACAGTTGGAATTGTCTGGATGTGTTTGGAAATTTCCAAGTGAGAGGATAAGATGGTTTAAGTAAAACAAAACACACAAACCCAAGAAGCGGGAGGGAGGGTGGAATCTCAAATTGGTGATAGCACACATGGCTTTTTAACAGTAAGTTCACAAATATGGCAACAGAGGCCTGATCCTCAGAGCTAGGTCCAATAAGGAACTGTCGTGTAGGTTTACAGCATAGTACAGTGGTACCTCGCAAGACGAAATTAATTTGTTCTGCGAGTTTTTTCGTCTTGCGAATTTTTCGTCTTGCGAAGCACAGAACTGCACCTCTTCAAGCAATGCACCCGGTTTTAAGAAAAAGGAAACAAACTCGCAAGACGTTTTTGTCTTGCGAAGCAAGCCCATAGGGAAATTCGTCTTGCGAAGCAACTCAAAAAACGTAAAACTCTTTCGTCTTGCGAGTTTTTCGTCTTACGAGGCATTCGTCTTGCGAGGTACCACTGTATTTAAAGCTTGGCAAGGCGTATATTATCTGAGCTTGCCAAACTGATGGTGGTTGTTGGTGACTGGGTGGCAGCCTCTAAGTGAACCAGGTGTCTTGTCATGGGTGCAGAAGATTCTGCAACAGATAAGGATCATAGCATGCAGAATTAGAATCACAGAACTGTAGAGTTGGGAGGACAGTGCTCAGAGTGGTTAGGAATTTCCTCTTCCTGTTCTCTCCATTTCCTCAAATAGTCTTGCTACCCAACACGTGCATCTGTCTTTGTACTGAGGTGGGGAATCTGTGGCACTGGAGGTTCTGCTAGTCCACAGCTCCCATCATCCCTGATCATTGACCATGTTGTTGGGGACTGATAGGGAGTCAAATTTACCTTCTTCTGAAAAGCTACTGGCTCCGCACCTCCATATGATGGTGGACTCAACTCCCCATCTGCCCAAGCCAGCAGAGTAAATGGTCAAGAATAATGGAAGCTATAGACCACCAGCAGCTGGAAGGCCACAGCCCCACTGCTGCCACATAATTATTCCAAAACCCCACACCATTGTGAAACAAATCTTCTGTACCCTAGCCAGAGCAGCCTTTGTACAATGCCACAGACCTAGGCATTCAAGGATATTGGAGGAATGTTTGTGGAAACTGCAGCTGCTCAAAAAAAACCCCCAAAGTGGTAGAGAATATTTTTTTTTGGGGGGGGGGGGGGACTTGCAAAGCAGGCTTCTATTTCTAAGTGGTGGTGAGAAGAAAAATCTTTAAAAACTTTCTTTGCATGTTTTTCTGAGAAAATGTCTGATGCGGTGTTCAAATGTCAAGCCGACGCCGGTTGCTAAACTTAATACATTCCTTGTGAGACACCTTGAAGATGGGCTGTGTGCATGTGTTTTTGTCCTTGTTAGGCTGAGTCGGGACTAAGGCTTTCTCCTTTAGGAGTACCACCTTGTAAAGTCTGTTGCTGCCTTTGCTTGCTTATTGTTTTGAGCCATGGATAAAAATCAGTTCAACTAATTGTTGGGAAGTAAAGATTGTCCATTGTTTCTGTAAGCAAAAGTATTTTGTGGAATGAAATAAAAAAAAAAAGTTGAGTAAGTTGTGGCTAAGATGGAGGATGGGATAGCATGGGACAGGAACCAATTGGGTTCAAGAATGTTACTTTGTTGGCTATATCACTGTACTGCCGTACCAATGTGGTAGCCAGGGTTCTTCAGACAGATCAGCATATTGGTCACCTTTCAACGATTTCCAATAACTCTATGATACTGTATTTAAAAATAAAGCCTGCAGTTGTATTACTTTAGGATGTGAGGAAGCTTAATATGCCTGAAGTGAACAAATGTGAGATTTTTCCCACTGAGCGCATATACCATGTCACTGAGATTCTTTTCTGTTTGCATTAGGGGATTGAGCTAGGGCTGGAAAAACGTCATCTTTTGTCAGTTTTTGTATTGGCTTAAGCTGTAAATAAAACAATAGCCCTCTTTATTCAGTATGAAGCAACAAAAACAAACACGAAGTTATATTTGAGATCATTTGACTCCCTGATTCTTCTGAATATTAACAGCCCTTGCCTTCACCCATTTATTTCACTGCTCAAATCTTCCCCTTCCCCAAGCATAGGATCAACCATTGAAACATTCTGAGTTATTTTCCCCCACCCCAAATTTAGCCATCTCCCTAAGTCATAATATCTGTTTTCAAACATGGATTTTGATTGTCTTTATGGCTCATTTTAGGATGCATAATGGCATCAGTTTTATAGAGGGTTAGACCCATGAGGGTTCCAATCGAGGGCCATGTTGAATTGACTGGCTGGTGTCTTGTCTTGGTATATAAATATACATATCTAGGGGGTTGGAAAAGTGTTAAAATTTGACAGATGAAAATCATGGTTTTGAAAGTTAAAGAGGAAAAAAATGGGCTTTTTGTCATGAACTTGAAAGTATGAAAAAGGGACAATGGAGTTTGGAAGACCCAACAAATTCCCTTTTAAGTTTCACGGGGGTGGGGAAACGGGGTGGGAGGGGGTGGGAAAGGAGTAAGATCTCCATATGATCATCCTAGCTTAGCTACCTGTCTGTGACTGTCCATATTGTACTTGTGTGTTATAACAACTGGTTTACACCGACTTGCTGTAAAAGTGAATTTGGAAATAAAGAATTCATTACTACAATATTAAATGAGTTTTGCCTTTGTTGGAGAGATATGGTGGAGATTGGGGTAGTGCAGAAGTCACACCGTTCTTGCCGGAACTAACAGACAGATGTTTGTTTAGCACTGTTCCAGTTTCATACACTTAGGCCTTTGTAAATTCTTACCACATCATTAAACTGAAAAATGGTACTCCCAGAATTCCTGTTTTTGCTTTCATTCACTTTAAGCTGAATTATCATCTGGACAAGACACTCATCCCCTCTTCTATAGCACTATAGGCATGGCAAGACCTTTTTGTATGGAGGGCTGTATTCACCCTTGGGTAACTCTCCAGGAATCATGTGGCAGTAATGAGCATAACAAAAAAAAGTGGCTTGCATCTTCACCAGGCTGCTGGGCTAGGCAGAAAGGTATCCACCTCAGCACCATGGCTACCACCATTTTATTATATTCTGGGGGAAAGCCTGTCTTCGAAAATGCTAGTTTCAAAAAAGAAATTTTAAAAATGGTGATTTAAAAGTTTAGTCACATTCTTAAAGCCATTGCTTGCTTTTATTCCTTGATAATTTCAATCGATACTTCTCCATCCTCACTAATCTCTAATAATAGCACTCATCCAACTGTTATTTCCCAAAGAAGAGATTTAGCACACAGTTTTCTTAACTTTTTAATTTTTTTAATCTTTTTTTTTTTTATAAGCACACATTTGTGCTTTGGCCAACAGAATCAAGACATTAAACAAAGATCAGCTTCTCTGAAGAAAAGCGTTTCTATATAACAAGGACATTACACAGCTTGAAGCAGGAAAAGAAATATTTACAAAATACAAGGTGGTTTTTTTCTGGATTTTTCCTTTATAACGCTAAGAGGGTTATTCAGAATTTTCAACCTTATAAATAGAAAAGCACTTAATGCAGAGGGATATGGTAGCATTGGGTTTTTCCTCTTCTTAAAAAGAAATTAACTAGAACAGAACCAAAAACATTAGGTAATGTTGAAAATTGTGAAAAAACCCCAACCATTAAGCAGTTTAGCTACTATTTCGTTACGATTACAAAATGAGAAAAAATGTATTTTTTTCCTTTTTTTGGTGATGTGATTAATACAGAAGACAGGCGCAATGCTAACAACAGGACAGGGACCAACAGCCACACCGCTAGGGGTCAGAAAAACATTACAGATGGATCGGTGTGCAGAATCTGGGAGCTACTGGGGATGTGATGTGAACGGCCTCTTTAAATTAAAAAACAAAACAAAGTGATTTTTAAAATTTCCAAACCTATTGAGCTTGTCAATAGCCAGCCCAAGAAGTTATGAGAAAGAGGAAAGAAAACTTGACGGAGAAGTTTACTTTTGAACTAAGGGGTGTGTGGAAGTGGAGTTAAGCAGTAGTGGTGAAAAACAAAGTCCTATCTTTCTCCAGAAAAAAAAAGTTGAAAACAATTTAGATACTCAAACATAGCTTAAAATATAAGATGTAATCTCAAGCAATGCATAGACCATATATTTCTATATAGGGTGGGGGGAAAACAATGAATTTTACGACACTTGCTAAAATATGGCTTGTGAATCTGGGGTGGCAAGTTCCTGAATCCTGCTGACATCCCTCTCAGTATTTTAAGGCTTAACACTACTGTATTGCAACTGAGCAGCAGAAGAAATAACAACCTACTGCAACTTTCAGACTAATGGGCAAAGTGCAAAATTAAAAAGGGAATACTGAAGAGAATGACACCCCCCCAAAAAAAAATTCTAGATGGGCTGACAGCCTTTTCCCTGCTCCTAACTTGCTACTTGGGGAAGGATTAAGCAGCACAGTATGAGCTGAATAAAACTGATTAAAAAAAATTAAATCACATCCAGGGTACTGATAGGAAATTGCCTTTTCTTGTACAAATCTTTTAACATGGAGAGATGGTCTGAAAAGCAGCAACAAACAGCAGAATGGATTAATAAATGTAACACAGGGTGAAGGAACTGGAGGGGAAGAGCTTCTTCTTCTTCTTCTAGCCCACAAGGTGGGAAGCCATCTCTTTTGGGTGCAGCTTCAGGGAGAGTTTGCATTGCAAGTGCATTCTAGTGCCACTGCGGCCCAAGAGCAGAAACAGATAGTGAGGGAAGTTGTACTCAGAAGACGTCACTTTTCACCACTAATTTCACTCCACTAAAATCCTGGGGGAGGGGCACAGTGATGGTGGTAAGGTGAGGAGAACAGACACCGAACAGAAGAAAAAGAAAAAAGGAGAAAGAAAGAAAAGCCTTTCACCAGAGAACCAATTCCAGGGGTCACTTGGCCAGCTTCACCCTCCTGTTTGTGGAGTGTACACCTAAAGCATGGGAAAAGGGAGACAAGTTTGCTCTCCTCATTAGACCACACAGCACTGGATAAAAGGTGTGCGTGACAAGGAAACATGGAAAGAAAGAAAGAAAAATAAAACAGTTTCTAAACTCCTTAAATTCACTAAAAACTGTGAAAATTCCCGGCAGGATGTTTGAATATCAAACGCAGATTTCAGAAGCTTTAATGCCAAGAGTTAGTTTGGTGGATTGCTTTTTGCTCTCATCTTCCTGTCCATCTCTTATCTGTGGGTCGGCCGCTGAACTGTGGCCACGGCCCCTGGATTCCGGCTCTTGAGGCAAGCGAGGGTGGGCGAGGTGGGAGCTCCGTCTGTTTCCCGGGAAGGCTTGCTGCCGGAGGTGCGCCGTGTGGACCTTGAGGCCCGGTCGTGCGGATCCAACTGGTCCTCACACTCTGTCTTGGGGTTGTAGGACAGTGGGAAGTGGCGTCGTTCCCAGGGCTGTACAGTCTGAAAAGCAAACGAAGAATGGTCAGGGGGGCTTCAGCATTGATCTCCACGGCATCTGCACACCCTTTAGAATACATCAGACCATTATCTCTGTAGCTAAGTCCCAGACACACAGTTCACTACAGAAATCTGTACGGCAATATTAATTGAGGCGTTTTCTGAGAAACGTGTTGCCCGGTTGGGAAATGAATGGGAGTTGGTACAGTTAGCACCAACCCTGAATTGGGCCTTTTAGAGTCCTTGCCTTGTCCATTTTTTTCTTGGAAATCTCAAGGAGGTATCCCCAACTCCCCTGGGCAATGTATACATTCTATTCCCATACACAAATCTTCCCAATATTTAACCTAAATCCTCCATCCCTGAATCTTCAGGCACTGACAGCAACCTGCTCTTCTTCCAAGAAATGTGCAACAACATCCTTGCAACCTTCTCAAAGGATGGGAGTTAAGTGTCTTGACTGAGGCTTGCCAACACCTGGAACCAGACCACTTCCTATATATCTTTCCTAAATAGTTTTTATCTAGCAGGATAGCTGTATTCCACACTGCTGTGCTCTACTCCACCAGGCTTCAGTTATGCCCACTATATCTCATATGCTCTTGGTCCACAACTAAGCACTCCTGTCTCTTCCTGGCCCATCTTGGTTCAGAAGTGTCTGGTAGACCCTTCTGGTGCCCTGAAGATGCTGTTCTACCATGATTCACCATTGGCCATATTAGCTGGGGCTGAGAGCTGTTGTCCGAAACATGTGGTAACCCTGGCTGGGGAAGGTTGTTCCAATATCAGCATAAACAAGGGATGGAAGCTGTGGCCCTGCAGAGACTGGCCAAGCTGGCTGATGCGGAAGAGAGTTAAGTCTAACCCCAGAAGGCCCCTGGCATAACCTCACCTGTGTACACTGACAGATTGATAGCAGTTCCACTGAGAAATTGCGTCCAGTGCTTTTGTTAAGACAATTTTTGCACATAGATGGACTGGGGAAGGGGGCCCTCCTTTCTGTCCAGAAAGTAAAATCCCACTCTAACTACAGGTGCCCTGGAAGCCCATTACTGGAGGGCGGGGAAGAGAGATCGCCTTCTTCACAGTAGACATTACTTGTCTGTCAACACAACTAATTAATATTACCACCTGGAATGCTAAGCAAAGCCACAAAGAAACCCACCACCCACCTGTTCATCAAGGCCAGATTCCGGTGTGGAACATCGTGTGTCCTCACTGGAGAGATGCCGCATGGAGTCCCGGGACAGAGGGGTGTGGGGACCAGAGAACATGTCTGGGCTGATGGGGCTGCGTGGCGAGTGGGTGTGGGAGACATCAGAATGCGCGTAGCAGTTGCCAACATCGGGTGATGCTGGTTGTGGGGTTGAGGGGTTCCCCAGCTGCGGCGTTGTCCGTCCATCTGTGGATCTGTAAGACCTGGAATGACGACAATGCATTTCTGTTCCCCCCTCTGCTTTAAAAAAGGAAGGTGCCAGCATCACATGTTGAAAGCGACGCATTCCCAATGGCTTACATTCGAAAGGCCACCAGAACCCACCCAATAGTATGCCCTCCCACCTCACTCAATCCAGATTAGTTTCAAGCAGAGCACAGCTGCAGTGCTGGGAAAAGGGCCAGGAGAGCAGGTAGATGAAGACAAGCCCCTTCTTCTCCAAGTCTGACACGCCCTTCCTCAATTGCTGCCACCTCTCTGCTCTCATACCCTGACAGATCCCTGCCTTCACCCTCAGGTCTCCAGCTCCCTCAAAGGGCTCTGCCCTTTCTCCCCTGCTGTCCCATCGGAACAGCCTTCAAATCCCTCCTATGACCCGCTGCCTCTGGCACAATTCCTTCGTCTTCAGATTCTCCTCCAGAAGTGAGGCACCTGCAGTCGGGGAGTCTAATGAGGCCCTTTGGTCTGCTGGGCTGTTTGTGCCAAGCCACACAGATCTGTCCGTCATCTGGTGTCAGGTACAGGGACAGGTTTGGTGCTGCAGCTTCAAACGCAGCACCAAATGCAAGCCGCGGCAGCACAATCCCTTGGGAGACGCAGGTTAAATGCGGCACAGTTTGAATTTGGTACTTTTCGCTACTGTGCTGCTTCCAAAAGCAGTGCAACAGAAACGCATCAAATCCAAAAGCAAAAGTTCCCGATTCTTCCTTTGCAGTTGTGGCTTAAATTCAAGCTGTGGCTGTACAAGGATCAGGAGCTAAGCAAATTCCCAATTCAAACAGTCTTGTCCACCTGGAGCAAGGGTCCCGCAGAAGAATGACACCTTCCAGCTCCGGCGAGATCCATTTCCTCACCCCTGCCCTACTGTGCCCAAACCCAGGCTAATTTAACTGTAATGAAACACCTGTCCTGTCCGTCCCCCGTCTAGCCATGCTGCAGTCTGCCTCCCTCATCTTTCTACTGTATTCCTTGTGTTGAAGTCCACATTGTAACCTCCTGCACACTTCTACTTTGTTAAATGCCACAAGCCATGCATGCCTGTAAAAGTGCAAAACTCGCAGAACTGTTGTGCCGCCAATCCCAGGCAAATAATGTTAGTTGCCAGTGCCTGTTAATAACCTAGGTGCCATGTTCTAGGCCAGGAAAGAGGAGGTTGTGACCTTCCAAATATTGTTGGATCCAAACTCCCATCAGCCCCAGTCAGGATGGTCCATTAAATGGTCTGGGATGATGGGAGCTGGAGTCTTAAAAACCTCTAAAGGGCTGCAGGTTCCTCAACCAGGCTCTGAATGAACCAGTTCCTGAAGGCAGCCCCTCTTTCTAGCCTCAGACCATTGGTGCCTTATATCTTCTACCCACAAGCAAATACCAGAACATCGCCACACTCAAGACAGACACCGCCTGTGTGGCAATACAGAGGAACACTGAAAGTAAGTTGCCCACCACCACGGCATTTGGGCTTGTAGAATCACAGAACTGAAGAGTTGGAAGGGAGGGTCATCTGGTCCAACCCCCTAAAGAGCTAAACTCTGCAAATTCACAATGAAAAGAATAAGCCATGTACTCAAAACCTTACAGGGTGATTACTGGAACCAAGTTATGTAGAGGGGTAGTTCAGATTTTGCTTCCAAATTGTGGTTTGTAATTAGGTGCCCAAGCCTAGGGCTCAGGCACTCTGTCCTTCCTTTTGGGTGTGGCAGTTCCCCTTCTCATTTCCTCGTTTGAGACAAACCATAGGTTTGTTTTGTTCAAATGGGCAAGATACAGTTAAACATTCTTCTGCAAACAAGGACTGGTTATCAGGATCAAACCCTGGTTTCCAAAGCAAGTTGCGGTTCGAATGGAATGGTAAACAATGGCTAGTGTCCAATCAGGGTAGGAGTGACCTGCACACAACCCAGAGGTTGCACTCACAACTGAGCCACCTCAGATTGTTTCAGCCCCTGCCCTGTTTCCTTCCTGTCTGCTGGCTAGCATTGTGGGTGTTGTCTTTGACCTGTCAAGTTCTCAAAGGCCTTTGAGTAGTGCTGGCATTCTCCTTTACTGGAGGCTAGCCAACTCTGAGCATCTGCTGGAACCCAGAATCACAGAATCAAAGAGTTGGAAGGGACCCTGAGGGTTGTCTAGTCCAGCCCCTTGCCATGCAGGATTCTCAACTAAAGCATCCATGAGAGATGGTCATCCAGCCTCTGCTCAGAAACCTCCAAGGAAGGAGAACCCACCAGCTTCCAAGGCAGTCTGCTCCACTGTTGGAACAGCTCTTACTTTCAGAAAGTTCTTTCTGGTGTTTCGATCTCAGATCCTAGGCTGCAGAGGAGGAGAAAACAAGCTTGCTCCATCCTCCCCATGACAGCCTTTTAGATATCTGGAGGTATTTATAGGCACTGTGGTGCTGAAACAGCAGCTGGCCTTACCTGCTGCCCCGCCGCTGAGGCGGCACAGTTGTGCTCCAAAGCCACCTTGCCCGTTCCGACTCCTCACACTTGGCGTGGAGAGTGGCAAAGGCTGAGTCAGACAGATCCTCTATCTGGAAGAGAAATCATGTGAGGTTAGCACTGAGATAGTCTCCAAAGCGTCTCTGGTTTCAATGAAGGAGGCTGTACAAAACACTACCTGGCACACCATAAAGATGTCCAGGCACAGCAGCTGTTCTCTGCTCTTCCACCCTTAATTTTCTATCCATTAGCAGCTGGAAGGGACAGTTCAGACAATCCCACTAGTTTCTGTGGGCACACATTTGAGGCAAGAGAAGTTGGGCAAGGGCTCATTTGTTCCCATTCAAAACTCACTTTGCCCATGCAACAAGCCCCCCAGTTTGATCAGGAAACAGTCATACACCGCAAGACCCAATTTTAGGAAGTGATGAGCTATGCTGCAGCAGAAAGACCCTCCTCCAGTTCTGAAAACTGATTTAGGTTTCTCAGGTGTGCTTTTTATCCGTATCTTGGCAGTGAGAGGCTGGAACGGCCTTCTTGCAAAGAACATCAGTATTCTACCTGGGACGGTACTTATGTAGGGCAAGGAGCACAGTAGGTCTTAATTTATTTAATTTGGAATGAAAGAGTGAATGAATGGTGCCCCCCTCTGCTCAGTTATTCTACATGCCAAACCCAAACTTCAGAAAGCTGCTGTTTTTCAACTGTCAGACAACTTTTGGAAATGAAACAAAATTTTGATCCAAAGAAGGTCACATTCCATATATGAAATGTCTTTACAACATATGTCCTTGTTTGCTTATGTTGCAAGGAACAGGGAACAGGGGACAGAGAGAAGCCTGCAGCTGGAGTCCAGAACATTTAAAATGTTTTGGGCACCAATATTTCTCTGCGCCTGGAGGCTCTCCCCTTCCCTGGAATCTGGTGCCTTCCCATTTTTCTCTTTTTAAATATTGTATTGTGTTAATTTATTTGGATTGTTGGTTTTTATTTTGGCAAAGAGCAGAATGCAGTGGCGAAATCAGAGAATAAATGAGGGGGCAATTTAAATTTTTTGCTGTAGACAAAAGGTCTGTCCTCATTGCATGAATATTCTCAAACACTTCTTCATGAGGAAGAGAAACCTGGGAGGCATTGGGCTTTATCTTGTTCCTTCTCTATAACAGGAGGTAAGATTTTCCCTCATCTTCTCCAGGAATCGGACTGTACATGCAAGGAACTTGGAAGACAAGAGGCAGAGTTCCTAAAGTAACTGACAACCACAAAATGCCATCACATGGTTTTTAAAAACCAGCTGCTATTCAGTAAAGAAAGCCTGCATGACACAGGCCTCACATGAGTAGACCTAGAACCAGCCATATCCTGAAGAATGTTCAGTTTCTTAGGCTGAGGTTAAATATCCACCACCTGGGGGCAAAATCCCGCATGTGGATAACTTTCCAACCATAAAATGATCATGCCATCTGCCAAACGCAGTGTCTTTGCATTAAGCAATGAATGCCTAAGCTGAAGGCTAAGAGAGCTGCGCTGCCTGTTCACTTACTTCCAGACTCTACAAAGGCATATTAAATAAATTACACTGTAGGTTTTGTGACTACATAAAAAGCCACTTCAAGGATGGCAGTCGAAGATTAAGGCAAGGCTGCTTTCTCCTTGCAAGAAGGCATTGTTTGCCAACCCACCAGTATTCACTGCATGCAGCATTGTTTTCATTCTGCTGCAGTTCATCTTCCGAAACAGTTACTTGTCTCACTCTCTGCTGTGGCAAAATTTATGTAGTTTATTACGTACGTTACACTGTCATTATGTTATTCCACCCTGTTCATTTCAGTGCAAAGAACACAAGGCAAACCTGGGGGGGGAGTGGAGAGGCAAGGCAAGTCAGACTAAACTGGCGGCTATGTAATTGGACTTTACCTAGTACTTCCACCGAAAAAGCACCAGCCACCACAGAGGAAGTACAACTCTGCTTTATGTTCAAATCAACGGAGTGAATGTCTAAGGTAGGTGCTCCCCCTTGCAGGATGGATTTTGTCATGCTGCTTTGGTGGAAACTGCTTACACGGAGAGCTGCCCTGGGCACAGAAGCTCCAGAAGGGCCTATTTATTTTATTACTTTATTTTGGTTAATCTATAACCAGTCTTTCATTAAAACCAATCCTAGAGTGGAATACAATAGGAAAATATGTAACACAAAATGAAATTGTGGGGGTGGGGAGGGAGAGAGAATCAACTGCACAGACACCAACGAGGAGAACCATTTGGATTACCTCTTCGTTGTCTTCATCGGGGTTCACCTTCAGGCCACCGATATCCACCACACGCCAGCTGCAACACAGGTCAGCAGAGAAGTCAGTCAACCGGAGAATGGGTGGCCATCCTCAATACTCTGGGCACTTTGTACAGCCAGGCAAGAAACATGGGGCTTTTTTGGACCACCGTCAACATCCCCCCCTTCCTCACGATGGGGAAAACCTAACTTTTGCACACTTGTGTCCTTGTGGGTCTTGGGCCCTCCCCTCCTGTGACCTGGAGGAGAGCAAGGGAGAAACGGCGTCCCTGCGCATACCTCGGCGTGAGGATTTCTTTGTACTGCAGTTTCTCTACGCGGGTCGTCGCAGCCACAGACATAGGGATGACAATGTTGTTAATATCGAAAGAGCTTTCGCCTCTCCTTCTCCGCGGCTGCTGCTGCTGCAAAACACAAAAAGAAAAATGCTCAGGGAAGGGGGGGGGGAGGAGGAGGAAGCACTTCCAAGAGCAGGGAGCTGCACAAAGCAAGTAAGGCGATGCCCCCTTTTCGGTGTGAACTCTGCCTAGTGATGGCGCAAGGCCAGGTGGCTGCCCATAGAGATGGAGTCTTGTCCCTCACCAAAAACACTCCAGGGTGGTTTGTTTTGTGCCACCAACCTTCAAACCAAGCCCCAGAAGCCATTTCCCTGTCAAGCTCATTCTATGGAGGTAGTTTGCGCATCTTCTCATTTCCTTATTAAGTATACCTTCATCCAGGGAATTTGGGATGCTGCCTTTAGATACCCAAACACTCAAGTCTTCTCCACAATGGAGAATTATATTGCCACTTGTGTGTTTCTCTCTCCCCAACTCAAGTTCAGGCACACATGCTTGTGAATCTGTTTTACCCAACTGCAAGGATCCTAGGATCAATTGGTTTAAATATTCAAGGGGGGGGGGGAATGAGAGGTCATTAAGAGTCAGCAACCACCGGAAAGCTCAGAGCTCCTGATTCATGCCTTTTCTCACCCCAGTGTATGTCACCCTGTGAGGCAACAGCACAGCTGCCATCGCCGCCAGCCCAAGAAATTCACAGCCACAAAATGACCCACAAGGAAGGGCATTTGGTCGGAATACATTGGAATTCCCTGCATGTGCAGAAAGCATTAACAGCCCTGCAGTGATTTCTGAAAGCTGACCGACTAAGGCAGCAGAGTGGCGCCTTACTACACTTGGAAGAGCAAGCAGGTAGCAGAGGGAAGGTGGGTGGAGGAGGGAGTAGATGCTCTGCACTATCTCTCAAGCAAAGACAATCCCATAGGAAGGATTACCTGGGCCTACTGTTGTTAAGGGTTAACACAGAGAGAATTATTACACCCTTTCCAATCTCTAGAATTCTTTTTGCCTGTCTCATAGCAGTGTGCACAGGACATTATCAAAGTTCTGGGGGTATTTGAGAATAAATTCTAACTGCAGAAGGCATGGGGAATCTTTGGCTCTCCAACTCCCAAGGCCAAGACTATCAGTCATGTTAGCTGTCTGAAGCGAGAGACCAAGAACATCTGAACTGGTTCCCCATCCATGACTGAGAGAGAGAGGGATAATTGATTTGGAGGAGGGGAGCCTCTTTGGCCTCCCCTCTGAACTTTCTGATTGGGTACCTGCCAGGCACAGGGCCACGCCCATTTCAGTCTTTCTGAACTACTAAAGCGCAGAGATGCAACCAAGCCTGAACACTGTGCGCTTCTAAAAATGCCTACCCTCCTCCAAGCACAAGTCGCCCTCTCCTTGAATCCCAACATTTGTGAATGTTCTCCGACACGTCTTCCTGAATATCCATAGCAACAAAGGGCTTTTTAGGTATTCAGCACATCTCACCCTCGCCAGCTTTATGCATTATCTTAGCAGCACATGCCTTGCACACCTGGGGGTGCTGCTTCTTCCCCGAGACGCCACTGCGAGCTTCAAAAAGCATTTTCCGTGCACAAATGTGTGCTTTAAAAAAAAAGAAGAAAAAAATCTTCCTTTTTTTGCAGCAAAGGCATATAGGGAGGCCTTCCTGGCAGCTTCCCCACAGCTCCCACTCTTCCCTAGCTTCGTTCCTAAACAGCTTCCCAAAGTACTGGGATGGCTTGCTGTGTGCGCCACCTTTGCACTTCAGCTGATCAGGATTCCAAGACCCGCCCCCCCCCACTGCCCCATGCACAGAATTTCAAGACCTGTTCTATTGCCGCTGGGTTATTTTATCCTCTTCACTTAAAAGCTGAGAATCTACAGTTTTTCCTCCTTCCCTGTCCCTAAAGACACGGTGCAGATCACAGTCTGTTCGGATCTCATCTCAGAATCGCAACAAGCCAAGGAGTGGTTATCTTGCCCAAAGCCATCTAGAAAAAGGGTCATGGCTATAACAGGAAACCAGAACCCAGGTCTTTGTAGATTAAAAAAAAAAAAAAACACTTTCACGTTTGTACCCAAGCCCTCGGGATGGAACAGATTATAGACAAGCAAAACCAAACAAAAACAAATCTTGACAGAAGCTGCCGCAATTTACCATTGTCTCAATGCTCTCCTTCCCACCCTCAGTGTGAAAAAAGGTGGATGAAACCTGAATACAAACATCTACTGTTGTTAAAACTACCCTTTAATCACAAGATGATTGAGGCGAGGTGATTAGTTGGGAGGGGTGCTGCTGCATAATCTAGGGTATTTAACTGGCCTCATTATAGCCTTGTAATGTAGGAGAATAGGATTGTTACACACAGAGAAATCCTGGCACTGATTGGCTTAAGCCAAAGTCACTGGATGTACATCAGTGGGCCCCTCTGTTATTTAGGCACCTGAAAGGTCCAATGAAGTATGAAGTAGTAAGGGCCAATCAGGGAGGAGGTACAAACTTCTCAAAGGGTTCAGTAGCCTCCCTCTTGTACCTCTTTTTAATCCCCTCTCCTCATTTTTTTTAAAGGGGTGGTATAAAATCCCAAATAGCATGATCATGTGGCAACATGTGAAATGGAAGACTCTGCTCTTCTTACTGAATGAGTTAGAATGAACAAATTTATTTAATACCTCTGGCTTATTTAGATTTTTACATCTTGGCCTTCCTTGAGGGCCTTGTTTTTAGTACTGAATTTATTTATTTTTTTAACAGTTCAACAGATACTGAGGTTTCCTTGCATGAAGTTCTTCTGCTCTTAGTCCAACAGGATCAACTTTCCATTCTCCTGTGCAGCTGCCTCAAGGCACAAGCACCTCCCTCGTGGATAGAGTAGCAACGGCACATTCAAAAACCCTTTGAAAAGGGGGCACCCTCCCCTCATTCGTGAGCCAAGCCTGCCTTTGCTCTCTTCAGCCCAAGCCTCACCAGTCTTAGAACCCCACCCCCTTTGCTAAAGTGCCTTCCATTGTCTGCTGCAGACTCAACACCATTTCTTGAACACAGCCTATGCCTATTCTGTCGCACTTATCAACTTCACTCCGGAAACTGATGCCTGAGCAACCACTGACTTGGCCCAACAGCTGGCCCCAGGCTCCAAAACCTAGGTGGGAGACTGAACCTCAGCCCTACCCCTCGTAAGAGTAATGAGTTCAAGCAGTGAGAACCACAAAACCCACCTTTCGTGTGAAAACTCTGGCACAAAAACTTAGCTCCCGTGCCATACAAGCAGGGAATGTGTCCATTCGTCTCTATGAAGATGTTGCTGAACTACAACATCCTTGATAACTGACCGTGTTGGCTGGGTCTGATGGGAGTTGGGAGTCTAGTAGCACTGGGAGGGACACTCATCCCCTCACCCCTGGGGCCCTGCTGCAGCTTAGCCAGAAAGCCAGCCCAAGAAATTGCAACTGAAACAGCACATACTACTTCCCTGTTTACCCTGACTCAGGCTTCCCTCCCCTTCCTTTGTCAATTCCTCTCTGTCAGATTCAGCTGGAAGGTCCTTTGGGGCAGGCACCTCTCCTCTTACACCAGGCATAGGCAAACTCAGCCCTCCAGATGTTTGGGGACTACAACTCCCATCATCCCTGACCACTGGTACTGTTAGCTGGGGGTGATGGGAGTTGTAGTCCCAAAAACATCTGTAGGGCAGAGTTTGCCTATGCCTGTCTTACACTCTGCAAAGTGCACTGCTTAGTGAAGGGGCAAGTAACACAATGATGACCACAAGGCTTTGCTTTAATGCACTATGTTGGGGGACGGGCTCCTGGGAGGTACTTACAGATGCACTGGAGGCTCCCAGCGAGCTCGTGCTGGCAGAAGGGATGGAGTTTTCCGAGGAGGTGGACAGCTGCCGCACAATGGGGCTGTGGGCCGCGGAGGCCATGTTGCTGGAGAGGTAGCTGGGGCCTCCGATATCTGCATGGTGCTTCAATACTGTGCGGGAAGGAAGCACAAAGAGAGGAGGAGAAGAGGAGGAGGTGAATCAAACAGTGCCTATTATCATCACCATCATTGCAAAGCTTTGCAGCAACCTGTAATCAAGCAATCTGTACCAAAAGGAACCAGAGAGCACACTAGAGAGAAAAAGAGAAGAACCTCATTGGGCAGGACTTACTTCCCTGAAGGAGGAAGTTTTAATGACTTCCTCCTTTAAAAAAAAAAAGTGCACAAGAAGACAGACTGCAGCATCTGATACTAGGTGCCCCCTTTAATTCCCCAGAAGCAGCAAGCACCCTTCTCCGAAGCTGGAGGGGAGGACGAGAACAGGAATGCGAAACCCAAGCTCTCCCCGGAAAGACCTGGCTGTGGCCAGCCTACCTTCACTTCTCTCGGAGGAGCTGTCCCGCAATCGCTTTTTCTCATGAACTGGAGTCAGGATAAGCGAGCGCTCTGGCGCTCTCTCGGCCTTGGGGGCAGCCCTTAGATCGCCTAAGGGCTGCCTGTGTGCCTTGTCTGGCTCGGTTTTGTGATGCGAGCAAGCTGAGGAGTGGAACAGAAAGAGAGCCATGAAAACGCCCTGCTTTCACCTCTCTCTCCTGGCCCGCAGGGCGCAGCCCACACACACACACAAAAAGAGGCGGGCGGGTGCCCCGCTGCACAGCTCCAGACAAGACCCCAGGAGCTCACACCAAGGATTGCAGCCGGAAGAGGACAGGAGGCGCTCTTTGCAGAAATTCCCCCCAAGCCAACAGATGAGTGACGACGCAAACAGGTCTATTCTTTCCCCGTGATGCAGCCTAGTTCGTCTTGTGGGCACAGTGCAAACGCAGTTGCACTGCTCATAGCTGCCTGTCTCGAACCGTTCAAGGGAAGGAAGAGAGGCAGGGCGCTTTTCAGGCAGAGTGTTCGGTGTGGCTGGAGGAGCAGGAGGGTGAGTGGGCAGAGGGGAAGGTGAGCATCTACTGAAAGAAAAGGAGATCTGCAAGCCTAGCTACACAGTGCAGACAAATGTCCTTAGACACACCCAAGCCTTACAATGACTCAGGCCCAGCAGCTTCCATTCTTGAGAGCTCATTTGTGGCCCACAGTCTACCAACAGATGTGGGGGAACTTGAGGCCCTCCCATTTGTCACGGGACTCCAGCACCCCCATCCCCAGCCAGCATGGCTTATGGGCTGGGATGATGGGAGTCAGGAGTCCAGCATCATTCGGACTCCATCCCCAGGTCTACCAGATGTATTCTTTAGTGAGTCTGAAAAGGCAGTTGCAGTTGGCATTGCATGACCATAGCAAAACATTCTGGCAAATCAGGAACAGGGCTGTGCATCCTTCTTGATTTTAAGCAATGACCTACCTTTTCAACTGAATCACCTATGCACAACGCTCCCGGTGCTCAGGCGGCATCCTCCAAACAAAAAGGGTGGCAGGGATATGCACACACTCTGCCCTGGTACATTCAGGGGCATGCAGCCGTGACTTAATCATCATTGTGGCGTATGAAAGATCAAGGGTGTGTGTAAGCATGTGCAAAGCGACTTTCCCATTGACCAACCATGACCAGCACACCCAGACTCCAGCACACATGTGGGGTTAGGGCGAAGGTTGTTCCAGGTCAGGCAGCTCGAGACCAAGCACACCCTCAAAGACCTGCTCTGCCCCTGTCCTCTGTGGAGAGGGCGGAAAGCTCATGGTAGAACATAGGCTCTGTCTGCTGAAGGTATCCAATGCTTCCTATTGCCATTTAAAAGGAGCAGAATGAAGACCTCTGCTTGAAAGCCGTGGCAAGTTAGAAAATGCAAAGGATCAGATCAGATCAGGAACGAGGAACCTGCAGCATTCCAAGTGCATCTGGACTACAACTCCCATCACCCCTGACTGCTAGCCAAATGAGCTGGAGCTAATGGGAGCTGGGAATCAAACACCTGGAGGGCCACAAATTCCCCACTCTTACTGCAAGTGGAATAACCATTTGGCTCAGAATGAAGAGATGCCCTTGCATCTTTTGAGATGTGCCATTTCTTTCCGATCACCTTCCACTGTGCCATGTGGCTCTTCAAGAACTGTTGCATTTTTAATCTCTTCAGCACTTCATAAACTTGACTGTGGTTACCTTCTCAGCCACCCTGTCATCTTCCTAGCAACCCACTGAGGTTAAACTCCCTGTTCCTTACTGAGGCCTAGGGGCTTCCACAGGGCCAGGCAAGGGAGCCCATAGCAGGCGATGGGACTGGAAACCAAACGGCCAAAGTTGAAAGCTTCTCTGTCCCATGGACTGCAACTCTAAGCTTTGTTGTCCCATGGCCTTAGTGCTGACTGCACACCTGAAAGAGTCTTTTAAAGTTGGTATTTAATATTTTAAAATTGTATTCTGAAGTCTCTTCTCTACAGCTGTACTGAATTGCTAAATGCTTTGTCAACCTTAAAAAACAACCACATACTAAGGCTACACAGCCAGCCTCTATCTAGTAAAGCTTATGTGAAACTGGCCACATTGCTAGAGGCTGAATACTGAGAAAAGACAGATCTTTTTTGGGGGTGGGGGAGGCCTGCCTTGGAATTATGTCCTCTAATCTGGAAGCCCAGCCTAAATTCAGAGATGTGGGGAGCCTGTCTGCTGATTGTTTAGGAAAGGGGAAAGTCGTTTGCACATGCTCAAAGACACTCCTTTGTTTTCTATTCCACACGTTCCAGGGCTGTCCATGAAAACCAGTTCCAAGGCAGAGCCCTGGGTTCACACGAAGCCTGCATGCAGCTCACTCTGCTGTGGTACACAAGCAGAACCCATTTGGGTAGTTCTTGCCAACACACATCAATCAACAAGAGGACACTTACTGGCTGCAGCTAAGAAGGTGTTAACCAGCTTGTGGCGGTCCTTGCGCACGGAGTCAGGTAAACTGGTGGGAGGCATGGAGGGCCGATGCTTCAGCGTGAGCCTTTTGGGAGGCTTGATCTTCTCGCAGGGCTTGTTCTGCAGCTCGGATTTCAACATGCTCTGGAAATGCAAGCTCATTGGTACATCTGCGGGAGAAAACAAGAGGGGAAGGCATTGCTACACGCTTGCATGTAATAATGTTGAATGCATGTTGAATGTCGAAGAGATCACAAATCACAGTCATAGGTTAGGGAGGGACCCCGAGCGTCATCTAGTCTAAGCCCCTGCAATGCAGGCATCTCAACACGTGGTCCCCCATCCAATCTGAAACCATACCGGACCCTGCTTAGCTTTGCAAAAGTGCTAGTGATTTTTTATCGCAGAAGCATCATCAAGTACATTTGGTGGCTCACAGGAGACTGTAAAAAGAACTAGTGGTGCATATGGCTTCCAAAAAGTGGAACAGGTAACTTCATGCCATCTCAATGCTACCACCACTCCCTATAGAGATGACATTTCTGCCCTGGCCAGAGGCAGCTTGAAATTCCTTCAAATAAGAGAATACCAGACTGCTTGAAAGAAAACCAATAACATGTTAATGGAGAAGAGCAGGGATAAACAGGATCGTGGGTGTCTCACTGGCTGTGTCAGGAAGGGGCGCATGCTGCCTCAATCTAAAGATGGCCCCAATTTAAAGCTTCTGTGTGTTCAGTGGATGCCAAAAATGATCCCTTCCACGTTCTGCACCAAGCAATCAAGATTAAGTGCGCTTGTAGAGTTCATGTGCAAAACCTATGGTGCTTCCAGCATACAGTGAGCCATGGGGAGTGCACATATGGAAGATGAGGGGGAAAGGAAGCTGGGTATGGGAAATAGGCCACTGGGGAATAAGGCAGTGTCTGTAGCAGCCAGCTCCCTCCCTCCCACCCTCTCCCTCCCTTTGCAGACAACCAGTACTGCCCTTGCACTTCCCAAAAGCCAGAAGTAAGCAAATATTTTTTTTTTCAACAATCTGTATACCACACTTAATCACAGTCATCTCGAAGAGGTGTAATGAAACTAAAATAGTACCTTCAGAATTCAATTAAAAAGGCCTGTTTGAAAAATAAAAAGGGCTGCTTCAGACGCAACCAGATGCAGAACTTCAGCTCACTCAAAAATCAAAACATTGAAAGTAAAGTGGAAAGGTGACATTTCGGGATACAAGTTGGGGGTTCAAGAACAAGAAGGGGAGTTTGCAGTGCCTGCTGAGCTACCAACTTCTACCTCTTAGACACTCACAAAGGGCTTGGTCCATATTAGACACTAACAGTCCCCCTTTTATCTTCTGTATTATCTGCAGAAGGTATCTGACTGACGTGACCTGCAGCAGCCAGATTTATAACTGTGGCTTCACTCCAATGCTATGCCAACCATATTGGCTACCTTTCATTTTTTGTGGGCCTAATTCAAGGTACCAGCTCATAATCTATACAGCCTGCATCAGCCTTCACAAACTCAGTGCCCTTCAAATGTTTTGGTTCTTCAAGTGGGCTGTTGGATATGGGATGCTGCACTGCTTTCATTTATGATTAAGTGTTTTTATATTTCATGTGATTTTATTGTAACTTGTTTTTTGTCGCTGTGCTTGTAAGTTCTGGGCAAGAAACAAATGGCAAGTGTGTGTGTGTGTCTTCAAAACTTGCCCTACTTCTGGCTAGGAGACAGAGAGCATGCCTAGAGTAGTGGCTCTCAGAGCACAAGGAAGGCCCCTCTAGTCTCAAACTCCTCTATGATTTCCATCCCACTATCTGTTTCATCTGGTAAGGAGCAACAGGAGCGCTAAGACAGACAATGAGATCACTCACCAGCTGATAGGGGCAATGATCTCAAACGCTTGAATATTCAGACATGTGGCCATCTTACGGTGCCACTGAGCGATGCTCTATCCCTGTGTTGCTGCTGCTTCAATCTGCTTGCACCCTGCAGATGTTGACGGACTCCAACTCCCATCAGCCCCAGTCAGCATGGTCTAGAATGATGGGAGCTGTAGTCCGAAAACTTCTGCTGGCTACCCCTGCCCCTAAGCGAGTAGGAATGACTGCTGCAAGCTGTATTTACTTATTTTGGAAGGAGTTGTGTCATAGGACAGTTTTTCAACCCCTCTAACCCTTGATGCAGGGAGCCTGATGGAGGACCCCTGTATATATCTGCATAGATACCATGAAATACAAAGAAAGGGAATTTAATGGAATCACAAAATTGAAGTGTTAGAAGGGATCCTAAGGGTCATCCATTCCAACCCCCTGCAGTGCAGGAATATGCAGCTGCCCCGTTCAGGGATCAAACCTGCAATCTCGGTGTTACCAGCACCACGCTCTAACCAACTGAGCTATCCAGGCTTTCCAAGTAGCACGCAGTCCCTCCTCAGGGCCCAGCAGAGAAGGCTGAAGCAGAGGCTGCTATTCTGACACAGAGGTCAAGGGCAGAGGCTTAAGGGAGAAAGGCCAGTTGGGCAACGAGACAGCAGGTGAAGAAAGGGTGTGAGTTGGAGATATTAATAGAAAGACGCTTAGGTGCCAGGATGAAAAGAGGAGGGGGGAGAGAAACCACACCGAGCAAGTGTATCCATAACAAGCTGGCAATTACGGCTGTGTGCTGAGAAACAAGGGGAGGGGGCAAGATGCAAGCTGCTGGATATACAGGTATCCAAGGGTTTTGCACTGCGGGGGTGCAAGGATTTTATGAATAGGTACAAGCAAGCGCATTGCTGATTAAGTCAAGTAATTCTCTCTGATCTGCCAAGCCCAGCTGAAAACGCAACCGTCTAAGTTTACTCTTCCTCAAGCTCCCTGCTGCACTGCCAGCCAGCATCTGAATGCGCCAAAACGGCATCGTGAGCTGCCGACAGAGGGAGAGAAAGGGAGAACAGAGAAGTTTCTCCCTATCTAGCCAAGTGCTTCCGAGCAGCAGCAGCAGGTCTCCCCAGGGCCCGCAGAGGGCGCTCTCCTAGCAGTTTTCAAAGCCCTGATTAACATCCTCTCTCACCAAGGTTGTTATGATGTTATTACGTCATCTGGAAATTTCCAGTCGGATACCAATTCGTCCAGACGAGGGCAGAACCTCTGACGAACCGACTCGTACGGTGGGGCGAGAGAGCCCAGCGGAGGGAAGAGGGAAACAAGACGCCTGCTTTGCCTAACTGTTCAAATGATACCTACGGCTGCTCCAGCAGAGCATGCATGCCATGCAGCGAAGAAGCCATCAGCAAACTAGGTCAGGAATGCCCGGAAATCGGTGCCAAAGCAGCTCAGCACCGCGGGAGAGCCAAAATCACAAATGCCATTCCCCAGGCCTCTCCCATCCAAAAAAATAAAGGGGGTTGTGCTCTGCAACCCAGGTGGGCCGCGTGCCTATCTCTGTTGGCTCAAAAAGACAGGCAAAAACACACACACACAAACAAACCCCTGACCCACTATCATCCATGGCACATCACAGCTCCCACTTTCAAGGGATCACAATACCAGGCAGAGCCAGCCAACCTCTTCTGGATATACAAAATGAACACTTCTCTTGCAACCTGGATAGAGTTTCCCAAATTAAGCTGGAGGGAGGGTGAATGGGGGGGGTAATCCCAATATCGTCCTCTTTCCCCACTACCAACATTTAAACATGGTGCCCTTTTAACTGCACATGGCTTGCTTACCGTCTGGGAATGAAAGAACCGGGTGGATGCAGGAGTCCAGCTGAGAGAGGCGCTCCATCAAGGGGGCTTCGTACTGGATTTCCGGAGGCACTGAGCTCCGAGTGCCACAGAGGGCGCACAAGGGGTTCACGTCGCAGCTGCACCGCCCCATGCTGTTGCGATGGACCTGGGCACAAGACGGGGACGAGGGGAGACGGCCGTTTTATTTCATTTGTTATGCTTGTATCCCACCTGCCCTCCATTTGATCCTCCCCCGTTTCATTCTTGTGAGGTAGGCCAGCCAGTCGCTTCAAAGCCAAGTGGGGATTTGAACCCTGGTCTCTCAGGTCCTAGGCCAACGTTCTTAACCACTGCGCCACACTGGCTATCGGAATGTTTTCAGAAACAAGAGAGCAAGCCCATCTCCTTGCACCTGCTCGTTTCATGCTCAGCACCCAATCTCATCCATTCTGGTAAACTAAATTCATCAATTTCAACTCCAGGCACACTTTGGGCTTAGGAGGCTCTCAAACTTTAAGGCATGGCACCCTGGACCGCTGCTCTTTGCCTCTGTGAAGGACACCGAAGCCAGTTTAACCTGTCTAGTGAGTGATTCTAATTAAAGAACCATTGTTATGCAAGAGTATAGGAGGCTGTGTGAGAGGCTGCAACTCCAGACTACTTCACCACCACCAATCCTTAACTGGGGAGGGAGGGTTGCTTCTCCTAAATCTCCATGACGACATCATGGACCCATATTAACAACTTTCAAAGGTTTAACCTTTTTATTTCTTGTGTTTGTTAACAGTCTTTGAAAACACAGTACTTTCTCAAGGTCGCATAGACTATCTGATCAAATCAGTTTACAACATGTAACAAAGCCTTATTAAAATAGCAATACAAGAATGAAAGCAGAAAATAAGAAAGTCCTGGTTTTTATGCTCTTGCAGAAAGCCACCTTCACTCATTTCCTAGCATCAGGGAGCGAATAAAGGCAGGCATGAAGCATGCAGTCTCTATCTGGAGAAACAGTCAAAATTAGAGGGGCCCCATAAAATCAGTATAGGTCAGGAAATATGGTTTCAATATAGCTCCTTGTCCCGCTTTGTTGTAATGAGCAAACACAGAAAGCAGCACATACACGTGAGATCTGTTTAAAGTAGCAGTATTTGCAGAGTTCTTAAAATTCAAGGTGGGGTGCTTTTTAAAAATAATCTGGATAAACTTGGTACTGAATTTTTATTTTATTTTTAGACATAGCCAAGGGAGCGGAAAGCCCCTCCTTGCCCATTTGACCAGTCATCAGGCCAAGACAGCACAGGGCACTCTCTCCCTTCCCATTCCCCACATCCTGCTCCTAAGAAGGAAAAGCAATGGATGAGGAGGCCTTATCAGAGTCTCACTGCCACCACCAAGTTTGACAACCTTTGCTTTATCTGCACATCACAGAGGCCCGGAGCACATACTTTACAGCGAGGTGGGTACCGATATCAAAATGCAACATGGGCAAATTCTCGCATGGATCCATCCTGCATTCTTTTTTTGCTTCCTGCTGTCGTTCCTCTCCTCTGCCACCCCAAATCACCAAAACCAGATTCCCGCCGCCAAGTGCAAGACAAGAGGCGACACACCCATCTTCTTCCACACTGACCTTTTTGGAGAGTGGCACCAGGCTGCTGGGTCGAACAAGCCGCCTCTTCTTGCAGCTGAGGACAGGGCGAGTGCGGGCTGCTACACAGGTTCCATCAGCTGCTGAAGAAGCCACGTTTAGCCTCTGCTTTTTGCGCAACAACTCATCGGCGTCTGAGCTGTCTCCCTGAGCGTGCTCTGTCAAGCCTGGCTGTAGACTGCCCAAGAAGGGGGAAAAGCAGAGTGTTAGGTGTCTCTACCGCTTAACCACAACCCCGCTATGAGTGAAATGTTTCCAAATCCCTGTTGTTTTAAAACAGAAAGCAAATCCAAGTAATGAGGAACTGAGACCCAGGCTTTAATGTCCTAGGATAATATTCTGCTCTTGGCAAGCTAAGGTTCTCCAGCTCTGTTAGAAACGCAGGAAGGAGCCTCGTGCCAAGGCAGAGGACTGGGTCTCCTTAGCTCAATGTTGCCCACCCCAGCCCTCCCCAACCTGGTGCCCGGCAGGTGGTATTGGGACTACAACTCCCACCAGCCCCAGTTAGCATGGCCATGAGTCAGGGGTTATGGGAATTGTAGTCCAAAAAAAGCACCTGGCGAGCACCAGATTGATAAGACTGGCCTATCAGGGTATGTTGAATTTTTCAACTTTCAAGTTCCCCCAATGAGGGGTGCTAAAAAGTTGTAACATGACTTGGGAATTCAAAATATATTTTTGTTAAAACAATATAATTTAGTTTTGCTTGGTAGGTAAAATGTGTGTAAAACTGCACAGAAATCATTAAAAATGATTGCCAAGAACTTGCAGTTATATTTGTTGTTGCTAACGACGACAACATAGCATTCTGTTTTCCAAAAGCAGTTTATGTGCTTCTTCATCAAGCATAGACCTACCAAGCTAAATGTTATCCGATCACAAAAAATAAAAGCAGATTTGAATTCCTCACACCCAAAAACATATTTGAAGACACTTCACTGAATAAAATTTGCAAGAATTTAGTTTCACCCCCTAAAATGACACTCCCTACTGGCCTTCACTGACAGGCAGCAGATCTTCAGCCAAGAGCTAATTCACAGCTTTACCTGGAGATGCTGGAGCCTCAACAATGTGGGTTTTGCATGCAAAATATGCCCTCTGCCACTTAGCTATGACCCTTCCCTTTGCCTCTCCTCTCCCACCTGCCCTTCCTACCTTCAACCTCTTGCTCTTTCCTCTGCAGAAGTCCACACTTCTCTCGCACACCCCTGCTGTGCTCCTCTTTCCTGCTATAGCTTTGCTCCTCCTTCAGTCAAAGCTGTGCCTGGGGCAGCACTGTCCTCTTTCACAACTTCCATTCTCCCCAGTCCTCACACAGCAGCACCCCCCCCAAACTCCCTTCCATGCCAATCTTCCTCTCTAAGCCCTTAAGAATACCCTGGCTCCATTTGCTTGTCTCCAAAGCATTATACCTGGCCTGCATAGCATTTCTAAGAAAGGTATGAAGTGGCACTGAACAAAAGCTATAAACGTGGGCTGTGTTAATGTTTCTAGGAAAGGTACAGACTGGTGCTGGGAACAAATGCTATAAACTGTTCTATTTGGACTGTGCAACGTTTCTCGGAAAGGTATAAACCGGTGCGGAATAAATGCTATACACTTCAGGAAGATTTTGACTCACACACAAGCTGCAGTACATCAAGAGGCAAATTCGTAACCGAGGATGCCCACTGAGGAGCATACATGTTAGAGCATATATTATCATCTCAATTCCCCCCCTCCCTTTGGGGTGGTGGGATGCACTCTGCAAGAGCCTTACGCGTTAATAACTCCATTGACCGGTCTCGGCACTCCACAAGTTTTGGCAGGTAGGGACTCTGGGGTATTGCCAACGGATGAACAAAGGTTCTCTGACGAATGGGAGAGGCATGTGCCCTATGGGTAGAGAAGGAGGGGGGGGGATGTGTCAAAAGTTGTACAATTCCAAAACAGCCAACATATCGTTTTTCTCCTGGTTCTCTTGACACGCCACGGCAGCAAAAATCACCCAGAGTTATTTGGCATTTAGATTATTGTCTTTGCAACTTCTGCATTTCTGCCTCTTAAACAACACAGAACATAACAGGCTGGAACACGGGCTGGTGACTTCAAAGCCCCACTGACTCAGGGATGCCCAAGAAGAATTTCCTTCAACCTTTACAAATGCTCTTAAAAAGCGAAGGTTTTCTTTGGAACAAAAGGCAGCAAGGCAGGTTTGCCTGTTTTCAATGTCTAGCTTTCTATTATTCATCATGTGATCAGTCGCTTTCTTGCACAGCTGAGGGCATCTTCCAACAGCAATCGCAGAAGGTATCAATGCACACATCACACATCCCATGACATATCGCAACACACCCTGCAATTTCCTAGGAAAAAAATGTAACCCTCTTGAAGCTGATCGCGAGATTGAACATCTCAGCTTAGAAGTAAAAGTGTGTTACTCTTCCTTTTATTTTCACGCATTTTAAAAGATTCTTACATAGGTAACAAGCACAAAGAATTTAAACCAGAGCTGGGGAACTTCCCTCCAGATATTGCTGGACATCACCTCTGACATTTGGCTAGGCTGATGAAAGCAGGCCCAACACCATATAGAGGACCACAGGTTTAAATAAGGGTCAACAAGTCAACTCTGTATAAAACAGCTCCTTATCCCTTTATATAGCTGTATTGCAGTAGCAGTCCTCCAATTACTGGTGTGTGTGTGTGTGTGTGTGTGTGTGTGTGTGTGTGTGTCTGTGTCTGTGTGTGTGTGTCTATACACACAGGCAGGGGGGCCCTTAATGAAACCCACCCTCCCAACTTCTAATTTTTAGCTGAAGCATGCCTCCCCCTTAGACTCCTAAAACAGCGACTGCGGGGTTGGGGGTGGCCCTCTATCACCAGGTAATGTGAACACGAGTTGCTAGCCAGGGATCGCAGAGGCATTTCAAGGGCTGGTCCACGTTTCTCCAGAGTGGAGAGCGGCACTGTCAGATTAAGAAAACTGCATATTACATCCAGCTCCACTGCCAAATACAGTCTGCCCTGCATTTGTACTTAGCATTCTGCATGTATTATTGTGCGAATGACAACCTGCATGTTAATGGCCTGCGATCAGAAGCACACAATTAGCAACACCCCTTTGCCAATCACTTCTGTCCGCTCTAAGGAAAGAGGTGGACGGTTACCATCCTGCAAACTGCCTGGGCAAATGCAGCTGAGAGGTCCTAGCATAGCACCTGCCACCTTTTCCCAGGCTAGGAAATAAAAAGCCGCCTTGTACTGGAGCCAAAATGCGGGTATATAAATTTTTTTTTTCATCTGCTCCGATTAGCAAGGCCTCTTTGTGGCCTCAAGCAGAGGCCTCTCCCAGCTCTGCTACCCAAAATGCCAGGGAATGAACTTGGGGCCTGTATGCATGCCAAGCAAACGCTCTCCCCACTGGACTACGGGCCCTGCCACACACATCAGAGCGCTCCCCTCCCCCCCCTACCCTTACAATAAGTTCAGAGAGCGTAATGGTCACAGCATTTGCTTGCTTGCAAGTGCTACAAACTCCTACGCAGCATGGCTGGGAAGGTCTTGGGTTCCTGGGTCATTCACGTGCTTAAATGAAAGCACCTAGGAATCTTGACATTTCTGTCCGAAGACTGAACTGAAACACCTCTTGCATCTCTGAATCTGGGTCAGTCTAGGCCTGGCCAAGAGCAAGTTTGGAGCGTGCTGAAGAACTCTTGTGTACTACTCTAAGCCAACAGCTGAAAAGGTGGGATACAATTTCCCTGCCCATTCCTGGCGCCACATTGGTCCTATAAATGTGCTTCTGGCTCCAACAGTTTGCTGCTTCTCTCTTGTCAATTGCACTGCCGTTTAAACTGCCTAGTTACACTAACACTGTAGATGGTTCCATCTACTGTTATATACCACTGGTTCTGCTGTGAATGTAAATATGGTTTTTAATGACCTCGTTTTTGCAGGAAGGAGAAACAGAAATTCTAAAACATTAAAACAAACAAATAGAAGTTTGATTCTTATGCCTTGGAATTCTGAAAACTGCCTCTGGCCCTGTGATGCAGTAAAATGTAACGCTGAGCTCACAATCATGCACAAATCCTGGGAAATGTGTGTGTCCAACTTCTTGTTGACACTGCGCAGCCACAAGTGGAAAGTATGAGTCACAGAAACACAGCCATTCACGCCCACTTGGAAATGGGTTATTATTCACTTGTTCGGAGCCATAAAATTCCAGAAAAGAGGAAGCTTCAGGGGATGGGGTGGAGAACCTCTGGCCCAGCAGTCAAGTGCAGCCCTACAGGCCCTCAGGCCTTCTGCTTCTCAGCTGGCTCTACTTTGCAGCTTTCAATGAGTGGTTCCGCCTGACTGGAATGTGTCCTTAATGCCTCTTGATTAACTAGATCAGTGTTTCCCAAACCTGGGACTGCAGCTGTTTTTGGACTACAATTCCCATCATCCCTAAACACTGGTCCTGGCTAGCTAGGGATGATAGGAGTTGTAGTCCAAAAACAGCTGGAGGCCCAAGTTTGGGAAACCCTGAACTAGATGGAGAATAGAGAGGGGTGCTTGGTTATCTGAGCAGAAACTAGCCTACTATTGTATGAAGGTAATATTCACTGCTCTGCCCACTTTTGCCTCTAGCATCACATGCCAGTGGCATGTGCCGCCCCCCCCCCCCCCGTTGTTCGGAAGGGAATGTGGCCCCTGGACTGACAAAGGTTCTTGATCCTTGCTTAAGGAAATGTGCCTACCCCTTGGAAAAGCTGGTTTCAGTCAACAATCAAACAGTGGGCAACGGAGATGGAACTTCCACAAAACATCAATGAAATTCTTAGGGCAGGTCTACCACCTGCACTACTACAGAGTCTGAAGAAGGGGTGGGCCAACCTGTGGTTGGACTCCAGCCCCCGTAGGCCCCAGCCAGCATGGCCCAATGACAGGGATTATGAAGGTGTAGTTTAGCAACGTCTGGAAGGCTACAGCTTCCACAACCCTGGTTTTAAGAGGAGGGAAAAAATCATATCTGAAACTGAGAGTCTATTAGTGAACCGTGGAGTTTTCTGGATTTTCCGATGTGCTTTGGGTTTGTTAGCTTTTGAACTTCCCTTCAAAACCTTCCTGGGAATTTATTTTGCCTATGCCTTCAAAATTCTCAGAAATATGTACTGGTCTTTCCCACGTTTTGCAAGCAGTGAACATATTCTGCATATGGAAAGAGCTTCCGTGCACAAATCTGTGGACAGGGAGAAGGCACTGAACAAGGAGCAGCAGACAGGGCAAAGTCATCTGGGAACATGCATGGAACCCAGTGGCTTCATGCTTCTTCCCATGTTGGAAGTCTGTGCTGCTCTGGGCTCAGCAAACTTGTACAGTGGTACCTCGGGTTAAGAACTTAATTCGTTCTGGAGGTCTGTTCTTAACCTGAAACTGTTCTTAACCTGAAGCACCACTTTAGCTAATGGGGACTCCTGCTGCCGCTGTACGATTTCTGTTCTCATCCTGAAGCAAAGTTCTTAACCCGAGGTACTATTTCTGGGTTAGCGGAGTCTCTAACCTGAAGCGTATGTAACCCAAGGTACTACTGTACCTGCAAAGTTTTGGCTGCTCCCGCAGTTCTCTATATAGATATGCAAAGTATGCAAATTGGGATTTTCCTGAATGCTGGGTCAAAAACAACAGAAGGGAGAGAGATCCAACAAGCAGGAGATAGGTAGACAGACAGACAGACAGACAGACAGACAGACAGACAGACAGACACACACACACACACACACACTACAGCCAAAGCGTGCCTACTTCTGTTTCTCTGCATGCAGGATAGTTTCTCCCCCTGCACAGCGTACAAAGGATCTGTTAAAAGCAAAGAGGATGACTGAATGAAGACAGAGCAATATAATACTAGCAGAGGAACAGGGGAATGGAAGGAGCAAGAGCCTGGCCAGCTCTTATAGCACCCTCAGCACTTACCAGTCTGTCAATCCCGGGCTCCGGCTTGACGTCAGCACTAAGAGTGTGGGATGAGTCACCTAATAAAGGGTCAGAGGGAGGCGCCTCACCAAGGAGTATCAGGCCCTGAAAGAGACAGGGAAGAGCAATTCAGTGGCATCTTTCTCAGGCGGCTTCTCCTTCACGCAGCTCCAAGAAATTTCTTCTTTTCCCTTTCACTTTATCTGCAAAGCTTCTCAAGAGACATCAGTTCCTCCACTTTCTCCTACCAGTCAACAGTCCCTTTTCCATTCTTGCACCAATTTGCGCCTAAATGATGGAGAGCTTAAGGGATGAGAGCGAGGGAAGGAAAGCATCAAGGCGGGGTTTTTGTTTTGTTTAAGTTAGCTTAATGCTCCCAGAACAAGATTCTCCTTTTCATCCTCCTTTATTGTTCCGACACATGCTCTTTGTGATGCCTACAACAGCTGATGAAAAGGCAGCTTATGTAACACAGCCTTTGCTTTCCGTTGTTTATCCAAAGTCAGCAGATTTGTCTCTCCAATAAGAAACCTTGACTTTCCTTTTTGGGACGGAGAACTTCAGGGACAGGAGCAAAGTGGAATTGACATCCACACATCTTTTAAATCTGGATCTTCCATAAGACTTAGGACTTGAGCCTACATAGAGCTAAGATAGCGTCCAATGCATATTCTGCTACGGAAAGGTTCCCTTGAAGCTTCTGCAGTGGCAGCCAAGGGAGAACTAAGCAAGGCAGCAGGAGCCACGCCCCCTTTGTGTGTGTATTTCCCCAAATGTGAATGATGTATTTCCCCAAATGAGACTCTGTGCCAGCACAGAACCTATAGGCATGCGAGTCCATAGAGAGGGCAAAAGAAGAGTTATATTATTATTCTACATTCCAGATTCCCAAACTACTGACAAGTATCAAAGAATGTTCCTCTTTCAACAGCCTCCAAAAAAATTGTAAACTTATTTAAATGCTAGCAATTTAGAACCAGATGCATAACCAATAGAAATATGCTCAGTTGACATCATTATTTTTCTGGAGGCCACAGCCCCGCCGTAGGTTTTTTTTCTTTCTTTCTTAAACTACCGTGTCTTCACTGTAGAATGCACAAACCCTTTCATAATATATCATACTATGACTATATCTGGGTCCTCACCAACTCACTCACCAGGGCATAAAACAACAAGCAGGAAGTAGAAACTGGGTGCCCAGGGACTCCAATTATTATAAAATTTGAACGGGGGACACTTTCACAGCTCCTGCTAAAGGCTCATGACTTGCAAGTTTACCTTATAATAGCAGGTGGCATTCTCGCAGAGAACAACTCAAGCCACATGTTGGGCTGATTTGGGAGTCTCTTCTTCATAAACTTGAGCCAGCTTTAAATTAGGGGAGGTATACAATAGGCAGGTAGGGATATATGAGCCCTTGCAGAATGCAAATTGTGCTTGCTAGGACATACTTGTTTTAAAGGGACCTTTCATTTCAGGTTAAGAATCTCAGCCAGCATCTGAGAACAACACACACACACACAAAAGGCAATGCCTTTTATTTGGGCCATGTGTTTACAAATGAAATAGGCAAGCTCTTCAGTTACACAGATCTATTCTCTTCCAACAAAAACAATGGGCATTATCATTTCTGGAGCACTTGCTGCGTGCAACGTTATCTACAGCTCATATTCCACTAATCCTGCAACTCTAAAACGGAAGCCTCTTTAGGGTTTGCCACTTTCAGGGCTGGTCAGGTTTTGCAAGCTTAATTAATGGGCCCTCATCTCTAAGACATCTCTGGGACACGGGTGGCACGTGGTCTTAACCACTGAGCCTAGGACTTGTGGATCAGATGGTCGGCGGTTCGAATCCCCGTGACGGGGTGAGCTCCCATTGCTCGGTCCCTGCTCCTGCCAACCTAGCAGTACAAAAGCACGCGAAAGTGCAAGTAGATAAATAGGTACCACTCCAGCGGGAAGGTAAGAGGCGTTTCTGTGCGCTGCTCTGGTTTGCCAGAAGCGCTTAGTCATGCTGCCCACATGACCCGGAAGCTGTATGCTGGCTCCCTCGGCCAATAAAGCGAGATGAGCGCCGCAACCCCAGAGTCGGCCATGACTGGACCTAATGGTCAGGGGTCCCTTTACCTTTTTATCTCTGAGACAGCCCACGTAAACCTTGTCACTGTCACTCCACTATCCATTTGCTTGGCTTCCACCCCACCTGGACTCAATCTACACATCCACGTACAGTGGTACCTCTGGTTGCAAACGGGATCCGTTCCGGAGTCCCATTCGCAACATGAGCATAACGCAACCCACATCTGCGATTCACCGCGTCTGCGCATGACATCACTTTGCACATCTGCGCATGCGGCGAAACCCGTAACCAACCCTTTCCGATACTTCCGGGTTGCTGCGGGACGCAACCTGAAAAAACGTATCATGAAGCAAACGCAACATGAGGTATGACTGTAGAGGGAAAGCTCAAGTCAACTGGAGCATGCTGCTCCTTCTCTTCATTCCTGGCATACCTGGAGAAAGCATGTGAATCAGAATTGCAGAGCTGGAAGGGCCCCTGAGGATCAGCTTGTCCAACTCCTGCAATGCAGGAATATGCTGCTATCCCATACGGGGATCGAACCTGCAACCTTGGTGTTATCAGCACCATGCTCCAATCAACTGAGCTGATGCTGGGCATAACATGAACATGCAGTGACAGCAAGGAGCAGCAGCAGCAGCCACCGGAACATGAAGATCCATGAGTTGCCAGTGGCACCTTGCATAGGTGTGTGTCATGGCGGCACGTGCCCCATGATCCTGACCCCTAAAATAGGCCCTGCCTATTTTACTACAGTAGAACTGCAGCTGGGACGGCACTCGCACCCCAGGCTCAAATAACTATGTGCAATTCATGTGCACCTGATCAGGCATCATTGCCAATAAGAACAAACTCTGCGGGTGTTTCTTCCTTGTCGTAAGGCATTTGGGTGAAGGGGTTTTCACCTCCATGGGTACAAATCTGCTTGATCTACACAAGCAACCACAGCACACAAAATGGCAAGCAAATCCCAGGAGGTATTTATAGCTAATAATGTTTTTTTTTAATCCTGTGTGTTTTAAATTTGGTACTGTATACTTTAAAAATTAAATTGAGTCGCTCCAAGACCATTTTTTGTAGTGACAAAATAAAATACAAAATATAAAGATATAGAATGTCCACAGCCTTGCTACTTTGGCACAGGTGACCATTTTGGAATAAGCATTATTTAGCAAATGTTCAAATGCAGAAGCAGCCTAGAATTCTCATCTAACAGAGTGCAATTTCCAACATTGCTCCTCCTGTTCAGGGCTCGGGTTTATATCTGCCCTGGGACCACTTACACAAAACTCACATGCACCACCACCCACAGAGTATTTCACCAAAGTAATGCTTCCTGCCTTTGCTCTCTGCACGGTTCCCAGTTCTTTTGCCAATCTGATGAAGCCATAAAAGCTGGAATTGGACTGTTGCCAGTCTTCGGTCCATGTTTGCTCTTGCACAGTCCTCTATGTTGTGCAGAACGCAGCTATCACAAGCACAGCTGTAGCTCAAATCCCAAGCCTCTCAGATGAACAGGACCAGGGTGGATATTTTCCAAGGCACAGATGGAAAAGGATGCTTTGCCGTTATGGATGTGGTTGGGTCCCTATGTGCCAATCTTATTTTATTCTTTTGCACCACACACAGGCCATGAGGAATCAGAAATATTGGCTAAACCAGTACAATATTATAGGATGGGCAGCTGCAAAGAGAGATCCAGGATACAGGGATGCATCAGTCCAAGCTAGGGATGCTTGAGAAATTCAGTCTTCTGATACAAATACTGATAGGGCTATGCATGAATCAACTCTTCAAAGCCCAGCACCATCTATTTCTGCATCCCCAACTTGTATTTTCAAACTGTTGAGCATCTGCGGTGGATGAAATGATAGAACGCTTTCCCACTCTGAGGACTAAAATCATGCTTTTGGATTTGATGTGAAATAATTAAAAGATTTCAGGCCATATCAGCTGGCCCCGAATGACTTGAGCTGTTTTGTATTGATATACTTGGGATACCGTGAACTAGTCTACAGTTTCTTAATGTAAACCAGTACAACCTTCAATATTATGTGCTTTATAAATGTGGAACGGGCTAAAAATGTGGTTACCCGAGAGGAATATAAAGCACTAGTGGCTTTTCGTTTTTTTAAAGGTCACGTAAGCAACTTTGACTTACATCCACCAGCTTCTGCTGCTGCCTTTAATCAGCATTCATACAGCATGCCAGATTAAGTCATACAATCATGACCCTATATCAAAGGTATTATTTTGCCTTTTAAACGTGTAATGCAAAAGGGAAACACTTGAGGAGATATTTTTTCAGGAGCAGGGACTGAATACCTGCAGGTGAAGATGTATCTTTTTACTTCCCTTACCTTATTGGCTCGGATCTGCTTGTAAATATCCGTTTGCTGCCGGATTCGGTACTCTAGATCCGAGACGTGCGCTTGAAGCCAGTTCCAGCGGCTGACAATGGCTGCTCTGTCTGCTGCCCACCGCCATTCTGACCTTCGCCTCCTGGAAATAAGAGGGAAAGAAGCATTCTGTGTCAAGGAGTGGACGGACACACGTTGCCCCAGTTAGTGATTCACCCATTCTTGCCACTTTGTCTTATTTGTACCTCGGCTTTAGAAAAGGGGGACGGGGACAGGACTCAACCACCACGAATCATTATGGTCCCCCCCCACACATCTGGAGGGCCACAGGTTGGCTGCCATAAATGATGGCTGCATTCCATCTCTGATTCCAATTGGTCAGATTGCCCAGATTCCCGCTCCACAGCAAAATACCCTACGACTCTAAAGCATCTACACCAGACACTTGTCCAAACTGCTTTTACCAATTTATAGACTTCACAGCCTCTCTAGCCTGCTTATTCCACGGATGAGCTCTTTTAAAACATTTGGAGCCTACCCTGCTCCCTATACATATTCCTATGTAATGTCAATCTGCTGTTATGGTTTTGCCCAAACACCCCAACAGAAACATTTGCCCTTGAGCCCTTTCAGCCTTCTCAAACTTCTGCGCCTGGTTTCCTCAACATGATGCCCCCTCCAGTTGTTTTGCAATACAACTCCCACCATGCCTGATCATAAGCCATACTAACTAGGGCTGATTTGGAGTTCAACATGATCTGGAGCAGGCTTCCTCAAACCTGGCCCTCCAGATGTTTTTGGCCTACAACTCCCATGATCCCTAGCTAGCAGGGCCAGTGGTCAGAGATGATGGGAACTGTAGTCTCAAGACATCTGGAGGGCCGAGTTTGAGGAAGCCTGATCTGGAGGGTATTAAGTAGGGGAAGGTTGTTCTACACTTTAAATCACCCCTGTAGCTCTCTTCCATAAATGGAATGGAAATTTCTAAAATGGAAGTACGGGGGGGGGGGGTGGAGAGAGAAATGCCTTAACAGCGCCAAATACGGGGAGACTTTTACTCTTAGGAACTGTGTTAGTTAAAAACAGCATGTGTGAAAGGCATCACAATGACAACAGGACAGAGTTGAAACTGAGGAAGGGGCACTTTTTGCAAGCATTTCTGCCCCCTGGGAAAAAAGTGCACATACACCTTTGGCAAACTGGGGTGCTCCAGAACAGGAAGGAAAAAAATTGTCCGTAGTATTCCTCCCCGACCCCCATTCAGCGCAGGGCAATGATTTCTGTCTCCAGTGACATAATCACAATGGCAAACCTGATTGGCTACATAGTGTCTTAACACTGGCTATGCAATCTGCGATTGGCTAGAATCACAGAGCTAGCAAGAAGAAAAGTAATTTTTAAAAATCACACTTTTGCTGAAAAGGGCAGCAAACAGACACAAATAAGCACTTAGGGAGTTTTCAGGGAACATTTTGTGGGTGGGTGTGAAAAAGTCCCCATTTTACACCAAAAACGTTGGGAGAACATTTGGCGCAACACTAATTGATTAGTCATGTGAAGCTAGGTCCCTATTTCAAAGCAGAAGGACAGCTTATTGCCCTACACCTAATACAGAAGAACAGGGTGGGTGAAGTGGCAAAATACAAAATAGGGTCAAAGTATTTGTCCAAAACCAAGCAGCAGTGACACTACACTAACGCAGGGGTCAGCAACCTTTTCCAGCTGTGGGCCGGTCCACCGTTCCTCAGATCATGTGGTGGGCCAGACTATATTTTGGAAAAAAATAATGAATGAATTCCTATGCCCCACAAATAACCCAGAGTTGCATTTTAAATAATAGGACACATTCTACTCATGTAAAAACACGCTGATTCCCGGATGGTCCGCGGGCCAGATTCAGAAGGCGAATGGGCCGCATCTGGCCCCCAGCCCTTAGGTTGCCTACCCCTGCACTAACGCACCTAAGCCACAAACTGGAAAGAGACATTCACTACGTAGAAGAAAGTTGTGAATTTGTACACTACAGTGGTACCTCAGTTAAGTACTTAATTCGTTCCGGAGGTCCATATTTAACCTGAAACTGTTCTTAACCTGAAGCACCACTTTAGCTAATGGGGCCTCCTGCTGCTGCCCCGCTGCCGGAGCACGATTTCTGTTCTCATCCTGAAGCAAAGTTCTTAAACTGAAGCACTATTTCTGGATTAGCAGAGTCTGTAACCTGAAGCGTATGTAACCTGAAGCGTACGTAACCCGAGGTATCACTGTACAAGAACAACTCCCAACACCCTTTTCCTTCAATGACTCAGCAAAGGTGGATCTTCCCCGCTTAAAATGTGAGGTATACTACCCATGCCCAATCAAATCAGTCAAAGGTTGCTTGATTTTTGCTTGAGGGCTGCCTAACCAAAGGTTTCCTGGGGGGGATAAAAGCCATCCTAACATAAAAACATACGGAAGTAAATATTATACAACACAAACACTCGCATATACACTTCTGGCCCTTGACTCTACAATACAACATTACCAGCAGGAGAGACATTCACACTCCTACATTTATAAACAACTAATTTAGAAGAGAGGGGTGTGTGTGTGTGTGTGTGTGTGTGTGTGTGTGTGTGTGTGTGTTTTAAGCACCTCATCAAGTATGGCTGCCATCTACCTGAAAGAAAGACCTTTGTAGTGTGAGTGAGCCTGTTAAGATTGTCTTCTGCATTTCTCCAAGGTGTTTTCTTTTTATCCCTCCTCTTTTCGTTTCTCTTATTGTCTTAGTGAGATCTGTCCTGAGAGAAATGTGGGGGACAATTTAACAGGCTCTCTCACACCACACCAGATTTACACAGTTCCTTAGGTTTCTCAGAGAGGCCTTGCTCTGGGGTATCATCAACATTGTGGCAGAGGTTAGCTTACATCTTGGAGTAGAGGCGGTAGTTGGTGATGTGGCTTTTCCGAAACATTTTAAATGGGTGCATTCCATCTGCATCGAGAAAGTTTCCATTTGCACTGGAAAACTTTCTGGTGGCCAAGAGCAGGGGTCACCAACATGGCACCGCACCCTGAGGCTTTCTCTGGTGCCAACAGGGAGCACCCCACCTCTCAAAATTAGGCATGAAAGAAGCATTCTAATATGGAGTATTGACTAGGTTAGAATTTCTTATCGACTACTATGAAAAATAGTCTCAAGGGAATTTACAGTTAAGCTGTGGTGTATCCGTAGCAGCAGCACTTTGTGTGTGTGGGGGGGGAATAAAACCCTGCTCTAGAGAAGGACCTAATTCATAATGTTTAGTTTCATTTGTATTTCATAAACAAAGCTAAACACTTTTAAATTGCCCTGCTTGAAATTGGCATCCATTCATTGCTACTGGTGAACTTATGAAACGGATGTTTTTCCATGGAAAAATGAAGTACTAGATTTTTTTCTGTGGATGTTTTCCCACCTCACATCAGTGTTTGCCACATTTGTAGAACTCTTCAGAGAAAGGTCAGGCAGGATAGCAGAGTCATTTATTATTATTATACAAATTGGAGAAATGTGAAATGCAAATTTAGTGTTGTACAGTTCCATCCCATCCCACTTTAAATCTTGTTGTGATTTCATCGTTTTATCAATATTTTGTACTGCACTTTGTGTCCTTTATGTTCGCAGATAGCAATCAGACAGATAAAAGCATCCAAGAAGGGCAGGTGTGGACAAGTGATGTGCAGATATTGCCCATCAAGAAGCAGGATGCTTGGAGGATGGGGACAGGCAGAAGAGATAAAGTAGCTTTTCAAAACCCTAACTAAAATCTGGTGTTTTTTAATGACAAATTATGAAGAAGCAGCTCTTACCAGCTTCGATTTTAACCAACATACTTTAAGTCAAACCAAGTACAGTGGTACCTCAGGTTACATACGCTTCCGGTTACATACACTTCAGGTTACAGACTCTGCTAACCCAGAAATAGTGCTTCAGGTTAAGAACTTTGCTTCAGGATGAGAACAGAAATCATGCTCCGGCAGCGCGGCAGCAGCATGAGGCTCCATTAGCTAAAGTGGTGCTTCAGGTTAAGAACAGTTTCAGGTTAAGTACGGACCTCCGGAACGAATTAAATACTTAACCCGAGGTACCACTGTATTGCTATTTCTGCCAATTAAGTTCCTCCTCCACCACCATCATTTCCTCTACACTGTCCTTTCCTCCCCTCTAGGAGAGTGTGGTGGCTATTCTAAGTTCATCCCTTCTCTCTTTCTAAGAATACGGAGTTGCTTTTTTACTAAGCCAAACAACTGGCTTTCCTAGGCTGGTACTGTCAGCAGCAAGTCTTGACCTTAGCATGTTCAGGTCAAAGATCCGCTATTCACGGTCCTTTAAAACTGCAGGTGCCAGGGATCAAATCCAGGGCCTTTGACATACACAGCACACATTCTACCAGTGCCTCTCCACTGCTATATGTTCTGCCACACTAAAAAAAGAAAAGAAAAAGACCGTCTTTATTAGAAACAGCATTGGATTCAATTTTTACAATGGCTACAAACAAAAAAATTTAAAGTTTCAGCTTGCTAACAAAGAGCAGCCGCTTAAAGCAGATGTGGCCGGAGTGAAACAGAAGCAAACCACAACTGAGACTCAAGACAAGAAAGATGCAAATCATAGCAGCCGTGGAGTTCTAAGACTCTGGCAGCTGTCGCAATATCTGGGAATCATTCTTCCACACTGGAATTGCATGAAAAAAGAAAAACCCTGCATGAGGACTCATAATATTTAATCCCAGCTGGATTTCCCCACAGCACCTGAGCAATTATCTATAGCCCAGTTAGTATCCAAGGCTGAACCTAGGTTGTTGGGTTTGTTTGTTTTTTAAAAAAAATCCCCTCTGCCTGTAGAAAACTAGCGGAGAACAGATGAGTGGATTAGGCCAGAATACCACCCCCTGCCCATGTACAGATTAAAAAACAACAACTTTGCAAGGACTTTTAAAAACAACAACAGACCAAAGAATGTTCCAAAATGTTGTCCCCCCCCCACCTGCATTCTTAATTAGTACTGGGTGGTAACATAGAAACAGAAGGGATAATGCTGACCTGTCTGCCAGCATCAAAGGCTGATTTTTCAATGTTTCTCTCTCCTCACTCCATTACTTGAAAGGTATTTATTTGCAAGTTTTTAATCCTCATTCTTTGTTTTAAGCTCTGAAGCCCTGATATTTCATAGGTCTTGAAAGAAAGGGTACCGCAGCATGGCAATTGCAATTAATGGCAAGTGGCACTAAATCTAACTCTAACAACAACAACAACAACAACAACAGAGTATCTGAACTCCTTCTTAGGTATGTAGCAATCCAAACCTTAAGATCTTATTTGGAGGCCCCTTTTTAGGTGAGGTATTTTGGGGAACCACAAACGGCCTTTTGGGTGGTGGCACCACATTTGTGAAATCCTTCTGTAAAGAGGGTCACCTTGATTATTTAATTTCTATACCGCTTGATATATTAAAATAGCTCTTAGCAGTGTACAAAAAAGAAACAGCCAATTTAAAACAAAATATTACAAAAAGTTACACATAAAAATGTTACATTAATATGAAGTTATCTATCTATCTATCTATCTATCTATCTATCTATCTATCTATCTATCTCTATCTGTATCAATTCATTTTCCTTCTGACACACCTTCCCTCTCAGCCTCCAGGTTCTCACCCAGGGTTCAAACAAACTCTCAGCTCACCTACAAAATGTTCCTGGAAACTGTGAACACCACCCTAGTCTCTCACTATAGGACTTGCTTTTGATAGACAGGTGCAAGGTAGATGGCACTTCCTCAGGTTGCCCACAACTGAGTCCCGTTCAGCTGCACTCGACATGCCCAGCTGATGCAATTCTGATGCCAAGCAAATTGCCTTTTTATTTTCTCAGGCATCTTTATCAGCAATAGCTTTCATTTATTTTATCACTGTTGTATATTTTTATGTTCCTTTTTTTTTTACTGCATGCATTATATGTTGTGCTGAACTTTTTACTCTAATGAAGATGCCCCGAGAACCCAGTTATACAACAATCTATAAATATCAGAAATAAAAAAGCACACAGCCTTAAAACATGGAAGATAAAATTTCACATGAAAAATCAGAGCATTGTGGGAAGTGTAGTTTTGTACAAAGTACTGGAAGAAACCACATGTCCCAGTTTTCCCCTTCGCTGAGATTTTATTGAGGATTTACTGGGATTTGTTGTTTGCATGCAGCAGGTACTGAAACAGCATCAAGCTTAGAAATGAATGAAATGTAGGGAAATGGAAGTGCAGAAAAACAGGTGTCTGTCCTCACAAACAGCATCTCTTCCTCCGGAAAAAGCACCTTTTTTCCAAAACATTCTACAGTTCAACATTAAAAATTGTAAGCCAGAACAAACTGTACAACCGTATTTCTACCAGCTGGAGACAGTGAGAGCAGGCAATCTTAGACCTGAAGTTCTAAAAAGATATTAGGTGGGAAATAAACATCAAATTCTATGCTATGCCACAGAAGTAAATCATGCACTGGTTACAAGAGAATATCTTGCAAACTTTCCCTATCTTCCTTGGCATTTCAGAAATAATGTCTTCTGGATTTGGTTGTTAAAATGCTAAGAAGATAAATACCTTTCACTGTTTATTATGTCTGAATCACAAGCATCACACACACACACACCTTTGGCCTTTGCCAATATTTCTGAATGGCATATTCAACAGTGCTTTCCCACTCACCCATTATTTTTCAATAAAATCTAAGACAGTGTTAAGTCAGGCTCCCTAAACATCCTCCCGACTTCTGCCCTGTTCATCATCTCATGACAGTTTAAGTCACCCATCAGTCAAGCCCATCACTCAGACTGCTTCCTTTCAACAGGATACACTAGAAGGTGCCGGTAGCTACCACCTTATTTTTAGCATTGGTAACTTTGAGGACTTCTTTCAGGGTAAACAGATCAAGCTGAAGAACTAAGCATCTTTACTCACCTTTCTTGGTTTTCCTCCTCGCCAACCTGAAAGGGATTGACCAAATTGCACAACTTGTCTGAAAGAAGACAAAGCCCAGTTCTAAAATGCCAGCGGCCTTCCTTTGTAGCCGGCACAGAAACACAGGATACTTACAAGTAAACTAAACAAACTGTGGAGAAGGAGGAAAGAGACCAGTCTCTGTTCTTCTAGCCTAGATTATCTACAGAAGCTAAAATATTTTTTATTGTGATTCTATCCAAAGATGACCAGTATTTTGAAAAATGAACCACCAATATCCTCCTTTCTAGCATTAATATATCTTATTATCATGTTGGTTTCTTTGGGTCGAGTCTCAGGGTAGGAAAGAAGGAGATATTCTAATACAATACTCACCATCTGTAGAGACAGAATCTGTAATCCTATACACACTAACCTGGCAGCTTGTTCCACTAAACTCAATGGGACAAGTAAATATGCTTTGGATTAGGTTGAGAGCATAGAAAATGCACTGGAGAGATTCAAAATCGTCTTGTAAAAGAATCCAGCAAGTTTCATGTTATCTGGTTCCCATTTAGATGTTCTCTATGTGTAGTGAAAGAAAAGCACACATATACCTCTCCAATTTAATGTTTATTGCACTATCATGTTTCATTTCGTTTTGTTTACTTACTGTCAAATATAATCATGGAAAATAACACTCACAAACACATGTGTTTATTTTATGTGTGTACATATCTTACACACATATCCGTAAGCAAACAAATGTGTAGGTGGGCTTATAAAAGTTTGACTTTGTTTTCATCTGGAGAATCATTTCTGCTTTAAAAGTTCAGTGCCTGCTCCTGAATATTTCTATGGAGCAGAATGCAGGGAATCAAATGTGTGTATGCATATCTATTTACCTGCAAACACGTGTGACACTGTACACACATGCATGGCAAATCACCGACAACATTCAGAAGATGTGTTATCAAGCCTTCCCCGTTTCTAAACAGAGGGCTCCATTTGCTTTAGCTGTCTCTATGTAGGGTTCAGATTAAGAAAGATGACATCATGCTCAGGACACAGCCAGATGGCCTGGCAGGATCTGTGTCACTTTAAATGGGGCTCCGTGATCTACATGCGAAGACATGTCATCCCTGCTTGCAATGACTAACACGCCACGTCTTACTACTCAATAGTGCATGCTAAGAGGAGGCCACAGAAACACTACTGCGACTGCAATGTCAACCACTTGTTAAAGATCCACTGTCCCCTACTATCCAAACCAAACCCTCCAAAGGGTACACAATCCACTGGGCTGTTTACATGGCAGAAACTGAAGGGACGCAGACAGTATTCCACTTCTCAGCCCCAAGTTATTTGGAAGGCTCATTCCCATTTAGCAACACTCAACACTTCCTCAGGGTCAAGAAGCTGGCCTCACACTTCTTCCTGGATAGCTCAGTTGGTTAGTGCATGGTGCTGATAATGCCACGGTTGCAGGTTCAATCCCTGTATGGGGCAGCTGCATATTCCTGCATTGCGGGGGGCTGGATGAGATGATCCTCAGGGTCCCTTTCAACTCTACAATTCTATAACTCTATGAAAACAGGCCAGTGATTCTCAAACCAATCTTTACCTGTGGCCCCTGTACAGGTAAAACAGGAGAGTCAGCAATCAAATCCAATCTGGGATGGTCCTTCTTGTCACCTGTTCCAAGCGGCAGGGGCAAGCATTTCTCTTCTCAAATAATGGGTGGTTCAATTACTTTTCAGGGGCAGTTGCCCACTATTATCTCTTCTCTATTATATCTGCGCCCCCCGCCCCCCGGTCTCAGTCATCCCATCAACTGGCCCCCACCAGGGCCTGCATTTGAGAAAGTACAGAAAATTTAATCTTTGGTCAGGCTAACTTGGGAGCGTCAGTCTTCTAGTTGCGCAAGTGGCTTCAACCAGGCAACGGAAATAAAAAGCTAATTGCACACTAAAGGATGTGTGTGTGTAAGAGAAAAAAGTTATAAACTATAGTAACTTTAATTACAGATATAAAGGGACTAACACTTCTGCAAGTGTTCATCTGAAAACAATCCCCACCCCCCCAAAAAAAACCTTCAGCATAACAAGAGTGATGCCAGAGATGGCAACCTGATTAGCACCCGCATGGCAGTCACTCACTGCCAGGGCCTCTGAAGTTTTGAGTTTCAGTATGTGGGTATGCTGCAACTTTCCCCTTGGAGAGACGCAGCAGGCAGAACCAACACATCAAGCGGCAAAAGATGTGCCCTGAGCCTGCAAACCTATCCAGAGCCCAGAAGGCTGGAATCCTTCATTGCACTTCCCAGTACAAACCACATTCCAAAGGAGAATGTTATTTCCCCCACCTCCAGCTCCAAACAATAGGGCTTGCTAGCAGCCCACAGATCAGATTTTACATAAACAAAGCCAATCTGTGGCATCTTTTCTCATGGCCAACCTTCCTCCCTTGAATTAGACACAGCAAAGGGAGCTAACGCGGCCAGCACTGCTTAAAAAGAGCTAAGAATGCAGGCTGCTACAGGACCGCAGAAGGCCGGGAAGGCACAGGCAAATGCCAGGGACATTCTCAGCACCAGCACCAGCACCCAGTGACACACACACACACACACACACACACACCCCACTGCCACATTTGCGTGCATGCCAAGCCAGCATCACAGGCTGCTTGACTGACAAGGACAACCTCCTGGAAATCTAAACAGATGGCGGTTGTTGCGAAAAGGGAGTTGCGTGCTCATGCGCACACCAGGAAGGTGGGGGGGTGACGATTTATGCTTCTCTCCAATGTCGCATCACAGAGAGGGAGGGAGGGAAGCGGGCTGGGGGGCGGGCGGGGCGGGGAGAGAAATAAACAGATGTATGCTGGGAAGGTCTCAGCCCTTTTATTTATTTACAGAGTAGGGGAAAGCAGAGAAAAGGAATAACCAGGCTGAGGAGGAGGAGACTGGAATGTATGAGCTCAGCCTGGGAGGGTTATAAATACTGCAGCAGCCAAGCAAGCTAAATGGGGCCAACCTGCCCTGCTTCATTTCTTCGAGGGACAGGGCAGCAGGGAATACAGAGTTCCTCTTTTCTCCTCCACCCACGAAACACTGTTAGAATCTTGTGAATCTGAGCTAGGAATCGAAGCATTAAAGACACACAGACACACACAAGCCCATTTTATTTTATTGCACAAGTAACAAAAGGCTAAACTGCTACATGACTGGGAGCCGGCAAGCAGGGAGAAAGAAGGCAGAAGCATCAAGCAGCCAAGAATACCCTGCCTGAGTGCGAATGAAATCAGAAAGGCTGGCACAAATACACACACGCCTTCCCAAATATTGAACGGGAGTAGGACAATGCTGCTAGTGGAATAGCAAAAGGAGAAACAAAGGAAAAAGAAAGCCAGAGAGGCAAGCTCTCAGGATCCACCTAATAGCCAAAACAATAGGCCATAATAAATATTATTATGCAGAGGTGTCTAGACTCTGATCACCAGCACTAGTAATAAATAGCAGCTCTTTTGGATGCTAAAATGGGAAGGGAATTTGTAGCCGAGTCCATGTGCACACAAATAGAAAGGAAAGTATACACAAATATACATACATAGGGCAAAACCATGTTCCAATCCTGAATGGGGGGAATCCAAATCAAGAGGAGACATTAATGGAATGCCCAATGTATCCAAACCAAAGATACAGCATTCTGTTTCCCACAGTGGTCAACCAAACGCATTATGGGGAGCCTACAGGGTACAATATTTAAGATCCTAAGTTCCAGTGGATTTCTGTTTAAGTCACACTCTTCTGCCCTCATGAATGGTGCGTGGGTGGCCAGCAGATTATGGCTCCTTCCATTCCCCTACGGAATGACCAGCCACCAGTTTCATGCAAGTTCTGGTGCTAGTCAACGGAAGTTGAACCGCCATACCAAAGCCAGAGAGAAGGGGTTGAAACCAAATCAAGTGCATAGACTTTGATGTTACTTCTCTTTTTTTTTACAGTGAGTTTTTGGGATAGCTTCCCCACGCTCAGCAAACACAATAAATCATGATACCCACTATTTTTACTATGCATTTTAAAATTTTGATTATTAATTTAAAATAGGAATTTTAAGTGATGGTAAAACCAACAGTGGTTTGACTTTGGCATATGATGGACACAACTGTTTTGCAGACACTTTCCAGCAGATAGGAACAGGATGCTCTGTGAATACTCTGGTGGTCTCTGGACTCAGCAGCAGAGGAATCAACCGCCTCACATATCTTCCAGATGCCCCCTTCTTCCAGACTGACACACTCAGCTCTTCATTTAAGAGGAGATGGGGGGGGGGACTGGAACATTCGGGTAAATTTCCCATTTCTTGAATTCATCAATAACAACAAATGGATACCAATTGCAAGCACAGTATTAGGCAAGTTTGGCACTGCTCAGGTTGTTTTTTAATACAAGTAAACCAAGCATGCTATATTAGAATACTCTCTAGGGCATCGTAAACTTTTAGGTTTCATGATGCAAATTACTGTATGCAAATTACCCTGCTTTGCATAATGATGGCCCTTTCATCATTCATTTTCCCATTCAAAAATTCCCAGAAAGTCCACATCACTGGCTAGAACTCACATCAGCAATGCTATAATGGTGAACTGCCATTTCACCACCACCACCACCCCTACACACTGCAACTGGACAGTGTTGTCTTGCATAATTTCATTCCAGCCATCTGGGAAGACAGCAGAGTCCTCAACATCCCACTATGACCAGTTGATGGTATACTCACTAGTTCCAACTTGAGACACAATAATGAACAACATGGTTCTGAGCACACTTTCTGAACTAGCGCTTGAGACCAGTGATGGGACTGGGTGAGAATAGAAAAAGCTAAAACTTAATCCAGTCAGGGAGGGAGTACTGGGGGCTTCTCTAACCCTGCACTGGGTGTTTGAGCCAGGTTTGAATGGGGTTTAAACTGTCCCTTAACAAACAGGTACACAGCTTGCGAGAACTTCTGGATCCAGCACTGCTCCTGGTTGCCCAGATGACCCCTTTTTGGCAGCTTCAGGGAGTGTTCCAGCTGAGTTCCTTCCTTAGGAAATTGGGCCTGGCCGTGATCATTCATGCTCTGGTTACATCCAAATAAGATTATTGTAATGTGCTGTACATGGTGTTGTCTTTGAAGACTGTTCAAAAGCTTAAATTGGTTCAACTGCTGTCAAAGGGGTGGGGGAGAGGTATCCCAAATATATCATCTTAGTGTTGTTACAGCTGCACTAATTGCCAATTTGCTTCCAGACCTGATTCAATGTTCTGCTCTTAACCTTTATGGCCCTAAATGGCCTAGGAACATACAAACCTGCCCAGATATTTCATTCAACAAAGCCCTTAGTTCTTCTTACTAAGTACTGGACTATGTATGTGCATGTGGGTAGGTACAAATGCAGATACAGCTGCAACGTTGGGTGGTGGTTTGGTGGTGGTGGTTTTTTTTAAAAAAAATCTTCACCATGAAAAGCACAGATACTCTCTATATGCTGAAACAGGTATACAAGAACACTTTGTGAATAATTAGATACAGGCAAGCCATAGGTAAAGGCAGGGAGGGGATCCACTTGGGTTACTTACACAGGCCCTTCCTGTCATTTTCTATCTAGCCTACAGTGATGAAAGCTGCATTATATACCAGGAACTACATTATCGAAACATGTTCCTCCAGCTGCTTCTGCAGAGTTAACAAAGGCATTCCAGCAAACGTGACAAAGATATTATCTATGAAATTCCCCATTCTTCTTCCTCTGTTTTGAACCTAGAGTGGAGGGAGGGGAAATTTCCACTTCATCTTCCTTTCCCAAGCCAGAAATGTAAACGACGGGGGGGGGGGGGGAGAGAGAGAGAGAAAACCCCCTTAAAAGAGCAAATCCAAAAGTCAACTGTAGGAGAATGCCATTATTAGGACCAAGTAAAACAGCACAAGAGATGCGAGTAGCGCTGTAGTCTAAACCACAGAGCCTAGGGCTTGCCGATCAGTAGGTTGGCAGTTTGAATCCCTGCGACGGGGTGAGCTCCCGTTGCTTGGTTCCTGCTCCTGCCAACCTAGCAGTTTGAAATCACGTCGAAGTGCAAGTAGATAAATAGGTACCACTCCGGTGGGAAGGTAAACGGCACTTCCGTGCGCTGCTCTGGTTTGCCAGAAGCGGCTTAGTCATGCTGGCCACATGACCCGGAAGCTGTACGCCGGCTCCCTTGGCCAGTAAAGCAAGATGAACGCAGCCACCCCAGAGTCGTCCACGACTGGACCTAATGGTCAGGGGCCCAACAGCACAAGGGGCAACACTTTCTAGGATCCTGTGACATTATTACAGTCTAAGGACAGATAGCAAATGGCCATGGTTCAACAGCATTTAGTAAGCAACCTTTTTATCTGTTAGCAGCAGCATTCCAACCAACAGGAGCAGCATTCTGTCAAAGCTGGATGATGGATGGAGTTGGTTTGGAATCAACTAATGTGGAATTAAAGACCACCCTGCCTCAATTTTCATCTTGACTATCTCAGATTGTAATTCCCAGTCCTATGCAGGTCAACTGAAAAGTAAACCCACTAGGATCATTTCTCTCACAGAGGGGTTTTATTTTGTGTGTCAAGTATGACAGGCCAATACAGTAACTGTTCAGGAAAACAAATGAAAGTAATTGCTTTGTTGCTTTAGTGCACTTACTATATACTCACAATCACATATATAAGCCTATCAAATTTGTCCGTGGGCAGCTTTTTCCCAAGCCATACAACCAGAGAAGAGGTAAATGCACCATGTCTGAGTATTTTTATCAAATAAAACATTATCCCTTCCAATTATTTTCGAACTGTATAGAAAGTGGGGAAACACACTTTAGAAGACCAGGAAAAATGAGGCGATGAACAGGAAGGTAGGAACTGTGATAGATGAGTGGAGCGGTATCAGGGGATGTTGGGAGCTACATAAAACGAGTTTGGGGTGCAGGTTAGGTTGTCTTAGGATTCTCCCAACTACAGAAAAGGTTGTCAAGTGGGAAACCCAAAATGTGTTACCACACCCACACACTGGATTCTTCAACTTGATTTAGACAGTCAGTCCAGGGTTTTGGTCGAAAAGATAGACACATTATCTCACTGCCCCTTCTGCAACTGTCCAACATGGGACACCCATGTAGAGACTGTGCTGAAATCTACACACATAAAAAATGTTCTGAAAATGCTTTTTTAAGGAGTTTTTTAAGTTTTTTAAGTTTTTTTTTAAGGAGTTTTTTTTAAATGCATTGAATTCACCATTGCCATCTAGTGTCACATTGTCTATTGCACTTAAAACACACTTAAAATGTTTTATTTGCAGCTGTATGGCTGAGTCCTGTGAGTAAAGCTCATTTGGAAGGAGGAGGAAGGGAAATGAGGGAAACAGTTGTATCTCTCACCCAGTCTGCTGAAAGACCTTCCTAGACCTCCCCCCATCTCAGAACCTAGAAAACTTATTCTTTTCTTCTCGCGATGGACCACATGGAAAGGTACAATGAGGGATAGTAAGTCTGTTTTTTAGAAATATGCCTCTGTACACATTACCAAGAAGCAGTCTTGTGTAAATAAAAATATATTCAGTATTCCCCTTTGCATGAGCAAACAGCCAGATAATGTTAAGTGGGAGCAATGAGAGACTTCCCTTACACTTTCTGCTGACACCATCTGTTTAACCTCTGTACCACACAGACTCCACTATTTTAAATTAAATAAATAACAAAACATTATCGGAGACTGCATCCATCTCAAGGGAGGGCAGCACAGAGAAAGCAAGTTCTTAAGACATTTGCTCTCGCATTGTTATGCTGCAATGTTGCAGAACCATCTGAAAAGGCCTCCTAGCTTGAATTGAAGAATCCCAAGATCAAGGCCTATGCCCTAATATAGCTGAATAACCCTGGACTTACCATTCACATTCTGTGAGTGGCAATGAGTTGTTGTTTTTTACTGGAGTGATTTTTTTCCTTTAAAAAAATATGGGGGTGGGAGATACTAATTTCCACACACCACCACTCTATAATCTGATGAGAAACCAAGCTGGATTCTCAGCCAAGAGGTTGTTTCTTCACACCATTGTACAATGGTGAGAATTATAAATATTAATACCATCAGGCATAAGTTGCTACCTTATGTTCCTTCACAGTCAGCAACCGTGGCACAGGACTGGTGATCAGAATGAACTACCTATGTGAGCACCATGGCACTCTGATCTGCCACAAGAGGGAAGGCCTATCCTCAAAACATAGCTAACAAAATCATACATTCAAGGATTGCCATATGTCTGGAATCTCCCAGACATAGCTGGGATTCGGCCCTCGTAAGCAGTCTCCGGCAGGTATCACTGAAATGTCCAGGAAAATCCAGACATATGGCAACCTATGTTGGTAGTGTAGATTTTGGCGAATTTTCTTAGAAATAGTTCAACAACTTTGCCCGCCACCCCAAGCAGCTCAACAACTTTTGTGTCCAGATTTTCACCTTTTGAAATATGGCAACCCCTATATATTTAGATGCGCAAATATGCCATCGTACAGTCAAACCTCGGTTGTCGAACGTAATCTGTTCCAGAAGACCGTTAGACTTCCGAAATGTTCAACAACCAAGGATCAAAGGGCGGTTGGCAAAGTCAATGGTGAAAAAAGAAAAAAACTCCCTGGAAGCCATTCAACTTCCGAAAATCGTTCGAAAACTGGAGCAGTTAGTTCAGGGTTTTTGGCACTCGGGAGCCGACATGTTCCAAAACGGAGGCGTTAAGGAGCCAAAGTTTGACTGTACCAGAAAAAAAATTGCAGATCAGCAACACATCATGATTTAATGGCAACACATAAATTGATATACCTCTCAACCCCAAACAGTTCATTTTATATATACTATGACTGTGCTTAATTGCTCTAAACCCAAACTCTAAAATCCAGAGTAGCTGACCTCCAACCTTAGGTTCACGATGGGAGTTGAGAATCCAACAACATCTGGAGGGCCACAGGTTAGCCACCCCTGCTCGAAAAATGGGCAACATGATCAGATATAACAAGTCAAAATGTGTAAATGCACTTGGTTGGCAATGTCTCTGTACCTCAAATCAATCAATACATTGTGTTAGATCAAGACTACATGTTGTATCCAACTAAGTCATAATCACAATAGGCTTATTGAGATCAATGAGCTTAAATGAGTTGTGTCCACTGATTTCAAAGTACAGGTATGACCAGTGTTCGATACAACCCTAAGTCAACTGCAGTAAGATCCTAATGAAATTAATGAGACAAGTTAATCAGGACTCGAATTATGACTCAGTGATTTCTGCGGAAATTAAGTGCAATTAATTTAATTCAAAGCATTGTATCTGATCACCACACCATCACTGATACACTGATTTTATTCCAAATACTTTGGACAGGGTGTTTTATGTTGTTTTTGTTTCTGGGTAGAATATTGGTAAAACTTAACGCAGTGGAACGTTCCCAAACAGCTCCGTTGTCGTACATTTTGGTTCCCATACGCAGAAAACCCGGAAGTAAATGCTTCCGTTTTTTAACGTTTTTCAGAACCCAAACGTGCGACGCGGCTTCCACTGAGTGCAAGAAGCTCTTGCAACTAATGGGAAGCTGCACCTCGGTTTTTGAACGTTTCAGAAGCTGAACGGGCTTCTGGAATGGATTTTGTTCAAGAACCGAGGTACCACTGTACATGATTCCATCCATGTCCATATAAAGTATACACACTTCTCTCTCACACGCACAATGATTATTGTTTACCTCTACTCACTACCAACACACACCCAATTTTTCTTCATTCCTAACTCACCTGATCAGATAAACTCAATAGGCAGATTTAATGTTTCTCAGACTTGGTTTTCCAATCAATAAAACTGGAAACAGCACTGACCTACCAACAGTATATTTACAGTATAGCCCCAGGCTGGGCAGTTATCACTCAACTAAAAGGGCTAGCATACTATTTACTGCAAAGGTTTTCCCCGGGGAGAAGCTTGGATCTTTTTTCTTTTAAACTACTGGGGGGTGGGGGAGTGGAGAAAAAAATACTGGACAATCCTAATACGTTGTTCAGTTATCATCTGGAATATCAGTCTCATTATGATGAAGAATGTGTAGGTTATTAATCTGAATTAAGACTAAGTACCAACTTCAATTTCTAAAAATCTGAATACAGGCCCTTGAATACTCCACACACACACCCCCGCACCAGCACGCATACGCATGCCCCACCTCACTCCCGGGCCAAAAATGGTGTGTGTGTGTGTGTGTGTGTGGTACACAACACATGTTTCTAGGAACACAAAGAGTTTATCACTGTGAATAGCAATATAGTAGTAGGGGAATGGAGAACTTTGCTTCCCTTTGAGTTCAAAACATCTGGGGGCATCAGGTTGGGGAAGGGTAGGCTAAACTAAACTAAGAGACACCTTCCTCTTTCCTGATCCTATTGATTATGTGAGGATGGCAATCTAAATGTTTGATGCTATCATTCAGGAATTAGGAAGTATCTTTCTAGCTTCAAAAATAAAACAGCTAACAGATGGTTCAGCCACGATCAATATTATCTGTTCAAATATAGGAGTTACTACAACTAAAATTTACTGTTTTACATCTCATAAAAGTACTATGCAAATATATATACATGCAGTATATTTTTAAATTAGATTTTAGAGGATCTCTGCTTTGTGATATTTATGCACAGAGGGGGGAAGGAACTAGAGTCCATTGGATCAGCATGTCTGAGCCTGCCCATTTCATCTTAACTCTTTTCCATGAAAGCTTTTTCTTTTTTCTTTTAAACTGGTTCAATTGCTTCCCCTCCCTCTGCTGTTCCACACTGCCTCATATAGCAAGGTTTCCACCCTCCCCCAAGTGTCCCAGCTCTTGGCCCCATGGATAAAAGGCAGGAGAACTCTATTGAACAAGTTTTCACAACAACCTCCAGCAGGGCAGGAGGGGGAATCGTTATTTAGAAATGATCTCATTAACAGATTATAATGTTTCTGCTTATGAAGAAACTGAATTGAACAATTTGTACAGCTGAACTCCCTTCCCCACCCTTGACAAAAAAGGAAAGTAATAAAGTAAAATATGGCTCTGAAGGCCTCATCTGTGTGAAACATTCAGCTTTTTCTTCAATGCAGTATCAATATTGTATTCCACAAGTTAAAACAGTCAAGAGCACAAAACTCCAGTCCATGAAGCCTGGAACCAAAGTCATTCTCCCTCCCCCTCCACGCGCTATCAGTTCCCTAATGTAAAGTGTGATTATAATGGTAGGAAGGAACCTTAAATGTGCAGTAATACTGGCATACTTACTCACCAGTCTGCTGAATAAGTCCAGCACCCACATAAATAGAAGATTATGTTGAACTAATATTGTTTTGTCAACTCAAGTACACTTGAGGAAAGTGAATGGTACCTACCATGGTAAGCTCCTACCCTGTAGGGATGAAGGGGAATGCAGGCCTCCCAGGTACTGCTGTGTGCATGGGGGACACAGAGCACAGAGGGTTGCCCAGGGGTCCTGGGATGCCCCCCCCCAAGGTCCAGGGGCTTCCTATCTTCCCCTCCCCTCTCCTCCCTCCTGCTTTTCAGCCCATATATAATTCCTTCTCCCCATCACCAATTAAATTACACTTGAGCAAAGCTCAGAAAAATAATAATTACTGCTATTATTATTATTTCTGGACTGTGGTCTAAACCACCAAGCTGGCTGGGCTTGCCGACTGAAAGGTTGGCAGTTCGAATCCGCGCGACGGGGTGAGCTCCTGTTGCTCGGTCTCAACTTCTGCCAACCTAGCAGTCTGAAAGCACAACAGTGCAAGTAGATAAATAGGTATCGCTGCAGCGGGAAGGTAAAAGGCATTTCCATGTGTTCTGGCACTCGTCACTGTGTCCCACTGTGCCAGAAACGGTTTAGTTATGCTGGCTATGTGACCCAGAAAGCTGCCTGTGGACAAACGCTGACTCCCTCGGCCTGAAGCAAGATGAGCACAGCAACCCCAGTCGCCTTTGACTGGACTTAACCACCCACGGGTCCTTTACCTTATTATTATTATTATTATTATTATTATTATTATTAGCAGCAGCAGCAGCAGCAGCAGCAGCAGCAGCAGCAGCAGCTTTGCCTGATGTAATAAGCCTTCTCTACCTCCACTACAGCCTTTAAAAAGTTCCTCTGCCAACCTTGGGGCTGCAATTCAAAATAAGAGCTAAACATACCCCTAGATGCTTGCAGAGACGTTAGAGGGCATTAGAGAGAGGGAAGGAAAGAGGGACAGGGGCCAGTGTTGCCCACGGCACCTCTGACCATCATTCAAGGCACCCCAGGATGACAAGACACACAGGCTGAAAAGAACTGAAGTTGTGCATCAATGTATTTTTTGAGCTTTACTAGGCAGCCTTAAGATCTAGAAGTCCCCTGCCCACCAGCACCACTCACCATCAGCTTAGTATCGTATGATGTGAAAGCCTGCATCAGTTATGCAATTCTATACACTGAATAGTACAGCTATGTGTTGCCTTGCACTATAATCCTACTGGAAAGGGATCAAGTCACCCCTGTGTACAAGCACACTGTTGGCAGTAGATAAATGCTTACTAGTAGTATAAACCACTCATCAACTTGTCAGATTTCTACAGAGATTTGTAAGAGAGACATACACAGATGTCCGGTGGGGGGGGGGGAGAGGACAAACCAGGAAGTGCATCATGCCAGCACTCCTTTTTTAGAAAACCATAGCCTAATGCACCCTCTGCCAACTATTCATAATGTTTCAAAACTAGTGTTCCCGTTCGTTAACTTATATCCTAAACAGCTGCAAGACTGAAGAACACAAGAGATACAGGCATTTGCTGCAAAGTTCAAGCTGTACAGCTCCCTCCTCGAAGAATGCTGAGTCATCCACAGCTTTGCCGGCATCACTTTAAAAAAAAAATCATATTCACAATCCCTAACCAAACACACACATGCCGGTGTGCATCACAGGACTGCAAAAGTTGTGCCAATGCAAAAAGGCCACCATCTCAAAGTATCTATCCACTGCATGCTCCGCAAACAAAATCAAAACACAAACACAAGGCAGTAGTTCCTGGTCTTGGGGTGGGGGTGGGGAGTGGAGAAACCTCCGCATAAAACCTCACATATTTTATAAATTTATATTGCTCCGTTCCATGTCATTTCCAGAAGGTAACAAAATCCAAAAATAGCAGAACAGAAATAAAAACGGTGAATAACAGCAGGATAAAAACAGCAGCATCAAAACAGTGCTCATTAGGAACTAAAAAGCCAAGGAAAATAAAAGAGCTTGCCAAAAGAAAATAAATGTTAAGTGAATCTCCTCAGCGAGAGCACGTAAGAACAAGGCACCGTAACCAAAAAGGTCTTCCCCCACGTTGCCCCCAATCAGATGGAAGGAACAGCTGACGGATCTCCAAAAGATGGTGGCAGGCTCCTGCTGGAGAAGACAATCCTTCATGTAATCAAGGCCCAAGTCATGTAGGATTGTTTGTCCTGAGATAGAATATAGGTGTGAATATTCTATTGAAATACATACCAGTCCTTTGCAACCAGGGGACATGGGTGGCGCTCTGGGTTAAACCACAGAGCCTAGGACTTGCCAATCAGAAGGTCGGCAGTTCGAATCCCCGCGATGGGGTGAGCTCCCGTTGTTCGGTCCCTGCTCCTGCCCACCTAGCAGTTCGAAAGCACGTCAAAGTGCAAGTAGATCAATAGGTACCGCTCTGGCGGGAAGGTAAACGGCGTTTCCGTGTGCTGCTCTGGTTCGCCAGAAGCGGCTTAGTCATGCTGGCCACATGACCTGGAAGCTGTACGCTGGCTCCCTCGGCCAATAAAGCGAGATGAGTGCCGCAACCCCAGAGTCGGCCACGACTGGACCTAATGGTCAGGGGTCCTTTTACCTTTGGAACCAGACAGAGTGACAATTTAACTGGCTTCTAGGAGCATTCATGGCGATTAAAGGTCTAATGCTTCAATACTAGAAAGGGACATCTACCCCGCCCCAACTGTGCAATGGGTAGAGGACATGGCAGCGTATGAGAAGGTGATCATACCTAGACACAAGCAAGATGGGAAATTATTTGATATCTTGATGCTTTATGCAGCTCTATTTGCTCGAATGTCTGAACATTCAATTGGTCTGGACCACCAGCTACCCATCCCCCCACTACTGTCCTCTCTCTGACTTGCACTGCACAGAACACGTCCTGATTTATTATGATTTAGTTTGTATTGTTTGACTGTATTTGGTTTTGTTTCTTTCTGGAAAATTCAACAAAAAAAACTAGTAAGAAAAAAAAGAAAGAAAACTTCTTCTGTAAAACGAAAAGAAGTATACATCAACATTTTGAATTGTGGTTAGACCAGGAGTCAGTGAAGCTGATTAAGCACATGCAAGTTGTCATTGGCCTGGTATATCGGGCAGAGATAGCAGATGTGTTTTTACTTACTGGAAGTTTTAAAGCATTCTTCAAAGGCAGACACTTGAAAGACGTCATAGTAGTCTAACCTGGAGGTCGTGAGCATGGCTAATGAAAGCGAAGTTATCCCTGTGCAAGAAGAGTTGCAGCTGGCTCATCAGCTTTAGCTGGTAGAAGGCACCCAGTATCACATACACACAATCAGAACATCATTTGTGCAAGTTTGTGCTTCTTCACTACCTTCTGCTTGCAGCAGTGAACCAAAAAGTTAAGTCCTGCAGCAGAAATTAGAATTATAGAGTTGGAAGGGACCGTGAGGGTCAATCTAATCCAACTCCCTGTAACACCTGAATCTCCCCCCACCCGCAACTTGGGGCTCGAACCCACAACCGTGAGATTAAGAGTCTCATGCTCTACCAACTGAACTATCCGAGGTCACGTATCACACATCCAGAGGACTTTTTAGGTTACAAGGTATTTGCAAGAGCCCCCCTAGCACCCTTCTCATGCAGAAGAACTTGATAGCCCTAAAGCACGAGAAGCAACGCAGCAAGATACCAGATTGTATGATCTGGAATCTTGCTGCATTGCTCCTGGAAATTGATTCTACTTTGCTTAGAAATGCAATCAAAGCATATTCACGAAAAGAGCAACACAGAAGAAACAGGCAAAAGCCCATTAGCAGCAAGGGCATGATGTTAGCTGCATGTTTAAACAAGCTTGCTTAACCTTGCTTTTACAGTGGTACCTCGGGTTAAGAACTTAATTCGTTCTGGAGGTCCATTCTTAACTTGAAATACCACTTTAGCTAATGGGGCCTCCCACTGCCGCCGCATGATTTCTGTTCTCATCCTGAAGCAAAGTTCTTAACCCAAGGTACTATTTCTGGGTTAGCGGCATCTGTAACCTGAAGCGTCTGTAACCTGAGGTACCAATGTTTTTTGGAAAAGTGGCTGCCACAGGGTATGGGGCTGGGATCACACCCATTTTCTGCTGAAATTTGCTCCCTCCTGGTTCCTTTTTAGTCCTGGAAATATTACAAACAGTACCTTCAGCAGAAAGTAGCAGCCATGTAGGGGTCAATTTTCAGCAGAAAAAAAAATATCTCAAAATGCTTCATGTCTTTCCTGTCAAGGCATGTCTCTCTCTCTCTCTCTCTCTCTCTCTCTCTCTCTCTCTCTCTCACACACACACACACACACACACACACACACACACACACACAAACAAGCAAACAAACAAACAGAGAATATTGGGAAGCCCAGAAATAATGGCAATCAATAACAAAATCAGGAACAAAATGTTTGAATATTTACATGATCATTAGGAACCAGGTTGGAGACCGCCACAGATGGCCAGCTGAGTGGCTAAGTATGAACTGCCTCTAGGCAATGAGAGACGCCCTTGTTTTCCCTTGTAGCCTTAAAGAGCTTACTAGCTCTTTAAAAGCTTAGATGGGAGAGGCCAGACAGCTATATGCAGAAGGCTACACACTGGTCTGGGTCTTTCCCACTTTCTGGAAGGAGGGAAAGGAATAGCTGCACATACTTTGGGACTCTGCCCTCCTCTTTAAACCAGAAACAGAAGAATGCAGGTACCAAACACCACTACAACCCCTATTGAAACTGCAACTTGAAAGGCGGGAGTTTTGACAAGTTGACAATGCTTCTTAGAAACTCACATGGCCAAATCACCCCCATACTTCCTTCCCAACACTGGAGCTGGGGAAGCAGCAAGAATCGCCCACCATGTTATTTTGGGCTTCAGGGGGCCTTTGGAACTCCAGGGAACAAGCTCTCCCACCCATCCACCCCTGCCAGTTCTAAGGTTTGGAGGATGACTGTTCTCACAAAAGGCTGAGCAGCCACCTACCCACAAGCGCTTCCCTGCGCTATCACTGCTGCTCCAAGTTGGCACAGAGACGGCACTGTCGTCCACCTGGCACTCTTTACTAGACCTCAAAAGGTCAAGATGGAACACAGAGATGAATGCAAGTCTCTGAAAGTATATAGAGCTGAAGTCATTAAGGACTTTGCAGGTCAGAACTAGCCCCTTGAACTGTAACTGGACTGGAACAGGGGAGCTAACGCAGGCAGCGGAGCAAGGCTGCAACACGTTCCTTTTAACTTGCACGGTTACTCAGATGGTAATCTCATGTGACAGCTCCTTGTTCCTCGTTTTCTTCTGTATGTTTTTTTTTTTTAATGCCCTGATTATATGGGGTGATAACATTTGGAGTTTCATTTGTTCTCACAAATGTTGGGTTACAGAAAATTTTCTGCAGCAATTCAGATTAAACGTAGTAGTACATTTAACAGAATAATGACTAGAAGGGGGGAGGGAAGGGGGAGTTGTAGCTCTCCAGGGGCTAAGTAAAAGTAAAGGGACCCCTGACCATTAGTGGCCGACTCTGGGGTTGCGGCGCTCATCTCGCTTTATTGGCCGAGGGAGCCGGATTACAGCTTCCAGGTCATGTGGCCAGCATGACTAAGCCGCTTCTGGCGAACCAGAGCAGCGCATGGAAACGCCATTTACCTTCCCGCCGGAGTGGTACCTATTTATCTACTTGCACTTTGACGTGCTTTCAAACTGCTAGGTGGGCAGGAGCTGGGAGCTCACCCCGTTGTGGGGATTCGAACCGCTGACCTTCTGATCGGCAAGTCCTAGGCTCTGTGGTTTAACCCACAGCGCCACCCGCGTCCCTCCCTCCAGCAGCTACTGGACTACAATCCCCATCATCCACTGGGGCCAAGCTGGTTGAGGCTGATGGGAACTGGAGTCCAACAAAGGTTCCTCACTTGCGGACTAAAACAAGAAATTTTTTTTGTTAAGTATTACAAAATGCACAGAGTTGTGTAGCTCAATCCTATGCATGTTAACTCAGACACACGTCCCAATATGCTAGTTAAGGTTTGCTTCCAGATAAATATGTATAGGATTGTTGCCTAAGGCTGCAATCCTATGGCTATTTACCTGGAAGGCAAATCCTACTGTGATTATTTCAGAGCAAAAATGCACAGGGTTGCTCTATAAGGCTGCAATGCTATGCACACTTACCCAGGATTAAATCTAATGAAATTTGCTACTAAGCATGCACCCAATCAGGCTCCAAGAAAAAAATAATTATTCTTTCTCAATTTCCCCCAACTTTGATATCTACGAAGTCAGGAAACACAAATGACAGATAATAAAAAACTCCTCCCCCTGCCAATACCCTGTAAGTGTCATCTATTTATAACAGCATCAGTCGCCCTGAGAGCCTCTGATACAATCAAGTCTATGCAGAGGGCAATGACCTGGGGCAGAAAAAGAACATTTTACAGGATTTCAAGTACAAGACACCTGAAAGAAGTAAGGGAAGCCTCTCCTGCAGACTCAATGAGAATAAGAAGTTATTGATCTATAAAAGAGATTGATGGTACATATTGCAAAACCTAGAATTGGTCTTGAAAAGACCTAAATTTCTGCCCTGCCCTACCTGCTGAAGACACGGTATTAAAATAAGAAATTATTTATAATACTCATATCTTAAAGGTAAAGGGACCCCAACCATTAGGTCCAGTCGTGACAGACTCTGGGATTGCGGCGCTCATCTCGCTTTATTGGCTGAGGGAGCCGGCGTACAGCTTCTGGGTCATGTGGCCAGCATGACTAAGTCGCTTCTGGTGAACCAGAGCAGCACACGGAAACGCCGTTTACCTTCCCCCCAGAGCGGTACCTATTTATCTACTTCCACTTTAACGTGCTTTAGAACTGCTAGGTTGGCAGGAGCAGGGACCGAGCAACGGGAGCTCACCCCGTCGTGGAGATTCGAACCGCCGACCTTCTGATCGGCAAGTCCTAGGCTCTGTGGTTTAACCCACAGCGCCACCCGTGTCCCTACTCATATCTTAGGCATTATTAAAACTAGTAAGCATATCCACAAGTGTTTCAGCAGACTTTCAAAGAATGAGCAGTCTAAAACTACCACCTTAGTGTTTCCAGCCATCAGAAAAGCCTTGGCTGATTGGCTGCACTAAGAAAAGCATCCTTTAAAAAATAGTGTTAGGCTAAAATCCTACATGTACAATTACCTGGGAGTAAAGCCCACCAAACATACTGCGACTTACTTCTGAGTAAACATGTGTAACATTGTGCTTTAAGAACTCCCACCCACAGCCCATGAGCTAATAGGACCGCTAAGAACCCAAGAAATCAAAATATGGCAGGCTAACAATGTAAAAGGCCAAGCACAGTTTAAAACAGTTGGGGAATAGGAAAGAACATACTATATTCTGATTGCATGCTGGAGATAGGGTTTGTGTGTGTGTGTTTATGAGAGAGAGAGAGAGAGAGAGCGAGAGAGAGAGAGAGAGAGAGAGAGAGAGAGAGAGAGAGAGAGAGCAGGAAAACAAGGATAAGTTATATGAAGTATGAATTAAATATGAGGAAGGAAAACAAGAGCAAGTTATATGAAATATAACTACCAGTAAAACAAACAGAAAGGAACAGCACAAACACCACATAAATACCTAACACTTACTACATTTGCTGTACAGCAGAGTCCTTTGTGTACTTGTGTCAACAGAGACGATTGCCCAGCACCACCTCTCCCACAAAGGGATCCTTTACGCAGCAGAACTTCCCAGGTGTACAAGTTTCAGACAATGTATGCAAAAGCCACCTTGTTAGACCATATGCTCTTGACAGGCAGGAATCTCCTTCAAGTAACCAGACAAGAGCCATTTTCATGAGTTGGAAGAACCTTGTTTAGCCCCTGGAAATTACTAACACTGGTACATGTGAGCATATGGGCCACTTCTTGTCACATCTTTCTATGTTGGCACTCATGGAAAATAAAAAGCAAGGCTGGGCTACCTTCTGAGCGTTACTAGATGTGGATCAGTCAACTTACATGAAGACCGAGTGCTCATAATGGACTGAAGTACATTACCACACTGCATGGAGGATGGAGCAAACTTGTTTTCGCTTGCTCTGGAGGCTAAGACCCAAACCAGCGGATTAAATTTACAAGGAAGGAGATTATGGTTAAAACATCAGGAATAACTTTCTGAAAGTAAGAGCTGTTCCAACATGGGGGCAGACACCCCCCCCCGGATGCTCCTTTCTTGGAGGTTTCTAAGCAGAGGCTGGATGACCACCTGTCATGGATGCTTTAGTTGAGAATCCTGCATGGCAAGGGGTTGGACTAGAGGATCCTCAGGCTTTCTTCCAACTCTTTCAATTCTGTGATTCTAGGTTCCAGCTGATGCTCAAGGTGGTCATCCTCCAGTAAAAGAGAACGTCAGCATTATTCAAGAGCCATTTAGAACCTGACAGGTCAAAGATGGCACCCAGGAAGGAAACAGGACAGGGGCTGAAACAATCTGAGGTGGCACAGTTGTGAGTGCAACCTCTGGGTTGTGTGCAGGTCACCCCTACCCTGATTGGACACTAACCATTGTTTACCATTCCATTCAAACCGCAACTTGTTTTGTAAACCAGGATTGGAAGCCAGGGTTTGAGCCTGATAACCGGTCCTTGTTTGCAGGAGAATGTTTAACTATAGCTTGCCTGTTTGAACGAAACAACTACTTATGGTTTGTCTCAAACGAGGAAATGAGAAAGGGAACTGCCACACCCAAAAGGAAGGACAGAGTGCCTGAGCCCTAGGCTTGGGCACCTAATTACAAACCACAATTTGGAAGCTAAATCTGAAACCACGCCTCTACATAACTTGGTTCCAGTAATCACCCTGAAAGGTTTCTAATGAATGGCTTATTCTTTTCGTTGTGAATTTACAGAGTTTTAGCTCTTTAGGGATTGTGTGTTTTTGCATTTCATCTTGAAGTAAAGCTACCAAGCCATGCAAGTAGCCTGGCTGTGACCTTTTTGTATGTCCCCTAACAAGTATCAACAAGCAAGGAATAAGATATCTCTGATAAGCTACAAGGAAGGCATGAATCTTTGGAAAACTCAACATCCTTGTCTGCTACATCTGCCTTTGTGCAAAAGCAACTGCAATTTAAGGGGGGGGGAAAGAAAATCTGTCTCACACCCCCCAGCACAAAAACAGAAGACAAATAAGAGCTTTATTCAGTAACTACAACAACTACTGCAAGTAAAATGCCCCCACTAATGACTTCTCAGAGATGCCAAGGGCTGAACCAACCATGAAGACAACATGAGGTCAAATCAACAGAATGATGAAGAAACCACACAGCAGCTGTTGCTGTACTAATTCACTAAGCTTTGGGGAGAACAATTTAACACTTCTGACTATTATAACCAGAGGAGTTTGCCTCAGAAACCTAAGTAGCAAACAAACACTCAGTCCCTGTTCTCTCTTCTCTTTCCACTTGTGGGAGAAGACAGCAGCTGAAAGGTATGGGGGGTGGCCTCTTTCTGCCTCCTTATTTTCCTGTCTGCTGGTGAACTATTAGGGGCCAAGTAAGATGCGACATTGTTGATGTATTTAGCCTTGGCATACTGCTTTTAAAACACACACAAGTCAGTGTGGGGAGTCCAAGACAGATGCGGACTGTGACACTGAGGGGGGAGGGACTGTAAGGCTTTGCCCAGTTGCTGTCTCAATAGGAATCTTGGCCCCCACCCCACCGGAAACCTACCTGCAAAGCTTTTCTCTCATTCCTAATAGTAGGAATGGGGTGGTGAATGGTTCTGATTGGGACTGTGGAGGGGGCAAAGCCTTCAAGCCACCCTACACCTAGAAACTCACCAATTTATGAGCTAGGCACCAAATGGCTCCTTAAGCCAGGGCTGCAGTCCCCAAAATGCCTAGTTGCCATTTTGGGGCCAGACAAGCTTAAAGGTAGTATTTTTCAATGTGACTTTTTGGTTCCTGAAATACATTCTGATTGTGCAGATAAAACAGGCATAGGCAAACTTGGCCCTCCAGATGTTTTGGGACTACAGTTCACATCATGCCTGACCACTGGTCCTGTTAGCCAAGAATGATGGGAGTTGTAGTCCCAAAACATCTGGAGGGCCAAGTTTGCCTATACCTGAGATAAAATATAGTGGATAGAATTATACAGGATGTGTTGCTAGTGTGTGAAAACAGTCAAGAGGCCAAGGATCAACAGGCATGCAACTCCAGAATGCTGCCTACACCATGGTCCCAATCCAGCTAAAGCCACTGCTGCCACCCCAGATCTATATCTATATCTATAATAATAAAAATAAAAATATAAAAGCATTTGCTGGGCAAGGCCTGGCATAATGTGACTGACAGCAAAAAGGAAAGCAGAACCCAAAATCAGCAAAACAATCTATAGTAAATTCCAGGAAGCAAACACAACATACAAAACCCCCACACATTTACAGCCAACATAAAGCAGAGATCTAAAACTGCCTGTTCCCAGAGGACAAAAATGCCAGGATACGTGCACAGCAAGAGAAGCTCCATTAATTCAATCTGGAAGTGAACAGGAAGTCAATGCAGTTACTGTGAAGTTTTGTTATTATACTCTTACCTCCACACCCCAGGAAGGAGACAGGGCCTAGGATTTGGTGCCAACCACTGCCTCCAGACAGTTTACAAGGGCAACGCCACATACAGCACACTTCAGCAGTCCAGCCTTCAGGTTACTACAGGATGGGCACACTGGCCATATCCACCAGAACTCTAGGAAGGGATGCAGCCAGACTATCAGATGCCATGGCTAAAAGACACTCCTGGAATACTCCAAAAATAGTAGACCTAGGTCCAGAAGCAGTAGCCATGTGGGGTGGGAGTGCGGGGGCCGACTGGACGTGTGCTCCAAGTAACAAGGTGAATTGGGGTGATCCAGGTCACGATCTCACATTCCCACGTCTGATCGTGCCAATAACAAGGCATTTCGAAGCAGATCAGGGACTCCCTAAGCTTCTGGTTTCTATTTTCCCATTCCTAAAGCTGTAAAGTCTGCCCTTGCAGAAGAACTACTGTACCTATCTTCTGAAATCTGGCAGGCTTCTTTCTGCCACTCAGATGGGGAAGCCATGCCTGCAATTTGCATCCAAATTGGCAGAAAATACGGTACATACTTAAAAAAAAACAACAACTAACAACATTCAAAGTTCCCCTGTACAAGCACCCCTGGATGGATCTGCCTGAAATTTGGCAGGCTTAATCAACTTTGCAGAAGCTCCTTCGCTGGCAAATTTCATCACTTAAGTGAAAAGTTATGCCCATTTTTAGATTCCCTATTGTGGTCAACGGGGCACAGCAGTGTTTTGGAATTAACGGAGGAGATTTGGACCTGAGTAGCAAATGAAACAGGAAAGATACTGGGTGGATCTGAAACAAATCCAGCTGCTTCCAAACACTACAGATACAAAGCAAATCTTGTGGTCCCTGTACACCCCTAGTAGCCACAGGCCAGCCTTCACCAACCTAGTGTGCATCAGATGTCACTGGACATCAATTCCCATCAGCCCCACCCAGCAAGGCCAGTAAGTCAGGTGTTCAAAACACCTGGAGGATTGGGAAACAATGCCATAGGCTGGGAAAGCCCATGAACTGCAAGACGGCATGCTCCCTGGGAACACTGGAACTCCCATACAAATAGCACTTCAGTCTTGCCTGGGTTCAGCCTTAAGCCTGGTGTAAGCTAGGAATGCTTGGTGAATTTGTTTATTTCAAAATCTGGTGTGAACTAATCTGCATTTTCCACTTTTCTAAAGTTTGTGATGCAGTTCTCAGTTTTATAAAAATGCATAGGATTAAAAAATTAGAAATGCATAGGTGGAGAGAAAACGCGTCTGGAAAACCATGTTTTGTTGCAACACATATTTAAAGCACACATTATTTAAATGTTTGCATTTTCGTGGATTTTTTTATTTTAAAAAATCTCACAGATTCTTGTGGAAATGAATCAGAACAGACGTCGGAATGGGAAGACATGTGAAAGTGAAATGGACTAGAAACAGGTTGATCCATCCGCTCCTAGCCTAAGCTTCAAATCAGAAATGTATTGAGATACTGCAGGTTTATAAATAAATCTTGGGGAAGAGACGTAGCTCAGTGGTGGTGCCGTTGCCTTGCATGGAGGAGGTCCCAGGTTCAATCCCCGTCATCTCCAAATAGGGTTGGGAGAGACTCCTGCCTAAAACTCTGGAAAGCTGCTGCCGGTCAGTGTAGATAATATTGAACAAGCTGCACCAGCTTCCTATGCACTTGCCAAAGAACAAAATATTACATCTACACATCAATAATAGGAAAGGGCCACTCCCTGGTAAGCCAAATTGCAAAAAAAGTCAATGGATCTTCCAAATGCCAATGGATCTTCCATGTCTGATGGCAATAAATAAAGGTTAGCTGATTTATTGTGACATGAGCTTTCATGAGCTCCATCCACTTACTTGGTTGCATGAAGAAAGACCAATACATTTATTATAGCACAAGCTTTTACAGACAAGAGCCCGTTTTTGATGCATCTCACTTGTGCCATAATAAATCATATAGTCCTTAAGGCAGCCATGTAGGTTGGGGTTGATGTGAATTACAGTCCAAAAGATCTGGAAGCTTGAGGGAAGCTGCCTTAATTAAGATGGCACAATACTATCTGTTGTTTTTACTCCCACAGATTAATACAACTGCCTCCCTGGTTGTTGCTGCCATAGATAAGTTAAATGGTTGTAGATATAGCTGCACACAGGCTGAGGTCATTAGACTGATGAATTTATAGGCTTCACACAGATACCTTATTGCTTTGCCAAGCCCAAAAAGGGGCCAGTGGTTTCCAATCATGAAAAGGAAGATCATCAGCTGGCTAGAAACAGTTTCTGCCCCAGAAGAAAAGAAGTATTAAATATGAATTCATATGGCTCCATGGTATGTTTTAAGATTCAAGAGGAATGCAAACCTGACCTCCAGAAGAAGAAATATAAGCTTAATTAACCCAATGCTAGTACATTGGGGCACAAGCAGAACACTATTTTAAATTCCTAGGCGCTAGAATTAAGTTTGTAGGAGCCAATCAATAAATATTTGTATGCTAGACGAAAGTCAATTGAATAGTCTTGCCAGGAAGAGAGAGGAGTGCTGACTCTGGTCATATGATTTAAGTTAGAATGAGAAGGTCAGAAAACAAAGAATTAAATTATACCCTAGAGAGAAGGAGGCACAGAGGTTTCCTGGAATTCACCCAACATTGATGCAGAAAAAGTGCAAATGAGACTAGGGACACACATGTGTGGCCACAATTCCCATCCACCTTCTGCACCTAAGTTAATTTACATTATGAAGAGTTATGAAAGCTAGAAGAATTTTATATTTTGGATAAAATGTGTACTGCCTGTCAAAGGGATACTGTTCCACATTGGGGTGGACCCAGCTCTTGCTTCCGAGTTGTATACTAATTGTCACCACAATATCCTATGGCAACGAGTTCAAACGAATGCTTTCATGATTCAGGTTTTCAAAGGTTTTGGAACTGGCTGGCAAGCACAGGGGGAAAGAAAGATGGAAAGGATACAATAGGGGGTGGCTGGGTGAGTGGGCTATGGAGAATAGCAATTTTGAGGACAGGGCAATATTAAAAATAATAATAATAATAATAATAATAATAATAATAATAATAATAATAATAATAATTGCTGATGTTATTCTGCACATATCACCCAGGACCAGTATTAGGGGCAGACCATGATGACGGCTTCACTTGGCAGTATATCACTGGTGAAACTTTCACCTCCTAAGTCCCTCTGCTACCAGAGCCCAGAGTGCTGAGGGAAAAACAAGCTGAGGCAGAGGGACTCAGGAGAGGTGGTGGTTTCACTGGCGATATACTGCTGAGTGAAACCGCCATCATGGCCTGCCCTTACACTGCTGTGGAGGGAGAACTCACATATGTTGGAGGGACATGGGGCTTGCTCAGCTGGAGGAAAGAACCTTCTCTTCCTCTGGCTGAGGAGAACAGACAAGCCCCCCCACCCCGGTCCCTTGGACATGGGGCATGCTCAGCCAGGGGGCGAAGAGGTTCAAAGAAGCCCTCCCGCCCCCCGGCCGTATTGTCTATATTCCAGATAAAGCTGACACATCTACTCTACATTGCTATAGCTTACAAGTGCAATTCTCCACCACTAGAAAACTTGAGGAGTATGACCAAATGATAATGGGTCTGGAAACCAAGCCTTTTTGAACAACAGTTGAAAGAGTTAGGTAGGTTTAGCCTGGAGAAGACTGAGAGTTGATATGACAGCCAACTTCAAACATCTAAAGGGCGGTCACATGGATCAAGCCTGCTTTCCGCAGCCCCAGAGGGTAGGTCCAAACCAATGAATTCAAATTACAAGGAAGGAAGGAAGGAAGGGAGGAAGGAGATTCTAACTAAACATTAGGAAGAACTTTCTGGCAGTAAGAGCTGTTCCAGCAGTGGAATGGACTCCCTCGGAAGGTGCTGGACTTCTCCTTCATTGGAGGTTTTTAAACAGAGACTGGATGGCCATCTGTTAGAGATTCTTTAGCTGTGATTCCTGATGACCCTGGGGGTCTCTTTCAACCCTACAATTCTATGATAACTCACTTAAAAGAAATACATTTCAGTTCAAGCCTGTCAGGGGCAAAAACTGCAGACACGACTGCAGTTTGGAACCTAACATACAGTGGTGCCCCGCAAGACGAATGCCTCGCAAGACGGAAAACTCGCTAGACGAAAGGGTTTTCCGTTTTATGAGCTGCTTCCCAAGACGAATTTCCCTATGGGCTTGCTTCGCAAGACGAAAACGTCTTGCAAGTTTGTTTCCTTTCTCTTAACACTGTTAATACAGTTGCGACTTGACTTCGAGGAGCAACTCATAGAACGCAGTGTACATAGTAGCCTTTTTTGAGGTTTTTAAAGACTTTGGTGATTTTTGAAGCTTTTCCAAAACTTCTTTTGCAGCCATTTGGTAAGTTAAGCTTTTAAAACTTTTTTTGGGGGGGTTTGGATTTTGGGTTGGGGTGTTTGGAATTCAAGGACTTGGTGTTGGGGAGGGGTTTGCAAGAATCTGGAAGCTTGTGTGTTTTTTTCTGCATTTTTATGATTTTCTGTGACCATTGGGCCACTCTACTGTTTTTTTAAAAAAAATTCTGGGTTTGAATTTTGAAATGCTCTTTACAGTATGTGTGACTTTAAAGAGCACTTAATAAACTCTTGTTGTACTAAATTTGGCTTTGTTTGGACTTTTTTTGACCATAGGAACGCATTAATTGATTTTCAATGAATTCCTATGGGATTTCGTGCTTCGCAAGACGAAAAATTCGCTAGACGAAAAAATTCGCAGAACGAATTAATTTCGTCTTGCGAGGCACCACTGTATTCCCAAACACAATATGCAATTTGTGATCAACAACAATGGAGGGGGTGGCTAGAATCCATAAAGCTTGCATAGAGTGTGCCATGTGCCTGGAAATGGCTCATCAGTTGCCCAGCTGCGCACCTGTGTTGAAAGATTTATACGAAGAGAATGGCCCGTCCCTGTGTTTGGCAGAAAGGAAAAGCATGCTTATTTGAACGCAAGCGCAATGGTGATACTGGACCATGCTATAGGATTAGTTTCACAAGCTCCATGTGTATATGTGTATTAATGGTCAGGATGTTTGCTGTAATACACACTAAGAAAAAACTAGACACAGTATTCCTTTCAGGAGAACCTCTGCACTGACGGAGGACTGACAAAAGCCTTAATGTTTAAACCCACACCACAGGCTCCCATTTCTCAGCAAATACTCACATTCTGAGAGTAATCAAAAATAAGAGGAAAATGACACACACCAAGGAATGAAAAGTAGTTGCAGAACCATGAACACAGTTGTAGTGAGATTTATTTATTTATTTTTTTTTTTAAAAAAGATGTTCTGTTCAGCAATGTGAATTCACATTATTGCTTACCCAGACTGGAAAAGGCCACCTCTGGAGAATGTGGTCCCTCCTTCATTATAGATTTTAAGTAGATGCTGGATGGCTGTCAGGTTTGCTACAGTAGTGGATTTCCTGCACTGGCTGGAATTGGAGTAGATGACCTCTGACTGATGATTTGGAGTTAACCCTTTCCTACTAATGTCACGTTCTGCCTGCCCAATTCCGTCCACTCCAGTGCAGGAAATTTGTAATGCCTGAAGCTGCCCTCTAGTCTTCTAGCCTTATTTTTAAACACATTTATTTGTTAGGAGGCCACAGCTGCTTTATACAGAGTCAGACCACTGGGCCCATCCAGCTCACTACTGCCTACACTGACTGGCAGCAGCTCTCCAGAATTTCAGTCGGGGTTTTTTGCTGCCCTCCCTGAATATGCCAGCAACTGGAACTTCTGCATATAAGGCAGGTGCTGTACCACTGTGTGACAGGAATCAGGCATGACAAAATGTAAACAAAAATGTAGATTTCATTCACAGTGTTTCATATAGAAGAAAGCGTTGAAGAGAAAAGCATGGTGTTGAAAAGGTACCATCTTTTTATTTATTTTCCCCCTTTGGCTTACATATCTCCATCACTTCATGTGCACAAAGGCAGCTGGGAAGTTTACAAAGGAGTCACAATGGAGTTCAATTTCCACTCACTACATATGCCAGTTGTTTAACCTTCATCCTACTGTGTGCACTTCTGTTTAAACAAGGCAGCAACCTTGTCCTATTAAGAAGTGCCTGTACTGGAGATATTTCACTTAAGCAGCCCTGCATAGGTGCAGCTGTAAGACTTGCTCTCTCCCGCATACACACAGACAGGTAACAAAGCAAAAACAGGCAGCACCAGTTGCATAAGCACAGTCTTCAATGGGCTAGAAATGGTTGGTGTTCTGTAATACGTTTCTAATGTTGTACACCGCCCTAAGATCTTTTGGTTAAAGGGCAGTATATAAATTGAGTAAATAAATAAATAATAAATAAAAGTGGTTATTTTATTTATTTATTTTCAGCACGGCAGCCGAAATCCCGTGCACATTTCACACAAATAGAATACCGAATACACGAATCTGCACAGAAAATACTAGGTGAATGGGAATCACAGAGTCTATTTTCACCTAAAGGAGGACAGGTGTATTTAAAGCCTTGTTTCAACAAACAACACTGTCTCAAGACTTGATGCTATTATAGAATTCAGTAAAAACAGAAGCAAATAGCAAGAACACAGTATCAAAGTCAGCTAGCACAAAAGGTAAATACATATTTTGTTTTTAAGGTAGTAACTAGAGAAACTACCCAGGTTGTTTATGCCAAAGATGGACATGTGAATAGCCAAAATGGCAACAAAGCAAAACTTTCAAACTGCACAAATATCACCCTCTTAGGATATTTTCTATCCCCAAGGGAAAGTGTTCTCTTTGTATTGGTTTGTATTGGTTTGCTTGCATGACTTTCCAGTTCAATAGTTCCAATACAAAAGGTATCCCCCCAATAATTTTTGATCCTACAAGGACCACTTTTGTACATTGTGGCGCAGAAAATGCAGCCAAATGCAACTCCCTAGCACATTTACCTGTAGAATATACACAACTGAACACACACCCCTGTCATGTGCAGATGTTTTAGAGTTATTCTTAAAAATAGACTGCGTAGCAATCCTTGGCATTACTTAAAAGGAACTCTTGGCAGCAGAGGATGGAGGAGACACATTCTAAAGAAGGAGGAGAAAGCAGTTGTGTTGGCCCTATTAAGAAAATTTCCAAAATCCTTGTTAGGGCAACAGCCTTAGGCCAAGCAAAATGCCACAAGTTAGTGTGAAACCTTTTGAATTCTCCAGAACACATCATCAGACTAAACTTGGCAATGGGGGAGCCAGCTGGCTGGTAAAACCACGGAGCCTGAACCTGGTCACTTCAGATAAAATGTAGAAGTATACAGAAGTCCTTCGACGGAAGCTCTGTTTGTGCACCTATGTACCTGAAGCCTGCACAGCACTTAACAAAACCCAGTCTGGGTGCCTGGTACCCCCTCCCACATTCCACCTTAAAACTGTGACCAGATGTAGACTCTATGGCTTCAACATGACAAACATTTTCTCCTCACTTCCCCACCCCTCGTCTGCTTATCGTCCACCCTGATTAAAAGTTCTGGAAAACTCAGAAGCTTGCACACTATTTTGTGGCATTTTAGCTGGCCTAATGAAAGCTTTGTGCCAATACAATTTCTAAAAGAAAGATAAGGCATTCGAGATAAACTCAGTTATGTATTTCCTTCAAACCCATGGGGATAATCTTGGGCACGTCGCTTCTGCTTAATTTTCGCTGTTTTGTCATCTGCCGCAGCTGAACAGAAACATGTACCTATTCCATATTCACAACCCGGTCAGGGAAAATATTTTGAATTCCTAGACAGCAGCATCAAATTCCTAGGAACCCAAGCTCTCTGGCAGTGTTGCTTACATTTCATCTATGTGGCACAAGGCATAATTGTGGGCGGAAAGACACACACATTTCCAAATACTGAACAAGATTCTTTTATAAAATACAAAAGAATGTTGCATCTTTCTTTTCTTTCCCCTAAGGCACCTAAAACTTTGTACTTGAGAACACACGTCACAGTCCTATACTCCGAAGTCCGAGTTCAATGGGGTTTGCTCCCATGCCAGAGGATATAGGACTGCAGCCTAAAAGATCCAAAGCAAGACAGTACCAGCTAGCCTTAAAGGTTTAAATTTAAAACTGAAAAACAATAGGTTTTCTTCTTAAATAAAAAAGTCAATCAGGTTGTCTGCTATCTTCCAAAAAAAAAAAAAAGGTGAATACTGGGGGGAAGAGGAAATAAAGATCCACCAACATTTAGCTCAACACACCAGCTCGTTTCCCCTTTCCTAGCAAAGTGGTACAGCCCTTTGCTTGTAGTAACTGGAAAGCAAGACCCATTGTTTGAGACTGCATTAGCTCAGCAACATGATGCGTCCTCTATTCAAAATTTAAAGGCATTGAAATGTTCAGCTATTCCTGAGCTGCAATTGGTTGAGAATATGCAACCCAGTTTATAATCCCCTCCCCCCTTCAATTACATTCTTCTCAGTGAAGCTTTTGCAAAGGTGGGGGGGAGCAGAGCATGGAAGGGGGGAAGGGGGAAAGGGGGCTGTGACCAGGGGCAACAGATTTATTTCCACCACCCAAGCCACGTGGTCGTCTTTTACATTTCATTTTGCTCCTCTAAATAATATCTTCCAAATTTATGCTTGCTCTAAAGTCTGCATTCATTTGGTTAACAGGTCAGCTCCTCCTCCCAATTATTTTTTTGGCACAGCCTGCAGATCCAAACCCAATCATTTAATCTCATCCTCCTTGCCAGCTCAAGCTTCTCAGCTCCACAAGCAGTTGCATCTATGCTTACGTGCTTCAAAGGCTGGAAAAACAGTAGCCTTAAAAACAATTTCCAAAGATAGCCGCAGCAAGCATTGAAAACCAGGAAATGAAATGAAATTCCCGAATACTGTGATCATTTCAAAAAACAGATGGTTACGGTTATATAAAAGCAAAGCTCTAGCGCCATGCTTTAAAAGGCCCAAGCGGCATGCTTGTACTCCCAAAGCCATCAGAAATTGTGACATCTTTAAATGAAAACCCACATTGTCAAAAGTCACAACTTGAGAACACTATTTACTGGCAAGTTTTAAAGCTCTTTGGACTGAAGAGAAGATAGCTCTCACAAAAGTCCCTTTGTGAGGGAAAACAAGAAATGTCAAACCGGGTAAGAGTATTGCCGGAAGAAAGGTTCTCCACTTTAAAGACCTCAAACCACAAATGGCCAAGAACCTACAACACACAAAGAGCACCCTCTCAATACCCCTGTGCCGTTTGTTTACAAGAGACATGTTGCCCATCCCTGAAGCAGATATGGGACAATAGGAAATGCACCTGTCAGGAAATGCTATGTCTTTTCTTCCTCTTCTTTCCTTTTCTTCTCCCTCTCCCTACCCTACCCCTCTTTTGCTTTCTTTTTTCCTTTGGTGTCCCCTCTGCTCTGAGCAGTTCTTGGAGTCCAAGGATTACACACAAATGAAGGTGACAGCTGGTTGGTGGAAGAACCATGGGTGAGAGACAAGGGAGGGAAGATCTCCCAGGGTGAGAGACTGGGAGAAGTAAGGAATGCTCCCAGTTGAGAGATGGGAGGGTCCACCACTTCCTGTGTGTGACAAGGGTTAGAGCTACATTAGAGAGAGGACTCAGTTATCTTTTTCTCTTTTTATTTAGATTAGTTTATTTCATCTTACTGTATTATGAAAAAGCTTTAATAAAATCTTATATAAAGGAAGATATCCTGGATTGAGGACGATCTTCCTAATGGAAGGAGGTCAGGGAGAAGAAGTTTCTCCTCTCCTAGAGCAAACAAAATGTACTGATCCCCTTATACCACATTTTAGCTGCATTTTCAAAATGCACATTGGCAAGCCTAATATCTAGAAGAAATATTCAACGCCAGATGAAGTGAGCATACAAGTCTGATTAAACGGAGAGGGTCTGCTCAGTGCCGTTCTTTGCCAGAAAACAAGGTAGTCTGAGCCTGGGTTGCTATGGTAGAGGATGAAGCATTCCTGTTGCCCAGCCATTATTGGGTAAGCAAAAATCACCGGCTCCGAAATACCACCTTGTGAATGCAGTTAAGTGCAACAATAGTGACCTGCTCTAGATTTACAGTGAGATTCTAACCTCCAGTAGACTCAGTCAATGCCATGGTATCAATAGTCAAAATCCCTATAGGCAATGGATCTCTCTCTAGGTGAAAACTATACATGTACAGGGTGGATAAAAATCAATGATTTAAATTTTTTATTTAAAAAATTGGCTTTCTTTTTTAAATTGGATTTTTAAAATAAAATGCTTTTGTAGGAAAAAAAATTCTAAAGATAGTTTTCTATTTAATTTGCATTATAGCCCAAAGGCTATTCATCAGGAAATAAGGATTTGTTTAAGTTTTTCATATGTGCTAAAACTCAGTCTAAGTTTTTTCTTTTTAAAAATTATTTAACCAGATCAGTTAACAAACATGAATACATATGCTATAATGTTATTGTTTTGGTTAAATAAATTGTTTAAATTGTTATTAAGGAAATGATTATTTTTCTCCTTCCAATAAAGTACAGCAGAAAAGTTGTCCAAATATAAACAGTAAACTTACTAAGCCTCACAATAATTTCCTAATTATGTCTATGTATTTCTAATAGTATAACCAAATCAGTAATTTTTGATATAACTAATAACTACTCTGAAAATTTATTATTCAAAAATGAAACCTTCATCTGGTTGTAAATATTAAGATTCTACCAGCAAGAATGAGTCTTTCTGTAAAAAAAAAGAAAAGATTAAATCAAATCCACCCTGACAGATATCCACACACGTGTATATGTACATGTGAACCAAGTCAGTGGAAGTCAACATAGTACCCTCCTGACCATTGGGCCATGTTGGCTGGGACTGATAGAAGCTTAGAGTCTGAACAGTAACTGGATGAGACACTGGCTGTACCTGCACCAAGCCTTCCAAGCATAACAAAATCTAAAAGTATGCCAATAACTCCCAGAAGCGAAAGTGGAGGAAGAAATAGGAGGTATTGGACCCAAGATGAGACATTTCCATGGCATCCTATTATGTAAAGAAGGTTCTTCTCTCATGACTAAGTCAGTGAAGTGCAAACATAATGATAAGCAGATAACCATTGCATGACAAAAATAAGTTTAGAAAGTTGATGGCCTCCCAAAACGCCCAACTAATCCACTCCTTCAAGGGTGGAGATTTGATCTCTATGAATTGTGCTCTCTATAACTTGCAGAGGATATGCTAGGACTCTGCAGCATGTCCAACCTTTTGTCTTTTCACATAAACACCCTCCCTCCGTGGCTTGCTAGACTATGCTTTATTGTCCTCACACATCTTACCTATTTGCACCTGTCTGTTTTCATGCAGCATTTCACAACTGGGATACCTAGATTTATATAATTTCATTTATCTGCTTCAGCTAGATGATACCATAAAGAACCTTTCTAATTAGAATTAGGACTTCTGAGAAAGGACCAAGCGATTTTCTACTGCTTGTTACTCAAAGTTGAAAACACAGGCAGCGGAGGAGTTTCTTTTCAGCTACTGATGGTGGGGCCTTCAGTTATTGAGATTCCAGGCCCCTTTTTACTCAGGGCCAAACATAACACGGCGTTAATTGCATGTAAACAATTACTCTGCATGTTTTACAAGCTGCTATTAGTCACAGGAGGAAAGCTGTGATGCCAAGGGAAAATAAATTAATGCTAGGACATAGGAATTTTGATGCCTTGGCATCAAAGAAGTCAGAAGTTTCTCCAGACCAGGGGTTGGCAAGGTTTACCTTGCCTGGGCCAGATCAGTCCTCCAGAGCCCCCTCTGTGGGCCGGATAGTCTGTGCAAGTCTGCACATGCGCAGAAGCAATTTCTAGCATCTGCGTGTGGAAGCGAGTCCCCACGCCGAGCCGGTTAGCGGTGTGGCGTGGGGACTCACCGAGCAGGCAGCTTAGTTCTGGGGAAGTTCGTGGGCCGGTTAAACAGCCTCCGTGGGCTGCTTCCAGCCCATGGGTCGCAGGTTGCTGACACCTGCTCCAAACCAACCATGCCTCAATTGATTAGTCTCCTCTGTTATGGTTATTTCAATAAACTGGGCACTATAAGAAGCCTAGAACATGACTGAACTAGTCTTGGAACATATGCCTCAGTGTTACTGGTCAAGTCAAGGACAGCACTTACTTACAAGGCCGAATATGCACGGAGACTTCAAACTGTTAAGGCCAGCTGGTGAGTCAGAATTGGGGAAGAGCATTCTAGCCAGGAATGCAAACTATCATGGCAATGCAAAGTGTCTCTCTTCTTTCTCTCTATAACGATCAGACCAAAGAGAATGCTTCACACAACAAGCAGCAAAAAGCTGCACCACCATTAAATGAAATACTTGGTGGTCTGAACACAGTCCAGTCTTATAGGCTTCTGTTTTCCCTGATGCTAGTCTACAAAATCACAGAAATGCAGAAGTATATGTGAAGTGTGTGCATGCCAAAGCCATGGGACAAAAATGATGCAAACAACAGGAAAAATTAATGCAGAAAGGCAGAAATGAGGTTCTGCTTAATATAAACAAACCAAGAGAGGGGGCCATTTAAGGAAAGGAATGAAATGGAGCCCCAGCATAAAGAGGTGAAGGTGTTAGGAAGATGGAAAAAACTGGATTAAAACCCAGTTTGTCCCCCAGATTTGTCTGGTTCTCCTCCCCACATCTATTTCGGGGGGAAAAATGGGGTGGTGGAAAAACTGGGTTTTCCAAATTTTTCCATTCATTTTTCCTCCAACCCCTTTGCATCTCTACTCAAGTGGCAACATCCAACCCTGCTACTTGTATGGAGGATAGAAAAACTGGAGGGGAAAATAGAAGGTTTACATGAAGCAGAACTGAAGGTCAGTAAATCAATCATCATGGGTCCAGTCAAGCTGTTAGCTCCCCTACTACGAGGAGGATTCCAGTTCAATTCCAACCACCGTTAGAAAGCACTGCCAGTCAATGTTTTTAGGCCATGTCCAGTTTCAATAAAGCTTTCAAATATTATCAAAAGGTCTTCATCAAAAGATCCTCCTATTGAAAAGATCAAGCATGTCACTTCACTGGAATGATCAATACCTTGGGAGGTTTTGAAGATGGTCCCATAAAACATCACATACGAGACAAGTAAAAAGAAACCTTTTAAGTAACTAGTTGGCATTGCAAGCAAAAAGTTGCTCTGATATGGATACTATAAAAATTAAACAAATATATCCATTACTGCAGCTTTAGTTCCAATATCTGTCACTATAAGTGCCCAGAAGGGGTGTTATTTAGGATGCAGGTTTCACTATAAAAATTCCTATTATCCTCTTAAGAGTAGTTATTGAGCTGCATAACACAAGGGCCAGTCAACATAAGGATGTGTGTTTGGTGCCAAAAGTTTACTCTTCTGCCTGCTTGAGTGGAACAGATACCCTTATTGCCTTAGCCACTGTGACTAAAACATAATGAGAGCCATTCCTCAGCAACCTGCGGTAAAAGATTCAATTGCCACCGCCACCACCATTCCCACAGTAAGCCGCCTTCTCCATATCAGACAAAATGGTACAACTCCGCAGAAATAACTCCAAGAATCCTTCTCAAAAAACTTTGGTGTTCTTTCTGTCTACTCCCTCCCAGAAAGTGGAGCCAGTGCCGTTTGCACAATTTTTTTTTGTCAAAATCAGAGGCTTTAGTCTGCTTCACGGATCAGGTTGACTTTGGTCTTCAGAAGTCCAAGGCTTACTGCTTTTCTGTACTACTAGAGTTCCACAGTGCCTTTTTCCTCTTCAGACTCTTTTCTCTTGGGAACAATGACTTTCTCATTCAACAACTTCCTGTCTTCATTGGGGGCGAGGGGGGGCGATGTTCTTCTGTTCATCCCCGTCAAGCTTACTTGGAGTCAACCAAAACCTGACAGTTCATTTCTTCACATGAATCCAGGTCCAAAGAAGATTGAACCAGCCCTAAATATTAAGGCACCTATAGCATTCTCACTGAACAGCCTCAGCCCAGTTGTTAGTCACAGTAAGAATGACATAAGCACAGGTGAACTAAGTTGTTGGCAAACTTGGACGCGACAGTCTTGAAGGTGGGGGAGGAAATGTGTGGTCCTTCAGATGTTACTGAACTGCAATTCCTATTAGCCATGACTACTGGTCATGTTGGCTTGGGCTGATGGAAGTTGGAGTCCAACAGCACTATATCTTTTGAAATCCAGAACAGGGTACTTAATCAGATTCCTAACTTAACTCTGAATTCTGGAGAGGACCTAACTGGTCAACAAAGTGATTGCACCAGTTAGAGGAAAGCATTACCTACTAGGCGCTAAACCTCTAAGCACTCAGGACACACAACTGATTATTTCCATGCTCCAATAATACATGAACAAAAGCAATAAGGCACGTGTGGCTGGAAAACTTGATAAGGCATTGAAGTTAATACCCTTTACAGTCCATTATTTGTGTATCCATCTTGCAGCAAGGGATAACTTAAAGAAAATGCCATGTGCAGCTTGCCTATTCTATTGGTGTTCCACAGTTGAACATTTTCCCACTCATGTCAAGCTGCAACTTGTTTTATTTATTTTCTTTCATAAAATGTCTCTGTAGATGTCAGCAGCAGCAGCACTAAGCACTTGCAAAAGCCTGCAAGCCCAACCCCAGGAGACATTCATTGTCTTAGCGTCTTGTATCTTAGGTAACTGACGCAGCCAGGCAGGGGTGACTGCTAGTCAAGAGTGCAGCAAAGTTCAGCCTTGCAATGCTCAACTATTGTTCGCCATCATTTTTCCTCAAGACTACAAGGAACAAAGTGTTCCTTCCCAAATGAAAGGAATACACTCAACTAACCCGTGTAAGCCATATCATATCCCAGTTGACATAACAATATTTGAGGAGCCAGAAGTAATCCTACTATCATCAAGCTTAAATCTTCTACCTGGAGGCAGGGCTAGGTGAATTGCACCACAATTACATCACACAGTAACCCCATTCTACTGGCACAATCCTGATATAACATCAACATGCAGGGCCTTTGACAGTAGTAACAACAAAAGACAGGTCTCAGCCCCATGAAACTTGCTTTCTGAAATTCAACACAAAGGAGACAACAGTGGGAGAGAAGGAAGAAGGTGGCATGGGTAAATTAATGGATAAATAGTAGTTCAGATAAATGTTCAACTCTGTTTCAATGGATGCCTGCCAAACGTTGGTGTACCACAACTCCCTCTGACATGCTGGCTGGAGCTAATGGGAGTTGGGTGTTCAGCAGCAACTGGAGGATACCTTGTTGGCTATAGTGAATTAAGGGGTTGTACCAAAGATTCAATGAGAAATGGAGTCTGAAAAATAATTGGAGGGGGGAAAGAAGAGCCATCATCTAGGAGGTGTTATGGGAGGTAAAGGGTAAAGGGACCCCTGACCGTTAAGTCCAGTCGTGGACGACTCTGGGGTTGTGGCGCTCATCTCGCTTTACTGGCCGAGGGAGCTGGCGCTTGTCCGCAGACAGCTTCCAGGTTATGTGGCCAGCATGACTAAGCCGCTTCTGGTGAACCAAAGCAGCGCACAGACACGCTGTTTACCTTCCTGCCGGAGTGGTACCTATTTATCTACTTGCACTTTGACGTGCTTTCGAACTGCTGGGTTGGCAGGAGCACAGACCGAACAACGGGAGCTCACCCCGTCGTGGGGATTCGAACCGCCGACCTTCTGATCAGCAAGCCCTAGGCTCTGTGGTTTAGACCACAGCACCACCCGCATCCCTGTTATGGGAGGTAGTTGTAGGCATAAGGTGGGGCAAAGGCAGAGCTGTTACAGGAAGTAGAAATCCTTTACACAGTTCAAAGTGGTGGTATCAGAGAAACAAGAGTCATGTGTAGAGATAGATGGGATAGGATTAGGGTGAATCCATGGACGGGTTTGAAGCTAAGAACTAGGGGTCTGTACTAGACCCAGAAATGGACCTTGTGTAAGGATTTTAGGGTAGTCATGTGGAGTTAGGAGTTGACTTATTTTGGCAGCATAATTCTCAATAGGGTGAAAGAAAAAGCAAAGTTGGCAACTTGATGTCGGAGGGACATCCTCAAGTAAATGTCTTAAGGACATTTCAAAATCCTAGGCACCAAGATAAAAGCAACCAAGACTTTGGGTACCCAATATATTTCTAGCAAGTTTCAATGTAGAGTAATATAATGGAAGACAGTTGGTATCCATCTGTCTCGGCAGATGGAAGAGTGTGCATTTTGGGGTGAAGTCAAACTGTTTGGACACATTCAGGTTGGTCTCTTCCCCACCAGATACCTTCTATAGAGAGTAACTCAATTTGGAGTTGCCAGGTAGGTGAAATTCTGACCCAACTCACTTAAGCCTAGGCAAAACAAAACCTACCCTATTTGATTGTTTTACTTAAGTCACCTTAGGTGCCTCAACGGAAGCAGAAAAGCATGGCACAAATCATGGATGACCTATGGCCCTCCAGACATTGGGACTCCCAACTCCCAATACAGTTAATCATCAGGAGTGACAGAAATGAAAGACCAGCAGCAACAGCCAATCTCAAGAGTCATAAAACTACTAGTGGCCGACTTGTAGCCACGCTAACTATGTGCACTTCAGCATAAGCAGACTGCCCCAACAGAAAAGAATGAGTCAAACTAACTTAAGTGGTACTGCTTGCCAAGTGAACTTTCAGATACTTTCACTGCCTAGGGGGAAGGGGCAGGAGATAAGCGGTGGTAAAACTGGCCAGAAAGAATATTTAGCAATTGCTACACACTTATAGGCACATGGGGCGGGGGTGAGGGAAGATGCTATCTAAGCAATTGTGCAAAAAACTAAGCTCTCACACCACCACCACAGCATTTTCTGGAACAGAAGCCACATGAAAGTTCAGGAAAACATGCATATGCCTATGGATTAAAATTCTGTCAAAGGAAAACAATATTAAAATCAATGATTGAGCTCTGGAAGCATATTGAGGTGTATATCTATAGGGAAATTATTGTGGCGCAGTGATTAGAGGGTTAGGGCCCCTCTAGACTAGGTTTTTTTTCTGAGGGTATATACTCTGCAGCCCGTCACTGAAAGTGCATTAGCGGTGGATTTCACTATATCGTCCACACATCATTCCACTTTATTACTTGTTCTGCAATGCTTCGCTAATGTTACTGCGTTACTGCTGCCTGAAGGGGAACTCCTGCACTACATCACAATAAAAGTAGGCCAAAAAATAGACCAGAACACTTGTGGTATAAAAATATTGCAGAATTTCTGTCAGAAGTTACGGGACACGCACTGACTGGAAACAAAGCAGTATGACCGCCCTGAAACTCTTGCACGCAGGAACAGTATTGCATATAACTGCCCCGATAATGGGGATAAATAATCATGAAATCATAATAAAAGGGATGTCTGCAGGGGTAAGGTGGGGGCCTCAATATTTCTCAGCCTCATCTTTGCCACACATGGCTCTTTTGAAGAAAAAGTAGGGAGAGAATTCCATATTCCAGCTTGAGTTCCTTGGAAGAAGGGTAGGCTATAAATGCAATAAATGGATAAAATACGAATGGTGTAGAGTGTATGACGCCATGTGTTTCACTCTTACCCAGTATGAGAATTCAGCATCTCCTGTTGAAATTGATGGGGAGGGGGAGGTCCAGGACAAACGGAAGTAATTACTTCTTCCCACAACGTATTAGAATTCATTAGCACATGGTGATGATGGTGATGATCACTGCTTGAAGTGCCCAACCACTCCTAAAGTGATTAGACCAGGGGTCAACAACCTAAGGCCCATGTGCCAGAAGTGGCACACGGAGGTCGTATGACCGGCCCACGAGCCCCGAACCAAGCCACGCCGGCGCAGGGACTTGGTTCTGCAGCGCCGGAAATCGTGTCTGCGCATGTGCAGATGCCAGAAATCACAGATGCCAAAAATTATGGGTGCGGGCGCTCATGTGCACGTGCGATCCGGCCCACGGAAGGATCTCCACAGGACCCATCCGGCCCAGGCAAGATAAACCTTGCTGACCCCTGGATTAGACGATGGAAGACAGAACCAAAAGTGGAAATGGTTTCTCTATTCTTTCACACACACACCCCCCCAAAAAAGAGAGGAGGAGGAGAACACCAAGGAATGGGTATCATATCCATGCTTGGTCAGTGAATTTCTATACGGCATCTGCCTAGCCACCGCTAGATGGTCTCCTGAAACCAGCAAGGCGATTATATGTGTTCTTGTGTATCTCCAACCTCTATTAACCACAAAAGTGTTGCCCCAACTCCAGCCTCCTTCCTTACTGTGGTGCCCCATTCCTACACCCCTCCATCAAGGCCGTACTGCCCTTAGACTCACCCACCCACCCCCCACAGCCCATGCCAAGGCCAAAAGGCTAGCTGACCCCAACATGCCAGAGACACCTTGCAGGAGTTTATTTTGCCTGTCCCTCCACCCTCTTTCCAGAGAGACAAGGGTGTGTTCCCAGGTACCAGCTGGTTAGGACTCACCCAGACCTTGTCCTTCAAGTAGCAAATCTGTGGCTCACCTGGGACCCACTACGAGCTCTACACAGAGAGGCTACATGCATGCCATACATTGGAAGCACATTTCCCCATTCACCCCAAAAGAATCTTGGGAACTGAAGTGTGTTACATGCACTGGGAATTGTAGTTTTGAGAGTAAACTACAGTTCCCAGGATCTTTTGGGGGCAAGCCATGTGCTTTAAATGCATAGTGTGCACGCAGTCATCTGTAACTAGGGCTCTGCTAACAGCATGCAGCCTCTGCTGTCCCTCAGATATATGAGAAGCCCCCCTACTTCTGTTACAATCACACACCACAGGCAGTATTTTATGTGCAACATTCCTCCCTGAGCAAATTTGGATTCGCATGAACTTTACATGACATCACAGCAGCTCAGCCAGTGGTGGGAGGGAGGGAGAGCATAAGCAGCCTTTCAGCTTATACAAGTAATCGATTTAAATCACTAGTCAGTAAGATTTGATTTAAATCATTTATTTATTTATTTATTTTGACAAAAAGACATTCCTGCTGGTATAATCTTAATATTTACAACCAGATGGAGGTTTCATTTTTGGAACAATAAATTTTCAGAGCAGTTTTTACAGTTATATCAAAAATAACTGATTTGGTTATACTATTAGAAATACATAGATAATTATGAAATTATTGTGAGGTTTCACAAGTTAACTGTTTATATTTGGACAACTTTTCTGCTGTATTTTATTGGGAGGAGAAAAATAATCATTTCCTTAATAACAATTTCCTTAAAAACCAACTCAGACTGAGTTTCAGCACAGCACACATGAAAAACTTAAAACAAATCCTTATTTTCTGATTAATAGCCTTTGGACTTAAATAGAAAACTATCTTTGGGGGGGGGGTGGAAATCCTCCAAAAGCATTTTATTTTAAAAATCCGATTTAAATTCAAAAAATCATTTTTTTATTTTATTTTTTAAATCATTGGTTTTTATCCACCCTGTTTTGCCCTTTTCCTAGCGACAACAGTTCAGCCTGCTAGAGCCAGCATCCTGTTCAGGGTTACTGCACAGAGCAAACAGATGCCATGATTCTCAGGTTTTCTACCTTCACTTTAGGTGAATAAGATATTTTGATTAGGTTTTCAATTTTAATCTTATTAGCAACACAAGCCTGAATGTTCCATGCTGCCCTGCATGGGCCCTTCCCCGGGGAGCAGTGAAAAACATCTCCATGGCCCATTAAGCCTCCATCCTCTTGGCCAATTCCAAATAATTAATTCTGACATCTCAGTGTCACTCTGGAATACACATTTTTTATCAATCTTGCTTAACACACATGCAAAAATGTATTATTTGTTTGTAGAAGAGCCCAGGAAAAACCAGAAAAGAGCTACAATCCAAAGAATCAAAGCTTTTAAAAAACAAAACACTGGTAAAACACTGCTTACATTAACCGGATGTCCCAGTGATAGATAAGAGCAGGAACAACATGTGCAAGAAAAACACGAAGGCCAAAAATAGTGGAAGAGTAAGTAGAACACACTGAATTGTAGCCAACTACATCCTTCTCAGAGTAGACCCATTGAAATTAATGAACACAAGTTAGTAGTGCTTGTTAGCTTCAATGGGTCTACTCAGACTAGGGCTAAAGGTAAAGGTAAAGGTACCCCTGCCCGTACGGGCCAGTCTTGACAGACTCTAGGGTTGTCCGCTCATCTCACTCTATAGGCTGGGAGCCAGCGCTGTCCGCAGACACTTCCGGGTCACGTGGCCAGCATGACAAGCTGCATCTGGCGAGCCAGCGCAGCACACGGAACGCCATTTACCTTCCCGCTGGTAAGCGGTCCCTATTTATCTACTTGCACCCAGGGGTGCTTTCGAACTGCTAGGTTGGCAGGAGCTGGGACCGAACGATGGGAGCTCACCCCGCCGCGGGGATTCGAACCGCCGACCTTTCAATCGGCAGGTCCTAGGCTCTGTGGTTTAACCCACAGCGCCACCTGCATCCCTAGACTAGGGCTAGCACTGGATAAAACCCAGTCCCAAAATAATCTCTTAATTCTGAACTCTGTTTAGATACTGCAAACCAACACCAATACGTTACAGCATTGCTCCATGTTCTCGATTTCCCACAATATTAGTCTGGCTGTTGCAGCTGATGAAGAATAAGTCATTCCTTGGCTTCAAGGCAGCTCCCCCCTTTGCCCCAATGCAAATATATTTTGCATGTTTGCTGAAAGGAGGACTAGCTGCCCTTTTACTACCAGACTCCATTCAAGGTTTTAGGCCATGTGCCCGAGTCACTTTTTTTTTTTTTTTGCGCTGCGTGAGTCATGCACATGAGGATAAGCAAGAAGCACCCCCTCCCACCCCTAAAATTGCAACTATGCAATGTGATCCATCTCAACCTTCTGCCACTGCTGATTGTTTTCAAGTAGGATACAAAAAAAATGTTCTCAGGCGGATTTGGCAACCATTTGCAGCTTATAACGTTTTTTGCAAAGCAGCCCAGTCACTCCTCTGCTGAGCCTATCAGCTCAACAGAATGGGCTGCACTGTCCCTGACAGTCTGTGCAGGTTAAAAAAGGCTTGCAAGCGGCAAGCACTACTTCTGAGATCTGCTGAACATCAGTGTTTCAAGTTCCTGTCACCGTTGCACATAAAATTGTACATACACACACTTCCTACGAAGACCTCTTAACAAGGCTGATCGAGTTCCCAGGTAGTTTCTCATCAAGCTGTTCTTCAGGCCCAGACTTGCTTTCTTTCAGATATGCAGCTACAGCAGTGGGCACATGCAGACTTTTAAATGCTTCTGTATGCACATGAAGGCGCAAGAGCCCTGGGCAACTCTTACACAAGCGACAACAATATGACCCAATTATGGGCCCACAGATTCTTGAGACCCTTTCCTAGGAGTTTGGAGGTGCCCTAATTAGCTGCCTCTTGCTCTGGTATTACACTCTGTACTTGATGCTTTTCAGCTAAATCCTTCTCTGCCCCTTTTCTTGGAAGGCATCATAAACTCTACACCTTGATGCACTATAGAATTACGCAGTTATTTAATATTTAGCCCAAACCTGCCTACCTTATCATTTAACTAAAACCATTGCTCTTAGAGTAAATAATCACTTCCCCTCTTCTAAAGTTCTTTTAAATGTTTAAATGTCTCTCCCCCCCCCCCAGCCCTTCTTAATCTTCTGCGTCTTCAGCCTTTCCAAATAGGGTTTTCCCTTTTTTCACATCACCACACTCTCAGGGTCTCTTCCAACTGTACAATTCCATATTTATAATAATAATAATTTTATTATTTATACCCTGCCCATATGGCTTTTCCCCTGCCACTCTGGGTGGCTTACAGCATATATAAAAACACGATAAAAGGTCAAATATTAAAAACTTCCCAATACAGGGCTGACTCCAGGTGTCTTCTAAAAGTTGACACCTGAAGGTGTCAAGGAGATAAAGAACTACAAAACTTATGATTCTATGATTCTTCCATCTTTGCGAACTTATCACCAGTCTGTGGTGCCTAGAGCCACACAGAGTACTCTAAACGAAGTAATGCTTACTGTCATGCAACACGAATTACAAGTTGCTGGTGAAAGTGGGAAGAGCTTTGCTTTTGCTAAAGTTATAGCACATACTGTGAAAGGGAATGAGGAGAACAAGAGTACAGGTTTGTGTCCTTGAGTTCTTCATCTCTTCCCTCCCTTGGAACTCTCAAAAATTTCTCCTGATTAGTAAGCTGCACAAAGCTGACACACGTGGAGCAAATATTTGGATCAGAATCTACCACCTCTTAGCTACATCTGCACCACACAAAATTAATACACAAGGATGCTTCAGATATTTACATGACTAATTATGCAAAACGGATATTGTAGAGTTGGAAAAGTTTCAGAAAAGGGCAAGCCAAATGATCAAAGGGGTGGAGCGACTCCCCTATGAAGAACTGCTGCAGCGTTTGGGACTTTTCAGTTTATAGAGAAAAGGCAAGTGGGAGGTGGCATGATAGAAGTTTATAAAATTATGCTTGGCATGGAGAAAAGTGGATAGAGAAAAGATCCTGCCCGCCCTCAACACTAGAACTCATGGCCTTCCAAAGAAGCTGAATGTTGGAAGGTTCAGTAGCCAGTGTTCAAAATTCGCCAGGTGCACCCCGCACTTGCGATCCAAGTGAAGATACCCGGGCAGCAGGATGTTGCCTGAGGTCTCCACCATCTGGAGGTGCATGCCTGGATCCAGACTGTTTTCACACACTAGCAGCATATCCTATATAATTATATCTATCTGTATAATTCCCATGCGCTCTGGTTTCCATCACTGTGTTCTGTTGCGCCAGAAGCTGTTTAGCCATGCTGGCCACATGTCCCAGAAAGCTGTCTGTGGACAAATGCCGGCTCCCTTGGCCTGAAAGCGAGATGAGCACCGCAACCCCATCGTTACCTTTGACTGGACTTAACCGCCCAGGGGTCCTTTACCTTACTTATATAATTCTATCCATTATATTTTATCTGCATGATGAGAATGAATTTCAGGAATCAAGAAGTTGTAATGAAAAATGAGACTTTGGAGCCGTCTGGCCCCCATGTGGCAACTAGGCATTCTGTTTTGGCGACTGTAACCCTGGTTTAAGGAGCCATTTGGCACCTGGCTAATATATATGAGTTTCTAACATTGCTCCCAAGAGAGATGGATGCCAACCACCAGAAGAATGGGAAGAGATATGAAGTCAATCCTCAGTTTCTTCCAATTCAAGTCTCCACTTCCTTATCCCACTCTACCAATATTACTTCTGGAAGGAAAGTGGACACAATTATACAGGCAGGTTATATAACAGCCCCACATTCCTCTTAACTACTACAGTACTACCACCCTACTTTTCACTATGTAATGTCTGGGACTCCTTCAAAAGTGCTTCTGATATGAGGACTGTCAAAGTACAAAGAAATTTATGGTTTCTTATTTTTAGATTCTCTTGATTTCAGGACAAAGAAGTTCAGGGGGGAACTCTGGGCATGAAACAGTTAAGTTTTGTGCTTTTACCATTTACACGCAAAAGAGGAAGAAAAGAAGCACATGTGAGATTCAGGAAGGGGAAAGCTTCCAAAGCCTACTTACATCTTAACACGCCTAAAGGCCAGAAACTTTCACATGAAGTAATTTTCCACCCATTACAAACTCAAACCTCCCTCCCACCAAACTTGGGAGATTCTAAACGAACCTGCTAAAACAGATTACTTATCTTCCTTCCTCAAGTGCTGTTTAAAGGGACCTAATATTTTATATGATTTTGTTTGTTTTTCACACAGTGGCATTTTTAAATTTATTTAGCTACAGCAAATTACTGTTCTGGTTCGCAAGAGTTTACTCTTGTAAAGAGGAAGCTAAGCGACCTAAAAGTGTAGAAAGCAAGCCCTGAAGAAAAGCTAGCACAAAACTTAGGGCCTCACACACATTTTCCTCCAAACCTGCACACAGCATCATTCCCAAACAGTGGTTCAGAGCCTGTCGGCTGATCATAACAGTGTCGTCACATATGCCGATGCGAATGTAATCCATATGCCCACCTAAGCCCCTGTAAAAACCACAAGTAGTTACGTCCTTAACATATCTCTAGATTTTCCCACAAGGGATCTAATATACACCTGACCTGTCTCATCAGCACCGTTTGTTCACATCTGACAGGTGCTATCTGCTCTGACATCTCTGCAGGTGCACGGTTGAATGGCCTGACCAAAATGAAAGTCATACTGGTTCAAGGAGAGAATGTGTACTTTCTTCAAGATTATCATGCTCTTTGACATATGCAGACGGTAAACGAACCAAGTTTACCTCCAATCATTTCCATGACGAGGAACTAGAAATGAAGGAATGAAGGCTGAAATTAGTGCAAGGCAACTGCTACTCTCAGGAGTCAGACTGCATGTCTTTTACGAAATTATCTCCCCCCCCCCCGGATGGGAAGTTGGGATGCTGGAAGAAAGGGCCCGGTAGAATGAAGACTAAAACCAAGGTATAATGCTAGCGTCAGCAGATCAATATCCATCCCATAATAATACAACGGCAACAAATACGTCATGGGTCAACCACACAAGCACAGAACTTGGAATAAGAATTCCAAATATTTAAAGGCAGATGTCACGGAGCTTACAATTAACTAGATAAGCTCCAACACACAATGACCACAGAAATTGGGTGGGGAGCAGCATTCAGCAACAAGGAATGAGAGACTTCACAGTGCCCAAAGTAACTCTGGACTCAAATATTCAGAAATGGCTAATTAGGCTGTGTTGCAGGAGTCAACTGTTCTTGCAGAATTCAACTTTTCTTAGTACAGGTTTTTCATTTTTAAAGAACCCTACATGCAATATCTTCCACTGAGTCTAACACAGGAATGCCAAGTATGGACCCTGTACTAATTGGTAACCAACAGTTGACCCAAATGCATCATAAACCACACACGAACATAATTTACCAAATAAAAGCAAGGGTCACCACTGAAATTACAGGACATGGTTTTCATGTTGGAAATGAAAAGGCCTGTTGGAAAGCAATCTCAAAATGGCCGCAGAGACATTCTTCATAATGTCTGAATGAATTTATGCAAACGGGGGACCTGTAAAAGAAGGTGATTTGAGGACTTTACAAGATACATATTTAACAGCTTTGCCTGTTCCTTTAAAGAGAGTCATTTTCTGAGATGGGACACTTCCCTACAGAAGAGTTTTGAAAAATTTAAGCAAGAGAATAACATGTCTCAAGAAACACTGAGCCAATGACTAATAACCCTCTTTTATTTAACAGACTATATTGCAGAATATATTATAGCTGAAATGTATGCTTCTGGACACACTGATATAATTCTCATGGCCAGTTAAAGTTGCAAAGTCATACCTGCACTTATGTACATTTCCACCAACTCCGCACCAGAGTTTGAAATTCGCCAGATGCATTTTGCACCTGGCTATTGGTCAGTTGCGACCAAGTGAAGATGTCTGGCTGCCAGGAGGGTGCCTCACGTCTCCACCATCTGGAGGTGCATACCTGGGGATCCTTGGATCTTGACTGTTTTAACACACTAGCAACACATCCTGTAGACTTCTATCCATGACGTTTTTATATCTGCACAATCAGGACGTATTTCAGGAACCAAAAAGTTGTATTGAAATTTTCAAGCCACCTGGCCCCAAAATGGCAGCCAAACATTCCAATTTGGCAATTGTAACCCTTGTTTAAGGAGCCATTTGGCACCCAGCTTATATATGTGAGTTTCTAACACTGTTCAGTATTATTTCTACTAAGAACATTTAAGCTTTAGATGTTACTTCTTAAAATAAACCGTACAATTATCAAAAACAAACTGTTGTGCTTCATGGGGGATTTCAGTTCTAACAGGCAGTTTGGACATCAACATACTTCTGCCCAACTCCAGGGGGTCAAAGCATTTTTCTCCAGAGACAGATGCCAAGCATGTTGAGTGAGCCAGTCAGTCAGTCACCTATAACAAATGGCTAAAGCTAGCAACCTGCCCCACACAGTTACAGGGCAGCACAGCATAAACTATTAAGCCATGATGGGCACATAAAGCAAGTGTCATTTTAAAATTAATTAGCCAGTGATTATCTAGTTCCAGATATGTATAGTTCAGCAAGTTCAAAATCAGCTATTAGCAATGTGTGTTTTCCAGCCCTGCTGCAATAAAACACCCCCTACCCACTCAGGCTCTAATGCCAAGACAAAGCTATTTAATAGATGGGAAAGAGTTTGAAGAACATAATTAAAACACACACACACACACCAACAACAACAACAACAACAACAGCAAGTGCTCTTGCTGTTCCATTTTTGCTCTTGCAGTTCATAAATGATCTATTTCAATGACAGGAGAAGTATTTTTGGGCACTCAAGGACTGTTGTCAAAACCAGGAACACGAGACATTGAACCAAAGTACAACAGCCTTGCTTACATTACGCAATGCACGAACCAAGAATCTCACCAAGCTGTATGAAGGAGGGACGATTGAAAATACAGTAACAATGGCTCCAGACAGATTTTTATTCTGTCTCAGAATTAAAATGTGCTTCAAGCAACACAGAAATCAAATGGGATGATAGTGTTGGAGAAGCTAAGCAAGGCACCTTATTCAAAAGGTATCGGCAAAGACCCTTTTAAGTCAGGAAAGGAGAAGTCAACATATGGCCAGGCTTCGTATTGCCCTGTTATCAAGAGGCATTATATACGTGTATATATAGCACCAGAAACTTCAGACATCTTTGTATTGCTTTAATACAGCAACTGCTCATTGGATGCTTGACAGCATCCTGTTAATGTAATATTCTAATATGTAATATTACAAGGCTGTAATATTGTCATAGCACTTGCGCTGTGTCAAGGCAGAAACTGGCATAGGTGCCATGTTATTCCTCCTCACGGTCATTACCATCTTACATTTCATCTAGCAATAATTGTGGGAACACAGCTTAAGTGTGGGTGGGCTGCAACTCCTTGTTTATCGGTAGCCGGGGAAAATAATACATGCCTACATATATGGAAGTGAATGATACTGCAATGCCAAGAGAAAATCTGAAGAAACTAATTATCAGGCCTGGAAGGATTCCAAACAACTGACCACCCACATTCCTACCCATCTGACGATTTACAGGTTTGAAATATTTAGCCGAACATATGCAAGGTTGGCACCTAAAGGTCCAGAGCTTGTTTCTAATAAAGCAACTTCCATAGGATTTGAAAATTTTTTTCTCTCCAACTGCATTAAATGAATACCATTAATAATATAACTGTAGAAAGCAATGAATAAATGTTAATAATCATCATCATACTCTGCACTCTTCAGGGCTAGAAATGTCTCTGAAACCGCAGTCAGGATCCTCAATTCTGCACCCAGAACTAATTTTTGCATTTGTGCAGTGTTATTAGTAAAATGCACACACAGCCCTGCTCATAAGGCACTACCAGTAGTCACAGCTCCCTATGTGAAGAACCTGCTTGGAAGACACACCCTATTACCTGGGAACACTGTCCCATAATCCTATGTGGGCAGACATGAATTCTGAATGTGCTCAAAGGCCCTCTTCCTTTCTACTTCACACATTCTAGGACTGAGACTTGGAATTGACAGCAGGTACTGGGACTGAGCCCTGATATCACCAGCCACCATTCCTACACCACCATTTCAAACTTTTGAAGTGCTTTGTAAGTTCATACCTCATCTGATCAAGACAGTTACCCTATGAAAAGATGGTCAGATGGACTTGCATAAGACCAATCAATGCACTTCATGGTCCATTATGAATGTGGCCATCACTAAAATGTTAGTCATCACAGCCCACTGACCTCATTTCTGCACATGACACAGTGGTAGCACTTGCAGATACCCCCCAAAACACAGAAACCATCCTAAAATGTAGAACCTATGCATCTCAACTACTAAGTAATTTATCATTAGCGACAGTTTTATCAAAGGGGGAATGGTAAATGTATTAAGCATCAAATTAGCTAGCTACATACCTAGCTAACTTGGGCAATGTTGATGGACTCTTTGTGCCCTTACTTCTATCAAAAAAACTGATATTAACTGGAAAGCTAATACTATGGATAGAAGATATGACGACTCTTGAAACAAATGAACAGATTGCTTTTAGTTGCAGATTGTATATGCATAAATATAATGATACTTGGAATGCATTTATAAAAATTATGACTTGTTAATAATTGTATAGCCATTAGAATAATAGCATTGCTTATATACCTTTATATCATATTGTATTACAGTTTTGAGCACCTTTTTCTTTTTCTGCCACTTTATTTGTCCACTGAAGTTTTTCAATAAAATATCAATATAAAAAGCAGCTGTACGCAAAGCAATGTGCCTGGAGAAATGTAGCCCACTGTATTGCTTATTTGTGGCTCTCACTTCCTCCATCTACCTCTCTGTGTCTATGCTATAGGTCAAAGGGGTACTCTTAATTCAGTTAAAAGAGAAAGACTGGAACAAGGAATAGGTGTAAATGTAGTGTGCAAGTCAGATTAAAACTCAACTTCATTTGACCCAAACTATTACCATTGCCAATCTTACACGTCACTTACACTGACCAAAACTCCAATAAATACTGATTATCTGCTGCCAGTGGCATCTACTATATTGGCATAACATCATGTTTTGTGCCAAAATATACCCCGGTACAACTCGTGCCAGTGTACAAACATGGGCTGTTGAAGGGGAAGAGCCAGACAGATTAACCCAGGCTCCCTCAGACCCACTCACAGCAGCAGCATAAAGAGTAGTTATATATATATATATATATATATATATATATATATATATATATATATATATATATATATGTGCTGAACTCAAATCAAGAAAACCTCACTCCAGCTACACAAGCACTACAAAGCATAGGAGTTTAGCTACCTCTGCAGCCCAGCAGAGCATAGCAATAACAAAACACAAACCCCAAACAGAGACCCCATAAGTCAAATAATAGGCTACCCAGCACCTGTTGTTGTCCTGAGGCAGACAGGACTCTTTGTTCCTGCTTTATGATCCAGGTGGGCTGTGGTCCTTCAGTACAGTCCTTCTGTTTGATCTAATCTGCCTCTTTCTGGAAATAACATGGGCAAGTTATGTGTATCCCACCACTCTCTGCAAACAAAATCATTCTCTCAATGGAGCAATCAGGGTGCATTGACTAGGTCACACTGGCGGCTGATTTGTATCTGTTACCTCCTACTAGCCATAAGAGAGGGTTTTGTATGGTTATTAAAATACATTTTAGTACACACTTCTTATGCACCAGAAATGCACTGCAAAATCCATAGATTTTTTCCATGCAAAAGTTCTTGGGTTTCCATGAAATACTACTATTAAGAGACCTTTATAAAACTAGTCCATTTCCAGCAAATATAAACACATACTGAATTATGCCAAACCAGTCTTGGTTTATCTAGCTCAGTACTGTGAACACTGATTGCCAGTGGCTTTTCCAAGATGTCAAGCAGGGGTCTTTCCTAGCCCTACCTGCAGATGCAAGGGATTGAACCTGGGAGCCGTCCGTGTGCAAAGTCACTGATCTATGGCCACTCCCCATTTAAAGTGTTCATACGAAAGCTTCTCTTTACATAGTTCATCTCTAATATCTTGACTATTTGCTGATGACATACACATTCCACCAGATCCGTCTTTGATAATTCTTTAAAAAGCACTGCTCCTCTCACCTTCAGTTTCTACATCTTTCTTGGCATAAAAGCTTCTGAGCAGTGCTCAAAATTCCCCAACTGCAACCACGGGGGAGATTTCCAGATGTCAGATTGGTGACTGACATCTCCATCGAGCCAGACAACTCGCACACAGCAAAAGATGTATGTCTTGGTGTTTCTGTGCTGCTGCAAGGCAGCAAACTTTGCTCTGTGCTTCCGCGTGGGCTGCAATCCTAGGCATACTTTCAAGAAGGCGGCGGCGGAGGAGGAGGAGTTTGGATTTGATATCCCACTTTATCACTGCCCTAAGGAGTCTCAAAGCAGCTAACAATCTCCTTTCCCTTCCTCCCCCACAACAAACACTGTGTGAGGTGAGTGGGGCTGAGAGACTTCAAAGAAGTGTGACTAGCCCAAGGTCACCCAGCAGCTGCATGTGGAGGAGCGGGGAAGTGAAGCCGGTTCACCAGATTAAGAGTCTACCGCTCTTAACCACTACACCACACTGGCTCCCTTGAGGGTAAGAAAGCCCCTCTGGACACGGAGGGACTTATTTCCAAGTGAACATGCCTAGGGAGAAGGGGGGGTGCATTTGCCCTTGTGCCTACATAACCAAGCTTGCCCAGCCCCACATTGTCGGCATCTCAGAAAGGCCAAGCTGGCCTGGGCAGCCCATCCCAAGGAGTGTCTCCCATGTTGCAGTATTAGTTCATGTATTTTTTTGCGGGGAAAGACTACTGTAATTGGTAAATTGGGCGACTGAATTGTTAAATATATTAACAATGACAATATACCCAATTCATTTTTTGCTTTCCAATCCTGGGGGTGGCAACCGTAACCTAGGTTTAAGGAGCCATTTGGTGAATAGCTTACATATCTGAGCTTCTAACACTGCTTCTGAGACAGGGGCTATCACTACTGCATACTATGTACAGTGGTACTTTGGTTCTCGAACGTAATCCATTCTGGGAATCTGTTCAACTTCCGAAACATTCAAAAACCAAGGCGCGGCTACTGATTGGTGCAGGTGCCCTGGAAACAATAACCGACAGCCGCATCGGACATTTGGCTTCTGAAAAACGTTTAAAAACCGGAACACTTACTTCCAGGTTTTTAGCACCCAGGAGCCGAAAAGTTTGAGTACCACGGCATTTGAGAACCAAGGTTCCACTGTAATGCCTAACACTGCTTGTGCGAAATAAGTGACTCTGCTGGGGTGAGAGAGGAACCAACATGTTAGCTGACTGGAAAGACTCGTTCAATATTAATTATTTATGATGTTGTTGATGATGATGATGATAATGAACTAGTTGCTTACTAGAGAAGTCTAAGCAACTTACAATTAAGAGCCCCAAAGGCACAGTGCAAAATAAAAAGCCAAGCATTCCAGTAAAAACATTTCAACAAAAGAACTACCAAAACAAAAACAAAAATTTCAACAGGAAGAATTCAATTAAATAGGCCATCAGCCAACCTAGCAACACTCGATCTAATACCTGTGAGGGATGTATGGAGTGTTAGGAAAGGAGTAGTACCTCTCGTGGGAGATATATCATGCTCCTTCTGGGGTAGTTTGTTTACCTTTGGTCTCCTCCACCCTGCACTCAGCTCTCACCTGTGGCTTCCAGAAGCTATCACCATGCAACAGCAGTCATACCCTGAGAACAGCTTCAACTGGTCAGCTAAACCAAGTGAGGGTAGCCAATGTGTCTCAAACTCCTTGATGAGTGAGGGACTTCCCCTGCATGCAAAGACAGACATCTGGTGGATTGAGTAGACGAGACCAACAGTGAGCCCAACAGTCAAGAAGGCGATTTCTGCATGTGCTGTAGAAGGAAGTGAGGCAGATGGGGTTCATCAATCTGGAAAAACAGTCTTGTGCAATATCTTTGGAAGATGAAAAGGCTAAGGAGTAAACCCTACACCAATCCGGAGTGCAGTCCCTAGGACAGTTGGATGGTGCCTTGTACGCCTCCTTCAGGCAACACCTGAAGCCAAGCTGGCGCCAAATGTATCGCTCTGCTTTCCTTTAGATCACATCAGCGAGGCAGCCCAGGACCTCCATACACATTGCCCAGGCTTGTGTCCCAGGGAGGTCACTTCACCGCTGCTAACACATGGTTGGACTTCACCGCTGCGGGTGCACTCCAGTCTCTTGAGACAGATGGATGCCAACAGCAAAATAGCTGGAAAACAATGTATCTTTTTGGCACCAGGCTAAAAACTAACAGTAACACCAGACAGACATCACTGGGAAGAGCATTCCACAAACGGGGCCACAACTGAAAAGGCTCATTTCCCCAGCTGTTACCCTCCAAATAGAAAATGATCTCAGATAAAGACCAAAGGGTACTGGCAGGTCTATATTAAGAGATGTGCTCCAAAAGATATGGGGAGTTATAACTCTCCCAGTACCCTACAACATATTATTATTTTGCTAACAATGAACCACTGATTGGTACTGATCTTGGGCATAACCAAGGAATTTGCTTCTACATCATTGTTCGGGGTGAGTTAGACGTCTAGTTAAGCTCTCAGGAAGATGTGCCACTGCTCCCCTATCCAAATTTAGAAAATCTAAATGTTATTTATAGAAACAACATTTTATGGACACATATAACAGACAGCATATGTGCTGAAAGATGGGACTTGATAACATGTCCTGAAATGGATTCCGAGAAACCTTTCTGCAAAGCTGTCTCCTAAAATGAAATAAAATAAAAAAATCAGCAACTCAACTACACTACAGTCACTTAAAATTCCCTCAAGAGCTCAGGTCCCTTAAGGGCACAATAAAGGCAAATGTTTTATTCCAAGTATTTTAAAAATCACACTTCAATCTCCAATTTGAAGTAATACTAAGATATTATTTAGTACTGACTTAGTGGAAGATGATATACAAAGTACCTTTGGAGGACTAACAAAGCTCATTCTTAGCCATTCAGAAGAAACGGATTTGCAGTATCTTTTAACTTACAACATCTGTGCCATAGCTACAAGAAGCGTGTGGTTTTTTTCAACTGGAGCTCATCGGAACTCAGTTCCAGCACCTCTCAGTGTGGTGCCATTGGCATTACAGTGGTACCTCGGGTTAAGTACTTAATTCATTCCGGAGGTCCGTACTTAACCTGAAACTGTTCTTAACCTGAAGCACCACTTTAGCTAATGGGTCCTCCTGCTGCTGCCGTGCCGCCGGAGCATGATTTCTGTTCTCATCCTGAAACAAAGTTCTTAACCTGAAGCACTATTACTAGGTTAGCGGAGTCTGTAACCTGAAGCGTCTGTAACCTGAGGTACCACTGTATAAGAGAACATGGGAGGCGTTCATGGTGAGTTCTGTCACCTCTATTTCTAGCTGGCTGCAAGAGATATAGCTGCAACATAAACCTCTACTATCGCCTCTTTCAGTTATTATTTGCATGCAAAGTTCTACTGCAGCATATTAAACCACTAGATAATTTCAAGGGTGTAAAAACAGCCACCACTGGCACTCAAAAAACACCCAAGTCAGGAAATAGGTACTGGGATTGCTGCAAAAGGGAAGAAGCAGAATTTCCCTCCTGTCTCCTGGAAAAATCTCATTGGGTCTATAATTTTGCAGGCTTTGTGTTTTTTTAATCCCTGGTAATCCAAGTGTGCACCATTTGTGGTTATGCTAACCACAGGACGTGTCAGAAGCACTACATGAAATGAATGTTAAAGGGGCACAAACTTAAAAAAACAAAAAGGACTAACAAAGGGAACAACCCACTCAAAGTCAAGGGTTGCAACTCCCATTGTTTTCAGTGAGAGAGGATTAAGCACCTGATTAGGCCTCTCACTTAAATAAACTCTGTTTTGATATTAAATTTGGCAGGGTTATGCCTACAATATCTTAGTGTCACAGCATCAGCATATTTAGCAAAAATGAGTAATTCTATCTCTGTCATGTTTAGTCATATTTCAGTGCTTTATTACCCAAACCGTGCCAAATTTCTATCCAGCTTTTTGAGACCTTGTAATTAAACTAGCTCAGGGTTCTCAATCAGTGTTAGAAACTGGGATAGAAAGGATAGGAGCCAAATGGCTTCTGGGGCCTGGGTTGTGGGCGCCAAAACAAAATGTCTAATCGCCACGGTGGGTGTCAGCAACACATTTTATTTAATATTTTGATAAGCATGAACTAATATGCAATTCACATAAATGACACATTGTTAATATCACATTTTTTGCAGAAACTGTTAATACATATTTAATTTAGTGTTTACAATAAAAATGTTGGTACCGTACTTCAGTTTTCAAAACACTCATTATTGTTAAACGCCTTAAAAATATTGTTTGGCCTTAATATATACTTTGAGGCTTCAAAGCACATACATTTCAGTAATCCTTGACTGTCAGCCAGGTGTTAAAAAATGGCACCGACTTTTTGAGGTGCTCACAAATGGCGAATCTTGGTGCAAAATGCGCCTGGTGCCCTGCTAATTTTGAACCCTGTTCTCAAGAACCTTCATCTTCACTAAGTCTTTAAGGTTCCACTGATTTCCCCAAAGACAAGATTTCATCTTGCCCACGAGTTACTTGTCTGTCTTAAAAAAAAGTTTTCCCTCTGAAGCCATCACTGTGGTCAACATCACATCTGACCAAATGCCATACCCCAGAAAGAAGCCCCTTTTTACATCTTGAAGTTCATTCTTTCCTGGCTATGCAATATAGCATTTTTTCTAAAGTTATCCTGCTCTCACTAAGGAGAGAGACACAAGGAGTACCTCGGTATTTACCCAGAACACAAGATTATGCGCAAAGTGGCAGACAGACATTTCAAGGGGGGGGAGTGGTCTGAATGCATACCCCCTGAGAATGCAACAAGTGCAACATTCACCACTCCTTAGATATGTGAATTTAAACCCACCATTCGTCACCTTTCATGGGGGGGGGAGAGAAACATCTCTACAAACCAAATAGCAAATTCAATACCACAGCTGAGCTAGTACATCAAAGACCTAACTGCTGAAGAAGGGAATAAGAGATGCATTGTAAAGAATGAGCCAAAAGATGAGAAGAAATAAATCACTCAGCATGTCATGATTAAGATTCCTCGATGTCAGAAGTAGGCAACTTGCTCAACCCTAAGAGATATATTCAGACTCTTCTGGTGAGTAGGAATATGCTAAAATTCACCTTCAGTTTGCATGTTTTTATTGCAGGCAGTTAAAGTGGTTTGCAACATTTCCTTTAAAAGGAGTAAGAGGAATCTAATTTTTATTCCCATTCCAAATCCCATTGTCCCTTCCCACACACCTAAAAATGTGTATATGGAGGAGCAGGGTAACTCTTCAATTTCAATATTGAATAAATATTGTAATATTAAAGATATGTAAACACTTGAAAGGATCAATTAGGGCTAGGATTAAATTGGGATTAAATATATAAATAAGAAAATGTACAAAAAGAAAAGTAAGGAAATATGATTATGACTGTGATATGGTTTATGAAATAATGATATTGGAAACTGGTATATATAATTACTAAGAAATTCAGATGGGAGAGATTTGAGGAAGCCAAATAATATGACTATGAAGATGGATTTTAATTAATTAATTAAAATTAAGTGATGATCTGTTGTATTGTATGTTTCATATTCTTTTTTCTTTTTTTCTGTTTCATTCTTTTTCCTTTATTATTGTCAGCTTTTTCTTTTTTCGTTATGTTTACGTATTAAAAATAATAAATATTATTGTAAAAAAAAAAAAAGAAACCCTTCAATTTCCTAGAACACAATGGCAATTTGGGATGTTGTTTCCAGACGTTTCATCATTTTAATTTCAATGGTCTACCCATTGAATAGAACTTGGTGAGATACAACCCAGAGTATTTGGACTAGCAAAGCAGGACTGTCTTAAATCAACCATTACAAGCTTTAACTGACTAGAGTTTGTGCTGCCTAGCAAGTCAAATATTGCTGTTATTGCTACAGCACATTTCAGTGCACAAAGTACACCACAATCCTCAAGTGAGTCTCGTGACAATCTTTTGAAACAGGCAAGGGCATGAGACTCACCCAAGGCTAGCAAGCATGATTCCTTGGTCAGCAGGCATTTGAACACACTCTACCCTCCAGAGGCTGTTGGACTGGTTTCCAGATTTCCTGACCACTGGCTATACAAGGCTGGGCCTGATGGGAGCTGGAGCCCAGCACCATCTGGAGGGCACAAAATTGGCCATCATTGGCTAGCCTACATCAAGACTGAACACCTGTGTCTATGTCACAACAGGGGCTCAAATTTATTGAACCCAACACCTTCTATCTTTAACTTTATTGATGCATTCTAAAATACAAGTCTCATTTGATAATAATTTTTAATAATTTTCAATTACAATCCAATAATAGCCTCATTATAACAATACCGTTTTATAATACAATTATTAATGCCAATCATTCAAATACCAAATTATATAATTTAGATAAGGTGCTAGAATTGATGGTTAGATGGTTTATAATATTCTGCTACCAAAACAGGCTTGTATTACACTGCAGATGCTTCTACAGGTAACTCTTTCAGAATGGGAGACAAACAGCTATCAGACCGTTTCCATTTATAACCAAAAAAATTTTCAAACAGTAAAAAAGTCTTTGATGCATGTTAAACCTCGACTCCCCTCCCCCTCTTTTTGCGGTTCCTTAAATTTACTCTTTTGCCTTTATATTTATACCTTTTCTCATTCATTTCATATAAGTTTTAGCAACTGAACGTTTTTACAACAATCCCGCTAATGTCTTAATTTGTTTACAATTTGTTTGTAAATATTCAATAAAAGATTCCCATTCCCTATTAAAGAGATTGTTGTCTTGGTTTCTTACTCTTCCGGTAAGAGTCGTCATTTCTGCATAGTCCATTAATATCTGTATCCATTCTTGTCTTGTCGGGCCTTCTTTCCATCTTTGGGCAAATACGATTCTCGCAGCCGTGGTTGCATGATCCCTTATTTTCGAAAAGAAAAGCTTCTGGTTGTTTTTTAAAAACAAATGTTATCTTAAACATCTTTTTAATTCATTATCTATCATTTCCCAGTAGTCTTTAGCTTTATTGCAAGACCACCATTTATCTACGAATAGTATACCAAGCTATAATTGACCTCAGAAGGAACTGCAGCAATACACCTTATTTCTATTGTTTTATTTAATCATGTGAACCACTGTGATATATAAAGAATTCTAAACAAAATAAACCAAAATATCCTCAAAATAAAAGTCTACTCTTACTCTTTGATCCATTACCATTTTCCTTACCCGATTAAGAATTGTGCACCCCCTGATTTAAAGATTCAGTTGATTAATCTACCAATTAAAGCTTGCATGGCTACTAAAAACCTTGGCAATACAGATCTCATTAGGGATAGCACACAGGGGCAAACCACATCGTTTCCAAAATAGCATCAGATCAGTCAAGCTGAAAACAGGCCAGTAACGGAATGCTACTATAATGAGAATCCAACCATCTTAAGTCAATCTGCCTCCACAAAACTACCAATAGCTACCACAGCCAATGAGAAACAGCAAATGTCTCTAGGCAACAAGGGCGGGGGATCCAGAAATCCTTGTGCTGGAGGGTAGAGAAGAGGCTATGTGAGTCTGAAGCATTGTGACCTCTCCCCTATGGATTCCTAGGAAAAGAGGTAAGGAAAAAGCCACCTATATCCAATAGGTTATGAAATGCAAATGCCAAGCGAACAAAGAAAGGTAGCAGCAAGCAAAGATAGCAGTCAATGGGCATTGCTGGAAAGGGCGGCGCTACTTTATTTTGGCTAATTACTATATATTAATGCTGCAGTTACAGCACATTACTATCTAGGCCTAATAATGTGTGGCTAGCAATTCCTACCAAGACTGAAAGCTGCCTGGGCTAGAAAAGCTGCCAACTGAGCAAACACACAATGCTACAACAGGGTCACACTATCGAAAGGAACTCAAATGCTGTTTTGGAGCTTGAGGCAGAAAGACAAAAGGAAAGGGCACTAACATTCCAGAATATCCAGTTATTAATTCTACTGCCCTATTAATTTTACACACTAAAGAGGCTTACAGTAGTACCTTGGTTTACAAACTTAATCCATTCTGGAAGTCCGTTCTTAAACCAAGGCGTGCTTTCCCATAGCAGCTGGGAACTCAATTTACAAATGGAACACACTCAAAATGTTCTGCTTCCAAGGCAAAGTTCCCAAACCAAAACACCTACTTCCGGGTTTGCAGCGTTCTTAATCCAAGCTGTTCAGAAACTAAGCTGTTCTTAAACCAAGGTACCACTGTATTTCCTTTACCTGTAAACAGAAGCAGGTGCGCTTCTCCAAGGTACAGATCAAGACTGCATCTCTCTGAAGGCAGTTGACCCCACTACACCAAAATATAAACCCCTTCCCTCAAAAGGCTCTATGGTTTGGAGACCATCACTTCTGACCCAAAGAAGTGAAAATATGAAGCTATGACCAATGAACAGTTCAGACACTATCTCAAGTGCAACGTCAAAACGGCAAATTTCACATTCTAAATGAACTTACATTAATTTCATCATACCCCAAATGGTCTGTCACTTGCTTCTAGTAGTCCAGGGTGGAGGGAGAGTGGTAAACCTTGGAGCCAAAACATTATAATTGGAAGGGTACTAAGCATTTTTATTCCATCTTTGCTTTTAACCAACTAGCAACATGAATATGGCCTCTGAAATAAAATAAGATGATTTTCAGAGATCGAACTAAAATCTCGCAAAGCAGAATCCACACAACACAGTACTTTTTCTTTTCTTTTCATGAAACAACAGTAGGGCATCCGCAGCAGAAAGCATTTGGACTGCTATGAAAAGTAATTGATCACTTGCGGATAATGGGGGGAGGGGGGGAGAAAGCACGGGTGTCTGATACAGAGGCGTCTTATAAGAGCTACAGTCAAGTCGTAGGTTACCACAATGAGGTTACATGAGGCTATGCATGCAGGCAACAATTGCAGGCATCCCCTGCAACGACTGGGAAACACTCCTCTGCCTGAAACCCTGGCGAGCCACTGGCAATCAGTGCAGACAATACTGAGCTAAACGGACCACTGATCCGATTCCATATAAGGCAGCTTCGCATGTCCACACAACAAGTTCATGGTTGTCTGCCAGACATATAGATGATTATGGCAGCAGGCGTAGGCTCAGCCACGCTCAGCAGAAAATCTGCAGACCGTGCATGACACCATTGTATCACATTGGCTTTGTGAGCAGTTACAGCAAGAGCCCAATGGTAAGGTCAAGGCTTTTTAGCTTAGTTCAGATTCATGGCCCTTCTTGCCTCCCTGCAGCAAATGCCACCTCCCAGCAGGAAAGCCAGCACTGGGACAATAAAGGCTATGATTTCACAGAATTTGCTGCAAAAATGTAAGAACAAAAACACTGCCCCGAGTACTGAACTGAACAATATCCAAAACACACAGAGGTTTGTCAGATGCCATCCATGCTATAAAGACACTGACCCAGCAGCTGAATTTTGCCTATACTTCTCATGGCCCCACATAAATAAGATCTTATTTTTGCCGAATGTGAAATCTACCCTGCACCCATTCCTCAGTCTTCAACTCAGTCCTTCTTTCGTTTCAAAGCAAGTATCTGTCCCTCTGAAAAATGTCTGTCTGTGCAACCAGCCCCTAGGCCTGGGGCTACAGCAGGGGTCAGCAAACTTTTTCAGCAGGGGGCCGGTCCACTGTCCCTCAGACCTTGTGGGGGGCTGGGCTATATTTTGGGGGAGAAATGAACGAATTCTTATGCCCCACAAATAACCCAGAGATGCATTTGAAATAAAAGGACACATTCTACTCACGTAAAAACACACTGATTCCTGGAACTTCCGTGGGCCGGATTTAGAAGGCAATTGGGCCGGACCTGGCCCCCAGGCCTTAGTTTGCCTACCCATGGGCTACAGGAATGACAGTTGCAATCCACTGGTTGACCACTCAAATCATGTGTGCATGATCAGCACAGGAATTAAGTTGTAAATTTTGCTTTTTATTCTCATCCCCTGCTCTCCTTCTTTCTTTTGCATCCCTGCATTCATGAGCGCCTATGCATAGGGAGAAGAGTTCTGGTCCCAGCCACACAGCCCAGGGCAATGCTGTTTTAAGAGCAGACAGTTGGGCTATTTTCTTTCCAGCCAGCCCCAGCGCAGACACTGCTCTGCATGCTGGGGAAGCCTCTGCTCTCTACAGCTTCACTACACAACACCATCATTACGCTCTTCATAACGGAGGCCACAGCTGCCAGAGCAGCCTCCCGCCTCCCCATCTCTTTGCATTTTCTGAATTCCTTCAACAATGCAATTAAGTCTGTCTGTCTATATGTGCAAGAGTTATGTTATACATGTGACTTGGAACATTTGGTCTTCTTTATGTTAACTTATCTACACTGCCTACACTTGGTAGTTCTTGATTTATACTGATGACACAGTTGTGCTGTGTTTATGTTAAGTTAATATGTAGCCTCACATCGTAAGTGGGTGGCATTGTGACACAACAGTGGACCTGTAAACATGTGCAACGGCTGTGCACACATGAACCCAGCCTTTCCTGTGAGCACAGACTCTGATGTACCTGGTCCTGCATCTTGAGCCACCATTTTGTGACTAGCTCCATTCTCCCACAATGCCACTTCCTTGTAAACCCTGGATCTCTAGCTAATTAAAAAGAGAGAGCAGGACCCACAAGGCTGTAGTCTGATCACCCCTACCAGACAAGACTTAATCCATTGTAAGACCCTGACATAGTCTGTATTATCTTGATAATCAGAAGACCTGAGGCAGATTTTCTGTGTTGCGTAGGGAAGAGACACGTGCACAGGCAAGGCTAGCTCCTGCAGACACTGTAACTTTCAATGAATGGCCAGACAGCAACACCCCCAATTTAATTTATCACAAGGCGCTGATAAGATGAAGGCGCAGCCTTTTCCAATCCACAGCTCTAGTATTATTTCATTCACAAAATAATTAAGGCATTGTCTCCAGCCGATCCAGGGCAATGATAAGCACTGACCCAGGACGGAAGGATTTTAACTAGCACATTATTTAAGAGAGCTTTGGACCAGCTCAGGGGTAGATACCAGACAGCAATGTCTACACAGGAATTCCTATTAAATAGAGGGGGGACCCCAAATGAAAGCAGACACAAAGAAAAGGGCACAATATGCTGCTCAGTTACATTTTACTGCTCCTTTAACCAGTTGTTACCACTTCACAGCCATTACTTTCAACACCTAAAGCCCTGCCTACCCCATTTCCTTCCACGCCTTCTCCAATTCCAGAGACACCTCTTGCTTTCAGCAAGATCCCCCACACCCTACTTACCCCCCTCCCTCCCCTTCCCCATCTCCAGTGAAAGACATAATAGATCTTTGATCCTATCTCTTGCTATTTGTTTAGCAAACAAGCTGTAGATCCCTGGTTGCAAAAGGAATTCCCACCTCTCATAAGTCATTCATGCATCAATATTCCCCAAGTTGCCAGAGAAAAGGCCTCAGTTTTCCCCAAACAGGGCTGGAATGATTTTAAATTTGTACCAACCAAAAGCCTGGATTCAGACAGCAGGGACAACTTCACACCAACAACCTCTGTCTTGCCCTGAAGGAGTTATTTCTAGAGACCACCTTTGCTGTTCCAGCAGGCAGAGGCATGGTCCTATCTCTGAACAAAACTATAAGCAATATTTCACAATGTATGTTGTGAAAGACCAGGGAGCTGGAGTAGATGGGAGCAAGTAGAGAAAAAAGAATTTAGCGCTTCCTGCCTTTGGTAAAAGGCAGACGAGTGAAGGTGGCTGGAGTTCTTGGCGGCCTTAATCCCTATTGTGGAGTTAAAGATGAGGAGGTGATGCTATCCCTTCCAGTCAAGCATAATTAATTGAGTTTATATCAGATACCATCACTCTCACACCTAATCTTCCTACTGCAAAAACAAAAAGTATTGTGGCACCTTTGAAACTAACCAATTTATGATGGCATAAACTTTCCTACTGCTTCTGGCTTAACTTTGAAAAGAACAAAAACCTCTGTTTTATCCCTGTCTGGTTAATTTTTGTTGCTGGTCCTTCCTTACTTGGAAGTAAATACACCTGTTGCTACTCACAGTGGTACATGGTGCTGTTCAGTGTCTGCTTTGGTCAGTTCCTCCTCTTCAATATCAGACTCCCCACCCGAGCTGCTGTCCGTCACGTCGGAGTCAAACGCCTGCTCACAGGACCGCAGGTTAGCCATCCCACTGGCGGTAAACCTCTCCAGTTCTTCTGAGATGGAGTCACTTTTTAGGAAGCTGCTCAGGCCCTCTGAGGTACTCGTCTCGCTGGCAGCTTTCCTCAAGGCAGCTTCCGCCTTGCGGGTCAGCATCAGCTGACTTCTGTGTCTCAGGGAGTCCAAAGCTGGCAGCTTGCTCAGAGTCTTCTCCAAGAAGCCGCCCAGCTGCTGCTGGATGTGCCGCTCCACCTGCTTCGCCTGCACCACCTGCAAGCGCTTCTGCAGCCTGCGAGCCCGGTTTTCAATGTCTGCCTGCCGCCGCAGCAGCACCCTCGTCCTCGTATCTGAATCTAGGGTGCTGAAGGAATTGCTTGGCAGGGAGATCTTCTGCTCTTCTGGTTTGCTGCTCCCCAGATTGGAGCAAGCAGGCACACCAGATAATGGCAACAGCCTGTCCTCTCCACCCCCTTCAAGCCCATGCTGCTGCTCCGGGGAACTGTGGCTCCGCTTACTTGCAGTGCCATTATTGCTAAGGGGAGCGGTATGCTCTGCATCAAGGCTTCTGTGTGGAAGAGTGCAGTTGGTCAAACCAGATTTCAGGTCCCCCAAATCAGACCCCCCAGGGCTACTAGAATCAACATCCTGGAGGGTCGCAGCAGGAGGAACACGCTTCCCGCCGTTGAGCGAAGCAGAGTTTTCATGATCGGAGCTGTTGCTCTTAGCCAACTTTTTAGCCAAGCCATTGACGGGTGCTTGCGGCAGAGGAGTTGGGCTACTAGTACTCATGGTTTTTAGGTTTTCCAAGGACAGCTCCAACACAGGTTGCCTCCCCAATAGGTCGCTAGTTTTCAAGAAGGACTGAGACAACAGAGAGTGAGACTTCAGGACTGTCTGTTTGTTGAAGACCCCTTGCAGCTTCAGAGACTCCTTCGGAGGAACCGAAGTCACATCCGAGCAGAGGTAAGACGTCACCAGGGGCTGCAGCTTTCCCAGCTCCTCCTTCGCAGAGTTATTTCGGAAGTCTAGGCTCGAATCCTCGGCTTTCCTCTTGGTGCCGTTGGTGGCGACAAGGATGTTGTTGGCGTTGCCGTTGTTTTCGGCACTGCCAGGAGACAGGGCGGAGGACGGGGGAGCCAGTTTGAACCGGATGTGGTGAGCTTCAGCTGCTGCGTCAGTGAGAGCGGGCGCCATAGTAGCCATTCAGCACAGAGAGACGGGAAGTCCAGCCTCTCCCGTTGCAGAGGCCAGCTCTGCTGTTTCCAACTGCCTCGCCAGAGGGCAGCCTAGAAAGAAAGCAGGGAGGGAAAGAGAGAGGAGGGAAAGTATTAGAAGCACAGAAATCAGTGCAGCTTCAGCATCAAGTGCATAATGCTTTTTTTTCTTTTTTTGGCTAAAGCACAATCATGGCGCAAGAATGTATTTTCTCCAACCCCAGCAGGTCACACCTCAGGTTCCACTGAAAGGGTATGCAAAGCACCATGCACAGAAGTAGCAAGACCTCATGGTGTGGCAGACACAGTGAGCAAAAAGAACAGCAGTGTGATAAGCAGGAACAAAGAAAGGGACAACCAGCTACTGGATAAATGCAGTAAGAATGGGTAGCCAATAGGCTGGGGAAAATACAAATGAAGAGGCAGACTGTGGAGTAAGGAGGGGGGCAAAATATAGTGTGACACCACAAGGGAGCCCTGCAATGCAGGCAAGACTCAAAGCTGATACTGCTACTACAGGAATGTGGTGATAAGCAGAGAGTCAAAGGTAAACCAACCACAAACCAGTCCAGGGATATATATTTTTCTTTCACTCAGTGAATCAGAACCAACCCCACACCTAAAGCCTTTCAGTTGTCTTGACTCTGAATCAAATCATAGAACACCAAAAGCAGTTGTATTTTGGGGGTGGAGGGCGGAATTTGTTCAGTTATCAGAAGCTCAAGCCAATTCCTTTAAAGGTCTCTTCCCTGGCTGCAAGCAAAGCATCTGTACTGCCCATCTCCTACGTTTAGCTTGATCTAATTACATACTATTATTTATTGATACTCTGCCTTTCCCAGCAAGGAGCTGAAGGCACAATATACTGTTCTCCCCCTTCTCCCAAGGTAATGACCTAGTCCAAGGTCATATAATGAGCTTAACAGGTGAGTGGGGGTTTGAACTCGAGTTAGTCCGACACGCTACCCACCACTGCTTCATTCTACTTAGATGCAGGGTAAGAAAGAGACGTTCCAATTAAGGCTTTGAGTTGTTTTGGAATTTTTGGAAGTCTTGTGTTCCAAAAGTATGAACTTAATGAAGCTGTTCCTCTGCTCCCTCAGCCAAAATTAGAGTGTCTGGTTAGTTCAGATCATGGCTTGAGATGCCCCTCAGAATCTGAAAATTCCATGAAATGAAACATCACACACACATGGCCTTGATAAATAAGATCAAGGTCCTTCAAATCCAGTATCCTATTTTCCAGTGGCCAACCAAATGCTGACGAGAGGATCACAGAGTTGGAAGGGACCCTGAGAGTCATCTAGTTCAACCCCCAGCAATGCAGGAATATGCAGCTGTCCCATACGGGGATTGAACTTGTAACCTGAGCATTATCAGCACCACGCTCTAACCAACTGAGCTATCCAGCATGAGGAGGACAGCCATTCCATTTTATCCCAATTATCTCATATCAGAGGTTGACTCCCACTGAAAGAGAAGGTTCAATTTAATTAGGGCCTTTGATAAGACTTGATCTGCTATGAAACAGAACCTACTATCAATCAATATAATTAAGTGTCCTCAAGTTCTAGTATTGATCAACCATTTTTAATCCAAACTGCTTTTACCAATCTATCTATAATTCTATAAATCTCTATCACTGCCTTTCTGAGGAGGAGATGCTGAAGAGTTATTAGGGATTTTCATTAAGGGGGAGGAAAGCAAGAAGGGGATATGACAGAACACAAAAGAGAACCTGTGGCTCTCCAGGTGTTGGACCATAATTCCCATCATTCCTGATTACTGGCCATATGTCTAGGGGCTGATGGCAGTTGTAATGTAGTCCAATTTCGGGAGGACCAGTTTCCCCAACCCTGCTCATCAAAGTTCCTTTAGTGTGTCCCTCCCTTTTGATAAAAGCCCTAAAAACTCTTTAACCTTTCTTCATGGGAAAGTGCTCCAAGCCCTTGATCATTTTAATTGCCTCCCTCTCCCCTTTTCAGCTCTTTGTTTAGGTGGGATGACAGTACTATGCACAGTATTCTAAAGATAGTTCTGCCAGAGATTTAAATAATGGCATTATACTTGGTTCTTCTCTACTGGGAGACACAAAGCAGGTTTTAAAGTTGCTTGTTCCGTTTCTATTATGCAAGTGGATGTAGAAAAGAGCAGCATCAATCCTGCTTCTGTTGCAAACAGTTAGATAACACAGGTGGCCCCAGATCCACATTTCTTTTTAGGTATGTCAAGATGCAACCAACCAGCTCAGCAACATTCAAGATGAGCATCACAACAGCAACGTGTGCAAAAGGTTGCTTCCATACACTTACTAGATCAGGGGTCAACATTTAGGACTTACTTTGTTCTCTCAAGTGGACAACTGTGGACTGACAAGATATAGCACACCACATGGAAACAACATGGTGGGGGGGAAATGTTTTTATCATTTCCCCAAGCTAAGTATTTGTCATTACATTCATTCATCTGCTTGGGAGGTTAACTTTACTTAAAACAACAATTTGCACCACTTTTATATTTGTTTCACAAACACTCCCAGTACACATTTTTCAGGTAATCTGTTTTGAAACTTATCTGGAATGGGAAAAGGCACTGGGTACAAACTTTTATAGAAGGCCCATCATGGCTTAGCAGCAATGCCAAATCTTTTCTATTATTGTTGGAATAATTGATGAAGTGGGGAAGGACGTCATCCTCAGTACAAAGTCAGACTGAAATTCAGTCCATTCTAGATACCCCTTGTTCCTTGGGAGCTACAACAAGGCCTACAATGTGTAGTAAGACCTGTGGATCTAACAGCTGATTACAGAGATGCCTGGCATAATAAGCACCTCTCCTGGAAAACACCACCAGCAGCAGCCTGGTTCTTGTAGCACACACTTTCATTCAACCAATCTTTACCCTAGGTTAAAGCACATCTCAAAGGTTTTATACATCTGTAACAAAAACCACTTACTATCACCAAAGATTCCTCATCAACTGAAATACTTGCAAATATGAAGTCATAGGGACAGGGGGAGGCTCATTAAGATTACAGCTTACTAAATCATTAAACATTGTATGCGTGCTTGTTTCAACAGGCTAACACAGTCAATAAAGGACAGGCATTTTATTTACTTTAAAAGCTTACATCCTTGTCTTCTTTCCAGAACGGAACTCAAGGTGGGTAACAAAGCGGAAAATTCCACGCAGTATTTAAAAATCTACCTTGCACCCTATTCCTCGCAACCATCATAAAACCACAATATTTTATAAACTAACAACAGGAGTCAAAACATGGAACAGGATTGAAAAATAAACTGTGGGGAAGAATTTCAACCAAAAGCCTTTTTGAATAGCCATGTTTTTGGCAACCTCCTAAAAACAAAAAGTGCATTGCGATCTGACAGATTGCATCATGTATTCCAAAGGGCAGGTGCCACTATGGAGAAAGCCCCGCATCTCACAAACATGATAGCAAAGCAAAAGGCAAGGCCGATGGGAGTGGGATGGAGGGGATGACAGTGTGTGTACGTAAAAATCAGAAACTAAGTTTCTTGGAACAGGACCTGAGACCAGGATTCAAATCCCCACTTGGCCATGAAGCTCACTGAGTGACCTTAGGCCACTCACTGGCTCTCAACCTAACCTAACAGGGTTATTGTGCAGGTTAACCGAGATAAGGGAGAACCATACTCGCCACTCTGAGCTCCTTGGAGAAAAAAGTTGGATATAAATATAATAAAAAGATTATGAATAAAAGTTGCATTTTGATCTCTTAATAATGGCATGGTGTTATATTAATTCTGAGACTATAAAATGCTTCCATAAGAAATTAAATCAGAAATGTGTTAAATGCCTGCTTGTTTAGCAATGGCACAAAAATTGAAATCTATCAACATGCCATAGTTGGGTGCTGGCTTACAAAATTTGGGATTTATTACTAATGGATTAATTAAAGCAACAAGTAAGGACTCAACATGAGAGAGAAATCTATTTTCTTTATGACTGGGGCACTGTTATTCAAATGTTAGGTGATTTAACTGAAATAATTATATGCTATATTTCTTGTATTTTTCTTTGAAATATTAATTTAACGAAATAACATGTAAACATCTGTTTACATGTAAACATCTGTTTACAGAGGCAGTTCATACAAACTGCCTCTGTTTCTACTGTTTTACAAATACAAATTGTGCAATCATAAGGTGTGGGTGGGTGTAAGCAAGTCCCACTATCTTCAATGGGACTTACTCCAAGGTAAGTAGGTATATAGGACTGCACCCAATATATGGACATCTGTACCGAAGAAGCACCGTGCTTAACTGTGGCAAGCTGAGCTGAAATAAAGGCTGAACATTTTGATATTTATTTCAACACTTTTAAACATCTGCTTTTTCGGGGGGGGGGGAGCTAGGCAGGCAGCAATTTCATTTGACAGCAATATTTCCCTTCTTCAACACAAGAGGAATTACTGAATGAGAATAATGAGGGTCAAATCCCACATGAGGGCCATATCAGTCAATAATAATTGTGTTACATTGCAGTGTGTATGTCTGTACTCTCAAGGAAATGTAGTATTAAGAGCTTGCGCATTCATCCTGGTCTACATCCGATTCCAAATATGTTTATTAACCCCAAAATATACACTTACCCAGTTGCACATTTTTTTGTATACCAGTATGAATTCCAGCAAGTGTGTGTCTTTGCGGGGGGGGGGGGGCTGTATTTTCGTTTTGGAGATGGTTAGTTGTTTAATTTGCATTATCCACTCACTAGCAAGATAAGTGTAGCATGTTCAGTTGTAGAAGCAGGGGTGGCAAACTTGGTGCCTGTCTGATGTTGCAATACCCGCAGCCAGAATGGCCAATGGCCGGGGATTATCGGAATTGCAGCCAAGCATTTGGGCGGGAGTTGGGTGGGGAAGAACAGCTAGTTCCCCAACCCTGGGCTCAAGGGCAGAATCTTTCGTTGTTCAAGCAAAGGCAACTTATTACTTTTACTTCCTCCTGCCCACACTTCCCTCCTTCCAGAGTTCAACCTCCTCTTTTTTCTCTCTGCAGCCTCCTCGGGCAACATTACCTGCTCTGGGGACTGTAAATCATCGCTTTAATCTTGCAACGAATTGCCTTACTGAGATCTCTTCCTGGATGACTCATCAAAAGTTCAAACTCTAATATGGCTTGTCACTCTCTCCTTTGTGGGGGTGGGGGCAGAGGGACACCAGATGCCAAAATCTGCCAGTGCCAAACATTTCCTGCTTGTCCATCTGCAAAATGGGAAACTTCTTAGCAGTACGGTGTGCAGGGGAAGCCAGTGTCATGTCCTGCAGTTGTTTAAGGACTATACAACTACCACCCTCCCGGCTAACTAACGCTCATGGGGTGTTGCTATCCAGCACCACACTGGCCACCCCAGCACAGTGGATCAAGGATAAAAAGGTGAAGGTAAAGGACCCGACAGTTAAGTCCAGTCGCAGACGACTCTGGGGTTGCGGCGCTCATCTCGCTTTACAGACCAAGGGAGCTGGTGTTTGTCCGCAGACAGTTTTTCCGGGTCATGTGGCCAGCTTGACTAAGCTGCTTCTGGCGAACCAAAGCAGCGCACAGAAACACCATTTACCTTCCCACTGGAGCGGTACCTATTTATCTACTTGCACTTTTTGGTGTGCTTTAGAACTGCTAGGTTGGCAGGAGCTGGGACCAAGCAACGGGAGCTCACCCCATCGCGGGGATTACTGATTTCGTTATACTATTAGAAAAACATAGACAGATAATTATGAAATAATTGTGAGGTTTAATAAGTTAACTGTTTATATTTGGACAACTTTTCTGCTGTACTTTATTGGAAGGAGAAAATTAATCATTTCTTTAATAACAATTTAAACAGTTTATATAACTAAAACAATAACACTATAGCATATGTATTCATGTTTGTTAACTGATCTGGTTAAACAATTTTCAAAAAGAAAAAACTTTTGAGTTTTAGTACATGTGAAAAATTAAAACAAATCCTTATTTCCTGAATGTTCTTTGGAGTACAGTGGTACCTCGGGTTAAGAACTTAATTTGTTCTGGATGTCCGTTCTTAACCTGAAACTGTTCTTAACCTGAAGCACCACTTTAGCTAATGGGGCCTCCCGCTGCCGCGCAATTTCTGTTCTCATCCTGGAGCAAAGTTCTTAACCCAAGGTACTATTTCTGGGTTAGCAGAGTCTGTAACCTGAAGCGTCTGTAACCCGAGGTACCACTGTATAATGTAACTTAAATAGAAAGCTATCTTTAGAAATATTTTTCCTCCCAAAGCATTATTTTAAAAATCCCATTTAAATTTTTAAAAATCTGATTTAAAAAAAAAACAAAAAAAACCACGGATTTTTATCCCCCCCTGCTTACATATCTGAGTTTCTAACACTGCTCAGAAGAAATCGGGAATAAATGTATCCCGGCATTCACACATTCAGTTTCACCGAAGCGGAACTAGAGTCCCCTCCCTAGTGGTGTTTACACAGACTGCCCTGCGTTCAATATAGATCAATTTATTCAGGTCAGCCTCGACAAAAGTTTTCATGCCTAGAAGCATGCCTACTCTCCTTTTTGCCAGCCAGGCAGCACAAGATCACTTCCGAGTACTGTATTCAGTTGCAGGAAGAGGGGGAAGGAGAGGTAAAAAAACAACAACGCACAATACAGGGCTGGACTCCTTCCAAAGAAAATGGCAGAGTGCAAACTACACAAAAAAACACACAACGCAACTTATTTATCTTGTGTGATTAGGAACTTAATTTATAATTTTAAATGTACACTAAACATAATTTTAAATGTACGCTTAACACATTTTGTAACAGGGTATGTGCTGCAGAAGTACTGCTCAGGACTTCAAAGCAGAGGTTTTAAAAGAACAGCTGGTGCCATTACAGTAGCCCAGAAAGAAGACCACCACACTGCTCCAGAGATGCCAAAGGAATGAAGCTTGCACTTCAAAACATTGGAATGACACAAACAGACAAAAGCAATACGTGGAAATTGTCTGATGCATTCGTTCTGGAGACACAAAAGATGCCTTGTATGCAACCCTCCATCCTTCTGGTGGAGTATCATCAACAGTGGCTGGAACTGCCCCCTCCTGTGTTTTCAAACAATTCTTCCTCCACCCTACCAGAAGATTGTGGCAGCAGATGGCGAACTTTTGCATGTAAAGCTGAGCTACAGCCCTCCCCCCATTAAAGGAATGGCTCCTCTTTCACCTGGTATACAAAACAGTCTGTGAAGTGAACGCAAGACTTTTTGCACACAAAGCAAGACTGGCGCCTCAAGACCAGCAAGCTGGCCACAATTGGCATTTATGCTTTCTGAGTGCCCAAACTGATTAATGCGGGAATGATCTCAGGAAACTTATGACTCCCTGTAAAGTAGGTGAGGTGTAGCTAGTATCCTTATACTGAAGATGGGGTAGTAGCAGAGTAGCAGGTTGCTTAAGACTACCTAATGCAGGGATGTCCAACCAGTAGACCGTGATCTACCGGTAGATCCCCAGCTGATCCTGGTAGATCGCGGGATCCTTATCGTATACAAAAAGTTACAGGGAAAAAGCTAAAAAACTCTGTGCAATCCTCCCCCACGCACGCTCCTCCTCCCTCCAATGACAATGGGTAGATCACTGCCAGATTTTTTATACTAGGAGTAGATCACAGTCTCTTGGGAATTGGACATGCCTGACCTAGTGAATTAAAAGGAGATATTTGAACCAGGAATTTCCTAGCTCATACTGTAAGCCACAACACTACACGAGATCTGAAGCTTTCCAGTTGCTCTGTACCACTTTCAGGAAGAATGTGCAAGATGCTTTCAACAGCCAAAAAAGGATCCCAAGAGATCAAGGATAAATTAGGCAAAGAATTCACTGAGCATTCTGACACTTGTCAAAAAATGCAAGCCTTCTTTGAGAACACCAAGACTCAAGAGACAAAGGCCTGGTTCACATGTCACAACTGTATTTAAAAGCAACTATGGTTGAATGCAACTATGCTGTGTGCTGCTGCATGCCCCATTACCAGGAAACGAGCCAGTGTGGCATGTTGCAACATCTGAACCCCAACTCATTGATTGCTTGTCTCCAAACAAACCACAAGCAGTAGCCAGGGTTCGCGCCTGGGATTACTATTTGTGATTTGTTTAGAGAGAAACAAACCATGGAGTTTGGGTTCAGACAGCAAGCAACAGCAGCCAACAGAGGAGCAAGTAAGTGGGCCCTTTTAAGCAGTGCGCTGGTTCACATTAAACCATAGTCTGCTTCTAATGTGAAATGCAAATTGAGCTAACTAACATGAATACTTGATGGATGTGTTATTTTCACTTTGAATTTTATTCATGTGCTACCTTCAAGCATCAAGTCCTCAGCTTCAGTAGCATCAGTGCATACAGGTATACTGCAATTATACTCTCATACCCATTTCCTACCGCCACATAGCTAACCCATAACAGTGCATTTGAAAGCACACTCTATTCCGTCGCCAGCACAGAAGCAGCAAGTCCAAATCCTAAAACGGTCCACATTATACTTTTTCACAATGGCCCTCCTTGGATACAGAGAGTGCTTGCTGGAGAAACATGAACTCCACAGTAGCAATGTCAGTTTCAGCCAGATTACCCACACCATATTGCTGCTGAAGCAAAAAGTGATTTTATTAATTATAAAACTTCTATTTCAATCTTCAAATACATTTTTCCCAAGAGAGCTTATATACACTCCATTAATAATATAATCCATTAATAATAATAATAATAATAATAATAATAATAATAATAATTTATACCCCGCCCTCCCCAGCCAAGACCAGGCTCAGGGCGGCTAACAATCAATAATAAAAACAAGTTGGTTAAAATACAACTTAAAAATAAGATTAAAATACAACATTAAAACATTAAAATGCAGCCTCTTCACAGGAGGAGAAAGGAAAAAAGAAAGAGGGGGAGGGAATCAATTTGATTCCAAGCCAAAGGCCAGGCAGAACAACTCTGTCTTACAGGCCCTGCAGAAAGAAATCAGATCCTGCAGGGCCCTGGTCTCATGAGACAGAGCGTTCCACCAGGCCGGAGCCAGTGTTGAAAAGGCCCTGGCTCTGGTTGAGGCTAATCTGACTTCCTTAGGACCCGGGACCTCTAGGGTGTTGCTATTTATGGACCTTAAGGTCCTCCGTGGGGCATACCGGGAGAGGCGATCCTATAGGTACAAGGGTCCTAGGCCATGAAGGCCAGCACCTTAAATCTGACAGTTCATTTTTAAACAGCAACAACTCTAAAACCATGTAAATGGAATAAAACAAATTCCAAAGGAAGCAAAGCTCAGAAAATAAAAAGTTTTCTTCCCGACACCAAATAATATCAAAACAGGCATTGGTGGTCCTTCCAGTAGAGGGCCTATCACAACCAGCTGGACCTTCCTGGGACAATGTTAGAAACTCAGATATATAATGTGATAGCCAAATGGCACCTTAAACCTGGGTTGTGGTCACCACAATGGAATGTCTAGGCGCCGTTCCCCCACCACCATGGGATTTATCATTATTAGTCATTCCATTTCTATACTGCTTTTTGTTTTAAAGAATGAATCTCAAAGCAGTTTGCAACACATTAAAACATCAAATAAAACAATCCAGAATAAAACTAAGCTTTAATGAAAATATTTCACCTCCTTCTCTAAGTGACATTTTGTTTTCCTCAGTCGCCAGCCCGACTTCCGGAGATCTCCATGTGGTCACAACTGGACCTTTTCCAGTTGCAAAACGTGCCTGGCTAATTTCTAACACTGCCCTGGGGAGTTCATATCACCGCCTCTGAGCAGGTCCTTCAGATGCTAGGGTCACCCAAGAGGAAGGCCTCCACAAATTTAAAAATCCAGGGAGGCTGCTATATGGAGACAGGTGATCCTTCAGGCATTTCAATCCCAGACCTTACAGAGTTTTGGAGACAAGCACCAGCAAGTTGTTTTGGTGCCAAGCAATGTTATGTTCCCATTGCTTGGTCCCAGTTTGCAGCATAACAGCTGCAAACTATACTGCAGCTTCCAGACAGTTTCCAAAGGCAACTCCAAACGCAACACATTACAGTAATCTAACCTGCAGAGTGCCAGAGCATAGGTTACTCTCACCTGGCTGCCCCTGTCCATAAAGGATTACCAGCCTCAACCAAAAGACACGCAATGCCACAGAGGTCACATAGGCCTGCAGGGACAAAGCTAGATCAATGAGCGCTCCCTAAATTTTAAACCTGATTTCTCCAGGTTTAACCCTGTCCAAATCAGGCAAACACCTACTGACACAAGTGGTGCACCTACCAGCAGTAACCCTGTCTTGTCAGGATGGAGTTGCAGTTTATTGGCCCTCATTCAGCTCATGATTAAGCCCAGCCACACATTCAGCACTTCTATTGCCTCACCTGAATCCAATGTAAAGGACTGAGAAAGAGACCTGGGTGTCAACAGCACACTGACATGGATGACTTCATGTAGATATCCACAGCGTAAATGCCAAGGAACTGAGAAACAACACACTCAGCACCAACTTCTGGAATCAACCATCCAGACAGGGACAAAACCGCTGCAATGCAGTGAACCTCAATCCTTAAACCAGATGAATACTATCACAATAGTGAAAGCCACAGATGTCCAAGAAAAATCAACAGGGCATCAGTTCCCTAATCCCTCTCTCAGCATAGATAACCCACACTGTAAACAAGGCAGTTTCTGTGCTAAACCAGGCCTGAAACTAGACAGAAACAGATCTAGATAATCAGCCTCAGATAGGCAATCTCAGTTAATAACCATCACCCTGATCTAAGGAGGGCCTTTTCCAGAAACCACATCCTTTAGGACATCTGGGGCTGCCCCTCCCACATATTACAATACAAAATGCAGCAAGAGACTAGTAGTTTACACAAGCAATGCATGGCAAATTGCTACATTCCCATTATTATTTTTATTAACAACTGAATTTATATACCACTCTTATACCCGGAGGTCTCAGAGTGGTTCACAGAATAAAATCAAAAAAATAAAACCACAAAATACATAATCAAAACAACCACCCAATACCGCCCCCAAAAAAAGACATTTTAAAAGGGTATAGGACGTCAGTCAAGGTCTGGTTAAAAGGGAATGTTTTTGCCTGGCACCTAAAAGTGTATAATGAAGGCGCCAGGTGAACTTCCCTAGGGAGAGCATTCCACAGACAGGGAGCCACGTTCTCATGTTGCCACCCTCCGGACCTCTGAAGGAGGTGGCACACAAAAAAGGGCCTCAGAAGATGATCTCAGAGTCCGGGTAGCTTCATATGGAAAAAGGCAGTCCTTGAGGTATTGTGGCCCTGAGCCGTTTAAGGCTTCCTAAGTCAAAACCAGCACTGTGAATTGGGCCTGGAAACTAACTGGTAGCCAGTGCGGTCGGACCAGGATCAGTGTAACATGCTCAAACCGTATTGCTCCAGTGAGCAACCTGGCCACTGAATTCTGCACTAGCTGAAGTTTCCAAACTGTCTTCAGAAGCAGCCCTACGTATAACGCAGTGCAGTAATCTAACCTTGAAGTTACCAGAGCATAGACAACAGTAGTTAGGCCATCCCTGTTCAAATAGGAGCATAGCTGGGTTCACCAGCCGAAGCTGATGGAAGGCACTCTGGGCCACTGAGGCCACCTGAGCCTTGAGCGACTGCAAAGGATCCAGGAGTACCCCCAAGCTACGAACCTACTCCTTCAGTGGAAGTGTAACCCCATCAAGAGCAGATCTCCCACCCATCCAGTCTAGGGAACCACCCACTAACAGTGCCTCAGTCCTACCTGGATTGTGTTTCAGTTTGTTGGTTCTTATCCAGTCCTTTATTGAGTGGCAAACGTTTAACAACTTTTTGTCAGATTTCTACAGTGAAGGCAATTCCTGTTGTAGTTCCAGCCACAAACCTATTCTTGTCCCTTCACCACAAAAGAGCATTAGCTATGCAAAGGAGACAATGGCCCTGATCCTGCAAACCCCATTCACAGGCTTTATGAATTCATATCTGCTATACTGAGTGTGCAAGATCCTATCACATAGGACAGAGCAGACCACTAAGGATTTGCATGGGCTGCTGTAAGGATGAAGCCTTCTACTCCTCCCATTATTCAGACATAGGACCACAATCCTAAACACCTTTAATATTTGAATTACAGCAAAATAACTGTGTTTAATTCTTGAACTGAAAAGTGCTACAGGCCAAGAGCACATAGCTTCTTGGATATTCCATCCTCAAAAGTGTTTTTTTTTTTAAATACTGTACAGTATTTATATAATCAGCTCAATGCATTACTCTTTTCCAGAAGCCTCCAAGTTAAGAGTTACATTTGGATAGATGTACAGGCTGATACTTGCAAAATTAGCGCATCAAAAACGGCAATCAGAGAGTGACCACAACTGTTCCAATAAGAAATAGCTTAGCAACATTGGAAGGACAAGTATGGATAAATGCATGCTTGAATAGAGGAAGGATGTCTAATAACACTCCCTAGCCACTCAGAATCATTTAAACAGGTATTACCAACTTCTAAAGAATATAAGAGGGTATATCTCAAAATTATATACCTAAATGAGAAATATAACTGGGAAAAGAATAACCTAAGAATAGCTATGAGTATGTGAAAAGTCTGATAAATGTTTCAAGCAGAGAGTCTTAAAGTTACAATTCAAGTGGTATTTGAGCCACTTCATTTGAAACATATACTCAAGGAGAATTACTTATTTAGCAAGATTTATATATATCTTGTCTTTAAAAATCTTAAGATGTTTACATAACATTGCATAAAATATTTGTTTTTAAAACAGGAATAAAAACAGAATTCAAAATATGGATAAAACCAAGAGTTTTAAAAACAGATATACATGCAAGAATTACCTGTCTGGGTAGAACTGCCTAAACAAGGTGCCACTGAATATAATATCCCAGTCTTAACTGTGTTCTTTATCTTAATTTGAAATTATTTTGGTTGAGAGCTTTCCCATTAAAAAAAATAATGAATCACAGATTTGTAGAGTTGTAAGGGACCTGCAGGGTCGTCTAGTCCAAGCACCTGCAATGCAGGAATCACAACTAAAGCATCCATGACAGGTGGCCATCCAAGCTCTGCTTAAAAACCTCAAAGGAAGGAGAGTTCACCTCCACTGTCAAACAGATCTTCCTGGCAGAAACTTATTCCTGATGTTTTACTGTAATCTCCTTTCTTGTAACTTGAATCTCTCTTACCCTCCAAAGTAGGAAAAACAAACTTGCTCCATCATCCATGTGACAGCCCTATGGATATCTGAAGATAGCTATCATATCTCCTCTTAGTCTCCTCATTTACAGGCTAATCATACCCAATTCCCTCAACCCTTCCCCATAAGGCTTGGTTTCCAGACCCTTGATCAACTTGGCCACACTCCTCTGCACATTTTCCAGCTTGTCAATATCGCACTTAAATTGTGGTGCCCAGAAATGACATTGATCCCTATTGAAATTCATTCCGTTAGTTTGGTCCCAATTCTCCAATTTGTTAAGGTCATCTTGAATCCCAATTCTGTCTTCAGCGGCATTGGCTACCCCTCTCAGTTTGGTGTCATCTGCAAAATTGATTGGTATCCGCTCAATACCTCATCCGGGTTGTTTATAAAGACTATGAAGAACAAGTTGTTTATAAAGATTATGAACAACGGGCCCAGGACAGAACCCAATGGCTCCCCACTTGTCACTTTTTTCTAGGATGACAAGGAACCGTTTGTGAACTCTTCGGGTTCAGTCAGTCGACCAGCTACATATCCACCTATCAGTTTACCATGTCCAGTTCTCATTTCACTAGCTTCTCAGCAATATCATCATGAGGGACTTTGTCAAAAGCCTTACTGAAATCAAGATACACTACATCCACAGCATTCCCCTTATCCACCAAGCTTGCTAACTCTTATTTTAAAAATAATACTTGTATTTCAACTGAAGACTAAAGATTGCTGTGGCACCTTTTATAAAACCAGACCTTTCCTACCTGGATTCAGGGCTGGATTTAGGTTTGATGAGGTCCTAAGCTACTGTAGGTAATGGGGCCCTTTATATGTCCAGCTGTCCTTTGTCAACAACAAATTGTCTCTGCTTTTTGTGTTGAATCTATGCTTTATGGTAATGGACCTAATAGGTATCTAAAGCCATTTGCACATAACAAAATATGTATTTTATCAAAGTAATTGTTGAACTGAAATATAATCAAGAAGTATATTAATAGTGAAATGCTTTTTTAAAAATTGGGAGTGGGGCCCTAAGCTATAGCTCGTTTAGCTTATACGTAAATCTGGCACTGCCTGGATTTCAGAATACTGTATGAAGGTACCAGTTCAGACACCATGCTATTTCTGAAGTCTCTCTTGCATAAAAAGAAGCTAATGCAGCAGTGTGGGGTTGAGATAGGACCCATTCATCCCAGTATGTCAGGTTTTTACTTTCAGGTAGATTTCTATCTAGAGCATTCAAAAATGGTGTGTGGTGCGCACACCCTTCCTCACAGCAGTGCAATCTATTCAACAGCACATGTAGACAGGTTGGAAGCCAAAACTGAGGCCCTCCTCACTTGCCCACACCCAAGAACAGCTAGGTTGTTCATTACCAATTGTGCTCATTATCACATTACCAATTGAGCTCTGTGAGGCCTCATCACTCCAGGTGTTTATGATGAAAACCCACTTGTTTTTGTCTGCTTTCTGAGTAATTTTATTCATCTGCTGATGAGTTTGGTTAGTTGCATATCTTGACTTATTTCTTCTGCTAAATGTTTGTCTTCATTAATGATTTTATGGGTGTAGTTGTGTTTTACTATATTTTGTTTGTAAACTAAACTTGTTGTTACCCTTAAAGGCAACCTAGAAGCATTTTTTTAAAAAAAATAAGAGCATGAGCTACAATATTTTCGTAATTCTTCATTCCAAGTAAGATTCATTCTACAGAAGGACAGCTCTGTGTGACATCCATTTGGGACATTAAGACTGATGGGATCCTGGATCGATTATTTTCATTTACAATGCTTATCCTCTAGTATTCTCTCTCAAGCGAGGCCTACACAATCCCTTCCTTATCGGTGCTCAGGAGGCAAGTGAAGATGTCTCCTTTATGTGACATTTGGACTGTGAGCTGAATTTTATCTCTGCATTTTGCTGTTGGGGGACATTTTATTTTATACGTTTGATTTTGACTGAATGGCGCACCACCTTTGAGCAGATGGAAAGGCAGGTGATACGTTTAAAAACAAAGCATATATTGTATATTGTATTTACAGGCCAATTATCCCAAACAAGGCAACATACAAGTAATTACAGATTCCCACTCATCCAGTAACCTCGCCATGGACTATTCACCATCTCCCAGTCTAACCTGCCTCTCAGTTGTGCGGATAAAATGAAGAGATGGATGGAGAGACAGGAGAACCATATACACCATGGGTAGGCCTAAGGCCCGGGAGCAGGATCAGTCCCAATCTCCTTCTAAATCTGGCCCACGGACGTTCCGGGAATCAGCGTGTTTTTACATGACTAGAATGTGTGCTTTTATTTAAAATGCATCGCTGGATTATTGTGGGGCATAGGAATTCATTCATTCCCCCCCCCCAATATAGTCCGGCCCCCCACAAGGTCTGAGGGACAGTGGACCGGCACCCTGCTGAAAAAGTTTGCTGACCCCTGATATACACAGTATGTAATTGTTAATTAATAAATTAGGCAAAGCCCTCATTGTCGTCTATATTTTTCAACTGAATCACAGAATAACAAATCAGGAGGGAGTCATGTAGACTATCTTAAGGCCATGTTCAATCCAGAGCTAGAGCACCCTCTGGCTAATTAGTTCCGCTGTCAAACTGCTCTTGCCACTGAAGTTTCTCTGATATTCAACCAAAATCTGTCCTTCTGCAACATGACTTTACCCTCTACACGACAGCCCCTGAAACAGCACTGAACAGAAAGCAGCAGGGCCTCCACCCACTGACTCACTCCTACAACAGAGACACCAGACACACAGGCAAAGGGCTCTTGAACCCTTTCCTCTGTTGCCATTCATGCTGGGGAGGCTTGGCAGAGCTCCACACTTCCTTTGGTTGCTTCACTATCATGTGACTGTGGCCGAGGTATGTAAGGAAAAGAAGACTCTCTGTACCAAAGCTTTAGTTTCTGTACACACCAGAGAGGAGGGAGTTAAGGAGCCCTTTGTCCTTATCGTAGCTTGGGAGAAAGTGAACAAGGGGTCGATAGTAAGGAAGGTCATTGCAACACCAGGTTATGCTTCGGGGGCTGGGCTGGACTTCCAGGCTGCTAGCTGCCTGACCCTACCATAAAATAGGAGTGAAAAACTTTTAATATTTGCATGTTTCTCTTGACAGTTGTCATTGGTTGATTACAAGGGTCTTTCAAATGATTGATTGGTTGATTGCAAGGGCCTTTCAAATGAGATTAAAAACAAGTTGTGAGCAGCAACCTGCATGTACTATTAAGTCGACAGAATTTAACATCTATTCACCATTAGAATTCACCATATATTTCTTTTTAAAAGACCTTTTTATTATATATTGGGCACCCAAGCCTTAACTCTTAAACAGGCATCACATTGTTAACTAATTCTAGTTGGGAAGCCATCTGCTGAGGCAAAAATGAACCCTCTGGCACTTGCAACACGAATTTATTGCTGCTTCAGCTTTTGTGACCAAATCCCACTTTATGTATTTGGCAAAGTAGGCCCTCACCTATGAAAGCTTATGATACAAGAGTGCAATTCTGTATAAAGAATTAAGTTCCGATATAAGTTCAATGGAACTTATTCCCAGGTAAGTGTGTATGTTTTAAGTTCCAGGGGATTTATGTGGACTATAGTGGAGATACCTAACAGAAGTATAGTTTCTCCAAAATAATTTAGTACAAGTCAATGAAAGCAGTAACAGAATTTTATAAATCCAAATAATTCAATTTGCCTATAGAAACAGACTCTCAGCAACAGCCTGTGTACGTAAAAGATTGCTTGTTCAGGAGGGAAATGACACTATCCATGAAACGCATGAATAGATGCATTCATAGGTACAGTTTTGATAAATAAGAATCCAATTGCACCCCGAGAACCAGCACTCAATTCTGTTTATCTGCCGGCACATTGCCTTCCAGGACTCCTATGGGCTGAGGTCAACTTCTAATTGAAACAAAAAACTTCACACTTCCTCAGATTTCACGCTCTTAATTTACGTAATGCCACTGTCCTACAACCAAAACTATTGTGACATTATGAAATGTAAATAGAGACATTTTAAACCATATATCACACACCATAATACACACATATAATCCAGCCCAAGCTGTCACACTTATTTCACTTTTCCGTGCCTTCATTACCAAATTTTCACTATATATTCCCCCATATTGTAGACAAGAACCCAGAGGTGTTTACTGTATCAAGCTTACTTGGTTGGCAGAATTTCTCCTGCTACACTAGATTCTAGCAGAAGTTTAAGTTAAACAGTTTCCAATGACACCTAAACACCATTTTATTAAATGTCTGACTACAGCAACCACTCACAAGTTCCTTTTTGATGACAGCCACTAACTCCAATTGCTGTGCAGCACAAGTCTACACATATTTACTCAGAAGTTGCACTCTGGTAAGTGGGACTTACTCCCTAGTAACTGCCTTTAGGATCACAGCCTTAATGTCTAATCTGTTGATACAGGGGTGTTACAGTATTTTTCCAACAAAGAGTAGTTCTTTTTAAAAGTCATATATTTATCTTACCCCACATACAGAGAGAAAATTCTATGTAGATCAGTAAGCCACAAGGATCGACTTCTAGAATTTTTGTGAGCCTGTCGCAACCAGAAGTACTCTCCTTCACTTTCACAACATGTTTTAACTTCTAAGGGAGAGCTTTTTACCTAAGCCTTATTTTTAGAATTACGTATCATAGACACAGAGCAAGCATCACATGACATGACGCAACAGCTTGAGAGAAAGAGGCCCAAATTGTTGTCAATTTAACATTCACAACATAGCCATAAAAATGGGAAATGTTATTTCAATTAATTTCATGTGATAAAAAATAATGTAGCACTGAACAAGTTTATCATCAAAGTACAGTTACAGTACAGATAACCCCTACCCCCACAAAAAACCCACACGTTTTTAACCTTGTTTGTAACCTTGTTTTTAACTGACATATCTCATTTTAAGATGATTCTGCAGCAGACCAGTCAACCAACAGCATCATTATTTACAAAGCATTCTTTAATTTGACATCTTTAAGCAAAAAAGTTTAGTGAACTGAAATTGTTTACAGTTTAAGGGGGGGTGGAAATATTCCCGCCAATTCTAAATCATTAGTGATAAAAGGCAGACAAGCAACATCAAATGCCAAATGGCTCACTAAGACAAAACCAAGTTTGTAAATGAAACAGCCACTGTGCAGTTCAAACCAATGGGGGAAGGGGGAGGTATGTTCACATACACTAAGCTGTTACAAGTAAGTTTCAGAGTAAGTACACTGAATAGTGAAAAGGTGACAGAAGCCACGTTTACTGGCATAACTATCATACTACTTACTACACGTGACCCAATTCTACACCTCATCTACAGGCCCTATTAAAATAAAGAGGCAAATCCCACGGGTTAAAGATTATGCAAAAGAAGTGTTATGCAATTTGTGCCTGGTTTCTTCAAAACCGTATACAAGAGTTTGTTTGGCTAGAGTGTCCTCACCACCACTAACATGAAAGTCGGTTTAGAAACGAACCGACCAAAAAGAGAGGGAGAAAGAATAGGGGGAGGGGAAAACAAATTCATTGTTGTTGACCGTAGTAACAAAGCTACCCATACAACAGCAAGCAGTCACCACAACGCGCACACAAAAAAATGACTGCCAACCAGCCACGTGACGGCGAGATCTCCAACACAGGCGCGCGCGCACACACACACACACATACACAGGCGCACACGCGCAAGATGTTTGAGAATGGAAACTGGGGATGGGTTTAGAAGGCTGTGATGGAACTTCGGGCGCGCCGGCGTTCGAATGCTGGTGAGAAGTAGCAAACTGGAAGGCGTGCATGTTTTATGAATAGGGGGAGGGGGGTAGAGGAGGAGAGACACACTAAACACAAAGAGAAAGAAACTCCAGTTGGGAAGCTCTCTTTTCTTTGCTAAAGGAGGGGGAAGCCTTCAATTTAAAGTGGCGCCATCAGAAACCAGCCTCTCTTCTTCTTCCCCCTCCCCCTCGCTCATGCAATGGAGCCGCAATACTTCGCCTAGGCGCGCACACGCACATACAAACACCAGTCTCAAAAGAGTCGGGCTAGGTTTTTTGTTTAAAGCCACTTAAGCGGGGGGGGCAGAGAGAGAGACGCGATTATGGTGGGCATTAAGACAGCGCTTTGACTGTGCAAAGTGCTTTACTCTATTGTAAAGTGAGCACTGCGGGAGTGGTCGTCTCTATTCCCAAACAAAGTCAACCCACCTCTTTTTTTCTCGCTTCTCCCCCCCCCCACCTCCACCCCCAACCGTAAAGAGACCGGCTAGAGTGCTCGTAATCTACCACCCCCCTTTTCCCACACTCAACTATGATCGATTTTAAGGATTGAACGTTCTTTTGCCACCTGATAAAGCGCGATTACACCAAGCTGCATGGCTTTTTAAAGCACCGCGGGGGGGGGCAAGAGAAGGGGAGCTGCATTTTAGGTGCAGGACACCGCAAACGGCTCGGATTGTTGCGAACCCGTAACACGCAACAACAACCAACGACGGCGACGAGAAAGTAGCAGGGCAAAAAATAATAATATTCGTCATGGAGACTTGGGAGCCTGGCTGCGCCTGGCACCGGGGGCTGGAGAAGAAGGAAAGCGGGCAGGGAAGTTTATTATAATCGCTGTTATGCTTAAAGGAGGGGGGCGGGAGGAGAGGAATAAACATAATTAAATAGAGGGTACATCTTAGGACCAGAAATTAAAAGCAACGGTATAGGAAACATAGGGCAAAGGTGTTGGGGGGGAGAAAGGGGGGTAAAAATAAGTTGTTTTCTGGCCGCCGAGGGCGCTTCCGAGGGCGCAGCCAGTCAGCCGCGCTAACAAAGGCAGGGAGAGAAGGGCCGAGCAAGGGCAACGGGGAAAGCCAAGCCAAGCCAGCAATGGAGCAAGGCGGGCGAAAGCAAAGCAAGCAGGCGGCGGCACCTACCACGTGATGGAGCCGAGAGCAGAGTCCGGGCGGATCCGGCCCGGTGCAAAAAAAATAAAAAAAATAAAAAGGGCGCAGTTTGCAAACAAGGCGAGTGAAGCCGAGTTCTCTTCACTGCCGCCGCCGCCGCCTCTGCTTCTCCCACCGCCGTAGTCGTCTTCGTCGCCGCTGCTTTTCTTTCTCTCTCGCCCGCTCCCCCTTTTTCCCCCCCTTCCTCCCAGCCCCGGCTCCCCTTTCCCTGCCCGCCTGCTCCCTGCTCTCCTGCAGGCAAGGAGGGCGGGCGGGCAGGAAAAGGGCTGGGGAAGGAAGGGATTTGGGGAGGGGGGGAGAAGGTTGTCTCCTCTTTTGCAACCAACCCCACACCCCGGAGGAAAAGGAGGAGGAGGTGGAGGAGGAAGAAGAGGCGGCGGCGGGGGAGAAAGAAGGTGCTCCTCTTTCCTCCCCCCAGTGGCGGCGGCGACTGCTGTTGCGGTGCCTCCGCCTCCTCCTCCTACTGCAAAGGAGGGTCTCTCGCTCGCTCTTCTTCAAAGTGGGGCACAGGGTGCAATAATCTCTGCGGCGCTGCCTTCTCCCCGTCTTCGCCCCCTTTTATCCTGTGCCTTCGCGCCCTACCCTCCGCCCGGGCACGACAGCAGGGCAGCCGCAGCGGGCGCGGAGGTGGCGCTGCCGCCGCTGTTTTTCTGCTGCTAAATTCTGTTCGGGGGAAAAAATGGCGGCCGGGCTCCTTCTCTGCCCTCCTCCTCCTCCCTTTAATCGGAGAATGCACCGGGCAGGCAAGGCAGCGCGAGGCGGGGGGAGGAGGAGGGAAAGCGAAAAGAGGAGGGAGGAGGGGAGGGAAGAGAGAGAGAAAAAAAGAAAGAGCCAGAGAAAGGGAGGCGCGAGCGCCACCGCCGGTTTCCCGAGCGCACTGCGGCCGAGCTCGCAGCCTCTGCAGCTAAAAAAAAAAAAAAGAGGTCTCTTTTTTTTGCGCGCGCGAACAAGCGAGCAGACGCGAGTTAAAAAGGCGCGCGCGCGCCTCCCCCGCCCACAAGTAAGCGAGCGAGCAGATGAATGGGAGGGCGGCGCGCGACCCACGGAGAGGGCAGGCAGCGGCACGCTCGGAACAAGCTGAGGAGTTAGAAGGGCACGAAAACAGCATTTTGAATATCTCAGGGGTTGGCGAGGTTGAAAGCCAGTCCTGCTGTTTGGCAGAGTGAGGCAGCAGCAGCTGGTTCTGAACTTTCAGGAGAGGCAGGCGAATTGTGGTTAAATATTTTTATATCATATAAATACACACGCATATTTACTGCTCAGTTGGGAGGAGAGGCGCTTGTGGGATTTTTCTACCTCAGGTGCCAAAGCAGCAGTCTTGGGTACTATACGACCCTGGGCTTGTGTGGGAAAGAGGGCACTATTTGCAGCTCCGCCTCAGGCAACAAAATATATTGGACTGGCCCAGCAAATGTCTTAAATGTTGACCCTTATAAACCCCTAAATGCATGGAGCTCAAGTGTACCTTGGTATGTGCAGCGCCCAAAAGGCAACTTCAGGAGAACGGCGCATATTCAGAACTGCCCTCCCTTAATAAGAATTTGAATCAAGGCCTCCAAAACTGTCCCTAATATTCTAACTGCTCAAACACCTTCACTTTCTCGCCACAATAGGCTACCACTGTAATAGATAATTTACCTTCCTGCAGGTTATCCTACCACCATGGTGTTTGCTTTCATTCAGATCGGTTTTACGCTGCACTCTGAAACACCGTACTTTTAAAGCCAGATCCGCAGAAATCGAAGCAACACTGAGGCTTCTTTCAGCCCAGTTCTCTGTGAGTTAAAATTACTTGGCGTTGATAATTATAAAGCATTTGCGCTAAATATGTCTGCCTGCAAAAATAGCATCACAATGCAAGTGCAACACTGGGTTTTCTAATGCAACATTAGTGAGGCTCTGGTATGCCCAAAGCACTTAAAAGGGAGTTGGGTCCAATATGAACTTTGTTAGAGACTTGCAAAGCTGCTAGATTGAAGCTGCTCAACAGAAAACACTGCAAGCTAGCAATAACCACAGTCAAGACAAGCCATATAAAATTATTGCATTACTTTCAGATATAAAGATAATTGATCTACTGTCCTCTAATGGATTACCGTGAATATGCAAGTGGCTGCTGCTTTGCTCCAAGCCAAATCTTGCCTTCACATCAAGGTTTTGTTTGCAGCAGAACTAACCATGACCCCTGGTTTGAACGAAGCCAAAAGTTATTGTTTGTTCCTCCCACTCATGGTAGAGGAGGAGCAGAGCAAGAGTATTCACTGTGCCCATGGTAAACTATTAACTATGGTTTAGCATGCTGCGTATACTTGGCCATAGGCAAAGAGTCTAATGAGATGTTAGTCTAGGAAATAATCCTATTGCTCACCTTTGGGATGAGAGCAAATACAGTTTAAATGTATGATTATGAAAATTTCTTCACACACCCCAATATCTGAATAATTTCCTCCTATCATTTTATTTAACTCTCCTCCCCTGACAACCCTAATAACCCCTTCAGTCCTAATGACCTTGTTCACTGGATGGGAACTATTTGCAGGAAAAATACATTTTTTAACTTATTTAAAGGTAATATTATTTTATTTGTTTGTAGAGTCTTCCCCTCACCAAGATTTACCCTCTGATCTGCCAGGCACCATCCCCTGCGTTCCCACACTTCACCTTGTTCATCTCAGGACCTGAACCTGAGGAGACATGACAAGCCTAGAGGAAGCAGCTTCCTTTAAGGAAACTTACGGCTCCTTCTGACATCACCCAAGCAGCATAGAAGTCACTGCAGTTTCTGTCATTCATGTGCTACGCTAGCACAGAAGCTCCAGGACATGTGGGAGGGGTCCCCAGCGTGACTACTTCCCACTCCCAAGGGACTGGCTGGAATGGCCATCACCTGCACCCCCAGCTTCCAATGTGAAGGCCCCCCAATCATTGCAGTTGCTCCTATGCTACTAAGATTGCATCCAAAGGGGTCCCTGGTGAGGTAAACAAGGAAGTCAAGGCAGGATTTCCTATCTCACAGCACATACCCTATGCCAGGGGTTCCCAAACTGTAAATGAAAGCAATGAAAATGCAATGAAAAACCACACAGCATCTAGCACAGCACGATACAATTGTTAAAACTGGCAGAAAAATCAGTGGGTGACCTGCCACAGTGTTTGAAACTTCCATTGTTCTAGGCGCATTTTGCGACAGGGAAATTCATTAGCCCAAGCAGTTTCTGAGCTCTGGGCACAGTACTGCTCCTAAGATTTCAGATCAAGACTGCCGAGTGGAAGGAAAGGAGGGCCTTTTTCTGCCTCCCCACTTCCAGCTACTCTCTGAAGACTGGAGAAGAGACCCTTAAGAACATTAGGGCAGTGGGCAGGGGAAGGACCAGACCATATGAAAAAGGAACATAATATTTTAGCTGCAGTTCATTCATTTTCAGCTTTGTATTCTTGTTATTAAAAATGTGCACCTAAACATTCCGTTGTTGAGCCCATAACCAAGGTTTAAGGTGCCATTTAGCTCCTAGGCCCTCAGCAGTTCTCAAGTGGCCCACGGCAAAAAAAAAAGGTTTGGGAAAAACTGTCCAACACCAAATGAGTTTACACCCTGCAGCACTATTCCTGGGGTCTTTAGATTGGTCACTGGATAGCTCAGCCGGTAGAGCATGAGACTCTTAACCAACATGGTTATAAGTTCAAGCCTCATGTTGGGCAAAAGATTTCTGCATTGCAGGAATTTCGACCAGATGACCTTTATGGTCCCTTCCAACTCTACAATTCTATGATTATGAGTTCCTACTACTCTGATTTGGGAGGGATCTGAGCAGGGCTAAATCCTGCTGTTTTGGCTGTGCACGCCAGAAGTGCACCCTCCCACATCAGCTGGTATCACCCAGCGACGACAGCTGGCTGACAGGTATTGTTTGGGGGAAATGGCCTCATGGACTAAACTGATGGACCAAGACTGGCTCCCCCCCCCCCCCCCCCGGGTTAAAGAGAATCCCCTCTGCTCAGAACACACAAGTTTAAATTAACCGAAAAGCTAATGATCCCCAAACAGAATTACAAGCAGGAAAGAAGCAGGAAAAAGATGTTGGCTTGAACCTTTGGTACTTGCACTAGCTGTTCAAATAGGCAGGTAGGTCATATCAGAGTAACAGGCAGGTGGTTTGGGTTACGGTTAGGTTAAGTCAAAAGTCCTTTCTGCTCTTTGGCAGAAAATGCAGCATGAACTCCAGGGAGCACAGCTGGCTAACTCCAAACTTAAGACCTTGAACACAACACTTGGTTGCATATTTATAGAAACATGCTTGCAAATCTGATGCAATGGGATGACGCTGCTTGGGGTAAAACAGGTAAACCTGTGGCTGCAACATACACCTCTGCCCATTTGGAAGGCAGGCAGGCGAGTTCTGGTTAAAAGCAAAGCTCTATGAAGGATCTACCATTTAACCTGTTGTATCCCTAATTCTCTGTGACAGCTGTCTTTTTTCCTTTTTGTGCAGTGAATTATTTTTGTGAATTATTGTGACACCCACTGAGATCATAGCTCCCTACATCTTTGCTAGCACACCTTTCAAAGATTCCACCCACCACCCAATGATCTCAACACCTGTCAAGCCATTCACAAGACTGGGGGGTGGAGGCCACAAGCGTCTTTTATTGCATCAAGAGTAGTTCCTGTCACTTCCCAAGCAATTTACCTATAGGAAGGGAGGGAGCAAAAGGGTCCTTTCCCCCTCATCTGCTACTATTCACTACCAATTTTTATCATATAGTACAATTGATTTGCTATGTGTATTAATGCCTTTATTGGTCTGGAATTCACAACCCCTCTCTGAAGCAGGCCAATGCTATTCCCAATTTACACTTAAAGAACTGAGGTTGATAAACTCAACCCAATGACTCTTTAGCAAATGCAGGCCTAAATGTAGGTTTTACAACTCTCCATTTACACCTTAGCAACTTTCTTTCATTTACGCAGAAGGAGATATTCATCCTCGTGCTCCAATGAGTTTACTACAGCATGCATGAGCAACACAAGAGGTATTAATTCTACATCTGGGTATCTGTAGCCACCTACATCCCTAGCTTAGACTACCACAGTGCATTGTACATGGGGCTACCTTTGAAGACTGCACCAAAACTGCAGTTCTTCCAAATTACAGCAGAGGGGAGACTGACTGGGACCAGTTAGGTGCTGTGTATCTCACTGACCGGCAAATGATGTATTTTCAAGCATGATTCAGTGATAGCACTTGCCTTTGTCTTTCTTCCCTTGTGTTAACAGCCTGGACATGCTTCAATATGAACCTGACTATGAGGCGCTTCAGATGTGAGACAGGTGATAACTGGGGAGCAGAACCTTTTCTGGCACCCCTATTCTAGACCAGCTTCCCCAAGGAGACCTTCCTGGCGAACTCACTCATGGTACCTTCTCAATGAAAGATGAAGAGCTTGGTCATTTTTGCAGGTCTTTTAGATGTTTCAGTTTTTCACTTGCTGCCTTCACTGAAGGCAGCCCTTTTTAGGGAAGTTTTTAAAGTTTTATTATGTTTTTGTATATGCTGGAAACTGCCCACCAGCTGCCCACAGTGGCTGGAGCAGCTCAGTAACATGGTGGGGTACATATAATAAAATTATTCTCATTTATTATTAAGATCGCTTGCTATGCTGCTGGTTGAAACCAGTTTTATTGCTATTGCTGTTTATACATCATTGGAGTCTTCAGACTTCAGGATAATATGGCAGCAATAAATAGTATAGCTCTAACATTTCTCCGGTGAAAATAGGGACATCCTATTCAACAACAACAATTTTTATTTATACCCCGCCCATCAGACATAATTAAACATTTTAAAACCTTCCCATGAAACACAGTTTAACTGGTTCCGAGTAAACATGCATAGGATTGTGCTGCCAAAGCAGGCCTCTTTATTGAGGTTTAATAACCATTCAGCCTCAATAACTTACATGAGATTCCTGCAATTACAATTCTAAAATGTGCAGAACTGTGGTTTTTTGGAGGGGGGAAAATGAGCTAGCACCGTATTCCTAGCCTGTTCTGGAGCTTCCAGCAGCATAGCTCCATAAGACACAGGGCTAGAAACTTGATAGATTTTACAGATCTCTTTGTAGTGCACAGTCCTGATTCTGACTTTAAACGGTTTAGGTTGTGAAAACACTGCAGCTTGTGCCCTCTGTTTCTTCCACACACCCATTTGGATTTTTTTTGTTTTTTTGTTTAAAACTATTCTGTTTGAACAAGGGCAGCTTTGTGAAGAAACAAAGATTCTGTTAGATAGGGAGGGGTCTGAGCAAAAAGCAAATGTCCTGTTTAGATAAGGGACAGCCTATGAGCTGAGCATAGATATATAAGGTGTTTTGAAACAGGCTTCCTATTCTATAAAGGGCAACAAACACACGGAGTTTTCTAATAAGCAATGTGCAAGGGAGGAGTGTGTGGAAAAGGAAGTGACTGGGGCGGGGGGGGGTGCAGCTCGGGGACAGAGCACGTGCTTTGCATGCAGAAGGTCTCCAAGCAGCCCAGGATTGGGAAGTTTTTAATGTTTGATGTTTTATTATGTTTTTATATGTGTTGGAAGCTGCCCAGAGTGGCTGGGGAAACCCAGTCGGATGGGCGGCGTATTATTATTATTATTATTATTATTATTATTATTATTATTATTATCAGGATCCCAAATCCTGGCGAGGTTCTCCATCCAAATCTATTGCCCATTTCCCACCCCATTGATGTTAAGACAGGGTGGGAATCTCCAAGTTGCAACATGAAAACCCTATTGCCTTCACTCTGAACTGTAACACGAAGTATTGAAAGTATTGTCCACTGTGTGAAATGTAGACATTTAAAGAAAATAAAAGTGTACATATTTAGGCACTGTTTGTGATCAATTTTGCAGAACTAGAGGCAGGAAGTAGGGGATCACTCCCATCTCTGTCCACCTCTCCCCAGTGGCATAGGAAAGGGGGTGCGGGGAGGTGCAGCCCACCCCGGGTGCCAACACTGAGGAGGGGTGACAAAATGGCAAAAACGTGTTTTTGAAAAAATAACTGCTGCACCCACCCCACACTTCTTCCTACGCCACTGCAGGAACACTCTCCCCTCGAGGGATTTCCAGAAAAAAGAAGCATTGCTGCCTGCAACTTTGCAGGCAGAGCACAGTTATGGCTAGTAGCCTTTGACAGTCCTCTCCTCCACGAATCTGCCTAATCCAGAGGCGTAGCCAGGTGAGGCGGGGGGCACTGGGCGTCACACCGCAGGGCCTGCAGTGTGCCTGAACCACATGTCTCTCCTGAGGGGGAGGTGGCGGACGGACTGCCTGCAAGCTCTGCGCTGCTTTTTCGAGCAGCGTGGGGCTTGCGTCCGCCCACCACCTTAGCCACCCTACAGCTGAAGGGAAGGCTGCAGAGAGACTCCACGCAGCGCGTCCTGCCCTGGCTAGCCCTGCCTCCATGGGTAGCTTGCCCCGCCCCCATGGGCAGCTCACTCCGCCCCCAACTGCAGGGCGCGCACGCTGCCCCGAGCACCCGAGCGGCTAGCTACGCCACTGCCTCTCCCCACTGCGGTCTAACTGGTATCTGGGAGTCCCTGTATCCAAGGCTGACAGTTGAAGAGGCCATTTTAGAGGAAAGGAAGTTAAGGGAAGCATGATAAAAGGCTACACCGACACAGCCTCTATGCATGCAGAACAGGGCTACACAATGCAGCTTCACCTCCACCAAACTGCTTAAGAAAACTACAATTCAGGAGAAGCGGGGAGTAAAGATTATGTGAACAAGACACGTTAGTATAAATGTGGAGTGCACCAGATGTTGAGAAACAGTTAAACAGTTAATGCTGATGTTTTTGTATTCCTGTGTTGGGGGGAAGCCTGCTGGCATATGTGGCAATAAGTATGACAACTAAATAATAAAAAGTGTATTTTAAAAATATACACAATAGGTAGAAGATCATCTGTATTCACTACAGCAACACCTATCACCTTCTGTCTGCAAAGAGTCCTTCCTTGCAACACCTTATGTAGGCCCAATAATAAAGAGGCGATCACCCTAAACCAATTTGAGTGCATATCATATGCTGAGCTGATAGCAGTGGCAGCATGTTCCTGCTCTGCTCAACATCACAGATTGCAGTGCTTCAGACAGCCACAAGGCGGCATAGCAACCCCTTGAGCACCACCCAATCCGTTTCCCTAAATGCAAGTTAGCAGCCGCTCTGCAAGTGAAGGTGAGGAAGGGAAACAATGCTGTCAGTCACCGCAAGGCCTGCTGGGAAATGTAGTTCACTATTTAGATCATGCGACTCCAGCAGTTTGCACAGGCTCTATCGCCGCCACCAGGGCAAACACGACAACTACTTTCATATGCATGTACGCAGTAGGGGATCCTAAAATGTCGTCTGGCTTAAATTTAACGGAGCTGTATTTTTAGTACAACTGTAGTCAGTGAACATTTTAAGCACTGCCCACTGAATATACTCTCATGAGTATACAAGACAAAGAAAAAGACAATTAACTGAAGATTGTTTTATATAAAAAAACCTCATATACAGTTTTATATTAAAGAAACATATTATTGAGTATTAGTAGTTCTCAAAAATACATGTTTAAAATTAAGCTGCAATTACACTCCTCTCGGGACGGGCTCTTGTACCTGAGAACCAGGATCCGAATTTCTAAGTAAGTAAAATAAATACAGTATATAGAGCTTTAAATAGTGTGCATTGAATTGTGGGGTCTCTGCTTCATTTTCTCTGTGCTAGTTTTGTTCAACAGACGCACTGAGTATAACTTAATTGGATGTAACCAGAGTAGGCACATTGAAATTAATGTCCCCAAGTTAGTAGTCTCCATTAATTTCAATGGGTCTACTCTGAGTATGATTAACACACTACAATCCATTCTCTCTCTCACTTCACACAAAGGCAACTTCAGTACCATCCTTTGCGATTTTAGGTTTTGAAGCTGTGTGCATCCCTGCTCAACCTATCTCCCAAGTTTCCTGCAGACGAACTGGTTATTTAGCATTCATCTTGATTTGCTTGCACAGACTATGTCCTGTCTTTATTGAGCAATTGTGCTGATTTGTTTCCGGGACTGTTATATGAAAATGAGCATTTATTCTGCATTCATCCTCATTTGCCTGTGGATCTTTACATCCCTTCGCATTAATCATTTGTTCACCCTGAACTTTTCATTGCATTTCCCTGTCACCTTCAAAACAGCAAAAGGTCAGCTGTTGTTTCTGTTACAGTAGATCTGTTGTGCTAGGGCAGGGGTCCCAAGCAGCCCATGGGGGTCGTTTAACCGGCCCACGAGTCGCCCCCGAACTGAGCCGTCCGCTCGGCAAGGCCCCACACACTGCGCTAAACCAGTGCAGTGCGGCATGGGACTCGCTTCCGCAGCACCAGAAATCGCGTCTGCGCTGACGCCAGAAATCACATCTGCATAGAAGCAGATGCCAGAAATCGCGGGTGCACGTGCAATCTGGCGCATGGTGGGATCTCTGCTGGAGTGAACCGGCCCAGGTGAGGTAAACCTTGCCGACCCCTGTGCTAGAGCAACAAACCTGAGGTTTCAGTACGGATTGAATCCCTACTGCAAAATAATGACAGCCAGCAGGAACCCTTAGTCTTCCGCTTCTTCTTCTGGGCTACGCACTTATGGGAGACAACATACACACTCCCATTTTCCAATTTCATCTCAACAATGAATAGACTTCTCAGGACTCTCAGCAAGGAAGGAAGTAAAGTCTTGTCAGCGTAACCTCTGCTATCAGGACCTTTCTATGTAAAACGTAATTATGGACATTTGTTATAGTGATGGTGTGCAAACATGCCCCTCCTCAGAAGAGAAAGCCCCAAGGCAGTTCCAGATGCCAACCTATGAAGCATCCCTAGAAAATGATTTATTTTTCCTATGGAACACTGGGATTTGGGGGCAGGGGAAGACAGCAGAATTAGTTATAAAGTGTTTTTAGATATGCTGTAAGCTGCCCAGAGTGGCTGGGGAAGCCAAGCCAGATGGGTGGGGTATAAAACAATAACAATAATAAATTTTATTTTATTTTATTATTCAATTCTATTTTTTATTTTATTATTCAATTCTATTTTTTATTTTTACAAAGGAAACATTCCATAATAAGCAAAGCAGAAACAACACAGTTTGGAAAGGATGGAAGGAAGGGTGGATATGTCCTTTGAAGTGAACTATAAAAGAACCGTTTGTGATTTCATTTTGTCTTTTGGGGCAAGATTTCTCTGCACAGATAGGGTGCAGAGTATAGTGGGCACCACACTACAAAGCTGGGATGGTTTTAAGGCAGGGAGCCAGATCAGTGATTTTATACACACACATTCAAGCTGTCTCAGAACAGCCATGGAATTTCGTTGCCTGCCGATTAATAGGTGCAAAAGAGACATTTCTGTTACGTGAAAGATGTCATTTCCAAACGTGTAAAAGACGAAACATGCAGTTCAGATAGAAAGCATCTGCTCACAGGTGAACAAAGAACAGCACAGGAAGTTTGGATGAAACTGTACATCCACCTCCCTTCATGACCTCCAATCCCTTTACGAGGACCATACAGGCACATTTAAAGTTGCATTTCTGTCTTTCATTGATGGGCACTAACAGCAGGAGACACACCTTAGGGGAGTTGGCGCATCTCTCAAGCAGTTACTTAGTTTCCCCACTTTCCATGCTGTGAGGAAACTAGCTATGAAAACAAGGATGATGAGCTGATGATATTCAGAGGTCAGAAATGGCACCGGAAGCAAGATGGAGAACCATTGTCCGCGTTATGAAAAGAGACAGCATGACAGAGCAAGGAGGTTGTTAAGCATACAGGAGCTCAATGACCCTTTTCAAACCTGAAAACAGAAACAGCCACTTCTAATGGTGCTTGAAAGCGCCACAAAGCTTTCCAAGTGATGGTAGCCTTAAACCACTCACTATTTCTGTGTCTAGCCTACTTTATAGAATTGCTGCAAGACTAAAATGCTTTTCTGAACTCCGTGAAAAATGATCTAAGAGTAGGACAACAGGCAATGCTGTAAAAAAAAACAAAAAACTACAGGCAGCTGATTTCAAGTTAAATACTAGAAGGAAACCTGCTAACCGTAACATCCGCAGCCAGAAAACACCTTTATTAGCATGCATTAACTAACAAGTTGCTCAGTAATCAAACAACCTGGAAAGTGAGGCTATGGGGTTTCTTTTTTTGGAGCTTTTCAATTAAACACTAGACAGGCATCTGTCAGGAACTCTTTAGGTCTATGACAGTCTTCATGAAGAAACCAGACTAGACTATGTAACTCTCTGTAGAAGCTTCTACTTTGTCAACATAATGTTGGATTAGTCCCCTCTGTGCCAACATTTTAGCACATCCAGCACTTCACTCTAGCAAGTGTAATCTATGTGGAGAAGTAGATTGCTACTGGCAGATTAACTATCTGTCAACCTAGTCTGGATGCACAGAATACTGCAGCGTCAATGGAGGGTGGGGGAAAGAGACAGCTTTCAGCAACTCCTGAACGCCAAACCTAAGGGTAGCCAACAGTCCCTTCCAGATGTAATTCCCATCATCCCTGACCATTGAACATGCTGACCAGGGCGGATGGGACTCCAGCAACTGCTAGAGAGCATCACGTTGGCTACCCCTATGTGCATTAGACATTCTTTATCCACAACTGCACGCTCTCTTTATTCTATAATCGGAACTATGGTAGCAAACAGGTCGGAGGCAATGCACTTTGGGTATGCATATAGACAGTACTCAGTAAGATAATTCGTCAACTTTATGTTCATTTAGTGTATTCCCGGTCTTTTGCTGTAGTGAAAAAACAAAAAAATGGAACAGAACAAAATACTAGTGGAGAAAGACATTTTGGAAAGCGCAGCATGCACTCCAGGTACCATCTCTCTCAACTGCTCTGCTTACAAATGGCCCAGTGCTAACTTAGCAAAGTGGCAGCATGTGGAAGTGTGTTGTGCTACACATTCATGTCAGAAGTCAAGTTATCTTGTTTCTCCCAACAGCGTACTGCCCAAGAACTTTTAAGACCACCAGGTTATTTGTTTAAAGGGGAAAGACCCCTCTCAAGAGAGACAGAAATAAACACTGGCTCAAACCAAAGGCCAACCCATAGTGTGAAATAGCAGGTGGCAATCCAATTCCCAAGACAAGGTGCACAGTACTCAAAAGGGCAGCCAAGTTATTTTGTTAGAAAAGTCTCAAAAGCAACCTCCACACACTTCCTGACAGTGAAAATTAGTTAACAAATACTAACAATTTCATGACGCCAAAAATCAGCTGCCTTTCAGCAGCCACCTCACTCAGCACAACTCCAACAAAGACCACTTATCACTCTCTGAGTACTTACTAGTGCCATTTTATGAAATTCATGAAATAAATTTGTTTGTTTGCGGACCAGGGCTAAATCCATTTGAAATTAATTTTATTCCACCCAATGCATTTTCTTATTTGCATTTTCATTGTCAACTATCTCTGCTGTTTGCATTTCGCTCGTTTCACATTTCTGCACAAAGAGAACATTCCAGTTCTTGCCTTCTACAGCATATGAACATTTTACCTGGCTTGGTAATATTTATTTAAAATAGAGGGCAGGGGATATACCAGAGTTTGTGAATTCAAGCTACAAGTTTGCATCCAAAATGTCAGTTCTGTAAAACACAGGTTTCTGTTTGCTATGTGTGCGTGAATGGCAGCAAAACTATTACAAGATCAAAAGTAGCCATTATCGCATGGTCTCATTGAGTGCAAGGCGAGAAAAGCATTTTGTGTGAACACAATGTTGTAGTGCACACAACTCAGAGGAAGGTACCACAAGTCTTAAACTAGGAATACAGAAAATCAGAATTCTCTAACACCGCCTCCATACAATATGCAGTTCAATCAAAAAACACAAATAACAAGCTGCTTTTTATGAGAATGGACTCTCCAAATGGACAAAAACAATGTATAATTTGTTAAAAGATTGAAACTTCAGGCTTCCACCATGCAACTGGTTCCCTGATGCAGGGCTGAGGAGTATGTGGAGGCCACCAGATGTTGTTGGGATTACAATTTTCATCATCCCTGGCCACTGGCAATGCTGCTTGGGGCTGATGAAAATTCGAGTCCAACAACACCTGGAAGGCACTAGGACTGCCCTAATGCAAGGGGTGGGCAGGCTATGGAGAAAGGCAATATAATAATAATAATAATAATAATAATAATAATAATAATAATAATAATAATAATGATAGTCTTTCTGCAACTTATGCATAACATGGAAAGGTTCCAGAACAGAGACAACAGGAATGACCAGATGAATAATCTTTCAGCTGGTGGTGTGCTTCTGAAAAACACTTGACTTCTGCAACATGTGGGGTGAAAGAAAAGTGATCTAACCACCTAAACTGGATTAAAAAATATTTCCCGGGCACTAACCAACATCAGTAAAGAATGAATCGTATTATATTTTCCTGTTAAATAGTTGTAGTGTTGACTGGAAAAGACTTGCAGACAATCACTCTCCTCTAGCAGGAGATAGCACTGCAAATGTATCTCACTTTGACAACTGAATCCAAACAGCTTTGGGGGCTGCACCCAGATTCAAACTAACCTCTTCTGAACTCCACCCCCCCCCCACTATTGACAAACATAAAATCTTACCTTATAGCACACTGTGGCAGAATCCATAGTGTCCAAGAGTGATGTGGAATCCCGTAATCAAGGAGTTTCTTTAGAGCTGTAAGATCTCTCTTATTTTGAGAAAGAAGGAAACTGGCACCTGCAACAAAATGAATATAACAGTAGAAATAAATGGGACACATAAAGTATACATGACTGTATCTAGCATATGAGAGAGCAGGAGGGGAAAGGAGGGCAAAATTGGAGAAGATGGGAAGAAATGGACACACACTATACTGCTAAAATTCCGATGGGGTTTTTCTAGAATATTTTCCCTAGTTTTGCAAACAATAATTCTGGAAGCAATTGTCCTTCCCCTCCTCCACTTGCTTGCTAGCCAACCAATCAGCAGTTGTGCTTTCCAGCAACCCTGGGGTGGGAAACCTGTGGCTCTCCAGATGTTCTTGGACTACTACAACTCCCATAATTCCCCGCCCATTGGTCATACTGGTTGACGGCTGATGGGAGATGAAGTCCAACAACAACTAGAGGCCACAAGTTCCACTGCCCTGCAGGAACCTATCTGAAAGCTAATGCAGCAAGCCAAGAATTTGTTAGGATGTTGCTGAGGATTGGGTTGGGAAGTCTGAAAAAATTACTGAGAGATAAAATATTTATGGTGTACTGTTAAACTGAAAATGCGTGTGCATGTGTGTGTGGAACTTATCTTAAAGCTGTGTGAAACCATACTCCATCCTCTGTTTGCAACCCCAAACTACAGCACACAGTTATATAATAGCTACACACACAGCTATCCCCATCTCTGTCTTTTGCATCAAGTGGACAAGCAGGGAACTAGGATGCAATTGCCATTTGCCAATGGTCTGCTCTTTATGGGGAAATTTTTACTCACTACAAACGAGTGGGAAATTATACAAGTGATCTCATAAACACTGGTGGAATGCTGGTGTAACAAGGAGAATTATATTAAGCATATAATGCCCTTTCTGAAAATGAAAATAAATGTTTCGTTAATTAAGAAAAAGACAAAAGACAAAAACACTGTTGTAGAAATATACAGCAGCAGCTGCAACCTTCACTTCTATAGTGCCTAGCCCATACACCGATCTTATTGGAGTAAGGCACAGCAGTTACTTTTGCATTACCCATTGTTATACACAATCCCCACCCAAAATACAACCTGGGTGCCAGATGTGTGCACAGAAAAACGTTTACACGCAGAGTGTGTGTGCTAGCTTGGAAGGAGGTGAGTTTGGAATCTGGTGCTTAAAATGCCATGTTGAATTAAAAGAAGAGTTAACATATACTGAAAGTAAGAAGACTCCACACCCCACTTCCAAGCATTTGTCAACCAAGTCCCATGAAACTCACAACAGCTTATTGTTGCCCTATCTTGCTGCTGCTCCCCCCAGATCATTCGCACTACCAATAACAGATTTATTAAAGTGAAGTTTTAATTGCAAATAAAAAAGAATCCCAACTGATTCTTCAATACACAGCTATGAATTTTTGAAGGACCTATTGCCACATAGACACAGCAGAAACTTCCTCCATATAGCAAAATTTATAACTATAGTTTTATTTCCAGATTGTATCCAAAACTAGCCTTTCCGAGCAAACTACTATTTTTCTTTAAATGGTAGGAACCATGCACAACTGAAATTGACACTGCTCAGCTGAAAGCAATATCCATGTTTTTAAAATCCGACACTTCCACACTTCTGAAGTGTCTTGAATTTGCTCCTGGTTGTTTTTTGTTTTTGTAAAACATTTTTGTTCCAATATACAAATCAAATCAGCAACCTTTTATATTCCATAAAATTTAATTTTAAAAGTGAATGTCGAAGATCATCTACCCTTCTGACAATAAAGGGTTGCAGCTCTTGTTTGTGAAAATCTCAAACTTGGGAAGACTGTGCTTTGTAGTCCACTGAATTTGTTAAAATTCATAGCCTGCCTTGCAATGAAAAGTGCCCAAAGCAACTAACAACAATAAAATCCACAATGGAAAATAAACCTTTGCTATTCAGCTAAATGCCTATATCATTAAACATTTCCCAGCGTCCAGGGCATATTTAAATGATAAAGAAAATCCAGTGGCTTACTAAGATTATAGAATATTACAAAATCTTAGATTGGCAGCCTTAAGATTTATTTGTAGTAAGTAAACATGCCTACAAAACTTTTGTTTCCTTTTATAAGGAAGACAGTTCACCAGGGAAGTTGCAATAGATTAGCTGTAAAAGACCAGTATCAGTCCACATTACTAGTACAGTATTCCATATTACAGGTATTTGCAGGTGATAGGAGGGAATTTCGCCACCCACCCAAAAGCCAGGTGTCCAGTTTCTATACACCAGGCAGAGCTGATACAGCTCTAAGGTACATGTAACATTTCAGAGAGGTTTAAAAAAATTCTGAAACAAAACCCTACTTTTGCAAGTTCTTCTGACTACCAATCTTACAAGTCCTTCTTCACTCCGGTTTCTGTGAATGCTTTTGCGCTCAAAGGAAGTGTGCCTGTGTGCTCTCATATTGTTTCCGGAGAAACAATGAGGAATCCAAAACATGTTAGCACCCAGTTAAAAACCCTCAAGGGATTAATCACCTTAAAAATTCAGAGCGACTGGCTTCTCCTTGGGTGCTACAATGTTTCTTTCTGCAAGGCGCAATCTGTTGCAATAGAAGGGGGCAAGGAGGTGGTATTCCCCTGACCCTTCCTCCAAAAATGCATGTGTGTCCTTTGGGTGGTGGGGAGGGGGGCTAAATTAATTCCTTTAGCTTCTTAGTCCAACTTTGTTTTACAGTGGAATTCTGAATTTCACTGGAATTTATTAGACTGAACTACCACAACTATCTTTAATGTTTAAGCTCCCCCTTCCCCCCAAAACCCAATGCTTCTGTCTGCACAAACACAAAAATCCATCACTGCACATCACTGCAAATTTGAGGGAATGGTAAGAAGACATTTAAAGTTAAGAACATTGGAACATACGGCAGTCTTTCCCAACGCTACCTGGAGATGCCAGCGATCGAACCTGAGGCCTTCTGCATGCAAAGCAGATGTTCTACCACTGAGCAACTGCCATTTCTCTATGCCACGTTCCCCTTGCTTTTAAGATTAAAAAAATTATTTATAATAGTTTTTTGTGATGCTTCTCCAACTTCCACAATATCCTAGGAATGCTCCCCCACCCCCCATTCCACCTAGGACCACAACTTTCAAGTAGCTCTTATTGCCAAATGGCAACTATACTCATTAAAATTCATTAAAGACACCTAGATTGTTTCTTTCATTTTCTTTCGAAGGGGTTTCCGAGCTCCCCGACAATCCGCACCAGCTCCAGCATTGTCAGTTAAGTTCCAAAAGGAGAGGCATCAGGGTCCAACCCCACCAAGACGCTGCACTCTCTGGCCCCCAAACCCCCAGACCCAGACCTGTAAGAGGAAGGCTGCCCTTGCTCAGTGGCAAAGGAAAACCGGTGAAAATAAATAATAATAATAAATCTCACATTTTTCCAGGACTGAAGGCCAGCAGGGCAAGACTCTGGGGCAGACCCTGATTCAAACCCAGCCTGGCCCAGGCCACAAGGAAACCGCCTCCTGAAACTGCTCAGATCCCGACATGGGCCCAGCAGATAACAGGGAGGTCCCTCAGTCTGGCCTGCTTTGAGTAGCCAGTTGTCTACATAGGTGTATATAATACACCGTATATACACCCCGCTGTTACGTGGGGCAGAATGGACGGGCGGGCACACAGAGGCTGATCGGGATCCTTTAGCTACTCCTCGCAACGCACTTCGAAAGTTGCTTACACTGCGCCTTATCCCACGGGCCAAATGCACTTCTGTGGGGTCCGGAGTGAGTGGCGGCGTTGAGGTGGGGGGGGGGGGAGAAGTCGCACCATTATAACCATGCCCACCATTCCTCCTCTCCCCCAACCCCCCCAAAAAACCCCCACATCCTCTCCTCTCCCCCCCCCCATGGCCTGCCTCGGAGTAGTTGCAAGGGCTAGAGGGCTGCGCACTCCGCCTCTCGCTCCCCATTTTTTCTTCCTGCCCGCTCAAAGTTGCAGGCGCGGGGCTCCCACCAGCCACTTGGCCCTGCGCTCTGTGGACGGGGCGGAGTGTGCATGCCCGCGCGTGGATGCGAGAAGAACTCGCGCGGGGGGGGACGGGAGGGAGGTGGGGGTCCCCGACCTCCCCCCTAATCTCTCTCTCCCCCCCTCCCCTCCCTCAGCTACATTCCTCCTCCTGCTTCTCCACCCGGTAGCATGCATCTGCAACGTCACGCCCCCACCCCCTCTGCCCCCCCAACTTCCTCCCATCCCCGCCTGCTCACCTGCGCCCCCCACACCCGCTGCGCCCCCTTCACGCACCCCCCCCTCTTGAATTTGGGGCTCCCCGGTGTTTTTCCTCGCACGGCCGTCGGAAGCTGCTCGCAGACCCCCCTCAGCAACCTACCTGCACAGCTCAACCAGCCTTGAAGTGGAGGGGTGGGTGGGAAGTCTTCCGCCCTCCTCCGTTCTCATTGGCCGCGAGAAGGACCTGGGCGGGTGTGGTTGGAGGAAGGAGCGTCAGTCAGGGGCGGAGGGGTGGGGCTGGAGGACGGGATTGATGCTGATACCTCGGGTTTTTTTATCCCTCCCTTTGCTTGTGTTTCCCGGAGATGTTGGGAAGGGAAGGGGAGAGATGTAGAAATTTGGGGGGGCGCTTCATCCTCTTCCTCCCCACATTATACCACATCCCCCCCACATGCACACTATACCACAGTTATTTGCATCTGCCCCCCAATTCTCCTCTTGAGAGCAGCTGGAGGAGCCCACACTGAATGCAACAGTCCACACACAGGAGGAATTCCAATAGGCGAAGCCTGTGCAACTATTCTGTCAGATAGGCGGGGGGGGGGGGAGGATCGGAGGCAGGAAAGAGGGCGGCGTATATTGCCCCTGAAGAAAACAAAATAATAATAATAATGTCCCTTAAGGCTGTTATGGGGTCCCCTTGTTTGGGGCTCTGCAATTAAAGGCCTCCCGGAAACAAAACCCCCCAAAAATTAAAAGCTCCACTGGAGAAATGTTGCATATTCCGTCACTGCGCTCCAGCTGGGCCCAAAGGGAGGAAGTGGAGAGGAATGGGGTTTGGGTGCGATTTGCAACTAAAGCTCGGGGGTCTTCTCCAACCTCTTAAGGAGAAGGCATTTTGGGTGGGAGAGGCGAGCAGAAAGATTTATGATGGGTGTATGTCTCGCTGGCAAGGATCCTAGCTTTGGTTTGGCCTGCCTTGAGTGTATGTCCCATAAAATAAAATAAAAAGCTGGAAAGGTGATGGATATTACTTTTGTTATTATTATGTTTGTCTTTTAATCAGCTTACACTTGGTTTTTTTAAAGAAAACTGTTGCTAGGTGATCTGCAAGCCAACGAGGATATGTAAAGACTGTCAGCTTTCTCAAGGTGTGTACCCAAGGCATAAAGAAAGAAAGAAATGTTTGAGGCACAGTGTTCAATGTTCTCTTGTACAATATTTTTTTTATAAAAAAGAAGATTTAAAATGCAATGTGTTGACTTGTCATCCACACAAGATTTTAATTTAAATCTCAGAACGTGCAAGTTCACCTGATCTGAAAGCAGCATGTATGCATGTAGATTCACAGTGAGTAGAGCTCAAAGCTGGAACAGAAAGAGCCACAGAAACCTTATTGTAGATAGAAGGCAAGTAGTTCAACAGTTCGTTTCTCCCATTGCTTGAAATCAGATTATTTGGAGGGGGAGTGTAGCACAGCTTTATAAAATAAAGCCACAAAATTTGCTAGCCTCCAAAAATATATATGCACCTGCTAAGGAACCAGAGGTCTGCATTGCCATCTTGGCTGCAAAGGATGGAAAGTCTCCTCTTCTGCATCCACAATGGACACTCGGACCATTAACTTTTTAGCAACTTACTTTTAAAAAATTGCCTTCTAGTAGAAAAAAAATTATTTTCTCTGCAGCTAGCACAGAGACCAAGCAGGCTCCCAAAGGAGGAATCCATCCTTCTATCAGCTCATGCTCCATCTTTCCTCTACCATGTGCATGGAATTCTTGGTCACCTATGCTTACCAAGTGAGTTGTTCAATGCAAAGCTAGGATGAATGAACATCTGCCAAAGTATAGCAGATTCATAAGTAGACACCTGTTTCAGAATAGGGAGTTAATTCAGTCACTAAATTGAGATGGTTTCTTATTATTGTGTTTAACATAGCTACCTAGCAACACAGAGTTCCTGTGTGAACACCATACATTTAAAGCACACACCCTCAAAGAATCCTGGGAGCAGTAGTTTGATAAGGGTGCTCAGAATTGTAGCTTTTTGAGAGGTAAACTGCAGTTCTCAGTATTCTTTCGGGGAAGCAATGTGCCTTAAATATTATTGAAATACTGTACTGAGGAGTGTTGCTTGGTACTTTCAAGACTTGGGGCAAACGTCAGTGACATAAAATTACCTCTGGGCAAATTAGGGTGGTATGTAGGTGGCTTGGTCATGCCTACAGAATAGAAGATGGCAGGATCCCCAAGGACTTGCTCTATGGCAGCCTTTCTCAACTTGTGGGTCCCCAGATGCTGTTAGACTACAACTCCCATCACCCCTAGCTAGCAAGGCCAGAGCTCAGGGATGATGGGAGTTGTAGTCCAACAACATCTGGGGACCCACAGGTTGAGAACCGCTGCTCTGTGGGGAGCTGGCTTCAGGCACCAGGCCTGTTGGGCAGACCAACTCTGCGCTACAAAGATGTCTGCAAACTTGACATGAAAGCTAGCAACATCAACCCTGCTGTGCAGGAATATCTTGCAAACAATTGCAGTTACCAGGGGAGGAATGACTACTAGGTGTTACGCAAAGAGAATAAATGTGATGGTGCATCTGCAGCACCACAATCAGACGCATTCATCTACCCTAGCTGCAACAAAGCATGTCTCACCCATATCAGTCTCTACAGCCACAGCAGACATTATAATCTTCCAACAGGTCAGCCCCAAAGGCGCACTCCTCCATTGTCTCTCAAGACAGACAGATGCCAACCAACCAACTTCCTGGGTGGGATGTCACTAGCTGCGGTTTGTAGTGTGCCCAGTCACTGTATAAGCAAAGTTGTTTTTTTTTAAGTGGTTTATCATGCGTTTATCAGAAGGAACAGGAGATCTCAGAAGAAGCACAAAAGACCCATGTCTCAAGCCCCATGGACCAATCTTAACAAAGATCCTAGTTACAGAGGATAAGTTCTTACCTTTTCCTTTGGGGCATTAGATATTCTCTTGCTGAAGGTTCCCATTAAATAGACTCTTCACAAAGCAACTCCTGCAGAAACAGCAATGGATTTAGGGCTAACTACAAACTGAAGTCCTCTGGCTATAGAAGATAATGAAGTTAAAGCTGGAAGACCTAGGGGGGAAACATGCTTTCACATCTTCTAATTTAAAGGCTTCCTGTGAAAAGTGGTGGCCACAGACCTTGGCTGTGTACATACCATAACTTGATTTTAATCTGTTCTAAATAATCTCGATCCAGCTCTGTTAGTGGAGGCTCAGGTAGCCTCAGTGGCTAGAAGTGCCTTTTACCAACTGCAAGTACCGTAGTTCAACAGCTATGGCCACTCCTGGACCAGGAGAGTTTGACCACAGTACAGTGGTACCTCAGGTTAAGTACTTAATTCCTTCCAGAGGTCCGTTCTTAACCTGAAACTGTTATTAACCTGAAGCACCACTTTAGCTAATGGGGCCTCCTGCTGCTGCCGTGCCGCCAGAGCATGATTTCTGTTCTCATCCTGAAGCAAAGTTCTTAACCTGAGGTAATATTTATGGGTTAGCGGAAGCTGTAACCTGAAGCGTATGTAACCTGAAGCGTATGTAACCCGAGGTACCACTGTAGTTCATGCACTGGTTATTTAAAGGTTGGATTACTGCAATGCGCTCTATGTGGGGCTTCCTTTGTGCCTGACCTAGAAGCTGCAGTTAGTGCAGAATGCTGCAGCACGATTGCTGACAGGAGTAAGGCCTTTTCAGCACATACTGTAACACCTGTGCTCAGGGGACTGCACTGGTTGCCAGTTTGCTATTGGGCAGAGTTCAAGGTGTTTCTATTAGCATACAAAGACCTTAACAACTTGGGACCTGTTTACCTACGATATTGCCTTACCACAGATGTGCCAGATGTTCCGCTTTGATCAGTGGAACTGTCACTTTTTCAAGTGTCACATAATATACACACCGCATCTGTAAGAACTCGTTTAGATTGGCAACACCAACACATCAGAAGTCCCTGCCTTCCACCCTGAGACCCCTGGGTATGGGGCGGTATATAAATTCAATAAATAATAATAATAATAATATTGATACCAGATAGGTGCTTTCGCTGTATTCCTTTCAGTGCCTGCTGAAGACATTCTTATTTACATAAGCCTAATCAGTTGTTCGGAGTTGTAATCTGTTTTTAGTCTGTTTTATTGTGGTTTTATCTTCTTCACGTTTTACATTGCAGTGGGAAATTTTTAAGTGATAATTTTGTTATATTTTTTTGGAAACCGCTTTGAGTTTTTTCCTACAATCAACCGATACATACATTTTATGAAATGACAAACTTACATACATAAATGCCCTTTTAAAAACATAGATTCAGTACCAGTGGAGGCTTGCCCATGAGGGAAAATGGGGCACTGTCTCACCAACCTCAGTCTACCTCCAGCCAGCCTCACCTTCCTGCTTCATTACTTCCTGCCTCAGTCCAAGGAGTGGCTCTGTCTGCCATTGTCTCTGGCTCCACCTACTGTTGATCTCCCTGCCTTTCACCCTACCAGTTTCGATGGGCACCAACCACTACTGTTCACCGCTGCACTGCACCCATTTTGAACTATTATCTTTTCAATATAAGTACATTGGGTGGGTGATTCCCAACTAAAAGATTTGAAGCAGACCCATTGAAATTGACTGGAGCTACTTAAGCCTTTGATTTCAGTGGGTTTACTCTTAAGGATGACAACATTGTATTAAATAAATAAATAACCTTTTTATTTCCATTTATGACTCTTAAAAATATCCGTGGGATTTCAGGGAGATCAGTGAGGAGCAGAAGTGGCGAGAAAGGAGGTGCCCAAGGCTTCCAGCCTTTTCCCCTATATCTTTGGCAAGGGGGAGTATAAAAGGGCACAACCAATTTAAGTTGCCTCACTGCCCGCCACCTTATTTCCAATGAGGCAACTAAGTAGGTTATGAAAGGGCAGCAAACTGCTAGCCGTTCAACTGATCGTTATTGGTATTTCTTATTGTGAGGGTTTTGCCATGTTTTCTGCCTCAGATGCCAAAATAACTTGACCAGCCTTGGGTACTGTTCACCTTGTCTCAATGACAGGAACTCCATTAGCTCCTCTGCCTCAGGAAGCAAAATGTGTTTGGCCAGCTCTGGCGCTTTCTGAAATCATTCGCTTTAGCCTGGTGTGCAACAGGCCCAACCCTGAAATCCTGAGAATTTGCCTTTTCTTTCCAATTCTCTCAGAATTTCACTAAGGATTTGATCAGGGCCTGTGGTAAATAGGAGGGTAAAGTCACTGACTTTATGTTCCACATCATTACAGTGGTACCTCGGGTTACAGACACTTCAGGTTACATACGCTTCAGGTTACAGACTCTGCTAACCCAGAAATAGTACCTCAGGTTGAGAACTTTGCTTCAGGATGAGAACAGAAGCGGCAACAGGAGGCCCCATTAGTTAAAGTGGTACCTCAGGTTAAGAACATTTTCAGGTTAAGAACGGACCTCCGGAACGAATTAAGTTCTTAACCTGAGGTACCACTGTATCGGTCTGATTATTTTCTTTCTCAGAGAGATTGGCGACATTTCTCTAGAGAAGGTGAAGAACAAAGGTGAGAGACAGGAGGCAGAGCGGCCTATAGAGCAGAGGTGGGGAACCTCTGGTCCAGGGGCCAAATGTGGCCCCTCGAGACCTTTCCATCTGGTGCAGTGGTGGCTGGTCCATTAGGGAGAATGGGGCACTGCCCCACTAACCTCAGTCTGCCTTCAGCCAGACCCCAACCCAGATTAGCAAGGCGGCACTGCTTGTCAGCTTCCTCCTCCTCCTTAATCTTAGCATTGCCCTTATAGAACTCAGCAAGGAGGATGGGGACAAAACTGGAATTAAGATGGCTCTGGTAATTACTGGCTCTGGCTCCACCTACTGTGTGTCTCCCCAATTTCTGCCCTACCAGTCCCAATGGGCACCAGCCACCATTAATCTGGCCCTCAGAACTTGCCCCAGACTTCACCCACTCTCTCTATTGTATTTATGGCTGAATCCCATCCATTCATGATTTTATTATTTGTACCCTGCCCATCTGACTGGGTTGCCCCAGCCACTCGGGGCAGCTTCCAACACATATAAAACATCAGACATTAAAAACTTCCCTATACAGGGCTGTCTTCTGAAAGTTGTATAATTATTTATCTCTTTGACATCTCATGGGAGGGCGTTCCACAGGGAGGGGGCCACTACTAGGAAAGCCCTCTACCTGGTTCCCTGTAACTTTACTTCTCGCAGTGAAGGAACCACCAGAAGGCCCTCGGAGCTGGACCTCAGTGACCGGGCTGAATGATGGCGGGGGAGATGTTCCTTCGGGTATACAGGGCCAAGGCAGTTTAGGGCTTTAAAGGTTAGCACCAACACTTTGAATTGTGCTCAGAAATGTACTGGGAGCCAAGAGAGATATTTTAGGACCAGAGTTACCGGTATATGGTCCCAGTGGCCATTCCCAGTGACCAATCTAGCTGGCACATTCTGGATTAATTGTAGTTTCTGAGTCACCTTCAAACGTAGCCCCACATAGAGTGCATTGCGATAGTCTAAGCGGAAGGTAACCAGAGCATGTACCACTCTGTTGAGACAGTGCACAAGCTGCTGTTTACTGACATCATGCAGGATTATTTGGAGGCTCCAACCCTTTTGTAGCCATTTCTTAATGAATTACTATTCCAGGTCTATAATGTGTAACAAGGAAGAAAGCAGCAAGAATGTGAAGTGCTTTTCAGATAGAGTGGCCATATGTGCTACCTCTGAACTCAGAAGCAATGCTTAATGAAAGTTTAAAATTAAGGCTTCTGCATAGAGCACCTGGGCAATAGCATAACTCTGCTTATTTAGGGAATTGGGAGATGGCAACTGTGCTGTTCACATATGGCCCCCATAATATTGCAGCAGAAGCATCATGAACACCTACAGAGAAATAGTACCTAAAATACAAGTCTGGGGCATACATGTGGTATTACAAGGTTGCTGGACATGCGTACTCCTCTTTCGCACTAGGCCCCATATCCGACAAACTAAAGTTCTCTGTGCACTTGGTAAAGGAATCTAACTGAAGGCTGAAGTCATTGGACTAGGCTAAATTAGCAGCAATGATTGAATATAGATGTTTTTGAAACATGAATTCAAACATGTATTGCAAAAAAAAGAACCAAGAATCCTCATTCAACAAGTAAACATTTTACATTTGAAAAAATAAAATGAGGCAGGGTGGGCTTTAGCTAACAAAAATTTCCTCTGGAAAACTTAATTGCTTGTTATTCATCCAATTGTCAATTTTGCTCCACTTTTTTTCAGCCAGTAAGCCAGTCTGCTAACCTTATTTTGTGATATGTGAAAGCACTCCCATCCCAGCAGTCATAGCAGATGATCTAATTAACAACTTATTTTCAAAATATAACCACTCATTAAATGGAAAATGTAACAGATGACCTCACATTTTTAAAAGTATTTCTCAAAAGATCAACTTCTGAATAGCCATTGTAACATTCTTCACGCCTACTTCTAAAACAAAACTAACTGCAATGTTCTGTGCATGTCTAACTGAATCCTATTGAGTTAAATGGGACCTACCCCAGGGTAAGAGGGTATCGAATTGGAGTCTTAAAACATTTTAAAAATGAGCACAGTAAAGTACAAGCGGAGCTTACAACAAAAAGTTGCAGTGTGGAGAATTTTGGGTTCCTACCACTTTGTTCCTCCTCAGTCTATCTCCTACCGTGCGCCTAATGAGCATGTTCTGTCCTTACTGGGCTGCTGTTAGGTCATCCCTTTATTTGGTTTTTCTTGAAGCTGCTTCTTTTTTAACCTTGCAAACCTTGGGGTCCCCCCAAACCTGCTAATACACCTTCCTCTTTTGTATGGATGGTGCTGCTTTGGCTACATAAGGACCATTGCCGTCTGCCTGACTCCTGCAGGTCTGTTCAGGAATTGAGCTCATTAATTACAAATACAACAAAGGCCCTCGAAAATATATGCTGAAGCCTTTAAAAGATGTGGAAACTGATCACAATACATTTCTGTGAAATTTAAACCATTTTATTGTGCATAATTTGCTCTTTAAAACTGTAAGGTTATCATACACTTTCTTGATGGTCACTGCACAAAGGCCATCCAACCTTTGTTGCAGGAGTGCTACAAAGGAGGAAAATTTTGGCTTCTTTAACACAGCCTAGCATCCTTCCTCACAGAAATAGCCTCCTGGGGTCTAAATTCCTACAAGACATCGGAAGTACTCAAACTTACAGGATTAAAAAAAAAAAAACCCAAACAAAAAACAAAAAGGAGACAGATAATTGCACAATATTTTTTTTTGCATCTGTTCATTCAGACAACACTTTACAAAATAGTTTTGAAGGGGATACTGCCGCAAACAGGTGGGGGGTGCACCACCAGTGTAAGGTTTTGATTGGATTAAGGCTTCCATTGTCTTCTTGGCATTCTGTTGTTGTGGATATATTTCATTGCATTCTTTCAACACTGCAAATCTACACACTTATTTTCTCTAGGAGTTTACAACTGCGATAGCATTTTTATATTCCCAACTGCCAGGTGCAATTGCAAGGAGCACCTGACAAGCAACCAACATCCTGTTATGGATTTGTGTTGCCTACAAATACCAGCAAATGATGTTGTAGAAGTTAGTTTGGTAACGTTAACTCCTGGGTGGAATACTAAAGTATTTTATGGAAGTCTCTATCCTGGCAGATTGACAAATCTAAAAGCAGGGACGCTGGGCTTTATATATTCTGTAATGTGTTTGTTCACAGGAGACACTGTTGTTTTTAAGGTCATTTACATTCTCTGGCATTTAAGTTACACTCTAATAGTATTCAGAAATGTCTTTAACACATTCCAGTCCTGTACTTCCACACTTGTCTCTGAAGAACGTGGAAATGGTCTCTGCTTACTGAAGAGGAAAGAGCCAAAACTAAGACACATTTCTGGGGAAGGACCAAGAAACTGCTTCATCAGTTACTTTCCCACATCTCTCAGCTCCCATATAGCAAATCTTTTTTCCATGATAGGTTTCTCAACAAAAAGGAGGTTTAAAAAAAAAGTCTTTCCTCCTCAAAGAATCATGTTTATAAAGATGAAAGAGCCAAAGAGTCAAAGAATGACCCAAAAATGCATTTCCATTAATTCTGTGTCAATTAAAATCTGATGAATGATGTGCCTGGGGTGTCGGTGGAGCATGAGAATGATGCTGTTTCTGTGGCAGGAGGAGAAGGGAAGAATCCAACAGTATCAGTCAGACACACATCCAAGCTCAGAATCCACCTTCTGAGGTTAAAATTCATCACTTTCTACTGCATGGAGCTGTGTGTCATCCGCGTCAGTCATGCTGCTTGCCTGGGACTCATCTGTGCCAACTTTTGAAAGAAAAACAAAATACACAAACAAATTAAGCCATTTCTAGAATTCTTGCACATTTCACAAAGTAGGGGCAAAATCTTGTATGAACAGACCATTCTATAGCAGACCTTAAATAGTATGTTCCAATCCAATTTATGGGATATATTATATTATTTTGTACACCACATATTATGTCTTTTTTTTACTTGCCAACCTGCCCTCCCCTTGCAAGGCTCAAGAGCACCATACAGTACCTCTCCATAAGCAAACTGCTCCTGCCTGAGATGTCCACAATTCAGTTTCCACACTCTCAGTCTCTATGTGGACATGGCCTGCACTACCTATAAAACTTTCAGTCAGTTTGTGATGCTAATAGCAGAAACAATTTAGCATTTAAGCCAAGCATTTAGTATTTAGTTGTTAAAGTATTTCATATACATTATCCAGTTGAGGCCATTCGTTCATTCATTCATTCATTTTTACATTTACAGCCCACTTTTCCTTAAAGTAGCTCAAGACACAATGTACACTGCTTGCCCTTTATTACACCCCTGTGACTTAGACTGAACAATAGTAATTGACTCCAAGGCTACCCAGTAAACTTCATGGCCGAGGGAGAATTTGAATCTGGGTCTCTCTGGTCCTAGTCCAAAACTCCATACATTACACCACAGTAAAAAAAAATCAACAAAACAAAACAGAAAACTCTGAGACTGCAAACATATTCTGGAGCTGACCCAACACAGCTTATATTCATCTGTGGCCTTATGTAACAGCTATAATTTGCACAAATACATCAATACTATGTATTTGTTTTAAATAACAGTGGCCGAGAGGAGGATGGCAGGAATAGCAAGGGTACTGTATGGAAGTAAGCAAAATGGCAGTTATGTACCAGGAATGTCAGCATGTCTGCTCCCCTTGAGACTCAAGCCTCCTCATTTGGTTTAGGCTTATTTATGCTCATTTATTTATTTTTTAAGTATCAATTTCCAATCATAAGAGCCACAAATTGCTTTTTAAAAAACCTGAATAAAAAGTTGGAAAATGGCATTTTAGACTCCATGTTGCATGAAGTAACAGCCATGCTAAGTGCTAGGACCGCTGCAATTACAACGCTTTCAAGTTATCCAAACGAGAAGCCTCTCCATTTGCCTCAAAGGGGGGGAAAAATCAAGAAGACCTGCCTGACTCATATGGGCAACATTCACTGATCTGCTCCTCTTGTGTTACAGGCTCTTCATCATCTGGAAGGTACCGCTTGTCAATGGCCTCTTTGATCTGGTTGTTGGCTCCTTTGGGATCCAAGTCCATTGCCCAGGAAAAGTTCATCAGTGCGAGATGGGTCTGCCCCAACTTTTTATAAACCTAGCGAAACAACAATCATCAACTCCAATGTAAGTCAATAAATTAAATGTTTGCAGCAATTGCTTGCCTCTACCAAACGGGAATATCTAGAGCTCTACATAAATGTCAGAGTTGCTATTGGAGGGTGATTTGTCCATCCAGGCAACAATGTTCAACCTGTTCTTTATGGGGTTGAACAAGTTTGCAGTTCTGAGATATTGCAGATGCAGCTCTGTCTTCCCAAGACTCAAGCTGGCCATGGAGTGCCTTCCACAACAGAACTCAAGCTGCATGCTAACTCCAACCCTTTCTGGAGAGAAACAACCATCCAACTATTTTAGGGACTCCACTTTGGATTTGAGTAGGGCTTACTCCTTAGCATTTTATTTTCCTGAAGACATCTCACAAGGCAGCAGATGTTTAGGATCAGTTTTCCTTCTCCTAGATGGCCTACCTTCCAGCTGCAATAACAGCTAACTGGGATCAGGTTGGAAATCAAGGATTCCACATTGTTCCACTGCTTCACAGTGTTTGTGTGTGTGGAGGGGGGTGTCAGTTTGGTCCCACTTGGCCAAGATGCCCTAGGTTCCCTGGCAGCACAGCTGTCAAAATTACAACTTCCCTTCAAACTTTGGAGGTGAAGAGAGGGTGGAGATTGGCACGCAATTGCCAGGATGGTCCACTCTGCAGCTTCAAAGTTGGCAGGAAGGATAGTCACTCATCGTATTTGCCTTATGGCACCCCTGTTGTTGAAGCCTGGTGCAGCATAATCTATGAGCACAAATCTGTATAGCAAAGCTCTTCCCATAATCATCAACAATTGCCTTGCTTTTCTTTGAATCAGAAAATGCAAGGGAACCCAGCTTACAGCTGTAATTCAGAAGGTTATTCTCAGGCTGGTTCTTACCTTTCCTATTAAGAAGTAAACAAGAGACTCTTTGGGAACAATTTGCTTCAGTTCTTCAAGTTCTTGTAAAGCATACTGAAATGACCAAAAAAGACCCCAAACCATTGAGCAGTTTTTTCTGAGAAATATGAACCATATAACAATATTAGCGTTGATACTTTTGGTCACGAAGAGTCGGACACGACTAAACAACTAAACAACAACAACCTTTGGTACAATACAAATAAATCTTTCTTCCGGCAATTCTAGTTAATTGTTTGACACATGTATTTTCTATGGGCTTAGAATTTGTAATATTATTATTTGCTAGAAAACACCAAGGCTTTTGGTTTCATGTGTACCTAGCCACCTGAAACACGCCCACAAGGGACCAGGGAATGCAGGAAATTAATAGATACTGAACAGAGGGGGGAAAGACAGATCTCTCCTCCCCAAAGCGGGATGACAGAAGTATAACAAGGTTCAAGAAATAAACAGCAACCAGGGCAAGAGAGCTGATATAATTACAACAAAAAGGAAGATGGGTTATATGAACAGCTGGGAGAGTTTTGAGGCACATGACTGTGTGAATGTCAAAGAATTTAGTGCCAGCTTATAGATGGTCAGCATATTTTGTTTAGAAGGATTAAATGATCCAGACTAATTCAATATATCCATTCTCCCTTTCTCCCAAACTAAGAATCATATTATACCTTAAACACTTGCTAAAAGCAGTATGACTGGGGAAGGAACCATTAGATAAAGCGAGATCTACTGATACTGTGGAACACAACTTGTATGAGGAGGCAATTAAATAAGAACAGACCCCAGAGCCCACAGAATTTATTAAAGAAAAAAACCCAACCAATTCATAGGAACTTGCTCCTAAATTAACATGTTTAGGATTGCCCTACAGGTGTTACGCAATGGCTGTAGAGTGTGTCCAAACTTTCAAAGGAAACACAAAAGGTTGCTGTCCAAGAAACTCAAAAGCGCAGTTCAACCTCATTGCAAATTGCTCACCTTATACTTCTCATTTGCAAATAATACTGAGGCTCTATGGAATTTGCAGAGGGGGTTCTTGGGATCAATATTAATAGCTTTGTTCAAAGTATCCAAAGCCTTTTCAGATTTCTTCAGGGCATGCTGAACCTGAAAAAGAAATGATTTATTTATTTGTTTTAGAAGGATAGTGCTTGCTCATTGTTGGATCTGCCAATGTCTATGTTCAGGCCAGGGACAGAATGAAGCATGGTTTACTTACAACTCCAATGTGGCACAACAAGACAGAGCTCTGAGGGTTGATATGAAGTGCTTTCTGGAAATGCATTTCTGCAAGGCTGAATTTCTCCTGTTTGTAGTAAATCATTCCCAACCCATACCTAGCAATTTTAAAACAAGACTGTATTAGGCACCAAGCTTGTATATTATTAGGAAGGACACTTTCTATTGGCTGAGAGTGTAAGTGCACAACATTAATTGAGTGGTTGACTTTGAGCAACACAGGTAAAATGAAAAAGATTTCATAATTCTAACAGCATCTACACAAGTATGTTAATATTCTGCTTTCCTATTTTGAAGCAAAGCCTTTATATGATTGTTTCAGCACCGTCTAGTTCAAATACACTCTCCCTGTTACAATCCAAGTTAAGTTTTTCTCTCCCCACCCTTTATAAGCCAATGAACAATGGCAGCTGCTCAGAACTGCTTTGACATGGGAAGAGTTCCATCCTATTACCAAGAATATAATATTTTGTAAGTCATTTTGTCAAATAAAATGTAGCACAGCAGCAACCCTCACATAAGTGGAGAGATATGGTTATATATTTTATAGTGCAGTGGCATCTAAGGTGTATTGCACAATGCGTAAGATTATGCTTCAAGCAACTGCTTGGAAGCCCCAAGGGAGGTGCAGTGCTGATACAGAGGTGTTCCCTGCTCTCTCCAACATCTCACATGGGAAATGTTTGTCAAAGCCGAACCCTTTTGAGCTTCCAAAGCTGGGTAGAGATAAAGATTGCTTGAGGATGCTCAGTTTTAAATATATATGGTGGTTTCATGCCAATTTATTATTATTATTATTATTATTATTATTATTATTATTATTATTGATGGTTTTATTGTTTAAGGCTTTTTACTTAAAAGTTTTGAGCTTTACACATTTGAGAATGTATAACGGGGGGAGAATGACATAATAAACTTTTCACGTGCTCCTGGCAGTGGTATGGAACCCCAACGATGCCACAGCCATTTTCAGAGGCAACTATGTCAGGACAGATGCATGTCAACTGGATGCAAGTCAGGGGTAGGTAAAGTTGGAGACAAAAAGAGGGATCCCAAAGAGACTGCAAGTAGACACCTAAAGTTTTTATTATTGGGGTTATTGTAACTCATACATTTTTTGCTTCTTCATTCTCTCCTTCTCCCACTCCTGGTTTTTAACTAATTAGAAATATTTCTTACCAGGCATTATAGTGCCGAGGATTCATTCTAATTGCATTCCTAAAGCAGGCTAATGCTTTCTCAAGTTCCTCTGTCAACACAAATTCATGCCCTAAGAGAGTGTAGGCGTAGGCATAATTTGGATCAACTTGTATAGCTCTCTGAAAGAACTTGATGGCAATGTCATGTTCCCGTTGCAAACTGAAGCAATTTCCTGCCGCACACCATGCCTGGAAGAAAGAAAAGCAAAATGGTAGAAGACGTACGATAGTATTTTTCTCCCGTTTTTTGAGGAGGTGATGCGGTAATGGAAAAGACAGAGTGCAACAAGTCTGGATTTAACAGTGCTCAAGTCCATGTTTACATGGCAACACCTTTGTGGATACTTGATTTTTTAAAAAATAATGTCAACCTCTCATTTGCTTTTTCCACAATCAAGAGGTGAATCAGAGACTGAAGTGTGTTTTTAAAAATGCCACAACAAAATGACCATGATGATACCTCTGGTGAATTTTTATCCATATCAGTTAAGTCTTTTGAAAGCACCGAAAGAGCAACATCTTTCTGCAAATGCCACAGTGTTGTTGAGTAGATTTCCATCCCTTCCACTCGGTAGTTTTCAATCCTTCTTACTTCAGAGAATATCCTCTCAGCCTACGAGAGAAATTAACACGTGGCATTTCAACAACGTGAATTAAAAGACTTTCTGCATGATCACATTTGGATGACAATTGTGTGTGCACAATTCATCCATATGGCTTCTCATCAGGGTTTTATTTCTTAGAATCACAGAGACCTTGGAGGTCTTTCTGCACAATGCAGGATGTAACCATGGTAGCATCCATTCTGCCTTGACCTCCACCTTCCAAGATATACTGTTGCAGATCTTACCTACATGTAGTTTCCCCTAATACTTAGCTGAAATCTTTCCATCCATTAGTCCTGCCCTCTGGAGCAAAAAATAACAAATTTGATCCATCTTCTGTGTGACAACCCTTCCATACATGCACAGAAGATGCTGCCTTCTCATATGTTAATACATGACCACAAGTTTAAATCTACACCAATAGATGGAGCATATAGGCTGCCCAGCACCAGAGAAGTCCTGTTAAGCCCGCTTGGGGAATGGTATGTAGGAGAGGTCCCACGAAAGGCACTAACTATGCAGAGGCCTCCTCAAACTAGGAACTGATGTTGCATAGTTCAAAGATGAGAGAGTAATCCAAATCTATGTTAAGTGATCTTGAAAATACAGTACATTGGCAGACATGCAGCACAGAATAGAAGCATTCCACATCATGCTCACCTGCATATATTCTGCAAGCTCAAAGTAAGCTCTTCCAATATGGCACAGTACCCAGCCCGTATTGTAGTGGTGAGAAGGCAAATGACTCAGTATATGAATTGCTTCTTTACAGTTGTAAGAACACAAGGCTAAATAACCTTTCCCCATGTCACGGAGAAGGCTCATCAAACCTTCTAGGAGAAAAATGCAATAAATACACAGGAGAACAAAGGAGATTAAGAAAGTACAAGCCTAAAAGCCCTATAGCTTCAAAAATGGAACATATTCTCAAGAAGCCAAAATGAGAAATAGAAAATAAATAAAATGCCAGTATGTGGTCTAATGAACAAGGTGCTGACTAGGACCTAGATTCAAATCCTGACTCTGAGCCAAAGTTACACATTACAAGAAACTGCTAACTGGATTATTCTATATGTCTACCAAAAACCTGGACATTATTCTAAGTGTATCAGAAAGGAAAATGGTTTTAAATGCACACTATTTCACCATGATTCTAACAGCATTTCCCCCCTTGCTTTTGTCTTATTCTCCACCCCCAGCCTTTGGGATGGCTTAACTACTACAAATGAATTCTTAGGAACAGTCCACACACCTGCTGCTGCTTTCTGTAACGTGAATGCCTGGATTTGTGGTGTTACGGAGGCAATCTTTCCTTCTGAAATGATGGACGAATCAAGTTTGGTGATTTCCAAACTGTCATTAATGTTTGGCTGTGTGATCCCTCCCTTATTGGTTTTACACTTTGTCTTTCGGTTTGCAATTTTGGGCGGAAACTTCATTTTTAACTTTTTACTATTTTCCTAAAAGAAAAGAACAAATATATTTAAGAACTTGTTACCCTGCAACCAAAACCAACAGCAAAGCATAATATTCAGGGACAGAAATCTAGATGTACTGTTCTTTCTGGAATTTGAATCACTAAACTGGAAGGGAGAAAAGGCAATCCAATCCAACCTCCTATCATATAGAAGAGCTCTTGATTGACCTGTCTGCTATCCAGAACACAGTGTGCAAGAATGAGGGAGCTGGAATCAAACTAAGCATCAGCACACAGGGGTTTGGAAGAAACTTAAGTCACGTTTTAAGTATGATGTCTCTGGACTAGTCTGCGATTTTGTGCAGTACATATATATATTACTGAATACAAGATACCAAAAATGACGACACATTTATATAGCAGTATTAATCAGGTGACCAATGGGGTCTGTGATGGCCACAACAGCTTTGCATCCAGTTCTATTATCGTGCCCTTTGCTCTCATCTCCACTGGGGAAAGCTGCACAAAAAGGAGTATTTGAGTTCAGTTCTGCATACCAAGCAGTTTTCACCCAATATGAGCTGCTCAACAAAGAAAAGAAATGCATGACTCTGAATAATGGTATAAAAACCCATGAGTTTAGGAATACTGGCAGAAAGTAGAACTGTTTGCAGAACATTTGCAAGTATGGCTTGAATACATGCTTTCTAGAAGCGATCTTCCCCATCAGGGAATAAGGGTAAAAATCCAAAACAACAGGTTAGCCAGCTATGACCAGGGATGGAGGAACAGATGGAGCAGCAGAAAAGGCCAGACATCTATGATCTTTATAACTGAATGGAAGTGTTCTCTGTAATGGTATTGTTTTCATAGTTTACCATGATAATCTGTTTTGCAGCAAAACCAGGGAATCTTGTAGCACCTTAGTCTGCCATATTTATTATGGCACATGGTTTCATGGTCTACAGTCTACTTGAAGCGGATTCTGTGCCGAAATAAATTTGTTTGTATTCTAATTAGATTTGTAGCCCTCTTAAACATTTCTGCTTTTCATGTTAGCCCTTGTTAATTCCTCGTGATACTATTGCAATATACAGATTCTCCAACTGCTCCCCATCCACATATGAGATATCTGATCACCAAGGGCATCACAGCAGCTGGAGTCCCATTTACCTTTGTTGTAGAACTATCACTAGAGAATAGGCGTGAACTTCTTCGAGGCAGCACATTAGGTGGAGCAGCAATGGTTGGGCTCAATACCTGAGGGGTTGTACTGAAGAGAGAATAAACAAAACTTCTTAGCGCGGCCGTCAACAACTGCTTGTGGAAATTAGGGCACGCATGGTATGCGCCCACCCCACTCCATTCTAATGTCTAAGTAGAAATGTGGGCAGTATGACAACAGCAAAATAAAACGATGGAGAGAAAAATTACCTAGAAACAAGAAGAAAATACCAGCAAGTCTGCCAAGGCCCTAGTCTTACTATGGACTGGTTAGGTATTGTGGACCATTGATACCTGAGTGCTCTCTCTGGCACTGTTATGGATGGGCAGCCCCTGATTTACTAGGGAGCTCCAGGCAATAAAACAAGCTGTGATATAGCTGGGCCTTATTGTGTGAGCAAGTCAACATACATAGAGCGAATAATTGTGCCTATAATTGGTATATAATTGGTGGTGAAGAGCGTCTACTTTGTCACCTCCATGCCATCCTCAAGTATACAACTTAGGTCCAGAATACCTGGCAGGCTGCCTCCCCCAGTACAGATCAAGCTGAGCTTTAGGATCTTCAGTGGAGACCCTGCAAGTAGTTTCATGACCAGTGAATTGTCACTTGGTAACAATGCAGAAGTGGGCGTTCTCAATTATAGGACTCACCTTCTGAAATGCCTTCCCTCAGGTACACTGTGAAGAAGAGATAAGTTTTCCTGGACTCAACCTGATTTTTATTTTTATTTATGTATAAGTTTGCTTTAAACTAGTTTTTAGGAAATGTTATTGAATGCGATACTTTTATTATTTTTTATGTAAGCTACATATATAATTTTATTCTATGAAACATATAAAATGTTTATAAATAAATAAAATCATGATCCAGGCGTAGGAAGACATTTCATACCTTGTCTGTGGGCCTGAACTCTGTGTTTGTGCAACAAGGATTGGCGTTACTTCCCGACTATTTCCGCTTTGTGAGAAGACTGACTTTGTTCCAGCTTGGCTTATTCTGGTGACAGTCTATATGTGGAAAAAACAGCACATCAGACCTATGACAGTGTTATTAAAAACCACTGGTATTGCTACTTGCAACTCATAAAGCTAAGAGGAGTTATCTGCTAAAATATCAATAATAATAATAATAATAATAATAATAATAATAATAATAATATCCAGTCATTATGTGATCCAGAGAACTGCATGATTAACAGAAAATGGCATGTATTTCTAAACACCAGTGGCTATCTTATCACATTGCTAGGCAAAGTCTTTCCCTTTTCCTCACACCATAGGCAGACCCAGTGCAACCCAAGAAAACCTATTTCCACACTATATTCACTAGATCAGGGCTATTGTGCATAATCCTGTGCACTATTAATTCCAGTGAGATTTTTTTTTGGGTGGGGAAACTTAAATTTATCACATACATTATCTCTAAACCAGGAAACAGACAAAGCAAAGTTATTTTGAATTAATCCACCTTTTTAGGAAGACTGAAATTTGCTAACCATCTCAATACTTGTGGCCAACCTTGGGGCTGAGAAATAGTCAATGAAAATACTAATGCCTGATTCAACTGTCCATTAACTTCCACACCAGTCTATGGAGAAGCACCCATTTTATGTAGTAGAAGCACTGGACAATGACCAGACTTTGGCAAATAAAGCAACTAATACATTTAACAGACATTAACAATAGGAGACAATGGTGGTAACTTTAATAACAACATTGCAAAAGTTCTAGTTTTAAAGACCACCCTAGAAAATAAAAGAAATATTTGCCGATGTTAGCATTCAAAGATATTGTCTGCAAAAATTATTGTTTCGGAGATGAAGCAATCAGACAGTGTCTACCACTTCTCTCTGTGATAGAGAGTTTGCCTGCAAAATAATTAGAGGTGGGGCGCCAGCTTGCAAGGGCGACGGGGCGGGGGGGGGGGCAGGGCAGCAATGTCACGTGTGTGATGCCATGCATCCTGATGTCATGTGCATAACATTAGAATGCCGGGAGGAGCCAAGGATGGAGCCAAATGCAGCAGCTGCGTGGCTTCAATAGCTTGCGGCTCCTCCTCCTGGCACTACTATCGGTGGGAGGAGGCTTCAATCCTCCTTCCCCTTCACGGCAGAAGGAGGAAAAGAAGAAGAAGCTAGCCATTGGAGCCGCTCCATGCTTTGGCCCCGCGCTCTTTGGAAAGGGGGGAGCAAGCCCTCACCCCCCCAAATATTGGGGAGGCCCAAAAGGGCTCGGCCCCCAGGAGCTGGTGCCCCTGACTGGAGAGCAAATACACAGAAATTGAACACCCATCAAGTTGCTTTGACAAAACTAAAGTTTTCTTCTCGTGACTTTTTAGAACAATTATCCAGATTTTTATATTTCCTTGCCTTCAATCTCACATGCACACCCTTGAATGCAAGGTACCTTCTTGGAAGGGGCTCCTGGAGGTGGCACATCAATTACTGAAGAAGAATTTGTGCAGTTTTGTAAATAGGATCCATCTCCCGGGCTAGGGGTTTCTAATGGCAAGATTCCAAAGCTGAGAAAACATACAAGAGTGTTTGAAAATATGCATGATTCCTCAAAGAGAGAAGTGAGCGGGCAAGGAGGAAAGAGAGAATCTTACTTTATAAACTAAGGACAAATTGCAGGGCAATGGAATTTATAAGCCCCAGTGAAAATAAGTTTCTAGACAAACAGTTTCCTCATTGTTACATACACAAGCTCGAAGACGTAAAAGCAAGAAGTTCTAGTGATCAACAATAATAAGGTATGTAAAAAGAAGCTCTAATTCTTTGAGGACAAACACACATTTTTCACATATATCCCAATACTTTCATATAATATTGCAGTATTCGTATACAGCTTGGTGGCATCAACTATGTTCAAAACAATGTGCATGTGTGGTTTTAAATAAAGGAAACTAACAAATTTAGCACCAAAACAATCACATGTGGCATGTTAGGTCAAGAGGACAACTCTCCTAAGCCATGCAATTCATGGTCAAGCAGGAAAGCCCTATGTGCTTGGGTCTCCCATACCAACACTTCATACACTGTAACTTATTTTGTCAAATAGTGCTTCTAAATGCTCACAAGCCCCACTTCTTATATCAATTCCTGAAATGTAGCTATATTTTTCTATTACAGCAGTAACTACTAAAAAAAATGTGAATCCTTCCAAATTAACAGACTCAGACTGCAATCCTAAACTTAAAGCAAACTCCCCTGAACAGTGTGAGGCCTGCTTCTGAATAAACATGCACAGGACTGTTCTGATATTGCATCTTAAGCATTTGTACACTTCAGCAGAGGCATAAACACATGAAAGCAGGGGAGAATATAGAAATGGATGTTTTGTTTTATGCAGGCAGTGGCAGGACAAACTTTTCTGTCTCTGTCCAAGAGAATAAAAAGTGACACACATATCACTTAAAAATGGCAGCATTTATAAATCGGTGGAATAACATTTCAAGTCTCTCCAAACATTATCCTACTAACTTGAAAGCCACCAAAAGAGTGCAAAGGGAGTTCTCAGAGAAATAGCTGAACCAGAGTTTGTCAGCAAATTCTACTCTATTAATTTAGGTCTTAATCAGACCTATGGATTTATCTACCACCTAGCAAATCTGGGAAGAATATGTAGTCATCAATGACTGATGCTGTGAATGGTTATGGTTCTTGTACACATTTAAACTTTATATACAGATGTCACAGATCCTCTGCACCTCTAATATGTCATAGACCCTACTACAAAATATTTGGGTTTTCCTGCAGCCATGTGTGTGACTATGCATCTAAAATAGTGAGCTCTAATCCATGAAAGCTTATGCCACAGTAATTTTGCTAATCTTTACAGTGTCGCAGGACTCTGTTGTTTTTCTTATAGTCATCTTCAGTAGGCAGCCTAGAGGATACTTCAGATTCTTTCTTTACCTTGGTGTTAATGGACTCAGAGCAGCTGGTCCACCCAGAAGACTCCGGCCAGTTTTTGGTTTGTTTTGAGCCTGTTTAGTTAAGAAGGCAGTTCCTGATCCAAGAGGTACAGCATCTGGTGAAATTACAGCCGAATCAATATAAGAGATGGAGGAATCTGTGTTGGAGGAATATTTAGAGTTGGAGGACTCCAGGTTGAGTCTGTTTAATTCCTGAAATGGAAAAAAAAAATAAGAAAGAGCAGCACAGAGATATTTGCAACGATCACTCTCAGTGTAAGCAATGATGGTAAAATATGGCTGATAAAAACTTACAAGCGTGTCTTGCGGCGTTTCCGTAAGAACTGTCTCTGGCTGCCTGTGGGTTATGCTGTGATTAGACACCACAGTTGTGCAGGTGTTAGGCAAGCAGCTGCTGAAGTTCTGTATAGATGTTAACTTGAATGTTTGGTCAGGGTCTGGCTTTTCACCTGTGTGAATGAAGAGAAAGGGATTTGGGGTAAGGGAAAAGGCTTCTTTTCAATGTGACACAAATGAAGAGATTAAAATGTTATGTGTTGCCCCACCCCCCCAACAGCACAGCATGGAACTGCTGTCTGAACTTATTGCTACATGGTGCTGTTAACATCCATAGTTTAAAATGTGTTTTAAAAAAAGATACCTATCAAGTATAACAATTAGAGCATGGCATACATCTTCACAAACACAACCTTAAATGCTTTTCACATTATTACTGAAGACTTTGTGTTACAGGAAAGCTGGTAGAGACCTAACTGCTGATGTTACTATTTCCACCAGGGGGAAGCTATTTTACTATGCATCACTAACAATACATGAAGTGCCAAGATCCATCTAGTCCTGCGTTAATCTTTCTCCAACAGTGATCAGCCAGATGCCTGCAGGTAGAGATCTAGTCTAGGGTACATTGCACTAAACCAAGGGTTGGAAATCTATTTTGGGCCTGTGAACAGATTTTGAATTTTTAGAAAGTGCTTTGGGCAACCCTGCCCTCAGTTGCTTCTCTCCCTCCAGTTTACTCTCCAACACAGACAGATGGAGTGCACATACACACACATTTTGCTTTCCTACCATATCTGAGTAAAAGTCAGGATCCAGCAGAATTGAATAGGCCTTATTTTGCAAGCCATCAGATTAGAATTTACATTGGTAGACTGTGTGGTAAAAATCACTGATACACTACTTGCCAGCACCACAAAGGCATTAATTGAAGGCGTGGATCTTCATGACTTTTTACAAAGTGTAAGACCATACAAAATTCCTAGTGTTTGCCTCCAAGTTACCATTCCATTCACGGATAATATTTTTCCTATCCTTCCCAAGCAGGTCTCATTAACTAATGCCTCCAGGAAGATCACAAGTGGACAAGGTAGGAATGGCAATCACCTGTTGTTGGTTCCCAGTATTATGTGCAATGAAATGGATTTTCTCCAAATGCAGAAGTTTCATTTTGCTACTATGACTAATAAGCATTGAGAAGTCTATCCTCCAAGCAATATCCTAGCAGGAGTTGGGCAGTTTGGAAGCATCATGATCTACTTAGTTTTATTAAATGTACAGTCTAACACCAATGTGCACCTTTCATCTTGGGCCCTTTTATATAAATTATACATATTCCATAAAAATGAAATAACCAACCTAAACAGGGCTGATATGACTTTAAAAGTTTTCATCTTGCATTTTTAACACTAATCTGTCCAGACGAGAAGATGTCTAGCTTTCCCTACATGTTATGCTAGTGGTAGCAGCAGCACTGCTTTAAGTCTTTCTGTGCATTTGAAGCAGAGGCAGAAGAAGATATGAATATATCTGCTTTTGTTTGTAAATGGCACAGATGGAAATGATGTACAGGACTTCAACCCATGGAGTTTCCAGAGGGCCAGTACAGTTTGCATCCAGCTCAGACACTCCGCAACATTACATTTCATGTTAACGTCTTCCAGGTTTTCCCCATACTCCTTTACACAATAGCAGCACACTACAACTGTTTTAAGAAGACCAAGATTACCATGCATCACAGGAACTCAGGAGCAGGCTGCAGCAACTGCCCTCTTCCACAACCCTATCAGTATTGGCAAGGGTGACTTATGGCCCACATCTTACACACCATGAACAGAAATGACTGGCAATCCATAGCAAGATATTCCTAAATTAGGGCTGGCATACGTCCAGATCTTCCCGGACATTACTGGGATTTCGAAGGCGGAATTGACGTCTGGGGGGAAATGCTGAAGAATCGCGGGTTGTTTTTTTTTTTTTGTAAAAATAATTTTAAATGGGGGGGGGTCCCCTAAAAAAGTTGAACAAGGTTTTTACTTTTTGAAATATGGCAACCCTATCCTAAGTAGGCATAAACCTGAATGTTTGAGTCAGAAACTTGCAGGAGGCATGCTGTGATAGCACACTCAATCAAAAAACAGCTCTGATGCAAGCTCAAGACAACTGTGAGACAACTCTTCCTGGCAGAAGCAAAGATTGAGAGGGCATCAAGTAAGAAGGAACCAAATGCATTCCGTGGGTTGCCTCCAGCCTGCAAATGCCACAAAACTCTCACCTTTCCATCTGAAACATAGGCATGCATGCCCCTAGTACAAAAAAACCAACGGAGGGGCCAAACAGCTGCACGGTACCAGCTTAGCCCTGATACTGCCAATGAGGCTGTTATGCCCTGCTTGTGGCCCTGCCCCTTTTGCACCTGTCACAACAAAACTACCGCTTCAAGTCACTTCATGGTGAGATTGGCTCCAGGCAATGGGAAACAACTCAGGGGGGTTGAAGAACTCTTAAAAGATCAGCTGAAAACCTGGAACACAACATTTCTGTTTTGTTTTAAAGAGTCATATATGCTGATAAAGTGGTAACATGGGGAAAGTCAAGTTTATGGGAAAAGGAAGATGAGATAGCATGAATTCTCAGGCTCCAGAGAAACCAGATACTTTGTCACTTTTCCAGAACAGGAAACCAACTGTGTGCTACCAAAACAGATTCTACAGTCTGGTTGGCAGGCACAGCAGCTGCCCGGTTTCACTTCATATGATATATTTCATTTTAGTGTTTGTGAGGATCTGGTTCTATTTACTTATCTATCCGCCAGTCCCTTGAGATGGGATACAATGAAACACCAAGTAAAAAAAAATATTCAGATTGCACAACTGGCTTCACCGCTGGAAATAAACCAGAAAGAACCCTGAAAGGCATGGATTAGACACTGGGATTTGAAATATACATACTCCATGTTTGTGTGGAATACATTAACAAAAACAATGAAGCCATTTCTGAGGAGAGAGGAGGAAAAGCAAGTAGAAGTATCCAGTCCCATTCTTGCTCAATCCCAGATTCAACGGCAATCGCCAAGGAAAAGGTTTTTGTAAAAGTGTTTTCCACATCATACGCTGCTGCCGTAAGAGAATTCAATTGTTCAGTAGACCTGGATGAAATCAGTGAGATGTCTCCTTATACCCTCCCTCCAACTCAAATCATGAATTCCAAAGGATGGTAAAGAACCCATCTATTCCCAGGGAAGGAGTTAAGCAAAACCTACCTATTTCACATAGTGATTCAAAAGGGGACCAGAGGAAAGGATTTAAACTAAGGCTCTTTTGGTAACATTCAGATCCTTTGGCAAGCCGATCTGTCTTGCTGTTAAGAGAGAAAGAGGGAGGGGGAAACAATGAGGAGAGATTCTGCAGGAAAATGAGAACAACGAGCTATTTCTACAGCTTGCATAAATAACCACAGAAATATCTCCTGCAATCAGCTACCATTATTTTGTTAGGTGGCATGGAAATGGGGGCATTTGTATTTTTCCAAATTGAGCAACTTGAGCATCTCCCATATGTAAACTGTACATTTCTACATGGCTTCGGTAAAAACAACAGGAAAACCGGTTTTTGTTGTTGTTGTTGTTGAAGAATGGTACTGCTTAAACTGCTTCACATCCATTCTGGAAGAGAATTTCTTACCTCAAAATGAGCAGGAAGCCCAAGGGAAGACATCTTTATCAATCCTTGTACTTTAGCACCAGGGACCAGCAAGGGTCCAGAAATATTCTATCCAGTGATGAGTACATGGTAGCTACTCTCTGAACTTGCACTGGACTCTGGGGGCATTTAGAAGCTTTCCAAATACCTCCAAACCAGATTGCAAGATCACAGACTACACCTTTCCCTAGGCTCTGCAAGAGGACAGTAGCACGCTCTGACTTCCTGGTTGGCTCTCAGTGCAGCCGCCAAAAAGCAAGCCTTCTTACTGCTTCAAATGCCTCTGAAGCTCAGAGGGATGTCAAGGATGAGATTTTGTCCCTTCTCAAAGTTGGGGGAAGGGAATGTTCAAAAGCAATAATAAATCTTGACTAGCTATTTGTGAGCCCAAAACATATTGAAATGCAGGACAACAATGCAGCGGAGTAAAACTTGCAACTCTTCCTAAGGTCTTTGTGCAAGACTGCTCCTGTATTTTGAAGTACTGACAGTCTTTAAAAGCTGGGAATGTGTTCATCCCGTAGGACATGATAGTTCTTAGGATGTGTATTCTAAGGAGTAGCAAAGTTCTGCAATAAGACAAAAAAAAATTCTAAACTAAATATAGAGCTGCCTTATAAAATCAGGCCACAGGCCCATCTAACAGACTGGTCCTTTCCCGCATAAGTAGATCTGCTCAAGAATAATTATATCAGCCTGTAGCTTTACATCACAAATGAAGGTGTTGATTCAGAAGTAATTTTTATGCTGCTTTTTGCTAGGGAAATTTGTATGTCTCCAAACTGAGGGCTAAGAACTGCGCACCTACAAGAAGCAGTGCAAAAACGTTTTGGGAAAAGGAGGAATCTAGGGGAGATAGCTTGTCCCTAAAAAAAAGAAAAGTCATACCAGTATACATGCCCCAGGAGCGAAAGCATGAAGCATGCAGAGTCACCAAACTCTGTCACAATGTCATCGTGGCTTTTCTGTTTGTTGAACACACCACCAGACAAGATCTGTTCTCCTTCTGCAAGTCTGTTTAAAGATAATAAGGTAATAAAAATTACAGAAGCATTGATGGTGTAGCCCAAACCAGTTCACAGCTCTGCCACAGACAAGGTGGGTGCTCTCAGATACACAACTCCCTCACATGGTTTTTGTGAGTATAAACGCTTCAGATTATTTAAACATTCCACTCCACCTCCAACAATCTATCTTGCTTATCTAGCTCTAACATGATCTAGAAACAGAAGCCATTCTAGGCAGTACATCTCTACATGTTGGACCCACAAAAATGTGCACCCTATCAGTGGCACTGCTGCTAATAATGCATAGGGTAATCAGGATGTCTGTGTGGAAGCAAGCATCCCTGCTTTCAGGGACAAAATCAGCAATATGAATGGATCACTTACGGCATATCTGCCAGCACCAATTGGTTATGGATAAATCTGCCTTCTTTTTTTGAAAAACGAAACAAAAACATCGTTAATATTAACTTGATTTTGTCTGGTTTGGATGACAGAATATCCTGCAGTTAATTCAAAATTCCAGGTATAGGGCGATATATAAATTCAATGAAGAAATAAACAAAAAACAAAAAAACTGGATGTGAAACCACCTGAAACCATGTGACCACACCAGAAAAAAAGGGGGGGAGCACGCAAGTGCAAGGCCTGTGGCTGCTCTCTCCCATTATGCTAAACCATGATGGTTTAGCTGGGCATCCAAACCAGGCCAATTTCTTTTGCACTGCTATGGGCAATGTAATGGTAGAGGTAAGCATAAAATCTTTGTCTCTGGCTCTTGCATGCTGTTTTCCTACTGGCCTCTCCTTTCTTCAACTTCATTGATATTTCCCATGCCTCCTCCTGTCCCCTGCTCTCTTCCTATCCTGCTCCCTTCGCTCAAAACACCCTGTCTCTAGATTCTCTGTTCTTTAAATTCCATACCACCTGGCTCTCCTGCCATTTGGCTCCCCATACTTCAGTAACCAAACACTTGCTTCATTAAATCTATGGTTTGTCAAAACTGTGTGGCTAACATATTCATCTTTAGAAAATCCATGATATCACAACAGCTCAGTGAGAGAAATTTGCTGATGACAGGCATCAAACATTTATCAGTTTCATAGGACTGTTAAGTGCCCCCAGATGCTTAACACTTACAGCTCATCTAATTTAGCATTTTAAAAGTCCTAGCTGGACACTTGTATAAAATTTCATTCTTGATCTAGGAAGAAATTTCTATATTTTTCACCATTTCCTTTACAAGACCTTCAGCATGTTTAGTGATTTCTAGCACACTGGCCACATCTGAAAGTGAAAATGAATTTCATTATGCTATTATCCCAAGATCTGATGGGACAATAAATGGCATCGGACTCTCTTAAAAACATTAACTACAACTTCCAGCAGCACCAACAAACCAATAAGACAACTTACTTGCTGAGGTCAACACAGCACTTGGCAAGCAAATATTTACACTGTGGGGTGGTACAACTGTGTCCTTTAAGAAGCCTGTATGCCTTGTATGCTTTTCCTGAGCGATAGTAACAGGTTGCCAATAGGAACAGGGCATCTTCTGAGTGCACTGAAGAAACGGGTGGGGTGGAGAACATTAAGATCCATCATTTAAACCTCTGAGTGCAAACAGTTTATCTAAATATCTATTACTGGCCATAAAAATATGATTTCCAATGTCAAAGAAAACTGAAGGATTAGTAACATCAATTATAATCTTTTACTAGCTAGTTAGTGCATAGAATCTCTGTGCATCCACATTTTATGAGGGACAATAAGATCTGCTGTATAACAGACAACCACTGATGTACTTCAGCCTATTCAAGGTTAAGAGGTGTGCAGTGATTACAACCAATGGAATAAGTTTTTAAAACATATTCCAGGTACTCATAGACTCAACCCCTTTAACCAGGTGCTATTAGTATTGGTCTCAAAAGCCCCCCCCCCGCCACTTGTGGCCATGCCCCTTTTCAAAAGGAGCAAATACAAAATATTTTGATAAAATAAAGAAAGATATCCCTAAAGTTGTCATTTGGAATTAAGGAGCAATACTTTCTTCCAAACAGAAGGTAGAGCTCCCAAACAAACTAGAATCCTGACACACCTTTTAAAAATAAAAATTAAGCAATGTCTCCACCTTCCCTGATAGCAGTCTTAAAACATAGTTCAATTTTTAAAAAAACACGTATTTCATTTTTTTATTTAACCATTTAAGCATCTTGTAGGACATACATACCACTAGCCAACTTTTTGTTGACACTCTGTACCTAACCATACCTGCTTATTTACAATACAGTCATACCTCGGGTTAAATATGCTTCAGGTTGAGTGTTTTCAGGTTACGCTCTGTGGGGACCCGGAAGTAACGGAACGCATTACTTCCGGGTTTCGCTGCTCGCGCAGACGCTCAAAATGTCATGCGCATGTGCGGAAGTGGCAAATCACAACCTGTGCACACGCAGACGTGGGTTGCGTTCACTTCAGGATGCGAACGGGGCTCCAGAACAGATCCCGTTCGTATCCAGAGGTAACACTGTACAGTCGTACCTTGGAAGTCGAACGGAATCCGTGCCAGAAGTCCGTTTGACTTCCAAAATGTTCAGAAACCCAAGCACGGCTTCTGATTGGCTGCAGGAAACTTCTGCAGCCAGTCGGAAGCCACGGAAGCCCCATTGGACGTTCTGGTTCCAAAGAACGTTTGCAAACCAGAACACTCACTTCCAGGTTTGTGGTGTTCGGGAGACAAAATGTCTGAGTATCAAGGCATTCGGGATCCAAGGTACGACTGTACTCACATCCACCTATAGCCAAATTAACAATGCAGAAATTGAAGCTCTTCAAAATACACAGATAAATTCACAAAAAGTGCAGACCAGTAACCACAGCGGATGCATACCTTCTGCGTACAATCTCTCTGCCAGGAACACGGCATCCCGGTAAGCATAGTGGTTAAGTGCCTGCCATATAGCGGCCTGTATGAAAAGGGTGGGGAGGAGGGAGAGAGAAAGGAAGATTAGCACTATAAACCAAAACTAAATTCACAGAAAAACAAAACAAAAAATAAACACTTTTCTATCTTTCTTGTATCTCTTCCCTTGCTGATTATTGTCCTTCCTGTTCCCAAATACTCATTATTTCACAATATATTATTCTACAACCCTGAACAGCATTTTATATGGGAATAGTTCTACTCCTCTGTCGGTGTTGACTAGAAGGGCCTACACTTCATTTCAGAAGTGTGTCCAATCAATTACCCTCAACAAACCTATTTCCATCATTATAACACATTACAAAAATCAAGAACACCACATACATTTATTAACTACATATAAAGTGTTAGTTGGAAAATTCAAACTTTGTCAGGGATTGAAAGACCACATAGGACACACAGCAGGTAGGCAAGTGTTTCAGCCACATATATTCACATTCCCCCATTAGCCATTATGGTTACTTGATTTTCTTCTCCTTTTAAAGAAAGTGCGATAGAAGACTACTTTGGGGGTATTTTGCAAGAACGACCAGATTTTGTAATCTATGCATAAACTAAAAATTCTAAATTCACTAGCATAAAACATGAAGTTGGGCCTCCTACACTAGAGTATCATAAGAAACTGCAAGTGTGGCTACAGATGAAAGTCAACAAATGTTAATATTTTCTCTAAATACTCAAGAAAAAAATAAAATAAGGCAGAATAGGACCTAGCATATCAATTCCAAGCAGGGTTATAGAAGTACAGTTATGAACTATCAATAGTACTATCCAAGTACTGGATGGTCCAAAGTAACATGAAAAGAAAGCCAAACATTTCAAGAATAATGCACTTCAAGTCACAAGAAAATTTAAAAGGTTCTTTTAGTGTGTGCAGTTGAAATGAAACAAAAAGATGATTTGGCTGACATGCTCTCCTCCTGTCCTTGGGGCAAATGTTAACAAAAAAGAAAATTGGGGGGGGGGAATGAAAAGGAAGAGGAGGGGAGCACAGAAAAATAAAATCATAGTATGTTTTATGATCCAGGGATAAAGATCATATCAGATCTTTAGGCAAAAAATAGGGCACAACTGTGTTAAGATATTTGTACCCCACATTCCCACTTTTAAAATGGAGGCGCTTAAAGTAGTACACATGACAAATTAATAAAAGCAATAAATTTATTATATTATACAAGAAATACTAACAAGTACATAAGAATACTGTATTTTTCGTCCCATAGGACGCTCCGTCCCATAGGACGCACCTAGTTTTTTGAGGGGGAAATAAAGGAAAAAATTTTTTCCTTTATTTCCCCCCAAAAAAGCAGGTCGGAGAAACCAAACCAGGTCGAGGAACAGCGGGATGGCGGCGCTGCGCCTGCCTGCTGTCCCCCGAGCTTGTGGGGCTGGCCGATGTCTGCCCAGCGCGAGGGGCGCTCTGATTCAGGGCGCCCTGCCCGCTGGGCGGCAGGCTGCTATCCGCAGCGTGGGGAGCCCTGCGGGGAACTCCTGCAGGGCTCCCCACGCTGCGGATGTCTGTCCGGCGCGCAGGGCGCTCTGCTTCAGGGTGTCCTGCGCGCCGGGCGGCAGGCTGCTATCCGCAGCGTGGGGAGCCCTGCGGGGAACTCCTGCAGGGCTCCCCACGCTGCGGATGTGTTCCCGAAACACCGGGCGCTCTGCTTTCAGGGCGCCCGACGCTCCGGGAAGCAGGCTTCTATCCGCAGCCTAGACATCCCTGCGGGACCTCCCGCAGGGCTGCCTAGGCTGCGGATGTCTTCCTGAAGCCTGGAGAGTGAGAGGGGTCGGTGCGCACCGACCCCTCTCGCTCTCCAAGCTTCAGCGAAAGCCTGCATTCACCCCATAGGACGCACCCAGATTTCCCCTTCATTTTTGGAGGGGAAAAAGTGCGTCCTATAGGGCGAAAAATACGGTACTTTTTAAACCAGCAATTCAAAAAATAAAGCTAACAGTAAAAAAATAGCCAAGACTAGAACAAGGAGAATTTTACATACATAAATTAAAAGTTTGCCCGAAAAGAAACTCAGTGATGGAACACTGGCAAAGCTACAGCAAATGAACCTGCCAGGGCATGGAGTTTCACATTCTGAATAAATGGCCTTCCCTCATATCCTCACTAATAATACTCTCAGAAGGTAAAGGGATGTGCAAGAAGGCCTCACAAGACGATCTGAAAGGATGGGCACATCAGTAACGGTGGAGGACGTCCTTTAGATATTGCAAAGGCAGCAACCATTTTAGGCATGTCCGATACGTGCACAATTGCACCAAACCCGGAAATGCCCTGAAAAGCCACAAAAACATCACCAAATGGGGCGGCTTTCCATGGCCCCGCAGATGTGTGCAGGGGTCCAGAACATAATCCCTGCGCAAACCGGTCGCTGCCTAAGTCCTCAACAGCTTTAAAGGTCATGCCTAGCACCATGAATTGCACCACAAAATAGACTAGTCGTTAGTGCTGTAGATATAACACTGTGACATGTTCCTGAATTCTGGCACCAGTCAGAAGTCCTGAAGCAACTTTTCCACTAGCTTGTTTCCAAACAGTCTTCAAGGGCAGCTCCGAATACAGTAATTCAGTGTAAGACATGATGTGACCATGAGCAGGTCCACCATGGTGCAGTTGGCAGACCAGCTGAAGCTGAACAATTGTGTTCCTCGCCACAGGCACCTCCTAGGCATCTTAAAGCAAGGCTCAGCTTTGTAGCAGTGCAAATCTGATTTGTTAAGGAGCATGCAAGTTCTTTGAGAACTAGGGATGTAAGGAGGAAGCAATTTCTGTCCCATCCTGTGCTCACCACAAGCAGCACTGATTCTATTCCACTACAGTTCGACTTGCATTAAAACCTATATTATTGATCTCTCTATCTGCTGCGGCCAAAACTAACGTACTTAATTATATACTTAGTTTCAATGCATTTCAATGGAAGGAAAACATCAATAAACAATGTAGGAAACAATGTAATTATTTATAGAACATTTGCAGACTTGCATGACTTCCATCCTTCACCCCAGATGAGTATGCAAATTGATGCAATTTCTACTCCCATTTTGAGTTTCCAACATAATTTTTCGATGTCCCTATCCAGAGCACACTGACACTCACTGGTTCAGTTGGCAAACTAATCAAGAGCACTTCTGACTTGTCTAGATTGTGTTTCAACTTGTTTGTCCACATGCAACCTATAACTGACCTCAGACAACAATTGAGGACCTGCCTGGCCCTGTAGGTAAGATCATACAGAGTTGTGCATCATTCACATATTACTGATGATAACCAACACCAAACACAAATGATTTCTGAGAAGTTTCACGCTGATACTAAATAGCAAATGGGACATAATGGAATACTGTGGAACACCATAGGCCCCAAACCAAGTCACTGAACAGATGCCCCCACTTCACTATCTTCTGTAATCTGCCCTCTGGGAAGGACCAGACCCACTGTAATATGTACCCCTATAACCCACCCCAGCAAAGTGACCCTGGTCAATGGCATCAAAAGACAATCATCCAGCAGACCCAAAACAGATGCACTGCCCTTGTCTAGTTAAGAAACACAAGAAGCTGTCTTATAATTGGTTCATCTAGCTCAGTTTCGTCTACACTAACTGGCAGAGGCTGTCCAGGATTTCTGACAGGGCTGTTTCCCAGGCCTACCTGAAGAAGCGATGAGCTGAACCTGGCACTGTGCAGATGTACTATCACTGAGCTACAATCATCCATCAAAGCTATCAAACCCATTTATGATCCAAAACCAGGATGGAACCCACAACGAAATGGATCAAGATAATTAGTCTCCTTTAGGTAGGCCACCAAAACATGCTCAAACATCTTACTGAAGAATGGAAAGTGGACATTGCCCTGTAACTGGCCAACACAATGAAATCTAGAGTGGGCTTCTTTAGCAGAAAATGTACTACACTTTCTAAGCTATATGACGTAGCTTCCTTCCCGCCTCCTGCTCACCAATGCAGCCAATCCTCCTTGGATGCCAAGATGTGCAAAGGTCATGCGATCAACTGAACACTCCCAAGAATCCTGCACACATTCCATAATGAAATAACAAACAGTTGCCAGAAATACAGCAAGTGGATCTATCAATGAGTTCAAATTTGACTCGACAATCATTGCATTGCCATTGGCTCCTCAGAAAAACAAAAAGTCAACCTGGCTGTTCGATATGAGAAAGGACACTCAGAAACAACTGTGTCAATGGGAAAGCATTTCCCCATTCCAGAGGTCAACCAGAGTCTCAGCAAGGCTGTCCATCAAAATCCTCTTGTAAAGAACAGATTGGCAAAGGCTGACTCTCATACCTTTCAAGCAACTGCCTATGCCCTGCAGTATGACAGCCACAGTGGTATGCACACTTTTAAGTTAGACTGAATGCTTACTTGGGCGCATTACTAAATACATGCTTGGCAGCTGCCCACAATTCTCAGTGGAGACCTGAAAAAATATGAGCACAAGCATCTTTGGCATAACCTTTTCCTTTGGCATAATTTTTGGAGGTCAGAGTGAAAGAAGTGAGAAGAGGACATTTCTAAGATTTTCCATCTTAACAGGAATGCATGGTTTTACCTTGCTCAGCTCTACATAATAAATAATCAGAGAGTCATTTTATGTCAGCTTTGAAGGTGCTTTCACCTTGCCATTCAGAAAAGATGGCACTGAACTATAAATAATTAAATGAGGAACAGTACAGAGTAAATAAGGAGACCGTGCAACAAAATAGAGAAAATGCATTATGTGGAATATGTGCACATGGTTTCAAATGATTCCATGGAGTTAGAATATTTGTGGGGCTGCAGGGAATAAAACCCTATAGGATTAAAAGAACATGAGAGAAGAGAGCAAGAGGTCAGCACTGTTGTAATAAAGAAGGGGAAGGCAGAGTACAGTCATACCTCATGTTCCGTTCTTTCAGGTTACGTCCCATGGCGACCCGGAAGTACCGGAAAGGGTTACTTCCGGGTTTCGCCGCTCACACATGCACAGATGCGCAAAATGATGGCATGCGTATAAGTGGCAAATCACAACCCGCGCGTGCACAGACACGCTGCTGCGGGTTGCGTTCTTTTCATGTTGTAAATGGGCCTCTGGAACGGATCCCGTTCGCAACCAGAGGTACCACTGTACACTGAAGATTTTAAAAATCCCAGCTGCCTAGTCAGCTAGGCGTCTAACATTTGGATGACACGGCCTAATGCCTGCAGATAGGTCCGACTCCATCCAGATATGTCACCTGAAGATCTCATCAAGGCTTCTGGACTCATGAAATATTGTTCCGATCTGGCCCTAGTCAGTTTTCTTCCTGCAACGGAGGAGCTGAAAACATGTGGATGTCTTTAGATAATTGGAGAAGGTTATGCTCCATATAGGCAGGACCTCCTCAACACAGCCCCAGCTCAACAACAGGTCTTCCAGGTAGTGTTTTCGGGAGGGAGCAATCAGTGTCTGTATGTTAACATTCTGATTGTCAAAGATGACAGGGTAGGGGAAAACAGGAGGAGATCTAAGCATGGAATACAAGTGTGTATGGGAAGAGAATTCATGGGAAAATTGAAATGAAGAAATAGTTATATGAAGCAGAAGGAACGAAAATCTGGGAAGAGCACCTCCTTTGTGTGCAAAAGGTCCCAGGTTCAATCCCCTGCATTTCCAGGCAGGACTGGGAAAGACCTTGGCCTAAAATCCTGGAGAGCTGCTGCCAACAGGCAACACTGTATAACCCAATGGTCTGACTTGGTAGGAGGCAGCTTCCAGATCCCCAATGCTCAGCTCCCTGGAAGGAAGACCACTGGGCGTCCCATGTAAATGCATGATATTCGTATGACTTATTGCAGTATATGTTCTAACGAGAGAAAGGGCGACTGATTGAACAGGGGTCCTTACTGGGAAGATGAAGTGGGGGGGGGCGGCGGGGAGAAGAGAGACTGAAGAGGGCTGAGAAGAGGGGATCTCTCTTAGGAAGGAGCAGTCAGCTAAGAATGCTGGGGGGGGCGAATCAGTGGTAATTGTTGGGGTAGGTGGGAATGCAGAGAGGGTGGCTGGTGGGAGATTTAAGGATCTGGAAGGAAATGGGGTTTATCTAAAAACAACACCACATGGCACGTTCCAGGAAAAGGAGTGGGGGGGGGAATGACAAAATTCGGGGGTGAGACGCGTGAACAAGTGTGTGTGCGCGACACCCACAAAGGGGGGGGAACGTTAAGGAGAGTGAAATTTTAAAAGGAGAAACCCCTCCCCCCGCTCCCAGCAGAAAGGGGTTTTTTGTTTGCTTGTTTGCTTTGCTTGATTTTTTTTGGTTTTGCAAAGGGAGCCCTTGCCCTGTCACGGCAGAAAGGAGAGCGGGCAGGAACCCAACTGCTCCCCTTCCGTCCCCTCCCACCCGGCCTGCCTTCCTTCCCCCGCTCCCCCATATACAGGCCCATCGCCACCGGGGTCCTTACCTGGACGGGTTCTTGCAGCACAGTCATCCTGCCCCGGCTCCCCCCTCAGGGACAGGCCCCGGATGAGGGAGGTGGGGAGAGGGCGCCCACTCTCTCCTCTCCTCTCCCCCTCCTCCTCCTTCCTCCTGACAGACTCCGCCTCAGTGGGTGACGCGGAGGCGGCGGCGGCCCGGACCCCGTCTCATTTAAACTGGTAGCGACCGTTAACCGGGCCGTGGAGGAGGGAAGCGAAAGGAAGGGAAGGCCCCGGCCCGTCAGGAGCCGAGTCTTCCCGAGCGGCAGGCGGAAACACCCGACGGCGTGGACCTCTTCCTCTCTTTCTCGAGCGGCGACGGAGAACAGCCCGAGCGGACCCGAAGGCCTGGAGCTCTCTCCGCTTCTTCCCGAGCGGCGACGGAAAGGAGCCGAACACACCAGTCTGATGCTCCGCCTCCTTCCCGAGCGGGTGACGGAAGGGGCTCCCGGACGTGCCCGAAGAGCAAACTTCCTTTTCCACGGCTCTTGACGGAAAGAGCCGAAAGAAAGCGAAAGCACGCGCGGCGTCGAATTGGCCGGCTCGGCGGAAATCATCCAAAACTTCACCCCGCTTCCTCTCGGCTGTTGACGGAAAGAGCCGAAGCGGCCCGAAACAGTCCTTGATTTGAGGCGAGAGGGGTGACCTCCATCAAGAAACTTATTCTCAAGTATTATCAGCTCAGAATTTGGGAAGAATATACTGTGGGGGAAGTTCATACTTGGAATAGACGAGAAGCTGGCTGCTCTCTGAGATTTGTGTACTCACTGATTTTGTTTTTAAGGGAAATATTTCCTTTGACCTCTTAAAGAAATATTTCCCCAGATTTCCTTAAAAGTAAACAAAAACAAAAAAAACCCAACACTGATGAAAGTATGGAGAATTTCTGCTGAAGCCTCTGAATCTTCTTTAAATTTTTTAAAATAAAATTTATTTTTGCAGGAATAACTTTATAAAGGACTGAACTGCAAACAGATCAAGCCAGAGTACGCTACATATGTAGGTGCATGGTGTTTCAAAATACAGTGTGAAATCAGAGGACAAAATTGCAGCTTATTCTTGGAGCAAAGAGATGGGCAGCAATTCTTCCATCTGGGCTAGTGGGCTTGATCCCTGTCTGTTTCAGTTGCCCTATATATATATGTACATGGGTCCCTTGTATCTAGTAATAGATATAAGGTTGGGAGGTGTGTGTGCTTTTTTAAAAAACAGCTGCCTTGATCGGTATGTAACATCAGGAAAAGTACATATTAATAAATAGTTCCCCTCCAGAACGGTGTCTTATTGTGGGTGTATTCTGAAACGTGTTCTTTACATAATAATAGTCCAATAGTGCTGGGTATATTAGTTGTTCTGTGTTGCTTCCCCAATGAAAAGTTACGGGATTTCACACACACAAATACTGTGGTACCTCGGGTTACATACGCTTCAGGTTACAGACTCCGCTAACCCAGAAATAGTACCTCGGGTTAAGAACTTTTCTTCAGGATGAGAACAGAAATCATGCTCCGGCGGCGCGGCAGCAGTGGGAGGACCCATTAGCTAAAGTGGTGCTTCAGGTTAACAGTTTCAGGTTAAGTACGGACCTCTGGAACGAATTAAGTACTTAACCCAAGGTACCACTGTAAATTGCAGGAAACGAAGCAGCATGACTGACTGCTCCATCACTTTTGCAGTGCAAATAGTGTTGAAAGTGCAGTCACATATGGCTGCCCTGACAGCATCATAAAAGGGATATCCAGAAGGGCCCTTAATCTGTGTTGGCAAAGAGTGCTGAACAAGGAGATTTGTACAGTCAGCATACTCTCCCTGTTTCTATCTAAACTTGAATTGTGGATCAGACATGGATCAGACACTTCTAGGAACCAAACTTGGCCTTGCTAGCCTCCTCCGCCCCCTTTCTTCATCTCTTCCCGTTCCCTGGACTGCATGGATGATGCCACCATCCAAACCATCTTTGGTATGGCGTGCTTTCTTAATCTTAGGCAGGACTGCCACCATCAGCTCTCCTTGGGCAAGGATGCTATTTTTACCTCACTTCAACCCCCCGAGCCATACCCCACCCTGGGAGCCGGGGAAGAAAACTTTAAAAGGAAGCAGCCAGGCACTGGCCATTGTCCTGGGAGGATTCACCTAGATTAAATTTCTATTTATATAGACCTTCTCCAGCAGTGGTGGGCGGTTATGACGAAAGGGAGAACAGCTGGTGTCAACCAAAGCTTTTTATAAAACACACTGTGTGTTTCTAAGACCACCTATCTTCTGGGAGAAGCTGTGTCCTTATAGCAGGCCAGGCAAGAGGTGCAATTTTGGGGTAGCCGCAAAGCCATTCAGGTGCAGGGCCTAGGCATTGTTGGGTACCCAAGGAGGGGCCCAACACCACTCTCTGGCGATCCCCATCCCTCAGCCTCTTTGCTCTTGCTGCCTGTGTTCACCTCTGAGCATGTCAGCAATGACAAGAGTGAGGAGGCAAAGCATCTCTCCCTCTGGGTGGTTGTATAGATTGGACATAGAGGAGCAGCACAAGTGAGTGGTCAGCAGTGTCTTGGAGCGGGACCCTCAGAGCCTATTGAGGGCACCGTACCCAAGGCTCCCCCCAAAACCTAGAACCAGCACTGGTCAAGTGGTCCAATTTATATAGTCAAGGTAGTGGCACCACTAAAGTGACCTAATGCCCATGGAAGACCTTATCATAATGGAGTCATGACGATTGATGATTGGCATGTCTGCACCAATTTAACAAGAACAGACATTGTATTTTATCCCTACAAAAACAAAAGGCTCCAGATTCTCTTCTTAAAACACCATGATACTTAAATTGATTGTGTGTGCTGATTGTGTGTGGGGCGGAAAATATTGAAATTTCAAAAAAACTGTCCAGATGTATGCTGTAAAAATAAGTAATAAATTCACAGACGTAGTGCTTTAAAAAAAATAACCAAAGGTTCCCTATACACAATTAATTTTAATTGGAGTAAATATATGACTAGATGCAGCTGAGGCCCCAAAATCTGTAGCAGGTGAATGTTATACTGCCACCAGAAAAATACACAGTTTCATGTACAGAAACGTAATCCACTCATATTATACCAACACTGATATCTCCTGTCAGTAGTAATATTAATGTAATATTTGTAATGTAATATTAATGTACTAATATTAAAGTAGTAATAATGGAGAATGGATGCCCCGCTGATGTTACTGATTTACTAGGTAAATTCTAAGTAGTATTAATTTTCTCTGCTACATTGTGCCTCTGCAGCAATAGCGCTGTGTCCTTTGGGATGCATCTCTCATCATGTGCACAGTGCAGTAAAAATGCCAGGCGAAAAAAAGGCAGCAAACCCAAAGATCGCTGTCGCTCTGCATGATCTCAGAAATGTGCACCTGCCACCTATCCCTGCTCTTGCATTCCTTTCTTCCTGTGCTGACAGTTAAACCTGGTCCACCCCCCCTTCAAGTGTCATTATTTTCAGGTGGGGCTCAATCACATACTGTACTGTCAAATTCAGGTTGTGCAGTTATAGTTGGTTGGGAGGTTCCCCAAAAGACAGGACAGAAGCAGACGTAGAAAACCCACTGGGAACATAGCCGTCAACTTTTCCCTTTCCTTGTGAGGTATCCTATTCGGAATAAGGGAATTTCCCTTTAAAAAAGGGAAACGTTGACAGCTATGACTGGGAAGTGTGAGATAGCATTTGTTTAAGTATAATGTTATCTAACCTTTCCTGCAAGCAAATCAGAATTAATTCTCATTGAAAAGCCAGTTTTGTCAAATGTCCCTGCAAAAAGATCAGGATGAATGTTCAATGAACAGGTCATCTGGAAGCACCCACAGAGGTTTCCTTCTGTGTAAATAGGTAGCCTTAATCACTTCTGTTCCTGTTATACCAGGACAGGGCGAACACTACTGTAGTTAAAAGTTTCCACAAATAAGGAGACACCAAGGGACCATGTATAGGACCACTCTTTTGTTCTTTGTGGCAGTGACATTCAGGAAGAAGGGGTCATCTTTCAAGTGATGGAGTGGCTTTTAGGGGGGGGGAATATGTATTGAGCTCACTGAAGTTCAAAATAAAATTTAGGCAAAAGTTAAACGGAAATGGTATCTGTGCGCGCAGACGTTTTAATTTCAATGGACCAAATGTAGCAGAAGGAAAGAAGAATGGACACAACCGAAATAATAAATAAAGGTTTAAAACTGATGCAGGAGCATGCATTCTTTATATACAGAGGCTGTTACACTGTGGAAATGGAGAGTCCCTCTTACATGCCTTGTGGCAAATGCAGCTCCTGGGCAATGTAGAGGTGTGCGGGATATGAGGTAAGAAATTCTTGCTGGATGGATTTTCCCCCCTCCTCCCAAGAACCTGGAAGGAAAGCAGATGATAATTTTAACACAGTCAGGGGGAGCCAATATGAAAACCACATTTGCTATCCCTACAGGAACAGATTCTAGACATTACAAAAGCATGGATTAGCATGGCAAGAGATGTCTTCTCCAGAAACGGAGGCAAGAAAAATGCCAGCTGGGATTGATAAAAGGCACTTGTGGCTGTCACCGACACCTGTCTATTCAGCTGCAGAGTGAGCTTGTAACTGGATCAGAGGAGGAAATTTCCACCGCATTTATCACAGTATCTTTATTTTACGGTTATCTTAATTTTGTTTGGATTCCAGTTTCAGCTTGTTTAATTTCACCCACTCTTCACAGACCTTCAGCCATTTATTTAGAACTGAGAGAGCAGCTCCCAGTTGCTTAATTAAAGAAATACAGAGCTGGATGTTCTCAACATATTGATGACACTGTACTCCAAAGTTCCTTGTGGCTTCATTAAGATATCATGCAGCATCCACAATAAAATGTTTTGCATTAACTCAGCGCCTCCCTCAGCTAGTAATCTTTCTAAATAACTTAACAAAAGTAATAAAACTTCATATGTGAGCTTAATTTATGAATTGTTGTGCCCTGGGCCATGTTCTAACTAAGATTTATAGGGGAGCCACCAACAGTACCTAAAATCTACATTACACTTTTAACATTTTCAGCACAGAAAGCAGTCTTGGTTTTTTCTATTGCTGATATTTGGACACAATGGTTGCAGTTAGGGATGTAAGACGACAGCGCTTTCCATTCCGACCTGCATTCATCACAAACAGCGCTGTTACCATTCTGCTGCAGTTCAGTTTCTGCCGAATACTGTTACATAAGTTAAACAGTGGGCAGGGGGAGGAATATGTAACTACAGTATTTAAATAAGTTAGGGCTCATCCGCAGTTAAACTCCCCGCCCCCCGCACTTTCTAGACAGAGGTTTGCACTTTCCTGGTCTGGGTTTTTGTTTTTTTTGGCCCCACCACTTTCCCCAGGAAAACCCGCTCTTTAAAGCTGAATCAGAACAAATGGCAATTCGGGTTTTCTGCAGAATTTTTTCAGCGGTAAAGAGCAGATTTTCATGGGGAAAGCGCCATGGCGAAGGTGCTCAGACATGGAGCTTTAAAGCACGGACCCGTGCCTAGAGATGTGGCACAAAAGGAAGTCTGGATGAGGCCTCACACAACTTGCAGCTGTTTTGATATAAATGGAATGATGTAAAAAAAAAAAAGAGTCCTTAATTGTGTATCGTTTGCAGATTTGAAAAAGGCAACAATGATAATGTGAATGAGGATCAATTGTATTTACTTGACTGATTTTCATTTCTTTCATTTTTTAAAATAGTTTTTATTGGAGATTTTATTGGGTTACAAAAGTATGTGCATTGTGTCTTATTTTCAGGTCATAGAGTCTTCTACATATCAGTTACATGCGATGTGGGACATTAATGCTGTATAAAGCTGGGGGAGAAGAGGTGTGGGGAGAGAGAGAGGGAGGAGAAGGTGTGTGGTAAACTTAACATTCATTTACTTAGTGTATGTGTGAGGTTTTTGTGTCGGCGTCACTTGGGTAGGTTCTCTTTCTATTCATTTATAAGTCTTCATTGGCAGTGGGGGAAGGAGCCCAGGGCATGGTTGGTTGCCTTTTGTTGACTGCAGACTGCAATAGTTTCTGCTAACTTTTCCATTTTTGTAGCAATTCTCCAACATCCCTAGTTGCAACACACACAGGTATCTGGGATGTTTCAAACAAGGAAAGGGGAAAAGGGACTCACTTTAAGGATTCCATCTTCAACCAGACATGATGTGCTTGACAAAAGCTGAGAACACACAAAAAAGAGTTGTTAATTTTCATAAAATCAGAACCTTATGCATGTTCACTCAGAAGTGAGTCCTCCTGTCTTCAGTGACAGCCGACTCTTAGCTCCTTGCTGCCACTATTGCCTCACCACTGCCGCATAGAACAACCAGCACCACCAGAACAATTTTAAAGGTGTTCAGCACAAACCCCACAAGACTATTTGTTTGGAATTGGCAGGTTTTATGCACTCTGGAGAGGCCTTAGTGCCTAAAAATGCCATCCAATTCTGGGGGAAATAAAATATTTATGGCTTAAAAATAAATAAAAATCCCCATAATACCAAAACTTGGATTTTTTTTTGAACTAGTATTCAGATCTAAACCCAAACTGAACAGTTCCCAAATCTGTCTGGACTGAATCAGGCTGTTTACTGAAGTGCCAAACTGAATTTTGCAGTCAGTCCAGTTTCCACCTCTATTTCATATTATCTGTGCAAGTCAATCAAGTTAAGCATCCAATGCAAAGCATGAGTAGTAATGTATTGCTCAGTGACTACTGGTCAAGTGCACATCATACAGCAGTAGCAGGAGCCCCAGAAGCGAAAGAAAAGTGTGGGCAGATCCAGAGTTTCTCGATAAGCGGAAGTTTTGTTTTGTGTTTCAAAAGAAAATGTGGGTTTGTCCTACCTTCGTAGTTGATGCAGCCATTGGCATCTTCTTGCCCTGCCATTAGCTGTTCTACTTCAGCCTCCGTCATCTTCTCCCCTAGGAGCGGAAATCAAGCATCAAGCTTTGTTCCCCCCCCTCCACACACAAAAATTGTTCTTCAAATAGACTAAGCTGCATCAAGCATTCTGCATATTTGCATCATGATCCAGGGATTTTTAGGAGCAGCAGAGGCTTCTGAATATTAGGGGAAACAGCCATAGCACCGTAGTAAAGCATATTCCCTGTGTGCAGAAGATCCCAGGTACAATCCTGACATCTGAAGTTAGATCTGGGATAGAATCAGTGTAAACCAGACATTTGCTGAACTGCCAACTCCCACCAGCCCCAGCAAGCACAGCCAATGGCCCTGGGTGATGGGGGCTGTAGTTCAGCAACATCAAGAAGGTCTTTAAACCAGGGGTGGTACTAGGCTTTATTTCAGCAGGGTCAAAGACCTGGTTTGGCACACCCACACACATTTCTGTACACCCACCCACACACTTGGAGCCTCAGTTGCCCCCCTCTGGAGGCTTCCCCCAGGGCAAAACCCCGGATAGCCCCCCTGTAGTTATGGCTCTGTGTAAACAGTACTGAGCTAGATGGGCCAGTAGGTCTGACTCAGTATAAACCAGCACCTCATGTTCCTGCCGTGCTCCCATGGGTACAGTGCCTAGTACACCAGCCAGCTGTGTATAAGGGTTGATGCAGCAATCCCACATTACCCATTGCCAGTGAGAACCAGTGTGGTGTAGTGGTTAAGAACGGTGGACTCGTAATCTGGTGAACGGGGTTTGCTTCCCCACTCCTCCACATGCAGCTGCTGGGTGACCTTGGGCTAGTCACATTTCTCTGAAGTCTCTCAGCCTCACTCACCTCACAGTGTTTGTTGTGGGGGAGGAAGGGAAAGGAGAATGTTAGCTGCTTTGAGACTCCTTAAGGGGAGTGAAAGGTGGAATATCAAGTCCAAACTCTTCTCTTCCGCTGCTGCTGTCTATTGAGCTCAATAGAATGTGCCTTTTGCACAGCTGGTACTGCAGAACTTGTGTCCACACGTGAATTGTGTACACCCAGTATCAGTGATGGGAGGAATGCTTGTGAGAAATGTTCCCCCATCCCTTGCTTTTCACCTTGAAGCAAGAGTGGGGAACTTGTGACCTTCCGGAAGTTATCAGACTCCAGTTCCCATCAGCCCCTGCCACCATGACCCAATAATGGCGAGGCGTGGCTTTGATCTAGAGTTCCCATCATCACTGACCACTGATCCTGCTAGCTAAGGATGATGGGAGTTGTAGTCCAAAAACAGCTGAAGACCCAAGTTTGGAAAACAACATTGATCTAGTTCCTCTCCCACGCTTTAAAGGTAGGCAGAGATGGTGTACAGGATGCTGAGGGCATAAGTCAGGGGTGGGGCCCTCTGGATGTTGCTGAACTAAAACTCTCATTAGCCCCAGCAATCGTGGCCAATGGCCATGACTGCAACTTTGAGGGGTGAACTACAGTTCCCAGGATTTCTGGGGGGGGGGGGCGGGGGGCACCAATGTGTTTCATTGAATGGTGTATTTGCCCTCTTACTCTCCCTAAAGTAAGTGTGTGTGTGATTTGGGAGAAGTTATTCCCTAAGACAGATGGACCACATGTTAATTATCTGGGAAGGCTGAGGCCTGCTAAAGCTGAATACTTGTTGCACAATGCTCTCCTTCCACAATCATGCTATAAATTTTATGACTTCCTCTACCTAAAGTAGCAAGGACGTGGCGCAGTTCAGCCCCCATGACGGTGCCATTCCCTTCCTTGTCGAAGACGCGCAGCCCTTCCACAAAGTCCTCATATGTCCCCTGGTCCTTGGATCGGGCAATGTGCTGCAGCATTGGGAGGAAGGTTTCAAAATCTAGCATCTTCGAGCCCAATTCTGATGAGGAAGAACACAGAGATGAAAGATGGTGGGCGCGGCCTTCATAATAGGCCATTTGCAACAAACCACAGCACACAACTGAGGGATGAGTTTGAGTGCACCCTTCTCCTGCTCCCTCCTTCCTTCCCTCCATCTTCCTTTCATAAACTTGGCTGCCTCCCTAGTTGCTTAAACCACAGTTCCTTGAAATATCTGAACTGTGAGTTCAAGGACGTGCTCCCTACAAATCAGGAATGCTAACCAGGATCTGATTTGGGAGAAGCGCACGTGTCAAGTTTAACCCAGGCCAAGAGAAACAGCGCTTGAGCATTGCTTGTATTATTATTATTATTATTATTATTATTATTATTATTATTATTAGCCACCCATCTGGGCAGCTCCCAACAGAATATTAAAACCACGACTGAACCCCATATGTATAATTTTAAGCTGTAATTTTAAGGAACCTTTGGAAGCTGGAAAAGTCCAGATCCATCCTATTTTGTAAACTTGCCTTCGGGTGTTGGTTTCCCCAGCACCTTTAAGACCTCTGCGTTGGTTGGGTTCTGTCCCAGGGCTCGCATGACATCGCCACACTGGCTGTATGTGATCTTCATCTCTCCCGTTGGGGTCCTGTCAAACAGCATGAAGGCCTCTTTGAACTCTGCGCAAAAGAAGGGACCAAGTTACCGGTAGTTCTTTGCACAACGTCAGGAAAATATACCCATGATGCCCTAGAGATCCCACCCTAGGTCTGAGGAGCAGAAGAAGAATTACTTTTAAACATGAAGAGTCTGAGAATTATTTTTTTACATACTCTTAACAGTGACTGGGGAAGGTTTTTTGGGTTTTTTTAGAGCCATTCTGGAGTTAGGGCTATTTTTCCAGCTCCGCAAAAGAAAGAATATACCGCAACAGTCCTATTCAAGAGTTATGCCTCCATCGCATGAGGGCAAGCCCAGAGTTGCACTCATGAGCCTCATCCCCCTCTCATCTCGTTGTTTTCATTCTGCGCCACAGTCCACACACATTATTGATAGAAGGTCTGAAGAGGGGAGTCTGCTCAACCTGTATAAGCTTCCCATGTGGTCTAGAACCCTTGATCATGCAAGGGGAGCCTATACAGTTCTCTCTCAACTCTGAGCTCACTGGGCAATATAAATATTGGGTGCACCCCTCAGAAAGTGAAGCTTTTTCTCAAACCATTTTAAATCATCTTTACAAATATTCACAGCCACCAACTACCTTCCCTGGCACAGCTCTGGACAGGCCATAGCGTCACTGGTTTTCAACAGCAGTTAGCAGCCAAATGACCTGCTAGTGATGCTTAAAAAAAAAAATTTGCTGAACCTCTCCACTATTTTAAACAGACAGCAGCTGTGGACCCCCAACCTGGACCCCCCTGCCAGGTTCACTGCTGAGAATTGCTCGCTCCCTGGCTGCTATTTGCCCCAGAAGGAGAAGCGTGCAGTAATCTGTATCTTCATCAACAGGCAGTAGAGTAGTAAGGGCTGTAGAGTTATTTCCTGCAGAAACTAATTTGCCACAGGCGTTGTGTCTTCAACGTTTTTATGTACACTGCTAAGAAATGCTAATGTAAATGCCTTAAATAAGAGCGGAGAGTTTGAGCAAACTTATTTAAAAGGTGTTGTTTTGCCTAAAATAGCATTAGGTTTTGGCCCAAAGTTACAACCCAAGTGACCTTCTATTTACCTTTCAGGAGGGGTGTATCTGGAAAAATAAAGATTGGTTTGTTTTTATACGTGATGGGTTTCAGCTTCTCAACTTGCTGCAAGATCCTTTCTTTGTCCCTTAATCCCGCTAGCCGAGCGACAATAGCCCTGCACAGATCTGCTTTTGCCGCCTTCTGCCGTTTGGCGGAAACCCTGTAGGCTCTTTCCACCACAATGGGGTCATCTCTGGTGTCTAACTTCAGGATACCCGGCAACCACTCCTCCAGGAAGGCTACCAGGTCCTGGCCCTCTTCTTCCTCTGGCAAGCCACAGATCCTGAGGATATGGGGCTGCACTTGGTCCTCGATCTTCTGCACCCGGTCGCTGAGGCGTCTGTTCTCGCCAACCAGGGACCCAATGTCCCGGTGGCAGTCCTGTACCTTTGCTTGCTCGTTCTTAATTGTGAAGCTCGTTGCCGTGGCTGACCGGACCAGGCTTTGGATCAGCCCTTCCAGGGTGTCCATACGTGAATTCAAAGCTAAGATCTTACTATCAAAGGCCTTCACTGCCTCTATGGTTTGCTTCATCGTTTTCTTGATCTCCAGCAACACCTCTTTCATGGAGGTGTCTCCACTGTTGAAGGAGGTCAAGGGCTCGGCACCAGTGTGCAACGCTGGAGACATGGAGGCCCAAGAGGCATCATTTTGAAACCTATGGAAATCTTCAGGCCTATTCACCGGCGGAGTTAGCTTGTTATTCTGCATTTTAATGCCAGGTGCAGCAGTGCAATGGCTGCCACATATGAGGAGGTCTCCTGTGACATCACAATGACCCTTCCTGAACCTAGGGATTCATGCTGTGCTGAACTTTAGGTGTGCATGGGTCCTGCTGCTGCATCTTTCTGACTTCTCGAAAAAAAGGGAACTCTCAACATGACAGTTCCTATGGATCTTAACAGAGGGATGGGGAACCTATAGACACTGTTGGACTCCCATCAGCCCCAGGCCACTGCTGTGTAAATTCTCAAGGTCTTCTCTACAGCTTCACTGCTTTCTCAAACATGCTCTATGGCCACCACTGTTGATCAAGCTGTAAGGATGGGGGTGAGAGTGAAATCAGATTCTCGATATAGATATAATCAATGGTATCTAACACCAAAAATGTATAAATCAAAATCAAATAAGTGTTGGAAATGTAAAGAGAAAGAAGGTTCTTTTTATCATATGTGGTGGTCTTGTAGTAAGGTTAAAGCTTACTGGGAAATGATATATAATGAATTGAAAAGGATGTTTAAAATAACGTTTGTAATAATAAAAAAAACTATCCAGAAGCTTTTTCTTTTGGGAATTATAGGGACAGAACTACTTAAATTGTATAGAAACTTATTCATGTATGCTACAACAGTGGCAAGAATATTACTCGCCCAAAAATGGAAAGAAGAACAAGTCCCAGCAAAGGAAGAATGGATACTAAAACTCATGGAATATGCGGAAATGGCAGAAGTTACCAGAAGAATTAAGAAAACAAGATAACAAACTTTTTATAAAAGAATGAAAATGGTTTATTGAATATTTGCAGATAAATTGTAAACAGGTAAGAGCATTGGCAGGATTATTGTAATAACCTGCAGTTTTATAAGAGTATATATATATAAGTAGATGAATAAATTAGCTAATTAAGTTAATTTGGATATGCTGAAGATATTAAAAATAAATTTAAGGAACCACAGAATGGGGGAAGGAAGTCAAGTTTTGAAATGTTAAAATGATTGTAAAATTAATGAAACGTACAAACCTGAAAAGCATATATATATATATTTTAAAGAGTGAAATCAGATTCTGAAGCCTGTAAAGCAGGGAGGGAAATTTGTAGCCCTTGGGCTCTTAGCAGCCCCAGCCAGCATGGTCAATAGCATGGGATGACAGAAATGAGACCCCAGAAATACCTAGAAGACGCAGGTTTCCCTGTCTTAACAGACAGATTGTCTCACACAGAGACAAAGGGTTGTATTCAACATAGTGCCAAGGTGAATGTTCTGTTCCGGAATGTTCTCCCCCCCCCCTCCAGCCACATATCCCCTAAATGTGTTCTGGGTTCCCCCACCCCAATGCTCTGGAGAAGATTTTGGGATGGCATGAGGCATGTTCAGGGGGAATAGAGGGGGAGAAATCCCTTTGTGCTAGTCATAATCCTTGTGGTAGCACGAAAAGTTAAATACCATTCATACTCGCTAAGCCAAAGGCATGCTGGGGCCTAATGCATACAGGCGTAATAACCTGTCTGTTCCCCCACCGTGTGGCATTTGGCAGAGTAGCACCAAGCTTAAGGCAGAGAGAGAGAGGGAAGTTTGGAAGGCATGCAGCCACAGAGACTACAGTATATGTAGGCACTACAGTGCTATCTCTAGTTACGAACTTTCGCTAATGGGGCCTCTTGCCGCCGCTGCACCACCGTTCTCATCCTGGGGCAAAGTTCTCAACTCAAGGTAACTCAGGTTAGCGGAGTTTGTAACCTGAAGCGTTTGTAACCTGAGGCGTTTGTAACTCAAGGTACCACTGCACAGCTTATTGTTACAAGCCATCCCAATCTCTGCCAAATGGTAGCAAGATTCCAGGGGTCTTGGCAATTAACCAGGATTTGTGTTTGTTTGGAATGAGGCACAGCAGTAGGGTTGCCATATGTCTGGAATTTCCTGGACATAGCCGGAATACTGTAGTTGTTAGTGTCTGGGTGGAAATCTCCAGGGAAATCCAGACACATGGCAACCCATGTCGGAAGTCTAGATTTTGCTGAATGCCCTTAAAAATAGCTCAGAAACTTGTAGTTTAATGGTGAATTTTGGATATAATGGAGATGTAAAAGATTTGGATTATTATAAAAGATGCAGGAGGAAATGACCCACAATAGGACTCACAAAGGGAAAGAGGGAAGTCTAGGAGATTCTCTGGAATCTTTTTTTCTATATGTTGGATATGTGATTGTAAAACTTTAATTTGAAAAACATAATAAACAATAAAAAAGATTTAAAACTTCTGGGGGTTTTTTAGATGTATCCAGACCTTCACTTTTTGAAATATGGCAACCCTACACAATGGAGACTGTAGTGTCTTTAAGAAATACGGTTTATTCACACATATTTACACCAGAGTTTTATGGAGGGAGAGTTCACAGCATTTACATCTCCAGAGGGTCTTGTCCTCTGCAGCAGCGCAGCATTGGATTCCGTGGCATCCTAAACACCATCCTCCTGTCTCTCTGTGACAGCTTGCTGTAGCCAGCCAGCAGGTCTGCTGCCTCCTAAGGAAGCTAACCAGTATTCTTTCCAACCTTTGCTAAATTCATTAATTTACAAGTTTGCTCAAATTCTAAACCTTCACCAAATGTAGAGATTATTGGGGGTGGGGTTGTCCTGCCTCGCCAAACATATAGAGCGACTATCTATGGATTTAAACACACACCCCACACACCCCAGTGCTTACCTTCAATCTGTTCAGAATTGAATTCAATCTGCAAGAGAAAGAAAAAGCCAGCAGTTAATGATTTGCTCTAACCACAGCTTTTGCAAACGCACACACAACAACCTGTGATGGCTGCAGGAGTCAGTTATATATGCTTGGGTTTAATGTGGTTTGTAGACTTTGGGATATCTGGAGGCTTTCGGTTCATAGGCAAGACCATTTAGCTGTGGATCAGTTAAACTTTTAAACAACCTCTCATACCCTCCACCAGGTAGTTAGTGAGTGTAAAAGGCTGGATTGCCCCCTCCTCCCCCTGCCAAACTATACTTTCACTGCACTCCTGATGGAGTATTCCATTCCGTGCATGTGCACAAAACGATGGGAAGGAAGCCACTTCTGGATGAACAGAAATGCTAGTTTGTTTTCAACCTCGTTGCCCCTCATACCTGGAAATGCCTTCCGGAACAGGCACACAATGGCGGCTTCCAGACCACTTGTTGATTGAGGATTCGTCCCAAGTGCAAAGCTTCTTGCAGTTTGGGTTAGATGCTAACATTTTCCTAACATGGTAACTGGGCCAGCCCATAGGATCACACTCTTTCTGTGGGGCCACCTTTCTGTTTCTTTCAACTCCCTGCCTGCCAACTTCCCTACAACCAGTCCAGGGGAACGCACTAGCTTGTTGGCTTCCTCCTCCATCTCTGTGTTGCCCTTGTAGAACTCAGCAGGGAAGAGAAGGGGCTCTGCCTGTTATTGGCTCTGCCTCCACTTCTTCTTGGTGTCACAGCCTTCCAGCCTACCAGTTCCAATGGCCACTAGCCGTGTGTGTGTGTGTGTGTGTGTGTGTGTGTGAGAGAGAGAGAGAGAGAGAGAGAGAGAGAGAGAGGTTTCTAGGCATCCTCCCAAGGTCAAAGTGTCAAGTGGCTAAACCAGTTCCATACTGATTTGATGCTATTAATAACCCTCTCCAGCTACAAGAGGCTATCTTGAAAAGAACAGGGACAGTATCAAAGGAAAGGAGAGGAATGGAAAAAATTCCCTCCCTGCATGATAACTGAAGAGACAAAGGACTGCTGTTGTTCGTTTGCTGGGCGGGTGGTGGCATAAGGCAGATTATAGAGGGGAATGGGCATGGAACCCATCTGCATTCATGAAGGGTGTGCCTGTCCACAGCTATGACAAATGGAACCTCCATTTGGAGAGGCAGTATATCTTGTTAAGTAATTTGTGTAGCATAGTCATAGGCTGAAGTTGCACCTGGATATTTCTCACACTAAATATATACATTACACATTTTTAAACACTAGTGCATACACGTCTATTTTATCTTAGTTTTCCTTATGTGTGCACTGCTGGCATTTAAGTGATGTATGCACACACACATGTTCACACGTTATGTGTTTCCTGCAGGGAGTTAAGTGCATCTAGGCAATTTTAGACCCTGGGCATTTCTTCAAGCAGGAAGAAACATTTAACATTTATTTTCTCTATGTGTCTCCTTCCTCTCCCAACTCTTTCAACGTTCCTGATACGTTGGGGGGTGGGACCTCAAAACATTTGCCAATCCTGACCAGAAGAAGAAGAAAAAATTCTCTGAGCATGTTCAGTTTCACGCATTAAACTCAGTAAAATCGCAGCACCCCCCTGACTACATGAACAAAAATGGAGTTTGCTTTCGATGCCTTGAACCTAAGCACATAGACTTGGGGATAAGCACCAGTAAAGGAATATATATAATATAGAGTAAACAAAATAAAATGGGTATCTGCCACAGTGTATATATCTAAATGATTTTGCAAATAGGAGCGAAAGGATGTTGCGACCAGTGTCAGTCCCACTTGCTGGCCAAGAGGGTGACCTGGTGACTGTTTGCTGCTGCCCCATTGTCTGCCGCTCTCTAGGCGGTATTCAGTGGGGGCCTGGGCTGTGGACTGCTGCCCTTGAGCACTGAGGTCCAGCCCCATGGCACCATTGTTCAAAGGCATCTCCTCCTATGCCCATGTATTCGCCAAACCTTTATTCCTTTTTAACATCTCCCAACCTCCGCTTCTCTAGGGCTGCAATCCCATGCACATTTCCCTGAAAGAAAGCCACATTTGAATTCAGTGGGGCTGAGTTTTGGGGAGGCACATGTAGATTTGCACTATGAATCTTTTTTCTCGTGCTCTATGCCTGCTTCTTCTTGTTGATCTTCTCTGCTGGCCTTGACCCAAACCCATCTTTCTGCCACTGGGCTTTGAAACCATAGCCTGTTTCCCTTCCTCCTTTCACAGTAGCTCCCTGTTGCTCTGATTTTACTTTAAATTTTTAAAAAATATTTAATACAGTGATACTCTGTGTTTCAAGACAAGTCTTCCCAAAGCAGTTTACTTACAATCGCGTATCAGCATACAATAAAATACTGTGCTATAAAAACCTTGTGAATTAATGATAGGACAAAGAGCACCAGAAAGCCTAGAAGCCAGCATTATGCCAGCAAAATATAAAATGTACCAAACTCAGGCCAAAAATTGTATGTACAACACATACTTAGGGCCAAGTCTCAGCAATAAAAACAGGCTCAACAACTGCCAGTGAACCCTTGTGCCCTCGAGATTTTATATGAGCGTTTTAGAATGAAGACACAAATGGACATTCTGCATGAACTACAAAGCTCTCCCTCTCTTATCTCCCTGCCCCACATAATATTGTCACTGGCTTCTGTGTCTCTTTCCTCCTCCTCTTTTCCTCTCTATGCTGTTGCCTATTCCCATAATGGTCTCTCCCTCTCACCTCTTAAAGCCTCATCCCTCAAATCAATTCAGCAAAACTACTGTGATCTATTGCAGTCTCTTCTCACCGGGTCCTTTGCTGCCAGTTCACTCTCCTCTACTGTGCCCTCATGACTTATTGCTGTCTTCTCCCCTTGACTACTGGAGAGCCCATAGCTCAGTGGTAGAGTATCTGTTTTGCATACAGAAGGTTCCAGGTTCAATCCCCAGCATCTCTGGGTATGGCAGGGAGAGGCACCCTGTCTGAAACTCTGGAAAGTCAGTCTCTCCACTCAGTCTAGATAACACTGGTCCAATGGTCTGAGTAGAAGTTAGCAGCTTCCTGTCATTCTACGTCTCTAGGGAAGGGATTCCTAAGGCTTGTACAACATCCAGCATGCTATTTAAACCAATGTTATGTGAAGCAGAAGGAGCAGCAGTTTGGATGGGATGAGGCAAGGCCTTTGGGGAAGATGCAGATAAAGGAACTGGGGGAAGCCGCTGAAAGGTTTGGGTTGCAGTGAGGTGTCTCGTTGCACACTCTCTGTATAGGAAAATGCAAAAGTTATCACGATAGGAGCCCAGCTTTGTGCATTCAGGGCCTGAAAAACACTTGAGCCACACTTCACACCAACATCAGAAAGCCAATTTGCTCTTACGCAGAAATGCTATACTTGCAGGAACCTACTAATGTGTTCAGAATGAACAGTGCCATTCTGCAGAGGGAATCTGCAGATATCCTATCAGCTTTCGAAAACGGGGAGATTTTCAGTTGCTGCAAATAAAACCAAGGTGTGTGTGTGTGTGTGTGTGTGTGTGTTAAACACAGTTTGAAAGAGCGATTGCTGACTTGCGGTGTGAATTCTCATTCCACTTTCACCTCTGGTAAATAGGCTTAGTAGGATTTTGTACTGTTTCAAAAACCTGCAGAACTCATTTGACAAGTGGCGGTGATGGGACAAAAGAAATAAGCATTACATCATAGGATGTGAAAGCTCCCTCAAATGTTTTTCAACTCTAAAAAACAAACCATCAGCTCTCTCCAGCCCAAGAAACCTGTTTTACTGATTAATGGCAATATTAATATTTCCATTCATTCAAATCTTATTCTACAACTATAAGAAAAACATTAAGAGGCTTCATAGAGTTATTTGGAGACTAAACAGTAGATTCAAACCTTTACTATTCTACTCCACTTGTAACTTCCAACACAGAGCTGAGCACTTGCAAGCAACAAAGCAAAGGTTTTGGAAGAATCTGGGGCTTTTGTCAAGCACCTCATATTTAGTGACCTTTAAAACTAAGTTACAGAGGAGTTAAGATTTTGCAATAAGGTTTCTTTCAATCTAGCCATTCAGCTTCTGCGAAGTAGATTTAAACATTGAAGAGAAGCTGTCTTGCAAAGTAAGTGGGTAAACTGAGCTCTTGCAAAGCTTACATTATTTAATGGAGAAGTAAGATGTTTGAAGTCTTACTGTTGGAAACTGCCCAGAGTGGCTGGGGTAACCCAGTAAGATGGGTGGCATATAAATATTATTATTATTATTATTATTATTATTATCATCATCATCATCATTGAGTTAAGAAACAAACATTTTGTGGCAAATGAGATGCAACTAATTTGCGAATGGAGGTAGGAAAAAGAAAAGCAAGCAAGAAAATTGGAGTCTAGCGGACCAGCTTTCAAAACAGTCTACCGTTAGATTACTCTTAGAATTGTAGCACCGTTGAGTTGGAAGGTACCCAAAGGACCATCTAGTACAAACCTCCTGCAATGCAGGAACCACAGCTACCTTGAAATGGCTTCTACCATTTGGAATCAGCAGGTCTGGGAAACAAGGCTGAGATTTAATAATTATGCCTTGGTGGCCATTGGATGAGTCTGTGCGACGACAAGGGATCTGATCACAGGCCTTGAATCCCAAGTCTGTAAGACAGGGAATTACCGGGCACCTCCCTGTTACTTACCTTCACACTCTTGGGGTCAAAAGCAGGTTCTTTTGGTGGTTCTGGGGCAGGAGCCGGAGCCGGAGCCGCAGCTGGCTTGGCAGCCTCTTTCTTGGGTTCCGGCTTTTTGGGGGCCATGGCTTCGGTTCACTTGTGGCACGGGCTGGGATGAGCAGCACGGTGGGGAGGCAGAGGGCCGAGGAACAAAAGGCGACCCTGGCTCCCACTGCTTATATACTGAGCTGGCGGGTCTCGCACCAGAGGGGTGGGCAGAGCTGCAAGGGCAACTGCTGTTTACTATAAAAGGAAGGTGCTCCCAAAAAAGCAGCCCCCACCCTCCCCACTCGACAATTGTCCTTTGTCATCAGCACATAGTGCAAAGACCTGGAGTCACCAGCACCAAGGTCCTCTGGCCGCACAAGGCGGCTTTTGTGCACCTGGGCTGGGAAGGGTTCAGAACGCCTGCAATTATTTTAAGATAATAAAGGGTTGCCCCGGAGGCTCTCTATAGGGGGAAAAAGCAGCAGCTTTGCTGATCAAACTGCCCCAATACTCAAGGGGGGACAAAGTGTGCCTTTTTATAGGCAAGCCGACGAGTGCAAATGCCATAGATTCCTTTTAAGTGCTGCATTTACTTCCCGACACTTTCCCAGAGGAATAGGCTTCAGACCTGCAGATACGTTTCTAAACTGACTGGCTGATCCAGCTGCATATCCTTACTTGGTTCTCCCCCCTTGCCTTTTATCATCATTAGCACTTCTTTTTTTTTGCGTCTTATCTTTCCTCCAAGGAGCAGTGGCGCATCTAGGCAATTTTAGACGTTGTAATGGCGTTACTTACATACACACACACACACACACACTTCAAATGGCAATGTGCTTTGCCTGCACCAGCAGGGGGTGGACCACTAGATTATCTTGGAGGTTCCTTCCAATGTTATGATTCCACTTCAAGATTCAGTAAGCCAGCACTGCTATGGGGTTGTTTTTCCCCCGGTTGGGAGGAGGCTACCGGTTCTTCTGTTGAGTGCAGCCCTGGATTTCGACCCACGAAGGCATGCCCTGGTGGCATCGTCGTCAAAGAGCCCGGGATGGCATGCACTGAAATAATATTGTTTTATCCTCAGAACAACGCTATCGAGCAGGATAAGCTGAGAACCTGTGGTTTGCTGAAAAGCAGCTTGCGTGCTTCAGGGCTGAGCGAAAATTTCAACCCCAGTCCAGATTCTGTGCATTGTATGTGTGTGTGTCTATGTCACACCGTGGCTTTCAGCTTTGCCTTCATGTCTCTCTTTCTTCCTCCCCAGTTTTCACATGTGCTGTTTTTTCTGAGCCTCCTCCACCACTGCACAATCCACAAGCCAGATGGGAATATGCACAAAAGTGCAATGGACCAGCAACCTATCCTACTGTACTGGAGCACATATATGAGGCATATGTACTTGTAGTGATCTCAGCTCTCCGGTCTGTATGTACACACAATATGGCACCACTCACACACATCAGTAGGAGGTACCAGAGTGAAGACTGGGTGGTGGGCATGCTCAGTGACTACAAAATGCTGAACAACTGTTGGCAGAATGGAGTATTCTAAATGCTGGTCAGCTTGGGATTGGAATGAAATGGAGTATCCTGCACAGGAGCACTCCAGACTACAATTTACTTATTTTTTGCAAGCCCCCAGTTGTAATTTCTGAATTAAATTATGTTGTCCTTTGGATGCGCAGACTTCTATACATTTCTATTGACTAGTTAGCATCATGTTTATTTTCTACCTAACCTGTGATACTTAGGAGATGCTCTGTGGTAACTTCAAGTGGCAAAGATTTGTTCTTTTGCTAAATTTGATTATGGCACGGGGAATGGCGATAAAGCAGTCTGCAAATCACTGGAGCACTGCCCTTCCCCCATGGAAATTCTGTAGAGCAGGCACCCCCAAACTTGGCCCTCCAGCTGTTTTGGGACTACAATTCCCATCATCCCAGACCACCGGTCCTGTTAGCTAGGGATGATGGGAGTTGTAGTCCCAAAACAGCTGGAGGGCCAAGTTTGGGGGTGCCTGCTGTAGAGCTTCTTCCTCCCCACCCCCAGAAATTGGGCTGGTGATCAGTTCATGGATCATCATCTACCTTCTGTCCACCCCTGTGACTGGTGTTGGGAAAATTCACCTGTGTGTGTCCATTTCAAGCCACGACAAGGTGGGGTGGAGATAAGCTCTCCGTATGGAGCACCTCTCTTCCTGAGCCTGTCTTCCTGTTTCAGAAGCTGTGTCTGGGCACCACACTGGGCTGAGATTAAACAAACAGGGGCCTTAATTTTATTCATAATTAAATGTCCACAGCCCTGAGGAATAGGATGGGATCAACGCCTGGATTTTAGCCAATAAACCATGCCCCTATGCATTCTTTTACACCCCTATCCCACCATAATAATCCCCAGTGAAACTGCTAGACGACAGCTGGATAACTTCTTTGAGTGGCTCTTGGCTGGCTGGCCATCCGTCAGCTGTGTCCAGCACCAGCTGAGGTTTGGCTTAGCTTCACAGTTTTCTCTCCATTGTCTGTAGCAAAAGCATGGGCTGAAAGAGCAGAAGTTGAGCATATAATTTCCTGTGCCAACAAACACTACTCGCTTGTGCTGATTCCATGGAGCTGGGTTTCTAGTAGGTTGGAGAGAAGTCAGGAGCAGAGTACATCTGCCTGGCTTTCCCAGAAGGGACATATTAACTATTATGTAAAGAAGAAAGTGCCACCGATAATTTAAAAGTGCTTTCTTAAAGGGGGTACTCAAGGATATGCAGTACTGGCACCTCTTTTTGTTGTTAAAAAGTGTGGCACTTAATGTAACAACTTCATGGTGAGTACCAGCACTTATTTTTATAGGGGGGAAAGCAGTGTGTGTGTATACACAAACAGAGTGCTTTTTCTGGGGGGACGCAGGGGTACACATACTCCTAAACATTTTGTGAATCTTTGTATTTTTGACCATTTGCTGTATTTATTTCCCCCAATTTGAACTATAAATGGTGATTTTCTTGAGTCAAAATGAGAGTACCCCAACATTATTTTTAGAAAAAAGCAATGTTTGTGTGTGTGTGTGTGTGTGTGTGTGTGTGTGTGTGTGTGTGTAATTAAGGACACATTCACACCATATGTTTAAAGCGCTGTGATGCCACTTCATGGCTTCCCCCTCAAATAATTCTGGGAGCTGTAGTTTGTGAAGGGTGCTAGGAGTTGTTAGGAGTCCCCTATCCCCCTCACAAAGCTACTGTCCTCAGAGTGGTTGAACAATCCATACCTCTTCCCAGGTGAACTCTGAGAATTGTAGCTCTGCGAAGCAAATGGGGTTTACTAGAAATGGCATGCACCTCCATGGGCCCAGGTGCTGTTGGGGGCAATACATACGGCACTGGACACAGGGAGTGCCCAATGCTTTACCAAACCTCTTGGTCCTCCCTCTTTGTATGTGTGATTAGCATGAAGTCACAATTGTACCTAACCAGAGAGATAAGTCACATTTGCAGAAGTGAGGAGGAACCTGCGGCCCTCCAGATTTTGTTGGGTTACATGCCCATTGACCATGACGGCTGCGGCTGATGGGTGCTGGACACCAGCAATAACTGGAGGGCCACAGACTGCTAATCCTTAGTTTGCAGGCATTAAATGTAATTCCACCCTTGCCCACATCCAAATACAGTACTTAGATCAACAGAGGTGACCGTGGGGCAAGGGTGGAAAGACCTGTCTGTTCTGGTTCTCCTGAGTTCTCATCTTTCCCATCTTAAATTCAGTTCTCCATGTTCCTGCAGCAATTTGCTACTTATTTTTTAAAATCCTCATGAGAATTATTCAGTATTTCAGCTCAAATTTCTCCTTATAAACATACCTTTGTAGCTCTGACCAATGCGCACTTCCCCCCCAAACAGTGTTTCCCAATACAATTCAATTTTGTATGTTCTTTTCCCCTCCAAACGTTTTCCTTCACCACCTAATACATGCATTTTTGTAAACAATGGTCGGAAAAGTGCATCGCAAGACTAGGAGGAGTGTGAATTTGGAGGACTGCCCGTGTTTCTGTTGCCATGTTGTGTCGTGAAGTGTGGATTTGATGGATTCAGCTGTAAATACAAACAGGACCAAAAATTTTCCCTCTATTTGCAGTGCAAAGGAAAGCAGTGAAGCCACAGAGGAGGCTTTGAGAATTTGCATGAAGCCAGCAGTTCCAACTGTCAGTATCTGCTTCAGTTTTGAAGCCTGTGCTTGGGCAGCTCAGCTCAGCAACTGCTTGAGAAACTTGACGATTCTCTTGAGAGGTGCCAGAGTCAGAAATACCTCTTGGGCTGATGCTAGACTCTTTCCACTTCAGGATATGCAGGACAAACGTAGCTTGTTAATAAGGCAGCTGAAAGGACAGCTAATACAAGGACAATTGTGGAGGCAAGGTACACCTTGCCCATTTTTTTCTTTTTTAAACCACAGAGCTGAATCAGTACATGAATGTTTTTATAACGTCGTTCGACCTTGATCCTTAGCAGTTACAACAATTCTTGGGGACAGCACAGGGGAGAAGAGTCCCAAGGGCATAGCTAGAGTGGGGCATTTATGAGAGCTTCCCTTCTGGCAGACCCTCCAAGTGTACCTATTTTCCAGGGACAGTCCTGATTTACAGAAGCCGTCCTGGCTTCTGGTTTGGTTCCAGAATGTCCCACTGTTCCCAATCACGTCCCTATTTTCATCAGATAAATGTTGGAGGGTACAGAGTTATGTCACCCCGAGCCAAGGAGATTAAAAGACATCTGAAGGCAACCCTGTGTTGGGAAGTTTTTTTTTTTTAATGTTTAATGTTTTATTATGTTTTTATATAGTACAGTGGTACCTCGGGTTAAGTACTTAATTCGTTCCGGAGGTCCGTACTTAACTTGAAACTGTTCTTAACCTGAAGCACCACTTTAGCTAATGGGGCCTCCTGCTGCCGCCGCGCCACCAGAACCCGATTTCTGTTCTTATCCTGAAGCAAAGTTCTTAACCTGAAGCACTATTTCTAGGTTAGCGGAGTGTGTAACCTGAAGCGTATGTAACCTGAAGCGTATGTAACCCGAGGTACCACTGTATATGTTGGAAGCTGCCCAGAGTGGCTGGGGCAACCCAGTCAGATGGGCAGGGTATAAGGAATAAAATTATTATTATGGAATAGGACATCCCTATTTTCATCAAAGAAATGTGGGAGGGTATGTCTTTCGGGGGTCTGAGCTAGAGACACCACTCATGCAATAAGGAATTGTGTGAATGGCTTCTCTATAGCAAACAGCAGTCGTGGCAGCCTAATCCAGTTTCAGGCAGTGAACAGCCTGCAGGCGCCTAAGCCACCACATCACTCCCAGGAGACATGAGTGGCTTGGGCACGCTGCAGGTCTGGCAGTAAGTGCTGGCCCCCGTGGTGTGGCGCCCAGTGCCAGTCGCGTATAGCTACGTTTGCTGACTGAACTAAAAAGTTCTGTGAGCCCAATTTTTATTTTTTAAAACTCTTATTTTTGTCATTTTGTCACCCTTCCCTCAGTGATGACACCCCTGCACTCCCCTTCATCTGCCACTGGCAGGAAACTTTCCTTGCTTCCTTGTGTTACCACATGGGTAGGCAAACTAAGGCCCAGGGGCCGGATCAGGCCCAATCGCCTTCTCAATCTGGCTCGCAGATGGTCCGGGAATCAGTGTGTTTTTACATGAATATAATGTGTCTTTTTATTTAAAATGCATCACTGGGTTATTTGTCGGGCATAGGAATTTGTTCATTTCCCCCCCAAAAATATAGTCTGGCCCCCACAAGGCCTGAGGGACAGTGGACTGGCCCCCTGCTGAAAAAGTTTGCTGACCCCTGATCTAGACTGTTGCCCCCCCCCCCCCAATTCGTGCTGTTGAAAGAAACATGTCCTGAACTGCTGGCCTACCTGGCAGCAAGTCAGTATGCCAAGTCCAGAGGTCAATCCACACAAGCAAAGTCCAGAGGTCAGGAAACACAGTCCAAGGTCAATCCAAGTAGCCAAGTCCAGAAGTCAAGATACAGTCCAGAATCAAACCCAAAGCACAGTCCCATAGAAGCCCAGGAGCATCCAAGCCAAGGTCCCTTAACATGGGCAGCTGAGCAGGCACAGCCCATCAGCCCTGCTTCCCTTTTGTACTTTGCATGCTGATTGCAGCATCTGGGCTTGACGAGGCAGGTGACCCTCACCTGTTCTAAGCCTACTTCAGCTGAGGAATCACACTTCTCCTCCCAGAGCTAGCAAACCCAACGTGGCCAGCTAGGGAGCTGGGCTGTGGCCCTTTGTCTGCCTCAGCCTTCTAGAGCGCTACTCCTGCTGCTCCTAAACCTCACAGTGCATGTTCATGGGGACAGGGCCCCCTCTGGCTCTGGTGATGGGTCTTGCTGTTTCTGGTTTCTGTGCACTGATCTCCTTCCCCTCACCATCCTCTATCACCCTGTGAGTACTTCCTTCCCCATCCCCTGCTTCGCTTGGTGTGTCCCAGTCCCAGCTACACCCAGCTCTGAAGCCCTCAGCCTCCTAGAGCGCCACTCCCTCTGCTCCCCACGCCTCAGAGCCTGACGCACATTAAGGTCTCACACTGAATTGTAGCTGACACTATGAATTGACAACAGAGATGCTGTATGTACTTTTGTTACCCCAGAAAAATATTCTAGTGAAAACAAAAAATAGTTTAGCAGCAGTACTTACCAGCGAACACCAGGGGAAGTTGAAGTCCCGAGCACAGAGGTTCAGGCATTCTTGCTGTTTTCATTAAATCCAATGTGTCTCCATCCAGGTCTGTGGAGTGCAAGACTTCTGTATGCAATGGGGTGCTGGATTTGGACTTGGGGGAGGGGGGTCTGATTTAACCAGCGCCACCTTTGCTGTAAGCGGGTGTGTGGTGGGGGCTGGATTTGGGCTGAGCACCCTAACCAACCAATGGTGATGGCAATGTAGTTTGGCCCCGCACCCCAGCAGACGGTATTCTGAGACATACTGCCACCAAGGCCACATGATATTTAAAGCATTATGATACCACTTCATGACACACCCCCCCCCAAGAATTTTGAGAACTGTAGTTCGTGAAAGGCAATGAGAATTGTTAGAAGACCCCTATTCCCCTTACAGAGTTACAATTCTAAAGAGTCCTGTATGGAAAGGGATTGCTTGTTAAACCGCTCTGGAAATTGTAGCTCTGTGAGGGGAAATATGGATGCCAGGCAAGAGTGCTGGGTGGGAAGGCTGTGGCCGGGGCAGCTGACAGTGGAAGGCAGGCACCAAGGAGGTTGGGGTAGCTGAAGAAAAGGAGTAAAATGGGTGGTGGCCAAAGGTTGTGCTCACTGGAGAGAGCAGAGGCCTTGCTGGAGCAGGGGCAGGTAGCCAGACAGTACAGCTTTGGAGGAAGGAAAGCTGAAGGAGAAATGTGAGGAAAAACTGAAACACTAGGCCTAGAGAAAACAAGGCTGTGTACTACACACTATGCCTTCAAACCACATTCTTTCCCTCAAAGAATTCTGGGCACTGTAGTCTACCCCTCACTTGGCTACAGCTCCCACCAACCGTTATCGAACTACAGTGACCAGAATTCTTTGAGGGAAAGAATGTGCTTCAGATGTATATAGTGTGTATACAGACTGAGAGCCTGTACGCCAGAGCTGCCTGGGTGCAGACAAAATGGAGATGCCCTACCTGGATTGAACATGGGACCTTTGACACGCCAGGCAGATGCCCCACCCCCGAGCTGCAGAGCTTCCCTTCCTCCTCCGCAGACACTCTGCCCTGTGCTTGAGTTTGAAGGGGTGCTGTGGTGAAGTATCACAATGGCAGTGTCTCCACCTGTGAACTATGTACATCCGTTTCCATGCCCAAAACAATCCTGTGCACAGGGTAGGGTTACCACAGCTTTCCAAACACATTAGTGTGTCAGCTGCAGCGTGTAGATGCGTCATGCGAACGCTCCTCCTGAGGCTCGAAAGGGGTTAGTTTAACCTCCGGTTTGCTAGTAAAATGGAATTACTGTGCCGCAAAATGATGCATGTCTAAAAAGGGTTTCAACAACATGAAAAGTTTGGAAAGCTCTGGTGGTGTACACACGTATGTAAGTAAAACGTTGCTGTATGGAGTAATCCTATTTAGGGTTGCAGCCAACAATGACCTCTTTTGGGATATTGTGTTCCATTTCCCCTCCCTTCTTGTGCCCCCCCCCATCAGTCTACTTTGCACGCCTGCTAAGCATACTCAGGCATCATTGTGCATTTCGACTCTCTTAGGGTTCTCTGTAAAACATCTTTTTTAACACTTCTACAAGCCTTGCAGTTTTGCTAAGCCTGAATGTGAATGGCATTTCAGCTAAGAATCAGAGGCAAGGTCATGTTCACAAGGTCATACATTGCAATAGCACTTGTCATTAAAGGTAGTTTCACATTGCTTTTCTGACAGCCACCCCCTACAACAGCCACCCTTCCGGGGGATTGCTGTGTAGCAGCTTGGATTTCTTGACACATCAGTACCCTCAAAATACTCCCAATGTACAGGTTGTTTTTCTGTGTGAGGTATCTTTTTCACACAGGGAAAGGTCTGGATATTTGAAACAACACCCCAGCACTCCCTCCTTTGGGGGCTGTGTTTGTGTGCGTGCATTTTTTTGTTTTTCCACATCTCAATAAAAATGTCAAAGTGCATTTTATAAAATACTTTTATTCCCATGGTAATGGGGCTGGGTCATTGGAGCACTGAAAAATCAATTGTAATAATGGCGAGGCAGAGACATGGCAGAATTTATTCTCTATATCCAATAGCCTTCTCTACCCCCCAACCCCCCCCCCAAATTAAACAACAAAACAACCCAAAGTGGAGAATAAATCAGAGGGATGCAAATATAAGCCAGGGGATGGGACTGGTCATGCTTCATTATCTGAAAACTCAATAGCACATTCTTGAAAATGCCTCCCCACTTTATGCAGTACCTCCAGTTATAAGGGTTTCTGGTGAAGCTATTTACTATAAAGAATTCAAGTTTGGCCAAGGAATCCCTACCCCACGGAACAATTTTAAGAATAAATAATATAAAATAAACTCTCTTAAATTAACTTGTTAAGCAACAAATTCACTTTTCTCATTGTTCAAATCCTCTTTGTCATATTTTTCTTTGCTGGTCTTTTACAACTCTCGCCTAACAAGAAAGGCTGAGTTTCGGGGGGGGGGGGGGGAGAACGTTGTGTAGAGAGCACTTGACCTTGTGAATTTGTATCTCTTAAAAACAGTAGGGGGAGAGAGAGACAGACATGTGAAATCCACCACAGAAGGAAACTTGAAGGTGTACCAGGTCCACTTTTGTCCTTTTGTATTTTTAATCCCCTGGTCGTGGCACAAAACGAAACAACCTAAAGCTAAGTTGGACCTAAGGAACTCAGGTGTTCTATTCCTGTCTCCAAGGTCTTTTATGTCTCAACACGCAAAGGACTTCCAAGGCTCCCAGGTCAATATTTCGAAAACAAGCAACACTTTGAACTGCGGCGTTTGATATAAAGGATGTCCATTAAAGTGCGGTGGATGTACAAGGCTCTGGGATAAGGGACAGCAGCTTAAAATATGGGAACAACACCAGCAACCCTAACAGAATATCGCCCCCACCCCCAACAGTAGAACCAACAGTATCTGGCAATGTCTGTGGGAATTACAAATTGATTTTTTGGGGAAGAGGATGGATTCACTGTAGCTGAAAAAGAACAGGAAGATATCAAGTCCACTGTGCTCCTGGCAACAAGGGCAGGCGCCACCCCACGCCAGCAAGGTTTCCAATTTCCAACCTGCATTTCTCATTAGCAATTAGTCTTGTACCTTGCCTTCTTTAATTTTACATCGCTCATATGTTCCTGTCAGGTGCACTTGTAGATTAGGTCATAGGCCACATTAAGCGTCTTTTTCTCCCACTTAGCTGAATATGCCAAGCTCTCTAGAGCTTTAGCCCAGGTAAGGCCTGAAGGGCTGATCTAAGGCCATGTTTCACATACTATTTTCTGCCTGACAATCAAGTTTCCAGTTTCTTCACCTCAAATAATTTTACATTCATGCTGAAGTCAGCAGTGCTGTCTTAACGGAGACTGGGGCACCCAGTGTGTGAGCTACAAACCACACAGGGGAAGAAGGGGATGATGGAAACAGAGGATGGGCTTCAGTTGGGCCAGGGAGCCTTGTGGGAATTATGCCATGAATAAAATGTACATTGCTAAACAAACAAAAAGCACCCCAGTTACCCGAAACCCTATCTTAGCAGCCTCAAGAGAAGGTGGAACGTAGTTGTCAGATGTCTGGGAAAAAAGGCAAACTCCAGAAGTGTGTTGCATTCAGATGTCAAGAGTCAGTTACATTCTGAGCAAGGGTGAAGGGTCAGCCTTCAAAAGTGTGGTCTTTGCACCTAAGGGCAGATTTTGGCACAAGAGCAGAGCCCAAAAGCTGAGCCTGGGTAAGCTGGAACCTACTGGGTACTGCTGACATTTGGAGAAGCAGCCACAGCTATTATTTTCCCTCTGGGGTTTATAGAGGGAGGGACAAAATCTCTAGGCTGAAGGCCACCCACAGCCTCCGCAGATCCACTTGGTCCCAAGCTCCAAAGCAGGCACAGGAGGGGTCAGTGGTGGCAGGTAAAGGACAGCACTTAACGGCTGTGCGGCCCACTCCATCCATCCCACTGTTCATTTCTTTCCAGTGAGAGCCATGAGCTTGAACTGCAGATATACAAGAACCACGCACAGCAGCAATTGCTACTGGCTCCCCTCGACACACACTGGCAAAACTCCCGAGGAGTCTGATTTTGCAAGACAGAGACAGGCTGGTTTCCCCGAGTCTTGATGGAAAGGGAAATTCTAACCCAACGACAATCCTCTGAAAGGAAGAGGCAACAGTGGGATGGACTCAGTTTTCTGCTGTGAGAGAAGGCAGCACACCTTCAGCAAATGTAAGCAGGCGGCCATTTTTAGTCAGGAAGGATCACTTCACCTCTCTGGTTTCAGAATGGTGGCAGTACCTTGCTACTTTTCACCTGTGAAACACCCCAGGCCAACCAAGCTATCACACGTGCTGGAAAGAGGTCTCCAAACTCAGCGTTAAGAGCAAAACCACAGCTGGTTATGAACACGGACAGTCCGGAGACTTTCTCCCTGCCAAGCGCAGCACACGATAACAAACACACATGCACACACCCTGCATGCCCAGGATCTGCCCAGCAGGTGACATACATCCAAGAGGGTTGTGAGCTGAGGCACTGGAAGATGGGTTGGACCGGAGAGATTAAGGTGGCCGGGGTTGGATTTCTCTTTCATAGGCACTGGAGAGGATCTGGCAGAGAAGCTGATCCTATGACAGAAAACTAGGAGATGGTTTTTACTCTTCCCCTTGCCTCTCCTCCATCCCACCCACCCGCACCCCAGCGGTTGGGCCGGGAAAGCACCACGAGACAGGCAAAGAAAGAGATCTATGATGGTGTAAACCTATAGAGGGGAGAGGACCGGATTCTTCACTTGGGAGCAGTTTGGCCTTGGATGGGGCGAGGCACGCAGGATCTCAGGAGGGGCAGCCAGCAAGCACACGGTCAGCTGGTCTACCTCAGCTGCCACCCAAGTGTTGGGGTGATTCCAGGCACCAGTGGAGACTGGCCCTCTCCCTCTCCAGGTCCACGAGGGGGCCTCTGAGGAGAGAGGGGAGCTTTCGTTATTTAAGGTATATGTGATTATTTGTGACCTTGAGGGAAAAGGCCAGGCAGTGCTGGCTGGCTGGCTGGCTGGCAGGACGAGGGTGGTCCAAGAGGTTGTTGGCACAAATGGCAAGGCAGAGGGGCGGGTGGAGGGTGTCCCCAGAGAAGGGTGTCGAGGAAAGGGAGTTCACGCACAGACCCGGCCAGCGATGGCGCTGCTTCTGAGGCGCAAACGCTATATGCCTGCCCACAAACCGCTTGGTGGGTGAAGGACAATCCTCCGGAGAGGCTGGACCTACCCCCGGGTGCCAGGCAACTGAAGACAGCTCCTGTCCCCAAGGCTCTGCGTGGGAAGAGGCCTCTCCCTCAGTGGATAAAAGCCCTGCCCCTCAGGGCCTTAGCGGATATAGGCATCTCGCGCCCAGTCCTCTACGTCGTTGTGGTTGCGGCGCAAGCCCTCCTCCTCCTCGCTCTGGCAATAGCGCTCCCGCCCCTTGCCGTGCCCGCGAAGAGACCGGTTGTGGTTTTGCCGGTCGGGCTCCTCGACCTCCCAGGAGCCCTGGCGCTGGGGGTGGCGGTGCCCCCGGAGGTGGCCCCGCTGCTGCTCTGGCTCCTCGGGTTCCCAGGACCCCTGGAGGCGGCGGTGGCCCAGGCAGTGGGCGCGACGAGGCTCCGGCTCCTCGTAGGGGTCGGTCTCGATGTCCATGCAGGAATCCGCCGGGTCAGTGTACGCAGAGTCGCGGCTGCCCTGCGTCTCCGAATCAAAGGTGTCCTGGCGGGAAAGGCCCCGGGCGGCAAAGTGGGAGGGGGGCGGCGCGGCGCGGATCTGGCCATGCCCAGCCAGCTGCCCCGCATAGTCGTGGAGGCTGGTGTGCTCTGGGTCGAGCGGCTCCTCCCCATGCACTAAGTAGGGTCCCTGGTGGAAAGAGGCATTCACCACACACCATGCATGAGAAAGGGAGAAAGGAGACAAGAGTTAGTGCGGCCATGACACAGCAGCAGCAACAGCTGCAGCGCTCCAAAACAGGTTAGCACAAGGGGCTCTCAAACTCCGGCCTGGCAAACCTCATGAAATCTAAGGGGAAATTTTTCTGGACTTTGGAGTTAAGCAAGTGAAAAACAAAAACAAAAAAGCATGGATTTTAGACCCCCTCGCAGATGGGGATGGAAAGGTCCATTGGTTTCAGCTCCTCACTTTCCCCCATCTCAAATTCAGATCTCTACATTTCTACAGCCATTTGAAGGTTGTTGTTTTTTCAAATCCTTATAAAACTTCTCCAACAGGTTGGTACAAATTTCTCCTAATAAACCTTTTTTTGTACTGAGTTTAGATTACATTGTTGTAAGCAATTTCTCCTAACAGATTGCATTTTACTGTGTTATTTTCACTAATATATTGTGCACGTGTCCCCCTAATGCACACATATTTGCAATCTTTGTTCAAGTGCAGGACTGCATTCCTAAATTCATGCAAGTGTGAATTCTGCGTTTCGGTTCTCGAATTGTTTCGGAAAGTGCAAATTTCTTAAGGTTTTGGCTTCAAATGCGAATTGAACTGAATGTCTTCTCCATCCCTACTAGCAGAAGCCAGAAAACACTTGCAAAAGAGGGAGATGGTGGGGGGACGGAGAGTTTGGGACAGTTCTAGGCAGAGATCCTCAGAATGGTGATCTGCCACTTTTGTCTGAAATTGCTCTTTGGACATGGCATTCTATGTGTGGTGCAGAGCACAATGTATAGAATAGAGCAGGGATGGGGAGCCTGGGGCTCTCCAGATGTTGCTGGACTACAACCCCCATCATCCCTGACCACTGGCTGTGCTGGCTGGGGCTGATGGGATTTGGAGTCCAACAACATCAGGCTCCCCATCCCTGCAGCAAAATATGGTTTCAAGAGGTGGCAACTTGCATCTCAAGCTACCCCTTCGCCTCCTCCAAGGTTATAGAGAAATTGAGGCTTCCCATGGTTAACTGCTTTGCACCATGTTAGAGAGAGGCTCATCAACACCCTGTTTGAGAACTCATCAGTTAGTTAAGACATAAGAAGATAGAGAGTTAGCATCACACAGAACACATACAGAACCACCTGTGCTGATCAGCTGGACCACCTGCTGTTATTTATATGTAAAAGCAGCAGCAGCAACAGCAGTCACTTACCACGCCATGCAATAAAACAGCACTGGGAGCCAGATGTGAAAGTGGTAAACTTATTGACAGCTAAACACCTTTGGGGGAATGGTGGTCACTTCTGTTTAACCACTTCAGAGTTTGCCCTTTTCTTTTTAAAAAGGTGACACAACAGAAACAGCATGGGGTTTCCCATCATACACCCAAACATGCATTTGAAGCATGTCCAAATTCACATTTGAACGATGGGCAGGCATCACGACACCCAAGCAAAAAAGTGGATTCTGCAGTAATAAATCTATTTCTGCTCAATGCAGACTTCTTCTTTTTAGCTCACAAGAGAGATGAGTTTGATGGAGCTCTGTTCAGCTTGCTATGCTTGGCAATCGGTCCTTGACTTGGTCAAGGTTTAGGCAACAATGCGAGGCACTGTCAATGTAAAAAGTCACCCACCTCTGGCAGTGAGATTCTGACAATATGGTTTTGCCTGCCGGTAAATGCTTTGCACTGAGGCCATGGGAATCAAGCGGACAAGGTTATCCTGATGAGGTATAACCACCGATGCAATTTACTGCAGCCACAACTGCTCCCCAGCCTCCCAAGAAATTTGACTTTCTGTCACTAGGTGGCAGAAACTCAGCAGACCATGGTTATTGTGAAGGAATCCATAAGGTCATAGACTTGGTGCTCCTGCCAGATTATCCAAAGTGGGGCCCCGTACAAACCCTGTGACCTTACAGACCCCTTTAGTCCAGTGGGTTCCTGCCACTTGGTGACCGGAAATCACTGCTTGTTAGAAAAGTGGATTGGGAAGCAGTTGCCCAAATTCACCATGTGTGTTACGAGAACGGAACAAAGAATGTGTGGCAGATGGCGGGGGGGGGGGGGAGGCACTACCTGCAAGGCCATCACGGGTCTTTGAGGGCAACTCGGCAGCATAATGGACCTGCCCCTACTGAAAACCAGGCTCTGCATTCACACAGCACACTGGAAAGCCAACTGACTTCTTTCCCATGAGCAGGTGGAGGAAAATCCTTCCTTTGTGATGCCATTTTAGATCTGGTTCAGAGCAGCCCACAGAACCTGCCCTAAACGACAAACCCACTTTTCCTAGCTGAGACGCTTCTCTGATGTCCCCAGGAAGCATTGCTCGAAAGATAAGAGACGGCGGGGTGTAGGGCGGGAGAGATGTGCTGGTGACTCGCCGAGGTCATCCTTTAATCAAAGTCAGATTGCGAGGGAAAGGGGTGTTTGTGTGTGTACTTTAGCAGGACAGCTTTGGAGAAGGGGCGGGGAGGCGAAAGAGAGAGATTGCCTTGACTGAACAGCAGCACTGACAAGTCCTCCTTTGTAGGGAAGGGGGAGCCCTCATTAGCAAGGCTTCCCTGTGCTCGTTTCTTCATTTCCGAACAACTACCTCGGGTTTCCCCGAAAGCTACAGCTCGTGCTCCTCCACCCGGACAGCTCCGCTCAGCCCCTGGTCCAGGCTGCCCCTTGCTCCCCAGAACCCCAGGTTGCGCTTGAGGGAGGTCAGCACTTGTACCTGGAGGTTGGAGACCGGGGCGGGGCTGGCAGCCAAGGCAGCCGTTGCCATGGTGCGGGTCAGCAGCGGATTGGGCGGGTTGCTGCTGGGAGGGTGCGTGGCCTTCCAATAGGCTTCGAGGTACTCGGACAGGTGTTCGCAGGCATCTTCCAACTGGTTCTCATCCAAGATAATGTCAAACATCTCCTGCAGAGACAGAGAGGACGGGGAATGGGAAGGAATTAGCCCTGTGAGCAAGTGTAGAATGATAGGTGCAGGGGACCAGGAGTGGAGGCATGGGTTGGATAGGGTTGCAATGGTAGTCGCTAGTGGGCTGGCATAATGATTGTGTAGCATCTGCTTAAATCAGGGGTGGGGAACCTGTGGCCCTCCAGATGTTGCTGGACCACAATTTTGGGAAAGGGCCAAGGGTTATTGGTAGAGCACCTGCCTTTCATGCAGAAGACCCCAGGTTCAATTCCCGGCATCTCCAGATAGGACCCCCTGTCTCAAACCCTGGACATCAGTGTAGGCCAGGGGTCTGCAACCCGCGGCTCCGGAGCCACATGTGGCTCTTTTACACCTTTGCCGCGGCTCCGGGGTGGATACTAGCGAGGGAAGGAGGCGCATTGTGTGCCCCGACACTCCCCACTGTGGCGGGCGCTGTACTGGCTGTGACGTTGCATGGGGGCGGTGCGTGCGTTAGTCACCTTCCCGCCCGCTGTCAGATCGCGGCTCCGGAGATATATTTGTTTTAAATGTCACAATGGTTTTGTGGCTCCCAGTTTTTTTTTCCTTCGGAAAGGGTTCCAAGTGGCTCTTTTTGTCTTAAAGGTTGCAGACCCCTGGTGTAGGCAATATGGAGCTAGATCAGGGCAGGCCAACTTTTCATACCAAGTGGGCCGCAAGAGTACTTTCACATGGAACCTGCAGGCCGCACACTGCCTTGTTGTGTGGGAGAGGGGAACGAGGCCAAAATTTCACACACACACACACACAGCCCTTGCACTGCCTTCCCAAATTTAGCTGAGAGAGGCACCAGGCTTAGGGAAGGAGGTGCAAGGCTATGGGCAGGGTCCTAGAGCCCTCCCAGCCCCCTTCCCAAAGCCAGGAAAGCACTAGGCTTTGGGAAGGAGGAGGGAGGACTCTAAGACCCAGCCAGAGCCCTCATGCCTTCTCCCCAAAGCTCAGCACCTCCTTTACCCGGCTTTCGGAAGGCAGCGCAAGTGCTTGTATTGGTGTGTGTGTGTGTATCAAATGAGCAGGGGTTTGCACCAGCAGGGGCTTGATGGGAGGTGTAGTCAGGAGGACACCAGGTTGAAATGGGCTGGAAAAGAGCATGAGGGAGATGTACCACAGGACTCACAGGGGGGCACTGCGCCAATTTGTCCGATGCCACCATCTGCACATTCAGGTGCTTGGCTTGGGATTTGCCTCTCGATTTCACCAGTCTCTGCAGCACCTGTTGGGTAAAGACATTGGGGGAGAGGGAGAGAAGAAATGTTAGGGTGCCCAAGGGGGCCGGGAACAGGACTGGAAAAGAGGAGGGCCCTGCCCAAAGGGTGCTCCTGTTCCTAGTCTGCCACACCACTGCAGCTAGCCTGACAAGGACTTAGCCTCAGGAAACGTTTTAGGGTGTGTGATCTTTACCAGGGAGGAAGCCTTCATGAACACAGTGAGACTTGTCACTCACAGGATCAAATCAACCCAAGAAGTAGGCAAAACCCTCCCTCCCTCCCACCCCCAAATCCAAATGCATTGCGCCTCAATGTTAGCCAAGTTGCTTGGCACCTGAAACAGAACCACCCCCTCCCCTGGCAGTAAAAATTGCAACAACGATGAATGACAATTCATTACCGTTTCATGACACTTAGCAGCCTGAGGCAGCTGCCTCACTCTGCCTAATAATCAGGCTGGAAGGAAGGAGTCCAAGGTGGGTAACTCACGCAGCCTTAAAAGTTCTAGCTCTCATAGTGGCAAAAATAACTTTGAAAATGCGATTGCAAGAACAGGACATACGTAACTAAATGACAGGCAGGAAGGAAGCATACAAAGTGCTGGCTGTTCTTCAACTCTCATGGAATCTCGATCTTTTGAGGGTTGATTTACATATTTTTGCTCATACAGCAATTAACAATTCCAGGATTTTTGCAGAGGGGAAGGGCCACAGCTCAGTGTCTGAGCACACAATTTGCATGCAAAGGTCCCTGGCATCTCCAGGTAGAGGGGGGACAGGAGCCTGTCTGAAATCCTGGAGAGCTGCTCCCAGTTATTGTGGACAACCCTGAACTAGATTAACCAAAGGGCTGATTACTGGTATAAGGCAGATTCCTGAGAAACCTACGGTGGTCGTTTAACACTTGCCAGGTTTTGTAAGAAGTAACTTGCAAGTGATGTTGATTACATTACATTAATACATGATCTGGGACGCGGGTGGCGCCGTGGTCTAAACCACTGAGCCTAGGGCTTGCCGATCAGAAGGTTGGCGGTTCAAATCCCCGTGATGGGGTGAGCTCCCGTTTCTCAGTCCCTGCTCCTGCCAACCTAGCAGTTCGAAAGCATGCAGTGCAAGTAGATAAATTGGCACCGCTCCAGCAGAAAGGTAAATGGCATTTCCGTGTGCTGCTCTGGTTCATCAGAAGCGGCTTAGTCATGCTGGCCACATGACCCGGAAGCTGTACACCGGCTCCCTTGGCTAGTAAAGCGAGATGAGAGCCGCAACCCCAGAGTTGTTTGCGACTGGACCTAATGGTCAGGGGGTCCCTTTACCTAATACATGATATTCATGTATGTTTGGCACTTGTCTGCCTTTCAGCAGTGGCTGCCTTTTTCTTAAAAAGAAAAAGAGCCCCACCCCACCCCAAAACCCCAGAGTCTGGTATTTTCTACCACACACTCAAATATGCATTTGAAGCACATCTGAAGTATGGCAGGGAGCCCCTTCCCAAACTATGGATTTTGCACTCATAAATGTATGTCTGCTCAGTGCAAACTCACATTTTTAGCCCACAAGGGAAATGAGCAATGGATCTGTTTGGCTTGGCATTCCTGTAGCTACACATACAAGCCTTCGGACAGGGTCGGCCCTACAAGGAGGCAGAGTGAAGCAGCAGCCTCAGGCAGCATTTGCTGAGGAGGGGTGTGTGGCCAGAGCTATGAGTGCCATGTGATCTGCCTTATGCCCCCTACATTATCCTGCTGCCCTCAAGTGCTGAGAAAGACATTGTCCTTTCACCAGCATTGGAGTAAGATAAAACTGCCAGTCCAATTGGCTTCTGTGCATGCCTTGGGGGAGGTGCCATCTTGCCCTTCGCCTCAGGCAGCCAAACGCCTTGAGCTGGCCCTGCCTTCGGACATGGTACATTCTAATCTGCTGTTCTTACCTTCACTCGTATTGACTTCTGAATTATATCTGATACCAAAACAGTCTAAGATCCTCTGCCAACCTCTTCCCTAATCCCAGCGCCGTTAGTGTGATCGGGAGGAAGAAAAGAGAAAGGCTGCTCACCTTGGGGGAGGATATCTTGATATAGACGATAATTGGCGCTAATGAGGTCTTGGACAGTTGAGCTGGGTGGTTGATGGTGTCTGCATCCAGGGCTACCAGCTGCAGGGTGCGGGCCAGCTCAAAGATGCGCTCGATCTCACTCTGCACTTCAGCTATTGAGGCAGAGGGCAAGCGGCAGGGAAAGGAAGACATGGTCAACATCGCTATGCAAAGAAACTGCAGCACCATTCATACCTCCCTTTTGCTATTTCAGATCCTGTTTAGCATTAAAGGCTCTACTTCTGCAGCCTGCGCAGATTTCACCATAATTCATTATTTTCACTTGCAGGTTAAGACCCTACAGGTTGTAGCATGTATGCAAAATGTTGCACTTGTAACAAAAAATATGCAGGTCAACTCTTCTGTCCCCGAGGACAGAAAACCATTCCTTGGGCTCCTGAATAGTCAACAGTTAGCCCCGTCCACAGATCTGTGTTTGATTCGTGGCAGTACTATGGCAAAGCAAGGGGAGGTGGTGGTCGCAAGATTTTGGGCATGGTTAAAAGGGAGGCAAATTTCCGGGCCTGGAGAATGCATTCCGTTCCCCTGTGCAAGAGCCAATGAAATGAACAGGAACTGCGCAGCACCCATTCATTTCAATGGGGATTGTGTAGGAAAACATCCCCATGGGTTGTTCCTTAGTGAAAGCATGTGTGTGTGTGTTGTGCAGATGCCATTTTGATTTTCTACTTCAGGCATGCGTAAAGTGGCTGGCTGGCACACAAAGATCTCTTTGCTCTGCCCCCCCCCCAAAAAAAGATTGCCTGCAGGTACTTTGGGTGCTACTTTGGGCTGTCCACTAGCTGCTCTGTATGTGGGACGCTGGATATGGGATTCTTATGGCTGCCCAGGAGCATCTTGTGTTCTTGGGGATGTGGCCCTGCAGGTCCCAGCATGAGATCCAGTGTGGCGTAGTGGTCAGAGTGTCAGACTGGAGAGACCCAGATTCAAACCCTTGGGCCAGTCCCTTTCTCTTTCAGTCTCGCCTACCTCACAGGACAGTTGTGAGGATCAAAAGGGAGAGAACTACGTGCACCATCTTGAGGAAAGATAAACAATAAGTTCCTTTCAATGGGCTGTGCTGAGTGCTCCTCACTTTTTCCCCAGTAAGAAACCATGCAATAAATTGCACAGTTTAGTTACCTTCATGTTAAAAGTGGGGCATGATCCAGCCAAAGCCCAGAATTTTGAATATCTCATGGGTTCCAATGAGGAGCCGATAAGTGATTTAGGCTACCATCCTATACTTGCATACCTGGGAGTAAGTCCCACTGAACTCAACAGGTCTTGTCTTCCAAGTAGACATGTATAGGACTGTCCTGTAGTTCTCTTCTCGTTAACATCAATGGGCTCTGAGATTGCTTAGCCAAATTTCTTAACTAGGCTGTACCGGAACAAAAAATAGTCCCCTCTCCTTTTTCAGTCCCTGAGCAATTTCCCCCAGCAAGAAACGTTATTTACTTATTTTCATTTATAATATTCCAATTCACCCGCCCACCCCTCACCCCCAACAGCAACTCCACATTTTAAGTTCAGGTTTAAAAAATACAGTACTCTGGTAAAGAGTCTAGCAATTGAAAAGATAGTGAGAACACTAAGACGGTGGTGACTCACCATTTTTTCACTTCCCAAACACGAGGGCGAATTTCAAAACGAACAAAAAAAAACTTATCGCTTTTGGGCAAAGCCAAAGCGTAGGTGCACTTTTGTTCTGTGTTTTTGAAATTCCCCCCTCCCCCTCCTCTCCCAGAAGGAAAAGCTGTTTTCGATCTTTTTTTCCATTTCAACAAAACATCTTTCCCATTCTGCGGAGGGGGAAGTTAAAGCAAGTTAAATTTGCCCTGGGGGGGGCAACCGAGAGCTTGCGGGGGCTAAAGGTTACGTACCCAAGACATCTGTATCAGGAGCAGAGAAAGGAAGAGGAGGCACAGACACGGGGGAAAGAAAATTGTGGGAAGCGGGGGAGGAGGGGGAAAAAAAGAGAAGAGTGAGTTGGATTTGTTGGGGAGCAGTAAAAAAGAAAAAAGAAAAAAAGAACCCCCAAAGTCTGATGCCATAGCAGGGGGGGACTGAAAACAGAGAAGGCAGCTGAGGTATTAATTAAGGAGAATCCTATTCCCCCTCCCCTTGCCCCATGCACGGAGGTAGGTTTAGACAAGATGGCAACATATCCCATGATGAACTCAAATGCGGACAACACTTCTGACACCGAAACCTGGACTTTTGGGAATAGTTTCCACACTATGCATTATGATGCGGGGGTGGGGTGGAGGGAAAGACTCTCACAAGCACACCCAAGTGTGTCCCTCTCCAACCCAGGATACAGATATTTCATGATACGGAAACAGCCCTAGTGCCCAGCTCAAGAAGATCGCGGAGGTCTTCCTTCTAATGGGGCAGTTTTGTTGGTCCCACCTGCCCCTGAGATCTGGTTGTCAGGGGCATAGCATGGGTTGCCGGCACCCAGGGTGAGGCAAGCGTTGGGCCGCCCTGGTGGACTGGGAAGCTGTCAGTCCCTTCTCTGGCCAGTGTCTAACCAAGGGAGTCTCCAGCAGTGCTTTCCCACCTTCCTCTTCCTTCCTCCTCAGTGGGCGGCACTGGCGCCCTCCCACCCTCTCAGCCGGTCCAGGAGGAGGGCACGTCCAGGTATCCCTTCACCTGGCCATGAGGAGAAGGAGGTGCTGCCCCAGCCTTGAAGGCCTGGCCTGGGTGTGGTTCCAGCCTCAGTGAGGGAGCCTATTGTGGGGGCACCTGTTTGTGCCCCCTCAGAAATTTAGCCGCCCTCCCCACGCTATGCCACTGCTGGCTGGTCTTTACTAAGAGGCAAGTATTTAAGTATGACAGGCGCTCCCTGTGGAACTCCTTGCCAATAGAGGTTTGGCGGGAGCAGTATCTTCTAAAAATGGTGTTATTCAGACGGGCTTTTCAAACCTGACCTTCCTTGCCAACCATCTCTTACTGATGTGGTTGACGTGCACAGCGCTGCGTACACCTCCTTGTGGTATTTTATAACACAGCGTGGCTTACAAATATGTACATATATAAATAAGTTCATGATTAGGTAAGAGGAGTTCTGCCAGGGACAGGGAGAGAAGAGGCATTGCTGCAAAGCATTATGGGAAATCCAGAGTCATCCAGGAAAAGCTGCTCCTGGCTGATACAGATCAGAGGAAAGGCAGGCTAAGAAAAGCTTTTGAAAACGGGTGCCGTGCAAGGTGTTAGGTGCCATGCAATCACAAAGGCAAAGTCACCCTTTTTGCCTCCCTCTTCCCACGCGGGAAAGGCCTTGGGAGAAAATGTGAAGAGATGGCAAAGAGCCAAGCTTTTCTCCCAAGATCTCAGCGCAGTCTTACCCAGGCTAGAGCGGGTGCTGGAGCGTTCGATGATGGTGTGTTTGCTGGGGTTGTTGAGGACCGAGCGCTTGGCCAAGGAGATATCAGCTGTCACACGTGTGATAGATATTCTGTGAAAGACAGGAGTAGAGGCTCAAGGGAGCAAAGGTCATTCCCCACAGGCATCCCTGATTACCAGGACTCTTTGATCCTTGTTGCTGTGCTACAACACAGGGAGTCTTAACTACCTACAGTACTAGTCAAAGTCCTTTTAGTGTCCACTTAACAAACCCCCAAAACCTCAGGTTTTTAAGGGTGCTTCCTGTCTATCAAGCATTTATTCCAGTTTGCTTGTGGGGAGGTTAGATGACGCTGCATCCCACACTGTGCAGTGTGCAGTGCATTCCCCCCTCCTTATCGCAGCATATCTGATCTTTTGGGAAGGTGGGGTTGTGGCACGAGACCTCCCAAACAACTATAATTGCTCAGCCTGAATTTGAGGGTGTGTGACTGAATCCCACCTGAAAATAGCAACAGTCTGGAAGTGCCCTACAACTTCATGAACTAGGAAAACAGCTTTTTTGTTTTTGTTTTTAAGGCAATTGGATCTAGCTGTGTATTCACAAAAACTGGAGCACCTTAGCAAAAGTTTCAGGTCTTCATGTCCAGGAAATGGGGAAGAAGCATTTGGAAATGGACCAATGGTAATGGGGACGGCATAAAACTTATTGTGGGAGGCAGAAAATCTGCCCCCCTCCATTTTCTGTGGTCTTCATTCAGGTTTCCCCTATGGTAACTCCAGCACTAGGATCTTGATACAAGGATCACAGAACAAATGGAAGACACCAGATCCCCACCCGTCCCCAAGGCTTCAGCTCACACCTGCCATCGAATCGGCGTTTCAGGAAATCAAACAAAGCTTTCTGCATCATGTCCGTCACCTGGGAAAGTAAAGGGGGTTGGGATTGGGCACAAGGACAGAGAATAGGAGGAGGAGAAGAAGAAAAGTCAGAAATCGAAAGAGTCACATGCATAAACATGGGTGGGGAAGAAATCAGGGTGCATCTTGCTTCTGCTAGTTCTTGGTAAAGGCTCATCAAAATGGAGACCCACCCCCAAGCTTCCCTACCTATTTCCACCACTTCAGACTTGTAGGTGCTAAAGTCACAGCTGGATGCCCACCCACTGGCAGAGAGATCCAGAGGATTACTAAGAACAGCCAATCAATGAGAGGGCACTGGTGGCCGAGATAGGAGGGATGACCTGTAGGAGGTAAGCTCAAAGGAACAGAATTGGGAGGAGCCACAGCAACTCAGGACATGTCAGACCTGTTGCCAGGCAGATATCCTGGACAGGGCTTGAATGATGGACTGGGAGATGAGGACACATGCCAATCTATGGCAGCCCTCCTGGCTCCCCTTGCCCAATTATCTTGGAAAGCAACATGGCCCCTTAGCCCTACGTTCTATGCATGCCCTAACTCTCTCCCCATGAACTCTCTAAATGCCTCACCTCATACCCTTTCAAGGATGGGCCTACAAGAATGATGGGCCGCATGGAAGGAACCACGTCATACGGTGGCACATGCTCCGCCTGAGAAGAAAGGAGAGAGAAGAAGACATTAGACTTGCTCCAGATCCAGGCTACATCAGCGCTGCAGGCACCACTGTTTTTTGGAAGCCTAGCAATTTCAGCGATTCTTGTAAAGGGGGGACAGCACCTTCATTTTGTGGGCATGGGGGAGGAAAGCTGAGTTGTGGGTGGCAGGAAGAAGGGTTGCTGAGGGATCTCAGCCTTCCAGATCCAACACTAGCCTGGACATTCAAGATGGACCTAACAGAAGAAGACCTTCATGCAGCTGCAACCAAGGTTTGCTTTTGAGCTTACCTTAAAGAAACAGGGGCCTGTATCTGGCGGGGCGGGGGGGGGGAGCAAATCTCACACACAAACTTTGGGGTTTCATGGTCAGCTTCCTCACAGTTGCCAACTTTGCAGGGGGAAAGCCCGCTGGGTAAATTAGGCAGGGCCCACAGGGAGCCGCCACCGCTGTCATCTCGTCTGATTATTTCGTAAGCTTACTTACCGATTTCTGCTTCTGCTTGGCTATGTCCAGTGATCGCCATTAATGGGCGGGGTGGGGACACAGGGGAGGGGAAAGGAGAGACAGGCAAGAGAAAACAAACAAGGCATGCGTGTTACTGACAGCTCACTCCAGCGGAAGCACAGGCAAGGCACAAGAGAGAGAGAGAAAACTAGTGCTGAGAAAAGCAGAAAGGTGGCGGCTTTTCAGAGTTTGGGCAGGGAACAACCTTGCCTTGATTTAGAATTGCGTCCTTTTCCTCCATGCTGTCCTGGCCCACCCTGGTGGACAGACATGGCTCATGGTGGCATGCCCATGAACCTCTCAAAACCCAAATGACACATTGGCGAGAGCCAAATGACACATTGGCCAGAGCCACCGCGGGCAACATGATTGGCCTGGTGGCTCCTTTTGCCACCGCAGGGAGCTGTCAGGAAGGAGGCACTTTTCAGGGAAGAAGTGGTGCTGGAGAGAAGCCCTGGTACTTTTGCAGCCAGCCACTCTACACTCAAAGCTCCCCTCCACCCAGACAAACTTCTTCCCATCCACCTGTATTTCAGATCCTTGCAACTCTGCGGAGGGAAGTTTCAGGCGTAAGGTGGCTGGCAGGCAAAGCACTCCCTTCTCTGCTGCAAAGCACCCTTGGGCTCCTAGTGTAAAATACAGTTTGGCCCTCTGAGGATTCCCATCTTGAACCCTGAGGTTGCTTAGCAACCAGCCTCCCTCCGGACAACTTCCTCCCACTATTTGATCCGCAAGGAGGTAAAGAAGGGCCTGTGGAGGCAAATGCCATACCTGGATGGAATTTACAGGGCAAGGGTGGGTCACCAGGAGGAATGCCCCTCTTATGTGAAAGCCACTGGAACATCCCATATTCATGCTTTCTTGTGGGGCGCTGCAGTCCTACGTCCAAGTGAAGGGAAATGGCTTGACTATTTCACTCACTTCGCTCCCATGCTGGAACGTTCCATTGCTATCATTTCCACAGGTGAGGAGAATGGATTATAGAAGTGGAGCATTCCTAGTATCCACATATGGGAGGGACACATGGAACATACCACTTGCATGTTTCCCATGGGGGGGATTGGGACCTGTGACTTTCAAGGGTTTACACTGGGAAAAAGAAATGGGAGAATCATAGAATTGTAGAGTTGGAAGGTCCAACCCAATGCAATGCAGGAATCCTGCTCACAGTCATTTCTGGATGAAGAGGATTACTAGAGCATTACATTATTATCCTTCCCAGGGGACGGAGGGATCACTGTTCAATTACTAGATTTCTCAGGATGCGTAAGGCCAGGGGGGAGAGGGGAAAGGAAGCACATTATATTGGACACATCTTCCACCAAAGCCCAAGTGAGGGTATGAGTTGGTTGCCAATGCATCTTTTAACTCATACAAGGATGGAGAATGTGTGATCACTGGAACATACCCTTCTGAAACACGCCTTTTGTAGGCTCAGGCAGGTGACAAACACAATCGCGTATACACTTTATATCCGTAGTACACGTTGGTCTTTTCCTCGTAATATGCAGCAAATCGGCTCGGAATGTGCACCCCCCCAGCTTATGCTCTCCGCCAATGGGAGATCAGGACCACAAACCCACTTCCAGAACATGCCACTCCTATCACCCCCATCATTTGCACAAAAGCGCTCGATCTCTGGGCAGAAACAAGCCTACACACACAGGCAGGCATACTTAGGATGGCACAGCAAGCAGGTGCGAGGCAAGAGGGGGCACCATTACCTTCTTAAAGAAGGGGCGGCGCTTGGTGGTGGAGGGGGGCGTGGTGACGCTGCTAACACTAGTCTTGGGGGTTCGTTGGTTCTCCTCGGTGGCCTCCTCCTCCTCCTCTAAGTCAAGGGCGTCTGGGTCATAAGCTAAGTTAGTCATGTCCAAGGTACCTGGGAGGAGGATGGAGGGTGAGGGAGGAAGGAGATAAAAGGTAGGGGAGGAAAGGGGGAAGAAAAAAAAAACAGGGGGGAAATGCAACAACAACAACAACCAAAGAATGAAATGGAATAGGGCGAGAAAAACAAATGAGGAGGAACAACCAGAAACAAAAGAAATAAACTGATTCGTGTATCCAGAAGAGGAACATAAATAAATAAAATGGAATGGAATGGAAAACTCCAAATTTCCACAGTTTATGAGCATATGGGGGAGAGGGAGGCAGCAGTTAGGCAATGCGAAGCCTGCCATGTGGCTATTAGGACAGAATTTAGGCCTTGTCTGTACACGGATTAAAGTGGTAGGGCCCTGAACTGATGGTGTGGATTGTACCGCTTCAGACTGTAGATGTGGGGATCCTGTGTTTTGTTTTTGAAAATCCTCCCAAGTTAAAAAATATTTCCTTGCAACAGTGCGGGGGGGGGGGGAGGAACTAGCACAGCAGGGAGCAGGCTGGACTGGAACCTCCTCTCCCCGCTGCATTAGTTTTTGATCAGCAAGGAGATTTATTTTTTTTAAAAAAGTGGGAGAGGATTCAAATAGGACATCCCCACCTACAGGATGACCTGGAAGAGTCTGACACGGCCACCTCTTTCTGTTGCAGGTGCAGGTGAGCAATGCCCTTCAGATGCTTCAAACACTCCTCGTCCCACAGAAAGATGCAAAAGTATCCATCTGGGGTGGTGGTGGCAGTTATGCCGTTCTCTGTTGGGCGTGAGTAGCCTTACCAGTGGCAGGTGGGGTGGGTCTCCGGGGGCCAGTCACCACATCTCCCAGGCTGGAGGTGGAGTTGTCTCCTGATTTACTGCAAGACAGAAGAGCCATTAAAGTGAGGCAGGGAAACAGAAAGAGGTTTTGGGGTGGGGAAGAGCTGTGGCAAGGGGGAAGAGCCTCTGAGTCCAAGCTCAGCACCTTTTCACTTGCAAAAAAAGTAAACTTCTGTATCCCAGTAAGGCTTCATAGTCCTTGGATGTACATCCATCAAATGGCATTCTGCCCCATTAACACAATGGACTTGCACTACAGATCTACGCTCCAGTTTCAGATTAGCTCCACTGTCAAGTGTCCCATCTCTTAGACACTACAGAATGAATTGGCATAAGCCATAGGGACTACAAGAATGAAATAGGCTTGAACTGGTGTAAATTGCATGGAGGCTAAGGCAGAGTTGGCCTCCCCTTTGTCTTCAATGGACAGACAAGGCTAGGTCAAGGATCAGGCATCCACTTAGAGAGACTTCCACATGGATTTCAAGATCCACATTTTGCAGTCAGGGTCAGGGTGTGTTAGACTAGTGGGATGCATGTCCGTCTCATTTTAGTTTTACTCTGGAGAGCACGTTTCAGAAAATAGCCACAGGCCTCCAGAGGAAAGATGGTCTGGAATTGGCAGACATCTATTCACTCTAAGACAAAACCTCTTAAGGCCAATGTAGATAAAGTCCTCGGAATTCTTTTGTTTTGATGAAAGCAAGTGGCTAGCTCTCTTGATTGTGGAGGAAGGTTGGCTATGCAAGGGCGGTACCTGGCAGCTGCAGTTTGTGAAGGGTGCTGAGAGTTGTTAGGAGGCCTCCTTTTCCTCTCCCAGATCTACAATTCCCAGAGCTCCCTGGGAAGAGGAACTGATTAATAAATCTGTGCAAACTGTAGCTCTGGAAGTGGAATAAAGGGGCCTTCCAACAATTCTCAGCACCCTTCACAAACCACGGCTCCCATAATAATTGGGGGGGGGGGGCGGAATCCATGACTGTTTAAAGTGGTTTCCCAGTGCTGTAAATGTATGGTGTGAATGTGGCCTAAAGTCCACCCTGGCAGGTATTGCCAAGCATGCCTGGTAGAAGCCAAGGAGCTTTTTAGGAAGAGGGTTTTTCAGCCCTGCTACAAGACAGCCTCTCCCTGAAGATGGCAGGGGCTGAATGTGGGACCCTCTATGCAGAGGATTCTGGGTGGCTCAGCAGCCTCCTCCTCCTGCATCCCACTTCATCCCAGCCCACCTGGAGCTGAGTCGATGCTGCCTCATCTTTTGCTCCTGTAGCATCCGCATGTTCTCCAGCTTGACGGGGCTGGGGATGAAGCCGACCTCGCAGCCTTCTTTGACCAGGCGTCCGATCCACCAGTCATTGTTGTATTTCTGGAGAGCAGGGGGCAAAACATCCAAAGCGTGAGACACCCAAAGCGGGCATGGAGAGATGAGGCTGTAGCTTGTGGGTGTGCATGTGTGAGTGGGTGGAGCGCCAGCTTGCCCCAACAGATCACCCCTCACTGTCGCTTGCACATTTGGACCCCATGCAGAGAAGGGAGATGCTCACGAGAGCCTCTCACAGCCCCTTTCTTGCCCAGCTGCTGCACAAGTTAAAGAGTAATGGGGTGGGGAACAGGAGTCCAGGGTCCTGTGTGACACATTGTACCTCTTTGATATGAAGGAAGTCTTTGGGTTCAAAGGAAATAGACAGGCCTTGGACCGGCACGTCGTCATTGGGAGATGGATTGTAGCCCACGTTCGTTCTCACAGCAAATGCCACTGGTTTGGTCTGCAAAACAAAAATACAGAAGCATTTTAGCAAAGCAGGGGGGAAACAGGTGAATTGCGCCCTACCAAAAGCCCTTTTCCAACAAAGAAAAAGCAACTTGCTTAATTTATTTCCAGGTACAAAAAAAAAACCCCATGCACTTTGCTGCCTTTTTAACAGATCAGTAAAGGGAAAAACACCCTTCTTTACCTAAGCAAGGGGCGGGAGGCATCAATGAATGTGTTCTTCTTAACCCTTCTGGCTATGAAGAAACGCTTTCAAGCCAATGGGCCAATGCATACCTATATTGACGCATCTGTACCCAGAAGAGTGACTGAGTGAAATCGCCAGAAGTTCGAAACTGGGGCTCCAATGCTCAGAATAGCATCTCGTTCTTCAAGATGGCAAGCAGAAGCACCAGACATGATTTAAAATAGCAATATATAAAGCTCAGTGGGACAGCTTCTGCTTTGCATTCAGAAGGTCATAGAACCATAGAATTGTCGAGTTGGAAGGGACCCCAAGGGTCATCTAGTCCAACCTCCTGCAATGCAGCCCCATGTTCAACCCCCAGCATTTCCAGGCAGGCCTGGAGAGTCGCTGCCAGCCTGTGTCAGCATCACAGAGCAAAATGGACTATTGGTCTGACTCAGTATAAGGCAGCTTCCTACGTTCCTAATGATGCAAAACAAAGAGGAAAAGCCGCACCAATGTCCAAGGTAGGCCAGGGGGCTTTTTTCCCTGGAATTTTATTCTCTGCTTATCTCACTGTCAAGGAGAAGGAGGTGAGAAAGCAAGCAGCCACTCCTGGCATGAATTTCACCTGAAGCAGCAATGCAGAGTTGACCCCCCCAACCCCAGGCCCCATAGTTAACCCGAGCCTAGTCAACAGATAGCTCCAAGACCTGCTGATGAAGGCAAAGGATGAGACTTGCTGGCTGAAAGCCCAGAGTCGGAGAGCTAGGGATGTTCTGGATGCCAGCCACTCCCTCCCAGATCATCCTGGCAGCAAGGAGTTTGGACCAGATCCCAGCGGTCAAAACACCTCAGGCATCCTAATTGTGAGGGCTGCTGCGGCAACAGGCTGCGCCAAGAGCCAGTAAAGAAAGGGGGAGGGAATTGAGAGGCTTAATTAGCTAATTGCATCCGTCAAAGTCCCAGGGCTGCCGTGAAAGCGGGAATTGCTGCCCCAGGGAAGGGAAGGATGGCTTGTGTGATTACGGGAGAAATGGCAGGACCTCCCCACCACCACTTTCCCTGCTGGCCCAGGCAAGTGGGAAATGCTGGAAAGACCAGCTGCGAATCCCCACAAGGTTGAAATACTGCACAGGGGATGGCCCCCTTACACTGGCCACTCACCCACCCCACTTTGGGATTCTGCCTTCCTTCCCTATGACACTTTAAATAACCAGATCCCAACAATCCCCCTCCCACAACCAGGGGACAAACCCGAGAGTCTCTGCTCTCATACTCTGTTTGGATTTCAATCGATAAATCCTGGTCCTTTCTTAAAGATGTAGGAACAGCCCAAAATGTGCTATGTGCACTCTGTTTTAACTAGGCAGAGGTCACCAACGTGGCACCTGCAGAGGTATTTGTTGGCATCCATAGGGCCTCCCTTCTCCCTTCTGAAATGAGGCCTGAAAGAAGCATAGAATAGGCTGCAGTGGATGCTTGGTTTGGGGTATATGTGTTTGTGGGGAGGCACTTATAACAATTCCTTTGATTTGCAAACTCCCTCTTGCTTCTCATTCTTCAATAACCCATCCATATCTCTCTCCCAGATCCAAGGGTTAAGGCCCCACATCTCGGCTTCCAGTCCGTGTTTTAAGCGAAGGCTTGATGGATGAATGGATTTTCTTGAGCTGCCTCTGGGCAATTTTCTGCGGTTGTGGCACCTGCTGCAGAAACACGCAACCTTAGGAAGGCAAGCCAGAGCAAGACACCTGTAGGGTACATAACAGAGTGTGCTGAAAGGAGGACTGGGGCCCTGCCAACCCACAGCAGAGCCCCCTGGCTTTTGCGGCATTGCTTCCTGAGGCCAGTTCGCTTCAATCGAGAGCACGACTCAAGCTTCCTCTTTCCTCTTCTGCCTCCTGGAGTGATAAAACGTTACCATGCCCATTAGCCAAATGAATTTGAGGGTGCCTGGCCAGCCTGCGATTTATGGGCATCGATGGGCTTGAGCCAGTTGTGAAGAACATGGTGAGAAAGTAGCCATGTGGCAGTCTGAAAGCCAGCATGGTATGGTGATTGGAGTTGTAGCCTCGTGCCAAAAACACTTGGGTTCAAATCTTCACTCAGCCATGACGTCCAATGGGCCAGTCACAACAAGGTTGTTGTCAGGAAAAACAGAGGAAGATACCATTTATAGTTAGCCCATTGGTTCCCTAAGTTCAGTATTGCTCACCGGTGACCCTCCAGGTTTCAGGCATAAGTCCTTCTCAGCCCTGCCTGCAGATACCTAGAACTGAATCTAGGAGTTTCTGCATGCCAGCCATAGACCAGATGTCCCTCGGGATCCCTTCCAACTCTATGATTCCCACTTGACCCACTGAGTCACAGCCCTTCCCACATTTAGTGTAGGATAAGAGGGAAAGAACCACATACGCTGCCCTGAGCTCCTTGGAGAGAAGATGGGATATTGAACACAGTAAAACAAAATTTAAAAACAGAAGTCTCCTTGGGACCATCAGAATGCCATTCATCAAAACAAGCTGATGTATGCCTGGAATGCTCTGTTCTCAGTTGTACCTATGGAAAAAGGCGCCACCCATGTGACACACTGGAGTTTCTGCAGAAACAGAAAGCTGGGATGGGCAAGAGAATGACAAACAAATAAACAGAGGGGGGAAGTAGCAGGTCCCAGCAGAATCCCACGTTGGATGCCTTGCTTGGTCCTGTCACATGCAAGATACACAACAGAGATTGAGATCTCTGATTGCCAGACTAAGCATTTTTTAGCCATTTGAATGCTTCATTTGACCAAAGTGATTTTGTGTAACTTGGATTGCTCATTTTAACGCATGCCGGCTATTGTGTCATAATATCAACACGCTCTCCTTCATGATCTCCATTACCTGGCATCCATTTTCCACTCCTGGCATTGACCCATCTGCTCTTCTGCAGGAGTGGAGAGTGGGACCCAGAGTCTCTCGAAGGAGGGGCGAGGGGCACCTTTATGTATGGCTCTCCCCCCCTTGCTCACATGACCCGCTTAAAGAGCATGTGCATGGCTTCAAAATCATTTTGAATCCAGTTCTGCTGTTTGGTGTCCAAGTGGCATCCATAACACACAGCTTCATTCGCCAGCTCTGGCTGGTGATTCAGCTGCCACCCGAGAGAGAGAGAGATTGCTTCTGGCTGCAGTAATCCATGCTCTAACAGCATCCAAGCTGGACCACTATAATGCACACTGCATGGGCTTGACTATGGAGAGGATTAGGAAATTTTAACTGATAATAGAATAGCCAATGCCATTCACTGAGTCTAGAGCCTATCACACCACTGTGAAAGAGCTGCACTAGCTGCCAGTTTGTTCCTGTGCGCCATTCAAATGGATAGTGTGATTTGATGCTTTTAGAACGAGGTTGGGGAGCCTGTGGCCCAAGGTGGCCCTTGGCCTAATTTCATGCAGGTAGTGGGAGCCTAAGGAATAGAAGGAAGGCGGGAGCTGGGGATGATGAGAAGAAAGCTGAAATAGATGCAGCAATGGAAGGACGAAAGAGAAACTTCTGTAAGAATTCATGTAGACCTCTGGAAAAAAGAATTATCTGTCCTTCTCCTTGCAACTTGGTGGATGGGGGAGGAAGAGGGGGCAGGAAAGGAGGGGCTCTGTCCACTTTAGGTTTTGGCTCTGGCCCTACTCACTGCTGGCTCCAGCTCCTCCCACTGCTGGCATTGTATCCAGAATACAGAATCCGTATCCAGAATCCTTAGCTCAATAATCCCTTTAGTATTTTGATGGAACCTCTCCTGCAGGGATATTTTGCTGCCAGGGGCTCAGAGGTAGAGGCCTACCAAATTCAAAAGCACAGAGGCAGACAGCCAACTAGTCGAAGCAAAATATGGAGCAACTGAAATCAATTTGTAGCCCTGGTTTGTGTGTGCATGAACACTGAGCCCAAAAGTCAGTTAACTGATCCCACTGAGGGTTCCATAAGCCGGCTAGGCATTGTGGTTAATGTTTCCCTTCCTTAAATTGCAAGGATTTGTAACAGCCAGCTTGTTTAATTAACGTAAGGCAGTGTGGGCAAGAGTCAGCATTATGAAACTAGCCTTAACAAGTCGTACACCAGCTGTGACCACCTGTGGAAGGGACATGTCCCTGGAGAACACCTGTAAAGGAGGCCAACTATGCTGTAGGCATGGCAGGAAGCTACAGGAAGAAACAACCCACAGAAATAAAGCAAAAATTAAAATGAGGAAGGGTGGCAGAGTGGAAGGATGGAAGACCTGAAGTCCACAGAGGCAGCAAAACCACCCACTGCTGAGTCAGGCAGGGTCGCATAAATGACATTCCCTCCCAGTAGGTGCAGGCTGTGATGGGTTGTTTCCTTAGTAGGGACAAAACACACCCCCTACTTTCCTCTCTCATGTGCTGGAGGATGGGCCATCGGGATAAGCTGCATCCCACAGACTCTCACATGGATCTCAATGGGACTCTGCTCTTGAATCAGATCCCGACGCCAGATAGCTTTCCCCAGCCGGCTGCATTACGAAAACCATCTCCCGTACCCTACCCTGCAATTTCTCTAGGATGCTTGAAGTTACTTTACCTTTGCCTTCTCCAGCTGTGCTAGGGCTTGGCGTTCTGCCTCCTTGCGCAGGGCCTCGCGATCTTCCTCCAACGACACATCGGAATCAGAGGGCCGACTGGTGTAGGACTCAGCAGAACCCTAAAGGGAGGAGGAGAAAAGAGGGGTGGTGATGGGGTAGGTTAGGCTAGGAGACAGGAAGCTGCCTTATACCAAGTCAAACCATCGGTCCATCTAGTGCTGCCCACTCTGACTGGCAGTGGCTCTCCAGGGTTTCAAAAGCAGGTGTCTGTCCTAGTCCTACCCGAAGATGCTGTGGGTTGAACCTTCTACATGCAAAGCAGATGCTCCACTGCTGGAAATCAGCAAGGACTTTGCCTCCCGGGTCCTCATGTGACCTTAAGGCAAGGCCTTTGTTAACCAAACAGGTATAAGCAGATGCTGGCAGCCTGTGCTTCCTCCCCATCTCTTGTCTCACACCTGAGCCAGCAACCTCATCTGCCTGCTGGTTAGGCCTCTGGAAAGCATTCCGCTGCATCCTGGCATTGCATCCTGTCACTCCTGGGCAGCACAAGCAGCCCAGCCAGAGACACTGTTCGTAGGGGAATGAATCCCATCTGCTGCCTTCAAACTAGAGAGTACTTACTGCTGTCGAGCCATAAGGCTGGCGAGGTTGTTTGCCTTTGGAATCTGAGCTTAGTCTACACCCAGAACATTGGACAGCACTCGTGAATTTAGTCATGCTGACTACAGTGTTTCTAACGTTCTTCTCCTGCGCTGGACAAAGGGCGCAGGAAGTTGCTGACCAGATGCGACATCAACAAGGGACAACTAGGGATGAAGCCTACATCCAGATGGAAAACAGAAGGATGGGTACCATCACTAACAACACACAGGGTCTAGCCTTAGGGCAAGTCCTATACAGTGGTCTCACAGAAAGGCAGCAAATTGTTAGTTACCTAACAATTAACTAATTGCTCGTGGGGTTTTCTTCCTCAGGTGCCAAAATAACTGGCCTTGGGCACAATGAAGCTTGGTTGAAAAGGGGTTGCCAACATTTGTTCCTCTGTTTCAGGCAACACAATAACTTTCTATTCATTTCTTTTAACTTATGGTATAAAACATGGAAAGAGAATACTGTACTGAGTCAGCTCTGCAAGACTAGGAGTGATTCAGAGAGATTTCAGTTATGTTTATTTGTATCCGTCACAAAATAAAAATTGAACAGTATGGAAATAACTAACACAGGAGATTTTACCTCGCACCCAAATAGAACTACAACACAGACCAGCTTAAAATGATGGGATTTCCTTGGCAGATCACAACAGGACCAGCTGAAGGGGAAAACGGTCCTTCTTTAACAAATATTAAAACAAAATAAATGTATTTGTGCCAGTCTGAATAAAATTATGCGAAACCTAAATTAATAAATTAAAGCATAAAAGCACATAGCTGAATAAAAGCAGACTAAGGATAATTCTTGGATGTTCTTAGGCATTTGCCTATTTTATATGGTTTCTTGCCGCAGGAGGTTTCTGTTCCATGGAATATATATTTTTCTGTAAGAAGGTAGATTTTTAATTTTTTTAATAAGCCACACCTTCACCCAAAAATAAATTTCAGGGTGGTATACATGAACATTTAAATTCTATAAACACAAACTAGAACATAACCCACACCACCATGTAATTGAGAAGTTAATGTTTCTGAGAGTTCAGTGTGTGTGTGTGTGTGTGTGTGTGTGTGTGTGTGTGTTGGTGAATCTACCTGATTTAAACCAGTCAGCCAGGCTTCTAATAATGCTGGAATGGCAGTACAGGGAACTGCATAGACTCCAAAGTAGTTTTTAAAAGCAATTTAAATCAAACTTGAACAAAATCACAAAAAGCCACAGGTTGGAGGATGACAAATGGTACCACGTTGCCTAAGAAAGTGTGTGTGTGTGTGTGTGTGTGTGTGTGTGTGTGTACTTATATTGGCAAATAAAATAAAAAATACTATAATGCTATCTTATCATAAAAGTATTTGATAGGATTCTTGCTTCTCTTTCCAGCCTGGTCCTTCACATGCTTACCTAGAGGTTAATCCCACAGGGTTTACTGGGCCTTATTTCCAAGTAAGAGCACACAAAACTTAAACTTTATTAATTAAACAGGTGATATTCTCGACAGTTACTTAATCCTGGCATACCCTTTCCCAAGTGAGGACACCACACATAGTCCCCTCATATATAGCTGTAACCAAATTTTGGTTGTTCCTTCACAAAGTTATCCTCTGCCTTCTTAACAAACCAATAAAAAAGGCCTAAACTGAATTGTTGTGGGATTTTTCTGTTCATCTGTGACCAGCCATTGCTTTTGATTATTTTCTTTTGAAAGAGACATTTTCTTCCTGTGAATGGCTCATTAAGGCTCAAAATGAGACGGGCCTTCTTACCCTTTTTCTGAAGAGAGGTAGCTTGACTGGAGTGAGAGTGAGGGGCTGAAATGTCACTGTTAATTAGCAAGCCCCCCTATGAGGCTAGGAGAGGGAAAGTAGGCTCACTGCAAGGACTAAGCTGGACTCTTAAGGGGGCCAGAACTCCACAGGCAGCTGTCAATCAATGTGGAAGGAAAGGATGGAGGGGGCTCACTTCCACCCCATTCTATGCAGACAACTTCTTGAGAACAAAAGCCAAATCTACTGGCGTCTCTCCAATAGAAGTGGATTGCTTTTTTAAATATGTGTTGAACTCCAGGGGGATACAATCTATTTAATTATCTGCAATTGATCTCCTTCCCTGTACCTCCCTGCTGCGAAAGATGCAAACACAAAACAGGTCCTCACCAAATGCAGTCACGACAGAATAAGAGGCACAACCCAAATGCACGTCACAGCTCTCCCCCCCAAACCAAAAAGCGAAACTATGCTGTTGAGAAGGTGGAGCAGATTTACAAATAAGGAAAGTCTTTCCGTGGCAGTTTCCCAGAATGCAAGGGAGACCAGAGAATGGGCATCACTACAAATTGCAAAGTTGCAAGGAGAGGAATCATAGCAGCCTGCAAAGATGGCACTTGCTAGCAAAGAGCAACAACAGCTTTGGGGAGAGATGGCTGAAGCTCCAAAGAGTACCTCCTAACCCAAAACCAGCTAGCTGTGGGTTGTCCTGAGCAAAACATAGCTGCAAGCTTCTTACCTGAACACACACTCTCTCTGGTCTCCTAAATGCCCACAACTTAACTTTTTGCCCTCCAGTTCCACTCCAAAATTGGGAAGCCCGAGTAGTGGTAGCTTCTCAGAGCTTGACATGTTGAGGTTACTTAAAGAGAGAGGGGGGAGTCTGCACACACAGAATGAACAAGATCCCAGATCGCACCTCAAGTGTAGCAACCTCAGCCTGATGTTCACCAACACCTGGAATTAAGGAGGAGGTGGGGTTGCAATAGATTTACCCAAACTCCTTCCCCCTACAATAAAACCCTGAATATTCTTTACATAAATGACAGGGTTTTAGGAATCTACGTAATCTTCTGTAGTGATTGTGCCTAGACAGAAACCTGGAAACACCCCTACTAATGAAACACAGACACACACTGCACAAAGATGTGAAGAATGCTACAAAACTTTTCCTGACAAAACCAATATTTGGGAAAAGATGGACATCCCCACAGTACAAATGAAGAGACCTGACAGAGTGGCAGTCAAGGACTGCCAATCCCCCCCCCCGCCCCCCCATTATATGGTTTTGGTCAGGGCTTCCAGTTAATCCCCACAGAAGGAATTTGGGACCAGGATAACACGTTATCCTCTTTTTAGGATTTATCTAGGGGAGGAGAACGTTCTTTGAAAAGAGAGAAGGGTGGAAAGGAAGAGTTGAGATTCAGAGAGCAAACGGGATTCAGAGTGGAAGGTGAACATAAAAGAATGAGAAAACCATGGTGCTAACGAGAGGAGACTCTCCCCCGAGATGAGCTAGCAACAGGCAGACACGGATAGTGCGGGGAAGGACCCAAATCAGCCAGGATGCATTACTCACCGCTTCTGAATCATCATCCAGCTCGTACAAGGACATCCTGCCAGGTGGCGGCCCTAATAAGGTGAGGGACACCAGGAGCACCTCCCCAATTGGGCAAAGAGGAGGTCGGAGGATGGGGAAGCTCGACACTTCCAGGAACACAGAGGCTGAAGGCGCCTAAGAGCCAAGGATGTTAAATCCAGATGAAGAGTTGGCTGCCTATGTCCACCCCCACCACCCTGCCTGCCACACTTTTGGAAAGAGAGAAGAAAGGAAAACCTGGTTGAGAGGCTTGCTGGTTTGGTAGCTTAGCCTCCTGTGCTACAGGCAGGAGATGGAAAGAGCCAAGAGCTGGTGACGTGCCTCTGAGATGCAATTGGCTTACTCATTTATGTGTCATTTATTAGCAAAGCTGGTGTGTGGCCAGGGCTCTCTCTCTCTCTCTCTGTGTGTGTGTGTGTGCGCGCGCATGCGCACACACACACACACACACACGCCTGGTCTCACTATTTAAGAACTTAGAAATTTTCAGAGTGGGTCCTGTGGTGGAAATGTTTTAGAGCACATTGGAACTTGGGTTGTTTCAATGAGAAACAGGTCTGTTTACACAAACCATTGTTTCACGTTAATAACTCCAGTCTCTGTCTTTCCAAAGTAAAAAGCAGCCTTGCATGCTTGTGGTTTTCTGGATCACAAGCACTGGGTCTTTCTAAAAGAACAAGGTTCTACAGCCATGTACACCCCATACCTTTAAAGCACATTTTCCCTCCAAAGAATTCTAGCTTACCCTTCGGAGTGTTACAATTCCCAGCAAACTTTAACCAACTGCAGTACCCAGAATTCTTTGAAGGAAATAATGTTTTTGCTTTGAATGTGTCTTAAAGGTAACAGTGTGTGCACGCAACCTAGATCTCAGACTTTCGAATAAGTAAAAACTTGAAGGTAGAGTTCAAAGAAGCCTGAGACCTCAGGGGACCTAAATGGCACTAAATGACCTCTGGGGACTTAACTGGCCAGGAAGCAAGATGTGTCTGATCTAAATGATCTTCACCCATGTTTGCAGGAGCTGAGCACTCTGCATTCAGATATGACACTGCACTCCAACCAAATTGGTTTGTGAACAGTGTACTGGAGTAAGACTGGTACAAGGATTTCGTGGCCAAATATCAAGGAGTTCTTCCTGCGCAGTCTCACAATCCTAGTTCCCCAAACCGTGTACCAATGCATCGCACTTGAAATCTAATGTCAAAATGGAAACATTGCTGTGCTGACCCAGAAGAAAATGCAGTATCTTTATTAGGCCAGCCCATTTTGTGATATTTTGGTTTGCCTAATCAAAGTGTTGCCCTAATGTGGATTTTGGGGTGTTAAAATAGTTACTTTATAACCAAAAGTTACCTTTTCCAAAACGTCCATGCCATGCACCTTCCCTTAAGTACTTCAGATCTCTTTTCCATTCTATCTCAAGGCAGGTTACATTATACACCCAACCTTATTTTATCCTCAGAACAATCCCTTACAGTGCATGACTTCCCAGAAGCCAGCTTGCAAGTCTCAAAGCTGGAACAGGAATTTGAACTTGGACCTCCTGCTTCCAAACACTCTGAACGCTAACTGCCCCGGTGGATTCTCTTGCCCTCCAAAGCCCCATTGCCCAGACCAATCCCCACATCAAATGTTCTAATCAAAAAGCCCATCCTTTCCACATTCACGCTACTACTCCAACTCCTGGCATTTTTTACTTCCAATATTATGCAATTAAATAAAAGAACACAAACATCTTAAAACCAAACGGAGTTTGCTACATTTGCATAACACATTCCAGGAACAGAGTTTCTGTCTTGGGTATGTTTTTTAAAAAGAACACCCTGAACATCTTATATCTATTTCACGCAAGATACTAAACTGGCTTTCAGCTGTCTGTGTCATATGGGCCTGCTGTTAAAACAGGGCAGAACGTGGGGGGGGGGGGGAAGAATACACATTGTCACCAGTGACATTTTGTCTGTTATAAATATACTTAATTGGAAGCAGATTTAAAGCTGCAATCCTATGGCCCCTTCTATGGGCATAAGCCACACCAAACTCAACAAGGCATATTTCTGAGTAGATATGTCCAGGATGGTGCCATGAGCCTCACATGCAAAAACTTGTCAAAGCGAACATTGACTATTCAGCAGCTCAGAAGAGATGAGGGTGAGTGAGCACTAATAAACACAGGGAGGCATTTTATATTAAGTCACACCATGGGCTATTGAGTTCTATATTACCTTGCAATGAATAGCAGTGGCTCTCCGGGGTTTCAGTCTTCCCCAACCCTACCTGGAGATGCTGGGGATTGAATCTGGGACCCTTTGCTTGCAAAGCATTTGCTCTGCCAATGAGGTCTATGCCCCCCTCTCAGTACAAATTATACATCTTTTCTGCAACACACACCATATTGTTGCACAGCATGCAAGAATTACATCCTGCCTGCCTACACTCACAGCCTTCTCCCCCTCTACTTCACATGCCAATTGAAACACGCTGATCCTAAATCTTCTTGGAATAGGAGAAAGGATAAGCCCCTATCACTTAAGCCAGACCCTCCAAGTGTCCCTATTTTCCAGGGACGTCCCTGATTTAGAGAAGGTGTCCCGGTTTCTGATTTGATCCCTGAATCTCCCGCTTTTCCTTAGGATGTCCCTATTTTCATTGGATAAATGTTGGAGGGTATGGAGTCATCCGACCCCTGAGCCGTCTGAAAGCAATCCTGTATAGGGAAGTTTTTAAAAAATATTTAATGTTTTATTATGTTTTTATATATGTTGGAAGCTGCTCAGAGTGCTGGGGCAGCCCAATAAGATGTGTGGGGTATAAATAGGAGAATTATCCTTATGGAATGGGATGTCCCTATTTTCATTGGAGAATTGTTGGAGGGTCTGCTTAAGCACCACCACCCCTGCCTCCCCAAGCACCAGGCATCCTCTTTAGCAAAAAGGGGAGCATCTAGGTCTGGATAGGCTTTTCTGTGAATTACAAAGAGCTCTGGCTGTGGGTTGCCAGATATACTGGAGTTTGAGCGCTAGGGACAATACAACCATTCTTACTCTCTTCCAGAGCACATGTCAGAATTAATGAATAATGTCCCTCTGTGTGGTCAAAACCACCAGGTAATGAATGAACTAGGAAAAGGAACTGTGATAGGTATATCACTGGGAAGGGGAAACAAAGAGTCTATAACATTTTGTTCCAGGGATCAATAAATCCAAAATTGCCACAATTCCCTGTTGCTCTACTCACAGCTACTGACATGGATTCTTTGTCACCACAACAGATATAATAAAAGTGCATTCAAATAACAGGGCAGATTTCCTCTCCGCCCAGCCCATTTTGCCCTGCTAAACTACACATACAAGAAAGGTGATTTCATACACATCTTCCAGCTCTCAAACAGTACCACTTTCAGGGCTGAAACGTTTCAGGAGAGATCCCAAAGTTCTTAAATCTAAGCAGGGGTTGGTAACAGCCTGCCAATCAAATAAGTGCAGTTGGAAGAAATATGAACATTAAAAATACATTTGGGACAGACCAGCAGCTAATCCACATCACAATAAAAAGATCCACTGTACCAACAACGACGATACGTTAGAGCTGTAAGGGGAGATTTGCAGAAGGGCTTTAATATCCTTGCAGGGGACTGGGGCAGGAGGTGGGTTTCCTGGGCAATGGAGTGGGCAGAAGATGGGCTTACTAGGGAATGGAGTACAGAGAATTGGGGGAGGGTGCAATGAGTAGGGGAAGAAGTGCCAGATTAACAGGTTTTCTAGCACAGTGGGATGGAAGACCCCATGAGGGTAGCAGTAAGGTCTATTTTGAGCTCAGAGCCCGAAGGCGGAGTGGGGGCCAAGCTAATGGCAGAGTGGATGATGGATGGCAAGGCACAGAAAAGGGGTCCCCCTGCCTAGGCCTGTGAGGGTGAGGGGGTGCAAGTGCTCACCAGAACGGGCCTGGGGTCCTTGTCGCCGGGCGTCTCCATGCTGCCTGGGCCTGGTATTATGTGGACAGAGGTGGCTCTGCCTGATGGCTGGGGGCTCGGGTTACAAACATACTGCAACATTTGCAAACTGCTGGGGTATATTTAGCCCAGGGACTGAACATCCCAGCAGTGGGGGTGGGGGCACAAGGCTATGCCAGGAGTCATTCTGGTTGACTCCTGTATTGGAGCCAATTCTCTGAGCTGGGGAGGGGGTGGGGTGGGGATGTTAGAAAGTAAGAAAAAGCAACACCTTGAGAAGAGCCAGGCATTTTAAGGGAAGCCTCTGCAATATGGAATATTAGGGGTTAGAATGGAAAAGACCCTATCATGCAGCTTATTCTGCTTTGTAAACCCAGCTCTCCCAACAGACCTGACTTGATTGCAGGGAAGCGGGGACCCAACTCATTTTAAAAGTATCAGTTTCAATTTTATCAGGAGGCTCCAGATTCCCCACCACCACCACCTCTGTGGTTAGTAACTCGCTGTGTAGGTGCACATCAAGAGCTTATCTGCTAAGCTCAGGTTCATACGGGGACACTGCTTTCCAAGTAACGCCAAGGATGCTTCAGATTCTGCACAAATCTAATTGTGCAAGTCAATGAAATGCATGCCGATTATTCTTATTTTGAATGAAGCCATTTAGCTTGCATGCTTTCTTCTGAAGTCCGTGTTCGGGAGGAGGGGTACAAAGTGGGTGTGTAACAAATGGTGTGCTTAATAGGCTACTGCGTAAATACACGGCAATTGGTACTTACTGACAAGGCAGTGTGGGTGGGGGTTGTGCAGGATAGAAGTTTAGTTCCAGGACTGGCCCAAAGGTTTTTGATGCCCTAGGACAAAGGTTTTCAACCTTTTTGAGTCCACGGCTCCCTTGACCAACTCCATTCTTCCTGCGGCACCCTGTGGGGCTCAGGAGCCCAGCTATGTCACCCCTTGCCTGCAGAGCTGGTAGCCTCTCAACCCTTTCTTGAACACCCTCCCTTGTGGAGTGTTCCCTAAGCCTCCTCTCCTCTTCTCTCCTTCGGAGCCCTCTGGGCAACTGCAGCTGCTGCCCCTGGTCTCTGAGCTGCCCCCCTGCCTCAAAGAGAGGTGACTCACAGGGGCCTGCGAAGCACCCCCTGGCCAGCCCCAGAGGCACCAATTGCCTGGGGAGCTTGTAGCCAGGGCTGCTGCAATGAACAGGCCATGCAAGCCTTTGGGAGGCAGAGATGTGAGAGGGCATCGGAGGAGGGAGGGAAGGAAAGAGGGACAGAGGCCAGTGTTGCCCATGGCACCCCTGACTATCATTCAAGGCACCCCAGGGTGCCACAGCACACGGGTTGAAAACTACTGCCATAGGAGAATTCAGATTTTGCCCTTGACGCTTTAGGATTACATGTATGCTAAGCAGCCACAAATAGCACATTAAATGATAGCACAACATAGCATATAAAAAGAGATGACTGGGATATTATTTTCATTCATAATGCCTGCCACTCCTTATTTTCTCCCCTTCACAACTGCATTTGTGTCCTGGGTGGTTGACTCAGAGCAGAAAGCTTTTGATTGTGTCACCTGGAATGCATCAAGCTTTTGAGCTAAAAAGCTGTGTCTGTACAGCTCGTACAAATGTACAGGCAGAAGATACCTTTCGAAGACATAGGAGGGGTTTGGATGTCACAATAAACCAGGGATGGTGAACCTATGATCCTACAAATGCTGTTGGACTACAACTGCCACAGTTCCAGACTATTGGCCATGCTTGCTGGGGCTGATAGAAGCTGGAGTCCGACAACATCTTGGAGAGCCACAGATTCCCCATCCTTCTGGTAAATCATGATTGTTCCTGATTGGAACAAGCCTAGGTGAGCCTTCAGCTCATACACAACAATAAGGAGAAGTTTAGAGGCTTTCATATCTCCATTTTTTTTAATTAACTGCAGCATGATGTTTTATCTAAACCCAACACATTGGTTTGCTTCAAACTGTTAATTATGAAGCTTACATGTTGCAACTAACCATAGTTAGGATTAGCTACATTAAAGGGTTTGGATGTAACACTAAACTGTGGTTAGCCAAAAACTGAAGTGAAAGCTCTTGAGTGTTTCCTCTCCTGAGAGGAGAGGAGAACATGGAGCACAGGAGGCTCAAGCTTGTTCCCAATGTGATAAGCCATAGTTTACTGTGATCTCTGAATGTAGCCAAGGCAGATGTATGCAGAACTTTGGCGATCAAGCAGTTGCCTAGCTTGTCTCCATAGTTGGGCCATTCCTGAGCAGCTCTATAACGTACAGCAAATCTGTCTAAACATTATAGCCATAAACGTTCCATGATCCAACAAATACAGTCTTCACAAGCAGTCTGATCTGCTTTACTGGGTGTGGAAAATATCGTGTTGATGGAGGATGCAGGTTGTGTATGTAAGGGGTGGGGAGAGGGGTAGCAGAAATCCTATTTATCATGCATAGCCCAAATGGGGTCCCCATTCGTCAGCCTAACCCCACCTAGGTTTTTCTTCTTGGATGCAAGCTCTCCTGCCGCTTTTGTGGTACTCTTGATGGTGGCCACTACCTACAGGGTTTCAAGCACACTTCTGCCACCATGAGGGCCAGAAACTTCTTTGAAACCCAAGAGAATTGGGCTTCTAGAATTCTGACAGAAATTTGATTTTAGAGAATTCTAAAATCAATTTAGATTTTAGAATTGTACAGACACAAAAATAAACAGTGTATGTAACTGCTTTTATCTGCCATGGAGAAGCACTTGTTTGTTTCTCCCCAATTCAAGGTCAATTTCTTCTCTGGCAGCCTTAATTTTCCACCTTGATTCAATAACCCTGCTGGGGCTTCACTTGAATACTAAAGAATGAGCAAGGCTTTCCTAGCCGCATCTTCTGCATCTCTTTCCCCCCTGTCATAAAGATTCTTCCAACATCTAGCATACTTAAAAGCTCAAATTCCTTGCCCTTCCTGGGAAATGGTTGCGTAAGGATTTATTTTATCACTTTCAAATGTACACATAATGCTTGCATTCAGATCTCAGAGCTCAGAGCAGCAGCATATTAGCCTCACCAGAGCCCTCACTGCATGCCAGTGCACCAAGTGGCCTATATAAATATATTAATAAAAAACATAAAAATTAAAAGCTAAGTAAGAACATAAGACTGAGAGATAAGACAATTAACTTGCCCAAAGCCACGTTCATGGAGTGGGGTGGGGTTTTAACTTTGGTTTCCTACAGTTGGTAGCGCATGAGACTCTTAATCTCAGTGTCCTGGGTTCAAGCCCCAAGTTGGCCGAAAGGTTCCTGCAGTGCAGGGAATTGGACTAGATGATCCTCATGGTCCCTTCCAGCTCTATGATTCCATTATTCTATGTAAAACCAACAATCCTTAGTGTTAGGTAATCATATCAATTCTCTTGCTTCAAGATCATAACACTGGCTGTGTACACACTATATATTTAGAGCAGATTCTTTCCTTGCAAAGAATTATGGGCACCATAATTTCTTAAGTGTTCCTGGGAATTGTAACTCTGTGAGGGGTAAACTGCAGTGCCCAGAATTCTTGGCAGGGAAAGGCTTTGAATGTGCATCAGAAGTATTTTATAGTGTGTACACAGCCACTGTTTCTACACCTCATTCTCCTAGCCACCTTTTCCCTGGTCTCAGAGTAACAAGATATCAGGAGAAAAAGGAGAAGAGAGAGTGGGGCAGCCCCTCACCTTCATAATTTGGGATGTGGCTTGTCAATTTGTCTTCTTGGCTATGGGCATCAGAAGTCATACACTGCCCTCTTCTGGACAAAGGTGGGAAACTCATATCCAGAAGGCAGAAGAGGAAGGGCATGAGGAGATAATGGACATTTGGAGTGTTGTTGTTTTTTTGCTGTTGTTTGGAGCCCCGTGTTTATAATTCCCCTCCCAACCAGCAGGAGCCCCTGCCTTTCCCCTTGTCCCAATTTCCCTCTCAGACGGCGTCCTTGCAGAGTCTCAAAAATAAACCTTTTGCTGTGATTTGTTCCTCCTTCCCTCTCCAAACCCTGCAGCAGCATTGAGAACCACAAAGGGCCTCGACTGTGGATGGAGGGAACGCTCAGCGTGCAAGCGCTTTTTAAAAAGTGCTCTGGTGCTCTGCCGGAGGCCTGCTCAAGGAATCTCCACCATAGCAACGGCCTCCTACGTCATCACTATGGCAACACAAGTTCAGGTCACAGATTCCCCATCCCTCCTCTCCCAGCAGCTCTCCTTCGATTCCCCGATTCTTTCTATTCACACATTAGAAAATGAGTGCGGGTGAGGGAACCACAGGGCCTAGGACAGAGACAGATGTGTTATAAAGGGGGCAGACTATTAGTCCACGCAAGACACAACTTGGTCATGATGATGCTGAAGCAACAGGGCCTTCATAGATTTTTTTATTATTTTTTAGTCTTTAATTTTTCTATTTAAGCAGAACCTCAGTAATATGCAATAGGAAAATTTACCCCTGCATCCATATTATTGTATTAACACTCCAATTTCAACAAAAGAATGCTTTTAACTTAGATTCTAGAGGAACCGGTGAGACTGTGGTTGCAAACAGAAGTTCACTTGCCAAGGCCCAATGAATTCAATAGGATTTACTTCTGAGCTGCAGCATGAGCTTTCATCGGCAACAACCTATTGTGGAAATGTTTTTAAGGAAGATTTCCAGTCCTTGTAACTGTTGTCAAAATGTGAAAAGGAAAAAATAAATAAATGGGAGGGCATGGTGACATCTGCAAAGCCAGAGGGGAGACTCACGGAGACTCACTAAAACTTGAGCCTGAGTTGTATCCTGACACAATAGGAATTAGGTCACATTTTGTGGCCAGGACTAGAGTGATGGAAGTGTTGTTTTCAAGATTTAGAAATGTTTTCTGATGTTAACCTGGCCAAAGACTTTAGGATGTGGGGAGCCCCACGAATGGAATGTAGCTACTGCCCCCAACTAGTTCCTGCCCCTGAAGTGCTTCTGTCATCAAACTCTATTCCCTCCCTCCATTCTGCCACTGCTCATCCAAAAAGATGCATTAGAAAACAACAACTTGGGTCTTCAAGGCAGAATAAGTCATGCAATACAAAACATGCAGGTTTGCTTAATTAGAATACTTTTAAAAACACTAGAATTTGTCAAGAGTTGTACAGAATTTGAAATTTGTGTGACCATGTGATGTTGAGTACAAACAGCTGTAGCCTTGGCTAAAGTCCATAGCCAGTCCTGAAAAGCAAAAGGAGTGTAGCAACTTTAAAATGCAATTGAAGAACTTAAGTATGAACTCATGGGACAACGGCGCACTACAACCCTGGTACAGATAAAGTTACCAGATAGCAACCATAGAAAAGACTGAGACAAAGACTGTCTCTTTCTAGCATAGACAGAGAGCACAGAGTAGTGATTCCACCTGGCAAGGGGATGGAAATGTACATATCTCACCTCAGACGCCCGTTGCCTTTTAAGTAGAAGACCATGGATTCTGATCTGATGCAGTGTTTGAACCACAGGGTCCCCATCAGAGGAAACAAGGTTTCCCGCACTTACTTTGTACCCTCTTTCTTACAAATCTACTACACAAGGGCTGAGTTTCTTCCTCACTCAGTTCCAGACACTCAACCAGATGGGGGATTGCTATGGCAACCTCACTGCTTCTCTACGTGAGGGACAAAGAGGTTTCTGTTTGTCCTCAATTTGCAGAGGCAAGAAACTGCAAGAGTGGTCGAAATGAAAACCAACACATTGGGTGGGTTGGAGAGGTGCAGTTCCTGGCACCTTTCACCCAGGTGTCGAATTTGGGGGCCAGGAAGCCAGCTATGAAAACACTGGACATCCAGCAAGTAATAGTTGGAAGGGAACAGAACCTTAGACTCTCGCAGATGGGCTTATACCTTACTAATAATCCCTTTGTGTAAACTTAAATAGCAATGAAACAAAACACTGCTTAACAGTGATGAGCTGCAGCGGGGGGGGGGGAAGAATCTCTTTCCGCCTGAGGGCCGCATTACCTTCTGGGGGCCACAAGCCAGTTGGGGGTGCACAGCCAAAGGTGGGCAGAGCAACGGGTGCAAAATTTACCTTTGTACAGCAGGCTGGTTTCTACACACATTCAGACACCTCTCTGTTTCCTCCACCCACCAAAGCTGGTGAGGGGTGTGGCCTAGGGAGAGGAGGTGTGGTCCCAAGGGCCAGACAGAGATGGGGCCTTTGGGTCTGAGGTTCCCCACCCCCGAGTTAAAGCCTCAACAGCCAAGTTAGCAGCCAAGCTGAAGGATGAAAGGAAATTGCCTGTCTTTGATCTCAGGCTGCCCTTCTGAAAACTTTCCTATGTGGGGTAAAAAGGCACAAGGAACCATCAGATATCAGCGCCACCCCCTTTATTAGTTGACTGCAGAGGTAGGCAACCTAAGGCCCGGGGGTCGGATGCGGCCCAATCACCTTCTCAATCCGGTCCGCGGACAGTCCGGGAATCAGCGTGTTTTTACATGAGTAGAATGTGTCCTTTTATTTAAAATGCATCTGTGGGTTATTTGTGGGGCATGGGAATTCGTTCATTCCCCCCCGCCCAAAATATAGTCTGGCCCACCACATGGTCTGAGGGATGGTGGACTGGCCCCTGCTGAAAAGGGTTGCTGACCCCTGGTTTACTGTATAGCAGACACGGACTGATTTCCAGAATCTTAGCCTCTAGTCATTTCTTTCTCATCACCTCTACGCAGACTGCTCTCTTTGCTGCCTTGGCTTTTGTAAGCATTTAGATCCTCCATACGCTGCAGCTGCAGCTTTTTAACAAAGCAGTTTACTCAGAAGTCGGACCCACTGAGTTCAGTGGGAGTTACTCCCGGGTAAGTGGGTGTAGGATTGTAGTTCGCCTGAGTAGCCGAATGCTGCCTTGTTCACAGAGCCCTTGGGGTGGGGAGGGACCAAGTGGATCTATGGCATCTATGTCAGAGAGCACAGTTTGCATTCTTAGGCATAGTTCTTCGCAGTACCTTTTTTTCTAGAAAAATAGGTGCCAGTACTCACCATGAAGTTGTTACAATAAGCGCCACACTTTTTAACAACAACAGAAGAGGTGCCAGTACTGCATACACTTGAGTATCCCCTGAAAAATAGCACTGCTTCTTCCTATTTAACTGGTTATTGTACATGGGGAAATATGTGGGTTTGCTGCCACCCACAAATGGAAATTCATTCCTCATTGCCCAGAGCAAAATATTTTGAGAGGAGGAAGGTGCCCAGAGAGTTCGAGAGAATTCCTAATTCTGCATCAATGACATTTAAAAGTAAGTGTTCAGAATAAGCGTTGTCAAATGATGTAATCTGGCTTTTTCATAATTGCATGAACTATTGCGCCAATCTACTGGTCGTATTAGCATTTCCTTTGGCAATGGACGAGGAACAGGAAGGCAAGGGAAGCAGGGAGGTGTGGCAAGGGAAAAGAGAGAAAGAGCCTGTGAGCCGTGGAAAGTGACTAGGCATGTGCTTGGGAAGGAATCTCTTCACCCCTGACTCCCATCCCCATAATCCTGAAAGCTCTCTCCAAACTCCCCGTTCAGTTTCTCATCCTTGAGGTACGCCTTTGCCGCAGGTGGGAAAAATAGCAAACTTGCAATGAAAACGCTGCCCACTGGAGGGAGATTCTCAAAGTCAGAGAAATCACAGCAGGGCACATTGAAATTAATGTGTGCTGTTCTTTCAAACGCCATGTACTAATAAGCAGCAAACAGCACGTGAGAGATGTGAATTCCCTCAGTTATAAACTTCACGTTACGCCCCTGCAGCCCTTCGATTCCCAGCCCCCTCCCTCTGCTTGAGCTTACCTGCCTGACGAAACTGTTTGAAGTCGTGTCAGATGAGGTGCTGCCGTCGGAGCGTTTGAAGCGATTCTTCCTTTTGCTATATTTCCCCTAGGAGGTTAAAGAGGATGCAAAGATCAGAGAGTGTGCAAAGGTGGTAGGAATAAATGCAAGCGCAGACCTAGGTAAGTGTATGCAACTCACAGCTAAACCAAAGCTACAAAACAAAACAAAAATAAACCTAGTTTTCCATTGTTCTCCTTGGCTTGCTTCCCCAGTACCATATTGTTGGACCCCAACTCCCATTGGCCCCAACTAACATGGTCAATGAACAGGGATGATGGGTGCTGTAGCACAACAACATCTGGAGGGCCAGAGGTTTACCAGACCTGAGCGAAACAGTATCTTGATCTTCTCAAGGAAGGCAAAAACACTGGACAACAAATAGGTAAAATACATTCAGTACCAGAAGTCTGCTACGTGCTGAAAGCAACAGGCACAGCTTCCAGCTTGGAGAGTTTATATCTACGTAAGATGGGCATATAGAGAATAGTGCCTGACAAAGGTAAAGGGAGAGTGGGGGTGGATGAGGTTAGCCAATAAATCCACACATCACAGGACTGTCCCAGCATGGACCAAAATGATTTTAAATCATGATGAGCTGTAATTGTTTTGATACTGAAATCAGAATCCTCTCCACCCTCTCACAGGGACCGCTGGTCATCAGCCACAGTAATCAGAGAGGATCTTCTCCAATATGCATAAGGAGGCAATTGCATTTACCTGAGTACCAGGCCTTGGCAGTTGTCAAAACAAGACTGAGTATGGTTTTCAGACTCTGTTCCATTTATGTATATCATTATGTTTTTATTTGCTACTTCTCTCCCACACATACTCATTTTCTCTCATATATCCTTGTGCCTAAACCTAATCAGAGTGTGGGTGCCTGTGAGGAGATGGAAAAAACAGGGCCTCTCTCTCTCACACACACGCACACCACTCGACCCTGCATGCACGGCCATAAAACCATCTGACACATCCATCTGCTCTTCAGAGTCCTGGATGGTCTTGCCGCCCACCCACAGCATCATAGGCCAGACACCAATTATCAGAGCACAGGGAGATGGTAGTGGAAGGCTATCCAAACACTAATTACCTTGCAAAGCATATTAGTAAGCATAACGGGAAGCCACACCTCATACAAGGCCCTGGATCAAAACAATCAAAAACTGCTTCAAAGCTGCAAAAGGAAAGGAACTCCGCACGCAAGGGTACATGCAAAAGATGACCTTCCTTTTAGTCTGCAGTAACTTAAGAGACAAGGGAGGCAGGTGGCGCTGTGGGTTAAACCACAGAGCCTATGGCTTGCCGCTCAGAAGGTCGGCAGTTCGAATCCCTGTGACGGGGTGAGCTTCCGTTGCTCGGTCCCTGTTCCTGCCAACCTAGCAGTTCAAAAGCACGTCAAAGTGCAAGTAGATAAATAGGTACCGCTCCGGCGGGAAGGTAAACGGCGTTTCCGTGCGCTGCTCTGGTTCGCCAGAAGCGGCTTAGTCATGCTGGCCACATGCTGTATGCCGGCTCCCTCGGCCAATAAAGCGAGATGAGCGCCGCAACCCCAGAGTCAGTCATGACTGGACCTAAATGGTCAGGGGTCCCTTTACTTTTACCTAACTTAAGAGACACTGATTCTGTACTCGCATTTCACTAACGCAGATTAGGATCGCCACTCCATAACTCCACACAAACATGCCCAGAGTTATACATGCAACTGATTCATTGCTAAGGAGTAGCTCAGCTGGGATGTGTTTTGTGCTCAAACCTGCTACAGGCACAGAAGGGTTAAAAAGGAATGTGAGAATATTCATTTCCACTTAATGGGAGGGGCAACGGAGTAAGCACTGCAAATTCATGAGCTGTGTATGGGTCATGTCAGATGCAAGGACTCTGCAACTCGGATCCAATGCTAAGGATGCCAAAAGTTGGCCTAAGGATGGCCATGTTGGCTGGGGGTAATGGGAGTTGTAGTCAAAAACATCTGGATGGTACCAGGTTGGTGGAGGCTGTTGAAAGCAATAGATCAGTGCTCTATAGACCAGGCCCTGAGATAGGAAGGGAGGGCCTGTTGGTGTTGCCCAGTTGGCACTGACCCATAACATTCTTGGTGGCAGCTCCCCATTCGTGGAATGCCCTCTCTGGTGAGGTGCAGCTGCTTAATTTTCAGCATGAACTCAAAAATATTGATGGCTGAAACATAACCCAGGGATTTTATGGCTGAAAGACACTGCCCCAGGCAACCTTAACATTATTAGCTGGGGGGGGGGCTGTTTTACATGTTTTTAGATGTTTTAAATTGTTTTTTGTTTTGGACCAGGCTTCCTCAACCTCGGCCCTCCAGATGTTTTTGGCCTACAACTCCCATGATCCCTAGCTAGCAGGACCAGTGGTCAGGGATGATGGGAACTGTAGTCTCAAAACATCTGGAGGGCTGAGTTTGAGGAAGCCTGTTTGAACCATACAAGGATTGTTGGAGTGCTGTGGAACCTGGGGCCCTCCAAGTGTAGTTGGCCTCCAGTTCCCAACAGCCCCAGATAGCATGGTCAATGGTTAGGGATGATGGGAGCTCCAGCCAAGGGACACCAGGAGATCACAGGCTTCCCTACCCAGTTGTACGAACTGCCGAGATGATTATGAGAAATTCTTGGAGAATTTGGAGAAAGCCCCTGATCAGCTGCAAATGTTGCTATAATATTGCAGGCCGTGGGATATTTCCCCCACATATGAGGCTGGAAAGGATGGAGAGAACTAAGCGCAGTTTTCAGTGGGAGAGAGCAGGAAGATAACTTGGGAAGGCCAGCAAAAGAACAGGAGCAGGGAGGAAAGTGTAGGACTCAAAGCAAAAAGAGAAAGGGAGGAAGAATCTCTCCTGCATCCTCAGGTGTGTAAGTATCAGGCAGCCTCTTGCCATATTCCCCACAGTCCTGCTTCCTTCCCTGCCCAGTTCATCACCCTCTGCTGGTCACGGCAGCGTTTCCCTCTCCCTCTTTATATAGAAAAGAAGCATCACCAGGTTCCTTTTTTGGCGAGGAGGGGAAATAAATGTACCGGCTTCATGCTTCCACCTGCTTCTAAGAATCACAGCTCCGCCCCATGCCTTTTTTTTTCTTTGCAGAGGGACAGTCCCCAGAAAAATCCAGGCCCTTCTCTCTAGGGTGTGTTGAGAGAGGGAGCGTGGGGGGGGGGGCGGGGGGCTAGAATGAACCAGACACTTCCCAAGTATGTCTCAGGGAGAGGGAGAGGGACAGCTGGCAGAGGAGAAGGCAGTTGTTACCAGGCCCCCGCAGACATGGTTCTCGTAGTTCTAAGGCCAGGCAGGGCAAGGCAAGGAGGCAGAGACCGGAGGGCTGGGTATTTTTAGGCCTTTCCTCCCCGCTTGTTCTAATTAAGGCACGTGCGTCATTCATAGCTGCAGAGAGCAGTCGGGATCCACCACCTGGGGGGGTGGGGGTGGGACCACAGAGAGGGACAAAAGGAGGAAAAGGGGTAGACTCACTCATGACATTCCACACACCAAGAGAGTGGGTGGAGCACTACTCTCTGCAAGTTTCAGATGAAATGGGGGAATGGCTGGTGCTGGGAGGCTATATGTTTAAGGTTCAGGTGGGGGTAATTGCTGCTGCACTGAGCTAGACCGAACTACTTAAGGACCACATATTTCACCATCACATCAATAGGAGCAAGCACGTACTCTAATGTAGAGGTGGCCAACTTCAGGTGTTGTTTGGAGCACAGCTGCCATCAGCCCCAGCCAATGTGGCCCATGGCCAGGGATGATAGGAGTTGTCGTTCAACAGCATCTAGAAGGCACAATTTTGGCTAAGATGGCCTTATAGTGGGTTCTGTCACCAGAAGCCTTTGCTTGATACTCCCATCAAAACAGGGCAAAGGTATCGAGCTACTACTCTCTTCCATCATTCAGCTTGGGGTATATCTCCTCTGAGGTCTTCCTTCAAGCTGGTATTTCTCACACTCCCTTGAAGCTCATAAATAGGCTTTAGAACCTGGAATCTTTAAAACACCACCACCACCAATGGATCCTGCTGTCTTTTTCTGTACTTGGTTGTCTGTACCTGTTTTATATTCCAACCTCCCTACATGTACCAGTGGCTTACTTGATAGCTATGTTTTGTTCTTTTTCTTTTGTAAGCATACTTGAATAAAATTAGGAAAAATATAAAATGAAAGAAAAAGAATCCAGAATCTCCCATTTCTTAGATCTCACAAACAGCACCAGGTAGGTACATTTGCTTAGTACATTCTGCCACTGAGATCCACTTACTCTGTTATCATCCACCCAACCCGCAAAGAGAGAGGGAGGCTGGACATTTTGGCCTCTCATATTATCTAAAACTGACCTGCTGTCCAATCTGAGTTGTTGTCTCCCGGTATCTACATTTGCTCACTAGAGTCAAATACATTAGTACCCCTTCCCTAAAATGACTCAAACAAGGTCTTGGCAACGTCCTTACATGCTCCATCAGAACCACAGGTTCACACTAACCCTTGTCTCCCTGGGCCAATCCTCTACCCCTAGGGCAAGAGTGGGGCAGCAGGTAATGGTGGACTTGCTAGGGGAGCACTGCCAGTTTTCAGTGGACCACTTGCAGCAGGAGTGGGGAATCTATGGCGTTTCAGATATTGCTGGACTGCAACCATCACCCCTGACTACAGGCCAGGTTAGCTGGGGCTGATGGGAGTCCAACAACATCTGGTGGGCTACAGGTTCCTTACTGCTTGCTGGGATTCTTGGAGAGAATGGTGAACCGAGCAAACCTCAGCCTGAGCCATTGAGGCGCTTCTTATGTGCTTCAGGAAGAGTGCGTACAAAAGATGACAACTATGATGAACAAGAGAAGCAGCGAGACAGCCATCTTGCACTTTGAGATAATGGAACAGGGACGTTTGAGTCAGAGGTTACAATCAATCCAGCAGTGTACAAACAAGCCCTTATTCTGTGTGAGTTTATGTTGCAAACCCACCTAGGGGGCCATTATAATAAAATATAGTAAATAAACAAGGACACACTACCCAGAGCGCTTAGTGCAGTGTTGCTATGCCTGAACTGTTAAAAAGGGCTGAGTATGCAGTTTGCTATATACATTTGAGCATACAGCAGCAGACGACAGGAATTCTAGATAAAACAGAAATAGCTAGATCATACAAGATTGATTTTGGCTTATCTTCACCCTAGAATTTTCCTAACCCATAGAGAAGACTGATACCACCTCCGCAGTCCCTTCTGAAACTTGTTGATAGATCCACCAGTGTCCTATTGGCTGTAGAAGCTGCTGGGAGATACAGAGGTGGGGGAGAAGCTCTGGGTGGTCTTGTGTGTTTAGTGCCAAGTTTCCTCAAGAGACTGGTATACTCCCAAACCAACCCATGGAGATTCCATGAGCACCTTCTCCATGTGCAGCTGGGTGTGCCATCCAAATACCTCAAACCATTACTCCTCTTTTTCCAGACGAAAGGAATCTGAGTCATGGGAGATGAGGCTGGAAGTCAGTGGCAGAGAGCAGGAACAAGTGGTCTTCATCTCCCAATGTTTTAACCCAGCCTTTGCTAAGCTGGTGTTCTTCAGACGTTTTGGACCACATCCAAGTTGTAGTCCAAAACATCTGGAGAGTACCAAGCCGGCGAAGGCTGCTTTAGCCACTAGTCCCTCACCTGAAACAGGAACAGATCTCAAGGGCTATGGTGCTTAACATATCCCTTTCTTCATTTGATGCAGCCCCTTCTAGACCCCGCACAGGCCACAGCCAGAAGATCCTTTGGTCTGGCTTTCTGCAAAATGTTTGCGTGTTTGGATGGATGGACGTGCATTGGTTTAATCTCATCTGCTTGCATGGAAAGGCACGGCAGGGACAGCACGAAAAGCAATGCATTTTTTCAACCAAGTGGGTGCCCTTGGCGTCTGGGAGCCGATCCCGTAATGGAAGAGGCAAGGGAGCGGCTATAACTGATCCCAAGCGGGAGGAGAAGGGCTGTGCAAGGTACATTTCTGGTGCGCCTCTATGTAGCTAGGCAAGCTTCTAAAAAACCATCGCAACCCTCAAATATGCCATTTTCTCCCTCCAACTCCATGACTCACATCTCTCTCCCTTTGGCTCAACGCCCCCCCCCCCCCTCAGGTGCCTGTGTGTCCAGGATCAAAGTCAGAATCTAGGAAAACATAAAAGCTACCCTCTCCCTGCCTCGACGACGCCATCCCCCTCAATAACACGCGGGGCTGTGGTGGTGAGAAACGGGTGAAAGCCAGGACCGAGGGTGGATCAGCCCATGTCTGGGAAGGATGCCTGGCTGTCGCTTACGATTAAAGGTCTCTCGCGTTCTCTATTTGGTCTCCTTTCCCTCTCCTCCTTCCGATTTCCTCCCCGAGCAAAGCTCTCCACCCGTCCAAAGTTCCCCACGCCCTAACGCCAGGAGTCCTCCGCCCAGCGGGCTGGCAGGAGAAGGCAACGGATGGGGCTGCGCCGCTACTCACCTGGAGGCCCGGGTTGTCCAAGACCTCCATCTGGATGTCTTGGCTGGAGCTGTAAGGTGTGCGTGACATGCCGCCGTCCTGCACCATGGAGATGTCCGTGCGCCCTCGGCTGCGCTCACGCCGGACTCATGGTGGAAGCCGGAGGTGGCTGGGCGCGCCTTTCGCCTGCCAAGAAAGCCAGCCTCTTCCTCCTCCTCCTCCTCCTCCTGCCGCCACCCACCCCCACCCGCTAAGCCCGTAGCCTCGGCATGGCCCCTCCTGGTCCGAGACGCGGCGAGGAGCGAGCAGGCACCCTCCGCCGGCCGCCCTGATGGATGAGCGCAGCGTTCCAATCAGAGGGCATCGCCGACGGACGGCTTCCTGGCAACTGGCGAGGGCTGGCTGGCTGGCTGCTGCCTCCCGCTCCCCCGGGGGAAGAAAGGAGCGGGTGGGTGTGGTCTGAGCCAAAGTGCGGCCGAGCAGATGGCGGGGAGGGAGGGAGAGCGAAGATGGAGACTCGGCTTGGCACTGGCTGCCAGCCAGCCACACCCCCACCCCGCGCACCCAGATCCTATCGAGATCTACCTGCTGCTGTTGCTGCGGCCGCCGCTCCAGACTACCTATGCAGCCTATTCAGCTATTTTCTCTATCTAGTCCTAGCATTCACCCCCTCCCCGCTAAACACGCACTCTTCTGTTTAATAGTCAGGGGGTGGATGCACACGACCATTTTTTCCCTCCCAGTTGCCAGCTCTTTTCTCTCTTCCACACTGCTCAGGCTCGGTACACATCAATATTGCTGAGAAACACAACATCACAATCTTTAAATTTTGGAAAGCCAAAAGACATACCCTCCAGTACTCTAGGAGTTTCTTCTTCCTCCCACCCCAGCAGTTCTTCCTCCATCAGTGACCATCACTGTTTCTTCCTTCCACCAGTTCCTTCTTTCTTCTGCCCTTAGGGAATCCCACTTGTCCTCCAGGTGGTGGTCTCTTCCTTGCACTTTTCTCCCATAATCTCAAGTGGTTAATGGGTAAGCTAGGGTCCCTCTCTCAATTCAATTATTGGTGGGGGTGGGCAGGAATTGGCAATCTGTCTCCACTCTATGAAATTGGATTATCTTTCTGTGCCACTGCAAGTGAACATTAAGAGCCTGCTGGATCAGGCCAATGGCCCACCTAGTTCAGCTTTCTGTTCTAACTGTTCTATCCCAGAAGTGCTTAGGAATCACACAAACAGGACCTGAACGCAGCAGCAATCTCCTTTGCTTGTGATCTCCAGCAAATGGTATTCAGAGGCATACTGCCTCTGACAGTGGAGGCAGAACATAGCCATCCTAGGCAGTAGTAGCTGTTGAGAGCCTTATCCTCCTCGACTTTGTCAAATTCTCTTTTAAAGCCATCCAGACTGGTGGCGATCACTGCCTCCTGTAGGAGCAAAAGTCCATACAGTTTAACAATGCACTGTGTGAGAACTTTCTCTTGACTATCTCAAATCTTCCAACATTTCAGCATTCTGCAACAGGTGCCTTTAAACATTTGTCAGCTTTGCGTCTGATCTTTTGAACATGCCATTACCAGTGCAGAAGTTACACCTCAGGTACTGGACAAAGATTTTTGTAAGCAGATGTTGCAAGACAGCTTGGCTTATTTCTGTGCTAAGAAAACTTTGCAAAACCTTAGCTTCTACGGACTGGAAGCTTTGCAAAGATGCTGTGCAAGTCTTTAGTTCCAGGACCGGCAGTCAAGCAGAAAGACTTAGAATTCATTGAGTAGTTTGATGACCTCTTTTTGGCTTTTGAATCCTTGACATGGCCCCTCTTGCTGGCACAGAAAGAGGATGAATTAGTGTTGAACTTCCTCTAATAAATGTTTATCTCCTGGTTTATCTCCTAGTCACTCTCCTGGGAGGTTAGCTCATCCCTATTCAATATAAGTGTGTGTGTGCCTGTGCCAGCTCTCACTTTGTAATCGTCTGCAGCAGGTTTCTGCAGGAAAGAGATGTGGCCTGTTTTGCTGCAGCTGCTCTCAAGGTTTCATGTCTCTAGTTGGTTCCTTCACCAGCAGCCATGCTCTCTCAAGGGACCAAGTAAGAAAGAAAGGGTTGCAATGGAAAAACAGGCAGGATAAAAAAAGCAAAAGAAACTGCTGAGGGAGTTTCAGGTTGGAAGACAGGTGTGTGAAGGAAACTGGGGAGTTTGAAAGAGTTGCAGTCTGTAAATACACTTAACCCACATGGGAAGCATATTCCGGGTTGTGCAAGGACATAGGCTACATACACTGGTACCTCGGGTTACATACGCTTCGGGTTACATACACTTCAGGTTACAGACTCTGATGACCCAGAAATATTACCTCGGGTTAAGAACTTTGCTTCAGGATGAGAACAGAAATCGGGCTGCGGCGGCCCGGCAGCAGCAGGAGGCCCCATTAGCTAAAGTGGTGCTTCAGGTTAAGAACAGTTTCAGGTTAAGAACGGACCTCCAGAATGAATTAAGTACTTAACCCGAGGTACCACTGTATGGCTTTTGTAGTTTGGTAGTGTTGCAATTACTGCAAAATGCTAGCATGGATTCTTAAGGGAGATAGCAGGATAATCCATCTCAAAACTGACCACTAGTGAGAGTAGAAATGAAAAGGAGGCTTCTGAAGTTTATGAATGTTCTGGCAATAGCTATTTGATTTAAACCAACCCTCCCTGATGTTTACTATTTTTAAAACTGACAAGGAAGGACACCAATGCTCAAGAGAACACTCAGGCATCTGATTCTCATCCTGAGGCAGGTCATCTTCCACCATGCCAAGAGAAAGTCAAAAGGTGCTTCTGGATTATCCCTATTTTCAGGTTTAAATCAGGCTTCCTCAACCTTGGCCCTCCAGATGTTTTTTGCCTGCAACTCCCATGATCCCTAGCTAGCAGGACCAGTGGTCATGGATGATGGGAACTGTAGTCCCAAAACAGCTGGAGGGCCGAGGTTGAGGAAGCCTGGATTAAATCACATACCAGGGAATTCAGGTTGTACAGTGAGAAAGCCTTGCACAACAAACAAACCTGTTCCCTACAAAGATCAAGTTGTTCGCGATAAGGAACTTGACAGGAAATTGTACTGGAAAGTGTGGGCAATACTTGTGTTGATGCAATATCTAACCTCCCTGAAAACAAATCTGAATGCATAGGTAGTCTGGAAGTGTCTGAGGTTTAAGTTTCTGATTCTTCTATAAGTGGAGAGAGCCCCAGCCTTACAGAGGCAATTTGATGAATATAAGTTGTTGCCTTCTATGACTGAATTTAGAGAAAGTCAGATTTTGAGGATTGGAGCCCCGCTTGGATTGGAGAAGGAAAGTTGGACAGATCCCCTTATGCAGGGACGTTCTGGCTTTTGGGACCTGGATTTGGGTCAGAAGGAGATTGGAGTTGTGGGGGCCTTCAGTTTTGGAGGGATTATGAAACACGTCCTGAAATATCTTTTGGACTTTAGTTTTAACTACGGAGAATGGGCTGACCTGTCGAGAAGGAATAAAGACATTGTTAGGTTGGAGCTTCCCCGAGATCTACCCCTCAGCGCCAAAGGAAGGAAATTAAGAACAAGATCAGCAGAAGATAAAGTAAAGTGTATGTATAAATATGAAGAAGATCTGCAGAAGGGACATGGAAAAGAGTTAAGAGCCTCGGACAGAAGATCACCAGGTTGATGGACCATATGGAATTGATAGAAAGGACTGGCAGAATCCGAGACCAGGGTGAAGAGACGGTGGAAGAAGATTGGAAAAAAGTTCAAAATTTATTTATAGAAATATTGTAAAATTAATGAGTGTCAGAAAAACGTTGGAATGAAATTACATGGCTTTAGTAGAAATGTTATAAGGAGTTAAGTACAAATAAGTTTTATGGTATTAATGGTAAGATAAGGTTAAAATAAATTAAGATAATTATATGACAGAAAACAGAGAAAGATGGAAAGGATTTGCTGAAATAATTAATAACTAGAATACAAAAAAGGGAGGTGTGAGGAGGTCGATGAAACAAGTAAATGAAAGACCAAGATATGGAAATATTGGATGTGTTTTTAATTGTTTTTGCTTTTGTTTTGATGTATTTTTTTTTGTTTTTTTATGTATTGTAATGTATTGATTTGTTTTGTTTAATCTTTCTTTTTTCCTTCTTTCTATAATCTTTAAACTCTTAATAAATATTTTTTTTTAAAAAAAGTTTCTGATTCTTCATGCAACATGACAGCGATTGCACAACTCTTCCTAAGACCAGCAAGGATCATGGTTGGTCCATCTAATTCAGCATTGTCTGCAATGACTAGCAGTGGCTCTGAAGGGTTTCAGGCAGGAGCCTGCCTTTCCCATTCCTACCTGGGGTACACCAGAGTCTGAACCTGAGACCTTTTGCATGCAAAGCAGATGCTGTACCACTGAGCTATGGCCCTTCCCCACATGCTTCATCACACTCTCTTCACTTTAAAATGAACACTGAAAATGTTAGTTTTAAGCATAAAAAGGCACATAGTTCTCCTTTCACAAGGTGGGTTGGAAGAGTCAAACTTGAAGTTGACATAAATTCCCCAGTGAATAATAACAAAATCAGTAGAAAACGACTGTCACATTTAATTTCACTCCACCATTCAATAACACAAATAAACTTCAGTCCAGTTACCAAAGTTCTAGGGTTTATTTTTAACTATCTGAGCTTAAACCTTGCCATAGCCTGGATGCTCAGAGCACATAAAATTGTTGAAACACATTACAATAAAAATAAAACTTATTGTCCATGCACACACTTAACTCGTGGCCAATTGCCTGTTTTATAAACATGCTTCGGCAAGGGCTTTACTAAGCATCAAGGTGAAAGGTGTTTGAAAAATGTATTTCAGCTATTACTTCCTTTATGTTCGAGGTCAGTACAGTGGGCGCTCGGGTTGCGAACGTGATCAGCGCGGGAGGCATGCTCACAACCCGCAGTGCTGCGTCTGCGCATGCGTGGGTTGCAATTTGGCGCTTTTGCACATGCATGAGCTCTGAAACCCGGAAGTAACCCGTTCTGCATCTGTAACCCGAGGTATGACTGTACAGTTAAGGATCACCAGGATAGAGACATAGGAAATAGGATACAGAACAGGAAGATTTAATGTTCAATTTTTAAAACTTGTAATCAGGTGAAGAGTAGGTAATAATATTAACAACAACAATAAAAATAATAACACTATTTTAAACAATCATATGCTATCAATCAGTTTATTTTTCAGTAACACTGAAATTCTAGGCATATCTCCCAGGAAACGCTTCAAATGGGGTTACTTCTGCGTAAACATATTTTGGGAAGGGCCATAGTTCAGTGGCAGAGCAACTGCTTTGCATCCCAGGTTCAGTCCCTGGCATCTCCACATAAGGGCTGGAACAGGAATGCCCAAAATCCTGGAAAGCTGCTTCCAGTCAGTGTAGGCGATAATGTGTAAAATGCACCAGTGCTCTGATTCCAGTAGAAGCTGGCTTCCTATGTAGACAGGAGCACTACTATTTACATCCAATGGTAATGTATTGGTAAGCCTCTTTCCTTTCTTTCTTTAATTATTTATTTCATTTATAGCCTACCCTTTTCTTCCAGGGAGATCAAAGTGGCATACCTGGTTATCCCCCTCCTCTCACTGAATCCCCACAACCCCCCTTGTGAGGCAGGTTCGGCTGAGAGGAAGCGACTGGCCCAGGGTCATCTAATGAGCTTCAAGGCTGAGTGGGGATTTGAACCCTAGTCTCCCAGGTCCTAGTCTGACCCTGTAATTGGCTTTTTATTGTCCTTGTTGTTTTTATACACCTGCATGGAGTTGAAGATAGCATACATAGTTGTCTACCCCTCCCCACTTTTACCCACACAAGGATGGGCTGGGAGGTAAGGAAGGCTGAGAGTGAGAGTAAGTCATTGACCCCAGGTCACCAGTGAGTTTCAAGGCCAAATGAGCTATGAGGGACTTCAACTCCCATCAGACCCAGCCACAGCCAGCATAACTTGATGGGAATTAAAGTCAAAATACGTGGTGAAGGCTGCCCTAGTCCTACTCCAGTAGTACATCACTATATATATTTATTCAGCATACAAATGCCACAATTGGTATTTTAAGATGCCCCATAAAAACAACCAAAATAAAAAGATAAAGCACCGTGTAAGAATTAATTCAGCGCTAGGGAAACATTACCAGTTGTCAGAAAGGGAAGGGGGAGAGTGTTTCAGAGCACATCTAATATTGCTGTTCTGCTTCAATCACATGCGCCCAAGCCACAACCTTATTTGCTTTCAGCCGCCCTTTCTCCCTGTCAGTCAACGAAAACAACCCCAGTAAACATGTCAATGATTTCACCGAATACATCAGAAATTGCAACATGCTACACTCATCGCGCAGGCGCACTCTTTTCAAACAAGTCCGGACATGTTTTGTGCGATCAGAGTCGCAGCGCAATATTTAGCCATAGACTTAGAAAGGTAGAGCAGCACACGGGAAATAACTTTTCGGGTTTACGTTGGGCGCCATTTTTTTCGTCTCTCCCGAAAGGGAGGTAAGGGGTGTCTGCAGGGAAACAGGGTTTTCGCGTAGGTGTGATTGGCCAGGCTCCAGCAAAAGGCTGCAGCAATGGACAGGATTTTCAACTTTTCCTAATTCAGGCTTTTAGTGGGTCTGCAGGAGTCACTAGCTGCAAGTTAAAGGATGTTTTGCATAAGTGAGTTTTAGCTGGAAATCTAAATCAGCCCTACCCCACACCAAATAATTTGCACTGTTAATAGGCTACATTGCAAAGCTATCCTAAGCCCCTCTCTGTGCCACAGCAGCCCATCCTGCAAATAGAGAGTAAGTGGACCGTATTGGTACTGTCCTGTTTTAGCATGCGGGTGGGACGCTGTTTTCAAACACACTTAAAATAAAATGTGGATTTCTCCATTTTTTTCATTTATGGGCGGCTCTCAGGCCCAGAGGGAGAAAGAGCAAGCCTCAGAAATAATCAAGTTTAATATCTCCAGTATGAAGAGAAAGTCTCCACTCATTTCTTTTCTGCAAGCACCTCACAGCAAAACTATGGCATAATCTTTCCGGGCATGCGCAAAACTCTCTCTCTCTCTCTCTCTCTCTCTCTCTCTCTCTCTCTCTTTTGGCTCAGGCGCAGAACCCTCCCGGAAGCGCCTCCCCACGCGAGCATACGCCTAGGCATTCGCGCAGGCGCAGTTGAGCTTTAGGCCATACCACTCTCAGCTCCATGGGGGGGGAAACAGAATTTGTTGTTCCTGCTGTTTAAACCGCTTACCCCAGCCGCCTTAACTCTCACATTTTCCTCCAGTTTGTCGTTTAACGTGAAGAACTTTCAATCCTGGTGGGGGACCGAAGGCGAGTCGATGAAGGCGGAGTGAAAAGGGAAGAGAGGGGTGAGTGGTACAGCCCACTGACGCGTCGGCTAGTAGGCTGGCCAGTGCGCGCTTCCTTCCTCTCTTTCTTTTTAGTGCCGTCGGCGCCGCCGCCATGAGGTGAGGAGCTGCGGAGTAGTAGGCGGCGGGGGGGGGCCTTCAGTCTCCGTGGGGAGTTTGAGGGGGGAAGGCCGAGGCTCGACGAGTGAAGGAAGGGGAGAGAGCAAAAGCCAATAGAGAGGGGCTGTTTCGTTGAGGGCGCGCGACACCGTTACGGAGGGACGGTTGGGAGACGCGGCCTAGTAGCGCGTGAAGGGGGAGGCGGCGGCGGCTGGGGGTTCGAAAGGGGAGGAGCCTCCGCGGCTGCCACGAGGGGCCGGAAGAAGCGAATTGGCGGGTCGGGGTCCTCCCTTCTCTGGATGGTTCGAAGTGGGTGGTGGGCATTAAGAGGCACTGTGGGGCCGAAAACGGAGGGAAGCCATTGAGGATCATAGAATTGTAGAGCTGGGAGGGAGCGCCACCCCCCCAAGGGTCATCTAGCCCAGCCCTTTCCAATGCAGGGATCGCCAGCCTTGGCAGATGGCCTGTATACAAATTCCAATGAGAAACCTCCAGTGAGGAGAGAGGCCGTCACATCGTCCGAGGGAGACCCTTCCCACCGTCGGAACAGCTCCTCCTGCCAGATAGTTCTTTCTTAATGTTTAGTCGGGAGCATCGCAACAAAAGGAGGGGGGATATTTATTTGTTGCAATTATATCCCATTTTCTTTCCTCCGAGGAACTCGAAGGTGGTGTTCGTGGCTCCCCTCGTTTAATCCCCACAATCAACCTTGTGGGATGGGTTAGACTGGCAGGCACTGACTGGCTCACAGGGTCACCCAGTGAGCTTCACAGCCAAATAGGGAATTTATTTATATGCTTATTAAATCAGCCTCCCTTTATCTGAAGACCTCAGGGCAGTTCACAGCATAAAAATAAAAGATAAAAACACAAAATACATAATAAAAGTGAGCAAAATAAAAGCAAACCCATAACCCCCCCCCCACAAACACATTTAAAATGACATATACTGTTAATCAATCAAAAGCCTGGTTGAAAAGGAATGTTTTTCCCTAGCACCCAAAGATGTATAACGAAGAATTGAACCCTGGCTTCCTAGGTCCAAGCCATGCCACTAACCACTATAGCACACTGGCTCTCAATGCTTCTGCTTCGCGTGCATAGTTTCCATAATTTTTTCAGCCTTTCTGGAAGATAATCACACCCCCTTCCCCATAGTGCAGATAGTGTTCCATGAGAGGAGAGTGGTCAGCTGAAGGCTGCCCGGTGTGTTCCATGGCTATGCAAGAGTTAGAATATCCAAACTCTCATCTCTCTCTTGCATACACATCTGGATCTCTGACATGACAAATCACCAAAGCAAAAAAAGTTATTACAAATGTTATAAAGGTTTACCAGGGCTTGCAGATAGTTGGTGGCTGTTGCCTTACCATCACAATAACCCACACCTGATTCAAAAACGTCTCAATAAATAATACTATTGGATTTTGATATCCTGTGCTATACTTCAGCAGTACTGTGTTATGTTAATAAAGTGTGCACTTGAGTTATAGGAAGGAGTCCTCATGCAGCAAACCTGTTTTTCCTCTCAGAGTAATTAGGTTAAAATCAGATTAAATTCTCTTTGCAGGAATACAAATAAAATGTCAAATAAATCAAAATCTCAAATATAGCTGTCCATTTGATCTTCACTGTTTCCAATCATGGCACTGATTAGAGTGGCAGAGGTGGCACACATTGAATGATTGATCTGACTGAAAGGAGGGTAGTTATATACTCATCAGGGTACTGGACTGGACATATAGACTTAACTTGCTGTGCACCCCAGTATTTCCTGTTTCTTCCCCACTTTGTGTCACCACTACCAAAATTAGTGGGGTCTTTTTGGGGGGAGCCTAGATTAGGTTGCCAGTGTCTAGGCTCATTGCTCAGAGTCCTGTATAGTTTCCTTATTTTAGTTATGCAGATGAGCAGTTAATTTTTGCTACTTTGGAATAACACTCCCATCTAATATCTCCACAAGTCAACTTCTTTGCTGTTCTGTGAAATCTCTAACCTTGTATGTTTGTCCTCAGTATGTTAAGGCTTCAGAAGAGGCTGGCCTCCAGCGTCCTGCGCTGTGGCAAGAAGAAAGTCTGGTTGGATCCCAACGAGACCAATGAAATTGCAAATGCCAACTCTCGTAAGTGAACATTTGCCATGTCACAGAAGCATATGAGTATGTACAGCTTGCTTACATTGTTGGTACTTCTTGTAGCAGATGCTAGTTTTTGCTGATACAGTGGAACCTCGGTTCTCAAACGCTGAAAACCCAGAAGTAAATGCTTCCATTTTTGAACGTTTTTCGTAAACCGAATGTGCGACGCAGCTTCCGCTGAGTGCAAGAAGCTCTTGCAACCAATGGGAAGCTGTGCCTCGGTTTTCAAATGTTTCGGAAGCTGAACGGGCTTCTGGAATGGATTTCATTCAAGAACCAAGGTACCACTGTAATCGGTTTTGTTTAAAACCATAGCAAACATCTGTTCATAGTGCAAGCCACTAGCTTCGTAGCACTTTATTACTCTGTTACATAGACTTTCCTTAGCTTACCTGTCTTTAGTTAATTGAACAGACCAGAAAATAGACAATGTCTGTGAATCAGGTGGATTTTAACTTGGAAACCGAGACATAGACATTAGCATAAACGTAGTTTTGCTTACTTATGTGAAATAGATTTGCAGGTTCTCCTTGGTGATATTAGTTATTCTTTCTGATTATTGTTTTCTCTTGTCTTCTAGGTCAACAGATCAGGAAACTGATCAAAGATGGCCTGATAATCCGCAAGCCAGTTACCGTCCACTCACGAGCACGGTGCCGGAAAAACACTTTGGCTCGCCGCAAGGGCAGGCACATGGGCATTGGTAAGAGCTGGTTTCCATCAATTTTGAGAATCTCCAATTTAGAGGCAGTTTAGTTTAGGCAGATCTAATGAAACAAGGCATCAGATATATTTAATTCTACACTTAGGAGGCTTTTGCAGAAATGCAAACATTTTTGTACTCTTAGCACAGATCACTGAATCATTCTGCCTAACATTTTCCTTTGCTTTCCAGGTAAGAGAAAAGGTACAGCCAATGCACGTATGCCTGAGAAGGTTACTTGGATGAGAAGAATGAGGATTTTGAGACGTCTGCTTCGCAGATACAGGGAATCCAAGAAGATTGATCGCCATATGTAAGTCTGGCAAACAAATACATTTGTCAGTTTTGTCAGCTGAAGCATCTCTGGCATTTTCTGCCTGTAATGTGGCTAACTTTTTATATGCGTCTATTCCAATGGTGAGAGCCAAATCATGCTAGTTTATGGAAGGCTTACTGAATAGTGTGCAAGGTTTCAGAGTTCATTTAAATTGGATTTAAGGATTATGGAGCCCACATACTTGATGACAAGGCAAAGCCACTTACAGTATGTCTAGGGGACGTTGCTTTCTGTTAAGGCGTTAATATTTATTCAGAGCTATGGAGTGGCATACTCAGCCCTTGCTGTTTCTGACATCTTTTCCAGGTACCACAGCTTGTACTTGAAGGTGAAAGGTAACGTGTTTAAAAACAAGCGGATCCTGATGGAGCACATCCACAAGCTGAAGGCAGACAAGGCTCGCAAGAAGCTTCTGGCGTAAGTGTTTTCTCATTTTGCTACTGGACGCTTGCTTCCTTTGAGTAAAGTCATTTCCCTCCTTTGCTCTCCTCCCTGAATAAAGTCCTGTTCTTGGCATAGCAGTACTAAAATTCTTAAGGTAGCAATAAAAAGGTGTTGCGGGCTGAAGAATGAGAGGTATAGCACAAACTCCACAAGTAATCAACTTACAGTGGTGAGTCATCTGAGGTATTAGAGTTTGCTCTCTTTACTCTTCTGTTACTTGCCATGAGGCTTCCGTTGAAGGGGTTCCTTCATCTTGATTGTTTGTCTGGCTCCATCACTGAGTTGGGAAGTGATGTTTCATTGTTCCCTCCAAGTTAATTCACTAATTGGCTTTTTAGTGTAAGTTGGCAGCAGTGACAAAGTACTCTCTATGGGGAAATGTTTGGTTAGTAGACAGGATAAAAATGCTCCAAAAATAAATTTAAACTACCACAAAGTTATCAAGGTAGCTTGCACTCTATATTAAAAACAATGAAATAGGCAACAATAGTTGTTAGGGAGGGGACAAAAGTTCTCTTCAAATGTTCCGGCTGTCAGACTGCAGACAAATCTGAAATCTGGATTCATATACATACTCGGTGAATTTGGCGACAGCAATGAAGTGAATCTGTTGTTGCTATGCTTTTCACGGGCCTTCCTTTGCTTTTCAGTGACCAGGCTGAAGCCCGTAGGTCCAAGACCAAGGAGGCCCGTAAGCGCCGTGAAGAACGCCTGCAAGCCAAGAAGGAAGAGATCATCAAGACCCTGTCCAAGGAGGAAGAAACTAAGAAATAACTTCTGCCTTTCTGTGTACATAGTGCTCAAAGGGTATCTAATAAATCTCTTAACAACACATCTGTGTCTAGTAGCTTTTCCTAGATAAGTGGGAGGGTGATCTTAGAATAAATGCCCATGGGGGGGGGGTAACATGGCAGCTTGGCCTAAATCTTTGTCCACAAAGCTTGTACAATTACTCAAGGTGGGTTGGTTGAAATATTTCTGTAAGTTGGTTTCTAATTTTCTGTTTCATGTTTCCCGAACAAGTGTGCATGCTCATCATTTGCTAACAATTAAACCTTGTTGGTTTCAAACTAGAGGCTTTACTCTAGTGATGCAGCTCGTGTGCCTTATGCGCTACATAATTTATATCTGCTTTAGGGGAGAGTAGTTATAGTTTCAGATGATTTCCTATACACTTGTTGGGACACTAAAGCCCTATGTGGACATTCAACCCAGTTCTGGTCATCTGAGAAGTCATATGTGCTGGCCTTGCTCCCCCACTTCCACCACCCTCCATGAGTTAGGTAAGGTATGTATAGGGAGGCTGCTGTAGGTGTGTGAGCTCCCTATATGATTCAGAACCCTGCATGATCAGTGCTCTAAATTGTGTAGGGAACTTGGACATATTGAGCAGGCTCCCTGTTTCATGCCTTACCAGCAACACCTGCAGAGTGCTAGGACTCTGTACCAGTGAAGTGACCAGGATGGTGGAGAGAACCAAGCCTGTTCCTGAGTGCTCCACACAGCAAGAATTGAATGCCTGAATAGGGCCTCAAGCAAGCTTACCTGATTTGAAGGTGCAAGTACTAAAAAGAAAGCAAGGATGGATCTGTATTGGGCATAACAGCCTCTCTTGGGTAGGAAGCCAAAGATTCAGTTTTAAGGATAAACTTGGTACAACATTCAAATATTTAAAAAACATATCTGATCTTCCTTTATTTTTTTTTAAATTATTGATCCACACCACATGTGCTTTGTGGTGGTGACGTTACTGTTAGTTGATATAATAGATCACTTCTGCAACATGCAGCATTGATTTTACGTTTCTGGCTGCCTGACTTGCAGAAGCTGACATGGGGATATTTTATAGCCCTGTAGGTACTTCCACATTTAGAAATTGCAGGCATTGTATTGAATTGGACCACCAGGGCTCCAATAAAGGGCAGTTTTTACTTTGAACTGATGCTTTCAGCATTTGAGATTCAGAGAAGCTAAAATAATGAAGTATACTAATCCTTTTTCAGCTTTCTACTTCAGAGAACCCTTTGCTCTCTGGCTTCTCTTTTCAAGGAGCCCCTGCTATGCATACTCCACATATTCTACAATAAATACTCAAGTTTGTGAGATTGTTAGACTTGTTGCCTTATATGAATTAAGTGAAGCTGAATTCAATCCCCTGCAGCTGTATATTGGAGGGAAAGAGCAATAATAGCAGGCAAGCTGTCTTTCATAGGAAAGAGTATGTCATCAGTCTCATTAAGAAATGTCTGCTAGGCTGCTCAGATACCCCAGGGTTCACAACAACACTTATAAACTTAACCGAAATGTGTTACAGAGCAACAGACAGGCAAGCTTAGCCCGTGATGCAGGAGGCTACTTGTTTGGTTGTTTGTTTTTTAAAACAGCTTTCAAATTCAGAAATGTCCAGCTGGTGGACAAAACAGTTAAAAAACACCATAAACAATAAAAGCAATACAAGTGGTAATATGAAACAGCTGCACATTTATGTTTGGAAAGGAAGCTTATTAATTAGTCTTTAAGCTATCATACAGTGTTCTTGAAGCACCATGTGTTTAAGATCTGTTTCTGTTACCGCTTGTTTCAGTGGGAAGAGAAGGGCTTGGGTTAACGCCATGCTTTATTTCCAGTTTCAATTTTTGAAAAAAGCAATTGAGAAACTTTTGGTAGAAAAACTTCTTACTGACGAACTGGCCAAGGGTTTACATTGCAAAATAAGACAACACTAGATTGGAATGTGCAGCTTCTGAAATGGCATTTAAAATGGGAATAAAGCAGTTTGAAACGTACTATCAGTTTCTAAATCCCTGTTCACGTATGAAATGACCCTTAGGCTGAGAGATACTGACTATCCCAACTTTCCTGGCAGTGTTTGTGTGAGGTTAATGTGGGATACCACCCTGATGTCCTTGTAGGAAGGGTGGGATTGAGTTGTGATAATGAATGAAAGATAAATTGATGGAATATATGGTAGTGGCTCAGTCAAGGTATCTTTAGCCAGTTACTGCATGATGTGGCCTGGTGGTCAGTGGGAATGCAGCTGCACAGAAGGTGCTGTGTCAGTTTCCGGCAGGGAAAATGGGAAGTGTGAATCTGTTTATTTGGAACTTCTAAAACATCCATTGCACGTCTCTCTCTCCCCGCCCCCCCCCCCCGCGCATTAACAATTCCAGCACATGTTAACAAAACAATGACCAGCAGGAATTTCAATAAGCCAAAGAATCCAATTAACTCAACTCAATTAGGTTGTGAATTTTAATTCCCAAGGATGACTTTCAAAATGTACATTGTACAAGTTTCGCTTTAGGCTTGTTTCTGACATCGGCAGTTCAACCTTCATAGCCAAGGTTAATTTCACAAGCGTCAAATGTGAAATCAAGTTTTGTTTGGGTCCAGAGGTGTGCCATATTGAAAGGTAGCCCTTTGCCCATCCATTTTGGTTGACATTCAAACTGCTGGCCTTCCTCCCCCCTCTGCTGCATGTATTACTTGAGGCAATCTGGGTACCTGTAATAACCAGAAACTAACATGATCCCATCTGCCAAGTGTTGTCTGTTAATTACCTAATTAATCCCAACATAGACAAAGAAGATCAAGACAATTAACCCCTGGCATGAATGAGGGGGCAAAGGTGTATTCTGCATGACTAATGTGGGGAAGGAGGGCAGGTTTCTTGGCTACTAGGCTAGTCACTCAGAGAAGTGATATCTGTTGCACACCCTGTATTTCAGAACAATAAATTCTTTGCAAATCAAATGCTTCTCTTTGCAACTGGCCTGTGAGGTAGCAGACCCTCCAAGTGTCCCCGTTTTCCAGGCACATTCCTGGATTTACTGAAGCCATCCTAGTTCCTGACATGATCCCAGAATGTCCCGCTTTTCCTTAGGATGTCCCTATTTTCATCAGAAGGTATGGAATTACGCAACCCCCGAGCCAAGGAGATAAGTAACTATACAACCTTTAGAAGACATCTGAAGGCAGCCCTGTATAGGGACTTAAAAAAATAAGTTTTATTTTTTTTTAATATACACTGGAAGTCTCCCAGAGTGGCTGGGGCAACCCAGTCAGATGGGTGGGGTATAAATAAAAACATGGTGGTGGTGGTGACGGAAAAGGACATCCCTATTTTCATCGTAGAAATGTTGGAGGGTATGAGGTGGGCCACTATGATTTCCCTCTTTTCTGGGCAAAGAAACAGAAAATTAGAAATGTCAACTTTGCCTGAGCAGCACCTGCTGAACCCACAGTCGTGTGCCAAAGACAAAGGCTTGCTAATGCCAAAGGCAATCAACAATGTAATAGGCCTAACAGCAGAAGCAATGATTACAAAAAAAAAAACAACTGTTAAAAGGGAATCCTTGTTAAACATCAGTGGATCTCCAGTAAGAGAAATAATAGCTGATGGGGTTCCCTAGAACAGTTTTCCCTGCCTGTGTATCACAGCCTGCAAGTAGGTCATGGGCTTTATATGTAAGCCCAACATAATTACTGCTTTTTAAGTGACACGATGAATACCTCTTTAACAACTTTTCATTTCGTTGGCATGTTACAATGCTGTGCTGACAGTTCTAACCGAACATCAGAAACTCGAGTCCTACATTTTAACACTTGGGAATTGCTCTCTGGTGGCAGATCCGGTGACAGTTGTTATAATTTCATTTATTTATATCCCTTGGGTGCTGCAAGCGGTGGTTATAAAATAGGCAAACCCAGCAGCTAAAATGTGTGAAACAGAGAGCAGGCTGCTGAAGAGCTAAGATCCGAAATCCATGTGATGATAAAACTGATGGGTCACAATTTCAGGGGAATTTGGACTTGTGGGTCATCATACCAAAAAGGTTGGGAAGCACTTCCCTAAAAAACAGCTTGCCTGAAACTCATTATTGTCTCCTGTGTGTGTGTCATGTTCCTGTAGAAGAATGGTGAGGCCTGACAAGAGTTGGTCAGTGTCCTCTGCAAATTGAAGCTTCGCTTGAAGTGACATCATCAACCTGCATATGGGCTATGGACAACAGGTGACAGGCCTCACAAGGCCGAAAGCCCCTTCATACAAATGCATTCCTTGCACAAAGAACACTGGATATCAGGGGAAGCAAAAACTCTTCTCCGTGATGCATAATTTTCTACGTGCAGCAGATGTTTTTGCATTTTTGCATTCAGGCTTTGTGAGTGCCCTTCACCTACAGCTGCAGATCTCAGGCACTGGCTTTCTACTTCAGTGTTGGATATAGGATGCTGGTGGTCTTCAGTCTGTGATCTCACATTCTTAAACTTTCAGGTTTGGAGCATAACTTTTTTTCTTCTTTACCCTTTTGGTCTTGAATCTGGTGGTTTCTTACCCCTGACCGCCCGCCCCCACCCTGGCCAAACCATGCTTTTCAGCATCTGCATAAAACTGCTGTGAGGTCACCTGAGGATTTGGAGCAAGGCATAACCAGAATTCTGATCACACAGAGCCTTCTTGGGGGTGGCACTCATTGATGGAAAGCAGCTCACCTGGCACCTACATAATTAACTTTTTGAGGCCCAAGGTTTTGATTTCTGGGCTTTAAAATGGGTGGAGAATGTTCATTGGGGGTAATCTGTCGGGGGTAATCTGTTGGGGCCCAGAGCCAAAAGTACATGAGACACCTCCTCTCTCTCTCTCTCTCTCTCTCTCTCTCTCTCTCTCTCTCTCTCTCTCTCTCTTTCTGCAGTTCTCTTCCCCTCCCTTTGCTACCTACATGAAATCAGACCAACAACTGCAAGTTGCCCAGCCCTGTTTAAAAAAAAAAAGACCCAAACAAAAACACACACATTGAATTGACTGTATACAGTATTCTCTGATGTTTTCTTTTTTATTGTAGTTTTCCAGAATGGTTTTTTTTTTAAGCCTGAATGTTAATTGTGAGTTCATTGGGGCTTACTCCCTGGTAACTGGGTATATGATTGCAGCCTTTGCTCTCACCCTTGTCGTTCCCCTTAGGAAGCAGAAGAGGGCAGCAGAAAACCACAATTCTTTTCCTTTCTGGGTAAGGAATTGCTCTTAACTTGCAACTAGCGTTAAAAATGTTGCATGAAAGGTTCTGGGTGACACAGAACTCTTCTCTAGGTGCAAGTGCCTATCAATTTCATTTTTTTGAAAAAGAAAATACTTAAAATTTATTTAGTGCTTTTAAGTATTTGAAACATTTTATGTATATTACCTTTTGAAATCCATAGAACAACCTTGGAGGGCCTGGTACTCTGGATTTTCTCTGAGCTTCAGGCCCAAGAGGGGTCTGAGATATCTCCTTGTTGCCAACTTTTTGACTGATACGCCTCCTGGTGCCTCTCCCCTCACGCTAGCCACAACTGATGGTTAGTGAATGTTTAGACAATGGGCTTAATGGTATTGGAGGGTGGGGCTGGGGGGGCCACCCTTAAGATGGTAATGTGCTTCAAAATGGGGCAAGCCAGCTGCTGGCAGGATGAATCACATGCCCAGAAATGAGGCAATGGGAGCTGGAGCTGAGGGGTGAGCAAGCAGGGGCAGGTGGCTGCACTTTGAATGAATGAATGAATGAATGAATGACAGGGGGAGGAAAACAAAGGTAGAGGGGATGGATGGGTTATAAAAAGTGGAGCTAGAGAAAGAGATGGGAGGAATGCAAAAGATTTAAGATGGGGGCCAAGAGGGAGAAAGGGAGAGAGACCAAAGAGTGAGGGGCGTGAGACAGAAACTGAGGTGGGGAAGAACAGAAGTAGTTGGAATGGGGGCCCAGGAAGTCTCCAGTGGAAAGCTTAAAGGATTTTAGAGGGGATTCCACAGGGACAGGGAACCTACGCCAAACACAGACTGTGGGAGAGTAACAAGGAGTTCTTTCCTGAGGAAATAAAAAACGGGCAGTCAGCGATGATAAGGGCACCCAAGTTTGCGAGAGTAAGGGGCTCATCAGGTGGTCACTTAAAGTAAGAGGCACACTAGGGTTCTCCTTGACACTGATAGGTACAGTGTGACACCAGCTTTGGGGTCCCTCTCTACTCATTTGTGTTGACCAGGGCCCAAGACTTCAGCCTCAATGGCACCACCGCCAGTCACTTTCTGACCTCTTCCTTCCTTGCGCGTCCCTTCGCTCTCTGTCGATTAGTGACTCTGCGAGTCCCCTTTTGGGAGTGCATTTCCCAATCTTACAATGCTTCCAAGCCATATCCCAGTCGGGATTTGGAACTCCCACCTCCTTTCCATCCATAGCTATTAGGTTCCAACTAGTCCTCTCTTCTCCCTCCCCCCCCCCAACTTCTATTGGCAGGGAAGCCCAGTGACAACTGCTTGAGTGTCAAGCCAAAAACGCCACTGTGACAAAAGATGTTTCCCTAATAAATCACCTGCTCTTTATTATACCTGCGCCAAAGAGTGACAAGGACAGTCTGCACCGTTCCCTGGGAGAGATGGCGGAGCTGGGATGCACCACATGGCTTCCAGTCGCCAGTTCAGGAAAGGGCAGAAATGAGACATTCAGACACAAAGTATGCAACACAAGGTCTGCTATTCTCTTGAATAAATAAAAGAGATTTAAAAAACTGGCTGGAGCATTTTTTAATGGTCCTTTCGCAGCCTTTCCTCACCTATCTTCCCATACGATTCCACCTCTCCCTCGCCTGTCTCTATCTCTTCCACCCATCTGCATCTCTGACTAGCTTACCTCTAAATGAGGAACATAGAAATTTGCTCTTAGATCAGGCATAGGCAAACTCTGCCCTCCAGGTGTTTTGGGACTACAACTCCCATCATCCCTAACTAACAGGACCAGTGGTCAGGGATGATGGGGATTGTAGTCTCAAAAACATCTGGAGGGCAGAGTTTGCCTATGCCTGTCTTAGAGTTAAACCAGTAGTCAATCTAGCTCAAATATTGCCTTCTCTGGCTGGCAGCAGTGCTTCAGAGTTTCAGACCAGGGACTCTCTCCCAGCCCAATCTAGAGAATCCAGGGATTGGCCAGGGGACTTTCTGTATGCAGAGCACAAATATTCTACCACTGAGCTGTGGCTCTTCATCTTTCTTTCTCTCCCACTTACCTTCCCCTTGACACATGCAATTTTGATGGGGCGAGGATTCTGACCCCTTGTCCATCCCAACTCAATTATTCTATCAGGATGCTGTTGCTTACATTATCAGGGGTAGGTGGGCTGAATGGCCTTTTAGGTCCCTGCAGCCCCTGTGGGTTCTATGATTCACTGTGCAATACGATACTAGACAGATCCATAAAGCTATTGGAGAAATGCATTCTCATTTTTATAAACTCCCCCTCCCCCTTTGTGGCCTTTTTATTTAGCTCTTTGAGGTGCCCTCTACCTCTAAGTCCTGGATATCACTCACACACACACACACACACACACACACACACACACTTTTATTTTTTTACAAAAGCATTGAGTCATTCTCCCAATACAGTTCTGTACATCCACTTTTAACTATAAAAAATCCACTTCTGACTATATATTTCTCCCCGTCCCTTTTGATCTGGCAAGCCCTGAGCCCCAGAAGATTGGCTTTAGGCATTTTGGCACACAGCTCCAGTGGATGTGCTGACGGGCTATTAATAGACCGAAATCGGGCTGACAGCGTCTCAATCCGTGACCTGCCCCCTGGAGTGGGACACACTGCGGCAAAGAGACCTGCAGTTCATCGCAGTGAAGCGTGCAGCTTTTGCTGCTGCTCTGTCCTGTCCTCTCCATGTCGTGTAAGCGCCCGAACCTGCCACCCCTTGTTTTCTGCACCACTTTTCATGGGGCTCAGCAAGCTGGAGCACAGACAAAAGATGCTCTTATTCTTAAGTGATGGACCCCTCCCTCCCTCCTTCCAGTGGGAGCTTGCCAGTGGCACTTTCCCTGCGATTCTCCCCAGCCTTCCTCTCTGAGGCTATAGTTTTCTTGCTAGAGTTTCCCAAGGACGAAGCTGACACTGGCTGACGTTAATCAGAATGGTTTGCATAACAAAAGGCAAGGAGAAGGAAAAAGGAGAAAGGGGAAAAAAAACACCCAGCAAAATTGATTTGTTTCAGAGCGCTCATGATTCACTTTCGAGAATGTCTGGCAATAGATACGGGCCCTTTCCCAGGGCATAGGAAAAGGTTACAAAGCCAGGTTGTAGCTTCTAATCCAGGGTTGGTAAGGCTCCAGGCTTGTCTGTTTGGAACCCCAAGATCTACTGACCAGCCTCTGGTGGAAAAGTCAGATAGTTGGAACGCAAGAACCGAGTGCCTCTCTGAGCACATTCTGAACCTGGGAGTTTTTCCTTTTGGTCCCAGAACAGAACAGAACTCACAGTCATTTCACATAAAAGTCCGTTCCTGTTTAGGTGTCTTCATGTGGGTGGCGCTGTGGTCTAAACCACTAAGCATGCTGGGCTTGCCAATTGGAAAGTTGGAGGTTGGAATCCCCACGATGGGGTGAACTCCCGTTGCTCTGTCCCTGCTCCTGCCATCCTAGCAGTTCGAAAGCACACCAGTGCAAGTAGATAAATAGGTATCACTGCAGCGGGAAGGTAAACGGTGTTTCCGTGCGCTCTGGTTTCCGTCACAGTGTTCCGTTGCGCCAGAAGCGGTTTAGTCATGCTGGCCACATGACCCAGAAAGCTGTCTGTGGACAAACTTGGCCTGAAAGCGAGATGAGCACCGCAACCCCATAGTCGCCTTTGACTGAACTTAACCGTCCAGGGGTCCTTTACCTTTTACCTTATTCATCTCAGCCACCTAATTTAGGTGGGGATAAAGTAACCTTGTTGTTGCAATCGTTAAACAACCGAGAGTCAGAAACCCTTGTGATCTACTGCGAATCTCCCAGAGATCTACCAGTAAACCTGGATCTAACTTAAGAATGTTAGCAGAGCCTTCTCGACCAGGCCAGTGTCCCATCTACCCCGGAATCCTATTCTCACAGTGGCCAACCAAATGCTCATGGGATGTGCACAAGAAGGACCTCAGCACAAGATCACTCTCCCTTCCTGTGGTATCCAGCAACAGTTCTCAGAAGCATACCAAATCCAACTGTGGAGACAGAGCATATCCCCCAACATTTATCCAATGAAAATAGGGACATCCTATTCCATAATAATAATATTTTTTATTTACACCCCATCCATCTCACTGGGTTGCCCCAGCCACTCTGGGCAGCTTCCAACATATATAAAACCATAATAAAACATTAAACTTCCCTTTACAGGACTGCTTTCAGATCTCTTCTAAAGCTTTTCTCGTTACTTATCTCCTTGGATCAGGTGTCACATAACTCCATGCCCTCCAATATTTCTCTGATGAAAATAGGAACGTCCTAAGCAAAAGCTGAATCGAATCAGAAAGCGGGACGGCTTCTGTAAATCCGGGACTCTCCCTGGAAAATAGGGACATGTGGAGGGTCTGGCATAGCTTCCATTGTCGCTAGTGCTGCTGATATCCTCCATGAATTTGTTGAATCCTCTTTTAAAGCCTCCTAAGCTGGTGGACATTACTGCCTCCTGCAGGAGGGCTGTTCCGTAGTTTATTATCTGTCCCAAAACTTCTGCCTATACCTGTTCTAGTAAGAGTGTGATTCTGTCAGGCTTCATCTGAGCTAGGATTTAGGCCTGTTTGGAATATGCCATATGAGAACCAGTTCTTAAGAGGTGGTGGAATCCTGGGAAACAGCTGCCTGTGTTTACTTCCGAGAGCAAGAAAACTTCCAGCCAGAAACCAGAGGCATTAAAACAAAAGTGAGTCACAATGTGACAGCCCATCTCCCTAAGGGAATATTCTGAAGGGAATACACCGCGCCAATGCTCCAATTGTGCACTCTCTGGGAACATCCCTGTCAAGCGATGGCCTGCAAAATGCTGTTATCTGCTGGGCCGGGGTGTGTGGTGAGGGTTTTGAAGAGACACTTGATCATCACTTCCCTCCCTGACCCTGGCTTCTGGTCCTTCCTCTGCTTCTGCTCACACAGGCAGATCACCTCCTCTGCCTTCCTCAATGTGGAAGCCTGGCTGGATGCTGTTTGGGAAGCTTCCGCTCAAGAGATGCTAACACAAACTGATGTGAGGGATTCTGCTGACCCTCCAGGCGCTTCCTCCTCCTCCATCTCGGACGCTGTGGCTTGGCATCCCGTATCCTGGTGCGCTCATGGCAAACCGCATACATTTCTGAAGTGAGAAGTACCAGGCCACCCAGCTGCCCGGAGGAAGTCCTGCTCTCTGTCCGTCAGGGATCTCCCGGGAACAGCGGGGGTGGCCTTGAGTCCCCCCTAAGATTGGCCAGGGGTGTGCGCCGAGTCCTCCTTGGTTGATCTGGCAACAGCAACAACTGCTGCTATAACTGATGAAAGGAAGAGAGGTGCAGTTCTGGGACTTAGCAACTAACTGCAGTGTTTGTCTTGCTGTGTCATGAGAGCTGAGCTTAGCTGTACAGGAAGAAGGCTGAGAACTCCTAAGTGGGGTGAGTGAGAAGGAGGAGGAGGAGGAGGAGGAGGAGGAGAAGAAGGAGAGTTTGGATTTGATATCCTGCTTTATCACTACCCGAAGGAGTCTCAAAGCGGCTAACATTCTCCTTTCCCTTCCTCCCCCACAACAAACACTCTGTGAGGTGAGTGAGGCTGAGAGACTTCAGAGAAATGTGACTAGCCCAAGGTCAGCCAGCAGCTGCATGTGGAGGAGCGGGGAAGCAAACTCGGTTCACCAGATTACGAGTCTACCGCTCTTAACCACTACACCACACCGGACAGGAGACAGAGCTGAGGTTGATAATGTGGGATGTAACCCACTGAGAGCAGTCAAGTACAAGATTCCGTGTTTTCCCAGAGTGGACATGCAAGGAAATGTTTGGTCCAGGTAGTCAAAACTTCCTGTTCCTCCTGGCCTGGAGCATCCTTCCTTGCATGTGACTAGTGGGTGGGCGTGACCTCCCCAGACCTGGTAAAAGGACAAGGCATGCTGCCACTCCCTCTCTCTTTTCCATCTTCCTTTCATCCTGTGAACTTCCCAGGCTGCTAATTGCAGTCATTACTATAGGTCAACCCACATATGGGGTAAACCTATTTGTATATGCTTGTAACTTTAAGCCCTAAGCCTGCCTTCAGGGATCACGCTGTGCTCTGCCTGATCATGAGTAAACTTTTTTTATTGCTTATGAATAAGACTGTGGTGTCTTTATTCTTTTAGGAGGGATTCAAGGGGTCTTACCAGGAAAATATTAGAAAACATTTCAGTCTGGACAAACCAGATTGAATTGTGTACAGTGGTACCTCGGGTTAAGTACTTAATTCGTTCCGGAGGTCCGTTCTTAACCTAAAACTGTTCTTAACCTGAGGTACCAATGTAGCTAATGGGGCCTCCTGCTGCTGCCGCACCCCCGGAGCAAGATTTCTGTTCTTATCCTGAAGCAAACTTCTTAATCCGAAGCACTATTTCTGGGTTAGCGGTGTCTGTAACCTGAAGCGTATGTAACCTGAGGTACCACTGTATTGTCTTAAGAAACTTACACGAGTTTGCAACTAATTTTCTGCTGTGTAAAGGGGAATGCACTCTGCTAAGTAAAGGAACTTGCTAGCACAAGTTAGGAAGGATATTAATAAACAATATACCCTCTCCTGCCACCCTGAACATTCCCACAGATAAGGCCGCACTCACCTTATAAAAACACCTCAGAGGCCTGTGTTATTGAATTAATCTCTGTAGACAGCAAGGAAAAGGAACAAAACCGAGTCTTGTGGTGAAGGCCAGCACTTCTGTGAGGCGAGGTGAAGCTATTTGCCTCAGCCGGTGCTTTGAAGCCCTGGCCTACTGGGCAGCGAGTCAGTTTGTCAAGTCTCCAGTCCAGGATCAATCCACATGTCCAAAGTCCGAACTAAAGCACAGGCCCACAGATCCTAGAGCATCCAAACTGCCCATCAACATGGGCAGCTGAGCAGACCCAGCCCCTCAGCTCTGCTTCCCTTTTGCATGCTGATTTCAGCACCTGGGCTTGACGAGGCAGGTGACCCTCACCTGTTCTAAGCCTGCTCCAGCTGAGGAATCACACCCCTCCTCCAGAGCTAGCGAGCCCCAGGTGGCCAGCTAGGGAGCTGGGCTGTGGGCCTTTGTCTGCCTCAGCCTCCTAGAGGGCCACTCTCTGTCAGGAGGGAGACTTCAGGCAGCTCACTTGGCTAACTGCTGAGTGAAACCAGACATGCAGAGAGCTTCTTTTCAGTACTTCTTCTAGAATCAAACACGGAGACCATGGGATGTACTCCCTCAAAGCTGAGCTGTTGCCCAGAATGCCTGCTTCTTTGCCCCAGCAGCTAACTTCCTAGCTCTCAGACCCCCTCCTGCTGTCCACGGTGTGGTGGGGGCACAGGTGAGGCTGCTGTGGTGGGGCAGGCGGCAATGTGGATGTGCCGGCTGGGTCAGGGAGGGGCACCAGATCTGTGGGTGTTTGGGTGTTAGTAGTTGGAATGTCAGTGGAGCATTTTGCCTACAAAAATGCCCCCAGTCACCCCTGCCTGAGGTACCTGGAAGCTTGGCACATTTGTTATGGCATCAGCATTCACAGAATCCTAGAACTGTAGGGTTGGAAGGGATCCCAGGGGTCATCTAGTGCAACCCCCTGCAATGCAGGAATCTCAGCTAAAACATCCACAACAGATGGCCATCTTGCCTCTGCAACCTCACTCGCAGGCTGATGCTCATGTTTTTCGTATCCTGGAGCCACGCAGTACATGTGCAGGAGCAAGATTCGCCTGGCCTTGACTGCTTAAACGCAGCAATGAGCAGCAATGAGGAATGTAATGGAATCACTCGAGCACCATCTTCAAAAAGTGAGCTGCTCATGATCTCTGCCCTCGGATACAGCACAACTTGTAGCGTTATGCTAGGAGCGCTGGCGTTCTGCCAGCCGGACACATTACCTGCCTGAATGAAAACATCTCATGGTGGTGGTTGTTTTTTTACTAAGAGTATGTTCACATTAGCAGCTTAAAATAAACCCAAGTCATCCTGCTTTCCCACTGAGTTTCAAGCCATATTTACATGATGTTGCTCACTTCGGAAAGGGAGCAGGGGTGTCTTTACCTGACAAGCGTGGCCTTTTTGGTTCTCCCACCTCTGAAACCTCCTCCCTCTACCCCATCAGACTCCTGTTCATAAAGCTGTCATTGTGCATGGGCGCCTATCTGTGCATGTCCGACGACCCTCTCAAATGTTTACAACATTCTGAAGTGTGAAGTGCACATGGCGCAAATGTTCTAGTTGGACTGAAGCAGGTTTTGGGGAAAAACCTGCATCAAAAGCAGTATCTGTCAAGACGTGACAGGATCAATATGGATTTGTGGTTCATTTGTGCGAATGTGGTTTCAAAAACCCAGCGCACTGGATGACGGGTGAACACACCTTAAGACATGTGGGAGCAAGTATTTGTAGCACTTCCGATCAAACGGAGACGTCAACCGCAAAGCTTTTAGGAAAGCCAAACCATTTATTTTTGTGGCTGGGGTGGAGGAAAGCTATTACAGTTGAAATGGCTCCTAACTGGCGTAATATATCTGATGTTCGGCCTTTCTCACATAGGAAGGAGGAGCAGGAGGATCACACTGCTCAAACACAGAATTCTCTACGCAGTAACCCACACAACTGCAATACTAACAGCAAGCTAAGTCTCTGAGTTTGGATCCTTTTGTAATTGAAAAGGGATTCTGCAGTCAGTGGTGTAGCATGGGGGGCACCGGGGTGGTTGCCCTGGGCACAGATTTGTTAGGGGCACAAAATTTCAGCACCTGGTGCTGCCTCAATACAGCCTCACCCTTCAGTCTCTGGGTTCCGTTGAAAATGGCTTCTCCATGTTGAACCAGGAAGTGACCTCTCCAGACAACTGAATGACTCTTCTTTTCTTATCTCTATGGCTGCCATCTCCTGAGTGATGCAGATGCCATAAAGCAGTTGGATGTGCATATGTATATGACCTTGGTCCTGAATAGGGCAACTGTGCTCCTGAAGGATCAGATGTGCAGCCTGGGAGTCATTTTGGACTCACAGCTGTCCATGGAGATGCAGGTCAATTCTGCGTCCAGGGCAGCTGTCTACCAGCTTCACCTGGTACGCAGGCTGAGACCCTACCTGCCTGCGGACTGTCTCGCCAGAGTGGTGCATGCTCTAGTTATCTCCCGCTTGGACTACTGCAACGCGTTCTACGTGGGGCTACCTTTGAAGGTGACCCGGAAAGTATAACTAATCCAGAATGCGGCAGCTAGACTGGTGACTGGGAGCAGCCACCAAGACCACATAACACTGGTCTTGAAAGACCTATATTGGCTCCCAGTACGTTTCCAAGCACAATTCAAAGTGTTGGTGCTGACCTTTAAAGCCCTAAACAGCCTCAGCCCCGTATACCTGAAGGAATGTCTCCACCCCCATCGCTCAGCCCGGACACTGAGGTCCAGCGCCGAGGGCCTTCTGGCGGTTCCCTCACTGTGAGAAGCCAAGTTACGGGGAAACAGGCAGAGGGCCTTCTCGGTAGTGGCGCCCGCCCTGTGGAACGCCCTCCCATCAGATGTCAAAGAAATAACTATCTGACATTTAGAAGACATCTGAGTGGCTGGAGAAACCCAGCCAGATGGGCAGGCTACAAATAATTTTTTTTTTTTATTATTATTATTATTATTATTATTATTATTATTACTCTGTGTACCCTCCCTCCCACCACTCCTTCCACGGAACCCTGGGAGCTTGCAACCCATGCTACACCACTGTCTGCAAGTAGCAGCAGGATTGTGGGAGCCCAGCACTTTTAGTAGTATAACCCTCTTTAGAAAAACCGCTAAGGGATAGGGGACCCTCAAAATATTCTCATGAGGGCTGAGTATGCTCCATGGTCCTAAGAAGTGCCTAGTCCAGCATCCTCTTCTCACAGTGGCTAACCAGATGCCTGTAGGAAACTTGCAGGCAGAACCTGAGCTCAAGAGCACTCTCACCTCCTGTGGCTTCCAGCCACTGGTGTTCAGAAGAACGGTCACAGAATCTGGAGTGTTTGTTGGTGGGAGAAGGGTCAGAAAATCAGTGAGTAGGGGGAGGAGTGGGGGAACGGAATGGAGCATTGTGAAAGGGGGCATGGCTGGCTGGCACCTTTAACAGCAGCACTCCACTCTGTAACATTTTGTTTCTGCTCGCACCTTATGCTCCAGTCTTATGGGTACAGAGAAGCAACGTGAAACACTTGCCTTAAAAGATAACTGGCAGAGTAGCATTCCAGGAGATGTGTTCAGAATCAAGATAGGTTTTGAGACGTAAATCCCTGAATGGTCTAGGATCGCAGTATCTGAAAAGCTGCCTTCTCCTCCATAGAGCTTTTGCTCATTCATAGAGGGCATCATTTGAGCTCTTGCTCAAAGTGCTGCCCTCTTTAGAGGTCAGGTAGGTGGCTACTGGGCTTAGGGCGGCTTCCTCTGTAATAGTACCCCAATTATGAAACACCCTTCCCAAGATTGCCCCCTTTCAAGATTGCATAGCGCTCGAGAGCAGCAGAAACAATCAATTCAGCTGCGCGGCTCTTTAGTATGTGTGAGGAGTAACTCAAGGTTACCCAGAACAGCTGTAATGGAGCCAGGCTTTAAAAAATTCTTCCCTATCCTGTCTTTGTGACAGAGCTAGCTCTGCCTAGATAGTAAGCACAGGCTCAGCAGCCTTGCAGGAGAAAGGGCTGGCCGTGTCACCAGACGGTGTGTCTTTATAATAAATCATCCATCGTTGGTGCTTAGCTGGGAGCGCCCAATGTGGCCAGAGATGAATGAACACCACCACCAGTCACAGCTGGGAGCCTGGCAGGCCTGAGCAGTTAGAGCGATGGAGATCACGGGAACCAGAATTGTTGGGTTCAATTCCCAGATCCTGCAAGATGGGGGGCCAAGAAGAAGCCACAAAATCTTTGGGTCCTGCCCATTTGGAGACCTATGCAAGAACATTTTTAGGGGGCAAGTCCAACCTCCCCTCCCCTGCTTAGCCTTGCAGAGCCAATACCCAACCCTGCTTTTCACACAGCCACTGTGGAAGTGTGTGTGTGTGTGTGTGTGTGTGTGATGGAGAGAGATCAGGCCCAATGTTGTTGCATGCTAGCGGAGAGGCTGGCTTGAGATCCAGTGGATTCTGGGCTGGCTCTATCCTTGCCACACCCTGTATTTTGGCTTTCTGCTGGCTCCGACCACCCTCTGGCTTGTTCAGCGTAGCCAGGAGACTGAGGCAGAGGGTCATGACCACACACTCTCCAACCTCTGCCCTCCCCAGCCTGGTGTAAGGGGTTTGGGGACTGCTTAGTCTGTGACAGCAAGCAGGGCTGGCCCAAGACATTTTGATGCGTGAACAAGGTGGCACCCTCATTTCAGACACAGAAACTCTTTGCATTGGTAGTGGAATTTTCATTTTGACCTCATGAGAGCAGCAGGCTAGATTAGGGGACACGGGCAGATTTTCTTCCAACACTTTGCCACCACTCCTGGTCCCCACAAATCTGCCACCTGAGCCAGCCACTTCACGTCAGGGCCAAGGAGACACACACCTATTTTTATTGTATCCGCTGTTTAGTGCAAGTCTGCTAGGATGGGAAGCTTGTGTCTCAACAAACAATGACACCAAAAATTAGCTGTGAGCACATAGGCAGGCACAGATACCCACAATGGAGCTCAAGTTTCCAGACCTCAGGAAGGCTGGGGCAGTACTAATTGAGGGAGGGTAACAACACTGTTGTCTTTTTTTGGTTGCCTGCTGAAAACCTTTATCTTTCAACAAGCAGAAGTCTTTTGCAATCTGTTTCTGCACTGGAATTGTTCTTAAGATGTTCTGCTTGTTTTATCACTTGCCCATTTGCCACACTGGGAGGAAAAGTGGCATATAAATTTAATAAATCACACGCTGTGCAAACACATCCCATCAAGCACCATCAGCTAATGTGGATGAGAAACACCGAACTGAAAGCGATCATATGTGGATGAACTTGCACAAAAGCCCACACAGCACTGTGCTATCCCCAGGGGGCGGAATTGACACTCTGGCGTGTAGGACAGCCTTTATATTACCAAAGCTGGAGATTCCTTCTGGGCGATGAACTGGGTAAAAGAGTCAAGTGAAGCCAAATTGCATCATAGCAGTTAGTCCCAGTGACCAGGGGGCATGTAATTCCTTGTAAAATCAAGGGCTCTTGCTCCCTTCAACTCTTCTCAGGACTTGCATGAGGGATCAGCCAAACAAACGCAGGCTTATCTCTAGTGTATAAACAGAGAGTCAGCTGCCTACAAAGTTTTGCGGCCAACCTGAATAAACCAAGATAAGAAGCAAGGAGTGTGTCGCTGAACCACACTGGCATTCCTTGTCCATGGTGCTGATTCAAAATAATAATCCTGGGCCAATAATTTCTATGTGCACCTTATAGGGTTGCTAGTCAGCTAGTTTACCCGTAAAACCATGTGCAGTCAGGAAACCAGTTGTGTGTCTGAAAAGCCTGTGAACTTCAGGTCTTGTCACATTTCACTCATGATGATCCGCCATATTCTGCTGAGCTCCACCCCATGGTCCATCAGGTGCTACCCTGATTGGGCACCTGACCCACTTGATTGCATTTCAGTTCCACTCCTGGGCTACTACATTCTAGCCTTACTCCAATACCCCCACTTGGGAATGACACACAGAGATTGACAAGACTGCATAGGGTAACCATGCTGTAGCAGCGACAGGACCAGCCCTACCATTAAGTAGAGTGAGGTGGCTGCTTCAGGCGGCAGATGCTGGGATGCAGGCAACAGTGGTGAAGCGTTGTAGGACATGTGTAGCTGTATGTGCCACACAACCTGCCTTGCATTTCTAAACTAGCCTGCTGCTGTCAGGTGCAGTGGGATACCCTGTCCATTTACCTGCACTGAAATAAAAGCCACCTACTCATCCGGTTGGCTTCTGTGAACTAGGGGATGCAACCATCTCCTTTTTGCTTCAGACAGCAAAATGTCCTGGTCTGGTTCTGAGCAGTGGCGATGGCAGGTTGGTTCTATTTCACACTGCAGGTTTAGCCTGACTGCTTTTAAAAGAAGGGCGTTTTAATAGTGCTGTGTGCTGTTTTTACTATCTGCATTGCAATAGATTTGTTTTTACATCTTTTTAATCATCCTAGAGATTAATTACTTTTCAACTAGTATCTTATGGTTTCAGCTATACAATGGAACCTTGGTTTTCGAGTGTCTTGGAAGCCAAATGTTTCAGTTTTCGAACACTGGAAACCCGGAAGTAATTGCTTCTATTTTCGAATGTGCCTTGGAAGTCAAACAGCTTCTGAGGCGTGTTTCTCAATTTTCTCCATTTAAATTCCCGACCGCCCATTGTGCCTTGGTTGTCAAATGTTTTGGAAGTTGAATGGTCTTCCGGAACGGATTACATTCAACAACCAAGTTTCCACTCTATCTGCATTTTATCCACGTGTGTTTTAATTTTTGTGAGCCTCCCTGAGTCCTGGTACTTGGGAAAACTCTGGATGGTGGCAATAATAATGATGATAGCCTTAAGAACATAAAGTGCACAAGCGCCTTACACCGAGTCAGGTCCTTAGGTCCATCTGACTCAATAATGTCTACACTGACTGGCAGAGTAGCTCAGTTGGTGGAACATGAGACTCTTAACAGGGTCAGGGGTTCAAGCCCCACTTGGGGCAAAAAAAATTCCTGCATTGCAGGGGTTTGGACTAGATGACCCCTGTGGTCCCTTCCAATTCTACGATTCTATGATTCCAGAAAGCTGACAGGGTTTCAGGCAGAAATCTCTCCCAGTCCTACTTGGAGATGCTGGGGATTGAACCTGCAGCCTTCTTCATTAGCCACGGCCCCTCTGATGATGTGGTTCCTTTCTGGATGGAGCCATTAAACCACACTTGTCTCCCACTCCTGTCCCCGTTTCTTTGCTAAGAAACTGAGGGTTAGAAGAAGCAACACCTCTCTGGAGCTGCTTTGCCATAGCCATCCATCAGCTTTTGCTCACTGGTGCCAAACAAGCCCTCCCAAAATGAAAGGCCTGTCTAGTCTGAACGGGGACACGGAAGGCATGACAGATCGGCACAGGCTTTTAACCTTTCGGAAAGAGCCTCGCTTCTGCGGCGGGAGGTGCTCTCCGCAAGACAAATCAGTCTCCAAGTGAGACAAGACAAAAGGGCAGCTGGCCTGACATGGTGGCTTGACGGGAATGGCAATAAACACTGAAGGGAACGCAGCCCTCCCTTGTCACAAGCCTCTGTGGCTTGCCGTGGTGGCTGTAAATGAGTGTAGGTTTGGTTCCTCATTTCAAACGGAGGCATGGAAATGCAGGCCCTGTAGTCCTATATGGTGTCTGTGTCTTCTTGGGCAAGTGGACAGGATGCAGAAGGAACCGTTTCCTACGTTATCACCTGCCGCTGCAATGGTACTCCGGGCTCGCTTATCGAGATGCAGCCGTGGAGATCGCAAGGTTGTTACTGGAGACGGCCACCTGTGTCAGCACACAGGCGATGCTCCAGTCTATGCTTTGTGAGGGCAAAGGAGACATACGTGGTTCTCTTCCTCCCCGTTTCATCCTCAGAAGAAGCCTGTGAGGTAGGCGAAGCAGAACCTTGCAAGAACCCTCTGAGAGTTGCTGACCAGTCAAAGGCCACTCAGGGAGCTCTCACGCTGAGTGGGGATTTGAACCCAAGTCCTAGGCTCTAACCATTATAGCACACTGCCTCTCTACTGGAATGACACTCTTTTGCTGTTTCTTTGTGAGCCAGAGGCAGTAACTTATTTTACATCAGATATGCCCATTTTTATTCTCTCTTCCTGCCCCAATCCAGGCTCTCATACGTAGGTTTTGGCAAACAAATGCAAAAGCAGGCAAGCACAATGGGATAGGCTGGTGGCTTTCCTTTGCAACAAGTTTTCCTGACATTGGGAATGCATCAAATCAGCACTGAGGAATCTTTTTTCTGTTAAGGGTCGCAGTCCCTTGAGGGTCCCTCAAAAGGTGGTGGACTCTCCTTCACTGGAGATTTTTAAACAGATGGCCACCTGTCAGGGATTATTGAGCTGGGCAATAGGACTGTGGTGGGGGCAGTGGCGTAGCGTGGGGGGTGCAGGGGGGGCCGGCCGCACCGGGCGCAACATCTGGGGTTAGGGCAAATCCATGGGTTAGGGGGCGCAAATACATGGGTTGGGGGCGCAAATCCACGGGTTAGGGGGCGCAAATTACTTGCCTTGCCCCGGGTGCTGACAACCCACGCTACGCCACTGGGTGGGGGGGCACTCCGAGTTCCTAAAGAGACAGTTCTGGAATAGGTGGATTAATGACTTGATTCAATTCATACAAATACAGAAGTACCTCAGGTTACATATGCTTCAGGTTACACACTCCACTAAGCTAGAAATAGTGCTTTAGGTTAAGAACTTTGCTTCAGGATAAGAACAGAAATCGGGCTTCGGCGGCGCACCGGCAGCAGGAGGCCCCATTAGCTAAAGTGGTGCTTCAGGTTAAGAACAGTTTCAGGTTAAGTACGGACCTCCGGAACGAATTAAGTATTTAACTCAAGGTACTACTGTACAGGAGAGGGAGAGAATGATTTTGATACTGGCAGAAGCTTTCTGCTCTCTTTGCATTCTCTCCAAATTCCAAGCCACCCCTCTGCTGCTAAACACATTTAGTTGTGCAACCAATCCCAACCCAATTTTGACTTATATTTGCCTGTTTAACTATTTGTACCCTGCCTAATTTTGACTTGAAAATCACCATGGTGGGTTAACGACAAGATGGATCGCAGCAAGGGTGACCCAAGGAAAAGGCCTGCCTCGGCCTTATTGACTTAAGACTAATTTTAGACTAATTATTGACCCCAGGCTAATATGGAAGGAGCAAGGCATCATCACTTTGTTAATGATAATATTAAGGTGCACAGATCTCCATGCCCAGAAATGCAGAACAGTAAGTGAAGGGTGAAATGATAACTTCAGTCACAAGAGAATGTTTTGCTAACAGTAGCCCAGGCAAAGGAGCTGACCTCCACAGAGAGACTGAGCTAAGAAAGCTTGTGGGGGCTGCATCAAGCCTATATTTATCCAACCGAAAGGCAACAGAGCAGACACTCCTTCCAGCGGGCGAGAAGAAAAAAGGAAGCCACAAGATATTTGGTGTGTTGTCGTCATGTTTAATCCAGGATTTAGTTCATAGCCAACCAGATTCTTTGGCCATCAAAATTCAGTTCTAACGCCATGCATTCCTCCACAAATACAAATGTGCCGTTTTGCAAACCTACCTTTCTACAGTGCAGCCGGCGAGAATCCGGACGTTATTGCTTAGGTGCATGGGATCCCAGGTAGGGAACTGCGTGTGCTATGGGGACTCTGTACAACAAGGGTATCAATAAAGTGTGTGTGTGTGTGTGTGTGTTCATGACCTGCCTCTCAGTCTACACAAGTTGGAGAGATGGTGGCGGGATAAAATGTTTTGGTTTAGCATTAGTTTGAAGCCAGGGTCCTGTAGCTGCAGCAAACTGGCCACATCCAAGCAGAAAGAGGCATGACAACTTAGGAGTCCCAGCAGTAAGCAGCTACACAAAATTCCTGGCAAAGTAGGCACTTCCCATGATCTCACAAGTTTCCATATCACGTTATCACATCTATTTATAGGTGACTGAACATATTTTGTTAAAAGTATCTGGTCATTTGCTTGCCCCATTCTTGCCAGTTTAGGTTGCAACCCCACAATACACACTTTCCTGGGAGTAAGCCCCGTTGAACTCAGCGGGGTTTACATCTGAGTAGAGAGGCATAGGACTGCGCTGCAGGTAACATCAAGCAGGAATCCTTAAAACATTTTTACAAGGAAAAAACCCGAATGCTGTCATTTGCCGACAGTGCAAGAAACAAACACCATGTCCTTCAGTACACTTGAGTGTCTTCCATTTGATGCTAAAGACTCTGAATATACCTTTGGAGAGCCATACCAAGTCCACTAGAGTCAGCTTAGCAGCTGATATAAGAGACATCGTAGTGTTGAGGGTGGGGGAGAGAAGGCTGTGTTATTGGAGCCAACGTCCCATTATGTAAGGAAAAGTAAACATAGAGATTATAATTATTAAGTCCTATGAAGTCTCTCATCCATGCTTGGTATACTGGGCTGGATCCAAAACAGTTAGTCACACTTTCGTTTCATTGGGTTTCAATGAGGCTAAAGTTAGCCTTCATGACTAACTTGTTCCACTGATTTCAACTGGATTAAAGCACAGCTACCCTAGGACTCGTTCACATTTCCACTTTTCCTGTGCCTAGAAAGCACTGGTCTAAGCCATGGGTGTGATCAAGTAAGTAATAATAATTAAAAAACATGACCAAATGCATCACAGAGAACTCAATTCTGCCTCCTTTGACATAAAGCTAGCCCCCCAGCCCCTAAAATAAACCCTGGCTTCGCCCTTAGTCCAAGCAGTTTTCCATTTGCCTTGCTGCTTTCCCCAGGAAAATCTACTCTGTACAGATTCAATCCATGGAAAAACTGATTGACATTTGCTCCGATTCAGCAGTAAAGAGCAGGTTTTCCCAGGGGAGAATCAGTAGGACAAGCAGAAGTGTGGAGGTGCCCTTGGTTGGGATCCAAACTCACTGCTCGCAAGGCTGCAGATGTTGGGTATTTGGGGTATGGCAAGCTGGATGATGAGCCCAACAATCCCACCTGCAAACAATGAATATACCCTCTCAGACGGATTGAATGTACCGTGGAGTATATGCCGTGCATCTCAAGAATATGCCTGTCCTCCAAGACCATGTCTGAATGCCCAGGAACCAGCATGTGCTGAATGAGGCCTGAGATATCCCTAAGCCATGAGGAAAGGAAGGAAGCCATTAGGAAACAAGCAGTACTGTGCTGTGGAAAGTTCAGCACAAGGTAAATTTGTATTTGTATTTTTGTGTGTGCGTGTGTGTGTGTACGTGCAAAAAAAGACCATGGAAAAGAACTCCCCACCTCAAGAAAACCCCTTGCATTTGAAATCACTTTACATTCTTTTTCAAAAAGAATTTGTTTTGGTCTATCCCAGCATTCTCCCATTATAGTCTGGAAACTTGGTGGTGGGTTCAGCCTTCTGAAAAAGCAAGAGAAACCTGCTTGATCTGGCTTATGTGAGCTATTCTCTGATTTACATCCTATGCCCTTTTAAAATGTGTTTTTGTGGGGGGGGAGCTATTGGGTTGTTTTTATTATATATTTTGTGGTTTTATATCTTGATTTTATTCTGTGAACTGCCCTGAGACCCCCCCAGGTATAATAATAATAATATTCTCAATACAGTAAGCCCGCAATTTACATTTCAAGGACTGCAGCTCAAGTCAAAATTGCATATACTCAAAACACATTAGGTGCAATGGCTGGTGGAATTGCCAAAGATTTCCCCTACCCTGGATGCACGCATATATATATATATATATATATATATATATATATATATATATTATAATGCAAAAAGCTGAATGTACACAAGTTTAAAGTGCGCAAGTTGTGGGCTTACTGTACATTACCAGGGCAATGTATCCACAGACCTGCCAAATAAGGTACTTGGAAAATAAGACTGATGCAACATTCCCGTTTCTGTATTTAAGGGACTACTTCTATAAGTGAGCCAGTACACTGAAAATGTTACACTGGAAGACGCCCTGGTTGTGGTTTAGTGCCCTGGAATTATCAGTTCAATCCTGCTGTGCTCCTACTGCTCCAGAGCAGATTCCACCAGAATTTGAAAAGGTTCTTAACCCCATGTTCTCTTTTTCTAGCCCTGCAAGCAATCACAGCACAATGGTAAAAAAATATACGAAATTAGAGGCTTGCTTGTTCAGACATGTATAAACATTGTTTGATTTCACTAGGCTCCTGGTGATTGAACTGACTTTGCTGAAGGGCGATATTGAAATTATGTCTGTGGACTTTGATTTGTGGCGGCTAATTCACATTTCAAAGGAGGTTTCAGGATAGTGCGACTGGTTCGGCTGCACTGGGTGCCTTCACCATTGAATGGAGAATGAGAGGCACACGTGGGAATTTTAGCATAGCACAGGGCACTGCTGAAATTTGAGAGCCCAAAGTCTGCCACTGCACAGTTGCAAACCATCACTTGGTATTGCAGAAATCCTGCAATGAGCATTGCATGTACGAATCAAAGCCAAAATTGTGGCTTCTTTCCTCAGCAGCTCTTTAAAGAGGATATGGTGCAGAAATTCAAATGCAGGTGGAAAGGTTCTCTGAGCAAACCCACTAAAAAACAACTTTACATATGCCTGAAAGGAATGGTGGGAAATCCCATCATACAGAGTACCCTGGCTTCAAACACATGTCTGAAAGTCGTATTGGACTTCTGAAAGGGCAATGTTTTGGTGTATGTAAAGTAAAATAGTAAAGGACCCCTGGACGGTTAAGTCCAGTCAAAGGCGACTATGGGGTGCGGCGCTCATCTTGCTTCAGGCCAAGGGAGCCGGCGTTTGTCCAAAGACAGCTTTCTGGGTCATGTGGCCAGCATGACTAAACAGCTTCTGGCGCAATGGAACACCTTGACGGAAGCCAAAGTGCACGGAAACACCTTTTATGTTCCTGCTACAGCGGTAACTATTTATCTACTTGCACTGGCATGCTTTTGAACTGCTAGGTTGGCAGAAGCTGGGATAGAGCAGTGGGAGCTCGCCCCATCATGCGGATTCGAACTGCCGACCTTCCAATTGGCAAGACCAAGAGGCTCAGTGGTTTAGACCACAGCGCCACCTGCGTATGTGGCAGGGAATGTATGACAACAGGAGGAAATGATGAACTGTTCCTGCTGGAGGACCACCAAGCTAGAAGCATGTAACAACATAAACAGTGCACCAGCAAAAATTCCCCGATCTCTCTCTCTCTTTAATGGAGCCAGTGCCATCCTACTGGCTAGAGTATTGGACCTAAGCATGGAAGCCTCAGGCTCATCTACCACTTTTGCCATGGGTTGCAATGCTGGTTCCTTTCTGGCAAATCAAGGTATGACCATTTCAAAGCATTTTGCATTCTGAAAGTGCTACAGAAATACTAAGAATGGCATTCTGATTACAACCGCAGTTCCTGATTTCCCACTTTGCAGATTGGAATGAGTTTTGAAATGGGGAAGATTGAGGATGCAATAGACCAGGCTAATGGATTAGATCAAACACAATGAGGATCGGCGTTTCGGTTTCCTGGAAGCAAAGAAATACCTATTGCTATGCTCCCATCAGGCTCAGGCCATTTTAAAAAAGGGGAAACTCTCAGCCAGGCCTGATTCATACATGGTGTGGGCCACAGACGAAAGTGCTTCCCTGTGTCCATGTTCTTTGTAAATGCAATGCCCATCATGCACTTACCACAAACACTGGGTTATTTGCATGCAGCTAGCAGATCAGAGACCCCTGACTTCTATGCGTATTGTGTGCTGAGCATGAATGGCTCAGTAGCACACAATGCATCTTAACGGGGCAGGGCACATGTGGACATTGACACAGGCAAATGTTGTGCCTCTGAAACATGGGATTTGGCAAACGTGCCCCCTTCTCAACCATTTCATCCAGTGAGGAAAAATACCAGCTGAGTCAAACTGCAGATGCTGGACAATGCGGCTGTACTGATAACTCTCTCCAATGGCTGGGACTGAAGTCATCTTATCTTTCTTTCTTTTGTTGTTCTTTTATATATATACATATACAAAAGTACATTTACAAAGGACAAATAGCTGGAAGCATGCTGGAAAAGTGAGGGAAGATGGGATGGTCAGGGTCTCTGAACTCCTCACATGAGCAACGCCGCAACATTCTCGGTGTAGGTCAGAAATGCATCCAGCTGAGGAAGGTCCCTGAGAAAATGGTCCACACGGCTGTCAGTCATGCAGTGGGGGTAGGCCACCAGATGCTGGGGGGCGGGCACAAATGGAGGTCAAGGAATAGCCGGGGAGCCAGGAACGAAGGCAGCACCTCACATCAAGGAACCCACCCACCCACTCCGCATGTAACTATCAGTTTCCAGGAACTCACTGTGGCTCAGGCTCTGCGGGGAAGACTTTGAGTACACGACAAACGAGAGGCCTCGTGGTATTGTCCCACCTCTTTTTTCGTTTTTGGTGGGGGCTGCCCCAATCCTGAGCGACAGCCACCTCCCAACACACATATACACACACACACATAAATATACAGACAGCCCTGAAGGTTTTAAAACTGGTACAGGGACAGACGGACGACAACACACTCAGGCGGCCTCTCCCTGCCCAGAGAAGGCCTTTTCACATGGGGGGGGCGCATGCGACACAGAATTATTGGGGAGCATGTCTGAATGAGGGAGTGGTTTGGGCAGCGGGAGGGAGTGGTACACCAAGATATAAAGAGTCCCCCTTGGGCCAGGCGAGCTGATGTCAACCAGCGTCTGTTGCCGTGGAAGTGTGACCCAGAGGCAAAGTGGGGGGGGGGAAAGGGGCGTGAATTACAGCGGTGGAAATCTCCCTCACACTCAGCACCCATAAGAGCTGCCTGAAACGACCTTCGAAAGGGGTGGTGGAAAGCAAAAGCGGGCTTGAGCACATGTCCAAGCCCAGCTGGGGGGCAAGCGAGAGGTCACGCGGGTCCTGGCGCTCAAGCCAGTCCCTCCCCCCAGTCCTCTTCCCCTGTCCAAACCAAAGCCATATCCTCAGTCCATCTAGAAGATTCCATGAAATAGTGATTAGCCAGGTGCTCAGGGTTGGGATGGGCTGGAGAGTAAGGCAGGGCTGCTCCTGCCTTGCTGCTGCTGACTTCTCTGTTTTACTCTTCGGCCTTGCTTCGCGTGCTCATCCGGCCTTCAAATTTCTGTGAGTGCGTCGGCAGGCACCAGGCCTCGCTTTTTGCCACTCGTCACCTTGATGAAACCCTCGTTCTCCTTGGACTTCCCCACACCAACACAGATCTGGGAGGAACAGAAGATGACGGAACGAAACGTGAGCAAACAGGTCAAGATTTTATAATGCAGAATGCAGCCGGAACAACAACAAAGTCAATCCTTACTTATTTATTAGGCGGCAGGAACTGGCATCCTCAAAATCTCAGGGGGGGGGGTTTGGGGTTTTTTGTATTCTTCTTTAAGAAAGCAAGTTTCTAGTCTCAGTGGTTACAAAGAAAAGCTGGAGGCAAAAGGCTTACAACATATGGAGTGTGTGCATTGTGAATATTCAGCTCCCTGAGTTATGACGGAAAATTTCCCCCTTGATATTCTAGTGGAGAAGCTGGTAAAATGTGGCCTGGACAAGGCAACTGTTAGGTGGCTGACTGGCCAAACCCAATGAGTGCTAACAAATGGTTCTTCAACATCCTGGGAAAAAGGGGCAAGTAGGGTGCTGCAGGGTAGCTAACACTGCAGAAGACAGCATCAGGATTCTTGGTGACCTTAACAGATCGGAGAACTGGGCCCAAACTAGCAACATGAATTTCAATAAGGATAAAGGTTCTACCCTTAGGCAGGAAGAAACAGTTGCACAAATAGAAGATGGAGCACACATAGTTTTACAGCAGTACGTGTTAAAAGGATCTGGGGTCTTAGTAAACCACAAGCTTAACACGAGTCAACAGTGTGATGATGCAGCAGCAAAAGAAAGCTAATGTTATTCTAGGCTTCATCAACAAAAGCTTAGTGTCCAGATCAAGGGGTGTAATAGTACCACTCTATTCGGCCTTGGTCAGACCACACCTGGAGTACTGTGTCCAGTTTGGGGCACCACAATTTAACAGGGGATATTGACAAGCTGGAGAGGAGGGCGACCAAGATTATCAAGGGTCTGGAAACCAAGCCTTATGAGGAATGGTTGAAGGAGCTGGGTAACAGGAGACTGACAGCCATCTTCAAATGTCTCACGGGCTGTCACATGGAAGATGGAGCAAGCTTGTTTTCTTCTGCTCTGGAGACCAGAAGATTTCAACGGATTCATGTTATTAGAAAGGAGATTCTGACTAAACAACTTTCTGACGATATGATCTGTTCAACGGTGGAACGGACTCCCTCAGGAACTGGTGGACTGTCCTTCCTTGGAGGTTTGTAAGCAGAGGTTGGATGGTTACCTGTTATGGACGCTTTAGTTTAGATTCCTTTAGTTTAGATCGCAGGGGGCTGGACTTGGGCATCCCTTCCCACTCTACGATTCTGTGATTCTCTCCCTTACAAATGAAACAAGCCTCCAATTTTATTCCTCAGCACCATAAAAATCCTTACACAATCCAGCAGCGGTGCAGATAAAGGAATAACAACAAGGGAGCAATTTCCCACTTCATTGACTTCATATACACGTTGAACATGGTGAACTGATTGTATCCTGCCAGCGATTATGCTGAGGCATTCGCTATCCATATATTCCCTTATAGGAATAAATAGAATTGATATTTCTACAGCGGCCCTTTATGACATAGAAGAGGTTCCCCCCACCCCTTTGTCCCCGGTAGTGTGACTCGAGAGACCTTGTCGCATCTATTGTGATGACTATGTTCTTGGTTGATCACGTATACAATCCGCACAGGAGTCAACACCGCCAGTGGTTATCACTGTAACATTTGAGTTGAACACTCCTGTGCATTCCAAGTCCCCATCCCTCTTGAACTAACAAGGACCTGCTAATGATCTACTCTAAGCCACTCAATCCACCTGCTTGATATGCCATCCTGCCGGTCTCAGTGGGCCAAGTGCCAGCAGACAGCATCTTCTGGTGCATCTTAATACACACCTCAGGCAAAGCATGCAAATCTCAGAAGCGGAAGATGCAGGTGGCTTCACATTTGGAGCGAAATGAATGAGACCCAGCAAATTCTGAGGCAAACCATAGGAGGAGGAGATGCAAGGGACTCTCTGCAGCTCCTCGCCTTCTCCTCCAGGGTCTGAACTCTCGTCCTCCTCATTCTTCTTCTTCTTCTTCTTCTAGGGGGTTTAATAGGGAACTCTCCTTCTGACTGGTTGCTTCTAAGGCAGGGGTCAGCAAATTTTTCAGCAGGGGGCCAGCCCACTGTCCCTCAGACCTTGTGGGGGGCCGGACTATATTGTGGGGGGGGGGAATGAACAAATTCCTATGCCCCACAAATAACCCAGAGATACATTTTAAATAAAAGGACACATTCTACTCATGTAAAAACACGCTGGTTCCCAGACCGTCCGCAAGCCAGATTTAGAAGGCGATTGGGCTAGATCCGGCCCCCGGGCCCTAGGTTGCCTACCCATGTTCTAAGGAGCTGTAGTTGTTGAAGGAGGCAAACTCTTTTCCTGTTGCTGGGCTCTGACTAAGTGCCTCTTATGGCTCACACTCAGAAGAGAGCACTGACATCCAGGGGAAAAAACGTACATAGGATCCATACTAGACTCCGCTTGAGACATCTAGCTCGCCTTCAAGTGACAGAAATGTGGCATTTTAGATTGAACTTTCGCATTTGCAAAAACATTGAGCTAGTCCTCTAGAAAGTGGAGGGGGGATTATTGGGCTGTTTTTGTTATGTATTTTGTGCTTTCTATATTGCAGTTTTATGTTGTGAACCTCCCTGAGACCTGCGGGTATAGGGCAATATACATATTTAACAAATAAGAATGATTATATAGTCATACCTTGGAAGTCGAACGGAATCCATTCCAGAAGCCCGTTCGACTTCCAAAACGTTTGGAAACCAAGCCGCTGCTTCTGATTGGCAGCAGGAGCTTCCTGCAGCCAATCAGAAACCACAGAAGCCCCGTCGGACATTCAGGTTCCAAAAGAATGTTCGCAAACCAGAACAATTGCTTCTGGGTTTGTGGCATTCAGCAGCCAAAACATCCGAGTTCCAGGGCATTCGAGATCCAAAGCACGACTGTAATTGATGCAGTCTAGAAGAGCGTTAGCTTTTTTTTTTTTTGCTGCCACATCACACTGTTAACTCATGTTAAGTTTGTGGTCCACTAAGACCCCTAGATCCTTTTCACATGTACTGCTAGCAAGCCAGTTGTCCCACACCTTTCATTTGTGCAGCTGGTTCTTCCTGCTTAAGAACCGCCAACCCTCAGAGGTGCCCGTGCCCTGTATGCTAGAGGGACTGCTTGGGGGTGTGTTTCCTCCAAGGGCAGGCAATTTGGCAGAGATCCGGCAGCAAGAGAGATTGAGTGCTCCAGACGTACCCGACGGGAGAGAACCGTGACGTTAGTTCACTCCTGGCACACAGATTGGAATCATTACAATCTCTCCTGTTTTAAAATTGATAGCCTTTCATATTGCTTTTGCAATATTTGGCTTCTGTAATGTTAGATGCAACGCGACAAATAACTGAGAAAAGTGACACCATCCCTGCTCAGTTAACCAAAAGGCAACTCACTGTATTTACTCGAGTCTAATGTGCCATCGAATCTAATGCACACGTCAATTTTCAGAACCTTGAAACCAAAAAGAGTATTTGCTGGCGAATGTAATGTGTCATCGAATCTAATGGGCACCTTAATTATCGCAACGTAATTGGCCAAAAAAGGTGAGCATTAGATTCGAGTAAATACGGTAATATGAGTCAAAGCACACATACCACAATCTTTCTCTACAACCCTCCTCTATAGCCCATTTGATAGCTCCGTCTGGCAGAGCGTGATACTCATATTCTCAGGGTTGTGGGTCTGAGTCCCATGTATGCAAAGAAAGGAAGGGGCTGGCATAGCTGACCATGTAAACAGGCCAGTTTGGTGATATGAACTAGGCTTTGAGAAAAAAACACATTAGCAGATATGTAGCTAATTATGTATGAGATGCTATGCCTTGGAATGCCAAAATTCTGCGAGCTTACATGTGATTTTTGTCTTGTTTTAAAAAACTGCAAATAGCAGTCACCGGGGAGCCTGATCAAGACTGGAGCTGTGGCATACAGGGAGAGGGGTTTTAACACTTCCTGCCCTGCTGCAGTTCTGACCAATATCACCCCTCTGAAATTGCTATTTACATTGGCCACAAAGCTCCCAATGGAGGCAAGTTACTGTCATGTGCTTAGCATCGCACATAGCTCCAGGCAGAACACAGGATGCAAACGTGTGATCCTCCTAGAGCAGGCTTGTCCAACTTCCAAGAGACTGTGATCTACTCCCACTATAAAAAAAAAACTGGCGGTGATCTAAAATTGTTGAGCTTTTTGGGTTTGGGTGAGATCAAAGCTGCTTTTTTGGGGGGTGGGAAGGGTCCCAAGATCTACCGTGATCTACCACAGGCACCCTGCAATTTACCAGTAGATCACGATCTACCTGTTGGCCATCCCTGCCCGAGAGTTTTCTTCAAAACTACAAGGACTAGAAACTTGATTTTTTAAAAAATAAAAAGGACACTTGGGATTTTCAGATGTCTATAATGTACAGATACTTTATGGGCAAAGAAGACCCCATATAGGATGTTTGCTCCTACCTGATTCTCCTTAACGCTGAGCTGCCCCTGTTCCTTACTTCCATAGAAAGTCTTGCAGCATCTCCAGACTGTTTCACCTGGGCGGACCCGCTGCACAAAATTGGCTGGAAAGAAACCCACGCGGTCACCCATCTTCCCCTAGGATACAAAAAAGAAAAAGTGAGCTATACATACCACCCAGCATTGCCTCTAAAGGCCCATTTGGCCTTCGTGTCTAAGAGAGCCTATTTGCAGCTCCAGCAGGTTCACTAATTACAGCGAGAGAGAGAGAGAGAGAGAGAGAGAGAGAGAGAGAGAGAGAGAGAGAGAGAGAGCTTTGAACCTGTGATCCAAATTCTGGTTGGGCTACTGAAGTGCATTCTACATGGAGATGCCCTGAAAGACAGTGGGGCTGTTGCAATGGGTGCAGATTGCAGCAACACCGGTCAGACTCGTTTTGCCCCACTCCTATGTGATCTGCACTGCCTGCCAATTTGCTTCTGAACCCAGTTCAAAGAGCTTATGCTTACATACAACTCCCTAAATGCATTGAGCCCCAAATATCTGGAGGAGAATCTCCTCCTGTATAGATCTGCTTCGTTGCTGAAATCAGCCAGGGAGGTCCCGTTAGCAGCATCGCTGCTCTCTGAGCTCCAGAAGGTGGCAGAGCATGAGAGGGCCTTCTCTATGGTGGCTCCCAGGTTGATGAATTCCCTCCTTTCCAAGGAGCAATATTGCATAGTCACGATACATATTTCAGTTACAGCTGAAGAAGCACCTCTTTGCCCCAGGCCTTCGGCGGGGAATGAAAGAGTAACTTGTCAGTTTAATGCTCCTCTCCTCTTTAAATTGTAATGTTCTCATTCAACTCTCATTGCAATGTTGGTTGATTTAGGCAGATTGATAGTGGTGTTCTCAGTAGCGGTCCAACTGGGCAAGGCTGTGGGGTCTGCCAGAGTTTCTCAGCAGGTGGGTGGAAATTTGCAAGGTTCAGCAGTGTGTTTGTTTGTTTGTTTGCAATTCTCTGCCCTCTTACTCAATGGACAATTTCTGAGAGGCAGAAAAAGTTAAGTTACATTTCGCTTTCTTTTTTAAAATGGTCATTTGTAATATTTGATACTTGGTTAATAAAACTATTTTTAGAAAATTCAGGGGGAGCAGGAAAGAGGTGTAATAGTCTGCCCTTCAAGCCATGAAAGGTTCACCTCTTTTTTTCTGATATGTGTCAGCTGGTTATGGGGTCGAGAGAAATACTACATCATGCATAGGCAAACTTGGCCCTCCAGATGTTTTGGGACTACAATTCCCATCATCCCTGACCACTGTTAGCTAGGGATCATGGGAGTTGTAGTCCCAAAACATCTGGAGGGCCAAGTTTGCCTATGCCTGGACTATATGCTCAGAGAGGCTTGCTCTCAACGCTGCAGGAACTCTTGCCTTTCCAACCTCAGGTGGCATCAAACAGCAAGAGTAGATGGATAAAATTAGATATTTCCACAGTATCACACTGGGGCTTTCTGAAGAAGCACAGGAAAAGCAGCAGAGTTGGAGTGGACAGGGCAGCAGAGGGCAAGGCTCCATCTTCTGACTTTTTATGGGCAGCCCGGAGGCTCTGGAAGTGTGAAGAAGCATGCTCTTGAAACCTGCCATGTTGCTATAGCAACAGGGACAAGGAACCTGATGTGTGTCTGGCTGCCTCAGAGGCCAAGGCCTTTCCCTGAGGGCCTATAAAGTGCGTGAGAGAGAGAGACAAAAAATTGGAGGGAGGGAGGTGTGTTAAGGACACCGTGGGCTTGTGGGTAGAGACAGAGGAACCCACAAAAAGCAGAACCTACAGAGCAAGATGTGCACATTTGCAACTGTGATTGAGAGGGTCCTGAAGGAGAAAAGGGCAGAAGGCATGGTAGCAAAATAGGTAAGAATGGGGGGGGGTATTTTAAAAATTGTACATAGGAAGTACAGGTTCGAATCTCTGTGCCCTCTCCCTTTACCTCTCAGGGATGTCCTTTATTTATGGAGAGAATATTTATATCCTGCTTTTTATTATTTATTGTATTCATACCTCTCCCTCCCTCCAAGGAACTCAAGGCGGCCCACACACTTCTCCCCGTCTCCATTTTATCCTTCCAGAAACCTCATGAGGTAGGCTAGGCTGAGAGTGAGTGACTGGGCCTCATGAGTGAGTGGCGATTTGAACCCTGGTCTCCCAGGTTGTAGTCCGGAGCCCTAACCACTAAGCCGCACTGGTTCTACACCCAAGAGGCCCCAGAGTGGTTTACGCAGTAAAACTGGAGAAAACAACTGGGATGCTTCTGTTCTGCTTACCTTCCACCAGTCCTCATTGGAATCATCCATCAGCATGATTCGATCTCCAGGCCTGAGGAGAGACAGAGAAAGTCATGATTGAATTCAATGACAGCTTGGGAGTGGGGAGGTGGCGGCAGATGACAGAAGGTCCCTGCTAAAGGGATGCCATCCTAGGGCCCAAAAGATGCCCATGGGCAGGGGAGGACTTCGGTGGCACCCTCTGCAAGGCCAAAATTAAACACACACACACACCACTGCTTTTCACCTTCTGTTCTGCTCAGTCCATAGTTGCGATTCCCTGCAGCAGCCCCCAAGCTTGGCACCCAGAGTGGCAGAACTGGTCACCCTACCCTAAAATCCACCTCTGCTACTGGTAATATACATCACCCATCCGCAGCTGGCATCCTCACCAACTGCCATAATAATATTTAGCCTATAAACAGGACTTTCCCTTAAGCACTCAAAGCACTTCCCTCACATCACCTAAAAGGGCAATCCTAACAAATGCACCAACTGATGTGTGGTAGGTTTCCTCCTGCTGTCCTCCATCAGCAGATAGAAATACCAGTGGTGTTCATGGGACTTCTTTGCCCAAGCTGCAGAAAAGCCACCACCAAAAGTTCTCCCCCCCCCCCGCCCAAATCTTAATTTTCTGCTCTCTTTTTTTTAAGTCAGGTGTTCAATCTGCTCTTGTACACATATTATTGGTGAGCATTGTACGTTGTTTTCAGTCTTATTTTTTAAGGTTGGTTTCTGCAAGTCACGCTGAGCTCACCTTTACGAAAAGAGCGGTGAATAAATAAATATAACAAATAAAAGGGGGCAGTCTCCAAAATGGCATTTTCTTTTTCTTTCTTTTAAAAAAATATTTATACATTTCTCACTGATTTTACAGTCTTTTTGACATTTTAAAAACTGGCTTCCTTCCCCCTCTTTCTACGGTTCCTTAAATTTATTTTTAATATCTTCTGCATATCCAAATTAACTTAACTTACTCATTTATCTTCTTTCAATATATACTGTTATGTAGCTGCAGGTTATTACAATAATCCTGCCAGTGTTTTTATCTGTTTACAATTTGTCTGTAAATATTCAATAAACCATTTCCATTCTTTTATAAACAGTTTGTTCTCTTGATTTCTTATTCTTCCGGTAAATTTTGCCATTTCTGTATTTCCCATATGTTTTTGTATCCAGTCCCAGAAAAGGAAGAATGGATATAAAATGGTACTTTCAGTCCACTAGCTACAGAGATCTGCCAATTCCTAGAGGGGCCTGGAACTGGTGTAGTGGGGGAAGTAAATAAAACCAAATCCGCCTCCATCTTCTGCCCTCGCAGGTGGATAGGGCTTCAGAGGCATATAGCGCAGGCATGGGGAACCTTTGGCCCTCCAGTTGTTGCGGAACTACAACTCCCATCAGTCCCAGCAGGCCTGGCCAATGGCCAGGAGTGATGGGAGTTGTAGTTCAGAAACACCTGAGGGCCAAGGGTTCTGCTGCTCCACCTCTCCCTTGATGCCACCCCACCTAGGGTTGCTCTATTAATAGACTGGCCAGTACTTATTGTTATTCCCAAATTGTGGGTGTGTCTCCACAAATTGTGGGTGTGTTTCCAAAGGCCAGCAAGCAAGTTCCATTGGCCAAGGGGACCCACGATCCAAATAATCACCAGCTCCTGAACCAATGGGCTCTCAAGATAAGCCAAGGGGGAAGACTTACTTCAGGGGTAAATCGTTGATCTCCTGAGGCAAAAACTTGTAGAGAGCGACATATGAGTACATGGGCGAGACCTCCTTTCGTGCACAGCCTTGAGTTGACTGTAGGAGGAAGAAAGAGCCGTAAGGAGAAACAGAGCTTGGAAATTTTAACCCAGGCTTTTAACCCAGGGCATTTTTTAATTTATTTATTTTTTTGAACTAGGGCTGCCAACTTTTTAAAAAAACCAGTATTTTTTTGCTCCTGTACCTTTGGAGAGCAGCATGAACTGAAGGTATAATCCTGCTTCTCTCCATGCTCTAAGAAGTAGCACCTGCTCACAAGGTTGTGATCAGTTGGCAGCCCCTGTTGCTGTGTGCTATTTTAAACAACAGACTCCATTCTGGAGCAAAGTTACTGTACATCATTCCTGTACATTTTTCACTAGAGGCAGGAAAAGAGCACACCCTTAGGTGCCTTGCAAGACAGGTTCTGTTGTGGGTGGGTGCACTTTAGCCTTTTTTAGCATACGCAAAACTGGAAAAGGCTAAAAATACTTAAAAAAAATAATAATCAAGACCTTTCCCAGCCAAGGTGAGGGAAGTGCAATGCAATATCTGCAGCGGCTTTTCATCTGTCTTGCCAAATGTGCTTTAGCACAATGCGGAGGAAGAAGGATTTCGCTATTTTCCATTTTCAGGGCTGGGTTAGGGCTTCAAAAAGGAATGGCACAGGGTGGGAGGGACATAGCAGGGAAGTGGCAGTATGTAGCAGGAAGGGATGTTGATGACATGTGGATGAAGGCATAATTCACCTGTTGCCCTGGGCTCTTTTCTTCCGACGTAGTTCCCTCACCCTCTGCTGGTGCTGAGAAAACTGAAACAAATCAAGAGGTGGGATATCAGACGTTGCAAGTTCTCAAGGAATGTGTGCACTAGTACCAGACGGATTGGCTTTTCTCTATATCACCTGCAGGAGGTGCTGCCATGTATAACTCCTCTCTCCCACGCAAGGCTATGCTACAGGCATTGGAGACTACCTAGGATTCGGAGGCGGGGCGGGGTCACCACCAATCCAAAGTGACATTGGTTCCCATTAACGGCTAGGCACACATTTAGGACCCGACTTCTGGTTTTCTCTCTCGCCACTTTCTTCCTCCCCTGCGGCAGAACAGGGAGCTACCCAGAGAAATTGAGAATTCTAAAATTCCAGATTTGGGCATAGCTATATTTAGGTACCCGCAAAGCCAAAGTTAGCATTAGAGCTAAGATCCTGTACTCTTTCTAATGTGGGCTTTGTTTGGGGTACAAAATGTAATTTATTTATTTTTTTATAGTGGCTTTTAAGTGCATGCATGCAATATTCACAACAGATGACGCTCCCCACCCCATCTCCCAACGCAATATGGATTGAATTTTCCGTGGAACCAGCACTGACAGGGCAACTTTTCAATGTTTAAAAAGTGACACGAGCACATCATTTGTTTCTTTTTTCACGTGAGTTAGAAAGACCAGAAACTTTTGGCTTTGCTGCAGCCTTTTGCAACTGATGCTTCCCCCCATGCATCTACTTGTGTGGGTTAACTTCTGGTGAGGGCTAGTGAGATGGGAATTCTTATCTCCATCATTCCCATTAACCAAAAAACGGTGGCTCTACTCACCGTCATCAGGCTGACTTTCCTCTGTTGTCTTTCCAGCACCTTCTGGGTCCTCAGCCACTTCTTCCTTCTCATTCTAGGAGAGAGATGCACACACACACACAAACACACATGGACATGAGGGAGCAGAACTGAGTAGGAAACAGTTCCTTAATGGTGCAGGACCTACGCCTCTGTGTTCATGTGACTGAGGTGACTTGCATGGTTTGCCCCATTTAGAAGCCTTGGCTTGCAAGCTGTGGAAAATGCCCAGATAACTAAACAAAAGCTTTTCGTGTGTCTATTAGGCAAGAATTATATTGTTGCTGTTGTTGTTTTAAATAGCACAGTTATTAATTAGACTTGTAAAACACAGTTGACTTTTAAGCTGGGCAATCCACTTCTATTCTTTCCTAGAAACCCAAGTGGGAGGCACAGGCCATCATAAAAGGGTCAGAGCAAAACCACCCCCATTCTGTTGCCATCTTCCATCATAAGAAGAAAGGAGAGTTCGGGGTGGTGTGGGGAGTATAACGCATTTCCCATAAAATTGTATTTAAAAGAATTCTTGGGAGGGAGCGGGTATAATTCAAAATGAATTTTGTTCCATTCCTTGTTCCTCCTCACTCCTGGCCCCACTAAAACCCAAGTCACAAAGGAGAACTGGAGTTTTCCCTACAAGTTTGAAGATTCTAGATTCTGGCTTGATACAAACAATTGTGTGCATTGCTTTCTTGATGTCTTATTGGCTTCCACCTGAAGGGCCAATCAGGGACTGCTAGTTATACCTGTTTTGTGTTAGCTCCTCCTCCTCTTTCTGGTGCACCATTCCTACCCTTCCCTTGCAATCCTTTCCACAACCATGCCCTGAATCTCAGACGTGGGATTCCCACAACCCCTGGAATCTTCACCTGTGACCTCTCCTGTCTACCCAAATGCATCTTTTGCACATGGCATGACCATACCAGGCTCCTGGTGGGGGACTCTGAGGTGCTGCTGAAGCTGGAGCGATTCATGTAGGCCAGTGACGTGCCATAGCGCAGGGTCTCGTAAATGGGGTCCACCTTTCCACTGGGGCCTGCTGGTGAAGGGAAGACCACTTCAGAGCTGGATTCTCAAAGCAGGAGGCAGGGGCAAAAGCAGCTGCCTCATATCAAGTCAGTCTACCCCACTATTCTGAGTTTATCTATCGGCTCCCACCCTCTCTTTCACACACCAGAATTTGTAAAACTGCAGGTTTCAGACCTTTCTATAGACCCACTCTGTCCTGATCACCCTAATCCCAAATTCATGGTGGTTTCATCTTGGGGAGGGGGGCGGTAAAAGTCCTCTGCATTATATCAACATTGGAAGGCTAGGACTCAACCTTTAAAATATTTGAGGCTCAGCTAAAGCAGCTTGACCCAATTTTACTTATTTTAACAACACGGCGGGTCAAGAAGATCTCCACCAACCAAGACTTATCCACTCCCCACTTCCAAGTTGCACCCACAAAAGGGTAGAGTTGGCTTCCATGAATCCCAAAGCATCCCACTGCCTCTATAAATCGCAACAGCCTGAAAGTCAAATGACTTCCCTTCCCTGTCCCCACCTCTGGAAGCTACCTAATAACAGAAGCATAACTTCTTCCTACTGTTGTGTATCTAGGAAGCCTCAAATCCAAAAGACCGTCTTTCCCAAAGGCTGAGCTGCTGTCAGTCTTTTTGTTTTCCATTTCCCACCAGCCCTCTGTGGACCAGTCCACTCCTACCTGTAGGGGGAGACTCCTTGGGGGCTGCTGGCGGGGGCTGCGGCTCATGCACCAGCATCGGGGAGCTGAGATTGCGTCGGAAAGAGGTTGCCTGCTGAGGAGCAGAAGTGGGAAGAATGTGAGCGGATTCCGTGAATATACAGACTGTGGGCACATTCTGCCTTCCATGAGCGGAGGGGGTTAGGCAAGGCAGATAGTGAACCATTTTGCCCTATTGGCTATTAGTAGCCTGCAAACCACATGACTTTTCCAGCATCCAGCAGCTCAGACAGAGAGAGTGCAAGGCTAGATGAAGGGCTGTACAGAACTCCGCACATGAGCTGTCGAAAATGGGGATTTCCCAGTTTCGCACTATCCGCTCCCAGAAGCCGGTCTGTGGAGTCTTCCAGTGGTAGGCTACTTGCCCAAGCAGGCTATTCACTGCTGTGAACTCCTCAGTGCGCATGAGAGCTACGAGAAGTTGAGAAATGGGAGCAGGCTCTAAGTTGACAGCAAATCTGCAGTTGCTGTGTGGATAGCTCAGTTGGCAGAAGATGGTGCAGGTTCGATCCCTGTATGGGACAGCTGCATATTCCTGCATTGAAGGGGGTTGTCCTAGGTGATCCTCAAGGTCCCTTCTAACTCTACAATTGTATTATTCAAATGCCAAAGCGATACCGAAGCTTCCTTGCCTTGCCTTCTCTTTGTGGCAATTGCTAAGCCACACAGTGTGGGGCCTTGTGCCTTGTCTTGGTTGATGGGTTAGGTCACAAAGGGAGTGCAGTGCTTCTTCTCCCTTCAGCGGGGCTGACGAGGCAGCTCAGAAGCTGTGGCTTTCTCTGTCTCTTTCCATTGGGTGCTGACTCATGCAAGCCACTTACCGTCTTGCCAGGACACTGCTGGTGGGAAACCTCTTCTGAACACCACAAATGAACGCTGGCTTTGCATGTCTTGCATCGGAGGCCTTGCTTGGAGTTCCCTGTGAGGCAAAACAAACGCACAGAGATATTTTGGTGTAGGAATGATCACTGGGCAGCCTGCGGGCAGCCTCAGCTGTCTGCACGCGTGACCTTGGGGTGTGGAACATACTCCCCCCCCCCACAGATAAAGCCACAGCTGTCTGAACATCTTGCCCTCTATCTAACCCTTTGCTCTCTTAGTGGTCTGCCGTGCCCTGTCTGTGACCTTTGTCTGCTTCATCATACATTGTGCTAGGGGAAAATGTCTTGGTGGAAACAGGTGCCAAAATAACCTTGTCCCACCCCACGATCTCGGGATTGGAAGATGTGTAAAGGTCACAGTCCAAATGTATCTGGTTTTGCATATTGTGCCAATAAAAGGAGCTTCCGCAGAGCTAGCTGGCAGCTTGCTTGTGCACAGCTCACCTGAGTTACCAACTTCTGCCTCATGTCCTTTACTTCATTTTGGATCCTTATGGAGGGTAAGGGACTTGGGCTGGATGACCCTCCAGGTCCCTTGTACAATTCTGTGGTTATCAGCGGATACGAGTCCTCGTGACTCACAACGGCTATATACTGTACCTTCAGGATCAGAGGCACCATGTCTCTGAATGCCAGTTGCTGGGGGAGAACAGTGGGAGAGGGATTTTGCGCTCATGCTCTGCTCATGGGTTTCCCAGAAGCAGCTGGGTGGTCCCTGTGGGATGCTAGACTAGATGGTCCTTTGGTCTGATCCAACAGGGATCTTCTTATGTTCACAAGGTCCTGTGCAGGTGGTGTGTGTGTGTGTGTGTGTGTGTGTGTATAATATGAACTGGGGAGAGAACATTTCCACAAGAAAGGAGACAAAGGGAGGAAGGGGCATAGCTCAGTGGTGCAGCACATGTTCTGCAGGCAGAAGATCCCAAGTTCAATCCCCGGCAGGCCTGGAAGAAACCCTGGAGAGCTGCTGTCAGCTGTTGCCAAAACAACTGGGCTTAGATGGGCCAATGGTCTGAGGCGGTATAATGCGGCTTCCTAGGATCCCAATTAGCCAAGCGCCAGGCGCATTTTGCGACTGGGGATTGTCAGAATGCGAGCCCTTTGAGAAGTCTGGCTGCCATGTACGGCGACTGAGACTCAAGAATAAAACTGCCACTGTTGGTGCTGAAGGCACAGGAGGAGAAACGCCTTCCCTCATGACTCCAAAGTAGGATCGCTGCTGCACAGCAAAGTGCCGCTTCCCCGGCCGCAGCCCAAGTCACCCTTGTAAAAAGGGACTAAATGGCAGCTAGACTTTCTATTTTTGCACCCGTAACCCAGGAGCCATGAGGCGAACAGCTTTTCTATCCTCATTCTAACACTGCCTAAGAGTAGTCTGATAGAAAGCACCACCTATTGTACAGAGAGATGCAGCTGTTTCCTACACTTCACTTCCTCCTGCAATAAGATGCTTCGATGTTAACCAGGTCAGTTTCGTTGTGAGAACTGGAGGCGTTTTTTGAAATACTTGCTCATTTACGAACAAAGATGTCGAGGAACTGGCAGGAGGCGGCAGGCACCTATGTAATATGCAGAAAGCAAACGGCATGGCCACCACTGAGCCCCTCCTGCCCCAATTCCCCCTCTAGCAGCTTCTCGCCAGCCAGCTGCAGAATCTGGGATGTCTCCTTCGCTGGCTGCAGCCCAGCTGCAAAAGCCTCCGCTCCCAAACAGATGAGTTACGCTAGCACCCGGCAGCCACTGGGGCTCATTTGCGCCAGCATCTTCCAGCGTCAAATAACTAATGCTTATTAAGGATGCAAAAGCTAGGGCCGAAAAGGTCATCTCCACATCTAGCCATAATGCAACATTTGAAGACAGCCACGGATGCCGGTGGTAAAGGGCAGAAGAGAAAGATGACAAGAGTCGAGGGTACCTCTGTGTGTGTGTGTGTGTGTGTGTAGACGCACATGTATTAGCCAGAACTGCAAAGCGCGAGTCAGGACCCGAGAGCAAGAGGCCTTCAAAATACGTACCTACGATAAGCTGGTGGCAGATTTCGCAAGGGTTGTGCTTCTTGAAGATGTACTCTTGGAAGCTGTGTGTCTTAATGGGCTTGAGGGGGGCCAGAGCCCTGGGGGTCACTCTAGGAGAGTGCTCTGCCTCCGTGAGGGCCGGCGGCGGAGACGGAGGCGGCAGGGAATCTGGGGGGCTGAGGAGCACGTCGGAGGGGAGCTTGAACTCGCTGTTGGAGCGCAGGAAGAAGTTCTCGACGCTCTTGCTCCGCAGGATGGTTTTGAGAGAGAGGGAGCGCTTGAAACGCTGCAGCTAAAGGGCAGGTGGGAGAGAGGGTGGGGAAAAGAGGAAAAAATAAGAAAAGCTACATTTTGCGGGGAGGGAAACTTTTCACACAAGTAGAAAGTTTGCCGAGCTTTCTCTGGGCCGTTACTGGACCTCTCAAGCCTTGAGAACAAACAACCGTATTGGGAAACGACTATGAGAAGTGCTCAAAATGCGTAATATATTCATTTTTTAGATTGATTTAAAAGCCATTTCTAACCTGCTTAATACTCAAAAAGCTCTCTAAGCAGTATGTACCAATACAAGACAAAAGCACCATGGAAACAGATACAAACACAAAAAAGTATTATAAAAACAAACTTTCAGTAATAACAGGGGGAGTCTCTCATCTTGCAGGTCAGGGAAAGCACATACGAAAAAGGTGTCTGAAGCCAGCAGATGTATGAGGCTTCATATATGGCAGAGGGAAGGAAATTCAAGTGGGAAGGGGCAAAATACCTAATAAAAACAAAAACAACCCAATAGCCCCCCCAACACATTTTAAAAGGGCATAGGATGTAAATCGGATCAACCTAAGGCGTGGTTAAAAAGGAACGTTTTTGCCTGGTGCCTAAAGGTGTAAAATGAAGGCAGCAGGCGAACCTCTCTGGGGAGAGCATTCCACAGATGGGGAGCCACTGCAGAGAAGGCCCTGTTCACATGTTGCTACCCTCCGGAGCTCTCGAGGAGGACACACACTAAGAAGGGCCTCAGAAGATGATCTCAGGGTCCAGGTAGGTTCATATAGAAAGAGGTGGTCCTAGCTCTGTAGTCCTTACGATATGCCTAAGAAAAATTGCCAGCAAACGCCCATCGTATTTCCCAAAACTGAGGCTCAGAGGCAACTGTTCAGTGCCGCTCGGTGGGTTTATAGCTGGGCTGACATTTGAACTGTGGATGCCTTGACTTATATTGTGACAAAGGTGCCAACATGAATAAAATGTATGTGAATGAAAATATCAAATGCTGTGGAACAGTGCTCATGTATTATTGTAGTCATTTGATCTTTTCATTCACATACATTCATTCGAAATACGATGGGTTTAATGCAGCAATTCTACATCTTCCCACCACGCTGACGAATAATTCTACGAAACAGTAGTCAATATCTGGAATCACTGTTCAGTGTTGGACATCATATTTGCTGAATACACAAAGCTTCACAGCTTGTCTTTCATCGTACAAAGTCTGGTACCTTGCTTCATTTTAAAGATTTTCCGAGACTTTGAGACTAAAGATTTCATTTTGGACTTGTTATGGTTTGAAGGAATTCTATAAAAGATTGTCTATTGCGTATGTACATGGTCATCGTGTTGCCTAGACATTGCTGACGTTCTCTTTGCAACACAGGGGTTTGTTTCATCAATTTAACCCTGTTCAAACTAGATGAGAACCAGGAGACACGTGTCCTGGATTTACAAAAAATATCCCGTTATGAACGTCTCCAAATTAGATTGTGGGGAGGAAGGGGCAGGGGGAGTCGAAGGCAAGAAAGGAGGGGGATACTTAACCCTGCAGGCCATCTCTCTCCTAAAAGCCATCCTTCTCCCTACGCCGCTTTTCTCCCTCCAAGGAAGACTTTACCATGGAAAGGCGAAGGCTGTAAACTTGCTGCAAGGAGGATTTTGTATGCTTTTCCTGCCTGCTTCGCCATGGCAATAATAAAGCAAGGAAGACACAGACAAGAGACAACAATTAAGCACACTCAGGGCAGTTTGTGGGCCTGGAGGGACAGGCCAGCTCATCGCAGCAACAGCCCGTTGCTTATTGCTGTGGGCAGGAGTTCCGACACAGATGCTGCAGTGTCTGGGCTCTGGCGCACTCCATGCGCTCTGTTTTTTCTCATCATCTATTCCCAACCAGTAATGGCAGATCAGCCAGCAAGTTGACTCAGCTAAGTCTGTTACACAACAGCTGGCTAATGGCTGTGCTGGAGTCCAGGGCTGGCAAAAAGGTAGCAGAGGGTATATTGGTTATATTGCCACCTCATGTTGAGCAAAGGGCATGCCCAATCCGGAAGCCCAGCGCTCGTTTTTCAGTGCGTAGGTATTAATAGTGCTGAACCCAGAATCAAAGCTATTAGCTTCAACCCACACTTCCGTGGTTTGGGAAGGGGCCATCGCTCAGGGTAGAGCATCTTGTTTTGCACGCAGGAGGGTCCCAGGTTCAATCCCTGGCGTCTCTAGAAAAGACTGGAGCTGCCGACCAGTGCAGATAACACTGAGGTTGATGTGCTAGTGGTCTGACTCAGTTTATTCCTATGTACCCGCTTAGCACCATTAAGCAGTTTACAGTCTTCACTGATATTATGTATGCTGTCCCTCTGTGTCAGGGTCACTACTGTTATGCTCATTTTAAACCATTTATTTTGTGCTTTTATCCAGTGTTTTCATCTTGTGAACCACTCTGAGATCTTTGGTCGAAGGGCAGTATATGAATGTAATAAATAATAAGAATTTTACAGACTGGGGGAGGAGCTCAAGATGAAAGAGTGTGCCCCTGGCCGTGCAAGAAACCCATGGCAGAGATGAGATTTGAACCCAGACCCAAGTCTGGATTTCTCCCCAGTGATCCATGCGGCTGCTGGTGCTGCTGATTTATTGCCAACCTAATGGCATATGCCTTGCATCTAAAAGGAGGGGAGGGAGGGAGGAATAAAACAGCGTGGCAATAGTTGTGCCAGGAAGGAAAAGTTAGCTGATTAGCTGCCGACAACGCAGGAAAAGAAGCATTAAGGAAGGCTGGCAATTAGATGGCAGCTTAGCAGGAGTATTTTTAGGGTCGGGAACCAGCTGAGTGAACAGAGCTGCGAAAGGGAAAGCAAGTTTCGAGAGGGAGGGAGGGAAGCTGCCCCAGCTGCAAGGTGCTTCATTACGCCCTAGATGCCAAGACGCCTGGTGGGGCAGAAGAGGCGGCGCTCCCCAGCACCTGCTGCCCTCCTCTGCGGCTCAGGGCCATGCAGAGGTCTGGCAGATGGGAGACAGCTGCACGCAGCCCAGAAAGCGGTTCGCAGCGCAAGGCTGGAGTGCAAAGGCAGGTCGGAATCTCGCAGGGAACTTTGGCTGAATGTTGTTGTCGCTGCTGCTGCTGCTTCCGCCGCCACCACCAGCAGCCAAACTAAACACTTTCCTGCCGTGGGCACAAATCCTAGGGACTTTTGCTCCGTTTTGGAATGGTGGGAAAGGAGTTGCGTCGACCGGGGAGGGAGCAGAATTACCTCCACACTTCATGTTATCCTAAGGGGCCCGAGGGTGAGAAGAAGAAAGGCACCCCCCCCCAAGCAGGTTTGCTTGCAGCCTCCTGGAATGATGTAGCCCCAGGCAAGTGCCTACACTGCTTAATGGGTTAGGCTGGCCCTGGAGACAGACCCAGGAAGTGGGGGCGGGGGGGAGAGAGAGAGAGAGAGCGCAGAGCGCTGCTGCATTTATGTAGCAGATAACTGCTTAGCTGCTCAAGGCACCTTTTCCAGCTTCTGTTCCAGAGGGAAAAGAATCCATTTGCCACATAAACTGGCCACCATCCAAGCGCACATAACATCTTCTCCAGTTTCACTCCTTTAAAAACAAGAGAAGCCCCCAAAACTGTTTATATAGCAATGGAAATGTGCAAAGCACTTAAAAAATCTGCGTGAGAAGGAACCCTGTGAAAACAGGGTGTCACTATTATCAGGGCCGTGTGTGCGTGCGTTGCACTAGAGAAATATGAAACATTGGCTTGGATTCGGTTACCTGTATAAGTTCTATATCTGTTTGATTCTTTTAAATGTATCGTTCTGCAGTGCTCACTCTGATTTGCTAGTGACAAGAAGACCTGCCCCTGATGCAGCCACTTCTCTGACTTTGGAGATTTCAACTGGTATCGCCAATACAAAGTGCATTTTCACAATCATAAGGGCTATTTAATAATAATAATAAGGTTGGATTTTGCACCCGGTACCGAATTCTGCACCTATTCTGATCTCCGACGGAATTGAAACATACACACGGATTGATTTTTATTCCTGTTTTACGAATGGGCCACTGAGGCTGCAAAATCGTTATGGCTTGCCTGTAGCTACATGCTGTGGGTAGTCTGAAAAGTCACAGCAAGCCTGCAGGGTCTCTTAACTTCTGTTTAGTCCAGAGTCTTGCAAAATACAGAGATATTCAAACAAGCAGGGCAGGGAGACGGTGCCTTGCTTCAGTATGCAACTGAACGATAACATCACTTATTACAGTCCGGGGCACGATGAACCAAGTGGCAGCTAAACCACAACTGATTCTTTGAAACAATCCAAAGCCTTTTGCAGATGTAGGACTTGAACCCAGGAGGGTTTGGCACTTGGCTTGCCTGGAGCACAGCCTATTATGTCATGGCCCATATCAAGATGCTGCTCTTGAAAAATGGTAACGATGACAGTGCCCTTAACCATGTGCAAAGTGTAACTTCCAAACCACTGAGTATCAATCCTGAATAACTGCTACAGAATAAATATGGAGACAATAGTGTTGTTGTTGTTGCTGCTGTTGCTGTTTAAAGAGAGCCAGAAGCGTTTGAGAAATCACATCCCAGGAAATCGCAGCCCCAAGCCTGAGCCAGCAGCAAAAGCGGGATGGGCATGCAACAAATCCCTTTCAAACCATATTTGTTTAAAAAACAAAGTTTGATTGGGAAGATCAAGCCCCCAAAAGGGATTGCACACAACCAACACAGGTTTAAAGCCTGCATGCAACTCTGGTTCTGGGATGTCTTTGAGAAGGAGGCACTATTTTTATTGCTGCTTTGCGTGGCTTTCAAAGCAAGCCGTGGGACTGAGCCCTGAAGCCCAGTATGCGAAAACAGGAGAGCAATGAAAGTACAGAGAAGCATAAAGCACTGGGGAAAGAGTGGCGGGGGGTCAAGGTGAGAGAGAAGGGGAGCGAGTGCCTGTTCACCATACTGGGGCTGCTTTTCTGCTGCATCAGCAGGGGACCCAGCTGGCTCTGCAGTCTGAGCTTAAAAGCTTTCAGCTCCACTTATGGCTGATGAGCCGGGCCCATTGGAGCGAGAGTGAGAGTGCTAGAGAAAAAGAGACACCGCCACCATGCTCCCAAGCCGGGCACGGCTAATGGAAGCCGCAACACCTCACATGGTCCCAGGGAGCAGCAGCTCCGGCCGGCTGAGCGACAAGGGTGTTTGCAAAAGGCGGCTGGGAGCTGGTTGCTGGGCCTGAAATGCACCTTGGCGCTTGCCCCATGTGCACGTGGGCTGCAAGGAGCCCAGTCTGCTGATGGGCCAGACTCTGAGACACGGCTGTTTTTACTTTTTAACCTTCGCCATGTGCCCAAGTGCTGTACAGAACAGAGGCGTAGCGGGGGTTGCTGGGGTGATGTCAATGGGTGCATTTTTCCGGGGGCGGGGGGAGAAACACTGTACATTTGGCTCCTCATGCCACCTTTCGAGCCAAATGTGACCCAGACCCTGCTTGACTTAGGTGAGGGGAGGGTCACTCTGGCATCAGCAAGGGCTGGGCTGGCACAGTGGGCTCCATCCATCCTCTGCGCTCCACTTTGGGCACCAACAGATCACGCTACACCACTGGCACAAAGCACAGAGAAATGGAATTGCTCCTTGCTGAAGGACTTACAAATCTATATTAGGCAGAAAAGGAGGAGGTTAAGAGAGAGGACAGGGTTGGTGTCAGGCAACTTGTGGCCCATGGTCTAATTTAAGGTTACCAGACGTCCCTGTTTCTTAGGGACAGTCCCCGGATTTACACATCAGTCCCCATACAAAATCCATTGTAGTTGAAAAGTGTCCCTGGATTCATTGAAAAAAAATCTGGTAACCTTAGTAATTGCATGTAGCCTTCCAGAAGCTATGGGATCTCTCTTGCTCTTCAGAGTTGTTGCAATGTGTGAACCCCACCCACTTTGGTTCTAGCTCCACCCACTTTTGGGGCTGCTCCGCCCATGGGCATAGCCAGGATTTGGGGGGGGGCAGAACCTCAGTTTGCTATGTATTTTTTATTGATTGGGGGAGCAGCTGCCCCTCCCTGCCCTACCTTGGCTACGCCCATGGCTCTGCCCACCCTCAGCTGATCTCCCCTAAGGTGACAGAAGAAAAATTCTCCACTCCCGATGGGCCACAGCAAAGATGCAGGCAAGGAGAGCTCTGTTGTCCAACTGTACCTTTAAGAATGCTGCTCCTTTGCGCATGCAATTAACTTATGGAACTCCCTGCTGCAAGAGATATAAGGCAGCCGGGTCTATCCATGGCTATTCGCCACAATGGAAAGGGTGGGGGAGGAACAGGACATTCCTGGATGAAATCAGAAGCTGGGAAGGCTTCTATAAATCCACGAATATGACGGGTCTGTTCTTTGTGGGAAGCCATGTTCATTGAAAGTACAACCACAGGGTGGGGAAAAGCGAAGAGGCTTCAGCATAAAGGACTGGAAACTTGAATAAGCCATGAAAAGGTTACCTCTTGAATCTCTTTCCAAGGCTGCCCTGGAATGCGCAGATAGCGATGGAGGGAGCAGCAGCACCAGGCATGTCCACAGCCTATCTTTCTCCCCACTGGGAAGACCTACACCACAGATTTAATGCACATGACTTCCCCCAGAGGACCCTGGGAACTAATCTGTGAAGGATGCTGGGAAGACTAACTCTGTGACAGGGAAACTGCAGTTTGCAGAATTCTCTCTCAGTGTGTGGGGTGGGGTGGGGAGTAACGTACTTTAAATGTGCTTTTGGGGGGTGTTTTAAATGTATGTTGCGGATCTGTCCATCTGAAACAGAGTGCCAGCCCCCACACATATAAGACTATAAGGCTAATGTTTCTGGCATCGGTGCCTTTCATTTATAAAACAAAGCACCAGCTGGAGACATGCTCCGACTTTGTGGAAAATCTGTGGAAAAGCTGAAAAGCTGAAAAGAGGCCCAGCTTCAAAGCCTGGATTCAATCCCATGTGTTCTGTTCCAAAGAAAAGAGCTCTGCAAAGGATACACTGCTCTGCTCCCACTCTTCAGAAACATCACACGCCCTCTCCCCGCGCAGGGAAGGCAGATCAAGGTCGCCTCTGTACAACCCATTTTTTCCAGCATACATCCCGATTTGCTTGCAGGGAAGTTCTCCGACGTCTGCTCTTTGTTGAGCACTCGTTTTGATTCCCACCTGCTCCAACCAGGAGGCTATACAATGCATTCAGCAAATGATATTCCCACAAATTTTATGTGTGTTTCCCCATCACTTTCCTTACTGCACAAGGCCCAACTGTGTAAACCTGAATTTGCCAGGATGCAAATTGACATCGCACCTCCAAAATGGCAGCATCCTGTGTTATTGTAGAGCTATAGTGACACTCCTTTGCTGTCAAGGACTTGAAAATTTGAGAACTTGCTCTGAGTCAATTGACCTGGGTAGTTCCTTAGGCTCTTAGTTTCAGTTCTTGCAGAGGGTGCCAAGAGCCTTTTCTGAATAAAACTCTTTCTTAAAAAACCTATTCCCCATTCTTGGTGCCTGTTATTGGACACAAACATTACAGTCTGGAAGCAGCTGCTAAGTCCGTCAGCTGTTTAGACAGGAGAAACTGTAGCCTCTTGGGCAGAAGCAAGAGAAAGGTTTGACTGTGTACACACCATACATTCCCCACCCCAATAACCCTGGAAACTGTAGTTTGCCTCTCACAGAGCTCCAATTCTCAGAATCCTTGACAAACTACACTTCATGTGATTCTCTGGGGTGTCCTTGCGTGCTTTAAAAGCACACAGCTTGAAGGTTTTCCTCCAGATGTATGGATGCCAGAGAAAAGCTACAAGTAAGTGAAAAAGCACAAGGTGGAATTTGAGTAACGGAAGAAGACTGGAAGCACCATGAGGACTAGAAACTTGTTTTTTATTTTTGTTTCCCCAAAAGAAAGCACTTTATCCTAGGATCTGGCAGAAGAGTCTGCATGCTACACAGAACTGCAGCCTATTGGTGGAGAGTAATATGGGCAAACTGGCCTCTCCCACACCATCCCTAGGACTGGCACAAATTTACTCCTGCCTTTCACCCAGCGCCCGTATTATGCATGTCTAAGCCCAGGACAAGAAAACAGCTTCCCTGCTCCTGCTTCAGCTTCCTAAACAGGAGGCGCTGCCATTTCTCCCTTATTCACCCTCTGCAACCATCCTAGGATCCTGCCAAGACACAGCTAAAAAACCTAATATTTCTTGACGTATGGCTCCAGCCCCTACGAGCTATTTTTAACCCAGCTGCTGTGAAAACAGCTTGGCATATAAAAGTCTCATGGGAGATTCAGCTCCCACCCTTTCAAAACATATAAAAAAAGCCTCCTCCCCCATATTTATGAAACCATATACAATGTTTAACTTCCTGCTGTGCTCACCTCCCCACCGTCACCCGGTTATGTCTCCCACACAGAGCTCAAACATAGACTCACATCTTTGGGGATGTTTTCAACTACTCTTCCCCCACCCTTTCTCCTCTGACATCCACAGTTGCCAAAGCTTCCTGGTGCTTTGCTACCAATATGCAATGTTCAGGATGCGCAAATAATCACACAGGATTCCATGCCCATTCAGGGTTGATCTTTTCTCTGCTTCCCTGCCAGCCTTCTGCCTCAATCTTCTGCCTCTTTCCCCTGCCAGTTCAACAAGGACATGGCTAAAAACATTCCCCACACCATTTCTTCACACATCTCATCCTTACAGATGGCTTGTTGTCCGCACCGGGGTATCACGTGGAACCAAAGTTGGTCCTGTTTTGATTAATTTAGCATCATCCACTGCAAAGAACTGCAATCTCGCACATTTCTCCCTCTGAATTTGAATGTCCCTGATCTGGGGATAATCCGGTAAGTTGTGTGTGTGTGTGTGTGTGTGTGTGTGTGTGTGTGTTTGTGTGTGTGCGGGAGGACGACGACGACAACTCCAAACCGCTGCACACTTTGGGAAGTAGACACTTTGTATCAGTATTTCCCCCCCTCCCCTTATCCTTTGATTTATGCTGGCCATCTTTCAATATCTCAAGGGCTGTTACATTGAAGATGGAGCAACCTTGCTTTCTCTTGCTCTGGAGGCTAGGACACGATCCAATGGCTTCGAGTTACAAGAAAGATTCCAGCTAAATATCAGGAGAACTTTCTGACACTAAGAGCTGTTTGACAGCAAACAGTCTCCCTCAAGGGATGGAGGTAGGGCCCTGAGTGCATCTTGCCTGAGAGTCCCTCCAGTCTCCCCCGCTATCTGTATCCTTTCCTAATTGTAGACCCTTCTCTAGGCGAAGGACGGAATTCTTTCTATCCACTGTATGCAAAGCTGTAGCTTCAAACTCCTCCCCACTGTCTGAAAAAGCCCTTTGGACAGAGATGGCAAGACTGACGTATATGGTCTCTGAGTTCCCAAACCAGTTCCTCAAAGAAAATATGGCCAAGGGATGCTGGGGAAGAGGAAGACACACCTTACTCACTCGCATCAAACTTTTAAGGACCACCAGGTGGGACCCCACAAATGGTTTGCAGGAAAGCAGCCTCGGCGGACTGCAATTTTTAGCAAGGCGGTGGTGGTGGAAGCCAAACGGTGAGCTCTTTCTGTTCAAAAACTGCCAGCCCAAAACGGCAGGGGCAAGGCCGTCGTGGGGGAGGGTGGGGGAGGATCTTGAGGAGGAAAACAGCCAACAAAGAGTTTCCTTAGGCACTCTGCTCAAAATTGCTGCCTAGTGAGCTTGCTTTTCATTAAAACAAACCACCACCTAGGGTTTTGTTATGTTTATTTGCATGCAACATCTAATTCGCCCCTCACTTTCCCCACCCTGGGTTCATATTCAGTCCTATTTGCCTTCTCCCTTTTTGTTGCTTGCTTAAGATTGCTGAGAATAGCTTTCCTTTACTAAAATGGCAAGTTTCTTGACCTCATGATGGGAGGTACATGACTGAAAACATTTTCGGAAGGCGCTGCATAAAGGTTCCAGTGTTTCGGGACAGTGGCTATCTATTCTTCCCTCCTGGGTCTCTACCTTGTGTGCCATGCCTATTACTGACCCATAGCCTCCCCTGCTATCATCTTCTATGGGCCCCCAAACCTTTATAGATTACTGCATTTGCAGCATAACAAGTCCGGCAGGAGAGTGTCCAGCTCTCTTCATGGGTGTGGTGCTGATGCTGGGGTATCTTACTTCCCTCAGAGTCGCATTTCAACATATTCCTGCCACGGAAACGCACTTATTTCCCGGTAACTATTTTGTCAGATGGAACAATGCACAAACATGTCAGGTGCCTCAATGTGCAGGGCCCCTCATGCTCAGCCCATTTGGTGAGGCTAAGCCAGGGCTCAGCAAACTTTTTCAGCAGGGGGCCAGTCCACTGTCCCTCAGACCTTGTGGAGGGCTGGACTATATTGAGGGGGGGGGGAATGAATGAATTCCTATGCCCCACAAATAACCCAGAGATGCATTTTAAATAAAAGGACATATTCTACTCATGTAAAAACACGCTGATTCTCAGACAGTCCGTGGGCCGGATTTAGAAGACGATTGGGCTGGATCCGGCCCCCAGGCCTTAGTTTGCCTACCCATGGGCTAAGCTTTTAAAAATTATAATTCCTATAGTTTCTACACTAGAAACCTGCAACTAACGGGCCCAGCTTTCTAATGGATTCCGTTTGACAACCAACTCACTCTACAAAAGCAAGCTTAGCATCTAAACAAATAAACAATTAAACAAAAAATCACGGAGGGAGCAGGTGTAATTTTAGATGGCAGATAACCACTCAGTGCCCCTGTGCCACAGCTCCTGCGTTCATGGCACTGGCCAAATGGTTACTGTTTCTCACTTCACGTGCAGATCCTCCCTGTAGCTGCAAATGCCCAGGTTAAATTCCTTCCCATTCTCTTGAAGGGCACTGACTCCTACAAGGAGGAATCCCTTTGCTTGCAAATGGTAGCAAACAAATTGCATAGAAAGTGGCTACTTTTGCACTGTGCCGGCCACAACAAAAAACGTGGCTGGATTTTGTTGACTCCTAAAGTAATTGACCGTGATCCAGAACCAGCTGGTGATTTCTGATTTCACGTGTCTAAAAGGCCTGCTGTGATCAATTGGGTGGTTCACTTTGCGGAAGAAATTGCTTACAGCTGCTCAGAGTTGGACATGACTGTCAGTGTCAGTCCCGGCAGCAACTAAGACTGGGGCTGCTGCTGTCTGACAGGTGGCGTTCAACGTCAGGCGCAGTTTGGGGACTGAATCAGGCTTGGTCGCCAGGATGGAGGACCCGTATCAAGAGTGGGATGGGGGAAGGTGGCTCCGATTTTGCTTTGCAATCTCATCATGGCTTTTGTTATCACAGACCATAATGTCCTCTTGGACCAGCTTGTAGGATAGGCATTTATTTACATTGGTTCCACTCCTACCTAAAGAGTCATGTCTAGAGAGCAGCACTGAGATACACTGATACCTAGGGCTACAGCTGTTTCATGTTACAGACTCTGCTTACCCAGAAATAGTACCTCGGGTTAAGAACTTTGCTTCAGGATGAGAAAAGAAATTGCGCGGTGGCAGCGGGAGGCCCCATTAGCTAAAGTGATGTCTCAGGTTAAGAACAGTTTCAGGTTAAGAACGGACCTCCAGAACGAATTAGGTTCTTAACCTGAGGTACCACTGTACAGTGGTACCTCCGGTTACGAACACTTCGGGTTACGAACTCTGCTAACCCAGAAATAGCTGCTCCTGGTTGCAAACTTTGCCTCAGGATGCAAATGGAAATCATGCGCCAGAGGAGCGCACGCAGCAGGAGACCCCATTAGCAAAAGCGTGCCTCAAGATAAGAACGGTTTCAGCTTAAGAACGGACCTCTGGAACGAATTAAGTTCGTAACCAGAGGTACCACTGTACTGTGTTTCATCCTCATGGTCTTTGTCCTGTGGTGTACCACAAGGTACAGTCTTGTCTTCATTGCTGTTTCAGGCCCCCGGCTGCAGTCATTAGGAGTTAGGAGGCAAAGTGGAAGGGATCATTGGTTTGATCTTGTTTTTATTTTTAATCACGGATTTTGCGTTTTTTTAATATTGTGCTTTTATGTTGTAAACCACCCTGAGATCTACGGATGAATGGCAGTATAAACAATTACTTACTTACTTACTTACTTACTTAATTAATAATATCATTTGGCAATCTAGGAGTACTGTACTCAACAGGCTCCCCCTCTCTCTATAATTGCAGGATGACAGTAAAGGATGTAGACCCTGCATGGACAAGTATAATGAAATTTGAAAATCATTTATACCAAATACATTAGGTTAAAAATTGTAATGACAGTCATACCTTGGAAGTCAAACAGAATCCATTCCAGAAGTCCGTTCGACTTCCAAAACCTTCAGAAACCAAAGTGAGGCTTTGGATTATCTGCAGGAAGCTCCTGCAGCCAATCAGGAGCCACATCAGACGTTTGGGTTCCAAAGAAGGTTTGCAAACCAGAACACTCACTTCTGGGTTTGCGGTGTTTGGGAGCCAAAACGTCTGAGTACCGAGGCATTTGGGTTCCAAGGTACGACTGTAAATGCATTTTTGTACTATACACTTTTTCTCTTTCACTTTTTTTTTAAAAAACACATAGCCATATTTTATGTGCTGTATTTAAATTTTAAAAAACAAAAATAAAAAGGATTGCAGTATAGAAGCACAGCTGAATCTGGCCCTGTTCCTAGATGCCCAAGCGGTAGCCAGGAGTGCTTTTCCCCATTTCTGTCTTATATCCAAGTTGCACTGTATTTCTTTTCTTTGAGAACCTGACCCGGTCATTTATATCCTGGCCACCTCCAGGCTAGATTACTGCATTATGTTGTTTGTAGGGCTGCCCTTAAAGACAGCATGGAAACTTCCATTGGTTCGATGTGCATCTCCCAGGGTACTGAACGGAACTAGTCAACAAGATTCAGATCATATGACACTGATCTTATACGCCAGCTGGGCTGGCTGCCAGTTTGCTCCCGGATTCAAGGTGCTGGTTTTGACCTTTAAAGCCCTCCATGCAGGCTTCGACAAAACCACTGCCAGGATGATTATGGCGAGAGGCTCTCCCTGCTCTGAAGAGACAGGGAGGAAGCTGAGCCAGTAGCTCTGCAAGGCAAGGCATGCTCAGTTCCTCTTATCTGTGCTGAATCGATGGGAGCTAACGGGAAAAGGGAGAGGGAATAGAAGGTGGAGCCAGATTCTCCTTTTTGGGTCTGAAATGCTCATAGCAACTAAGGAAAGTCAGAGCAGAAAGCGCTCTTTCTAACTGTGAGAGATGAAACACGTCAATAAAGCCCAAAGAAATACAAATACGAGGAAAAGGAATAAGCAGAAGCTGGGTGCGCCTCTCCTTTTCTTTGGTGGAAACTGCGCTTTCCCTTTGGCCCACCATTTTTAATTTCCAACCACCCTTCCAACGCATGGAAGAAATGCAATGCAACGCTGACGAGGAGGGAGTGAAAGTGGGCACAACCTAGACGAGCAAAGGTGGGGCATTCACAGTACCCATGCCTGCCCCACCACCCACTCCCTGGTGCACTAACCTATTGAGTGATCAGCACATGACCTTCAACCTCTCCAGCATTCAAACAGAGGTTTGAACACAGCTCTCCCAGACTTCTCTCCAAGCCAAATGCTCTATTTACACTTGCTCTTAAGGAATCTAAATAACAAGAGCCTTCGTTTTTTCATTTTCTGTTTCTCCCTACCCCATGTTTTTTGTTAAATTTGCAAACACACACACACGGATCTAAATTTCCCAATGCTGGTTTTAATACTTTTTCAGACCCTGCTATCAGACCTAAAATCAGGGATGGGGAACTTGTAGTCTAACAACATTTGGAGGGCCACAACTTCCATCAGCCTTGAGGACCATCAGTCACATTGGCTAGGGCTGAAGAGAGCTGGAGTCCTGCAACGTCTAAAGGTTCCCCATCCTTGGCTTAAATTAAGCCAGTGCTCACTAGAGCTTATCAACAGAATCTGTCTTGAATGCAGAAGGTCTCAAGTGCAACGCTTGGCATCTTCAGGTTGAAGAAAGGAGAGCTAAAAAAACACACCTCAGGGTACCAGATCGACCAATGTGTTCGACTCTGCAAATGGGAGTTTCATATGTTCATGATAGGGGAGAGTACCTCTGAGCATGAACAGAGTTTATATCTGCCGTCACTAAGCAGCCAAACCAGTCTGGGAATTATTCTGGCTGCAAGCTTTTAGAGTCTAGGAAGTGATTCTGCTACAATCCCTAGCTCCGGCACCTCTCCTTTCAGAGAAATCGAAGGCCAATTCCTTGTGAAGTTTAAAGCCTTTTATTTATAAATTTACTTCCAACCTTGAAGAGGGACAGGGGAAACACAGATCAGCCGAAACATCTCTCACTGTGTCTGTTCTGTTCGATTCTTTGCATTGCTTAAGGGGCTGCGGTGAAGGCCGCAGAAAGATATTCCTTACGCATCGTAAAGATGCCGGACGATCCGTGATATACACATCCTTCATGTAGGTCCGTTTTCTTTCCAAAGACACTTTGACATCAAATCAGATGAAGGAGGAACAGAAGGGTTTGCCTGTTCTTCTGTCACTTAAAACACACACATACACACAAAATGCCACACCTTAAAATACAGCAGCCTAGAAATTGCCTTTAAAAATACAACACAAAACCAACCATGTTTGCTCAAAAACACACTATAAGATCAGGCAAGCCGAGAGCTCCAGAGATGGGACAAGCCAGAGAAATCTCTTCTAGTTCTCCACATGTGCTCAGAAGCTTTGAGGTGGTTAATCGTGGCTTTCTTTCCACTCCCATTTGCCTTCTGGCCCATCATTTTTTTCCCTCTTTCCTATTTTCTCCCCGCCACAGCTCCCTTAGAAGGCACTGCAACCTGAATCCACAGCAGGCTGCCTGCTCAAGGCTGGGCTTGGTGAGCAAAAGGTCTTAAAAAGGAAGAGAAAAAAATGATTGAGACAAGGAGGGGAAGCTGGAAGGGCATCTGTAGTTTGTTATTGTTCCTGATTATTATTATTAAGCTAGCGCAGCAAATTGAAAAGGCACTGGCAAGGCTGCTTTCAAGGATCCCAAATTAACAGGAATAGTCCCATATATAAATATATGTTCCTAGGAAGAGAAGAGACATGGTCCATAAATTTCATCCCTGTTTTGTTTTGCCTTTGGTGGAGACACAGGGGATGCTTCCAGTTTCAGCCCCCTTTCCTTGGCATCTACAGGCAAACTAAGGCCTGCTGCCAGATCCAGCCCAATCGCCTTTTAAATCCAGCCCACGGACGGTCCGGGAATCAGCGTGTTTTACATGAGTAGAATGTGTCCTTTTATTTAAAATGCATCTCTGGGTTATTTGTGGGGCATAGGAATTCATTCATTCTGCCCCCCCCCCAAAAAAAATAGTCTGGCCACCCACAAGGTCTGAGGGACAGTGGACCAGCCCCCTGCTGAAAAAGTTTGCTGACCCCTGGGCTAGACATTAGATATCTGAAAGGGAGCAGAGCAGATGCATGTTCAGTATTTACACACACATGTAAACATACTCACACAGGTGTAAGGAGCCAGCCAGCTGCTTCCATTTCACCTCCCTCCTTTCACTCCCAAGACCAGATAAGAAATGAGCACAGGGATCATGGGAGTTGTAGGCCAAAAACATCTGGAGGGCTGAGTTTGAGGAAGTCTGGTCAATAGGGTAATGTTTATGGTCACCTCCTGCTCCAGGAGCCAGCACAGAAGAGTGTTGTTGTCTACACGGACAGGCAAAGAAGAGCCTTCTGGAATGCACAGTCTTTGATGGGAGGAAGATCTGAGGCAGCGACTGGTCGCGTAAGAACCAGGGTGTCAGAAGTGCACGAGGAGGGTGCCCCCGTCTTCATGGTGGAGGGTGGGAGCAGCTCTTCCATGAGTTCTGAGTAAGAGAGCTGTGGGAATCCAGATTGAGGGCTCTATACAGGGACCAGAATATGATTGGGCCCACAGTGAGGTGCGGACTGAACCATAGAAACTGAATTGTGAAACCCTCTTGCACAGTCCCCAACTGGCATGTTGTGTTTGTGGACAGGCCTATGCACCGCAAAGGAGCCTGTGCAGAAGACCATCTTGGTGGTACTATACCCTCCTGTCTCCCATGTTAATTAACAGGGACAGGAAAGGTTATTTGCGTTCTTCCACCACAGGTGCCAAAAAGATAAGGAGTCAAGCTTGGCCTGAGGAGAGGAGGAGAATTATTCTCTTGCCATCACCACTGAGCAACTGCAGCATCCCCCCCCCCCAACCACATGTGGGGCTGGGTGTGCTTGTGCGTGCCTATGTGAATCCACAGTGTGAGGGGAAGGGGTCAGGATTACAAGCTGGGACACATTTTGCCTCAGGCATGAAACAGCCTCCTCAACACACATCTACGGTAATTGAATGATGCACTAGGGCTGAAGTAGAGCTCTGTTCTCTTTTAGACCCCAATACTGGTAAAGAACTTTGGCCTGGTGGATCAGGCCAAAGACCCATCAAATCCAGCATTCTGTTCTCACAGGGGCCAACCAAATGCCCAAGGGAAGACCACAAGCAGGACCTCAGCACATGAGCAACCTCCCTGCTTGCAAGACCCAGAAGCTGGTATTTAGAGGTGTGGCAGAAACGATTTGCAGAATCCTATTTCAGGTGCACAGAGCATGGGTTTTTGTTTCCCCTCTGCAACACTCCACCTTTCTCCAAACACACTTATCGCTGCCTTTTAAACTTGAGTATTAAAAAAAGGCTTTAAAAGAAACGTGTGAATTGGCTCCAGGTAAAAGCCTCATGATTCCCCCCCGCCCAGCCTGTACTTTCTGTCCCTGATTAGTATCAAAACTGCTCTCCATCTCTTTGACTAGGTAGAAAAAGACCTTTGGAAAGGCTCCCGGTGGCAGCTGATTGGCCACTCCAGGCTAGCTCACGCCCCCACCGAAGCACGACTCTTCTGCTGAACAACATTTATTTCTACGTTCATTGCATTCATTTCCCACCTTTGCTCCACGGAAAAGAGGAGGGTCAGCCAGTCTGACCACACCTAGCCCCCTAAGTTCCCCTGGAGGCACACGGGGCCAGCCCTGCTGATGGGCAGAGTGAGACGGCTGCCTCAGAGGTGCAGATGCTGGAAGGCGGGGAGCAGAAGAGAGGTGCTGGAGGACAGAGCTACTGTGTGTCTGTGTGTGCTATGGGGCTTGCACACGGTGCCCCCCTAAGCTAGTGTGGTGCAGGACGCCTGTCCTGTCACTATTACCGAGGTAAGATTCTACTGCCTTCTGTACGTGTCGTGTCTCACTTGAAAACAAGTCTCTCTCCCTCCCCATTCTCTGGACGATTTATACAGTCCATGAACTCAAGTGTAAAGCTCTCCCTGGGCTGTTCCACTGCTGGTTGCTGCTGGATGGGATGGATCTTTGAGTAGCACACCACCCAAGACACCCACCCACCAGTGGCGTAGCGTGGGGGGTGCAGGGGGGGCCGGCCGCACCGGGCGCAACATCTGGGGGTTACGGTTAGGGGGCGCAAATCCACGAGTTAGGGGTGCAAATTACTTGCCTTGCCCCGGGTTCTGACAACCCACGCTACGCCACTGCCACCCACCCAAATATCTTTGTCCAGAGAAAACCAGCCTGTTGGGGAGAAGGCTAGGACAATCCTTTCTCCCCCATAGACACTCTGTGTGTCTGTTCTGGGAGTCCCCCACCACACACACACATAGGGGAGCCATCAAAATACACAATACCCCACTTCATCACCAACCCGCAGTGGTACAGTCCAGAGAACAAGGCTCAGCACTTGGAGGAGGTATAAAGAGATCAAGAGACAGTATGGCAGCCAGTGTAGTGTAGTGTAGTGGTTAGAGAGAGCTAGACTAGGACCTGAGAGGCCACAGTTCGATCCCCACTCAGCCATGGAGACTTTGAACCAGTTGCTCACTCTCTCAGTCTAACCAACCTCCTACGGTTGTTGTGAGGACAAAATGGGAGGGGGTGTGTGGTGAAGTATGCATGCCACCTTTAACTCCTTGGGGGGGGGGGGGAAAGGCAGGATACAAAGGTAAATAAATAAATAAATAGCGCCATTTCCCCACCCCAAAAATGGCCCACCAGTGATCTACCTCGCAGATTCTGCGCATGGAGCAGCAGCAGCGAGACGAGATCAAGGTTTACAAATTAATTACAAGTTTAATGAGAAATGATTAATAACAAAGAGGAACAACAGCCACTTGGTACACAGACTTGCGAGCCATCTGGGAGTACCTCACCCACGCAAGGAACCTGCGGAACACTGCGTTTCGACCTCCTCCCCCATCTCTCCCCACACTTAACTTCCGAGAAAGTGAACTGCAGGGCAAAGCAGCACCATGTCCTGTTGTGCTTGCATAAGACAAATGCACGCTCTCTCTCTCTCTCTCTCTCTCTCTCTCTCTCTCTCACACACACACACACACACACACACAGACTGTGCTGGGACTTGTCAGGGGTGGATAAAAAAAACCCCTCTGCAGCAGCACCACAGCTTGTCCTCCCTCGATTTCAAATCTACTTGGGATATTAGATGAATTAGCAGCCAACGTCACAGCACTGACATCAGCAGAGATGCTGTCATCAGAGCAGGCGGGAGATCTAGCCTGTGTATTCACACAACACAGATTTTCCCTCCTCCTCGGCCCATGAAGACGTTAATATCAAATTGGAGCGGGGGTGGAATGCACATGATTAGAGTTAAAATAAGAAGCCTGCCCCCCCCCCCCAATTTCTTATGCCTTAGCCTAGATTGTGTCATGCAACACATGAGGTTCTGGTCTGCATTTGCAAGTACAGTGGTACTTAATTTGTTCTGGAGGTTCGTTCTTAACCTGAAACCGTTCTTAACCTGAGGTACCACTTTAGCTAATGGGGCCTCCCGCTGTCCCCGCGCAATTTCTGTTCTCATCCTGAGGTAAAGTTCTTAAGCTGAGGTACTATTTCTGGGTTAGCGGAGTCTGTCACCTGAAGTGTCTGTAACCCGAGGTACCACTGTATCCATCAGTGCCTGCCCCTACCATAACCAGCCAAGATCCTGCTGTCTGGGGTGAAATAGGTCACCAGCTAAGAACTCTTGATTCTGTCCCCATTCTGATTCTTAGGGTGCATGTACAGCTTCAGCATTCTCCAGGGGTGTATGGAAGTCCCTAAATCTATGATCAGTAAGTGCAAGAATGGAGAAAGCAGCAGTCCTCTGAACATGCACAGAGTGCTTTTTTGTGTTCAACCACAATGGAGAGGAAGGAGGGAGGTGGGCTCTAGGAAATGACTGACAAGATGTAGGTGAGCCAGTGCCAGACACTTGCCCTTTCGATGAGTGGCTCCTTGAGTGCCTGTTATCTTTTCAGAGCCAAAGGCTTCCAGCTTAAAAAAACATAGAAACCACAACACTTTCCGTGGAGGAAAGTCATTATAGCTAACTGAGCCTCCATAAACAGGAGCAGCATACCTTGGAATTCTAGATGCTGGGAGAGATGCACCAAGAGAAGGCCCTTTAGTGCCCTATCCTGGAGCTACTTAGAAGCATCCAGTGGGCTGGATTCTGGACCAGGATCCTGTGCAGAATTCTGGACTAGATGCACTTTGCTCTGGTTCAGCCAGGCAATTAAAATACTGTATATAAATCTACATTTAGCAAAGCAATTCCCCCCTTTCTTTCTCCCCCCCTCCCCTCCAAAATTGGATCCCAAGACACTCTCCCCCCTCTAGGCTTTCAGCTGCGAAAGAACACAACCATTATAACAGCAAAGCCTGCAATTAAAGCATGTGCTAATAAGTCACACTACTGCAGTGGAACACACACACAGACCCACCAGGCTAAATTGCTGGTTTCCAAATCCCACCCCTCTCCCGCCATCATTAAGATGTTATTATGATTCCCACGCTAGTAACCTTTTGGAACGCGCTCCCCCTCCAATACACACACTGACACACGTGTGTGTGTGTCTGTGTGTGTATGAAACATCCCTCCCTCTCCACCCCCCCCTTGAAAACATACAAGCCTAAGTTAGGTATTGGCCAATATCCTAGATTTTCACAGAGGTATAGATAGATATACACTGCATTTTTTTTTTAGCCATTTACCTTTTCAATGACTGAGGTCGATGGAGAAGAGCGGGGCATGAAGTCTATTTACAACACTGATTATATGGGGGGGCGCAGAACCCAGCTAATATGACAGGTTCGGGTTGTATGGCATTTAGAAGTGCTATGTACTGTATCTATAGATATGAAATCGCACGGCTTCCTATCCTGCCGTTTGATCTAGGAATTGATTCGGCATATAAGACACAGACAAGAGGTAACTTAAGATTCCCCCCCCCCTGAATAGAATCGTTCCTTACTGGGAAGCCAAGAACACACGTATTTATACATACACACACACACACACACACACACACGCCGCTCGACATCCAGAGAGGGAAATCGGTCACAAGACTGGGAGGAATCCGGTGGTTTGACTCCCCACCTCCGGGCCCCCACTGATCCCACAGCACCGTAACCCTACAGTGCCCTATGCAAAGAGCGAGTGCACCGCATAGGAGGAATATGAGAGAGAGAGAGATGTCCACGGGGGGAAACCAACTCAGCCCCACACTGCGGTTGTGGAGCAAACGTAAAGGCGCGCTTTGGTGGGTGAGGAGGGGGCGGCCACGGACTCCTCGTTTACTGCAGGGAAAGGGAGGCACGAGCGGTTATGGGAGATGGAGAGGAGACGCAAAGACACACACATACACACGCTCGAGTCTAGGGGAGAAATTGTTTGCAAACCAAAGCGATGGGCAGGTGGGTGGTGTGGAGATGCTCACATCTTCCAAGAGGGAAGAGAGAGACACGCACAACACAGCAGACAACACAAAACCAAACAGCGTCCCCAACCCGCTCGATCCCGGGCGGGAGGCAGCTCTAACCGAGGAGGATCAGGTTTGCGCTTTTTAAAGAGAAGAGCAGAGAGGCGGCAAGAGAGAAAGTCTGCGCCACGGAGGGGAAGCCTTGGGTACCTTCGTCTCGTGGAGGCTGGGAGCGGTGCCCGGAGTCTGCTGCGGATCGCTGTTGTGCTGCTGCGGGTCATTTTCCTTCTCCGTGATCTCGGTCATGGTACAGAGGCGGCTGCTCCGGCCGTTGGGCGACCCGACCTGGGTCCGGAGGAGGAATGGACGAGGAGGAGCAGATGCAACTTCGCGTTGTCTCCTCCTGCTCTCCACGAAGCGACCTTTTTCTTTCCTGTGCCTGGCTGGGAAGTCTTAATTCTTGGTTCTCTGAATAAAATTTTGTTTTTAACCCCGGTTAGAATTATTTGGGGTTCTCTCCACCCACCCCGCTTCCTTGTATAAGGACGAAAGAAATGACCCAGCTATTAAAGAGGAAAGAAAGAAAAAAAAACACCTCCCACTAAACTCTTCTGAATGGGGAGCGGAGGGTCTGTTTTGCCATTGGAGACCTCCCCTTTTATGCAGATTAAAACAAGCGAATTCGCATCTTCTTCTGCCACCCACCTCCCGGGCTCTGCAACAGAAACTGGGCGAAGGCTACCAAATGCTGGTCTCGCTCCTGCTGCCGCTTCCTCCAAGTTTGATTTCAGGAGCGCCTTGGCTCCTCCCCCTTTCTTGTATTATTGTGATCGCGCAACGCCCGCCCACCCACCCCTCCTTTTTACGAGTGGTTCATTAACCTCGCCTTTTTCTTTTGATATGCTAATACAGCACGTAGGAGGGCGCTTTCCCATTGGCCCCTCCGGCGGGAGGGCGGGCGAGAGAGGCTGGGCGCCTCCACCAATGGGTGGGTCCTCGCTGAAAAGTTACGCGCGTATTTGCGAGAGAAGGGATGAAGCTGCTTTGGGTGTTTGCAGGTCAACACCAATCAGATTTCCTCAATTTCACGCACTATGTTTCAGCGCTGGTGCCTGGAAGCTAAACAAAGGATGGGAGCGCCTTCTTTCTCAGCTGTCCAGACCTGGACTTTGCCAAGTGGAATATCAGAAGAGTCCTGCTGGATCACGCCACGAGTCCAAGTAATCCTGTTCCCCTTGGTAGCCAACGGAAGCCTTTGTTTATCTCCAGCATTTGCCTGGTATATTACCTCTTATTGACCTTCCTTTGCTATCATACCTGCTGCACTCTGCTGCCAAAATTATTCACCTCTCCTGCCTCTGACGCTTCACCCTTTCACGGGTTTCCTGACCACTCCGAGATCAAGCATGAGCTCCTTGTCCCTCTCTCCAGGGGCCTCTCTCAGATGCATTCTTGCTTGTCACCTAGCTGCCTCCAACTCTCTGTTCGAAGGCCTCTTGCTCCCTCAAAAGTGCTCACCCTCTCTTCCCTTGCTGCCCTGTGCGCTTGGAAGTGCCTCCCAGGAAACCTGTTTGATGCCACCTCTTTTGCTTCCTTCAAATCCCTCCTCAAAAGCCACTTTTCCCAGGAAGCCTTTGGCACAACCTCCCCAATTTCCCTACGCGGGTGGTGCTGTGGGTTAAACTACAGAGCCTAGGACTTGCCGATCAGAAGGTCGGCGGTTCGAATCCCCGCGACTGGGTGAGCTCCCATTGCTTGGTCACTGCTCCTGCCCACCTAGCAGTTTGAAAGCATGTCAAAGTGCAAGTAGATAAATAGGTACCGCTCCAGCAGGAAGGTAAACGGCGTTTCCGTGCGCTGCTCTGGTTCGCCAGAAGCGGCTTAGTCATGCTGGCCACATGACCTGGAAGCTGTATGCCAGCTCCCTTGGCCAATAAAGCGAGATGAGCGCCTCAACCCCACAGTCTGCCACGACTCGACCTAATGGTCAGGGGTCCCTTTACCTGTACTCACCCCAATTTCCCTACCATGTGCTGTAACTCAGCCTGCAAGGATACTTTTGGAAGACCTGTGTGTTGAGCATTCATTCCGATTTGTTTGCAGGGAAGCCTAGATGATGTGATCTCAAACAAGTGTCTTCTTGCACTTTCCAGTGCATTGCCCAGTTACTCTCCTTTCTGCAAAAGGTCTGAACTTTTGGGAAAGTGGGTTTGTTGCACAAGACCTCCCAGTCAGCTACAACTTCACAACCTGCACATTTCAGGAATACTTTCTGTAGATTTCAAAATGCTGCTTTCTCCTTTAGACTTGATCTAAGCCTAAGCATGTGCAACTAAAACAAATGCACACTGCATCTCTGTTGTCCCCTGCTTCCCTGCTTGTAAGCTCCTTCAGGCAGGGACCTGTCCTCTTGTACTCTACAAAGCACCATGGGTCCATACAAGCAAAGAAAGAAGGAAATGATCTGCACCCCACTTTTTCCTTTCATACAGCAATGCCCAAGGCAGCATACAATCAAATGTAGTAACAAGCACAAGTTACATAGCACAGGTATTATAACCACTATACCTTTACACACAATCCAGAAAAAAAATTCTTTCCCTCAAAGAATTTTGGGCCCTGTAGTTTACCCCTCACAGAGTTATAATTCCCAGAAACCATTGAATCACAGAATTGTAGTGTTGTAAGGGACCCCTGAGGATCATCTAGTCCAACCCCCTTCAATGCCGGAATCTCAACTAGATGATTCATGACGGATGGCCACCCAGCCTCTGCTTAAACACCACCTCTCGTCGGAGTCTGTTCCAGTATCAAACAGCTCTTACTGACAAAGTTCTTCCTAATGTTTAGTTGGAATCTCCTTCCTTATAACTTGGACCACGTCCTTATACCCTTACAGTGCCCAGAATTCTTTGAGGGGTGGCGGGATTGTGCTTCATATGTGCTTTAAAGGTATAGTGTGTACATAGCCTAAGACAGCAGCAAATGTCACAGTCTGGAAGATCATATCCAAGAAGAAGCTCTGCTTAAACCATAGGCTCCTTTGATGGTGAGGAAAGACTGTCTGGGAGGAGATCAAGCAGGTATTCAGGGGAAAGGCAGTAGATTATCCATCAATGGCTTCTAGGCAGTCTCCCATCCAGGTCCTGTCCAGGCCGATACCTGCTTAGCTTTAGCAATGCAACAACACACTTCCAGGCCATTCTCTAGGTCCTGTAGCAGACAAATGCAGTAGCTGTGAAAGCCAGCAACAGGAAAGTTTCTGGAGCCTACTCAAGACAAGTGTTCCAGAGCAAGGGAGAGGATGCAGAAGAGAGCCCTAAGTCTTTGAGATGCTGCAAGGAGAATGACAGGGATGCTGTGACATTGCTTAACCTCTGCCCTTGGGTCTCTCATCACTGTTGGCTGTAAGGCATGTGCCCCCCTCCCTTCAGCCTACTCAATGACTAGTGAGAATAAATGCTCCCTTGGGGAAGATGCAGGGATGAAGGTCAGAGAGAGGGGGGGAGTGAGGGGGGGCTGATGCCTGGAATAACATATGTCTGGCAGAGTTAATGCACAAGGACGGTGGTAGCTGTATGAGTAAAATGTGGTGGGTAGCACATAAAAAGGTGGGGTGAAGTCATCAGGCGGATGGGATGAACAGCCAAAAGGTTTTTTCCCCTTTTTTTAATTGTGGGGGAAGAAAGCCATAAATTATCTTCACTCTGTTGAGGTTTCTTCTTTTTTCTTCTTTTTTAAGGAAGATGAGTGTGTGGGAAGGAAATGAGCTATTGTCTTCACCAGTGTCCTTGCAATGCGCACCACCATCACCAAAGCACCCCGACCCCCTCTCCTCCATCTTTCCCACCCCCACCTAGCACACTCTCTCCTGCTCTCTCTCTCTCCTGGGTAAATTACAGCAGCTGTTCAAAGAGAAAATTATCCCCAGCCCTATCTACAAGGAGAAGAGAAATCCCAAGTGCTGAGATCATTGTTTGCTAAAAGGAGCCAATTTCTTGATCGGATAAGAGGGGGTTGTTTTGAAAAACTAGGATGCGGAAGGGAAGATTAAAAAAACAACAACACGCCAATCTGGAAAAGCGGATCAGAAGGCGGCGGTGATAGCAAAAGCAAACCTTTGCTTTTGTCACATCAAGCAACTTGTGGCGTGATGGAAGGCTAGATTTGCTTTCAAGTTGAATTGTTGGGGAGGGGTGCTCAACTTGTTCAATGCCTGTTCAAGCACACAATGAAAGGTTCCCCGTTTCTTCTTTCAGAGTGACAAGGTGGGTGTGAGTCACAGACTTGGCTCTTTATACAATGGGTGCTCTAAGGAACCATTAGTTTGCTCTTTGCGGAAGACCTTGTTTGAATGCAAGTACCACCAGAGTTACTTGCAAGAGGGGGGAGGAATGGATCCTAGGAAACCTAAGATCACATCACCTGGTAACAAAAGGAAAATATCCAGAGCTGTGTGAAGCAACCAGATTTTGCTGAAATGGGCTGCGTTTGTAGGCTGTTATGCATTAATATGGGAATACACCGAGGGCCTTCTGGCGGTTCCCTCACTGTGAGAAGTGAAGTTACAGGGACCCAGGCAGAGGGCCTTCTCAGTAGTGGTGCCCGGCTCTGTGGAACACCCTCTCATCAGATGTCAAGGAGATAAATAACCACAACTTTTAGAAGACACCTTGTCCTGAATCCATGGCCCTACCTGGCAGCAGATCAGTATGTCAAGTCCAAAGTCCAATCTGTGGGTCAAGCCACACAAGCAAAATCCAAAGGTCAGGAAACACGGTCAGAATACAGCAGTCAGAATACAGTCCAGAATCAAAGCCAAAGCACAGTCCCATAGAGATCCAGGAACATCCAAGCCGAGGTCCCTCAACATGGGCAGCTGATCACACCCAGTTCCTTAGCTCTGCTTCCCTTTTGTACTTTACATGCTGATTGCAGCACCTGGGCTTGACGAGGCAGGTGACCCTCACCTGTTCTAAGCCTGCTCCAGCTGAGGAATCACATCCCTCCTCCAGAGCTAGCGAGCCCCACCTGGCCAGCTGTGGGCCTTTGTCTGCCTCAGCCTTCTAGAGGGCCACTCCTGCTGCTCCTTACACCTCACAACCCATGTTCATAGGGACAGGGCCCCCTCTGGCTCTGGTGATGGGTGTTGCTGTTCTGGTTCCTGTGCATTGATCTCCTTCCCTTCGCCATCCTCCATCACCCTGTGAGTACTTCTTTCCCCCTCCCCTGCATGGTCAGGTGTGTCCCAGTCCCATCTACACCCCTCGCCGTGATCCTCTTCCTTCTCCCCATTGTCCTGCCAGTTCATGACACATCTGAAGGCAGCCTTGTACAGGGAAGTTTTTAATGTTTATGTTTTTATAACTCTTGGAAGCTGCCCGCACTGGGAAACCCAGTCAGATAAGCAGGGTACTAGTACTAATACGTACAGCCCTATACCCGGGGGTCTCAGGGTGGTTCACAGCATAATAATATAATAATAATAAAATAAAAAATAAAAAATGATTAATCTTTTTGTACAAAGAGATACCCTCTGTGTATTTGCTCCCTCACATGGCATAGGACCCTTGGGGGCTGGAAGGTGCCTGCCAAATGCTGAACTTGGCTTTCGTGGGCCAGGCCCCACTGTCAAAGGCGTTAAATCCAGGTTTCCTAAACTTGAGTCTCCAGCTGGTTGTTGGACTACAACTCCCATCACCCCTAGCTAACAGGACCAGTGGTCACCGATGATAGGAACTGTAGTCCAAAAACAACTAGAGACCCAAGTTTGGGAAGCCCTGCATTAAATGGTACTCAGCTGGGTAGGTACAGGTGTCCAGAGCAATACTGGATGTCCAGGTGAGTTGCTGCAAGTGTAGTGCAAACACACAGCAGCCAAGCCAATCTGGTGTTCCTGCTGGTATGCTTGCACTGTGCCACTTTCCCTGCTACCTCAGTCCTCCTCCTCCCAGGAAGTATTAGAGACTCGCCTGCTGAGGAGGTCAGATTGGTGTGTGTGTCCCCCATCTCTTTTGGGGTAGGGGGAGCTACCCATTTAGCACCTATTCTCTTGTGCAGTTGTACTATATTGTTTGGGACTGAAATGTGTTTTCGAGCTGAAACAAATTTTCTCCTTGGAATACTGCCTGTTGTTCTCCTTGGGTAATTGTTCATATCTGAGATTTACTTGACAATATTTGCTAGATATTTTAAATTGATATTTGACATCACCCATTACCCCACCCCCAAATCATGTGCAATATGAGGCCAGGGAATGTTGATCTGCCTTACACAGCTTTTAAGGATTACTGAGACAATGTATGTAAAGCATCTTACATGTGATAAAAGTGCTTAGTGTTATACAAGGAGCTTTGCTCTTATGAAATGCTCTCCCCAGGGAAGCTTGCCTGACTCTGGCACTAGACAAAAATGTTTTATTTTCCTGGGCACTTGGACAGTATGAATGGCCTGCCTTGAAGTAGCTGTTTCTGGTGTTCATTCTTCTGTGGAGTGGGCTAGATATTCCATGTTTCAGGTGATTTTGGATAAGCAGTTGTTTTTACAGACATTTCTGTGTGATTTTGATTTTGATTTTTCTTGCGAATCACTTTGGGACTCGTTTCACTTCTGCATAGCTATAAATGAAAGTAATGAGCTGAACGGAGCTACACTTCGTTCGATAGTTGTCAACTGATAGACAACAGGAGGGGAAGTGTAGATAACACAGACCAATGGTCTTGCTCGGTATAAAGAAGTTTCCTCTGTTCCTGTTTAATTCTTCCTCTGCACCAGTGTTTCTCAAACTATCTGATGTGGTGGACTGCCATTGTCCCAGAGACTGGAACCATCTCTGGTCTCTGAATAAGCTCACCCGACCCTGGGCTACGGAGGGATTGCTACGGATTGATAGCCAGTGGCTTGTGGACCGCAGCAGTCCACGGGCCACCACTTTGAGTAGCACTGCTCTATATTATGGGTTCAGAGTGGCTGGCAGCAGTCCCCTCTGCTGTCAAAAGCTCAGTCCCTGGTGTGTCTCTGGAATGCATTAGGTATCGCTGAACTGCCATGCCAGCAAGTTAATATAAGTATTGCAGTCATTTAAAAGGTCAGTGCTAGAACTCATTTGTCTGTGGAGCGAGATTCCTTTGCATGACCTCGTTTGGATAAATAAATCTATTTTATCACAGTGATAACATAATAGCAGCCTGGAACAAATACAGGAAGAAGCAGCCCCCTCACTGTCTCCCACTGCAGCTGTGATTAATGATGAGCTTTTTCGGTTTGCATCGTCACCTTGGTCATTGTGAAATCAAGGAAATGCATAGTCTGCGTTGAAAGGTTGATCGTGTTCATCAACAATGTGATATTATCTTATGACCCAATTACTGAACTGTTCTTGCTTGGCAGATTCCTTTTCTATTATTATCTGCAATTACGATCTTTTCTGCCTTCTCAGAAACAGAAATACAATAGATTAAGCTCTACAACAGAGCTTGAGAAACTGGTGCACACAGATAATAAAAAAAAGATACCATCTAAAGTGCAGACGATTATAGTTGAAATAGATACACAATGTAACATGACATATATACCTAAAAATGTGGGGGAGATTTATAAAGGAATACCTCAAATGAAGTCGGGATTATTTTCAGAACGATAACTAAACCTTAAAGTTACAACATAGTCACACAGAGCTATTTTAAGTCCCCAAAAGATATTTGAAATTTACAATACAGTACTACCTTGGGTTACATACGCTTCAGGTTACATACGCTTCAGGTTACAGACTCCGCTAACCCAGAAATAGTACCTCGGGTTAAGAACTTTGCTTCAGGATGAGAACAGAAATTGTGCGGCAGCGGGAGGCCCCATTAGCTAAAGTGGTGCTTCAGGTTAAGAACAGTTTCAGGTTAAGAAGGCAGCTCCGGAGCGAATTATGTACTTAACCCGAAGTACCACTGTACTGGAAATGATTATCATTTGCGTTGTTAAACCGCAAAATCTGATTTTTTACAATATAAGCACCATTAATTCAATGTATGAGCTGCTTTCCTACATAAGTCTTGAAGTAGTATTGAACGGTGATAACAAAAGTCTCAAGCTGACTTGTAAAATTAAAAATCCAATACAGAGTACAAAGTTTAAGAATCTATTTTTTTTATTTTAAAAAAACCAACCTTATAAAAGCATAACAAATCCCTGCTTTGCCACACCAACATAAGCTTGGCAACAAAACAAATAGCCCCCAAAACAATGTTGAATTCTGGAAAGGCCAGAGAGAAGAGAAAAATTAAAAAAAACTTGTCCTTGCTGGCTGTAGACAGTGTGGGTGGGGGTAGTGGAAAGGTCCATTCCCCCATGGTGATTCTCCATGGAGTGCTGTTGGAGGGGGCATACGGAGAAGGACCTCTCAAGACAACCACCTCTGGGGAAAAGGATTCTGCAAGGCGTTGGGGTCCTGAATCGTATAATAAGGCTTTAAAGCAGTGGCACTGAATAAGGGTGGGTGGATTATGCTCTTAAGGGTGCTGAGAAACTAACCAACAGCTCATCCATACTTCTGCTTGTGTCGGCTTGGAAAGCACAAGTCAGAGCATTTTCCCCCTTGCCCCACTCCTTTCTGAGGGGAAACCTGCTCTCTGCTGATAGATCGGAACAAATGGCAATGCACGGGAAGCAACGAATCACCGTTTGCTCCAATTGAGCTCCAGAGAGCGGTTGCCCCACCAATGGAAAGGAACGGGACAAGAGGAAGTGCGGTTAAGCCCTAAAAGCCAGTGGAAGTCTTCCAGCCAGTGCTGTCCCAATGTGTTTTGCTACCTGAGGCTGAGCTGCAAATGATTCCCACGCCAGGAAAAACACTTCTCCATGCAGTTATCCATTCCTGCCTTCATCTAACCCAGGAATGGGGACCCTGTGACCCTCCAAATGTTGTTGCAGCCAAATTCTCATCAGCCCCAGCCACCAGTGGGATAATGGGAATCCACACTTGAGATGTGTATTTTTAGGACCCACGTTATTTCTGTGACTGTAAGCAGTTTTAAACTTTTTTTTAAAAAAATATTATGTTTTAATTGGTCTGGGACCTTAAGGTGAAGTGTAGGTAATTAACAAGAGAAACAGCAGGCGCCTTCAGAATGTGTTAGTGTCATGGGTGGGCTGGATGTAGAGGAGTGGTGGCAGAGTACCAGCTGGGTGGAAATGCCCAAGGGGAACCCCCAGGGGAATAAGGCTCAGAGCCAAGGGAGTGGTGGTGGGACAATTATTGTGGTCAGAGGGAGAAGAGGGAGCAGGCTGGGTGGAGGTGTTGGAAGCTGAAGGGGTAACAGGCTTCAGTGAGCAGGGAGAGGTGGCAGAGAGCAGTCTAGAATCAGAGGCAGAAGCAGAGGTTGGAGAGGAGAAGGGCCAAGAGGCAGAGATGAGGCAAGCTGCTGAAGAAGCCAGGGGGGGAGGGTCTCCCTCTCCTGCTGCAATCTCCTCCCCACTGGTCTCCCAGGACCAGAAGTAGTATGAAGAGGGTGGAGCAAAGGCAGACGAGGCGAAGAATTCTCAGATTGCAAGGAAAGGACCTTGGGGAGGAGGAGACTTAGGGAGCTGTGGGAAGGCTGGGACCTTCAGTCCTTGCAATGGCTTCATTGGGGCAAGACCTGCAGGGAAGAGTTGCTGTGCTGAAGTGGCCTGAGCCGTGTTGTTTCTTTGAATAAAGAGTTAACTGCACTGGCACCTTGTGAGTTATTGCTGACCTGCGCCCGTCTCTTGACCATCAGGGGCAACATGTCATGCGGCTGGGGGCACATGCAGCTCGTGGGCCACAGGTTGCCCCCCTGTGCTTTAAAAGCGTTGTTTTAAAAATAACCAAGGAATGTATGAGGAATCAGACTATGCAAATGCTGGCTGTTTTTGCTCTGCGGTGCCAGTCAGAAAGACAGTCATTCCCCCCCCCCCCCAGCTGCCAGAACGAATTAAAATTTGGACATAATGAAATGTGAGAGTGAGTGAGTGTAAAGTGGTGGTGAGGATTCAATTAGGAAGCTGGGAGGTGTTTCTCTGCTGGCTTTGTTCTTCTCCAGGCTGGTCTTCAAAGACCCCTGACCTCTTATTCCGCAGACAAACGCCAGCTGGATTGTGCTTGTTTTGTTGCTAAAGCCCTGCCGTTTCATTTAATATGAATGAGGCTGCCGGCTCTTCTCTGGCTGCGTGCGGCGGCTCAGCTGACAGACAGGCAAGGCTCAGAACAGAAGAAGGATGTGGCGAGATAGAGAGGTAGGGGCTGGCGAGGGGAATGAAGATTGACGGAAAGCAACATGGAAGGGGCACCGAGGGAAAAGATAAATACAGACATCAAGGCAACAGGAGTGGCAACAGAGAGACTGACAGATGAAAGGAGGAGAAAGACAGGTAGACAGTGGGAATGGAAACAAGAGCTCCCCACCCCCAAATATTGGGGGATGGAAGGAAAATGCAATGGCCAGCCTTGTGCAGGATTAGACGACGTTTCAGGTTTTTATGTCAGAACTAAGGCCTGGACTGGGTGAAGTAACAGAACAACACAGTACCGCTAAGCATGCGCAGAATGCAATTTCCCTTGCCAATGGGTCACCAGCTTCTGGGATAAGAATGAAGCTACCAGCTCCTAGCTAAAATGAGCTCACTCTCCATTTATAGAGAGGCAGGGGCGTTGTAGGCACAGAACAGGCAGCCACATGGCGTTCAGCTCATCGGGAGTTCTCTTGCACAAACCCCGATGCAACGATCCTGTTAATCCCAAGGAGGTTTGTGCAGAAGGCCTTCCCCATGGAATTATACATTGTGAGCGCAGTGACACCCCCCGCCCCCCCGTTCTGTTGCCCTTAAAAGCAGCTTTGGCTGCCTCCGTTCAACAGCAACAGCTGCAAGGCGCAGCCCTGGTGTGCAAACCATTGCCATGCTAATTAGAGGATTGCACTGGTGGAAGGTGAAGAAAAAACCTGGACCAAGATGGTGAAGATGCAGAGAGCCGAAAGCTTGCAGCGGAATGGGGTGGAATCATGTTGGGCACACAGGCAAAGGCCATGCCCACATTAGCGCATCCAGTGTGCTCCCACTGCTAGTTCTTTGTAGGGGTGGCAAAAATCCAAAGGCCATGCGTGTTGGATGAAGACATCAGTACTCTCTCTCTCAGATGTGAACTCTGTGCAAAACTCAAGTTTTAAACGCAGCAAAGGGGGTGGGAGAAAACGACCTTGCTGCATATTAAGCTGCTCATGTGAACATGACAGCAATCTCACAGAGCCCAAGCACTGATGGGACTCGCTCCCAAGTAAGAGTATGCAGGAATGAAGTTTTAAGCTGCTGCAAGACTATACACCTGGCTTCCCCAACCTGGTGCCCTCCAGGTGTTTTTGACTGTAACTCCCATCATCCCTGAACATTGGCCATGCGGTCTGAGGCTGATGGGCTTCCAACACAGCTGGCAGGCACCTGGTTGGGCAAGGCTGCCATGCACACTTGACCTGGGAGCTTAACTTCTGTAAATAGACCTATATAGTATTTCACTAGTAGGCTTTTAAGCCTGTCCACTTACATATCAACAAAAGAAAGCCAGTGTTGTGTAGGGGCTCAGGTGGTTCAGACTTGGACCTGGGAGACCAGGGTTCAAATACCCTACACTCAGCCATAAAGCTCACTGGTTGACCTTGCCCCAGTCCCTGCCTCTCAGCCTAGCCTACCTCACAGGGTTGTTGTGGGGATTAAATGAGGGGGAAGAACCAGGTAGGCCACCTTGAGTACCTTGGAGGAAAAGGGATATGAATGCAATAAATGAATGACTGAGGAGTCAGACTGACGTTACATTTGGGTGTGTTAATATATATGAATATTTGCAAATTTAGAAATTACTGTAATTTCAGCAGAAATACACCCTGGTGAGGAAGACTTTGACCAGGTGACCTGCTCAGCCTATTTTTTAGGGGCTACATGTTGATGGGCAACTTCAAGCCCTTGGCCCCTGCTCTCCCTCCCTCCTTAGGGATCTTTATCTTTAAAGCGGACTTGGACCGCAACAGACACTTCCTCAAACAGAGGCCTGCCCTCAGGCAGACCATAAAATAAAGGCCTGTCCCCTGTAAAGCAGGACATGCAGTCATGCTAACACTTACTAGGAAGTAAACCCCACTGCCAGCCGTGCCATGGAATTAAACAGGAGTCAGTGGACTTTTGTAATAGGGAGCCCCGAGCAAGGGCAAAATCCCCCTCCCCATTCCCCCTCCCCCAATAATTCCTTTGGGTACAGTTGCTTTTCATGGATTTTCTCAGTAGCTACCTGCATAAGGCTGGCCAATCGAAAGGTCAGCAGTTCAAATCCCCACGATGGGGTGAGCTCCCGTTGTTCGGTCCCTGCTCCTGCCCACCTAGCAGTTTGAAAGCACGCCAAGTGCAAGTAGATAAATAGGTACCTCTCCAGCGGGAAGGTAAACTGCATTTCTGTGTGCTGCTTTGGTTCGCCAGAAGCAGCATAGTCATGCTGGCCACATGACGTGGAAGCTGTCTGCGGACAAATGCCGGCTACCTCAGCCAATAGAGCGAGATGAGCGTGCAACCCCAGAGTCGTCCGCGACAAGCGACTGGACCTAACAGACAGGGGTACCTTTACCTTTACCTTCATAAATATAGGTTTAATATTTATTTTTTTTTGCATCCCTTTGGCTTGCCATCCTGTATGGGGGAACCGCTGGCACTGCCCTAAATCCAGCACTGCAGGAGTTTTGGGATGGAATCAGAGGGTGGCTGCGACTCCAGATCCCTTCACTGGCGTAGTGGCATCTTCAGCATATATAACGCAGGGCTGGCTGGTGTTTTTTGTTTCCTCTTCCATTGCAGAAGCAAAAGGGAAATAAACTGGGTCATGGAGCTCGAATCTTTTGCTGAGGAAGCATCCCAAACATCACTGCAGAGACCTCGTGGCTCCTCCCCCTCTTCCCAGCCAGGGCAGGTGTGGCCGGGTATAAAAAGCTTCCAGCATCTGCTATATTTAGCTGCTGATTGTCATGCATGGATTTATTGCCCGCCGCCGCCACAAAGCTGCAATGCAGCTAATTCTAGGATGCGAGCGTGGAAGAGCATTTGTGTATCCATCCACACAGGCCAGGAAGGGTGCAGAATAAAAGAAAGCCCACCTGCAGCCACCTGAGCCTCGAGGAGATGAAGAGCTACACATTGATTTAGACCACAAACAGATACATACCCAGCTCCCCAATCTATAGGATGTTTTTCCTTTGCTAACTTGGCATGCTATCTTTAGGGCTGTGTATCTTGTGTGGTTGTGGGTTGCCCTGCTTCTCGAAGGTGGCTGCATTTCAGCTGGTGTGGGATCAGGGCTACTTAGAGAGGTGGGGACATCATGACCCATTAGGGATAAATGATGAGAAACAATTATTCTAAAGTTGAGTTCATCTGGGATTACAAGCAGGGAAAGGACCGTGGCACTCATACCTTGCTTATTAATGGGCTTCCCATAGGCATCTGGTACCAGCACCCCCTCCAACATGTCCAGGCCCCAAACTGGGATGCACGTCTTCTGGACCGTGCTCCCAGGTGAGTCATGTGATCCGTGTGAGAGTATGTAGCCCCCAAAACACACGTTTTTGTGCTCTTGCGGTGCTAGAAAAGAAACACATTTTGGGGAGCCTATTGAGATCAAGCAGGCCCCTTCACTCTGCTCTTTGGGGCGTCTGTTAAAAACATTCATGTTTAGACCAGCTTAGAAAGCTGAGGTAATTTTAATCTGTTCTGGTATTTTAACTTTTTTGTGTTTTAAAGAAAGGTTGTAATTTCTTCTTCTTATTGATTTTACTGTTTTACCTTTTGTAAACCACTTTGAGGGGTTTTTAACAATCAAGCAGCGTATAAATTTTATGAAATAAATGAGTAACTAGAAGGGCTTTTGGCACGTCCGATGTGCTTATGTGGGGCCAATGGCCAGCTCCATGATATCAGGGTATTACAAATATAAAATATATGAAATAACAGGATGTGAGGAAATGTGTATACAGTGCTGCATCTAATGGTGTCCACATACTTAACGTTAATGGGCAGCTTCAGACCAAAATGGCCACACTTTCCAGTGCCAACGGAAACAAAACTAAACCAGTTTTGGCATACATGCAAACACCTAGTTGACAGAACGTGGGTCCATTCGTGCAGGATTTGCACATCACTTGGGCAGGCTTTCAGCTTGCAAATGCTTTCAAGAGGAACAATCAAAGAAAGCAGGAAGAAGAAGAGAAGTTTGAGCCTTCAGTCATTGACACTATCACCACCAGCAGAGGTGCCCAGAGAAGGTGGAAATAACAGGGCAGCCCTGAAACACACTCATCCTGAACTTCGTTCCCCCCGTTAAACGCAGCCTCATTAGTGAAGACACGGGTAGCCCAGCTGGGCCCTGCCATTTCTTATTATCTCCCCGCCTGTGTTTCCGAGCCTAAGCGGCAAGGAGTTAATGGTGTGAAGCAGCCCTGTCTGCTTGTCTCTCTTCGCTGATTGCCTTCCGTTCTCTTCTTTGAATCGAGTGGGTGGAGGAGAGACTTGTTCAGGATTTGTTTTTAAATGTCCTTCATGAGGCCTGCCCCCACCTCCCTTAATGTTTCCAGAACTTCATGATGCTTTAAAGTGCTTTCAATAGGTTTTCGTTTAAATTTTAATTGTGTTGCATTTCTACTTTTTCCATACTGCTCAACAGTCCTGTTTTAAGCGGGGCATCCCGGGATTACAGAAGCCAATCCCAGCTTCCAGTTGGATTCCAGAATGTCCCATTTTGTGGTCTGATGATCTGGCACAAGTCAGCGCAAGAGGCAGGAGGGCCAGACTGTCTCCTTATTTGCTCTGGTGTGAAAGCATCTTTCGGTCTTGCACTCGCTCTTACATGTGCATGAGGTCTCAGAACCAAGGATGTTGGAGATTATGAGATCTTTTATTTACTCATTGTCTTTATTTACCAACTTTTCCTCCAAGAAACTCAAGGGGGCATACGTATCTAGTTCTCCCCTTCCTCATTTAATCCCCACAACAACCCTATGAGGTGGGTTATGCTAAGAGGCAGTTGGCTGGCCTAAGTTTACCCAGCGAGCTTCACAGCTTAGTGGGGATTTGAACCCTCGTCTCCCAGGTCCTATCCTGACACTTGAACCACTACACTGTGCTGGTTGTCAAGTTTTTTTTTAGGACCCACCTTATTCTTGTGGCTGTGTTTTGTTTTCACTGTTTTAATATTGAATTTTAAATTGTTATAACTTGCCCTGAGACCCCCTGGTGAAGGGCAGGGGCAGGTAATAAACTGGACTGAATGAATCAACTAAATAAATAAAATCCAGGCCCATGTTTTGACCTTCTGGCATGGGGGACGGGTAGATAATGTCAAAAGATTTCATAGTTGAAGCAAAAGTTGAACCAAGAACCTTCCAGCCCCCACACTCTCAGACATGTCTCAACATTTCACTTCTCCCCACCATCCATAATAAGTTATGCTTATGATGCTTCCATCAAATTTCTAAGACTGTGACATTTTCATTTTTCTCATGCCCCACTCTGGAAAAAGAAGAAGTCTTTGCTGAATTTTCTCCAATTATTTTTCTGGAAGTTGTCATTCCACACACACACCCTCTTAAAAACCCAGGGCGATGCTAAGTCATTGCAGAGGGTGCAAAACAGTAGCCAGGCTGCCAACAGAGTTGCTGGTGGTGCCATTTGCCACAGCAGCCTCCCCCCCCAAAAAAAACTCTTAAGGGAAAAAAGGTGCTGTGTTACTGCTATTGCCAATGGAAAGCCCCACCTCTGAGCAAGTGCTAGAGAATTTCTCTTCACTCTGCAGTAAGTTGGTGAAACACTCCCCTGCCCTCACCCCTATTTCTCAGTCCACAAGATGGGCAGAAAATTTTGAGAGCAGAGTAGGAGTCAATGGTGTGACACTCTGGGCATTTCAGCAAAAACTGTCCCACTAGTGGTTACCTTAATTAGTAAGTAACCCTTCCCAAATCCTGGTGTAGTGCTTAGCTAAAGGACCCAATGGGGCTTACATCTGGATTCCACTGTGGGTTACGAATCAGGAAGTCCCTGGTCCAAATCAGGAAGTCCCTGGTCCAAATCTGACACTCTTTTATGAACGCGGCCAATCAGAGGAAGGCAATATTAGGCCTGCATCCCAAATTTAGAGGCATTTGATAAGTTTTGCAACTTGTTTTGATGCACACTGGATCAAAATGTGGCACTCTCCCTCAGCTTAGAGCTGCCAGTTCAGGCAAGCGGGAGATACAATCTGGTAAAAGGCTTTGTTGTTGTTGATAACTGATAGAGATTCTGTCACATTAAAGGGTTAGAAGTGTTCATAAATATTAATTAAAAACTATCAGTTCTGGTGGTGAACTTTAGACTATGATGAACCTGTTCTCTCACATCAGCTGATTATATAAACCGCTCGTTCTTTTTGCAGGGAGGTTCCTTTCTTCTTTTCATGAGTTGTCGATTTTAAAATTTTTATTATGGCTAGGGGGCTTCAGAAGCTGGATGTGTCTGAGCCTCTCTGGACCTCTCAGGGGGTCTGGCTTATGACTTACTAGGTGGCCTTAAGGAAGCAACTAGCCTCAGCCCACCCCAAAACTTGCCATATGGGACATAACAGTACAGGTTTACCTGTGGAAGGATTACAGCACAAGGAATACGTATGAAGCACTTTGAACACTCAGGTCATTAATCACCAACTTGGTGCCCTCCGGATGTTCTGGACTAGATCTCCCTTCAGCTGCAGCCAGTGCACCTGGAGGGCGCCAGATTGGCAAAGGCTGCTCCCTATGACATTAAGTATTTTTTGTTGCAGTTGCTTCCTTGTGCTGCAGGGGGTGCTGTGATCCTTTCACGGCCAGACTGAATTAGAATCTGCAGAGTTCCTTTGGCCAGATGTTTCCTTCAACAACCCACACCCAAGTGGCAAGTCCTCTTTTAACTCCAGAGAGCCTGCAGTGATGAGAGTTAACAAAAGAACAGTGCACAGTCGCCCCCAAACCCCAGCCATGCAGGAATAGGCAAGCAGGCTGTCCCATATGGGGATCAAACCTGCAACCCTGGTGTTATCAGCACCATACTCTAACCCAGGCGTAGGCAAACTAAGGCCCGGGAGCCGGATCTGGCCAAATTGCCTTCCAAATCCGGCCCGTGGACGGTCCAAGGAATCAGCGTGTTTTTACATGAGTAGAATGTGTCCTTTTATTTAAAATGCATCTCTGGGTTATTTGGGGGGCCTGCCTGGTGTTTCTACATGAGCAGAATGTGTGCTTTTATTTAAAAATGCATCTCTGGGTTATTTGTGGGGCACAGGAATTCGCTCATTTCCCCCCCTCCAAAATATAGTCCGGCCCCCCACAAGGTCTGAGGGACAGTGGACTGGCCCCCTGCTGAAAAAGTTTGCTTACCCCTGCTCTAACCGACTGAGCTATCAAACAGCCATGGCTTCCCGACAACAGAATCCTGGGAGGAGTTGCAGTTTGTTAAAGGAGGGTGAGAGTTGTTAGGAGACCCCTTTCGCCCTCAAAGAGCTACAGTTCCCCAAGTTCCCAGGGAAGAGGGACTGACTGTTAAACCAGCCTGAGAACTGTAGCTCTGTGAGGGGATTAGGTGTCTCCTAACAACTCTCAGCACCCTTTAACAAACTACAGTTCCCAGGATTCTTTTTTTTGGGGGGGGAGCAGTGTCTATTTAAAGCAGTAAGATAGGGCCCCATCTGCAGATATCTAACAGAACTAACTATAGTAGGGCCAGAGATTCCCCATTTCTGGAACAGACAGGTAGAGAGGCCAGTGGCCTGACTCAAGGTAAGGCTGCGTCTGGTGTCTAATATCCCCACCCTCATCCTCCATAGTCTGCGATGGCTTGGCTTGAGCCGGAGGATAGGACAAGGGCATTTGAACTTGAATAATTCTAGGAACAAAAGATGGGTTCCAATAAACGCCAGCGATTTTTGGTGGGAGAGAACCAATAATAGGTGTTAGGCAGCTAATATGGATTAATGAATCCGCAGCAAAAGAAGGATGTGGTGACAAACATTTGCAGCGTTCTTAATCACGGGGAAATTAGAAACACAAATCATGCCGGAATCAATGGGACAAGCTGGTCCTGAGTCGGCAAACTTCATTCCCTTTGATTTGAATGGGATTCGTGCACGATAGGATCTCTTGCATTCTTTCCCTCCTTTAAGAAGCGGGGTGTCTTGCTTACTATACAATGGAGTAGCTTTTGTTCGGGGTTAGTAAAGTGTTAACTCTGGAAGGAGAACACATAGAAGGGGAGGATTTTTCTATCTGTCTATCTATCTGTAAAATCCTCCTACTTCCCAAACATGCTGGATGGGAGTTGGAAGTTTTACTAGCATTGTGCGTGCAACAGTGTTTACTAGAAACAGGTGGGAAGACTCGGGGCATGTGTATATAGAAAACAGCCAGTGGAGAATAATTGCCGCCTATGCTCCCAAGGCCTGCGATAGCTGCCTCACCTTTCTTCTACCTACAGTTGCTGATTATTGGTTCCACACATTCTAATACCAGGAGAGATCCAGGAGGCAGGAGGAGTTTGGGAAATGTCAGGGGAGTGGGTGTGAGAGAGAAAGCCCCAGGGCTGTCCTTGCCCTGACATGCTGCCCAGCCGCAACCCACCAGCACCCTGTGAAGGGACCTCAAAGACAGCCGTATTGCAGCCGAACAACTTGGTAATACAGTCTTGGCGACACCGGGCTTTCCCCCACTACTTTTTAAAAAAGTGTTAATTCAAAAACCAGGACCAAATTTCTGGCTTTGCATGAAAAAGTCTTGGTAACTGACCCAGACGTCAAGAGACTAGCCAGGGCTGTTTGCTATTGACGTTGATTTAGCACCCGTTTAGCACCCCAGTTGCCATTATTCCAGACATTTCACAGGAAGCTGCCAAAAAAGGAGGAAATTTGGGGTGCCTCCAATCCAAGACTGTTATTTATTTATTTTGTTCTTCATTTCAACAGTTGTGTGCCACCTTTCAGGGCTAAATCTCAATAATAATAACAATAACAATAATAATAATAATAGGGAGAAGGGGGCAGCTTTTGCAAATGTGCAGAATTCCTTTCTTGCCCCAGTGTATACATCACCTCGAGTTTTCAGATTTCCAAACTGGAGGCTGTGATGGCCAAACAAATAAGAGTCTCGGTATTTTAGAGCTCGGTAATTATGCAACTCCCCAGCACCTTAAGATCCCACTTCCAGCCTGGAAGAGTCAGGAACTCTGAATCCTTGGCGTGAACGCAAAATCCAGGACATCTGAAGTTCAGTTTGGGATCCTCAGATGCCAGGAGGATAACAAGTGCTAACATGCTTATGTTCCAGGGGATGGAGAGAAAGAGAAGCCCCCGTCACCCATTCAAAATAACATGTGGGAATAAAACATGTATATGGGGCGTGCATGTGTGAACCCCAGGCGTATCCAGGAAGCAACCTTTGGCAATGAGTGGGAAGTCTGCAAGGGAACTTCTTGATGCTTTCAGGTGAATGCACTAAATTCTCTCTCTCTCTGGTTGGACAACACGTGATGTTTCCAGAAAGTGCACTTTGCGCGTCTAATGGGACAGTTTAGAAACGAATGGGAATCTAAGCAAACGACGAGGCCTCGTTTGTTCATTCATTTTCATTAGCACAAATGCATGGGAATTTGAGCTGATGGAAATGAAAAAACAAACAAACCCCAGTTCATTTGTTTGCTCATTCACTTTTAGCTGTTTTGCATCGGAGGCATTGTTTTGCACTGATGAACCGGACTAGAACACTATGTGCAGTTCGCAGGAAGGTCACAGGGAGGGAGAGGAAGAGAGAGAGAATAGTGAAAAAGGAGAGGGGAAAGCTTTTTTTTAGAACCTCCATAGGTCACAGAAAGGTTGTACAGGGTGTGGGGAAAGACAACTGCGAAGCTGAGGGTTTAGATCAAGGATGGGTAACCTCCAGATGTTGGGGAACCTTCGCCATTAGACAGAAGAAGCAGAGGGCCCTTTTGCTACGTTGCCAGCCTGGTCCACTTTTGCGCTGGCTTCTGACGCAGGGAAAACACTCCCTCTCTGGACAGTGCGGAAGCCGCAGAAACAGGGAACTCTGCATTGCAAAGCCAGCTGCCGATCAGTTGTGCGCTGGGGAAGGGACTCCACAGCATGGAAGTACAGTGGGTGTCAGGGGCGGATTTAGGTTTGATGAGGCCCTAAGCTACTGAAGGTAATGGGGCCCTTCATATCTCCAGCTGTCCTTTGTCAACAACAAATTGTCGCAGTTTTTTGTGTTGAATAAAAGCTATATGGTAATTTATGGACCTAATAGGTACCTAAAGCCATTTGTACATGTTGCCATGCAACCAGTCCATGCAGAATGTAGGCACCCTATATAAAGAAATGAGCAAACCAGTGATATTTTAGGGAGCAGGCTAGCAGGCGGGGCCCATTACTTACATCATAGGAGCCTACACAACACAAAACACTGTTGCTGTATGTAGGTTTTATTTTATTTGTTTTTTATCTTATATTTTGGAAATGTACATCCAGTTTTGTCCCCCCTTTAATTTTTTTGGGAGGCCCCAAGAGAATGGGAACCTAAGCTATAGCTTATTTAGCTTATACGTAAATCCGGCACTGGTGGGTGTACATGTGTGAGTGCACACATGTGAGGTGTGTGAGTGAGAGAGAACGGGTGGGTTGGTGTGTAAAAAGGGTGTGTATGTTTGAATACCTTTGTTTAATTAAACAATCTATGGCCTTTTAAACGGTGGGAGGGTGGAATTGTTATTGTGTGTTGTTATGCTCTGCGTTTTTGTGTTTTTACAGGCGTCTTATGCTCCTGGGTACATATAAGTGAAATCACACATAGCAGGGAACACTACCTAAAAAGCCTCCAAACACCCTCTAAATCTCTGGAAACCCCTGTAAAACTCTTTTAGAAAACCAGCAGCACTTACCAGACTGGCATGAATAGCGGCAATGCCAGCTCTCGGTCTTCCTTGTCGCTGCAGGATGGCGTGGAAACAACGACAAGGGTGTTGCCACATAGGCCTTGAAAGTTGATGCAAAGGCTCGTGGCATTGCAAGTTGCAAAGGCTTCTGGGATTGCTAGCCATTTCCCTGCTCTTTTCGCAACGTTTTCTGCAGTTTCCCTGCTCTTTTCGGGCCCTTTTTTGCGGTTTAACTCGATTTATTTAATAGTTTTCCGGTGCCACACGGAGCATGAGTCGAATCCGTGGAGACGCCTGTATATTGTAAGCCTCCCTGTGATACTCGTATGAAGAGCGGTATAGAAATTAAATAAATAAATAAATAAGAAAGAAATGTGGTATGTGTGTACAGTGGTACCTCAGGTTACAGACACTTCAGGTTACAGATGCTTCAGGTTACAGACTCTGCTAACCCAGAAATAGTACATCGGGTTAAGAACTTTGCTTCTGGATGAGAACAGAAATCGTGCGGCGCCAGCAGGAGGCCCAATTAGCTAAAGTGGTACCTCCGGTTAAGAACAGTTTCAGGTTAAGAACGGACCTCCAGAACGAATTAAGTTCTTAACCCGAGGTACCACTGTATTTTTTTGATGTGTGTGTGTGTGTGAGAGAGAGAATGAGGGTGTGACTGTATATTGTGTGTGCGCTTTGTTTCCACCCTTTAAAGTTTTTGGAGCCCCGCCCACTGCTAGAATATGGCCCTTGGAGAACGCTCGCCAGCTCTGGTTCATATAACGTAGTTCAGACAGCAACTAGGCTATGTCTGAGTGTCTCTACTTCAATTGCCTATAAAACGGGGACTCTTTTGTTCTATCCTTCTAAAACACTGCAGACCTAATCCTTTGCAGGGTAGCGGAATGCCTGACAGTTTCATGCCGGTAGGCAAAATAAAGAACACTGAAGGTACAAGCAGGAGATATGCACCTTGGTCTCCCATTAAAAGTAATGTGAAGATTATAGGAAGAGCACCATTTTTTAAATTGCCTGCGAAACAGGGGGCCCTTTGTTCAGTGTGTCTGATATCTGGCAGGTCTGATGGCCTGTTTGGGAAAGGAGTGCTAGTAGTATTTAATCCTATTTGGATAGATAACAAGGAATATACAGGCAGCAGATGATTGACTGGTCTCCCATTAAATCAGCGGGGGGAAATAATACAGAAACAATGAAATGTTTGCAATGGAATGTATGGGGGGGGACTTTAAAAAGGAGAAGCAGATAGAAAAAAGTATTTGTTTCTCTTCCTACCCTGTTGGATGGGTGGGGTATAAGTAATATACTACTACTGCTACTACTACTATTATTATTATTTATTGACTCCTAGTTACATGTCTGGCATGCTCCTAGAGATGCCTTGTAGTGTTTCTCCCCATGTGGCAGACCTCTGGAGGAGCTGTCACTGCTGAACAATATTCAACAGGTGCATCCTTCTTGATCTCTGCAACTTAATGCTCGGACAAGCTACACCTGATGAACTTCCGCTCACTATGTTGCAAGTCTCCAGGATATAAAGTGGAACATGTATATGTCTTCCATACCCGTTTCCTCTGCCCACTAAACCCTTCTGACTATATGAAAAGGAAGCATTTGCTGTGTACAAGGCTGGCTCCCCCAAAGTATGGAAGCACGCTTTGTGCTCAGCTCTTTGAACCTAAGTGATGGGTTCTGCAAGTTGCACTGAGAAGTCCTCTCTTGTTATACCCCAAAGCATAAGAAATGCCGCGCTGGATCAGACCAAAGGCAGATCTTGCCCGGCATCCTGTTTTTACCAGGGGCAATCTTGATGCCTGCAGAAGTTCACTAGCAGGACATGAAGATATGTCCTCAGCGTTTGGTCTTCAGAGACTTGGGCCCCATCTGCCCTATACATTTAAAGCTGTATCATACCACTTTGAGCAGTCACGGTTTCCCCACAACGATGCTGCGAAGTGTCATTGGTCAAGGGTGCTGAGAGTTGCTAAGAGACCCCCTCGGGATCATGGCTTGCTCCTCCACAATGAGCCACAATTACTAGCCAACCTTCAGTCATGATTTGTGGTTGGCTTGCCTTTCTAGGGAGTAACGAACAAACCACAGGCCCTGGTTTGGATGCAATGAGAAACCAAGGCTTTGTTTATCCCACTTGTGCAAAGGGAGGAATGAGGCGGGGGAGCAATTGAGCAGTGCGTACCAGCATGTTGCACATTCACAACAGACCAAAATTAGCTGGAAAGGCTATGTTCTATCATTACAGTGGTACCTCAGGTTAAGTACTTAATTCGCTCCGGAGGTCCGTACTTAACCTGAAACTATTCTTAACCTGAAGCACCACTTAAGCTAATGGGGCCTCCTGCTGCTGCTGCGCCGCCGGAGCACAATTTCTGTTCTCATCCTGAAGCAAAGTTCTTAATCTGAAGCACTATTTCTGGGTTAGTGGAGTCTGTAACCTGAAGCGTATGTAACCTGAAGCGTATGTAACCCGAGGTAGCACTGTATCTGTGAACACCCAAGAAATGTGCATGTGCTCAGAAGGCATTTTCTGTTATTGCGTGTTCCTGGGCTGAGCCCCAGCACTGCTAGTTGGCTCTGGGGTCAAACCCCTCTCGGGTGAAGGCAATACCTGTGCCTCACCCCTGCCCCCCAGCTACAAATGGTGCCCAGGCAGGACCTGGACTTTGGATATGAATTTTCCTCTCTGCTGTTCCTCCTCCTTCTCCAGGCCTTTGATCTCCATATGTTTTGACATCAAACACGTGCCAGGTTTCTAGGACAGCGTGAGAGCCTCTGGTATGTATACAGTATAAACAAGAGAAATAGGAGTTGGGGGTTGGTGCTGGAGATGGGGGGGGGGAAGAGGCAATCTATGCCATTTGTTTACTGATAAATTTATTGCTTGCTTAGTTGTTTGCAGATAAAACTTCACCAGAGGCAAACGGGAGAGTGCCAGCAACTCCCTGAGGAGGAAGAGTGGGGCGGAGATCAGAAATCTCAGCAAGGGGATGGGATATTCCACTTGTGGAGAATTGACAAGGGCTGCTACACACAATTGCCTCCACACGTTGTGTGAAGGAATGAACCGATGAAGGGTGGCTTGCAGGTCCTTGAGGCCTAGTCCTGTATGTTGCCGCCACATCCCCGGGATGAATGCACATTGGAGCCCTCCACACATGCATCTGTGCATGCCGAGACCTCTTGCCAATGAATGTTGAAACAGATGTCTGTCAGGGGAGGGTGGTGTTGGTATGTGGGGGTGGTGGTAGGTGGGGCGACCTCACGTGGCCCCACGACCTCCTCCATGTATTCATTCAGTGTGTGAAGAGGGTTAAGTAGGATCCACCCTCCGTGTCAGAATTTAATTCCTATGACAGAAAGAGAAATGGGCCCCTTCTACGCTGTACATTTAAAGCAGTGTCGTGCCAGTCATGGCTTCTCCCAAAGAATCCTGGGAACTGTAGTTTGTTCAGGGTACTGAGAGTTGCTAGGAGACCCCTATTCCCCTCACAGAGAAACCATTCTCAGAGTGCTTTGACTATCAATTCTCCTCCTTGGGGAACTCTGGGAATTTTAGAATATTATTTTGAAATATTATTGTTTGGTTTAAGAAACCACTGATAATTTCCCAAGGAACCCCATTACTTCCCCTTTTAGAACAGAAAAGGGCCCTCTGATTGTTCTCAGCCACCCCCTAGCCCTCCTGCCAGATTCCACTTTTGGGTCCGGAGCGCCTGGTCTTCTCTCTCATCCCCTGGCCACACAGCCCTTAAACTCAGGGAATGTACAGCACCTCAGCCTTAGAGTTGCCAGTTGACCAGAAAAAAACAAAATGGCGGATGCTGTCCCATTGCCAGGTTTGAAGTAACGTTCAGCTGCTGTCCTTCACCTCAGGCGGCAAAGTGTCTTGGACCAGCTCCAGCCAAAGGGCTGCAAGGCTTTTGTCTCTCGGTTTCCAACAAAACCACTGGGACCCCACCTCTTGGCTCTACCATTTGACTTGTTTGGTTTCCCTGCAGGAAGCAACATGTCTCCCCCCCCCCCCCATAATAATAATAATTCAAGAGTTTAATAATTCAAGCTTAAATGCTTAGGGGTTAAGCAATGCCCTTTTTCCTCAAGGCACATCAGAGGCTGGGCAGCATATACAGATAATGGTAATTAATCCAGTTTTATATGCTGAATTCAGGGCCTTCTCCATATTTTGTCTTTGCTGAGTCCGTCTTTACAGGCTGAAAGCTGACATTTCGACCACACACATCATTAATGCCTGGAACTAGCACTAGGCCGGATGAGGGCCAACAAACTAAGGCTCAACTCAGATAAGATGTAGAGACTGTTGGCTGAGTAAATTGTCTGTCTTGGGAAGTGATGTTCACCCTGCATTTTCTTAGATCAGGGGTAGGGAAGTTGCAGCACTTCAGCTGGTGTTGGTCTCTCAGCTCCCATCATCACTGACCACGGGCCATGCTGGCTGGTGCTGATGGAAGTTGGCGGGCCATACCTTCCCCCTGCAACAGAAGCAGGGAGACCCAGGTTCAAATCCTGTTTCATCCATGAAGCCCATTGAGTGACACTGGGCCAGTCAGTATCTTTGAGCCCACCTTCAAGGGTTGTTGTGAGGATTAAAGTATGTAGGCTTATCTTGTGCTCCTTGGAGAAAAGGTGGGTATAAATGAAACACACACATACATATATATATTTAAAATGGTTGAACAAATTAATGGAGGGTGATATATCAATGACATTTAGAGCTAAAAATGGAACAAATGAGTTGCATTCTACTCAGAGCAGACTCATTGAAATATATGTACCACCCTCTGTGTTTCAGGCAGGATTCGTTTGATGGCCAAATCCTGGGGACAGATGATTTCTGACATGCTATGATTAGCCAGTGGCTGGCCTCAGAGATGCAGTGCCAAACCAGATATCTGTCTGAGCCCATGGGAAGCACCCCTTGTGATCAATTATGTGATCAAGGATCAAGTCCTGGTTGTAGCTATTCACTGCTTCCTGCACCTGAACTATTTGGGGAGACATTTGTCACCTTGAATTAAACCTTGGGCATTCAGGTTGTGATTCCTCTGGGCGATTCCTCCAGCCAAGGGTTCTATCCTCTCTTCCTGCCCATTTTCACAACAACCCCCACCCTTTTTAAAAATTGTTTGCTGTAAACCCTGATTTTGTATTCAGAGAACATTCCATATTGTGGATATTTCCTTTCCTCACCCCTCACTTTGAACTCATTATAGGGGGGAAAGTAAGCAACAAGTTACAGTATAGGGAAGAGTACAAAGGAGCTATTTCTGAATAATAAAACTGGTGAGGCTTCCAGTTCAGCTCCCAAAACAAACATCCCAAGTTAGCTCATCTAAACCCCAGAAGGAGCCAGAGATAATCAGGGTCTCAGCTCCAGAAGCAAAGCCTGGAAACTGTATAAAGTAATAATAAAGATGACTGTGCCCTTGAGCATGCACAGAGTACCCCACGTCACCACTAAATAACCATAGCCAATCCTACAAAGTTAGGGATTAGGCAGGAGCAAGATTTCCAGGTTGGTGGTTTGGGATTTGAAGGAGGTTCAAGCATTAGCAAATCTGTTGTGAAATTAGTCTACATCACCTTGATGCTGGGACTTGCTCATGCTTTTGTTACAAACTTAGTAAGTGAACTCGTGCAAAAATCAGGATGTGGTGGGATTTTGGGGTGTGTGTGTGTGCAGGGATAAGGAGGACTATTGTGGCAGGAGGAGAGGAATGGATAGAGGTCATTAAGCAACCAAATAGACAAGAAATGAGCACTGGATCTGTTTGCAGATACGTGGTTTCAGGGTGTACGGTTCCACCATAATGAGGCCTAGAAACTTGAACTATTTTTTTTTTAAATCCCCACTGCAAACAATACCTTCACAGAACAATTATTTTCACAGGCACAGCACAGCAGAAGGCAGAATTACCTTTCCTATTCGTCTGGCAACTGGAGCACAAAAACATTCATTTTGCCCAAATGCAATCATAGGAAAGTTGTAAGCTGCCAAAGCTCTGTATGGCAGCATATATGACTCATGCCCCACCGAGTCTCCTCTCTCCATGGCCTTTGCTGAACCTTCTTAGTCAGAGCGACTGCGTAGGAAGAAGAAGAAGAGCTGTAGAATGGATGCTTAGCACACCGTCAGCATCCCAGAACTAGTAACACTCTGTTTTAAGATGAGTTTCTCTCAAGGTCCCTCATCCCCAGGGCCCAAAGTGCCCTGGTTAGATTCAACCAGATTCTCTGCTTCACTTCTCCTGATTGCAGGGAATCTGTTCCAGAAGAGGCTCTCGCCCTGGCGCAGGATTCTACCAGGGCCAAGGGTTCCTTACATGCCAGCTGCCAGCTAAGGATCGCTCTACTCCATTGCAATATTCTCTTCCAAAGAAAACCTGGAACTGGAATTTACTTCCTTCTGGAATGGGACATGGTGAAATGTAATCGGGAGAGGGGAAAAGCTTAAGCAATGTTTGCCCAACTCAAATTTTCTTTAAAAAATGAATTTAGGATTCAGAATTTAAGTGCTGAGTCATGGGTTTAGCTTTCATAGTGGGAGTAGAGAATTATCAACATTCATAACAGACCCTCTGAGGGTCCCTATTTTCCAAATACAGTCCTGGATTTACAGAAGCCAGAATGTCCTTGAATGTCCCGCTTTTCCTTAGGACATCAGAGAAATGTTGGAGGGTCATAAGCTGATAGGTAATGTGACTGTCTTCAAATTCATGGACTAATACGTTGAATGGTAGTCCAGGTAGGGAGGGGCAGGTGAAATTCAATTTTGTTGGCATTTTAATGAGAAACTACCCTAATCCACACTTCTCAGCCAATATGCAAAACCAAACCATGGCTCCCTTTTAAAATTCACACTTCTTCTAAGGTTGCAGTGAAGTTCCCCAACCCACCAATGTCTATAAAAATGCATTTACAGTCGTACCTTCAATCCCAAATGCCTTGGTACTCGGATGTTTTGGCTCCCGAACACCACAAACCCAGAAGTGAGTGTTCCGGTTTGCAAATGTTCTTCGGAACCCAAACGTCCGACGTGGCTTCCATGGCTTCTGATTGGTTGCAGGGGCTTCCTGCAGCCAATCAGAAGCCACGCTTTGGTTCCCAAACGTTTTGGAAGTCAAATGGACTTCTGGAACGTATTCCGTTCGACTTCCAAGGTATGGCTGTATTAAGGCGGGGTGGGGCTGTAGTAGGTGAAAGTGTTCATGCCACAACAAGGCACCTATCATGATAAGTAATACACACGAAATCAATAGGGAAAAATTCTTGCAAAAATGTACTTCAGGCAAAGCTCCATTTTTAAAAAAGTGTTTATTATCAGAAGTGTGCAGTAACATGCTGATGAATTTTCTGGAGAATTCCCCCCCCCCATGCAGATTGCAGACCCTCCTAACTGTCCCTATTTTCTAGTGACATCCCTATTTAGAGAAGCCGTCCCGGTTTCTAATATGATCCCAGAATGTCCCGCTTTTCCTTAGAACACCCCTATTTTTATTAGAGAAAGGTCAGAGGGTATGGAGTTATCTGACCCCTGAGCCGTCTGAAGGCAATCCTGTATAGGGAAGTATTTTTAAAAAAATGTTTACTGTTTTATTCTGCTTTAATATATGTTGGTAGCTGCCCACAGTGGCTGGGGCAATGCAGTCAGATGTGTGGGGTATAAATAGTAAAATTATCAGTGTGTGGAGTGGGTTGGGAGGACTGAGCCTCTTATGCTAGCTGACTGACCTCAGGTGTGATGGACGATACTGTCTCATCATGGGGAGGGTTCAACTTCCAGGGTGGTCTGTTTCCACACAAGGGACATGAGTGTGTAGATGAGTGCCCATATTGTCCTTGGCCTCAGGCAGCAAAATATCTTGAGCCAGCCTTGGCTTGATGGGCAACTTCAAGTCTTCTGCTCACCCTTCTTAGCTTCTTTCTTTATACGCCAGACTTGAACCTGGATGGCACTTCCAATAGAAGATAGTGTTCTACAGAGTGCAACCTGGGCTCTCCAGGGTTTCAGAGCAAAGGCCTTCTGAGAGATGCAGAGGACTGGACGCATGCCAAGAATGTGCTCTGCCACTGAGCTATGGCATCCCCCGTACCTCCCGCAAACCTGCTGTGCGAAGTACAGGTGCAATTTGCCCGTCTCCGGAATTGACACCTGGGCTCTTGAACACGCCGGGCGAGTTCACTTTTATGATGCTGGCAGTGACGCTGCCAAAACAATCACACAATTGGGAATCGTCCGGCAAGAGGTGAGGAGCAGGCAACAATTCCACCCCCCACCCCCACCGCCCTTTCCCTCTTTTCATTCTGGTAGTGATTGTCTGACTTGGAGGATTTACATAATGACACATTTATAACTCTTCTCCGTAATAATACGGAAATTGTTCCAGCACGGTTGCGCAAGAGCCGAAAGGATTCTTCCTGCCTTACTGCGTCAGACCCCATTTCCCCCACTGACCTCCTACACACTCCAGGCAACTGTGTGTTTGACTATGCAACAGTCATTAATACCAACACTGCCTCCAAAGTTAACCCATTGTGAGGCCAGCTCTCAGGAATACACACTTTTAGGTGGTGGAACTGGAAGGCTTCTAATTGCCCCAAAGAAAGAGCTATGTGTAGTAACGTGGATTTAGAAGGGGAAATGGGGAGTCCCCGGTTTGAACCCAACTGAGTGTTAAAAACAATACAGCATTAAATATTAAAAACTGCCCTAAACGTGTAATATATTGACCAGCTTCAGGTTTGAGGGGGGCCCTAGTGGGTCCCTTCCTCTCTTTCTCGGTCCCAGGAAAAACTTATTTGGGTGGGGTGGCTGTCGTCCTAGACAGGATGTTAGGTGAGGAGCATTGTGGGAAACTGGACCGGCTACCTGGGGCTGCTCAGAGCACGGGGCCAGAATTTTAAGCATTCCAGGGAGAGGCATCAGCAGTGGGTCTTGCCTGGGCCCTGGCAATGGTCCAAGGATGCCAGGTGACAGCACCAATCCTGTATGGCTGTCACAAATCTGCAAGGAGGCCTTGGGCAAGCTGCCATCTGATCAGCCTCAGACACCCTCTCTGTAATGTGAGAAGAACAAAGCTGACCTACTTTGTGGGGCTCTTGCACCGCAATGAGGGAGGCGAAGGGCTTTGAACATTTGAAATGAGCTGCGGAAGTCTAATTATGATTCCCAGGACTAGTTCTGTCATTAGGATGGGTGGGGTGTTTGTGCGCATATGGGGAGGACGTCTGCCGGAGCCTGGTCAGGACTCCATTATCAGGACTGTCCATTATCAGGACTGTCCATTATCAGGACTCCAGGGCAAGTTCTGCCCTTCCCTATAAAGGCATATGGTGCCATGATTGCTAAGCAGTTTGAGGATAAAATAGTCCGTATCTATCTTGACTCCAGATGCTGTTGTTTCTACAGATCAGACCAATGGTTGCAACCAGAGCACCATCTAGTTTTATGTTTATTGCCACAGATTCCCCATCCCTGGATGCTGTGGAAGGCCAGTTGTCTGAGAAGGTGGATGAAGTGCTTGGAGGAGGTGTGGCCAACCACACGTCTGCTTGACCTTTGGCTCACCTTGGCTTTGGTTTTTAGCAAGGTGCCTGGGTCCAGGTTAGTGCCTCACTGTGAAAGGGGCTGGTCCTGATTGCCTTGAAAGACGTGGCTGTGTGAGACCACTCCCTGGGTGGACCTCAGGGATTCTAACAGCTACCAGACAGATATATATATATATATAAAATCTTCTTGGGCAAGGCAATTGGGTGAGGTGGTAGTCCTTCAACTCCAGGCCTGGTTTTGGCACAGTGCCTTGGCCAGACCTATGGACGGAGGAGTGTAATCCTGCTAACTCTCCTGGCTCTCTCTCTGGTGCTCTCTCTGGTGCTCTCTCTCTCTCTCTCTCTCTCTCTCTCTCTGTGTGTGTGTGTGTAGGTTTCACTATCATCATAGCCATGGTATCCCTGGGGAGAGAGTCTGCCCTCTTATGGAACTTTCTCCCTGGGGAAGCTCACCAGCTGCCTATGTTAAGCACCAAGCTCTTTCCATCACCAAGGAAAGAGACCTCTCACCCCAAAAAGGCTTTTGCCACTGTGCTTTTCCACCTTCCAGTTTTTAATAATAATAATAATAATAATAATTTTGCATCTGCTTTTGGTATTTTCTTTCTACTTTTACATGTATAAACTGTCCTGATAATTGCACATCGGAGGGAGGTATTAAAACAAATCTGATAAATGAATGTCGAAAAAGTGCTGAATTTTGGTTTCCCCCAGTGAAGTGACCAAGGATATAGAAGGAAGTATTGGGGTGCACTTTGGGACACACCACTGAATTGGGTGCTAAATCTGCCCCCTGGTGACACCAGCCATTGTGAACCAGGCTGCAAAGCCCCATTCTGCCTGTTTTCTGTATCTTGGTCACACCAGAGTGTGACGGATTGCTGGATACTCTAGAACTGTGCTTCCTTTTAAGCAAGCCACATGTAAATTCCCACCAGGCAGTGGCGTAGCGTGGGTTGTCAGCACCCGGGGCAAGGCAAGTAATTTGCGCCCCCTAACCCGTGGATTTGTGCCCCCTAACCCATGGATTTGCGCCCCCTAACCCATGGATTTGCCCTAACCCCAGATGTTGCGCCCGGTGCGGCCGGCCCCCCCTGCACCCCCCACGCTACGCCACTGCCACCAGGGGTTCCCTTTCTAAAAGGAGGGTGTTCTGGAGTCTGAGCCTGCCAGGAAGACACTACAGTTGACCTGAAAGCAGCGAGAGCTGGCTATGATAAATATGCAGTGAAGGTAAAGTGCCCTGCCCATGCTAAGAAGGATTCACCCCTGCTATCACTTAACATAGTGAGGAGGGAGGCTCACTCTGCATTCAAAAAGAAAGGCAATGCAACTGATGGAATCCACATTTTATTCAATCTTTTGAGAAAATTCTGCTGTTTGTGTGTACACAAAGCTCCCCCAGTTATCATGTGGCAATGGAGACTTTCCCCTTCTGCACTGGGATGGGGGTTCCAGAAAGAGAGACCCTTTCTAACCAGCCCCTCTAACCAACCTATATCTGAGAATACAGAATGCTGGGTTGGAAACCACAGTTTATCCTGTCACACAGTTTGCTCCAGCAGCCAATGGAACATTATTGTTTTCTTTTGCAAGTGGTTTAAGCAGAAATTATTTTGCTCTTCCTGCCTGCAATTACATTTACAAACATATGCAAGCAATTATTCTTTTATCTCCCTCCCTCCCCTCCCTCCCTCTGAATAATTTCATTTAATAGTGATAGTTTGTTGATTGTTCAAAATGTATAGATAAGGGTTTAAAATTTATCCAGCACTGCCCAATGAATCCTAGTTCCAAACAGGCAATTTTACCTGACTTTGGGGTTTATCCACCAGGTTGTTGTTGTTTTTTTACCTGCCTGGGCTTTTTCATGCTTCCTTCTCTGCTCTTTTGGACTATACACCCATGTCTCTCTTTAATGAGGTTGTGGGCTACTCTTTAAGTAAAGAAATGTGTCCTGGGTCCTTAGCACCCAATCAGTTCCTCTGGTCAACCCAAGGAAAGGAAAAGGCTATAAAATGCTGTTATCCAAGGTATTTAACCCTCAGCCAATTGAATGGCATTTCCTTTTGAACACTCCCACCTGGCCGGCAGGTGCATAAAAAGAAAAGGGATGGTCCCAGTTGCACAACAACCACAGCCTGCTGCAGAGCTCAGACTTTCTTTTCTTTTTCTCTGGTATTTTCCTAGTCCATCTTTTTTTTGGGATCCGCCAATCATGCTTTTCTGGCACAGCCAACCTGATCATTACTGGCCAAGCCCGGGGGAAGTGTATCCTTGCTCTGGAAGCAACATTATAAGGTGAGAGGCTTTCTTTTCTCTGCCTTGCCCTGCCCTGCCCTGCATTTCCCTTCCCACCCAACGCCATCCGCAGAGGTCGGGGAGGTGGAAAGTTCATGCAGAAGCCTGAAATTTATTCGGGAAGGGATGCGTAGAATAGTGGCAGGAGTTATTGGTGCCGCTTAGAACCATTCAAACAGCCTCACCATAGACCAACAGCTCATCTAGCCCGCTTCCAACATCAGGTCTTGTGAAATCTCACAAGCCGAGAGGGATCTGCTATTTGGAGGTAGACTGCCTCTGCACAGGGAGGCTCCACTTCAACTATTCCGGCTGATATCCCCTCCACAGACTCACCTCCCATGGATTTGTTTGTGACCTATTTTAAAGCCACCTACACTAGAGGCATTGCTACATCTTGCAGCAGTTAAGTTTCCTAAACAAATTCCTGGAAATTAAGCTTCACAGCACAGAAGCCAAGATTCATCTATGCGAGGGAGACTTTATGGACTTGTGAATGAACCAATGATTTGGATGGATCTCCCGTTGCTTTCCTTCTTGGGTTCACCTATGTTTGTTGGCTCTTTAGGGGTGCTTTGTATCCTCACCTGCAAGACTGCTCTAGCATGCCTCGCCAGTCTCCTCCCAAACTGCTGTCCAGAGTTTTTCACCTCCTGGTTCTTTCTCCTCTGCCCCTTCTTCCTTTGCTCTCTCCACTCTGCTGCTCTTGCCCACCTCTGCATCTTTCCTCAGCCTCCTATCTCTGCCTTCTGCCATGGTTGCAACTCTCGGAGGGGGGTCTCCTCCTCTACTCTGCCTCCCTCTCCCTAACCAAAAGCTTCCTTTGAACCTGCTCTGAAGCTCACCTTTCCTAACACCTCCTCTGCCACCGGGATCTCTCCTTCATCCAGACTGCAACTCTGCAGAGGTGGATTTATTTTTAAAGTCCAGAAAACCACCCCAGAGGCCTCTTCAAGCCCTGAGCGTGACAAGCGAGCCTGTTGAAGTCTAGATTTTGCAGCCGCCCACAAGTTCTGTTAAACGGTTCCATTTAAGAGTCCAAGGCCAGAGAGATGCAAGAGGCAGGCAGGCAGAAAGAAAGACTTCTGTGACGTACGTCAGGTGGGCGGAAGACAGGGACTGACCCCAAGCCACCCAGAGAGCAACCTAGCTAAATGCAGAGGGTATTGTCGAAAGCCTTTTTGCAGACTCATGACATGTGAAAACAGGCTTGCGCATAAAGAGACTCACCCGGCAGTCTGGGGTAAAGAATTGCCCCCCAGGAGAGCGGGCAAGGAAGCTTTTGTCAAGCAGAAGAGAGCGGTTTCTTTTCTTTCCCCCTTTCTTCCCCTTCGGAGCTGTTAAATGTGCCACTAACGAGTAACTCAGCTACATTTTGGCAAGCCGGCTAATTATAAATTGGGCAGTCTAGTAACCTTTGCTTGCTTTATTTGTAAGACGGATGTGAACGTTGTCAGTGCTGGACAGAACGTGTGAGAGAGATGCTTTCAGACAAAAGCTGTGTTCTACTTAAGGCACATTGAACATTCAGAAGTGGGACGAGGGAACAACAACACCCCCCCAATGCCTTATGACTCATGATACTCCTACATAGAAAGGGCAAGGATGTAGAAATTAGCAGGTAATCTGCGCGTAAACAACTAGCCATACTACACCATCTATGCACAGGGAAGCCACTGTTGGATTCGGCATTCCTGACGTTTGCACAATGCATGCATGTACGTATGGAGTTTTCAAGTGCGTTTGAATACAGTCATACCTCATGTTACGTTTGCTTCATGTTACGTTCTTTCAGGTTGCGTCCCGCGGCGACCCGGAAGTACCAGAAAGGGTTACTTCTGGGTTTCGCCGCTCGCACATGTGTTGCTGTTTAGTCGTGTCCGACTCTTCGCGACCCCCTGGACCACAGCACGCCAGGCACTCCTGTCTTCCACTGCCTATCGCAGTTTGGTCAAACTCATGTTTGTAGCTTCAAGAATACTGTCCAACCATCTCATCCTCTGTCGTCCCCTTCTTCTTGTGCCCTCAATCTTTCTACACGCACATGTGAAGAAGCGCTAAATCGCACATGCGCACAAACACCAAATTGCGCTGCACACCTGTGTAGCTACGGTGCTTCAGGTTGTGAGCTTTTAATGTTGCGAATGGGCCTCCGGAACGGATCCCATTCGCAACCAGAGGTACCACTGTATGTATGTTGCATTTATGCCCCACCTTTTCCTCCAGAAACCACAAGGAGGTACTGTATACATTTAATCCTCACAACAGACCTGTGAAGTAAGTTAGGTTGAGAGGCAGTGACTGACCCAAGGTCTCCCAGTGAGCTTCATGGCCGAGTGGGGATTTGAACCCTGGGTCTCCTGGGTCTTAGTCCAACACTCTAACCACTACACCAAACTGGCTCTCTGCCTGCAGGTTACTTCCTTCATGTACGTGATGTGTATGCAGGAGTTTCTCCCCTCAGCTGAGTATAAAATCACCATTTGTAAGTGCCCCTCTCCCTTGCTACCTGCAGGGAACCCCTGACTTTGCCATTCCTGAAACAGGAAGAACCAAACAGCATCTCCACGTCGGCCGAACAGCACTGCCCTTCTTTCCAGTACGTTCTGTGTGCCGCTACCTCTCCAGCTGTCAAGCAGCATGAGGAGACCCTTACCTATCTCAACCAAGGTAAGGTTTAGGGCAGGTGTGTGTGTGTGCTGAGGATGGAGTGAACTTTGCCTAAAGGCTGACCCCTAGCGGTGAACATAAGGCATGGACAGATGTGTTGCCTCTTCAATATACGCAGTGAATAGGATGGTAAACATCCAAGAAGCTTAAAAACAAACAAACCCAACAGCTCAGGCTGGCTTTTACAGCTCAGAATGCTACTAGCAGTTTGCTGAGGTTTCAGAAGGTTTTGCATGGATGCAGACCATGCTGATAGGTTTTGACCTCCAGATATTGTTGAACTCCCAACTTCCACCAGCCACAGCCGGCATGGCCAGTGGTGAGGGATGAAGGGAATTGTGGAGGGTGACACGGCAGGGGCGGGGGATCCTTGGCCCTGCAGGTGCTGCTGAACTACAACTCCCATCAGTCCCAGCAAGCATAGCCAGGGGTGTTGAGAGTTGTAGCTCAGCAATATCCGGAGGACCAAAAGTGCCGCACACGTGAGCAAGAGGCTTCCCATCCATGACCCATGTAAAATTCCTGCTATATCAAAGGCGCTAGACTAGAACTCAAGTGAAATTTCAAAATTTTCAAGTTTTGCAATTTGGATTTCAGCATCAAAGCTTGATTCAGAATCTGACATTTAACTGATAGGCTTAAAACTGGATGCTTTCGATGGGATGTTTTCTGGTTGATTAATTATTCAGGTTAACATAAAATGTATTACATCATATTGCAAGCTGCCCATCAGATACTGTCAAAAACTAAAGTTACAAATGTGCCCAGGAACCTCTGCTGGCCGAATACCTCAGTTGGCAGAGCGTGAGACTCATAATCTCAGGGTTATGGGTTCAAGACCCATGTTGGGCTTAGATATTCCGGATTCTTGACCTATTTTTATACATCAGCCTCCCATTCCTGACAGATTCTGCTCTTTTCCAGGGCAATCTTATGAGATCCGGATGCTGTGCAATCCCAAGATGGGAGAGTTTGCAGAGGGGCGCAAGTTACTGAAGGTGAGGATGGAAAGGGAGATTTGACTGGCATTTTAAAAAACCAAAAAAAACCTGGGATGCTCATAATGCATAATTAGCTTATGAAATTCATTGACACAGTGTATGTTGCAAAGGTTTTTTTGGGGAAACAAATAAATGAGTATATAGAAGATAGGCCCAGCTAATAAGTCATAACAGCTAGATGCACGATCTCTCTGTTGAAAGCAAAGGTCCCAGATGTTGGGATATTCCCACCAAGCCTTGCTTGTAGATGCTCCCTTCTCATTCCTGCTCTTCTGTTATTCATTTGCTAGCAAAAACATTTGGATTTCTGTTTTCTTAAGTCTGAATGTTTTCAACATTCTTAATTGGGAGTGCTTTCAGACATATGCATTTTAGGAGAAAACGATGCGTAAGTTGTGTTTGATGAATTGCACTTCCCCAGTGGTAGAAGTGGATCCTGGGAAATCTCTGACACCTCCTTCTCCCTGTCAGAGTGTTGTCAGGGTGGTATTCCATGACCGGCGACTACAGTATACTGAACACCAGCAGCTGGAGGGATGGAGGTGGAACAGGCCAGGTGACCGCATCCTGGATATTGGTAAGTAATGATTCATTTTTTAATTGGGCCCTGGAGACTTTGTGCCCATTTAAATGCTTCTAAACCTTGCTTCTTTTAAACCTTCAACATAACCTTCAGTCTTCTGTAACTGGGAATGCTTGATGATGATTTTAGAGAAGATCAGATTGAGTTTTTTGTAAGCGAAACCCAGTCAACAGAACAAGGATCCCCCTTAAGAAAAGCTTCAGCTTCAGTAGAAAGTAACAGTAAGTGCTAGGATGCAGTGAACATTTGCCCCACTTCTATGAGCAATTAGAAATTCCAGGGGCACAGGGCTCCCTTGGAAGGAGGTCAGTAGTTCACATTACTTCATTAGGGTGAATTAGGGTTATCAATGGACTTCTAACTGAATGGAAAATTAAACATGTGTAAGGTAATAAAGGAGAGAAACTGGAAACCAGGGGTGGGGTGGAGAGTCTAGAAGGGAAGAAGAAGTAAGTAATTTGGATGTTAAATTGTTAAATTATTCAAAATTGAAAATAAAATATGAAAAAAGGAAGGAGGCTTATTAGAGTTTTGCAATGTTTGCATTTATTTACAAATGTAGAATTGTGCATAGGTGGAGGGGTTGCTTGAAGACTCCGAAGTCCACTGCTCCCACATTATAATTTAGTATTATAAAAGTACATTATAATTATAATATAACAACAACAACCCACCCTTTCCCATAAGGTTCCAGTGCGTGTTACAACAATTTTTAAAAGAACATTAGAAGCAGTTAAAGCAACTTAGGATCACAAGATCTAGGGATCAGCAAACTTTTTCAGCAGGGGGCCGGTCCACTGTCCCTCAGACCTTGTGGGGGCCGGACTATATTTTTTGGGGGGGAAAGAAAAGAACAAATTCCTATGACCCCACAAATAACCCAGAGATGCACTTTAAATAAAAGGACACATTCTACTCATGTTAAAGCACGCTGATTTCCAGATCGTCCGCGGGCCGGATTTAGAAGGCAATTGGGCCGGATCAGGCCCCCGGGCCTTAGTTTGCCTACCCATGAGGATCACAAGAATAGGGTGCATCCTAAAAATATAACATCTCAAATGTCACAAGGCCAGAGGTGTGTTTTCAGCACTCACCAAAAACTGTGTAGTGAAGGTGCCAGACACACTGCTGTGGGGAGGGAGATCCACAACTTTGGGGCTGCCACAGAGAAAGCCCTCTCCTGGGCCGCCCCACAATCTTCTGAGGTGAAACATCCAAGAGCATCCCCTCTGCCAATCCCAAGAGGGTCTGTAGCGAAAGAGGCGGCCTTTCAGGCATTTGGGGCCAAGTCATTTAAACGCTAATGTCAGCACCTTGAATAGGTACCCGAGTGCCTTCATGTCCTTTGCCTGAAGCAGGAAAATGTTTGGGGCCTGCCCTGGAGACTCATCACTGGAATATCTGCTCTATCAAGGTCTTTTGACAAGACTAAGAGGCCGGGCAGGTCTTGCCTCAGGGCAGCCCTCATTGGCAGCGGCTCTATTCACAGAAATCTGGTGAGAAACCCGCCAGGGAAATCTTTGTCCTTTTCTCATGCATTCTGCTCCTAACCTGGGGCTGGGCGAGAGATACTTTTATGTCTCCAAATGCCTCGACTCCCACCCTGACATTTCAAGGTTTTCTGGAGCACGCTGTCCTGCTCAGCCACTGCTTCGCCAGCACCGCTTCTCCACATTTATCCAATTCTGCATTCCACTGGCAGAGTCTTCTTCTTTACGGTGAGGTGGACTAACAGTATTTATGGCACTTTAAAAGAACATCATAAGGGAAAACAAAAAGGGGTTTTGAGTATAAAATAGTCAATGGGGAAAACAAAAGAGGAAAGAGAGGAGGAGAAAAATGCAGTTATGTGGACTTAAAATTTGGTTACTGTTGGGAATAAGGAGCAAAAGATTCTTAAGGCAAAGTCTCCGTGGGAAACTTGAGCCCAGAAGAGGGATTTGAAGGAGGGCAGTGGAGAGACAGGAGGCAACAGCCCAATTTCTGATTTACTAAAATATTAGGAGAAGCAAAAGACAGTCTGTCTTGAGAGGCGATGGGAGAGATTCGCTGGGGACATCTAAGCAGAGGCTGGGTTGCACTGAGCAGGGAAGGTGTCGTTGAACCCTGCACTGTGGATCGTGCTCTCAGCAAGGGGGCTCAGATGAGAGGATCTCCAAGATCCCTTCTATGATTCTATGTGCACTCCCAGGGAGGGAGCTCCATGCACCCTCCTCCCCAAGGTGGACACCCAGCAATTGTTCTGATTGTAAGCTTGCCCTGAAATCCTGACCCCCTCTTCCTCTGGTGGCCAACTACAGATATCCCCATGTCCGTCGGCATCCTTGAACCTCATATCCACCCGAACTTGCTCAACACTGTGGAATTCCTGTGGGACCCGACGAAGCGGACTTCTGTCTTTGTCCAGGTAAGCAAGCAAGGTGGGGATACCTGCCGGTAGGACTCCTTGACTCCTACAGTTGCTTTCTCCTCCTTTAGGCCTTTATTCCCTTTCCCCTTAGACCAGTTTTGCTTCCTCTGTATTCTCCAAGACATACACCATTGGCGCTTAATGTAAATACAGTATGTGTAAACGAACCTGTATGCCTTCAGCAATTGAATAACAAGTAGATGTTGTTAGGATAATAGCAGTCAGCAGATGCAAACAAACACGAGTCGCAGTCATAATAGCAGGGGCGGTTTTAGGGTGGCATAACCGGTACTGGTCACAAAGAGCACCGCACTTCAGGGGGTACCGAAATAATGCTGTAGAAAGGAGCGTGATAGGCATGTGTGTGTGCGCACAGGCTGAATTTTAGCGTCGCTGAAATTTGAGAACCCAAAGTCCACCTCTGGCAATAGTACTGTAAGTAGGAGCTGCAACGAAATGTTGAATTGCAGACAAATAGAAGAAGACACCTTCACCCCAGTATGGCTCCCCTTTATCACATACACAGCCCAACAAGACAACGACAAAAATCCACCAACAGCATACAAATCAATATGGCTAACCTGATCCAAAACACCCACCCACCCCACTCACACACGAAAACAAAGACCACCACAGCCAACCACAAATGAATAACCACACCCAAGGCCAACCCCAACCTCTCTCACCACCAAAGGAACACAAGCAAACAGCAAAGAACCTGCACAAGCAACGCTGACACCAAACCCTACATATAGTAAATAAAATAGAAACATCGCCACCCGACCCCACCCCCACCCATCTTCCCCCCCCATCTTCCCCCCCCCTCCACCTCTTTCCCCCTTTTCTTCCTAATGTCTCAACAAATGAAACTGATTTGTAAAAATGTTACATGGGGGGAAAATACGAGAGACATTGCACACTTCTGTAAATCAACAAAATCTTTAATAATAATAATAATAATAATAATAATAATAATAATAAATGTCGCAGTGCAAAAGGACCGGGATTCCAGCCACTCCGTTCCGTTCCCGCTGCCCAGCAGTCAGTCAGTATTCTGTGTTCACTGAGCATGCTTAGCCTTCATTGGGCTGTTTCATGGAGCCCGCCCCCCCATGGATGGCTTTAAAAGAGGATCAGATAAATTCCTGGAGGATAGGGCTATCAATGGGTAGTAGATCTGATAGAGATGTTCTTCCTCCACTGTTGGAGGCAGTGATGCTTCTGAATGCCAGTTGCTGGAAGAGAGGACTCTTGCGCTCAGGTCCTGCTTGCATCTGACTGGCCACTGTGAGAACAGGATTCTGGGCTAGCGGGGCCAATGCTCTTAAGAAGGCCTGCTGCACTTCTGCAAGCCTTAGGGTTCCCCAGACATTCAGATACTTCCCCTTGTTTACGTGTGGCATTGTTTTTGGCCCCATAAACACTGGCACGGGTGCCTGAGCATTGGAACTAAAAGGGGTGTTTGCTACCACTCTGGCCTCGCACATGAAACGAGCAAAGTTGTTTTGTACAGACTCTTGACTGTAACAAGGCTCATTTCCACTCAGCTGCCCAAACTGGAAGAGTCCTCGCTCAACAAGCCTGCGGGATAGCTCGGTCAGTAGCGCACGAGATGCTTAATCTCAAGGTTGTGGGTTCGAACCTCATGTTAGGCAAAAAATAAAATAAAATAAAATCCTTCCTTCCTACTTTACAACTCTGTGAATACCCCCTATTCCCAGTTGATGCTGCTTACCTGTTTTCTGACCTTCCTCTTCCCCCACTCTTTTTTGGGTAACAGGTCCACTGCATCAGTACTGAATTCACATTACGCAAGAACGGTGGCGAGAAAGGTGTTCCCTTCCGAATCCAGGTGGACACCTTCCGGTCCAATGAGAAGGAGGAACATGTGGAGCACTTGCACTCAGCCAGCTGCCTCATCAAGGTCTTCAAGGTAATGCTGCCTTGCCCAGCAGGAGCTGGTGATCAAACCTAACACCTCCCCCCCACCCCCGTAGCAGGATCCTCCCAGCAAAGAAGCCTTGCTATAGAGCTCCTCTTTCAGAAAGCTGAAAGCAAGCGTAAACAAGAGAGTGCCTGCTCTGTGTGACTCGAGCAAATAAGCCAAGTTGCATTATGCAAACCTGAGCCCAGTGAATTTGTTGGGAGCACCTAATAGACTAGTGCGCCGTTACTAAAACTAAGGGGGTATGAATCTGATTTGGCTTCTGGATGGAATGCCCTCTAAGAGCAAACCCTATGAACAGCAGACAGCAAGCAAGACCTTGTTAGTGGTGCTGCCCAGTTGGGGGCTGATCTGTGACAGGGCCTTTTCAGTGCTGGTTCCCTATCTTCATCATTAACTTTCAAGGTTGTGTTTTTAAAAAAATCCTGTTTATCCAGGAGTTTGGTGGCTAAAGAATTCTATCCCAGGCAACCCTGCGATCATTGGATAGAAGAATGTTTTTGGCTGCTTTTATATTTTTGTTTGTTTAAACTGTAACTGGTTTTTGATGTGTTAAATTGTCATTGTTTATGGAATATTTTAATCTGTTTTAGAATGTTTGCTTTGTCTTTGTTTTGAACGGCACCTTTGTCTCCCTGGGCTCCTTCCAAATATAGGCAGCCCCCCCCCACTGTTTACATGTATTCAATATGTAAACAACTATGTATAAGCACATCTCACCAAACCCAGAAAGACATCACTGAAACATCGCTAAAAGGGCGGAACAGGGGCAGGCCAGGGTGTTTGCAGGCTTTTTCAATGGGTTTCAATTATGCGTGATTTCACCGATGTGTGAAATCAGAACGTAAATCGGGGGGGGGGGGGGGCTATCAGTAACTATATACAGGACCATACTGTAAGTGTAGGTGAAAATCTGATTTTATCGATATAGCAAATGTGTACTTTTCAGCCCAAAGGAGCAGACCGGAAGCAAAAAACAGACCGGGAGAAGATTGAGAAGCAGTCCCTTCAGGAGCGTGAGAAATACCAGCCCTCGTACGAAAGCACCATGTTGACAGAGGTACGGGTTCCCTTTCTACAGCAGGGACTGAGAATAAAAGAATTGTTGAGTTGGAAGCGACCCCAAGAGTCATTTAGCTCAGCCTCCTGCAACACAGGAATCTTTTGCCCAACATGGGGCTCAAACATGCGACCCAGAGATTAAGAGTCTCGTGCTTTGCCAACTGATCTATCCCAGCCTTATAACTTGTGGGCCTTCAGGTATCGTTGGTAGGGCTGGGCGATAGCAGCTTTTCAACATTGCAGAATATCACCAGCCCAACATCGAGGTCTGGCGATATACCATGATATTGAAAGAACAAGCTGCATTGGCCTCAGTCTCACCCCAGTGCCTAGTGGGCTGGGACGCAGAGAGAAGAACAAGCTGTATTGGCGCCTCGCCAATGCAGCTTTTTTCTCCCTCTGCGCAGTAATGAGAGCAGAGTGGGATGGTGGTTTCACTCAGCGATATATCTGCCACCGCTCCCGAGTTCCTCTGCTAGCAACACTTGCTGGAGGAAGTTTCTAGTAGAGGGACTCAGGAGCAATGGCGGGTTCACCAGCGATATACCGTGGAGTGAAGCTGACATCGCAGTCTGCTCCTCATACTGGTCCTGGCCAATATATGGATATATCGCCCAGGCCTAATTATTGGACTGCAGTTCGTACCATCCCTGATGAGTTGCCATGATGGCTGGGGCTGAAGTCCAACAACAGGCTCCCCCCATCCCTAGCTTAGAGCCAGCTTCCCCAATCTGGAGCCTATAAGATGCTTTGAACTACAACTCCCATCAGCCCTAGCCAGCACAACCATTCTGTCGGGGGCTGATGGTCCAAGTCCCTTCCCATTCCTAATAGCCCCTTAAGTCCTGGCATCTTCGTTGTTCTATACTTTTTCTTTATTCAAATCAAAGCTCCACGAATAGCCACATTCTTATCTCACACTGCTTTTGCTAGTTATAGGGGCAGATAAAGAGTTAAGCAGGGCACTAAAGCCTTGTCCACTGGGAATCCTCCTCAGCACCCCATCCAGCATCTAGGTTTTCAGTGGGCATTGCCCACATAACTTCAAGCCTACCATCCATAAGGACTAGGAACCTGCTTTTTGAACAAAAGCTTTCTGCAACCACGCAGTGCCATGATGCACACAGCCCTTTGAGAGGTGTTCTCTGAAGTAGGAGGGCTGTAGCCCCAAAGCTACACCCTAAACATTCCACCTAAACATTAGGAAGAACTTCCTGACAGTAAGAGCTGTTCGACAGTGGAATTTGCTGCCAAGGAGTGTGGTGGAGTCTCCTTCTTTGGAGGTCTTTAAGCAGAGGCTTGACAACCATATGTCAGGAGTGCTCTGATGGTGTTTCCTGCTTGGCAGGGGGTTGGACTCGATGGCCCTTGTGGTCTCTTCCAACTCTATGATTCTATGATTCTAAAGCACCAGAGGATGGGTGAGTGTGTGAGATGTTGCAGCATCCAAGGCCTAACATTTCTCTCCTGGTCTTTGTTTCCTCTTACCACCTTTCCCCTCCTTTTCCAGTGTGCCCCATGGCCAGAAGTTGCCGGCAACCTTCACAGTCCTCCGACCACCCCTGGACTTGTCTCTCCCCATCCCTTCAAGCTTCAGACCCCTGAAAGGTAAGCTGGGCAAAGCGAGAGCCTGTGGTAGCATGAGAAAAGAACCTCATCCTTTCAAAGCCCTGGATGACTCCCCCCCGCATTTGTCCCGACTTGCTTGCACAAAGCTCATGCGGAGGTCAGACTATCTCCTGTCTTTATTAAGCATTCCTTCCAGGGCTGTTAAATGACATTGAGGATTCGTCCCGATTTGTGTCAGCTGTGCTCATATGTCTTCCTGTAAACTGTTCATCTTCCCCACACTGTCCAGGGCATTTTCCTGTCACTTGCCTAATCGTGGCAGGTCTCTCTCTCCTCCCCACCCCCAATTTAGCGGATTTGTTGTGCTAGGGCGACAGAGCGCTTCTAACTGCTGCAATCACACAAACCTAAATATCTGGTCTGTGTTTGAATCCCTCCTGCAAAATGCTGATCATCTAGAGGTGGACCCTGGCCATCGAAACTGAATACAGTGGTACCTCAGGTTAAGAACTTAATTCATTCTGGAGGTCCATTCTTAACCAGAAACTGTTCTTAACCTGACCTGAGGTACCACTTTAGCTAATGGGGCCTCCCGCTGCCGCCGCGCCACCAGAACACGATTTCTGTTCTCATCCTGAAGCAAAGTTCTTAACCCGAGGTACTATTTCTCGGTTAGCGGAGTCTGTAACCTGAAGCGTCTGTAACCCAAGATACCACTGTAACCCACTTTTGTTCCTCTGGTTGGCAGGATGTGCTCCTCACCTGGCTACACCTTGGATAGCTCATCAGAGAGCACGGCAGAGGTAAGCAGAGGACGGGACACACACCGATAGGCTGGCTTCACCCTCGTAAAAGTTTCCATCTCTTTCAGTTTAAATTTTCCAGGCACTGGTGCAATCTTAAAATGTTTTTATATGATACACTGAGAAAGCTGCATCTCAGAAAACCACACAGTTAGGTTCATTTTTCCGCAGGTCCCAACTACTTGGGCTTACCATGAAAACCAGGAGGCGTATTCTAGTAGTTTGCATTTATTTGTTCAGATTAGGAAGGTAAGAGTAGCCCTGCTGAATCAGGCTAGTGGCCCGCCTAGTCCCGCATCCTGTTCTCGGTGTCCAACCAGATGCCTGTGGGAAACCCACAAGCTGGATTCGAACGCAAGAGCCCTCTCCCCTCCTGTGGTTTCCAGCAACTGGTACTCAGAAGCATTACTGCCTCCAAGCATAGTGGCCCTGTGCCCCTGGCAGAATGTCTAGATTGCGCCCTCTAGCCATGGACAAATTAGCTTCCTGCCTCTCCTCCAACCACCCCCTCCACCCATTCAGTTCAGGGACACGGGTGGCGCTGTGGTCTAAACCACAAAGCCTAGGGCTTGCCGATCAGAAGGTCGAGCTCCCATTGCTCAGTCCCTGCTCCTGCCAACCTAGCAGTTCGAAAGCATGTCAAAGTGCAAGTAGGTAAATGGACGAATTAGCTCTTTCTGCCTCTCCTCCAACCACCCCCTCCACCCATTCAGTTCACCCTCTATTACAAACCTTTTATGAGGCAATAACAATATTTTTATTTATAGACTTTTTTTTGCTGATTTTGCACCCCTGGTGGGGGTCCGCCTCACCACCCCCTAGCTATGGCCCTGGCTCTGCCGTGAGTGTGCAAAATGCCTGGAAATCCTTGGCTGATGTGTTGATTCAGAAAGGGTTCCCTGAAGGCTCTAGCACAGGGGTCAGCAACCAGTGGCAAGGGACTATTTGATGGCAAAGAGATCTGAACCTTGCCCCTGCCCCATAATCCCAATAGGAGTTTTGCTAGCTTGTGCCTTCTCTTGCTTTGCTTTCCCAAACATGGAATGAGAGTGACGCCCGGTGGCAGCAAATGGTTTTACTTTTAGCAGCCAGCATCCGAAAAGGGCATATGCATGTGTGTCACTATGCCTAGGAAAGGACACACCACACACAACAGCACCAGATAATTGTCACTGGCTTGTCCAGGTCAACATTTTTGTTGGTGTTGCTCTTCCAAGCAACACCAATGGGAGCTGAGGAGAGAGCCCAAAGGTTGTCGTCCCCCCTGCACTGAGTTCGAAACATGCCACCTGCAGCCTACACCACCTCGTCCAGGTCTCTGAACTGATTGCACACAAAGGCTCTCAGGAACAGATTTTGAAGATGTTCTTTTTTCAAATTCCTGCCAATAATTTGTCCTGCAGCAGCATAGTGCCATTAACTGCCATCTCTTTTATTTCATTTACAGTAATTTTTTTTAAAAAAACGAAATCCTAAATATTCATGCAAGTCATCCAGAGACTGGGGGATGTAGAAGGATATAAATTATATAAATAATATGGGTTGGTGGCATTACAGCAACCCCACCTTCTAGGTAGGGCTTCAAGTTTCCTGGGCTCAGTCCTAAAACATCAAAGTGACACTCCGAATCCAATCATAGATGGTTGCCTGGAATGGGTGAAGCAGCACTGTTGAATGTTTAGCAGGCTCCTACCAAATCTTCTGGCACCAGCCAGCAAAGTGTGGAAGCCAAGAAACTCCAATTGTTCTTATACTTGGGCATTTATATACTGCCCAAGTATAAGAACAATATATACTTTGATGTATCTGATCCCCAGGGCCCTCTGGGTTGTAGCTGATGTTGGTTTTTCCATGTTTCTCCCACTCTTCCTTTCAGACCCTGAGCCCTAGTGCTTCCATCTTGGAAACCCAACAATGGTTACACAAAAACAGGTTCCCCAATTACTCCCGGATTTTTGCCAGCTATACAGGTGAGGCTTTTCCTCTTCCAAGACATAGCTCGTCTCCCCCTTGAAATGTTGATTCACCCCCCCCCCCACGTGCCCTTTTCTGGTCTTCCACCAGAACACCCCCCAGCCTACAAACATTTTTTTTAAGGCATGGAGAAATCTCTCTGTCACACATTTTTAAAGTTCAGAGAAAAAGCCAACGCTTTGCACCACAGAGCAAGCCGAGATTTAGATTGCAATCTCCGCAAGGCAGACGCCTGTCTCTGATTATGCGACAATGTAAAGCACCAGGTACATTGATGGTGTCGTATAGTCACAAATTAATTGGCTGTGCCAGTCCCCGACACCCTGGAAATATTTTAAGGGGTGGAGGAAATTAACTCCAAGGCACATTGTGGAGTGAGCCTTCCTGAAGCTGTGATGGGCTGGACAAAAGCATCAGAATTGACACTGGGCCAACTCTGTCTTGAGCCCAAAAAAGCTCATTTGGTAGAGCATGAGACTCTCAGTCCGAGGGTTGTGGGTTTGAGCCCCACAATGGGCGAAAGATTCCTGAATTTCAGGGGGTTGGACTACATAAATCTTTGTGGTCCCTTCCAACTCTATGATTCCAAGTTATTTTGCTCCCACTGCTGTCCCAGGAAGATGCACTGTGGATTTTACAACTTCAGGACAAATTCTGAGCAGGGACCATTTTGCCAACAGAGTCCTCTCTTTAACTTCCTCCCGCAGGAGCTGACTTGCTCAGGCTCTCACGCACGGACCTTGTGCAGATCTGTGGAACAGCAGATGGAATCAGACTCTCAAATGCGCTAAAGGCCAGGTATGGAATTATGTTAATTTCCCCCTCAGTTAAAATTGGAGGGGGGGGGGCAAAGCTAAAGGGAAGAATATTACTATTACATTTTGTAAAGAAGTCCTCAAAGTAGCTTAGTGTTGATAAAACATACACAAAGGGTCAGGCTGCAATCTTCGACACACTTACTTGGGAGAAAGTCCCATTGAACTCTATCAGGATTATGTCTGCGTTAGTTGGTTAGCTCGTGCTGCTGCTAATGCCAAGGTTGCAGGTTCAATCCCCCCATCGGACAGCTGCACTGCAGGGGGGTGGAAAGAACCCTGAGGGACCATCTATGATTCTCGGTCTAGCCAATTATTCAACCCAGCTTCATGTTTGTTGAATCAGAGAAGGCAGCTGTGGCTTCTTCTAGCCCACAACCTTCTCTGGCCTGCTGAAGCAAGCAGGACTCAAAGTGCAAGTGGGGAAATGGGAATGGGAGCAAAAGGAGCAGGTGGAACGCACCACAGCTGACTCACCGCCTAGCTGCATTTCAAAGGTTAAAGGGAAATCTCTGGGCTGTAATCTGGTAGGCCCTTTTTATCATTAAATTTGCATCTCCAAGGAGCTCCAGGTGATGCATGGGGCATCATCCTATTTGTTAAGGTGCCTCCGGCATCCAAAATTATCTACGGGGCCAGGCACCAGCTAGGGAACCCTTAGGGCAAATGTCATCTAAGATGTGACCAGCAGCTGCCATCTAGACCAGTATAGAGGGTGATGTCACTGGGTTACACTAGATGGTGGTCCCAAGGTCAGGATGCTGCTGGTGGCATGGGAACCTGAAGCAGGGCCTTCTCTGTGGTGGTGCCCCACTTGTGGAACACCCCTTAGAGAGGCGTGGGTGGCTACAACACTAATGGGTTTCCCTTACAGGGCAAAGCCCTGGGGATGGTGTTTAGTGCAGTTGGAAAGCTACTCTGCATTAACCCTGTCGGTTGGGTTTGATGGGAGACCTCACTTCTAGAGGGTCATAAATTCTCAATCTTTGCACTACGCCATCTTACTAGGTATTGATGGGCTACAAAACTTTGCCTCCCCTCAGGTGTGTGCGCCCTCGGCTCATCCTTTACGTGTCCAGGGAGGTGGAAACAAGTGGGAATGTCTCTCCAAATGAAGCGTCTGGTAAGTCAGTGTTACTTTCCCAAGTTTAGAATTAGAGACCTTTATCTGGCTCCATATATTCGCACCTGCCAGTGGGCAGGAAAAACCTCTTCGCTTTTAAATGACACTTTAAAACATCCCACAAAGGACTTGCACACCCTCCCTGGCAGCAATACTAATGTTTTGATGTTTGTGTTTGGCCCGAACATTTGTTTTTGGAGGCACCAATTTCAATCCCCTTTGTTTTAAAGTGTGGGGTTTTCCTTTTCCTTTCCCCAAAGCCCTGTACCAGGAATTGTATCTGGAAGAGCTGACCGCCAGCGAGCTGACCAATAAACTGGCAGAACTGCTCAGCCTCCCAGCCAACCAGATTCAGCAGGTTTCCAGGCAGGGGCCGACAGGAATTCACATCCTTGTCAACGATCAGGTATGAGCCTTATTTTCAAGTCTAATACCATGGCCTCCTTCGGAAAGGGGCCAGAAGCTGTAGAGCTGCCTTGGCCCAATGTTTTGCCACAGGAACCCCAAAGTGTATTCAGAAGCATGAACCAGGGAGCTACAACTGACCTTGCAGCAACCTGGAGCATGTTTAGAAATGGAACTTCCCTCCACATGAAACCATTTTACTGTATCCAACACTGTTGCTACAACACAGGAGTGGTGTTTTTGTTTAAAGAGTGTGCTTCCATTAACATTACTAAAACCCTGTGTAGATCAGTATTATCCCCTTATTAGTTTGCAGGCAGGAGAGAGGCTGGTGAGTTGATGATGGAGATATTTCAACCATGGAATGTCTGGTGCAGAAGACCTGAATAAGCCACATTCTTATGATCAGCTGGATAACTTAGTTGGTTACAGCCTGGTGCAGATAATGCCAAGGTTATGGGTTCAATCCCCCGTAAGGGACAGCTGCATATTCCTGTATTTCAAGGGGATAGACTAGATCCTCAGAGTCATCTCCAACTCTACAAGCTCAGAAACAGTGCTAAACTTTACAAGCCCCATCTAAGAACCCTTAAGCATTCAAACTAAACTCTTGGGTCAGATTAAATTTGCATAAATCTATTTTCAAAAACTAACACTGTCTGTGCACATACACTCACATGCACATGTTATATTCAGAGTGCCACCGGGTCTTATGCTTGCCTGCTATCTCTTTTGACACATCATGGCCATCTGCCACTGAGATGGCTTGAGGTCTTTGGGGTGCCTTTCTTACACAAACCCAGAATCTCCAAGTTGACTTCAAACCTGCTACTAGGGGTCTGGCCAGCTTCTAACCTTGCCTTGTTGTTCTCTCCTGGGTTGCCACAGATGGTCAGAAATCTTCCAGACGAATCATCCTTTGTAGCAGCTGTAACAAAAGGTAGGTGAGCTTCCCTGTAAAAATGAGCAGAATCTTGTGGCACCACCTTACAAGCCAACTCATTTGTTGTAAAACTGACTTAAATGGGCTAGAGTTCAGTCAGATGTACTCTCAGTTGGCAATTCCCCCCCCCCTGCACATTGGGGGGGACCCCCAAACCATGGAGACACAGGAATAAGGAGAAAATGGTGAAAATCTAACACATAGACAATTGTTCACAAATGCTTGTGCCATGATAATTTGTTAAGTCTTTAAAGGAAGCTACAAATCTCTTTACCATTTTTGTTTTTAGCAGTTTCTCTCCTGCCTTTCTTCCATCATGAAGGCAGATTTTCAGTCAGTCTTCCATGCAGGCACTGACCTGACTCACTCGTTCAGTCCAACAAGGGTTCTGTATCACATGCACTCAGTTTGCAAATCATCTTGTCTCTGTGCATAGACAGATGTGTTTTCCAGCTAAGGATAATTCTTTCTAACAAAGTGGATTTTAGTGGACAAATCCTTTTGCCACAATAAATGCTAGTCTCTCAAAGGCTCTTCCCTATTCTTTCGGTGTAGTGGACTAACATGGCTTCCTCACCCTGAAAAATCAAAATGAGACGTTTTGGAAATACGGGGGCAGAAGAACCCTAAAGCGAGCAGCCCATTTGAAGGTGGTCCCCTGTAAGCCCAGGAAAAAATGCCATATATTCAGTTTGGTTTACAATATATGACATTAGTGATTATAGGAACAGGGATCTGAGTTCAAATTATAGTTTTAAACAAGGAGTAATTTGACGGCCTTCTTCAAGCTACTCCTCACCTCAATTTGCCATTCCACGTTAGAAACTTAAAAGGTGGTGGCAAATAGTTGGTATTAGCTGAATTGCTTGGGCAAGGGCACAGAACACTCCTTTGCTGGATCTTGCACAAGGGCTCACAAAATGCCAGAGTTGGCCCCAAACCACCCACTTTGAAATGATCTCTAACAAGCCCAGTTTAGCCTAGTCAAGAAGTGCAGGTAGCTTCCCTGGAGTGGCAGCTAGAACCCCCAAGCTAATAGTTCTTACCCCCTGGATCTGTATGTATGAAAATATACAAAAGCCACCCATTCACTGGATGAGTAAGAAACACTTGGAAAATGACTAATTTGTGTTGTGTGTCACTACAGCACAGAACACAGAAGGTTATCACTTAGTTCTAAAATAGACCCGGACCTTCTAGAAGATGACACGACGCTGGCCTCCAAGAAGATGAGGAACAAACGGATGCAGAAGCAAGCATAATAATAATATATAGAGAGAGAGTTACTAAAAACCACAAGTTCACTGTATCTCACTGAACGCAAGATTTTGCAAGGCTGAACTCTTCAAGATCTGGAGCCGAAGGACCAAACTGGCTTTTGTTTGTAGCAACAGAGATCTGCATCGAAACTGAACACAGAAACAACTTTCCATCTGGCATCTGAAATTTGCAATAAGAGGGTGGGAAGCAAGTTGATGAGCAAGCAGGATGAGCAAACATGCTTTTTCTTGATAAAGGAGGCAGCAGAGATGTCAGTTATACATGAGAAAGTATCCAAGGAAGATATATTTGTGTATAGGCTGTATAGGATAAAATTAAAAGGGTTTTTTTAAATAAACAAAAAACAAAAAACAAACCTCACAGGCTTTTGCTACAGTATTGAAGTTCCAGCACGGTGTCAATAATTGGTTAGCAGAACTGTTGCAAAAGACATATGGCTGTTTTTTGGAATATGTTGTCCTGACATAACCATTTTCAGAATGGCTGACCTGCATCTGACATGAGGTCTTGGGAGCAACAGCTTCCTGACAACGCCCACTGCACAGATGGGCACCAGGGATCTAGCTGGGAGTGTAAGGGGTCTCCTAGCTATCTAAATGCTTATACTGCTATCCTTTATGTGGTATAATTAATCAGTTCTCAGGCGCAAGCACATCTTTAATCTTCAAGCAGTACCACAAGGCAGAGATTACCAGTGTAGCTTGCTCAGAACTTCTCCAGCTCCTGCTCACAGCCCAACTTACCACAGGGCACAATTTACTGAATAGCTTGGCCCCTGCAAACAGAGGCCAATTGTATGTGCGAAGGAGACACCACCACGCCCTTCCCCAAAGTGCTTGACAACAGTTTTAGTGTGCATGCATGTTAAACTGGTTCGCTGAGTTTCTGCTGGGCAGGACAATCTGTAGTTAGAATGTCAAGCTGGAGAGATGTATCATCATCACAACTGGAGAAGATGGATGGGACAGCTGCACACTTGGCAGAATGAGAATCTGTTAATGGCACATTTCTTAAAACACCAAATGCTTGACCTCCAGTATGTATTCTAACTTTCAGGATATAGCGAGGTCACTTTAATAGCCAGGCTTGTTTGTCTGGTGCTATCCAATTACAGGAGTCTGGATGTCAATTTCTGTGTGTCAGTTTTATTAAGGAGGAAAGCCAATCAAACATTGAAAGGAGGTGGTTCATAAAAATCTAACGGAAGCTTTAAGCTGCAATTCTACATACTTACCTGGAAGAAAGCCCCACTGAATTCAATGGGGCTCACTCACAAAGTTTCATAGGATTGTGCCAATGGTTACGAACTCCAATGTTGCACTTGATCTGTAGACCAGAAACACAAACTATTCCAAACCACTAGCTTTCAAATGTCTTTTTCCAAGAAAGGTATATGCCTTTATACTGCTTAAAGCATTTGTCATGTATTAGTATTAACTGCAATCTAAAAAAAAAAAAATCTATTTGTATTTTGATGTATTTGTCTATGCCTTTTTATATTAAAAAACAGCTGTGATTTACTGCCATCTGTTACCAGCTGGGTGTGTGTTTTAATGGTTTTTAATCCTTCCACACTATAGGGGAACAGTAACAGAATTATAAAGTAATCAAGAGTGGCTATTTTTAATGTACTTGTGCAACCACACTTGTGACCTGGAATTTCTCCCCTTCCACATACGGGAAATCTTCTAATAACCTGGCAAGGCATTGCTGAGTGCACAAGCTTGACTAAACTGATTTATAGCCTCAGTTACAAGAACCATTACAATCTCCCAGTCTTGTATTTGAAGTGCGCACTCCAGTTATTTTAAGCACACACCGCAACATATAAAGCATGAATGGGACACACATATCATAAGGACACAAACTTGCCAAGGACCTGAGACTGAGAGCAGATCCCAGGTGAAAATACGCTATGAGCACAATTTGGTGTGAAAGTGCTCCTTGGGATGACTCCACTGTAACCCCTTCGAAAGAAGACTGGGTGAATTCATGAAGGATACAGTTATACATGGCTACTAGCCATTATGACTATGCTCTGCCTTCATGGATGGAGGCACCAATGCTTCTGTTGCTGAAACCTGGGGTGAGGCAGGAGAGAAGAGGGAACTCTTGTTTATGCTTAGGTCGCTTGCAGCTTTCCTCCAGGCATCCGTGGCAACTGGATGCTGGACCAGATGGGCTCATTTTGTGTTCTCATAGACACAAGTCTTTTAAACACAGTATTGTGGTTTCCAGTCTTAGTGGGCTTTGAGTGGCAGCATGGGCACATTTGATTATGCAAACCATCTCATATACGGGCAATGACCTAGTTAGGCACGTCCAAATGACACATGATCGTGCGCACATGCATGACGCTGAACCCGGAAGTAGCCCAAAAATGTCATAAAGATGTCACAAAAAGGGGTGGAGCGGGCTTGGGGGGGGAGGTCCGGAACGCAACCCCCAGTGCAAAAACGAGGATCACCTGTGCCAACAGCTCTAATCGCTATGGTACATGGTGGATGGATACAATCCTTAAACTTAGTATTTCACCTTGAGTACTAGTATTACAGCTCCCATCAAATATATAATAACGGCTTATTCACAAAATGACTCTCAAAAGAAATCCCCAGATTATTATTCTGGGCCTACTTAAAGTTCACAAAAAATTCTGCCGCAGGAACAAAGACAAATCATAGAAACAAAGTTCTCACCACAGGACCCTTCACAGCCACAATTTGGAAACGTTTTCTTTTCTTTTCGTGACCATTTCCCCACATTACAAACTTAGCCAAAATCACAATATTGTAACATGGACAGAAAAAGAAAAGATTGAGCTACATACATATTTATATTTGCTTTACTTTTTGTTAATTGACATTATTATATTCACAATCAAGTGTCCAGGAAAGGTGAAAACACAGTTTACAGGATCATAAAAGTAGTATTTTACAGATATCTCTGTATTATAGTTATGGGGGCTGAATGGCAAGGTTCCAACCTGGGCATCCAATATAATTTTTTATGAAGAAATGGAGGGCCTTGTTAATAAAAACAACGTTTGAAGATATGTTGGCTTTTAAAACTGCTCAACATCACATGGAATGTGAGAAGAACTGCACTGCAGCGATCAGGAATTGTGTTTCTTTTAAATTTTTGAGTAAGAAATTAGGAGGAGTCACATGTGAGGGCAATCCTAAAAATAATTTGAAAAGCACAACATTCCTTTAAACACACCAAGAATGATGGGGTTTGTTTAATAAAAAGTGTTCACATTATAGTTACTGTGCCAGAGGTTTCCTGATAGTGGGTGGTACAATCAATTCTACTGTAGGGTTCTCAGTGCGAATGAAATTTAGTATTTAACTATCAAACATCCAGCCTGTGGAATACCAGCCGCATCCTTAATATGTCTAATACAATTATTTCTGAACGCTAATCATCCCAAACTTAACCAAAAGATTAGATCACAAATTAAGGGTAGCCCAGGGCTCTTACTACGCTCCTTCTCTCTTAAAACAGAACATTACTGTGTAAGCAACCATGTCATACAATTCCCTCCCCAACACCTGTCGAATCACATAATACCATGGGCCAGCCATGCCTACCATATTCAGATTAAAAGAGGGGAAACAAATACCCCCCTGGAGTTCATAGTAACAGCCACTGTGGGAATGGTTTCAGAATTGTGACCAGTGGCTGCATTATTGTACCTTGAAATCTAACGAATTCTGTTGATCCAGCGTTCCTCCAAAGCTTGAGGTTCTTCAGAGAACCTGATTGCAGATGTTAACTTCATTCCCGTTGCCTTCATGCTGGTCTCAAGCTTGTCATAATATGCAACAGGATATAGCAGAAGGCTTCCAACACGCGTAGCTTTCACCGTGTACAACTTAATATGGTTCAGGTACAGGAGAAGCCAATGGCGAGGCTGTTAAGTTTTGACATCTGGAGTTTTCATGATTTCCAAAAGGCGAGGAAGGTAAAGAGTAAAAATTAAGAGTGACCGCAATGGCCTTCTGACAACAGCACTCTTCATATCCTTGGTAATCAGGGCGAGCTGCTGTAGCTGGAATTTGTGGGAGCACAGAAAATGGCAATTTCCATGTAATTATGGATTTGGCACATCTGGTTAGAACAGACTTTGGCCACAAGGCTATTAAATTCTCGCTGTGTTTCTTCAACACTCAGCCTTCCCATTGATCCTAGCAATTTGACTATCAAATTTGACTCTGCCCCTTGTCTCTCCCCACCCCAACTGATCACCAGCAACCAGGCAGTGGAGGACAGACAATTATTTCATCACAAAAATAGAGTCCCTTACAAAATGGGGCATTTTCATGACACAGTGCACTTCCAGAACTCACTGTATGTATCGAACAGTCAGTTAATACACAGGGAGTTAATACACATTACTACTTCCAAAATTATGTATAATAAAAATATGATCTGATTAATCTGTCCCAAAAAGCAGCAGCCAGATGCTCCCACTGAGGCGATGGCCCTTCTGTTTATTCCCAACATCTGTTATATTTGCCTCTGAAAAGGCATTCTTGACAATCACAGCTAATTCTTGCATCAAGCCATCCTTGCTAACAGATGGGTATGGTTGCTTCTGGGGGGCCTTGGCTCAATAAGAAGTTATTGTGCTTTTTGTACTCGCTGAGCTCAGAAGGCTTGAAAAATTACATCTGCTATTGTTTACTTGCAGGTTTCGTGCAAGTAAAGTGGGGATTCTGCACATGTCATGGGGAACTGCTTTACATTGTAAGCCTTCAGGGTCAATCTAACAAACAAAGGGAACCCCTTCTGAGCATTTATGCAGCTAATCTGGCATGTGGCTGACACCTCGCTGGGTGCACACAATTAAAAATGGGAACCCAGATCTCTCTCTCTCATTGCAGCTCTATGGACCAGCATACACTGCTGGTTGCAGTGAAGGGGAACTCGGCCTTCTTCGAAGGTGGGGATGTTTATTTACCCTACCCCAAGAGACACAGCTGTCTCAATGCGTAATAAAATATAAAGTGACAGGAAGGAAGTACCTAGGATTGAATACCAGAAGACAAGAACACAGGGAGCTCTCATCCTATGCAAAAGCCATTCTTCTAACAAGACAAGCTTAGAAAAATGTGGTTTATTGATGTTATTAATAAATACACTGACAAGGGTGGAGGGGAAGAGAAGGATTTGATTATTGGCTTTAAAAATTCTCAATCAAGTGATATGAATCAAGTTATCTTTCTGTTCTGCCCTTCCCCTGAAAATAACACGGCACCGTCACTTTGGTCTCAACTTCTCTAAGTTGGGAAACTAACTGCTGGCAAATTAAGGTCCATTTCACACATTTAGAGTGGCATGCAGACAGTTGCCCTGGGGTGCTATTCCACCTAGTTGGGGAGGCTGAATGCTTCGATCTGGAGATGGATTTGGTGAAAACAATCCTGCAACTAGCCCTGTCCATATGAATGAAATATTCCCACACACGGACACCCCTCAGTGGTGCGCGACTGTGAGTAAGCGGTTTCCACAACATGACGTGCATGAGATTAAAGGCAGCCCTTAGGGAGAACCACTACTTACGATCGAACAAATGCAAATACACTGCATGCAATGCAGCAAGCACTGCTGCTCTACAATTCCCATTCATTTCAAGCAGTTTGCACTGGAATAAAGTTGGATGGACTGCACTCAAGCTTTTACTCCCCTCCTTCCATTCCTAGAGGAAGGTTCTACTTTCAAGAGCTGTGCTGAACACTGACAAGCTGGCAGCACACGCACACGCACAAACACACACTCCTGGCTTGTTCAGGAGGTTCAGTAACATTGCAACAGTGAGTTGTTTCCACAATGTCAGCAATTGCCACAATGATGTTTGGAATTCGAAAGATGGAATTATGCTGCCAAGTTTTAGAAACGAGATGCACGAATCATAGATGGGAGGGGAAGACTATCAACCATATTTCTATGCTGGAGTTCGTAAAATGTTGTGGTGTTTTTTTTTAAAGACACAAAACTCACAAGAATCATCAGTAGATATCTGGGTGGAAGAAAGAAGATCAAAAGTTTTAAAAAAGATTTTGGAGGAAGGAAGGGGAAAATGCATTATTTTAAAAACAGGTTTTGCCTTTTCAGATCTTTGGTAGCAGTCTGAACTGCTGGAAGGCCTTGTGAAAAGCAACATTGGTGGGTTTGGGAAATTTAACACAGGTGTGTTTGAGAGAGAAACCAAAGATTGCTGTGTAAATATATTTCTCTGGGAGTACTGAGAAAACACAAATCCTCTGGAATCAAAAGAAATCGTGATTACTGCTTTGGGAAAATGCAGAGAACATTTCACAGGACAATTTCCATAAAACAGAGCTGTTCTCCAGGCCCTTCCCCAATTATAGCTACAATTGTCTGAGGTCTGTGATCTTGGCGGGACAACAGAAAATTAGTGAATACCTAATCTCATCATCCAGCACCTAGGATGCTGTCTGGGCCAGACACCTGTCCCATTATATCTCTGAGACCAGCTCATACGATTTGTGCAATTTGTGCTGGGTTCCTGCTTTGGATGGGGACCCTGACACTTAAAAACATTTAGGCCAAGAGTGAAACAGAGCATGCGTTTCCTACAAAGCCTCACAATCTGCCTTAAGAATCCTCATGAGCACTGCTGTTACCGTGGTGGTCTTTTTTTTAAAAAAGAAACCATCTTCTACTCTACGGGCTTAGACAATCGAGCTTTTGAATCCAACCAAAGTGCAGTAGGAAAGTTGTTTTACAAGCCATGCTTTGGACAGTCAGAAGCCAGCACAGTTGAAAACAAAGCAGCAGATCAGAAGTGGACTGGCAACAGGCTAATTAAAAAAACAAAACAAACCACTCATTAGCAAATGTGGATGTGCTCACAAGCAGAGCAAAGGATTGTACATCAGCAAGGAAGCCAGATTTCTCGGGACAGAATTCTCATTATGAAGGGTTCCCCTGTGCTTTCTGTACAACAGCCAAATCGGCAGGTGCTATTAAGAAAAACTGTGTTTGGGAACTGTTAAGGCGGGAAGGGCAACAGGCGATGGGAAGGGCAACAGGCGACCAAAATGCTGGAATCATTCAAACTGGAGGAAACTGATCTGGTGCTGTGCCTCTGCCCACAAGACCTTTTAAAAACCCACCCAGAAATAAAAATAGCTACCCAACCTGGCCCTGCAAGGCATCAAAAAATGGCCCCGGTGTTTTTGAAGAAACAAAACGTACAGTTATTTAATGCTGAAGTGGAAGAATCTGGCCAACTTCCCTATCAGGGTGGTAACTGATTTGTAGAGGAAAACACACAGGTCTAGCGATGGTGCCAAGAACCCCACATCAAATAAAGAAAGATTTTCAGAGGTGGCTCTAATGATACCATTGCATTACTATGGCAAATAAATAGAACAGCACAGCTGTGTGCCATTTCCCATTTGTGCTACACATTGTTCTTGACGGGGTTACCTTTGAACACACAGGATGCTATGAGCCCCACTTGGACTGTGTTATGGGTTAAAAGAACCTAGAGAAGACTCTCTATAGAAGCAATTTTGCTTTCAGAACTTCATCCCATTTCACAGCTGTGATTTCAAAGCTCGCCCTAGCCTCCTGGTGGTAAAATACACCTTTTAAAAAGGAAAATAGCTTAACATATATTTTATGTTCAGTCATTTCATACAATCTCAGAATGGTTTTCTTAAATAAATAAAAAACCCCCCGAAAACCTGGAGATACTGAAGAAGGAAGAGAGAGAAAAACAAAACAAAAGAAAATAAATCAGACCTGACGTTACAGATTTCTAGCTTTATCGTCACAACAATCTAGGAAGCCTCTGAGCCAAATGCTATGGAAACATGGAAGAGAAACCGCTGAACCTTCAACATGAGCATGCTCCGTGGATGTGCCGGCACAGAAAACGAGGAAGCACAGAAGCGCAGGAATCAATGTCTCACAATGGCTGCTGTTTCAACATTCCCTAACACAAGGATGATGATTTTTAAAAAGTAAAAAATATAACCATGGGCTTTTAAAGGTTTTACGTTTTTCTCCTCTCTGGACAGTGGTGGTGAAGATTCAACGTCTTATTTTGTTCCCTTCCTTGGTTATCACCGCTGCTTCCACACTTGCATCGAAGGGTTTGTCCAGTTTGCTGTTTCCAATGTCAAAAGAACGACCCTCTCCCCTCCCGCCCCCCCAGCAACAGCAGTTCTTCAGATGTGCGTGATGATCCCCTACCTCCCCACTTTCTCTCCCACCCACCTCCCCATGATTTCTTCTGAGCATGCCCAGTAGGAATGGTTCATAATAATACCAATCCACCTACAAGAGAAAAAAAGGGGGAGAGAGAGAGAGAGAAGGAGCCCACTGATCCAGCTCCTAAACTCCAAGGTCCTTCAGTTTGCTGGAAGAAGTAGGTGAGAGTGGGTGTATATACTGCAGTGTGTGTGTTTTTGTGTGTGGCTTATGGGGCAAAATCGGGAAGAAACTTCTGCGACCAGCTCCCCCTGCTTTGCTTTCTTTTCGAAAGGCCCTCGCGAGAGACCACCGGCATCACTTTTGTCGTGTGGAGATACTGGTGTCCACTGTTACTTCTAGAAGGGTAATTTAAATACTCAGTTTTTGTTTTGCACAAGGTAGATTGGCTCCCGCGTCATAGGATGATGCAGCATCTGCAGAAGCGCTGTCTGCTGCCCCCCACAGATGGTGGTGGGGTCACGGGTGCGAAGTAGGCGTGGACTTTAATATTGGGTAAGTGGGTCTGAAAAGACAAACACATATATTTCCCCATTCAGAAAAAAAATCAGAAAGATGGGGGAGAGCACGGGTTGCACCCAGAAGGACGTTGGGCTCATGAGTTGCAAAGCAGATCTCCGTAACGAACAGGGAGACATTTCAGGGAAGGTGTTGGTTTTCCCCTCATTCTTCCCACCCTTTTCCCCACCCTGTAACTGGCATATCAACATTTGCCAGTTTTCTTCCTAGCCCGCCACTGTTCTGCTGGCCAGTGAAGGGAACCCCTTAATTCTATATAGGCTTCTAACATATTGAAGATTTGTAGGCCTCACTTAGGATCTGCCTCTTCCTATTCCAGTCCAACAAGAGGCTGAGTATATCGTGTGCCCCCCCCCCCACTACACCAGAAAGAAATATATCATTTCTACATCCAGGAAAACCCAAATTTCTTAGCTTAAATATTAGGAATGTCTGAATATATTTGTGGGTTTAGGCAAGGAGTTATAAAGGGCCACAGAAGCTGCAACTCTTGACCTGCTCAGTCTGGCCACTGGGAAGAGTGAATACTAAAGTTCTCTCATAATAGTTGAGGGTGCACAGAATCTGAGCAAAGTGGCTCGGAAAAGAGGCTACGTATTGTGAATGAGAGACAGACTCTGCCTTCTCTAACATGGGGAATTTCCTGGTTGAAAGTTCCCAGTTGTCAATGGGCCCCCAGGAGAACCCTGCAGATAATTCCCACATTGACACCACAGAGGGCTATGTGTGAAGTTCTTTCTCACTCCCCGCAAAACAAACTTAAGACTTTGATCTACTAGCCAGCATGTCCTTAGTCTTAGCAGGGGGTAGGGAGGTGGTGTAGATTTAACATAAAACCCCACTGGGCTTCCCCGGCATCATCTTCTGAAAGGAGTCAAACGGGCCCAGGAACTAGCAAAGCGTGCACTTGTGCCTACTTAATAAATGCCGTTTTTTTTACCCTGAGTCTCTTGATTCCAGCCCGTGAAATCTGTTGACAGTCGTACAACTCTATCCTCTCCAGGCTGTGGCAGCTCTTGAGGTGCTCCAAGGAGGCGTCTGTAATCAAAGGGCAGTTGTCCAGCTCAATCACCTCCAGGCGGTCATGGGCGCAGGCACCATTGCCCAGGTGGCGAATCCCATCGTCAGTGATCAGCTCACAGTGCGATAAGCTCTGCCGCCACAAAGGGAACAAAGCGAAAGCAAAGGAGAAAGAAGCAGGCAGCATTTGCAAAGGTGTTATTATGAGGTCATTTCAAGATGGTGGAGCTACCCCAGCCTGGCAGCGAGAACTTGATATATGCCTAAGTTATCTTCAGCTGAAGAAATTCTCCAGCAACATCTGGGACTGTTGGACCACAGTATCCCAAACCTCGGCTTACAGATTTGTTGGATTCATGGATGCTCTCCTCATCAGACGAGCCCCCAACCCCAGCGACCTATGATGTGCCATGCTGCTGGGCAGAGCTTCCCCTTCTCTCTGAATCCCTGCTTCCTCAGCCCTCTCCATTGCCTACTGCAGAGGTGGGGAACTTTCCCCACTCTCTCCTGAGGAACCTTCTGAGGGCCACATGGCAGTGGAGGGTGGGGCCAGAGGCAAAAGTGGGAGGAGCAGTGGATGTAAATATTATCTTTGTACAGCAGGCTAGTTTCTGCACAAACTCACACACTCCTCTTTATCCTCCATCTAGACAAGCAAGAGGCAGCGTTATTAGACTTCATGGACACATTTTAGTCAGGCAAAAACACTTGGGGTGCAAAAGCAACGCCAGTGAGGTGTGTAGCCTAGGGAGAGTCCCAACAGCCAGACAGATAGGTCTGGAGGCCCCAGGCCCAAGGTTCCCCCTCCCCGGCCTACTGATTCTTCAAGTCACTCCAAGCTCACTTGCTTAGTGCTGTGTGTGTATAGTTAGTTCTCTTCTAAACGTCCGACATACTTGCTATGCCTTCATTTAGCATTCGCCTTTCCCTACACACACACACACAAACACACATATCTAATCCGTGTTATTTGTATTGTAATAATGAAAAGTGTTTAATTAGTGGTCAAGGTACCTCAAATTATCTCACGAAACCTTGCAACAATCCTATTATTATGCATCTATATTGCAGATAGAGAGGGACAAAAGCCAAGAGATGGTGGTTTAGCTCAGGTTTACCTAGCAAATCCATAGCTGAGGGAGTGTTTTTTTATTATTATTGATTAACTAAAATTTAATACAGTGTTCACAAGAAAAAGAATAATAAACATAGCACTGAATTCATAGCGTCATTTTACATAATCTTTAAACAATAATGGTCAATGTAGGTTCTCCGCATACATGGTTGCAAAATTAGTGAGGAAAGTTTGCTATCTATTTCCCTTGCATATGAAAAGAAGGGGGGTCGAGTTTCATTAAAGGTGTCTCTCTTTACAACACTTTTTGTGACCCTCCTAAGCCCTTTTAGTTGCTCTAAAAGAGCCACATCCCAGATATTGTTGAACCATGTATCCAGGGGTTAGCTGAGGCAGTATTTGAGATCAAGAAACTTTCTGGTTCGTATATCTTAGCTACCATGCTAGACCAGCTCTAAAAGCTGGGCCGTCTTGTTGACAAAGCTGCTGTCCTGTTCACAGATCCATTATGCCAATGACAAACTAGAAGGTAGAACACTCAGCAGTTGCTTCTTAAACAACCTGTTGCTTTCTTAATCACACTCACAACTTGGAGCTTTTTTAATGACCCAAAATTCTGCAGCTGAGAGAAAAGCACTAAATTTGAAACTCTGGCTCTACCCCATTGTTTTGGGCAAGTCATTCTCAGTTCTTTTTCCTATCCAGATCCGCAAAGCTTAAACAACAGATGACCTATCTCACAGAGCTTTGCATACGAGCACATTATTTAGGGGTTCATGCATTTCAATACGCTGAATTCCAAATCTCAGGGGACTACCTCATTTTCTTTTCCGACTTGGCAAATAATTTAGAAATGCAGTTAACAATGTGGTTAAAATCCATGATTGGGGGGGGGGGTGCTCTTGAAGACTCACCAAAACCTGAAGCCGTGGACAGTGTATGGAGAGCTGGATTAATGTGCTGTCTGTTATCTGGAAGAGATCAAAAGATACACACGTTTCAGAAGGTATCGCCTAGCCTATCTTGTAGTAGTTCTTGGTAGGCCTTCCAGATAAAGGCAAATGGCTGCTGGCAGAGTCAACTGTTTTCAGAAGGCTCCCAGAGTTTTAGAATCTCTAATATAGACATTCCCTCTCTCATCAAGTACATATAGAAGTTCTCAAACTGCGGCCCGCAAGCTCCATTCAGGAGGCCTGCAGAAAAATTGCATCTGTGTCTGGCCCTGCACTTCACTGATTTTTTTTTTCTGATGGAGAGCAAAGCTGTTTTGACCAGGGATGGATTTTCAAATTGGCAAACAAGAACCTGGGGCCCCTGTAGGTCTCTGATTTTCATGATACTGTGCCGGTTCACATTGGGATGATGGCACTGAATATTTTTTTTTTTTTTTTACTTTGCTTCATATTTAATTCAGAAGCACATCTATCACATTAGAAATGAAAGCCTACAGTTATTCAAACATGAGTTGTGCATGTGCTTTGGTTCACAGAACCAAACAAGTTCATCAAGTGATCCACTGAGACCTTCAGCAATTTTCAAGTAGTCTGAGGAAACAGAAGTTTGAGAATCGCTAGGCTGGATGTTATGGGAGCCATATGGCTACTGCCAAAAGCAGCACCTCTGCACTACCTCTTCCTCTCTCCTGTGACGATGTGCAGTAAGTGAGGTCATTGCACTCCAGGTCCCCCTCTTTTTGCATGCAACAGGAAATAAAGTAGAGCAGGGAAACTTTGAGTACAATGATGCCCTATGATACTTTTAAAAAAATTATTACTGGGCAGAGAGGAGGTGGCAGATCTAGAGCAGCTGCCACTCATCTTACAGTAATATTTTGTTCAACCAGATTTTATTACAAACTAAGGGGCTGTTTTGAATTATTTTCAATAGGTCTACTATGAGTGAGATTAGAATTCAATACCACTCTAAGTGGATAGGATTAGCGAGACTATATACTGCTATGTCTCAATATTATGGTGACAGGAAGTTCAAGAACATCTTTTCCTTTGGGGGGGGGATGAGTGACCAAGACCCTCACCAAAGCATTCTTGTGAAAATGCTTCCATGCAGGGATGGATCAACAAACTTCCTTTCTGAGCATTATAGGAAGAGCACACAAAGAGGAAAAGCACAACTCACAAAACACTTCCTGCTTGTTGGAATGTGGATAAACAATCTCAAGCAAAGGCTTATCTTAACAAATTATGGCATTCTCTGAGTCATGGTCTACGTCCATGACATTCTGCACATGCATGCACACCCACCCCCACCCCTAAGAAATGGGATGAAGATATTTCATGTACCTGAACACACTCTTCCAGGTCCATTTTTTCAAGCTCATGACAATTCTGGGGAGAATCAAAAACAAAGCAAAACACACACAAAATTAAGCATTCGTTTTTTCAAAAAAGCATGTATTGATTCTTCCTTCTGAACGCAAGGTAAGATGGCTATAGACTAGTCCCAATTACTTCAATGGGATCACTCCAATGGAAGCTGCTGGAGAAATGAGGCCAAGAGGTGTCTTAAAAAGAAACATTCCTTCCACGATCAGAGCCATGATCCCAAGAGGATCCAACTACATTACAGTGCTGTCCTTAGTACTGGCCACTCTGGAGTAAGTTCTGCTTGGTAGAGAAAGTGCACTGTATTATCTTCCCCTCTCCCTGATTTGGCGCCAAAGCAATCCCAACTCTGTAGTTAAGAACAGATTATGCAGCTATGGAAATTATCTTATTTAAATGGCTTATTCTGCTCCCATCAACCAGATTTCTCAACGTAGTTTAACTCCAGACCAATCCCATTTCCACCAATGGGATTATTCTGGGGAGTGTCACAATAATCTCTACATTTAAGGTCTAGAAGAGGGATGGGGATGCTTCAGTCCTACATATGTTGTTGGACTACCACTCATACCATTCCTGACCTATGGTCCTGCTGGCTGGAGCTGATGTGATTCCCCACCCATAAACTCAATGACGGGAGAGATAATGGAGATCAGAGGACAAGATGGTTTTGCAAGGGATGGAAGTAGGGAATGGCTGCCATGAGTTGGGAGAAGGGCATGGAAGCACGACTCCTTAAACAACAGAAAATATGGTGTTGCTTTGTCTTCCATTCAGCCCCAGCCAAGCTTTTAAGATGCTACCATATTGCAAAAGTCTAAAGAGGTGCGTGCTTTCAGACATCAGCCCTGCCAGGTTCTGGTGCTTGTTGAACCTCCATTTCCATCGCTGTTCAATCCAGAACTTGGCTTCTATCCTTGCCCTTAGGTTCTCTCAGGGCTGGCAGTGGCAGTTACATATTTCTTTTCACATGCCCATCCCCATTCACTTATAAAGCCTTATATAGGATGTACAGAAAAGGGCGCCAAATCAACACATCACCTCCTCTTAGTTCACTGCTCAAACCACTCTTCTCTTTTCCCAGCTTGCTTATGGTATTGAGCCAGGTATGGCATAGGGCATGAGGTGTTTAGCATCTGTCTTCTACAAGGAAGACACCACTCACTGCTTTAAGTCTATGAACAAGCAAACAAAAAGGATCAGATGCTTACCCGAGCCAGCGTGGTAAACCCCACATCAGTGAGCTGAGAACACCGAGCCACTTCCAATATTCTGCACAGAAAATAAAATACAGCAAATTAAGCACTTGTTCTTTTCAGAAATCCATTTCTGAAATCTCACAAACTTAGTGCCTGTGGAGAAGAAACCCCAAGACCACCAGTTTCAAAGTAGTTGAGGACATTTCACTTGATGGGCTCACGCTATATATCAGCAATCCTAACAACACACGTCGAAGGGATAAATACAGCTTAAATCCCCCAAGCTACACATTCCCCCCCCCCATTTTTATGATTCTTACACTTCCCATAATTGCTCCTGAAGACCTTAGACATTTTTTCCCTCTTCCCTATTTCTGCTTGCCTGCCTGTCATATTTGACAAAACTCCTCCAGCTCATCCGTATTTACTCCAAACCCTGAACCCATCAAACCCTTGCAATCTCACTTTCCGATGATCAATGTCGCACAACTTTGTGGGAGTTAAATTGCTCGAAGCCCATCCCTATTGTCCTCTTGACCTAGCTCTGGGAAGGGAAGCTAGGATTATTAACAGTATTTTAGGCAACCTACGACCATTAGTCTAATTTCAAAAGCTTTCTGTAAGCAATCAGTTCAGACCTCTGGGAAGAGTGATCTGTCCTTTCCCTGGCAGCCTGCTGGGCAGGGAGGAAGAAAGTGGGGGTTTCCTCCTCTACTTTTTGCTCTGACTCCACACACTATTTCAGCTTGGTTCATAGTGAGCATGTGGCCCCTGACAATAACCCATGAGCGATTTTGGCCCTTAATGGAAAAAAGTTTGCTTGCCCGTTTTAAAGTGGCAGGTTTCACTCTGGGCAATGACATTTTTCATAACCTTGAACCTATGAGACAGATTGTTAAGTATAAACAAATGATTTTCTTTTTCTATGACCCATCCCCTTCCACATAATATGCCAACCCTTTTCTGTGAGCTTTTGATTCCCCTCATGTTACCCATTTTTACCCAGCATGCATCCCGTGTTCACATGCTAACCTTGTATCCTCTCATGCAGCCCTCTAACCCAAAGCCTACTTACCTAAGCCTTGGACAGTTTTGCCCTAAAGCGTTCAAGATGGCGTCGGTGATGTTGGAACAGCCAGAGGCGCACAGAGACTGTAACTTGTGGCACCCTCTACATATTGTAATGAGGCCATCGTCTGTTATTTGCTACAGAAGGAGAGAAGTGAATCAAAGTCATTTGTAGTGTGCGGCAAAGTTTTGGTCTGTCTCGCCTGGCGCATGAAGCCCACAGGTCAAAGCAAACCATTGTTTAATGTGAATGAGCAGCATGCTGGTGCCCACTGCTCACAAATTCCCGCAGCATGCTGTGGACAAAAGAATCTGCATGTTTGTCATGTTGTCCAAACCCAGGCTAAAGGTTGGCTTCCACCAAACAAACCACAAGCAGTCAGTCAAGAACAAATTTTGGTACTGCTGATGACTTTGCTGGGTGGAAATCAACCATGAATCGGGGTTCAGAAGACAGGATAAGCCAGACTCTGGCACATTTTGTCCACAACGGGGCAGCAAAGGTTGTGGGGGAGGAGCGCAATAGGAACCAGAATGCTGCTCGTTCCCATTAAACCACAGTTTGTTTTAAACTTTGGTTTGATATGACATTTGAACTGGGCTCCAGGATGGGAGAACCCTTCTGAGTCCTAAAATTACATGCTAAGTATTATTTGGTAAACTCGTTTTAGCAACTATCACGTGAGAAAGCAGGATGCCAACTGCACAAGGCTATCAAAATCTGTTCCTTTTTTGGGCTCAACATTTCATTTTTGGCACCACCACAAAATGGTACAGGATATTTTCTCGCAGGACAAAAATGTACTTCCTCTTCCAACTTTTTAAAAATACACACACACAAAAAGTTAAATACGGAGACAAGAAAGCATTCCAACCTGACCAAAAGAATCTTTTCCAGCTTGTCCTGCAAACAAAATTTGAAACGCCTCCTGGGCAAGGGTGAACTCAGACCAGATAGATTTGTCGCATTAAATGCTAACACTAGGAAAGTTCTTTACTATATCCAGAAGGTATCCATTGTATGGACTAGGGTGGTGATATGGTTGCCAACTTGAGATTTTAAAAATATCCAGTCAGTCAGTGAGTGGAGTTGGCAAGCTCCTAGTGATCTGAGGGTGGAGCCCATTGGATTTTGTAATGCCAGAGCAGAGTCAACAAAGTGCCCTCAATATGTTATTGGACTGTAACTTTCAGCGTGCTGGTAGAGCATGAGACTCTTAAATGGAAAGAGCTCTCTTCCAATATCCTTTATTCCCCCCACAGGAACTATACAGGGGAATATCACGGTTTTAGGAAGCCTTCAGTGGCTTTGGGGCACCATGGAAATTCTAATAACGTCTCTATGCCTATCATACTAGGGGCACTGAATGTCTTGCTTAACATGTTTGGAAGCAAAAGGTCAAGAATGGCTATAGGCACAGAGACGCAAGCAACTACAAACACTTGCCCATCCCCATAGCTACTGACGATTTTTATAGCCAGATTTCACACATTCCCATCCACCACAGTTGGGATTTTGCCCCTATGGAATAAGATGAACATCAAGCTACCAGGACTGCAACTACTCCAAGCCAACAGGAAGAGGCATTTCTTGGGGTGTGAGTGTCACTTTGCATAGTTCATGGCCTCTGCATGTTAAGAAAAACAGGAGCAAATTTGGATTTGTGTGAACCAATTACTTACCAAGCAGGTCTGCAAATTCAAAGTCACCAGTTCAGGACAGTGTGCCCCAATGTATTTGAGAGCTTCATCCTCCAGCTAGAACAAAAGTGCAATAGGAGGGAGGTAGGGAGGTAAGCAACTTGTTAAAAGAGTCAGCATGAAGTCATATTTTGGGTTTTCTTTTTCAGGAGTAAAATTACTGAAAATCTGGATTCTCAAAAGTCTCAGTTTTTATTTTAAAAAGAAAGGGCTAGTTTCTCATTTTCAATGACAGCTAAGAGCCCATATGGGTCTCTGGTATCTCATGTCACCATGGGACCCACAGCATCTAATAGGCTTTCAAAGCTGGCTACTGCAAAAACTCCCAGCATCAAGGCTGCCATGAAGGAGGGAAGAACAAGAGAAATATTCCATTTCTGCAAGGCCTCCCCCTACCCCATTCTATACCCCCATGAGCACTACACCTTTGTGGCATTGTCGCCCAATAATTTCTCTGGCTGGGTTCTCAAAATACTTGTCTTCATTATGGAGGTGTTTGAAAATCACATAGTGTAACCACATGGTTCTAGAATCAGAGTTTCTGAATTTTATGGACTTAAGTGCCTTTAATAATAATAAGAATTTTATTATTTAAATCCTGCCCATCTGGCTGGCTTTCCCCAGCAACTCTGGGCAGCTTACAGTACATATAAAAACATAGTAAAACGTCAAACATAACTACTTGTTGGTTTCATATAAACATGCTTTGTTTAAAAGAGAAAAAGAGGCTCTTTTGTTAAGGCAAAAAGGGAAAAAAAGGCAACACCCAAGTTATTTCTGCTACTAAAGATGCCACGGATGTCCTTGAATCACAGAGAACAGATGGCAAAACAACTGATAACAAGTGCCTTGCTTCCATCAATATTTTTTCCTTAGCACTCCATAAAAAAGGGGAAAGGCTCAAGCTATTTTAAAAAAAGAAATATGCATTATAAAATTATGGCTGTGTTTGCTAAACCTCTCCACTATAACTTCTTTCTTTGACTCATATAGGTGCAACTATGAACTGAAAATCCTTTATCCATGTGGATGCAGATACAGATGGGGATGTATATCTCCTGATGTGCCCTGAAGCTCCCAGATGCATATTTGATGCAGGTGAACATCCTCAATCAGAGGCCACAAGTTATGTAACATGTGGTTAGCTGCCCACGACTAAACCTGGATTGGGGGCCTAGAAACATGTCTTATGCTATTCTATTACAATTCCAAGCTGCTCTAAGAGATCCACAAAAATGTTTGCAAAAATCCAGTACAAGGAAAACTGAAACCATGACAGTGGAAAGCTCCTGTCCTGCAACTGCCTTGTGTCACAGCTATTTTACTATTTTGCCTGGGATTGCTAACAAGGTTGGGATTTTTCCTTTCCCTGTATGAGGTGCCACAACTAAGTCATGTGGCCCATCTCAAAGAACTGAAATTCTTTGAGATGGGCGAAGCACACAGAGCAATGGCCCTCAACTAGTTGAACCAGGTCCCGCCCAAAGCTGAGATCAGGGGCCATCCTGCCCAGAACAGGATTCAACACACAACTTGATTTCCAATTCAGTTATCCAACTTGCTATTTTTACTTTTTAGGCAATTTCTAATTTCAAGACAAAACTTGGAGCATATTTGGATAAAAGGTAGGATTGCAGAGTGTGTTTCAGAATTTCAAATACAGTGGACGCGAGAAACGCTCAGCTTTTCAGTACAGGTGTCCAGGTGTTTTTTTTTAAAAAAAGGTTGGCTTGGATGCCTTGGTCCTCTTCTAGTCCAACACCTTTAAAAATGACAAATATCCTAGAAGAGAAGTAACCAAAAGTTCCTATACTTAAAAAACACATGCTATTGCAAGACAGCCAAGAACTGCACAAAGCACAATCCTTCTGCTCTACATTTCTTTTGTTCAAAAGTAATCTCACAGATATCCTCCCTTCTTTCCTATCCTCAGAGAAACTCGTGTAGTGCAAATTGCCATTATAACTCTTTTGGATAGGGTAAAATAAATAAAGGAATAAATAAAATTTATTCTCTCCTACCGTTCTCCCTCTTGCTTCCAATGTCACAATGTATGACCCACACTCAACTTGATTCTGCTCCAAGTTAAAACAAATGCACTTCAACTCAAGCTTTCTTGAAGCTGCTGTGTCCTCACTGGAGACATACCTGCGTGCAGCCTTTAAGAAACAGAGCTTTGAGTCCACCGCAGCCTCTCACCAAAGCCTGGATGCCATCTTTTGTCACTTGGTCACACCATGATATATTGAGCTGCTCCAGTAGAGGGCATCCCTCGCTTGAGAGGTGAGAAGGGGGCAGAGGGGAAAGGCAGACAGAGATGTTAACTCTTAAGGATAAAAAATTCTTGCTTTGGAAACAAGGGAAATTCACCGCCTTGTTTTCCAGTAATAACACACTGAACTCTGCTCCCTGCCGCAGCTTCAAGGATGACCACCAACTGAAAACTATAGCAGGAATTTGGTTAGAGCATGGTGCTGATAACGCCATGGTTGCTGGTTCAATCGCCGTATGGGACAGTTGCATATTTCTCCACTGCAGGGGGCTGGACTAGATGATCCTCAGGGTCCTTTCCAGCTCTACAATTCTATGAATAATAGGTGTTTGTGGCGTCAAAAGCCATGTGGCAATACTGCAGGGAGAAAGGGAATGGGCATGTTTGTATACCATGCAGAAGGGCTACTATATCAAAAGGACCTAAACAGGGCAGGGGCTGAGAAGGCACAGACAGCAATGCCACAGCGTGTCTCACATCTGAATCAACAGCAAGGAAAGACCATTCCATTTCTTGGATGTCAGCCTTCTGTGGCTTCCACACTACTAGCATTGTTGATCTCGCTTGGTCCACGACTAATTGGGAAGCTCATTCTTTCCCTCTGACTCTGACCCCATGGGACCAGAAAACAGCCCAAGCTTGTACTGATTGTCATCTTATGCCCAGTCTTCCTGGAGTGCCCCAAGTCAGACTAACTAAGAAAGAACAAGGTGTGCCTCTACCGCACCCACCCACCCCTGTTCCAATTCTGGTCAGCTGCTATACCACTGACACCATGAGTTAGCCCAGAGCATGGTAAAATGAAGCAGGGGTTTCCATCACAAAGAAATGTGGTATTTTTAAATCAGGGTGGATAAGCTTTATGAAGAGCTACACTCACCTCAGTGCTTTGAGGGACAGGTTGGTTATTGAAGTGCAGGAAGCTAGATCAAGATGTCGGAGTTTGGAGCAGAACTTACTAAGGCTAGTACATGTCCTGGAAGAGAATAGGACACACAAAGGTTCATTGCTCTGTCTTTTTTTTTTTTAAGTAGAAGACATTTGGTGATCATGTGCCTATATACATTTTCATTGTATTTGAATGAAATCTATTTCTTTAAAAGCACATCAAGATTCTCAATATTCTTCTTAATTTGGATTTTTCTTTTTAACTATATCATCGCTAAGACAACACAATGTTCTACAGTTTATATTAAAAATTGAGATATATAAAAATTTGTGTGTAGTAAATGAGAGAGATTAGATGCCCAGCAAATCTGGCCCAGCCTAATCATGTGCCCTCCAAGCTTAGCCTCTGATCCCTTGCATGTCCGATATACACACAGGGGACCACTGCAGATTTGGTGAAGGTGATGCAAAGGTAAGGAAGGGCTTGCTGTGCACCAAGTTTAAGATGGTGTCACCCCCTACAGTGGGACAGGGGTCCCTTGGCAATTTGCCCTTTCTGTCTACCCATTCACAATAAGAACGGATATACTCTGACGGCATTTGAGCAACAAAACATGCAACCAAGAAAATGGGGGAAAGTGATTAAAAAGAGCTAAAAAAATACCGTGGAGAGCTGAAATAAATGCCACTTACGCATCTGTAATCTTGGTGCAGCCATTCAAGTTCAACACTTCAATATTTCTGCAGTTCTGTGCAAATGTCCTTCATGACAGAAAAAAGTACAGTGCTTTTCAGGCTTTTAATGACATACATTTTAAATCAGTGGCACCTGACATTTAAAAGGTCTTACAAACCGAGGGGCAATTAAAGCAAATAATGCAGATTTGGGGTTGGTTTGTTTTTTTAAGTGATACTTTGAGAATATTTAGGGGCGATAACCAGCTTAAAAAGAAAAGAGAAAACACCATTCACAATCTATTTCATGCGTTGGCTGTGATCAAGATGGTAATGTACTTGTGGATCTCCCGCTGCGAAGTACAGAAGACAAGGCTCTACATACATACCAGGGTGCTTTCATCAGTGTACACTAGCTGTAGCCTATAGGTGTGCAAGTGCCAGGCAGGTAAGTACATGCATCAGCTCCCCTTGCTGGATCTCCAAACTGCTTTCTAACATTGCCTGGAAGAAGGTCCAGCATAAACAGAAACCCCAGTGCACAGATGTTAAATGTTGGACTGGGACTGGGAGACCAGGGTTCCAATCCCTGCTCAGCTATGATGCTCATCAGGTGACTGTGGGCCAGTCACTGTCCAGCCTACTTCACAGGGTTCTTGCGATAATAAATTGGGGGAAGCTATGAACACTGGCCTGAGCGCCTAGGAGGGAGAGGAAAACCTAACTGTTAACAGCAACAACAACACTTCCTCCTCTCTGAGCATCAGGAGGAGAGAAAGATTAAGTGTTTTATAGCTGTGCTGCCAACATTCTGCTCTCTTTCCTTGAAGGAGAATCTTTGCTGTCACCGTGCAATGTACCCTATTTGTATCCTATTTTAATTCTTCACAGTCTTTATCTCATCATCCTTACAATGATCCTTCCTGTGAAGGCACTTATGAAGTGAAGGCACTGTGAAGGCACAGATTATGGAAGCCATAATCAATGGTTTACTGTGAACACAGAGGTGCCTCTTGCTTCATTCTTCCCCTTGTGCAGGGCGGGTGCAACAAACCACAATCCCAGGCTTAGAGCCCTGTCCAAACAAGCCACAATCCTTGGCCAGAGTTCATGGGGTTTGTTGCTCAAGCTCACACTAGGGAAGTAGGAGCAATCCCTGCACATTCACAGGCAAACCATTTACTATGCCTCAGTTTACAGACTATGGAACTTAACTTCCAAGTTAGATTCAGGCAGCTGCCCAGTTCAGATGTCAGAGTCAAGTCACATTTTGATCATCAGAGATGTGCTGTGGGCTTGAGTAGTCTCTCCAGTTTTCTGATACCATGATACCCTAAGCTGGGGAGAGAAATGAGCAGAGGAGCTGTAGCACGTTCCTCACAGCCAAGCCATGATTAGGCTGTGGTGTCCGAACTACACCAGTGTGTATGGGGCATGTGTTTGGGTCTCCTGAATCTCACTTTTGATAGGCATAATTCCCTCCAAATCTGTTGTGGGAGGACTGGTGGCGCAGGCCTATTTCGAGCAGGTACCGAAGCCATGTCAAGAAACCAAGCATCTGCTGCGCAACCATTAGGTAGATCTTCGCCCTATTGTGGTGTTGCAAGAGAACATTTACTTCTAAATAATAAACACCATCACCTCAGAAAGAAGGGGAGACACATCTACACATAACCGAGTGTCTGTGGAAGCACAGTGATCTCAATGCTGAAAACCAGGAAGAGCTCAACACCTTGAGAAACAGACAGACACTCTCTGAGCAAACCGAACTAGTAAGAGCAAACATATACACTCTCACGACGGGCTGGCAGGGAGGGCAAAATGAACAGGCCACTTCACCTAAGTGCCTGTAATAGGTTATTAGCAACAGATCATTAGCAATATATAAAAATAATTAGCAGTTCACCTGTCAGGTAAGGGCCCTGAGCGGTCAAGCTGATAAAGCATGTACTCCTCTTGCCTCTGGTAGCAGAGCTCTGCAAAGCCCTGGGACAAGCTCTAGTCCTGTCCCATGATACTCAGCAAGTCCATGTCTTTCCGGAAGGTTTTGGAAATGGCCTGGGCAACATGCATATTGGATTGTTCTATACTACATTTCCATAGGACTTTAGAAGCAACGTGATCAGAAAAAGAAATAGAGGAAGTTATAGGGAAACTAAAAAGGGGGGGGGAGCCCCAGGAGCAGATGGATTGGGAACCAAATATTGTAAAGTATTTAAAAATATATTGGTTTGTAAATTAAATGTTTTATATAATTCAGTAATAGAGGGTGAGAGGATCCCTCCATCGTGGGAACAATCAATAATTATCTTAATTACAAAACCAGGAAAAGATTTAAAGGACCCAGGCAGGATTGTATAAGCTGATTTCCCTAATAAATCAAGATGCTAAAATATTGATCACAATAAAGGCAAAAAGGATGAATAATTTTATAAATAAATAAATAAATAAATAAATAAATAAATAAATAAATGTGGCTTTGTAGCAGGAAGACAGATGTATAGTTTAATAGGAAGAGTGTTGAATAAAATAGATATAATAAGAAGAAATAAACTGAAAGCTGGCATAGTAGCATTGGATATTTTAAAGGCTTTTGACTGTGTAGAATGGCTGGCGTTAAAAATGATTATAGAAAGCGTAGGATTTGGAGAATGATTTAAGGGATTAATCCATCAATTATATCTGAGGAACAAGGAATATGTCATAGTGAACGATAATATAACAGAACAAATAACACTAGCCCAAGGTACAAGGCAAGGATGCCCCCTTTTCCCAATTTTACTTGTATTGGTCATTGAAACTCTGGCCATGTAATTAGAGAAGATGGAAATATAAAAGGTATATGCAATAATGGAAAAGAAAAAATAAACTTATTTGCAGTTGACACCTTGCTAACAATCGAAAATCTGTTGGAAAATATGCAGGTAATAGAGGAACATTTGAAAAAAAAATGGACAAATAACAGGGTCGCGAATTAATTGGTTCAAATAAGAGATGTAGAGATTTTACTACGATGAAGAGGAAAAATGAAAATTCTTGAAGGAAATAAAAATAGATATAAAATTAAGAAATGTAATAAAGTACTTGAGAATAACAAGAAATTTTTAAAAATTAGAACAAGAGAATCTTAACAAATTAAAGAGGGAAATTAAGGGAAAGCTGGAGGAATATAAAAAAAATAAAACTTTCATGGTTTGGAAGAATAGCGATAATTAAAATGAAAATTTTGTCTAGAATAATTTTTTTTAATTTAGAATGTCACCAATTAAGATATTGGAGACAGAGACAAAGGGTTGGCAAAGTATGATTAATAAATTTTGTAATGGGATAAGAAGCCTAGAATTAATAAAAGAAGATGGTATAACCCCCAGAAAACAGGTGGACTGGGTCTCCCCAACATAAAGTTATATTATATAGAAAATCAGTTAAGATATATCATAGATGTGATAACAGAACAAGGAGAGTTTCAATGGTTAGAGAGTGGTACATAGGGAATGAGGGAGAAGTTCGTGAATATATTTTTTAGCTAACCAAATAGGCAATGGTAGCAGAATACTGAAAATCCCTTATTAAGAAATACCATTGAGAGATGGGCAAAATATAAAGGAAAACTGATAGCAGTAAATTCCCCACTAACTCTGGTGGTGATTATAGAAGACTTCCCAGTAAATTAAAAAAAGGAAATTGAAAAAGAAGCAAAAGAGAAGCAAATACTTAAAATGAAGAAATGGGTGGAGAAAATGAGAAGAAAAGAACAAATAAGAGAAGCTCTAACAGGAAGTAAAATAAGTTGGTTTAACTGTATACAGTTGGAGCAATGGACAAAGAAGTGGTTATGAGAAAACAAGAACTGCAAAGAATATACAAATTTTTAAAAAATGATTATAAAAAGAGAGGATAAAGAAGAAAATATAGTTATAAAAGGGGAAACCAGTGAAATTTATAAAATATTAGTAGAAATGGGGGATCAACAAGATCAATTAAAAGAGGTGTGAGAAAAGGAGAAAACAGGGCAGATAAATAGTCAAAGCTGGGGGTAAATATGGGAGAAACACAATTTGAAAATGTTGTCTACAAGGATAAAAGAAAATTATTATAAGTTAGTTTGGAAATGGTATTTAACACCAGTCAGATTTAATCAAATAAACAAGAAATATTCAGTGTTATGTTGGAGGGTATGCCAGGAAACCGGGACTTATGTTCACATATGGTGGTGGTGTAAATTTGTACAATTATTTGGGCAAAGGGTGTTTAAGGAGATAATAGAAATCACTGGGTCCAGAGGTAGCATGATTATCCATTTGCAATGGAGTGGAAGGTTCACAGGCTATGAAGGACTTGCTCACAAATTTACTGAAAGCAGCACAAGCTATTATAGCTAGGAAGTGGAAGAGGCAAGGAGAATATAAAATAGAAGAATGGTTTGAAGAAGTGTGGGATATAACTATTGATGATAAATTAACATGTGCTATTAAGGTAAGATGGGGAATATGCAGCAGAAATGATTTTGAGGTGATATGTAGGGTTTTTGTAGAATTTGTATTGTTAAAACAGAAAGGGGTCAAACTATCACAAGAGGTGCTGAAATTCTGGGAGGGTGGATAGTTACAATGGAATGGTCTTAGGGCTAGGGTGCACATTTCTATTCTTCTTTACTTATTATTACTTTGTCAAAATAAAATAGATAAAAAAGAAGCAAAGTGAGACCAAATTTGCACAGGCACTCAGAACACAGTGACTTGCTAGAGGCCTTTCACAGAGCAGTGACTAGCCTATAGGATAAGTGGCTATTCCTAGCAACTTAGACAAGCTACAGTAAGAGTGAGTGAAGTTCCAGTATATTCAAAGGTAAGGTCCTGATTATATGATACCTACAGTTGAGTGGATGCTGGCACCTGGTGGTTCTTTACCATGCCTTCTAAGAGGTCAAGCTGTATGCCTTACAAGGAGTTGTTTGGAAGAAGCTATGGGACAGCAGCAATAGTGCCACTCCAGACAGTGAAGAGGCCAGAGACCAAGTTGGCTGTGAGTCCTGGAAGACCTGCTCCCTGCTTTGCAGGCCTTTTCCCACCTGGCCTGGGAGGGCAGGGCCCTGACTGACTCCAGCTACAAAAGCTGAGGCTGCGGAACAGAATCTTGTTTAGGTGGGGTTGTTGGGGGATCGTTGTTGTTGATGATGATGATGATGTTATTTTTTTGTATTTTTATTTTGGATCTGATGTGGAAATTATTCAATTTGGCTGTGTACTTTTTGATGTTTTGTTTATTGTTCATGGCTACTTTTGTTACGTCTGTAGTTACGTGATCTTTTATATGTTGTAAGCTGCCATGTGCATGGTTTTAACTTGGGAAAGGCGGCATGCAAATAAAATGTTTGATTGACTGATTGAAGACCTAAATTAGAATGTGAACACAGGTTTCCTCAATCCTGACTCAGGGACTGAGTGTACGCTGCAACATTTCATTGCAGACACCTACTTCTGTTCTGTAATTCTGTTCAATGGACTGTGATCCAGCAACTGCAGAATCTACCAGGGGTGCCAACGTGAAAGTTGGTGGCTCATGAGGATAGGGATTTTCAGGAGAAAATGAAAAAGAAGTGTTTCTTGTCCTTACTCGTATATTTTCCCACTGCACTACACAGTGCTAAACAGCTCAGGTTTGGGGTTAGCTGCCAGCCATTAACCTGAATGCTTTATGCCATTTAGCTAAAAGTAGGATAGGTCAGAAGGGTGGAAAACAGAAAAGAGGACATGTTTTCTTTTCTCTCTTGAAACTTCTCCATATAAGAGAGGGATTTTCTCTTTTAACCTCATGGCACACATCCTTTCAACTGTAATCCCCAGTTCTAGGACACTATAAATTGTTATGGACTCTAGCAGGCAAATAATATGTTTCCCATAATTTCCTCATTATTTTCTTTCAATTGATGCTCTCAATGCTCTGTAGGACCTGAAAGTCACTCTTAATAGGTTCTTTTCAATTCATTTCAATTTTTAAAAATTCTTTTAATTTGCAAATTATGCAAGTATGCACAACCCCCACTATTTTTGGTAGGCCCATTTTCTAAACCGATAGAAATGGGACCGCCTAAGTGCGATATCAATACAGGAGCCAATTATTTTGGAAATGCTATAACCTCATTTGAAAGTGGCTCACTGCCCCACCCTACATGTTCAGGTTCTCTGCTGGATAGAAAAATAAAATTATTTGTGCTTTTTCAGTGGCAAAGCACTTGACCTCTCTACCTTAATGCGTTGTCTCCCACACCTAGGCATCCACGAAGGCTCAGCTTTCGTAAGAAACCCCCACATCTTTTAGAAATATTCTCCACTACACGCCCCTGTAAAAAGACCAGGAAGAGAATTCGATTGATGTGACCTTCCAGAGTAATTAGCTTTGCTTAACTTTCCATGTGGTAAATAACTTTCTCATTTCTTTAGTAAAAGCATCAACTCCCCCCGCCCTTAACCCACTCCTCCCCTGGTTGATACCCGTTTTTTATCTGACTTTCAAATCCTCCTTAAACTCGTGCATTTAAATTCTCTACTCCAGAAACCTGCATTCTGTAGAATGTCTAACATTCATATGTACTTGGCCTATAATAAGCTGAATCTAGGGCAAGGTCACACAATCCCTGTGTGCTGCTCAGATTCTTCTTTGCTAGTAGCATATTGGTCATCTGAACCTATAGGCACAAATCATGATTTGACATGCCATCATTCAACCCACATTCACGGTTGTTTGCTGCAATATACTCTTTTCCCAGTTTGCGCCTGCAAAAGACAGCCCACAGACAACTATTTTACTTAACAAAATATGAGCTGACAGGAGCCATCAGCATGACAGAAAACCATTAGCCAGCCGTGCATAGGGTCCTGTCACCAAGCCACAATAATATTATACTTGGAGAAGTTCAAAGAGCTGGTTTTCTGCACAAAAATCTGACTCGGATTGGCTCCCCATTGCACAATTTGAGAACCCCTGGTATGAACAGATAGCTTTAAAGCTCATGCTAGAAGTTCCTAAGTCATATCTGATGGCACGGATCTGACTGCTGCAATGGGAAATTTGACTACATGAGAAAATAGGGAGCTGCCTTATCCCAAATCGGACCATTGGTCCATCTAGGTCAGTACTGTCTACTCTACATGGATTTCAGACAACCCTACTTGGGGTATTTCCCAGCCCTGCTTTGAGGTGCCGGGGTCTGAACCTGGGTCCTTCTGCATGCAGGGCAGATGTTCCACCACTGAGCTAGGCTTCTTCCACTTGGAAGCCACTAAAGTGGCTAAGAGCCCCAAGGAACCAGAACAGGTTCTTTCCACGGCAACGGTTATCACATAAAGAATAGATTTTGTGCAACTAGGAATGGACCAAAATATTTTGGTGCCTGAGGAAGGAAATCCAAATGGCAAACTTACCAAATGGTTGTTTGTTTGTTTTTTAACCCAAATGGTTTACAATCTGCTGCCCTTAGCAGTACTCCAAAAAGCCCACCACCCAAAATACGCTGTCTCACCCATCCTAATGGTGCATTATTCTTGCAAGCGGCCAATGAACTAATTGCCCAGATCTGCTAAATGGGAAGTTACCACCCCTAGATCTTTCCCCAGTAAAAATATTAACAAGTTAGGGATCCATGTCTTTGCACACAGGTGAGAGTTCACACATCCACAAACCTATGTGCATAAAATAAGTTAGCGCAGTTTCAGTATCTGAAATCCTGGAGCTAGAAACTAGAAATTAACAATCCTATCTCTGGGGAAAGATGCAAAAGATTACACAGTTTATTACTGATCTTACACAGCGCTGTAATTACAGTTTAACTAGAGAAATTGTTTCTGCACACCACTTAATTATACCTCTATGTCCCTCTGGAAATCAAACAGGTCAATGCGCTGCCAGTTGCTGCCATCCAGGGCCAGGACATTCCACGCCTGCAGTGAAAAGGGAGAAGACAGTGAAAAGAATGTAAAATGTGGGAAAATATGGCAGAAATATAAAGCAAAACTTGGGTCTAATTTAAACCGACACCAAAGCCGCTGGCCCTTAATGAGGTGCAGCTTCCAGTGGGATGCTTCTAGCAAACCCATGCGTGAAAGGCCCCAACGATGCACAAATGATTTTCAGTGTAGCAACAGAACTGCTGAGAGAATGCTTAAATCATTGTTTGTTCTGGTTGCCATTTCTTTCTCTTTAAAGAACCACAGACAGTTGGGTCTTCCACAATTCTGAAACATGCACACGTGGTGACTACACTCAAATGCTCAGGCTACGGTGCCATACTTTGCAGTGAACGACATGATTAAAAAAAGAGGTGACTGTATTGGCTGATGGTGCCTTGGAATTTTCTATAGTTTCACACTAAAAAACAAAAAAGCTTTAAAGCACACATTTTAATGACTCACATATAACAAATGGGAGTGTTATATTAAAGTAACTTATTAACAAAAATAAAGTTCCCTAAAAAAGATCGGTAAGAGATGTACTTACATTTTCAAAATTACCTCTTGGCACTTTGCCATGTCATATACAGTGGTGCCTCGCAAGACGAAAATAATCCGTTCCGCGAGTCTCTTCGTCTAGCGTTTTTTTCGTCTTGCGAAGCAACCCTATTAGCGGCTTAGCAGATTAGCGCTATTAGCGGCTTAGCGGCTTAGAAAAAGGGGGGGGAGCGAAAAAAATCGCAAGACTCGCAAGACGTTTTCGTCTTGTGAAGCAAGCCCATAGGGAAATTCGTCTTGTGAAGCGCATCGAAAAACGGAAAACCCTTTCGTCTAGCGGGTTTTTCGTCTTGCGAGGCATTCGTCTTGCGGGGCACCACTGTATATTATTTTGCATTACCCACTGAGGAAGGTTAGAACAGAACAGACAATGGAAGGGGCCATGGGAAAAAAAGGGAAGCAAAGAACTACAGAATGTGAGAGTCTTGCTGGATCAGATGGAAGGCCCACCTAATCCACATAGCTACTATATAGCTATAGCAGCTAATAAGACCCATGACTTGGTTTATTTTATTTTTTTAAAAAAACCATGGCAACCATAAGATAAAGATGCATTCTGTTAATTTTGACTGTCCAGCCTACTAATTTCATTAGTGTTATTAGAGAGGAAGCAAAACATGTATCTACTCCACATCATACATAATTTAAAAAACTCAATTCGCCTCCCCAGCTGTCTTTTTTTACCCAAATAAAAAAATCCCAAGGGCATTAGTTGTTTCTTCGTAAGGAAGATGCTTGAATCCCTGAATATTTTGGGCTTTCCTTCTCCAGTGCTACAATATCCCTTTTGAGCTGGGACAATCAGAATGAAGTACGGAAGCTTTGTAAATAGCGGCCATTTTATTTTTGGTCCCTTTCTTAAAGATTCCCAGTATGGAATTTGCTCACTCCACTGATGTTGCACATTGAGTTAACATTTCCATGGAGCTATCCACCACAACCTGAAGATCTATTTCCTGGATAGTCACAGACAGGTCAGAACCCATCATGATTTTTTTGCCCAATGTGTAAGAATGTGCCAGTGCTTACTAATAACTATGTGCTGGAGAAACAAGCAACAAATGTGAATTTGCATGACCCACCTTCCTCATCACAGTGATCTCAGTGGTTTAGCTACAGCTTTAGCACTCTCTCCTTCAGAGTTTGAGCCTGAGCATCAGTTCCAGTCAGGCATTTAGTGACTGGGGCAAACTATGAGTTCATAATGTTCTTTTTTAAAAAATAAAATAAAAATGCAGGTTGATACTTAATTATTTTGTTAACCTATGGATTATTATGTTTCCATAATAGCAGCCACATCTCCACCCAGAATTTTTATGATAAACAGATGCACACATATCCTACAGGAGAGAGGGGAGCATTAATCCCTGTATGCCCGACATTTTCCACAATCAAGAGAGACATGCCAGTGTTTGCGTCTGAGAGAGGTAACAGAAAAATAATTATATTTGACATAGGTTAGGGACCTTTCCTTTTGCTACAGTGATAACCTTGTACCCCATTATTCAGTATAGGGCAGTTGGCAGAAACATATAACATCTCTTTGTGATTCTCAATCCTAGGCTATTTGAAAATCTCAAAATAGTAAAACTCCACCCAGTTAGATTTGGCTGGTCGAAACTAAGACAGACCTCAGCTGGTAATATTACAAGAAAAGAAAAGTAAAAAAAAAAGGTGGGTGGGGAATACAACCTGTGGGGAGGATGTGCATTCTGTGTCTCTGCACTTGTACAATTAAAGGAGTATCATACCACTTTTTACAGTTATGGCTTCTCCCAAAGAACCCTGGGTAGTTTGTAAATGGTGTTGAGAGTTGATAGGATGAAAAACTCCTATTCCCTTCATGGAGCTACAATTCCCAGAGTTCTTTGGGAAGAGGAATTGAATGTGAAACCACTATGACACCTGTAGCTCTGCGAGGGAAGAATAACAGTTTTCATCACCCTTGACAAACAAAAGTTGCCAGGAATCTTTGAGGGAAGCAATGATTGTTTAAAGTGGTATGCTTTAAATATATAGTGCAAATGGGGCCTCTGTTGAAATATCCCTTCAAGCTGACACTTTCTTGGCTCTGGGATATGATGACAAACTGGAGGTGCCCAAGAGACAAGCAATTAAAACCTTACCAGTACTAGTTTGCAAACATTCTTACCCTGGAGACCTGAGCGCAACGGCATAGCGTGACCACATCCAGGAAGGAGAATATTCTGTTAACAAACACATACATACAAATAACTAAACATTGGAACATGCACATGGGATTCTCCTCACAAATTGTTTAGCAACAATTGGTATATTTGGTCTTGCAGCCTCTTTCCAGTGCCTGGGCTCAGCCCTGAAAAATTAAAAGTGGAATAGGATTTAACATTTGACCAGTCAAAAAATATGTAGCAATTTGACCGGTCAAATACCTATAGCACTCATCTAATAGAACTGTAACAAAGATTGATTCTTGGAATAAGAAACAGCAAATAATCAAATATGTGTTGTTTCTCTATTAGGGTTAATTCCTTATTATATGACAACTGGAATTAAGAGATACACTTACTACAAACAGCAAAATCAGTTTACTGTTTAAAATAATGGCAATGAATTCTATCACACTACTTCACACATTATAAATGTCTAATAGCAATATTTATGAGCTCAAGCAATCCTTGTCAATACTGACACGTTTTGTTAAAAATGCAGTTAAATAAAAAAAGCAAAGTAAAACAAATAAAAAAGCTAGTAGCATGAATACCACATAGCAAGAATAAAACACAGTTTTTAAATGTGGTTGGGGATGAAAAGAGAGGCAGACAGAGATATGATGTACTCAGACACTTGCAGGACTCTTGCCTTTATTACTGAATGGCACTAGGATGCAATTAAAATGTAGGCTGTCTTTGTGGAACACTTGACTGTATTGAGTTTTCAGCAGGTACTGCCCATTCATTTTCAAATGCATCTTCTTTGTTTAAGGGCTAGCCACTCTTAGAATTGAAAGTGGAAAAATCTCAGGAAACTGAACCCATTTTGCACCTTTTCTGTGCTCCTGAAGAGTTATGGCACACAAACGGCCCTTCCTTTAATCTCTTAATATGCTATGCAGCATTTACGATACAGACCACAACTGCAACACGTTGGTAACACCACTTCCTTTTGAATGCATTCCATTTTTTCTGGGATTTATATCCCCTTCTTCTCTCCCTAAATGTACCTGAATACTAGAAATCTATCCTACACCCAATCCCTCAGAAAAGCTTCAACAAGTATGAAAATCGAGAAACAACAAGGATGCTCTAGTCATTAATTTAAATTCATCCGTGTGCTCTCAGGTGGTTTATGATAGGGTTCATTTGCGTTGTATCTCCAGGGATGGGCAGATCTCTTTGGGTTAAGAAACCTATGCAAACTTTCCAAGGATATTTCAAGGACTAAAAACAGAACTGAAAGCTGCCTAAAAGCTCAGTAGGAATGCTCTTTTAGCCAAGCCAGAGCAGCTTAGAGACTCTGCAGGCATTGTTTAGTTACACACCCCAGAGCTGCAATGAACTGATGATGATGCAGCTTCTTCTTGCCAACAGTGAGGATGGAATTCCTCAGAGCGTTCCTCAGTCTGGGCTAGAACAGGATCCCACAACTCCATACTCCATGAACCTGGCAAAACCATTGTGCATTTGCATGATTCTTTTTGTGCTCTCCCTCCAAATTATTCCTGCTCACCCTTTTCTGTAAAGCGGAAAACGCTTCACATCACTAGGAAGTTAGTCAAGGGGAGGGGCAGCGATGAGAATCACAAAGATACAAAAAAGAAGATAATCGTGTATTTTACTGGATCACCACCTTGATGTGAAATACATGCAAGTTTTTGATTTACACATGAATGAAGCGGTTAAGAAAGGGTGGGAAGCTGTTTTAGATATTGGCTTAACTCTGAGCATGAATATTATCTAGAAGAAATGAAAGATCTTTTTACTGAGGTACAGTCATGTTTGTTTTAAATATTTATACACCAAAGAACTTGGAATCTACACACTGGGGGGATGCGACATATCCACTCCTTTGTCCCATTATCATCATCTAGACTGGGAGTACTCTACTGCATATATAAACTGTGTGTTTCCAAACCAGAGCACGATAGGCAAACAGAAAGTAACTCTCAGGCCCTATCCGACAGCTTTCCCCTTTCCCAGTATGCAGAAACCTCCCCACTGCCATATATAGCAATCTTGGAGGAGGGTTAGACTTGGCAGGATGCGTGTCACGAGGTTTTAAAACTCAGCTCTCTATGAACCTTTCTTTACTTCTCACTCTTCAGAAATTTCCTCTCCATGCATTTATATGCAACAAAGCATGCAGGCATTATAACACAACATGGGAAGGTTTAAGGATTGTGAGAAAGAAAGCAAAGAAGATGCATTTTTGTACTGTGGATAAGTCCTCCACTGCAGTTTCTCAAATGTGAAAGTACTTTACTGGGTGCCCACCAGAGCTCAAGAATGAGTGCCTCTACAAATGTTGCTAGACATTTTAATGTGAGATAAACTGTGGTTGCTAGGGAGAAGATTTTTAACAGGTGGCCAGTCAATTTATATAATAATAATAATAATAATAATAATAATAATAATAATAATAATAATAAAATAATTCATAACTTTGGGCGGCTTCCAACAAAATATTAAAATACAATAGTCTGTCAAACACTAAAAGCTTCCCTAAACAAGGCTGCATTCAGATGTCTTCTAAAAGTCTGGTAGTTGTTTTTCTCTTTGACATCTGGTGGGAGGCGTTCCACAGGGCGGGTGCCACTACCGAGAAGGCCCTCTGCCTGGTTTCCTGTAACTTGGCTTTTCGCAGCGAGGGAACCGCCAGAAGGCACTGGACTTTTAACATATTATTGCATGCAAATATTGGGCCAGAGCAGGTTGTAAAGCCCCCCAAGCACAATGATATATATTGTTTAATAAAACCTTCAGGGCGAAATTTAGTTTAAAAGTCAAATGCTAAGAATGTACCACTACCACCCCAATTACTGCCAAAAAACCCTAGATTCCCATTTGGGTAGTGGCTTCTTCTAAACCATGTTGATCTATAAAAACCACCAATGAGAGCTAATTTTGAAAGGTGCAAGCATTTAATCATACCTACATTTCACTAAGATATACAGTGGTACCTTGGTTTAAGAACAGCTTAGTTTATGAACAACTTGGATTAAGAACGCTGCAAACCCGTAAGTAGGTGTTTTGGTTTGTGGACTTTGCCTTGGAAGCAGAACATGTTGAGTGTGTCCCATTTGTCCCCCGCTGCTATGGGAAAGCACGCCTTGGTTTAAGAACGGACTTCCGGAATGGATTAAGTTTGTAAATCAAGGTACCACTGTATAGGCAATCTGTTCTAAGAGAAAGCCCACCTCTGTGTTGGCTTTGTGTGCTTGTGTGATCTCCCATCAGCAACACAAAGGCCACCTTGCCATTAGCCATTTGCTCAGCTCTGCTTTTTAAGAGTAATACGATTTCAGTCCCTTGCATGTTTAATTAACCTCCTGACCTCTGTTGCTTAATGCCTCTACTTAAATAGCTCACTTTAGGGGAGGGTGGAATATACTACAGTAAGTAGGAGAGAGAGAGGGACTGATCAGCTCAGCTCCAAAGTGGCCCCAAGCCACAGCAGCGAGAGAGGAATTTGCTTACTGATTTATAATTTCTTTTTTATACCACTTAATTAAAATTTCTATGCAGTTTACAAGAAAAACACACTAACACAAAAAATGCACACATTATTCTATAAAATTACCCCTAAAACTTTCAAGAAAGCACTAAATGGAAAGTGCCAGCATAACAACATACTAGACACCTGACAGTTTCAAGTGGTTTTTCCATTAGTTTACACTGAGGCTTTTATTGTATTGGGTAATAGTTTTATGATAATTACATAGTATTTAAACTTTTAGCATATTATTTAGCCTTATTCACTGTGTATGTATTGGAGTTTTATATTGGAGTCTTATTTCTTAAGTTTTCAAGACCAACAATTAGTACAATTGAATTTGTGGTTGTTGTTGATTATCTGAGGATAATTTAATGTTGCATTTCTGGGTTTACATGCTATCCAACAACATATCCTCACTACAATTACTTCTACAGCTACTATGGGTAACATATATCATCCACCAGTATCATTAAGGTGAAATTCTGTACTAGGCTGATTATGATTATTCCATGAGCATACAGGTCACCAGAGAGGTTTATATAGAAAATTTACATGTTGCATGAGGGACCTGGGTGTAATTGTTAGGATGACACCAGCCATGCTTCTGAAGTAGCTGGGAAGGGAGAAGAGTTCAGGGATTGTTATTTTTTAAAATGTTGTTATAAGTTGTGTGTCTTTGTTTCTCAATTTGATCCTTTGAACGTACTGTGGTATTTTATGCACTGTGAGATGGTTATTTTTATTGATTATACTTTAGTAATTATTCAATGGAATTGCCAAGGGTGAATTTTTGTTTAATTATTATTTGGTGGTATTTTGAGAGTTAATGTTACTGTGTACTATTATATTCTAATGCATTACTGAACATTACTTTATTTGATACTTTTATTGCAAAGTCAAGTTTTTATCATGACTTTTTTTGTATTGGATCAGATTATTATAAGGTGTGTGATCTTTGCTGTATACTTGGTTGTTGCAAATCCACCTTGTGCATAGTAATATAGAAATTAAAAGTGGAACGGAATGAAATGAAATGAAATGAAATGAAGGCAATGTGGAAACCAGGCCTTACTGTTAGCTAAATACTACAGTTAAATGGGGAGGCCTTTTTAAAAAGGCTTCTGAGTCTAATGTTTGGGACATTGTAGCAGTTGTAGGAATTGTTGCTGAGCAACTAGATGTGTCTCAACCTGCTGTGTTCCTAACCACAGCTTCAAGAGACGTATATGAAGGTCAAAGTTGAGGTAAGAGCTCGCACTTTCTCTCCAGTGGCTCTAGCTGTCAGAGTAATCTTTTTGTCCTCACCCATGGGTAGAATCCAAAGGGGGAGAATAGCAAATGTTGCATCCCAACTATCACTGGCTGATGAAGGGACTTATTTTACTGGACAAGCATTTTCTAGTCCTAATTTTGTATATTTAAAGGAGGGGGAAAATAATTTCTGGGACTGCTAGCCAAACCACAAAGAGCTGCAGAAAGGTTCTATAAACCTTTGATGTGTGCAAATACTTGCCCCTTCAAAATGAGCAATTTTACAAGCTGTCATAACTACAGCAACCCAGTAAAGGGAAGCTACAAACCCCTCAAAAATAAAGAACATATTAACTGAAACTAAAAATGAAAAAGCAAAAACACCCTTGTCTGGAATTCAAAGAAATCAAGCGGCTTTCCCAGTTTCCTGTTCTGATTATTACACCTCCTTATATCCTGCATTGGAGACTGAATGCTCTCCAAAGTTCCTGACAGTTTTGAAAACTGCTTCTTGGGCAACTGCAGGGAGCCACAATAGGAAAAACAGAGCCCAAGGGACAACTATACAGGCAGAAGCTCTTCATAGGGTGCATTAGATCTTACCTTTGAAACCAAGAGCACTGAACTTTCTAGCAATGACAACATAATGCTGTAGATCTTTGTGTGAGAATGGGAATCGGGGGGGGGCGAATTTTGAATGCTATTCTTTTGAAACAAACAGTCTTAGTGAGCGAATGGGGGGGTAAAATGGTAAATGAAATTCAGTGTAAACAACTGTAAAGTGATGCATGTAGGTGCAAAAAAATAATAACCTTAATGTGACATATACAGTGATGTGGGGGGTTGAACTGGTGGTGACTGGCAAGGAACGAGACCTTGGGGTAGTAGTGGATAGCTCAATGAACATGTTGTCCCACTGTGTAGCATGTCTTAAGTATCTGCCTAGCCTTCCCTTGGACTGACCTGTTTTAATATCACTGCTATATATTCACTTTTGCTCACCACACTCACAAATGGGAATGGCTCCCTCTTTTTTCTCCAATGCAAATATAGCTTCCCAGCCATCTCCAAAAACCAGTCCCCCAGAGATACAATCAGGTTGAGATTAAACAACAAATACTTAAGCAACAACAGAAAAAACCAGCCTTTAAGGCCAAGGGCAAACAGACAAAGGATTTCCCTGAAAACTGGAGCAGTCACCAACCCCTCTTATCCCTCTAACTGGGAACTCCAATTCCTCAGACCATATGCAAAAGTCAGCCAAACAATTAAACAAACACCCATAATTAAAATCTTCTGAAATGGCCATACACTAAATATGGAGATAGTCCTCCATATGAAGGAAAAAATGAATGATTTGCCCAAACAGAGAAACCATTATTTTCCAAGTGAGCAAATTACCAAACCCACCCAAGCTGCCCTGTTACTGATAGGTATGTGAAGGCAGGCAAAAATTAATTGCAATTTTCCACAAGGCTAGATTAAACAAAAAGCTTTCTCACAAGAATAAGAAGTGACAAAAATCATCATTATAGAAAAGTGCTGCATGGCTTGAAGAAGTGCCTACGGTAAGGGAGCAGGAACCATCGTAACATGATCTCTTATGCAGGGATGGATGCCACTGTTCAGGCCTAAGCTCTGGCCTACATTTAATGGACTGACAACACAGTTGTCCTCTAGTTCTCAGGTGTGCTGGAAAGCAAACAGGTTCCAGAGCCGTTCGAATACTAGCACCATAACTCATCAAATGTTATGATGTTGTGTTTCCTTCTTTACCACTGCACATTTATGTGGCTGCCATCTGTATTGAGTGTGTGTGTGTGCGTGTGTGTGTGTGTGTGTGTGTGTGTGTGCAAAAGAGTTAGAGCAAGAGAAAACAGTGTTGACATGGTACTCCTGTCCCTATTTTCCTCCCTTGTGTTGCCAGAGCATGATGAAGTGGCAGTAGAAAGGGCAAACAAACCTCCAGTGTCAGACACAATGTAGGAATCCCAGTGCAAAGTCATCATGATTAGAAGCCAACCTGTTGTCCACACTATTGCAACTCAATGGGAGAAAAATAATGCTTTTCACTCAACACCCCCGTACATGAGACGTCAGGACATTCTTTGGAATGAAGGAATGAGGGAACAAGAACTTACACAGCAGGGCTGTATGAAAACACACCAGCCTTTGTCTGACAGAAACTGATGCCCATTTATAAGCCTGTCCCCTTGATAAGACTCCCTTTCAAAGGCTGCCCTGCCAATGTGCATTAATGAATTTTTGCAGTATGCACAACAGAAAGTTTCCAGTTCTCAAAACTCTTGCTTATGGTTTAACTTTTTATAAACTCAATCCTCCTCATTTGTTCCCAAAAGCAAAGTCTGGCAGAACCCTGAATGCAGAACTCAGCTACTCAGGAGGAATTCCAGAAAGACTGCCATATTAATCTGCTGCTAAATAAATAAATAAGAAGTGGCTAGCAATACCTCCAAAATTAATCAGTTTATTGTGGCAAAGCTTTCATAAGCAACAGCTTGCTTCTATACGCATTCCTTAGATGTAAAGAGGTCTCTGGGCTTATCTACATTTTGCCTTTAAGGGAAGCATCATTCCGTGGCAACTCTATGTAATCTCGAGTATGCAGCTTTCCATAGTAACTCTGCCAACTGCATGAAGGATTTATATGAGAGCTAGACTACAGCAGAGTAGTGGACATTGATTTGGGTTCAAGTCTCTGCTCTCAGTGTATGCAGCCTTATAGAGTTGTGAGGCTAAAACAGGGTAACTCATGTGCAGATTATTTCTAAGGAGTCAGTTATACCCCTGAATCTCTGAGTGTAAAGAAATTCAATGAACAATTTTCAGGAGGATTCTAAAATGCATTAAGTTAACAACTAAAATTTAACCACACAATTAGGCTACGAAGGATAGAGTCAGGTTAGTCTCAATTGTCCCTACCTTCCCAACTGCAAGCAAACGGCTTGCTAGTGTGAAAACTCAGGTAACTGTTGACCCTATGGCCATACCAAACTGTTTGGTAAAACAGTGCACATCAATAACCTCATTAGACAAAGCTGGGCAAGCAATATACAAATACATGAGCAAACGGGGGTGTTTTCACGGGGCCTGCAAGACCAAAACCCCTACGATCAGTACGCAGATTAAGAAACATCCAGCAATGGAAATATATGAAAATGCAGTTTTATTATTTATATCTGAAGAGCTTCAGGCAAGTTACAATACTTAGCAAATCCTCAAAGCAACTATGTGAAGATTCAGCTCAGAGTGTGTGATTTGCTGAAGGCTAGTCTGATATGCTTCACTGCTAAGTTGATCTTCCATATCCAAAATAAACAAACCTTCTATCCCCCTGATCCGCAATGTGGGCTAAAGTTCAAGAAACCAGAGATAACTTTAATCACCTAAAGTTTTTGTACACTGTACTAGCAGAGATGTTGGAAAAATGTTTGAAATTCCCAGAAACCAGCTCCAAAAGTTTGGGAGACAGAATCCAATATTTAAGAACGAAATAATCAGTAAGTAAGCTTTAGGTATTGACTATTCTGCTAGCTGGAGAGAAAGGCCAAGTGATGCTATCTAACAGCCAGTATATGATGTCACAACCTTTAAAACTAGCTGTAACAATGTAAAGCAGCCTATCGCTGATCTACCATGTCTGTAACCTGAGCTAACTGGATTGGCAAGTTTGTTTTACCGGTTCTTTTATCTCACGTTTAACATTGGAGTCCACCACTTTACACTTAAGCAGATACTTGCTACTGCTCACTGGTATGCACACATACAAGCCACCTTAAAAAAACTGCTGACATTTAGTCGGCAAAGAGGCAGGTAAAACTGGTACAATCTGCAAGCCCGATGAAAGATTAGACAGGTTGGAGTCACAAGATGGTAGGTTGAACATAGTAAGTATATAGTTATCCCTTTACTATTTTCACACTTTCATAAGGAATATAGTATCTGTCACTGACTTGATAGAATCAAATTTTAGGCAGTTAGAATAGAGCATACAATCCATAAATCAAGATTTGAGAGACTGACTCAACTCCTCCTATCAGTTCACACGTAGTTCATGATTTTTGAAAAGGAGAATTATAGGATGAGTGAATAACAGCTCTGCATCTTTACATTGGATTTCCAGTGTCAACTTTAATAGCAAATGTTTCCCATCCCTCCTCTATTTGCATTACATTCCCCATCCCTCCTCTATTTGCATTACCAAAAGCTAACAAAATATTATATACCACTAATAAACATTTTTCTTTGTTTGCTCTTTAGGCTATGTGTATTCTTAATTCCTGAGTTTATTTGTGTGACATCTTCAGGTACCTTGTATGTGCGGCAGAAGAGACACATTTAACAATCGTTCCAACTAGGGATGCTTGAGGAATTCCATATTTATGAATTCTGATATGAACTGACACCTCCCAGACTAATGTGCAGTTCAGAATTTAGTTTCAACAATTTTAACGCTCACTTTCCTATAATGTTCCAATGCTGTCCTTAGCTCTAAAAATGTACCAATATTTGTTAGAATGCGCATTGTGCAAGAAAATGCATTTAGATATGAGTGTTTTGAGAGATGCAAATTTTCATGCAGATCTTTAAAAAAAAAAAGCAAATCAATGTGGAAACTGGAGAGAAGCAACTGACAAGTGAACACATGTGAAGTGTCACAGACTGCAAACAGGTTGACTAGTCCATTTGTAGTTCCAACAGTAAACCAGTGGTCAAGTTCTAGCTTCAACACAAGTTTATTATTAACAACTGTATCTAACTGCTAGCAATCAAATCTAATAAAACTTCAGAAGATAAAGCCAGGGTGTAAATCTTTAAAATTACATTCACGTCAAACTCTCAGTCAACCAGTTATTACTGGCTACAAACCACTAAAGGATGTTCAGGAGCTTAAAAACAACAACACTGTAATATTAACCATCCTGAATGGCTGGAAAACGATCCCCCTTGCATTTGAAAGCCGATGGCAGTGGCATAAAAATATATAAAGTTAGTTTTAATTTCCTCATTCAAATATTTGAAAATTTTGAGTTGAGAGTTGGCTCAAACTGAAGCACCTTGACCACAGTTGCTCTCTTTGGGAATCTAAAGCAGATTAGCAGTCATGCTGCCTTTCTTTTTAGGAGTCTACTTGTTTCTAATACACTGTTGCATATTGGTAAATAGATTAATTACAAAGACCCCATAGTCTCCTGTGCTTTTTTCAGCCAAAGAAAACCAAACCACATAGTACTGTCCCTGAACTTCTCATTGCTTAAGGAAGAGGTAGTGGCAAGGCACATACCAATATACCTTATTTAGGTTCCTAATGCCTGTTGATTCTGCATGGCATAACCACACTCAGTAAAACTAGCCTGACTGACAGATTAAGAGTTTTGGGAGATGTTTGCATAATTCTGCGCCACCTTCAGAATTTGTTGAATTTACGGATTTTATTGACTTTCAGTCAACTATGGTCTCTGCTCACTCAGCTATTACCAAAACTCCTAGACTTGCACAAGCCAAAAGGCGACTTACCGAAGCAGCAGTTCTTTGGGAAGTTTTTTGTTGATTGCAGCCTCATCACTGTTTGAGAACATCTGCAATAGAGAAAGCAACAACACGCATTTACCCTGTTGTGTGGATCATTATCTCTTACAAACTTGGGGGAGCATGGCAACTTCATAAGGGAAAGCTAATTTTGAGGCAATCTGAAAAGGTGGCATTTGAAGAAGACATAGTGCCTTGCATGTTTATTTTAAAAGGCTGGTATTAAAATATGGTGCAACTCACACTGAACATTTGGAATTGTGTTGAATTCTAAATGAACTAGCCTGAATAATATGGCAGTTTATTTTGGTTTCTCAGTAACAGGCCATACACCATATGCCCCCCCAACCCCTAAGTGTTTACCTTTTCCTGCTGGATTATGTGGATGTGCAACAGCTAGATACAGACTGAAAAGAATGGATCAGAATTCCAAATACGATTTCCCCTTTATTAATTAGGCGAAAAGGTTCTAGTCCCCTAAAATAATTTCCCTGTTTCAGATTGAACCTTGATCCTGGGGCATATTTGCTTTCTCAAAAGTGTACGTCTTGGATCACTTGCTTGAGTCATTTCCTCTGAAAATACCTTGGTGTGCTGCTTGTTTCTTTGCCCCCTATCTATTAATGGAGCACTCTCTTATAACAGAACTATAACAGACCTTGAGATAGAGAGATGTACTTCTAGATACAAGAAGTCATTTATCTCCAAGTCACATCACTTGCTCATCTAGTAGGTAAGGGTAACCCTAACACATCAACTGTTTATTATTGTTATAATTTATTTAATGTCTGTGTCACCTAATAAGTGTGACTCACAATAAAAGCAAAAACCTACAATGCCACAAATACAATTCGTTGGGGTTTGTTTTTAAAATAAAAAATACACCAACACAATAAAGGAGACATCAACAACAAAGTACCATTTTAAACAGAAAAACTAAATAGACACAGACCCCTCAATCGGCAAATAATAACCCCAATGAACAGTAGTAATCCACCAACATTTGTCAAACTGAGCTCTTCAGGATTTCATATCATAAACCATTTCTCAGAGCATATGGTGTAGTAAATCATGCTGAAGATAAACAGGTCTGGGTTTGGTCAGTGCCTGGATGGAAAAATGTCTGGGAACCCTATGTACACTTCTTTGTATTCCAATATGGAAGAATGGCGATATATAAATAGGAATGCAGGAAATTGTGTAGTCACTATAGTGGAGGAGAGCTGGCTGATGGTAAACTCAGTAGTGTGGGCTATTTCTTTGGCATTTGGACTTTGCATTCCAAAGATGGAAAGTTGGCATAACCGGTGGAAGTTTGCTGGGCATACATCAGCTAACAGCCATGTGTTTCTCTCAGCATCTGTATCCCCATCAGTACCAAATTCACGTACACTCTTCACTTGGAGAAGCCACAGCAGGCATACAATTCAACAGTTCAGATTTCTACACAAAGAGGAAGGAGTATGCAAACAGGGTGAAGAACTGAAGTAGTGGGCCAGCTCATATGACTTCACCAGTCATAGAAATCAGGATTTTTAAAAATCCATGTGTAGTATGTATTTCAGCTGGCGTGTAAAAGACACAACCTGGCTTGAGAGAGCAGGGGAACAAGACAAGAATTATTTGCTTCGGGTTTAAAATAGCCCAGCACGCCAAGCATTTTTTATGTGTGAATATGCAGGTAATCTCTGTGCATTGTGGTTATGGCTTTGCAGAAATAGACAAATAGGAACACTGTTTCCATAGAGTTACACTGCAGGTAGGCAGCATTTGTGAAAGGCTGGAAAAAAAGTTATCAACATGTAACCACATCAGTTACCTAGAATTTTGATGCCAGTTCCTAAAAATTGCCCCACCGACCCAAGAAAATCCCAGAAAATGGTTTGCTCACCTGACAGAATTGGAGGCCCAGTTCAGAAAGCACATACCATGGGCTCATTCCTGACACACGGTTCCCTCAGCCACTTCCTGGTTCTTTTATATTTGCTGTTAATAGCCAAATGAGAAAACTTGGGTTAGCACCTTGCCTCCAAACCGTGATTTGAAACCACACTTTGAAAGGGCTTTGTAAATCATGGTTTGGAGTCAAGACACCAGCCACATTTTGCCAATTCAGACCTCTTGCTATCATCATCCTTGGCCATTGTCCATGTCAGCTGGGGTACATGTGCGTTGGGAGTTCAATAATAGCCAAAGTGTAACAACAGATACCCCACACCCAGTTTACTATGATGTTTGAGTACGTAAAAAGTTAAATGAAGAATTCGCTTGTGGTGTAATTAAGGATAGAGTCTTGCCCTTGGGGTGCAAGACTTGGGTTCAAATGCCAACCAAATTCACTGGGTGACCTTGGGCCATTCACTCTTTCTTAAAGGAAAACTTCTTAAAAGAGGGGATCAATTGCCAGAAGGAAGGAGTGCATCACAATTCTCTCTCTCTAAAGTGCTTAAAGATCTTGCACCAACAAACCCTAGCGAATGCATCTGAGGAAAGAATATAGGTGCAATGCAGACGGCACCCCATCCAGTAAAAAAAATCAGCACCCAAGTTTTGTTCTGCTCTCTTCCTCATGTTAAGAGCTCAGGTTAGGTCTTGCTGTATCTTATTTTACCCTTCATAAATCTTTGAAGTTGATCTGACTAGGAGCTGTCAGAACTGAACACTGCTTGATGCTAGGTCTGCTAGGCTCAAAGACCACTGCTCTATTTATTACCCCATTTATTACCAAGCAGCAGAACAGGTTGCTACTTTCCTCACAGAAGCTGTAATTTTTTAAAAAAATAATCAAGAAGAATCTCTACAAGCAGAAGCCTCACCTCATACTCTGTCTTGATGCACCAGATGTAACACAGCTATATCTACTTCAGTGGCACCCCGGTAAGCAAGTTTGCGTACAGCTAATCAATCATCTTTATAAGGTATGAGCTTCCAACCATTTATTACATGTCACTTCTGCAGAAACCAGGTCATGCAATTTAGTCAAAAGGAATCCTTCTCCCTGGACTTGAGGCCAATTTGTAGGGTAAAACACATGTGCCAAAATTATGAAGAGGAAGACACCATATACAAGTGTTATATGCTAAATGCTGGAAGCTTCCAAGTCAGCGGTTCTCAACTTGAGGGCCCCCAGATGTTGTTGGACTACAACTCCCATCATCCCTGAGCTCTGGCCTTGCTAGCTAGGGGTGATGAGAGTTGTAGTTCAACAACATCTGGGGACCCACAGGTTGAGAAAGGCTGTCTAAGTCAAGATGAGTGGGCAGCTTGGTCTTAAGAGAAGAACACAGCTATAGAAGACATAAAGTAAAACTAGTAGAATGGAGAGAACCAGTGGGGCACAGTTATATCTGGATACAAACTACAGCAGGGGTATGAAACTTTTTCCAGCTCAAGGGCATGCTCCTTTCTGGCAACTTTCTGGGGGCCACATGCGCGAGCTGGCTGGGGCCAGACACACAAAAAAGGCAGAGAAATGAATGTATATGTTACCTTTGTGCAGTCAGGTAGTTTCTACACTTACTCATACACCCATCTCTATGTTTCATCTAGGCAAGAAAGAGGCATTAACAGAGTCCAAGGACAGACACAAACACTCAAGGTGTGTGTGTGTGTGTGTGTGTGTGCAAGATCTGGGGAAAGTCCCAAGGGCCAACTAAAAGGGTTTGGAGGATTGCATTCAACCCTAGGACCTCAGGGAAGGGTGCACTGGAGGTGGTATCAAAGAGAACACAAGAGTTCAACCATCTAGAAGTCCCCCAAAAGGCAAACTCTTCTACAAAGATCACTGATTAATTTAGTTCAGGGGATGTATGATCGCTCCCCCCCCCAAGCTAAACTGCCCAGGGTGACTTTGAGATGGAGACTGAAATAAAGGAGGCACCTAAAGGAGGAAGTGTCATAATAATGGCCAACCTCCAACTACCCTCACAGATTGGAGCATGCATACACCCAATCACAACCAAGAGGTAAAAATTCCAGATACCCTAAATGACTCTGCCTTAGAACAGTTTGGGTCATGGAACTGACCAGAGAGATGGCAACCCTCAACTCAACTGGCGTCCAAGACCTTGTGTGAGATGTAAGTGTTGCTGAATCAATTTGAAACAGTGATCAAAGTGCCATGTAAGTGGACAATTGCTAAGAAAGTCCAACACGGTCACATTTGACTTCAAAAGTGGAAACTTCCCCAAAAATGAGGGGTTGCTTATAAGACAGTGGAACGGCAAAGTCAAGAGGGTCAAATCTCTCCAGAATGGTTTGGGGCTTTAGCAAAAGGGTTGTGAGCAGACCATGAGGGATTTAAAAAAAAAAGAATTTGATGAATACTTCATTAAAAACATAAAGAGGCCAACAAGCAAACATTTTTTAAATACATGGCTGTTGGATAACAAGTGAGTCAAAGGTGTGCTGAAGGAGGAAATGTAACTGCAGAGAAGCTGGATGAATTCTTTGCATCTGTCTTCACAATGGAAGATGTAGTTCTCCAGAGTTTCAGACAGGAATCTTTCCCAGTCATAACTGGAGATACCAAGGAGAAACATGGGACCTTCTGTATGCAAACACGTGCCCTGCCACTGGCTATGGTCTCTTTCTTCGCTGTGTGAGGTAGAGAAGCAAGGAATATTCATTGCCTGGCTCAAGCAAGGTCAGAACAGATATTGATTTGCTGGCAAACTCAGCTGCTTCTCAGCTGAGGCAGAATCAGGACTTTATTCCCTAAAAAAAGAAAAAGGAAAAGGAAAAGAAAGCTCACACAAGCCCTTATGATTAAAAGAATCAATGCCAAAATCAGCAACCAGCAGAAACTGCTAGTCTGGAAAGAAGGCCTTGACATTGTAAAGGAATTATTCCAAAGGACAAGGTTGCAAAGGAGATCTGGTCTGAGAGCTTTCTATGGGCTGGAGCTGAAAAAAAGCATTGCAGCTTTGTGCTGGCACATACAGATCTGGGGGTATTCTTCTAAAGGTTTTTGTTGTTTTTAATGGGGGGCATTGTGGATGAATCGTTACAGCTTATAGCATTCTGGAAGATCTTTAAGAGCCTAGTTAAGTAATAGAAACAGAATTTAAATATAGGGCAGGATCTAGTATAACCAAACCCTTAAATTTTGTGCAAGTCAGTTTCCAGGGAAGAAAAACGTTGAGAGTGGGCCATGAAATCAGAAGCAAAGAGACTTCTGAGTTTTCAAAACACATGTGGGATCACAAGAGAAACTAAAGGCATATTTTAGTACCTGTCCCAATAACCTTTCAAGTAGCCTACTACAGGTACCACAGGCAGAGAGAGTCAATAGCACTCTTGGATTCAAGGAAAATATGAGAATCCACAGGCTGGCCTTGACATGGCCTGTACTTCTCTTGCTTCTCTCTCATCTCATGATACTGCTTGCTTTTCAGTTCTGTAAACCAGGCACCAAGTCACCTTTCCCAAGAGACAGACAGGGTGCAGAAACTTGTATTACACCTGGGATTACTAATTGTTGGCCCTTCAGATGTTACTAGACTACAACTCTCAACTACTGGCCATGCTTGGAGGTGCTGATGGGAGTCAAACAACATCTGGAGGGTCTAAGGTTCCCCATCCTTGCATTATAGCATTAACTAGGGTGGCCCATACAAGAAGATTAAAGCATAGTAAAAATCAGAATTGAATGCTTATGTTCTTTACACTCTCTTAAACTAACTTTTATATATTTTGTTGTTTAGTTGTTTAGTCGTGTCCGACTCTTCGTGACCCCATGGACCAGAACTTTTATATATATTTCTAGTCAATTATAAGTAAATAGTTTTCCACTGTAACACTCTCTTGCTGCAAAAGTTTACCTGAGATGCTGGGTCAAGTGCATTGCAGATGCAGAACAGCTCAAACACTTTTGTGAACCATTTTTATTCCAGTTCAATTACAGTGGTACCTCGGGTTAAGTACTTAATTCATTCCGGAGGTCCGTTCTTAACCTGAAACTGTTCTTAACCTGAAGCACCACTTTAGCTAATGGGGCCTCCTGCTGCTGCTGCGCCGCCGGAGCACGATTTCTATTCTCATCCTGAAGCAAAGTTCTTAACCCGAGGTACTATTTCTGGGTTAGTGGAGTCTGTAACCTGTAGCGTATGTAACCTGAAGCTTATGTAACCCGAGGTACCACTGTATCTATATCTTTTACTTCAAAGAGAACTTCCAAACACTCCAAAATATTTATAGACTGAAAGGATACAAGTGAAATACAAGGTATCCTGGGCATATACAGAAATACATTGAGTTGAAGAGGCCTTTCAAGAATGTGCATGGTAGACATCAGACCATAAAATAGCTTGCATATTTTTTTGCCAAACTTAAATCCTACCATGGAGTACCAATTCCAAAAGAGCAACCATGATTATTCTTGCTGCCATAAAGTCAAGCTAATGAACTCTTTCGCCTTTGAGTACAAAAAGAGACCGCCTCTTCCACCATGTACAAATTGCAACATCTGAGATCAATGAAGTTATTGCTTGGTTTCCACTACTTGGTTTCCAGAAAATATAAGGGAAATGCACATGGTCTGCAAAAGAGGGGTACAGCCTTGGGGGAAACATGCTTCCATTTAATCAGGGTTCTCTTGCTAACTAGGATTTGAAACGAGAGGTCAAAGTAGTTTTGCACATCCTAACTGCATCAGTGAGATATAAGCCACAGCTAAGTCAACAAGGGAAAGGATGGAATATGCACTCCCATGGCTGGTTCCTGATTTACAAATCATGCTTTGCAGGGAACCAGTGTTGTGCCTGCATCAGAACTTAATTTGTATGTGACACTTAAATCACTAACTATAACCCATCCTGAGCCTTAGGAATTGGCTTGGACTCGAAGTCTAAAAAGAAAAATACATTTTGCCCGCTATTAGCCACCCAACATGCACACAGGGAGTAACAAGATTCCATATTTCTGTTTATGATGCTGAAATAGTTCTTCCACAAATTGTATTTAAAATACCACCATTCCTCTGGGAGGAGCTGTATGGAGAATATTGTCCACAGCAATTTATAAATAATACAAACAGTTCAGACTGGGTGAGCTTTCTTTAGAAGCTTCCCTGCTGTCCAGGGACTTCTATTTTCTTTTCTTCACTTTCCTTTTTACAGCTCACTTTATAAACTGTGTTCTCTCTGGGAAATGTGTATCTGCAGACTGCCACAGTCACCACACTCATGAATACCATCATTAAAAGTCTGATATCTGCTCCAAGCACAGGCGTTATTAGGCCCGAGGAACAGGAACTGATGGATGGCCGATTACATATACCAAACAGTGCTTGAAACTCCCATTGTTCTGGGCACATTTTGCAATAGAGAATTTCATTAGCATGAGCAGTTTCTGAGCTCTGGATGCAGTACTGCGCCTAAGATTTCAGAGTAAAACTGCAGAGTGGAAGGAAAGGAGGACCTTTTTCTGCCTCCCCACTTCCAGCTACTCTCTGAAGACTTAATATTCTTAAGAATATTATAGGGGCGGGCAGGGGAAGGACTAGACCATTTGAAAAATGAACATAATATTTTAGCTGCAGTTCATTGGTTTTCAGCTTTGTATTCTTGTTATAAAAAAAAGCGTACCTAGGCATTCCGTTGTTGCACCCATAACCTAGGTTTAAGGTGCCATTTAGCTCCTAGCTTTCATATCTCAGTTTCTAACACTGATACCAAACCCCTTCTCTACAACTTCCATAGGCTTCCTGAAATTATGGTGTGTGTGTTGGGCAGCAACCACAAGAAGGTCAGAAAAAGATGAGGGAAGAATCCATGAAGCACCTTGCCTCACTCCTGAGCCATTGCCCTGCTTGTACCATGTTGTTAATTCTTTGGGAACAATAAGCAATTCAGGCCCAGTGTTGTAGAGCAGATTGAATACTGGCATTTTAATGGGGTCAACATAGGGCAACTACCCGGAAAGGAAAAAGAGGGCAAGCGAGTCAGGCAAAAACGGTGGCATTGATACCCAGGCCTAGACAGCACATAGTTAAATTATGGAACTCACTCCCATAAGAGCAAGTGGTGGCCACCAACTTAAACTGTTTTAAAATAGCTTTTGGCAAATTTATGAAGGAGAGGGTTATTGATGGCTTTTAGCCATGATGGCAATGCTCTGCCTCCACAATTGGAGCAATGCTTCTGAATACCTGTTGCTGGAAACCACAGGAGAGGAGATTGCTATTGTGCTCAAATCCTGCTTGCTGGTTTCCTGCAGGCTTTTGTTCAGACACTGTAAGAACAGGATACTGTACTAGATGGGCCATCGGCCTGATCCCTCTTATGCTCTTATGATCCATCAGTCTGCAGTCTATGCCAAAAGCTGCCAACACCAGAGGGGACAAATAAGAGCATGTCTTCTTATGTTAGTTTTGCAAAGTTTAGGCCTGGGCAATATTATCGATATATTGCCCAGGACCAGTGTGAGGAGCAGGCCACAATGTCAGGTTCGCTCAGCGGTATACCGCTGGTGAAACTGCCACTGCTCCAAAGTTCCTCTGCTAGCAGCGTCTGCTGGGGGAAGTCAGGCGCTGCTAGCAGAGGGACTCAGGAGCGATGGTGGTTTCACCAGTGATATATCACTGAGTGAAACCGCCATCCCACTCTGCCCTCATACAACAGAGAGGGATAAACAAGCTGTAGCGGCGAGGCACCAATACAGCTTGTTCCTCCATCTACATTTTTTAACTGCTTCAATGTAGAGCTGCCCTTGCCTCAGTAGAGCAGTTAAAGGAGCCTCCAGGCTGTCGCTGGCTGCCACAAGCCAGCAGTGGGGTGGGGGCTCCGTGAAACTGCTCAGCTGAGGGGAATGCGGTGGCTGCTCCCCACAGTGAGCAGTTAAAGGAGCCCCAATGCTCTGCCCACTTGCATGTGAGCAGCAAGAACACCTGGGCTGTCTCAGCTGGTGGGGGGAGAACCTTCCTTCTCCCCAGCTGAGCTGCACAAACAAGTAGCATTGTGCCAGCCCGTGAGCCTGGGTGAAATCGCCTCAGCTTTTGAGGTGAGAACTGAGGAGGTTTCAACCGGTGTCTCGCAGGCAGAGGTCAATGCACCTAGTTTTTTCAACACTGCAGTATACTGTCAAACCTCAGTGTTTGGCTGACGATACACCACAATGTTGAAAAGCTGATGTTGTCCAGCCCTAGACCAGTTAGACCAATATTCTGGTATTTTCATTTTGATTGCACATACTCAATTTTTCTCCAGCACCCTCCATTGCTGATACGCCTTTTGAATAAACTGCTTAACTGGATTTCTGAGCTGTGCTGGTTTGTTAACACACTCAAGAGGATGGTTGTCCCAACCGCTGCTCCACTGTTGGCTGTTAAAATGCCTGGTAAAACATGAGGGAGATAGGATGAAGTTGCCAAGCAAGACACTTGGAATTCAGCTGGCTGTTCGCCTGCTCCTGAGTAGACAACCACAAGACAGTGGGAATCCTGCACTTCTTGTCCTAGGTAACATATAACCATGTAGTAACAAGCAGAGAGAGAGAGAAAGCTGTTGCAATTTATCTCTTTTTAACCTGGAAGTCCTTGTGAGAAACTAACATCATCATGCAAGATAGATCTCAGGGTCTTATGGGTGGAAATGTAATTCACAAGAAGAGCAAACAAAGGCCAATGGTTTTTGTTCACCCTAACACCCCCCCCCACAAAAAAGGCTGACTTAAAGGGTTGTAATCTCCCCTGCTTTGTTTCAAACCCCCCACAAAATTTGCCCAAGAGTTCTCCTTTAACATTCACCCCAGATCACAGTAAAACATTAAGGAAGAATATTTCCACTCCTGTGACAAAAAGAAAATGAGTATAGTTATTGGGGTGGTGAAAAGTATGTATCAAAATTGTGAATCATTCCCGCTTCAAGTACTTTGAGATTATCCTATTTTATCCTCACAGCCGTACTGAGAGTTAGGTCAGGCCAAGTAATAATGCCTTGTCTAAAGCTGCTCACTAAGCCTCATGACTGCAAAGGGATGTGAACAAAGGCCCCATAGACCAAGCCCAACAGTCTATCCATTACAGCATACTGCCAATTTTTATAGGGGTAACACTCATGCATTCTCTTCCCTACCCCCATTGCTATTGTGGGACTAGTCATTCTGAATGCAACAACTGTCCACACAAACACTGGCTCCTCTGGGATACCCAGAAGATCTGAAGGAGTGCTATTAACAATTCAGAATACCAGAACACCAGCACAGATATGCAAACTATATTGGTGTGAGAGCATTGCTGCTTCTAGTAGGTGTTCTAACAATGGTGTGAACTCTCCTGCTATTTAAGAACCAAGATGACTAAAAGTATTGTACAAAGCATTAAGCAATCGCTGTGTATAAGGAATGCAACCTGTATTTCACAAACAAGACAGGAATGTTGTCCGACTGAGAGATGGGCACATGGTAGCAATTAGAAAAGGGAAAAGGTTGGGCAACAGGTCTAAGGAGTAATCTTAGTACTTTATTGATCCACTGTATGAGATTAATTCGATTTATGACTGGCTACACACGAAAAGAATCCTGAAGCAATTTACAGGGGTAACATACCACATCCGATAAAAATCTATCAAAACAAAATATACTGAAAGTGTTCATCCAAATCACCCACTAGTGGGTTCTGACACTGTTTTCTCTGCACTTTTTGGTTCCACCATTGGGGGGGGGTGTATTCTTTTCTCTACAACTTTACACTACCCCAAAGCCCAGAATAAGAAAAGTATTTGCTTGGAGACGGAAGATCGACCAAGTCCCTGCAGATAGCATTCCACAAATGCAGAGTTGGGGGCATAGAGAACACCCTCTTTACAACAATTAGAAAGGGATATATCTAATGCTAGTCAAACACAGAGTAGATCCACTGAAAATACTTGGGTCCATTAATTTCAATGGGTATACTCATAATCTAGCTGGATACAAACCAAAGCTCTTTCGCCGTTCTCCCTAAATTTGTAAGTGTGAGGAATATAAAAGAACTGAAAGTGCTGATCAGTTGACAAGCATGACCAACCAAGTGAGGTACACCTACCCTCTTTTAGGGAAAAAAACTCCAGTGCCAAAATGTTGTCAATGTTCAGTTCAAACAGTCTGATGAAATTTAGGATTTTTTTTGCACTTGGATTTGAGAAACTGTTACCTTTATTAATACCTGAAAATGATTTATAATGAAATAAAGCAACATTAATTCTAACCCATCAAAGATATGTAATGTCACACCATAATTCCCATGATGAACTGATATTTTTTTTTCCTATTGTATAGTGATCTGATCCAATGCAGCAGCATGAAAAGGACACAAAAGGAAAGAGATCTTCACAACTGCCCTCTTTCTGGAGAACTGCCAAAGTAAGAGCTTGAACATCTTCCAGAAGCATTTTAAGACTTTCCTTTTCAGGCTGACTTTTTGCAGCTAAGGTTAAGCCGGCATGGTGAATGAGGATGTACATACTTAAATGGGGTTTTGAAATCCTGGTTCCATTGTGTGTGTGTATTTAAAAATGATAAACACACTCCACAGGTTAAAATGTTCCTTTAAAAACATAATTACTAGGGTTGTGTGCATGCCATCGTTCAATGTAAGCATGGGTTTGTTAAAAGGATATGTAGTCTGCTTTTCAATTAAAAAAAAGAAGAGTTAACTATTACAGAACAATAAAAACAATACAAAGGATCGACCCTTAAGAGAGTGATACCCAAAGGCAGAAACAACAATCCCCCAATATTACCCATCACGGTAGGAGAAAAGGTTTAAGGAAAACCACTGCAGTGCAGTACCCCCACTTCCAACCTATACGTCCAATTCAAAGGGATACAATCATCAATGGCAACAGTTCACAAACATGCTCATTGTTCACACTGGCAAATATATCTTCCAATCAGTATCAGGGTGAGTCCCCATCCTTCTCCAAGCCTAAAGGACAGAACTCTTGCTGATGGCAAGCAAAGTTTTGGAGTCCTCTGAGAAGCAGCAAGGTGGTTTGCTGCTTTCTGAGCATCTCATGGACTCATTATGTTAGGGGAGGCAGAGGATAGGGTTTCACCAACTGCAGCCAGAGTGCACCTCTAGGTCCGCATGTTGCCGGTTAAGACCCCACCCACCTTAAGTGAAGACAGTTAGTGGTGAACACAAATCTTGGCTGGCTAATGACAAGCAAAATTCATGGACTTCTGATAGATGGTACCAAAAATTGCTGAGAAATTAAGGGAAATCAACTTATCTTTCTCCCAGCAAAGATCATCAGCTATGGTAATAAAATTAGTAGGGGTCCCAAACTCCAGCAACAAAACTGACTGAAGAGGATCATGTTAAGCAAAGTCATCTTGATGAGTCTGGAATTGCTTGGCCAGAGCCTTTTTGATTATTCTTGGTCATAAAAGCAAGCTGAACATTGGCTTCCCCAGGCTCTTTATCACTAGCCATGATGGATAGGGGTCAGATAGGCACGTCAAATGTACTGATCCAAAAGCCCCCTTCACATCCTTGGCTGCCAGCACTTGGAACTCCTCCAATAAAACCTACCCAGACACCCATGTGGTTGACTCAGAAAAATGGGTGGAATCAATTTGGAATGGATGTAAATGATTTTATCCACAGAACCTGTCATAGAAGGACATGAGTTAAGCCCTCCAGTGAAGGAGACACAGAATGGTAAAGCCGCAACTGTACAAAACCTTGCACTCAGAGGTGGTGAAATCCACAGATTTCTACTCCACTGTCACTGTGAGGAAATAAACCTTTCACCAGGCTGTTTGATTGGCATTGCTACAACTTTTCATCCATTCCTGCCACCTCATTCCTGCCACCTCATTATTACCAGCTTGGCCTGCTTGCCAGCTATGACCATTCCTGGACATGGATAGCCTGACCATGGCAGTCCATGCACTGGCAACCTCAAAGCTAGATTACTGAAATGCTTCTATATGAGGCTGCCCTTGGACCTGGTTCAGAAGCTCCAGCTGGTGCAAAATGTGGTGGCCAGTCAGCTGATGGAGCAAATGCCCAACAACACGTGGCATCATTGTTAAAACATCTCCCCGGCTACCTATCTACTACTGAGCCAGGTTCAAGGTCCTTGTATTAATTTTCAAAGCCCTGAACAACTTAGGTCCAGGGTACCTTAGGGACTGTCTGAACCCTTAATATCCCAACTCGATTACTAAGATCATCTGCAGGAGTGTCACTGGTCATCCCCTGAGTTGGTGAGGCTCATCTGACAGTGACATGACACTGAGCCTTTAGCATCATCTTCCAAAAAGAGATTCAGCAGATGCCTTCTGCTTTAACCTTTAAGAATCTGCTGAAAACATTTCTATGCCACCAAGCTTATGGATACAATTAAGAAAACAGATTCCTGTAATAGTTAACTGATTATTTCTGGCAGTTTTTTACATGTTTTTGCATATGTGTGTGTGTGTGCGTTATAAACCACTTTAGATTTTTTAAAAAATGAACAGTGGCATACAAGTATTTTTATAAATATATAACCCACCGTTTTCCATTAACCACCACAACTTCACACTTCTAATGCCACTGAATCTGTTCAGGGATAGCACACAGCAGCTGGTCAAAGGTCAGACTGGCCTTTGTCCTATGATCAGATACTGGACAATACTTTTTAACACAGCTTTTGAATAGCAAATCATTGCTACAATGTGGCACATAGCCAGATACTCATGGGCCTGTAGCCAATTAAACAGATCTGCTAGTGCAAGGATTTCTGATTGTGCAACAGACCCTCCCGCAGGGTGCAGGGAGAGAACATGGGAAGTTCATTTGTGCAAGGGTAGATCCTTGTGCTGGTGGATTTATTTAGAGTAATACAGCCCAAGATAGAGAGATCTAGGCACCAGGGCCACGGAGACCCTTGAACATAGACATGAAATCATGCACCCCTGTAATTCAAGTACTACTGGGTTCAGAAAAATGTCATGATTTAATCAATTGATGATTTGGAGTACCTTTCTAGTCAAAATAGAGATGCTCAATTAAACACTGCAATGCATGTACACAAGGGTATAATTTCTTTTAATCCAATATGATTTCTTGGTATTACTCTTTGTGCTAAACCTCGTACGTATATCACAAAGTGGACAGCTGTCATTAAAGGTTGGACCATGCTACACACTAGGGAGGTGGCATCTGGAAATTAACTGGGATTAAATTGTAATGTTTTATACAATGCTAGTTTCTAACTAGCTGTGAATGTGTGTAATCTGAAAGGAAGAGGACAAATCAGGCAATAAGTCATGTTAAGGAGGACTCACAACATTCACATGTGACTAAAAGCCTAAATGAAAGCTAAATGCTGAATAGGTATAATTAGAAAAAAGGCCTTAATTTACAAACTAGGGCTTTAAAGAGCCATACATTCACCTCAGAACCAAAACTTAAAGCCTGGGCAATGTTCTTAAACCAAGAATGCTGACTGTGCCACTGCTGCCAGACCACTGCCGCTTCTACTGCTGTCTCCCACCGCTGTGGTGAGGCCTTGCAGCCTGCTACTGATTTTGCTACCACCGCCAGGCCACTGCTTTAATTGCCACTGCCGCTATTGCCACTGCTGTAGCAAAGTCTCATAGGCTGCTACTGCTGTTGCCTCCCACCACCACGACAAGGCTTTGCAGGCCATCAGCACTTCTGCCGCCGCTGCCATGAGGCTTCACAAACCACAGCTGCGACTGCTGCCACCAGGTCAAATATTATGAAACAGTTATCACAATGTAAACTTCAAACTGGTTTTAGACAATATATCCCTCTGTCACCCAGTCCTAGTGAGCATCAAAATCACCTGCTAAAACAGTGTCTTATTTACCGTCATTTTAGCAGGTGACACCTTGCAAATTTGCACAGCACCCCCTGTAAATGGATGCAGGACCACTCCCTTTTAGCAGCACTTTGCAAGGTGTTTTGAAGTCCCCTCTTCAGGACTTCAAAGCATCTTGAAAAGGTGGGTGACCCTGCATACCTGTCAAATTTGGTCTGCAAAGCTGATCCTGAAAAGGATTTGGCCCATGGAGCCAATATGTTTCCCAACACCTGTTGTAGAGTCTGTGTACTCCCTGCATAGAATTACCACCACAGGTTAAAGTGGGAGTTTGCTTAATCCCCAAATATATGCTCCTGTGAGAAAGACACAGTGTTTGCAGAAAAGGAGCCTTTACATATGAGTTGTGGCGAATCACTACAAAAAGGGAGTTACTGAAACAGAAGAGGTGCGTGATGAGATGGGCTCCATACATACAAAATACCGTGCACTTATTCGGATTAAATCGTTTTTGAATAACCAGTTTTTCCAAGGAAATGGCAGTGCAGTTTAGAATCCTAGTCTACCCATAAGTGTATGCATTACAACACTTTCATCACTGCAAGTACATGCAGCCCAAACACTGAATCATAGTATCGTGCAACAAACTAACTATTTAAAAAAGAATCTTGTCAGAGATCTAGCATTCCAATTGTCTCTACAATTTGGGCTCTTTACAGGAGGCATAAATAATTGATTAATAATAATAATCAATTATTATTACTCACTACCATCCAAATACCCTCCAAAATTTCCTGGATAAAGTGTTCAAGTTAACAGTCAAAATCTAAATCACTTGCAGTATAGCATCCTTTAGAAATTAACCAGTCTGGATCCTGAAGGGCATTTGTGACTTTTGAGTTATATGAATATAAAACTCACACACAACATTCCCAAGTACAGCAGTTGTGAGGACATCTATGTTGACCAGAAACAGATTTCACATCCGGGGTGGGGGTGGGGTGGGGTCAGACTTGTTACACCAAAGAGTGTTCTGTGGTACCTTCATGATTTAACAAATTTATTATAAATTTTGTGGACCGCAGTCCATTCATTTGATGCATGAAGTGTAATTGTGAATTGGTAAGCAGTGGCAAACACATGGCTGAGGGGAGCAAAGTTAAATGGAAATGAAATTCATAACGAACAGTGCCTCAAAGCAAGATAATTACAGTGACCAATTAACAAGGCAGTGTTGATGACAGCACCAACATCTTGGCATTGGTATCCAATTAACATATGTATTGAATTGTAATTCATCTGTTTCATGCTGGACTTTCCCTTTAGAGATCTTTGGATTTTATATTTCTGCGTGATTTACATCTAATGCTACTTCAGCAATGTCAGATCAGCCACAGAGCTTTCCTTAAGTGACCAGGGAGAGTTGCCACCCCATTGATTTTAAAGAGTGTTCCTACTCCTTTTCCTATCTCACCAATTCCCCTCTCAGTTCTGACAGTATACGAGTTACAGGTGCATATGCTCAACTATATCAACATGGCTTCTTCACTACTAGAGTGGAATAGAAACGATTAAGTATTGGTTTTTCTCTTGCTGTAAACTGAGGCTATTGTCAAAAAATAAGGAGGCAGCCTACTGAGCAGTACTCTATTGTTTGCTTTGCTGCAGAGCTAAGTGATTATTTTCTCCATAGGAGCCACACCTTCAGAACAGACATTCTTAACAAATGTTCTCATTCTGGTACACAGACCAACTAGCTTTCTTCCACAAAAGAGGGGAGAGTGTTCCTTATTACTGTAATGACCTGATTGTGACAAGCAGACACGAGGAGTAGGAAAACAATGCTTAATGGACAGCCCATATGGTATCAATTCATGATGTAAAAATAGGTGATTGCCCAACAGGCTTGCAAGCATAACATTATTTTTAAAATGTCTTGAAAACCACATGCAGTTTGAAATATTTCACTTAACCTCTTAAGTGACTGGGAACATAAATTTCAGGAGAGATTTATGTATATAACACCATAGCTCTCAAAATATATAGACAGCTTCCTAAGGAACCAGGTCACAGAAGTTAAGAGTTCAGAGAGTGAGAGTTTAAATGGGTGGTCTATGACTAGACAATACATCCTGCGGATCACCAACTGGTGGCGAGTGCCTTGCTTTAAGCAGAGGCAGGGCACACATACAATGAAGACAGTCATACCCAGCTTGAGGACTACTTTTGCAAAGATGATGTTCCTGGTTTGAGGAAAAGCTACTTTTAGGTGAGGCAGGGAAGGAAATGGTTTAAAACTGTATGAAAGCAGGATGTTTGGCTCTGACCATTTTCTACCCCTGCAATTGCATTTCAAATGGATGGCTTACACAATTACTACTTTCTGGAGGAAGGTTCACACAGCGGTGCAGCTAAGTACTTCTAGATCAGGAGTCAGCAACCTTTTTCAGCCGTAGGCTGGTCCACCATCCCTCAGACCATGTGGTGGGCTGGACTGTATTTTGAAAAAATAAATTAAAAAATGAACAAATTCCTATGCCCCAGAAATAACCCAGAGATGCATTTTAAATAAAAGCACACATTCTACTCATGTAAAAACACACTGATTCCCGGACCATCTGTGCGTCAGACTGAGAAGGCATTTGGGCCGCATCCGGCCCACAGGCCTTGGGTTGCCTACCCCTGTTCTAGACCTTATACTAAATGGTCTTACGGGAAGTGGGGACACCTTATATGACCATGAGTATCATCTCTCCACCTTGCGTCACTTCATTCACTGCAAGTGGTTAAATATTCCAGCATTGTTAGAGCAAAAGCACAAACAAAGCAGCTTGACAACCTTGATAAAATAAGAAAATAGAGAACATACAGTTGTGATATTTAAACTCGCTTAAATCACTGTACTATCCTGACTACAGGAAGAAAATGCAATTTGATTCTGCTGCCTTGATGGGAATGCACAAACTTTGTTCTAGAAAAACAGTATTGTATATTTTAAAGTTGAAAAAATAATCAAATTAGCATCTGCAATCATGTACTTTTCTGGTCAGCCACCTCAAGCATATAAAAAGCTTAAAATAAGTGGAGGGATGGAAGGATGCTACAAATATAGTATCAGGCCTGGTGGGCTTTGGCATGCCCATGGCAGCCCAGGTGTTGATACCTGGCTTCTTTGCCACTGGGGGATCAAGGGCTTCTATTCATATAGAAGCCTTTGACCAGTCCAGGAGCAGAGTCACACCATGCATTTAAAGCACATTCCATATCCATTTAAGGCACATGGCTTCCCCCAAAGAATCCTGGAAAGTGTAGTTTGTTAAGGTTGTTGGGAATTGTAGCTCTCTGAGGGTGGAACTACAATTCCCAGGATTCTTTGGGGGAAGTCATGAATATTAAATGTGCACTGAATATGCTTTAAATGTATGGTATGGATGTACCCCAGGTGACCTTTCTTTTAATTCTGAAGATGTTTGACTTGGCTACTGTTTGATATTACCGTATTTTTCGCTCTATAAGACGCACCAGACCACAAGACGCACCTAGTTTTTGGAGGGGGAAAACAAGAAAAAAAATATTCTGAACCTCAGAAGCCAGAACAGCAAGCGGGATCGCTGCGCTGTGAAAGCAGCAATCCCTCTTGCTGTTCTGGCTTCTGGGATAGCTGTGCAGCCTGCATTCGCTCCATAAGATGCACACACATTTCCCCTTACTTTTTAGGAGGGAAAAAGTGAGTCTTATAGAGCAAAAAATACGGTATTTTATTGTCCAAGCATTAACAGATTTTTATCTGCTCTTCAATTCACAGGTAAGGTGTTATGTGACTAAAGTCAGTCATTGATTTCAATGGTTCTTCTCTGAGTATGATTCTGTTGGATACCACCCATCATTATGTATTTTTAGTATGCTTTTATTCTGGTTATTAGCTTCCTTGAGTCTGTAGACAGAAATGAAGGATACTGAAAAAACAAACAATTTCTGTCAGATCATCAAACATAAGGAGAGATGTACTATCAGATGGCAGCTTCCCCTGGAGACTCAAAGTCTGACCATCTTTCTGAAGAACTATTTACTCAAGTTATCTTTGGTGACAACAGGCAAGGGTTCATTTGACTAAAGGGTGGGGCTTAAATGTACATTGTATCTAGTTGTCTGAGTACCTCTGTGTTTTGTGTTAAGGGCTGGTACAGTGCAGTGGCTAAAATAGTGAACTTCTTAGTTTAGACAACAATGCTCTGTGGCCTCAGGCAAGCCATTAATCAAAGCACAGTATCTGCAAAATGGGAATAATACTACAGGCTTGTTGTAAGGATCACCAAGATGTTTGCAAACACTGAAAAGCTCAAATGCACACAAATGTATTGTGTATGAGGAGGACACTGTACCCGACTATTGCCTCTCAGAACAATCTATACTGTCATCTTCATGCCAATTGTCTTTGGATGCTCAGAGGTGCCACTGGCTTTTCCCACAATATCTACCAGTGGGAGGCACTCATAGGGTACGCTTCCAAGAATACTTAAGTGATCAAATGTCAAATATGAATGCTGCTCTGGGTACTTCAGAACATCTTCCTATCGGCTGGGCAGACACACCCTGCAATTCCCTTGTTATTCAAGAAGTGGAAAAGAGAAGTTATAACTGATTAATTTTACTCAGTTTTTAACACTCTTATCTGAAGAAATCATCCCTCCTGCCATGGGACCTACTCAAACACTCCTGAGGCAGAAACTATCTACAGTAAAAATGAATTTTACAACCACTGTGAAATACTGTGAAAAATAACTTCAGTGTATGTACTGACAGATACTATATATAATCCTTAAAGTTCTACTCGAAACCCTTTTTGAAAAGCAGTGGCTCACAGCCTCAACTATTCACACCATTACTGTAAAGATAAACTGCAAAGAACATGTATCAAGCACACAGATTCAGAAATTATATATAATCTCTCCTATCACACTGCTCATTTTGCACCATTCCACCTACAGCCAATTTACAGAAATCATTGTATGTCTCTAGATCTAATATAATGATGACTCATATATAATGGCTAGTCTTTTATGCACTATTCCCTACTTTCAAGGGTTATGTAGAGACTAAATTGTAAAGCAGATTGCAAATCATCTTTCTTTGAAAGGCTTTAAAGAAGATTCTATGAGAGATACTTTAGAAATTCCCTCCCCTCCCCTGACATCAGATGTTTTCTATGAACACAGTATTATGAAGGAGCCTGTGCAAGTAACCTACTCCCTCCAGTAAGATTAGTTTGTTGGAATTACTGTTTACAAGGTTCTCTGCAATACTACTCAATATACTAGATATGTGACCATATTTTCTGCCACAATTTTCTTCTTTCAACACATATGCCTGAATATGCCTTGCATAACTCAAAAGCTCATATCAAAAATCTTGAATATTACCTGGTACTTAATTCTTTTTCACCACGATACTGTCCTTGATAGCTATTTCAGCTAACTATTGTTTAGCAATAAGGGAGGGACATGATGACAAATCACCCTCCCCCAACACTCCACCCTCAACCATGGCTTGATCAACCATGGCTTGATGTCACATCTGATAATTAAGAACACCCCCTAAACACCAGTTAACCATGGTTACTATTTTGGGAACATTATGCCTGCACCCATTATGACTCTGATCTGGTAGAGAGACTTACTACCTGGTCTATTTTTACTGGAATAGAGGTCTTTAGTTATTACAAGTGCGGTCAAAACATTCCCTAGTTTGAGATGTTTGTACAGATTTGGTGATAAATGTTTTGTGATCAAGTCAGCATCTCTGGGGTTCCCTGCTCCCATAAAACAATGGGAGATCTGATTTAGTGTGTTGGTTTCATTTACATTGAATGAACAAGACTTTAAAAAGTATGTTGTGCTAATTTTATGTACTAATTATCTGAATAGTTTCTCCAAAAGTCAGTTAAATGAAGTATTTGCCTGGAGAGGAGAATTCAAGCTGCTACATTCAATGTGCTTTAAGTGTTAGAGTCAAACAAATTTGAATCTTTATTTGGAAATTATCTTTATTTAAATAATTAATTAAAACAACTCAGTAACATAGTCGACTCTCAGCTTATGTGGGGGATAAATTCCATGGACAGTGCATAAAGCCAAAATCATGTATAGGCAAGACACACTCTCCCTGCACCTCCAAGCACTCTCCCAAGGTGAGTGCAGTGGCAGGTGGGATTGCCAATGTTTGTTTGTTTTAATGGATGCCTGCCCCTATTTGTTTGTTTGCTTAAGTTTAAATGCATGTAAGTTGCAAGTCAATTGTACACAATTATAAAGAAAAAACATTAAGGTACTGAAAACTATTTTACCATACTAAATTTAGTATCCCTCAAGAGCTGTGTGCATAAGCATGTGCTTTCTAGGGCTAGTCACTTCATAAATAGCCAATTACAACCATGATTTTATATTTCATTAGTATTATATTCATTTCAGTTGCCAAATTTGCACAGTACTCATTTCTAAAAATGGAACATTTTCCATGGAAAAAATATCACTTGAAAAATTTCCAGAAATGTTTTCACCCCACAGCACTGTAACAATATATTTGGTCTACAAATATTTGCATTAGTAAGTAGTCTCTCTCTGTATACAAGCTGGAAATTAGCTATCGTTCCATTGTATCTAATTACATGTTCTACATAACTCAAAGACTAAAATATTCATTTACTAACAGAAATTGGCCCAACAAAACTCTCTCATATTATTTCCGGTTTCCATTTTTAAATATATCATTGTATGCACATTTTCCCAATTGGGTTATGCCTCCCTTTCTCTCCCTCACAAGAATACCATGTAGACATCTATAATTAGAATAAGCAACCATAACACACACATTTGAATGTTAAGGTTCCCAACTGTACATCTCCCTTGGACACCGCTTTTGGAAAAAAAACATCCCCAGTGCTACCCAAAACACTGTTCATCAGTACCAATACATACTTTTCACAGGGGAAAGGCCTGGGAATAGATTCCCCTTCTCATACAATTAAACAATTAATCTCAATGGGGAAAAAATACTAGTGTCAAATCACAAGAACCCCTCCATGTATCTAAACTCTCCCCTCAATTTTCAGATTACAAGATGGTGTAAAAAATAATGAAATTGTTATGTCAGCTGCTTCTTACTTCTGTTCCCTGCAAGTCACAAAACTTCAGTTAGTGACCTTTTTTATTTGGACTCGGTTACCAATCAACATTTTCCTGGGCTATTTAGTCAATGGAAATTAATTCAATGAACATGCACTCTTTTTGTTTAGTTTGCATTCAACTTCCAATAGTACCAGTGGCGTAGCGTGGGTTGTCAGCACCCGGGGCAAGGCAAGTAATTTGCGCCCCCTAACCCGTGGATTTACGGCCCCTAACCCTAACTCCCAGATGTTGCGCCCGGTGCAGCCTGCCCCCCCTGCCACGCCACTGAATAGTACCCATTGAAAGTAAGAGAATGAAACCAAAACATTGTTTTTACCTGTCTCAGTTTCTGAATGAAGACGCCGCTCTTTTTCATTCTGCAGAACTTATCACCTTGTGCCATACGCTGCCTAAGTCATCCAGTACTTTGACTCAGTTACTTTTATTTTTCCTTTCTGGACCAGAAAGTAAAGAAGTAGCTGTGCCCAAAGCAGAAGTTCCTTCTGAGCTGAGCTAGTCTCCTCCCTGTATTCAAGTTATTCCTTGGTCACACTGTTGAAAGATTACACTTGGGCACTTTATTTTCCTCCCTCATGAAATCCCCACAAAAAGAGACTTGAACCAGCTTATTGCTCTTATTTGTGTCAACGATGCTGCCTCCTCCGCACTGTGGCTATCAATTCAGGAAAGGGGGGGAGGGACAGCTGTTACGACAAAGAACTGGATGAATCTCTGGCTAGATAGGGTGCTTTTGTGTGATGCCAGATCATGTCAATTATGTGCCATGTTTTCCTGAATAGTTCATTGTTTACCCTTTGCTTGCTCTGTTTGCACTTTTTACAGCATCTTTATCCTTCAGGATTCTCCTTTTCAATTTCAGAATAGTAAAGCAACAGTAGTCCTGGACTGTACCACATTTATATATTCTGATATTAAACACATGCACCAACCACCAGTCATGTTTCCTTTAAAGCTATTTAGCAATCCATTTTGCATAATGTCCACAAACACACAGGGTCAGCACCACACATTGCAAACCAGTCACTCATCCTGTCAAAGAGCTACAGGCTCCACAATGCCCTTTAATCACATTCACATTTGTTACTTCAAAATACACCAAGGCATCAAAGCTACAGGATCTTCCTTACTCTAAACCCACTATATTGGCCATATGTCAGAGCACATGTATGTGCTCATGTGCATACCTCCCTGACCACTGGTCAGCGTCTGAAAACAGTTGTGATTAATATACAGCTGTCATTTGCTAAGCTGATGTGACCAATACTCATTTTGTCAGCATACAATTTGATGAACTTTAGCCCCACATGGACAGATATACCTATTTACATATTACTTTAAACCCTCAAATTTTGCTCTTTTACAAACACACAGAAATAGACTATGTATTCCACATCCTGGAACACTATGCTCCTCCTTTCTTGCATGTCCTTCCTTTCCCCCCTAGCTGCCCACCTTCCTTTTCCAGACCAGGAGGATTCCCTTTGTCTATATATTAATTAGGCCCTTAGTAGCCATAAACAAACAGCACAAAACTGGTCATGCCAGCAGCATTAAGACTGGTTCCCTGGCCCTACCCTCTCTATTTCATGCTTCTGTCCTTGCATGATTCCTTCCCCGCCCCCCCACCCAGTGACATGAAGTCCACAAATACTCCAGAGAATCTCCCACTACTCTGAAGTATCACCCTCCTCTAATCCCTACACCTTTCTCCTGTTTTATCTCCCCCACTGAAGTGGGACATAAACTGGGAGATGACTTTTCCCCCTAGCCAGCTTAGCTAGCCTCCTGATGAGACCCTTTCCTGCCACTACCTAGGAACTGCAGCTTTTATTTTCTTTACATATACCAAGTAAAGGTTATCTAGACAGAACATTAGAGCTGTTGAATTTTCCACTGCTATGCTTCCTGTGGATTGCCTATATCTTCAGCAACAGCAGCCGGTGTATGAGTGCACTTAGGATGCACTTGAGGATAAACTGAAAATTAGTTGGACAAGTAACTGAAAAGTGCCATCCCCTTCTAGCAGTTTCTGAACAAAGCTAGAATCCTGACAGTAGCTTCCAACCCTCAAGAACCTTCACAGGAGACTGAGGATATCTGTAATATGCCCCCTTTTAAACAGCCCTGGGAATCTCTTTACACACACACACAACCCTTCCCTTCATTGGTAGGGCATAAATTATGTGGGTAAAGTGTGCCTGCCTTAACACTGTTCAGGAGCCTCCACATGCCTACAACTTGTTTCTCTCCCAATTCTAATCTAGTCCCAGCACACTTCTACAGCAGCTCTGCAACCTTCTTCCATTATCTCTACCACTGCTCCAAACACATACTTTCTCATAACTGAATTTCTTCTGGCTACAACCTGCCAATTCATCCCCATCCCCAAACACCTGAAGAATAGCATTTTCAGGTCAGACCCTGCCCCACCTTACAGTTTGCTCTTCAAGTTCTGGTTAATTTCACCCCACACCCAAAATAATAATAATGCATTAATGTCCATGTTCCTCCACTGTGTATATAATCAAGGCAGCCCCAATCCTGGGACTTTCACTGCCGCTCCCACAGTGTGCTTAGGCTCCTCCCCTTCCTCTTCAAGCTCATTCTCCACCCATCCTGCCCCACTCCCAGTGGAAGTGGGTGGGATCCCAAACTCTGTTAACGAACCTCTTCGCCCAACTTCCCTACATGTACCTTGGTGCCACTAAACACACACAACAGACTTCCTAACGTAACATTTCCTTTCCTCTCTAGTGCACATCCTTCCCACAAGCGATATCCCACAGAATGGCACAGGCGGGGCGAGGGAACCCTTCCATCTGCGTAACCTATCACGACTGACTCCACCCCACCCAATATACACAGTGTTTCCCTCTTATTTGCAGGCTTACCTATTCCAAGACGACTACATACACCTTTCCCAGTTTTGTTCGAGGGAAAGGATCTCCTCCAGTGGAATGCCCTCGCGTCGACGGGAGAAGAAACCACTTTACACTTGTACATGTAATCTCCCTTATTGTAATCACGACAGGCAACCCTCCCACCCCCACCCCACTTAGGGGAACTTGTCGCCCTCTCCTTCCGCGGCCAGTTTTCTTCTCTGGTGTCTGGTAGGCGAGGAAAGGGAATTTCCTTCAGCCTCATCTAGTCGCCTCCCTTCCCCCATTTAAAACCCTCCCAATGGACACACAAACACCGCCCCATCTCTTCAGCCACCGCTTTATCGCCCCTCCAGATCTGGGGTGTCCCCCCCTTTCTTTTGAGGGGAGGAGGGAGAAACGAAAAGAGGGGAAGGGAAATCTCCTTCGGTGAAATCTAAAGCCCCCCTCCCCACTGCCCCATTCATAACCGAACAAACCAGCCCTGCACCACCACCTTCCCCCTCCCCACCCCGGGAAACTTTGGGAAGGCCCAGCCGATGCTCCCTCCGCTCACCTCAAACCGGCTCTTGGTGACTCCGTTCATTTCCCTCCTCATGGTGAAGGCCCTGCGGGGGTCGGCTCGGGTGAGAGCAGGCCAGGCCGAGCCTGGCCTGGCCCCCCCGGCTCCTGAACGGCGGCGTCAGCAGCGGCCGCCCGCTCAGCCCCGCGGACTCCCCTCGCGCTGCGGGGCTGAAGGAGGCGCAGCAGCCGGGGAGGCGGAAAGCCCGTCGTCGCCCGTCTGCCTCCCTAGACCAGCGGCGAGGGCCCGGGCGGCGTTAAGGCTCCTCAGCGGGTGCGGTTGAGGAAGGGGGGGGTCGGCCGGCCGGAGCCCCCTCCGCCGACTAGGCCCACTCCAGAAGGGAGGGGGGGAGCAAAGAGAAAGCGAGCGAGCGAGAGTTCGGCCTTCGTCAACTACAACTACTACTTCTTCTCCTTCTACCCAAAACAAAAACACTCCGCACCTGCCAGCAACAGCGCCGCTCATTGGATGAGGGAGGCGCAGGCCGGGGAGGGGAAAGAGCACGGGCGGCGCGCGCCTCTGCGCGCGCGGATGGTGGGAGGAGGAGCGTGTGCGCGCGCCCACCCCTACTCCCGGGGACAAGGCGAAGAAGCCGGGAGGGTCCTGGTCTTCCTTTTCTCCCCGCCCCGCACCCCTCCTCAACTCTGGTCTTGGCAGGTGAAGCGACCGCCTCCCGTCGCCAACCCTGAACCTATGCACGTTTCAATGACGGTCGTCGCATCGCGCAGGATTTCGGTTCCGATCCTACGCACGTGCGCGCCTCACGGGTGAAGCCGTTCGTCCCTACCGAGCTCGGTGAGGCTTGTAGATGTATGTTTTCAGCGCGCGCGCACTGGCACATTTCGGTTGCGCTCAGCGGTGGGGACATGCTCCCAAGCAGCTCTAGTGACTGGCATCCTTATTGATCTTAACGTTGTGCTGAATGGATCAACAAAAGGAGCTGCTTCTTCGTTGCCATCAGTTAAAATGCTTCAAACGCAGCTAAACCTTTTTTCTCTTTTTAATTTTCTCTACCTTTCCTCTGGGTTGGAATTATTATTCCCTGGGGTGCCCCTTGCAGCAAGCTGTTTAGCTTCAGCATCCCATCAGGTGCCTTCAGATCATTCTCTTGAGCAACAAGATGAAAGCTTCCAGTTAAGAAGATTTGGCTCCTTTATTCTTGGGGGGAGGATTAATTCCTGTGGCATGGTGTTTCATCCAGCTATTGTATATATTTGGGGGGGGGGCACACACGACATTCTCTAACCAGGATAAGTAGCTGCCTCACTCCCTTGAATCCAAATTCTGCCAAGATCTGATGGATTGGTAGATTGAGCGAGTTGTGGACCACCTGCACTCAGTAGGTTGGCTTTCAGCAAGCCGATTATCCTATCAGCTTCACATACATTTTGGTAGGGGGGGTGGAAATACACATATAGAGGATGGTTGCCATATACTGGTAGTGATGATACAAGCAGTTTGACAGTGGAACGAACTGTTTTAAAAGGTGATGGATTCTCCTTCACTAGAGGCTTTAAAGCAGAGAATGGAAGACTAGCTACTGGGGTGCAACAGCAGAGGATTTCTGCAAAAGCAAGGGGTTGGACTAAGGTTACCTTTGAGGTCCCTTCCATATACTCTTACTAATTTACTGTACAAGGGCTATTGTAAGGATTACTGAAAGGACTGCGCATGAAACTGCATGTACAGGAAAACCTGAAATTACACTGTATAAATGTCAAGCATTCTTACTACTGTTAATTATTAAACAAAACTATTAAGCTTTTACTCCGATACCATGCATTGAAAATGACCCAAACCAATTAAATGATACTTTTGCCAGTTGTTTACTCAAACGGGAACAAAAGAAGTTGATTTAACATTTAGAAATTTATCTTATTTGTATATGAACAATAAAGCTCTTCTACAAACCTGGAGGAGGAGGAGACTCTTGAGAGTCCCACAGACTGCAAGAAGATCAAACCTATCCATTCTTAAGGAAATCAGCCCTGAGTGCTCATTGGAAGGACAGATCCTGAAGCTGAGTCTCCAATACTTTGGCCACCTCATGAGAAGAGAAGACTCCCTGGAAAAGACCCTGATGTTGGGAAAGATGGAGGGCACAAGGAGAATGGGACGACAGAGGACGAGATGGTTGGACAGTGTTCTCGAAGCTACCAGCATGAGTTTGACCAAACTGCGGGAGGCAGTGGAAGACAGGAGTGCCTGGCGTGCTCTGGTCCATGGGGTCATGAAGAGTCAGACATGACTAAACGACTAAACAACAACAAACCAGCATTTTGTTTCCACTCTATATTTTCCCCACCTTTGACTAATGGAAACATTTTTGTTAAGTCAAATCGCTGGTCTGCCCTGGGTTCGTTCCTTTTGGAATGTAATGAAATAAAGTTTCCTCTAGGAATAAATTTTTGAAATAGGAGTACCTGAGGACACAGGTGAAGTCCTCCAAGCACACACAAAACACTACCTTCTCTACTATTACACATTTGACCCCAATCTGTGATTAAGGCAATAGGGCTTCTAAGCCCATTTTAGAAATTAAGTCTGAATATTGCACCGTGTTAACTAGCCCATCTGATTTGGGAGATGAAGAGAAGCAGACACACATAACCTGGATACCTTCCACTGTCAACACTCAGCATTAGTTCCATATATGCCATCTTCCAATTAAGAATCTCTGCAGGCAGTAACATCCTATGACCAACTATTCTCATATTACACATCCACCCCAATATCTATCTACACAGTCCTTCTCAAGGTTCCCCAGAATAGTTATAATAAATCAATAGGCACCTGTACTGTATTTATCTTCATCATATTGTGGCTTATATTCTATCCACGTCAACTAGTAATGTAAATCAAAGCCTTCAGGAACTAATAGGTGACTAGGAATTAAAAGAAAAAAGCACCGAGAACTTGGATCATGTACAAGGGGTAACCAACAAGATGTGGTCCTCATCTGTTCAGCATGAGCAGAAGTCCAAGAGTCTGGGGATGCAGACTATTAGACAACTGAGCTTCTTAGACAAAATTGCAGATGAATGTTCAGCACCTACCAGTTCCTGCTAATATAAAACAGCTATAGTCATGAAGGAAATGCACTACCAACTTTATAAGTTTTGAAATAGAAGTTTCAAAAAAGGCTTCCCTCTTTCCAAAAAAGCTCTTACTTGACAATCAGAACTTCATCCAAGTAGAAGCCAACTTTTAAAGTGCAGAAATTGAGTTGAGGCAAACATTTCTATCAAACAAAATTTATTTGCATGTAAAACAAACATGTTATTTGAAGTACATCAAAAAACTAAAAATGGTCTATTCCTTCTCCACCTCCTCAGTCACCAGAAGCAGTATTTACACAATTGTTCACAAGAGTAAAGGACCTACCACGTACATGAAAAGAACCAATCTTAATCTCAGGTGAAGTACCTACACCTGAGATTAATAGGTTTGATTCTTTCCTATTTTCTGTTTTGTCTTTACAATACTGAAAGATGTAGGGTAATGTGAACAAATAAATGCACTTTTAGAAGTAAACATGAGAGATTTTAACACAGAAAAGGATTGTGTGATACTGGTATGTACTCCCAATTTTAATTGGTGGAACTATTCTTTGAATGGCTTATCTTTCTTCATTCCCTATGAAAAAAACATCACTGCTGGACAAAAAAAGGTATATTGTATTAAAAGTAGAACTTTATTAACATCCTGCTTGCATAAGGTAAAAAAAACAACCACACAATTTTGGAACCTGTTAGCATGGTAGACTTTAGACTTCCATGGAACTAATATGACTTAATCCAGTTTATGCACAGAGGGCTCATAGGCCACAATAAACCTAATCTCTCCCCTCTTTCCCACATATAATTGGGTGTTCAGCACTTGTGGGAAATGGAAGGCTGGTACATCATCCTCATCCCTCATATGTGCCAGGGAAAGAGCCATTATGACTGATAAGGGAATCCATTCATGAGCAAATCCTGCACCTCTCATACACTGGATCAAGGCTCGTTTTCATTCTGAAGAACCTTTTTGTATAACTCAAAAATCTACTACTGGCCAAGGTGGATGTCCACTGAAAAACAGAAAGTCTCAATTGTTTTACTTTGGGACCCAAAGAATTACCCCTCTAAAAGATCTGGTAGAATTCATGGTTCAAGAGCCATTACCTCTTTTAATATTTTAGACACTGTCCATACCTAAGAATTGTATTACATTGCTCCTCACAGCCTTCATCTTCCAAATACTTTCAACAATTCCATTCCAATTACAGAGGATACCAGAACTATACTGTGCGTCCCATCATGAAAACACCACTCAAATGTTGCTGCTGGGATGCAGCAAGATGTCCAAAGCCTTAAACAATAAAGCTTCTCATTTTGAGTTGCACACTGTTTCTCAGAACCCAGCTTCTTCCCTAAATGAAAAGAATACTGTAAAAACCATCATAATAAAGACAACTGCTGTGGCCTGAACATACACAGGATTACATTCTGTGATGTGGCTATCACAAAAAAACCTCTTGATCTATCAGAGACCTTGTACACACCCAAGTCGTTTGCAGTAAAATGAATTGTGTCATTTGCTCTGAATTTATGATTTGCAGTATCTTGGAAACTCAGGAAGCAGGTACACAAGTCAGGAAAACTCTGCAACATATGGTTGTGTGGGGGTACAGCTTCTCCATTAGAAGCCTCAATGCAACTTCTTCATTAGATAATCCTTGGTGGAGCAAACCTGTGACATAAAAGCTCCTAAGAGTGCAAGCAGTTTGGGGTGTACAGTTAGCTATCAAAAAGTCCTGCAACCGTTGCAAACCCAGCATGGGTGGTTGTATGCCAGGGATGAGGAAGCTGTGACACTCCAGAAGTTGTTGGATTCTGACTCCTATTAGTCGCAGCCAGCAGGGCCAATGGTCATGCAAATGATGATGGGAGTTATAGGTCCGGCAACATTTGAATGGCCACCGGTTACCACGTGGAGTTCTGTGTGACCAGGTGCTACCCTATTCTCTTGAGCATCAGGGAATGCTCCATGTGAAGATGCTACTGTAGAGAACAAGACATCAAGGTGAGGGTGATATGCATATAGTTCATGGCCTTCAATGGAACACAGCAAGGAAAATTCTAATGGCAAATCTTAATCCACCACAATACCATCTCTATCTGGTACTATGTGGTTATGGAAAAATTCTAGAATGTTTCCCTTGTATCTAGGTGGGAGTTGAAGTGCACATTCACTAAGCATATATTCTGACCACTCACACATTATAGGCTCCTTCTTAATAGGTCTGGAACCCTATATTACCTCACTGGCCTGTGAGCTGCTCCAGTATGCTGTTCTAGTGACTGCTGAAGTCATGTGAGAGGAGTCAAAGATGCAGCCACTTCACTCTGCCTAGGATTTGAGACAACTGCGAAGGGAAGTAGCTGCACTGCTGATTTCTCCCATATGACCTCAAGGTTCCTACTTTTCTGGAGTGATATGTAAAGGAGCCATGCTGCAGTGGATCTTATACCAAAGAGGAAACTGATTCCACACTCATGCCAACAAACCACACTCACCAAGGGGAAAAAGTGTCACTCCCACTTATTTTAACAGCATTCTCTCCTAGCTGGGTTTTCAACCTACTTCAAAATTAAAGGGGTTGAGAAGTCTAACAATCTACACTCACAGCACCAAACCCTCACTTTCTTCTTCCCCACTCAGTTGCCATCTTATACTATCCAGCGGTAACAGAGGAGACATGCATGGAAGCCAACAGTTTCCATGGAAGAAATCAATTTTATAATACAAAGATTAAGTGAAATGGCTGTAAAAGATGTAACACATCTATGTCAAATACTTCACCACCTGCATAAGGGCCCAACTGGTGCTATCCACTGAACAGTTCCATTTCAGATTTTATTTTTAATAGGAGATGGCAGTCTGCACCTTGAGAACTAGGGGAGATACCAGGAACTGAACCAATTCCGCTAATTAATTTTTGGTGTAAATATCAGAGTATGAATAACAAAACCCAAACAAGCTTAAATCCTGAACACTAAAAATATGCTCCAGAATGGAAATGTTCCTAAAAAAGTGAAGTAAAAGAAATGAAATATCTGCCCAAGTTTCAATTCTATCTTGCAAGTCCACAGGCATGTAACTCTGAGACAAGTGACAGAACTACACCGAATAGCGTGGTGCATCGATTCTTTGTGGTAGAGACTCTGATTAGATGGAAGTATGCATATGTAAGAGTCCATGTAAACTTCCAAGAGTTGAAGAATATTTTTTCTCTATGCTCCATTTGTCAAGAAGTACAGCCAAAGAAAAATGCTTGTTTTTACCTGAACCCACAAGGGTGTTGTTTGCACTCACAACTTTAAAAACATTTTTAAAACAACACTATATGAAACATTTAGCCCCAGCCCACTTCCCACCTGCCAACCTTGGCTAAATATTCTCAATTTCTTATCAGGGCAACATCCATGAGATCCTCATCTTCGTCCCCAATCAAAAAATCAGGGCTAGGCCTGGATGGCCTTTCTGACGTAAGAATGGCACTGCTTGTCATAGACAAAGACTGTTCTGAAGATATAGGAGATTTAGACCAGTTCTCCGTCTTAATGCTGTGAGTTTTCTTTTTGTCTCTCTCTTTATCACGATCCCTATCCCTATCCCGGTCTTTATCTTTTACTTTCTTCTTTTCTTTTTTGTGTTTCTTATGCTTTTCCAAGCTGTATTCTGGAAGAGGCCGAATTCCATCATCAGAGCTGGGGCTGTTCTGATAGGATTTCTCTGCTATGGATGATCCCGATTCACTCTCGCTGTCAATGTTTTGCGGGGTATATGCTGGAGACTTACTGTGACTGGGAGAACAGCGCTCATGCTTTGGAGTAGACCCACTTATTAGTGGTGATCCATAGCTTTTGGAAGATGTCATCTGAGGCCTTAAGCCATCCCCACCTCCTTCCCCAGGCTTCTGCAAGGTAACTTTGGCTTTAATGCTAGGAGAGCCACCGTCATGTTTGCTGATGATAATCTTGGCCACTCCAGTGCTTCCAACATTCTTTGAATCAGATGCCTTTTTGGAAGAGTCAGAGGAGCCTCCTGAAACAGAGACTTTGGATTTCTCCTTGTCACTCCTTTCCCGCTTCCCCTGCAATTCACCTCCAGAGAGGTTGTGTTTGGAGGACATGGAGTGACTTGAGGAACTGGAACTCTGGACCATCTGTCCATCCATTGAGTCTTCCCCACCAGGGCCACTGGTGACTACACCATGCTTGAGTTTGTCAATCACAGCTGTCAAAGATGGCTTTTTGTTCCGGCTTGGGGACTTGCCTTTTGAACTCCCGTGCTGATTCTGAGATGAAGACATGGAAGAGCTGCCAGATGAGAAGGAAGATGAAGATCCCGCTGAAGAATTTGAAGAAGGGGGTGGCTTCTGGGACATGGAACTGGAGGATCCCATCCCTGAAGAGGACTTCATGCTTGAACTTGATCCAGTCCCAGACATGTGTGAGCTTCCAGAACCGGAACTAATTGGGGACTTTGCTTTAGACGACGGGGGAGTACCTGGAACGGGTTTCATCGGAGAGGCCAGCTTGTCAGAACCGCCCGAGGGTCTAGAATGAGAAGGAGAAATGTTTGGTTTACTCATGGAAGGGTTCATAAGTGATGAAGGCTTCCCTTGAGGTTTGATCTTGGTACCTCCAGAGCCGCTGCTGAGGCCGTGTTTTGTGATGGGGGAGGACCCGGGCTTTCCCACTGATTGGGTGGAGCTTTTGGACTGACCTGATCCAGAGCCGCCTTGGCCCGAGTAGAGGCTGCTGCTCATCTTGGACCCAGAAGACCCATCCGACTTGCTGCTCTTTATTTTGCCCGAGGTCGATGAGGAAGACGAAGAGGACGATGATGACGATGAGGAGGAGGAAGAGGAGGAGGAGGAATGACTGTGATGACTTTTGCTGCTCAAAGAGGAGACTGAGCCGCTGCTTGTGTACTGCCCATGGGAAGGTTTGCCAACAGTCACTGTTCCCTTGGGAATCTGGATGGTGATTTTGGGTATGGGAGGAGTGGCTACCCCAGGGGGTGTTTGAGACCTGCCTGAACTTCCAGGAGATTTCGAGCCGCCTGTGCTTGCTGGTGGGGTGAAAGGCCTGGTAGACGAACTATGAGAGGGAGATTTGCCTTCTGGCTCCACCTTCCTCCGCTTCTGGACCTTTTCTTTACTCTTCCCATCGCTGGATGGGGTGCGGCTGCGTTTTCCACCCTTGCCATCTAGCCCAGGGCCCGTTAAAGAACTCCCGGATCCATTACCCTCTTTGACCCGCTTCTGCGACTTTTCCTTCCCCAAATCTCCCGTGCTCAGTAAGGGGCTCTGGCTTCCACTATGATGCTCCATGACATCAGAGACCCCCAGAGCCTTGCTGGCAGCAGTGATAATACTAAAGTCGACTGTGTCCGCTTGGCTGCTTGCCTTGAACTTACTCTCCCCTCCATCTCCCCCCAGCACTTGCACGCCCAGAGTACTTATCGTTTGTGATGCAAAGCCCTTGAAGTCATCAGCGTCTCCACTCTGGCTGCTATCATCAAAGTACTCTTCTCCAAAACCACTTTGGCTCTGGCTGTTCAGGAGGTCAGGGTTGAAATCAACTCCATCAGGGAAAAACTGATTTGAAGAGTCACTGTTTGGGCTCACAGTGGCATCGGCAATCAGGTCAGCTGGATCAGTGTAAGGGTTTTCACTGTTGTTAGACTGAAAGACATCAGGATCAAACAGGGCACTTTGGGAATGCCCTGAACTTGAGGAGTCTCTTACTGGTGTTCCAATAGGAGGGCAATCTTCACTGGTGCTTGGTAGCTTGGATGCTTCCTCTGCTATGTCAGAAAGGATATCTGTCACATCAGCACCAATGCTGTCTGAGCTGGAGAGCCGAACCATCCTCTGAATACTGGGCTGGGTATGAGGTATAGACTGTGGATACGTTGTTGGTGGAGTGCTGCACTGACTGGGAGCTGGAGTAATATGAGGGGTATCTAAAGTGTCAGTGGTCATATTGACATCAAAGATGGGATTCTGGGAGTCAACGTCCATGGAAAACAGCTCTCTCTGGAAGTCATCTTCAGTTTGATGCTTGGGTTTCTCCACCGTGACACGTGATTTTTTCTTCTTTTGCTTGTTGCCCCCTGGACCCATTTCCATCCTTGGGGAGCCAGAAGAGGAATTTTGCCTCTCAAGTGGGCTGTTTCCATACAGCGTTGAGAAATCTTGAGCTGGATTGTCCTTCAACAGGTTCATGAGCATGGGGTGGTTCTTGGTGTTGCTTGCCGGAGATGACACAGGGGGAGGGGTATGGTGTGGAGGCGTGGGACTGGAGCCAATAGTGGAGCCCACATTGCCTGTGATTTGTAGCAAGCTTGTAAGGATAGGGTTCTGGGACACTTTGCTGAAGTCTTCCCCGTGGCCCACTGAATCATGCCGTTCTTTTATACCCATGCTCATCGTGAACAAGGTGGAGATGGGTCCCCCGGGGAAAGTGTTGGTTGGGGTGGTGGTGCCACTCATTGGGTTGTTGCCGGTCGTCATGCCATAACCTGGGCTGCTGGCAGGGGGCAGGTTCTTTTTCACCATGTCTTCAACTGTCTCAGCAATGAGGGACAAAGCTGGTGTGTCTGCTTGGATTGTTTCAGCCTTTCTCCGGATGGCTCTCATGGTCACAGGTATTGACATGCATCTATAAGGCAAGGTGGAGAAAAGCTGGTTTAGTGTCATCCTTGCCAGCAGTAAGTTCCCCCATGAAGCTAAAAGCTGTACTCATTATAAACAATTATGAGCAGTGTTAGGTACACCTCTATAGAGTGAGCCTGACTTCTGTACTACTCAGGCACACTATATACAGGAATATAAACTTTTACTCTTTTTTCTAGAGGCGAATTCTCCACCACAGCAACAAAGTAGCAACTGAGGAGTAAGGAAGCCCTACTCAATTCATTAAAGTTCTCATTAATAAATAGGTGAATGTACTCTTTTTAAAAGAGAGTTCCTACTTTATCTTCTTATTCCATGAACATGACAAAATCAAAGCATGTTAAGGCTTTGCTGAACTGAAGAGCCTGTTCAAGTAAATATGGCCTAAGTAAATATGCCACATTTTGAAAATGCTAAACTGAAGAACTGGCATCGTTACAGGAGGGATGGGGGACCCGCAGTCCTCCAGATGTTGTCCTATTGGCTATGTGTGGTGGGTCTGATAGGAATTGGGAAGTCCAACATCTGGTGGTCTATAGGTTACTCACCCCTGAATTACAAAGTAAAGTACAGGACAGACAGATCTAGGCACTCCTTTCATACATGGCTATGCACATTAATGAAACCCAAATTCTGAACTTCAAATAAATCATTTCTATTCACATCAAGATGAATTTGGTTATTTTATTCATTTTACTCCTTTCTCTAAAGACTATAGAGATAGCTTGAAGGCCCAGAAGAGATAGAAAACATCATTCTTCAGATTCAGTTAACAGAAGACATAAATTCTACATGTATCATTTCAGCATACATGAAAGTGTGCACAACATATAGAGACCATCATGGGTGAAAAACACATGCCTATTTTCTAGAAGGTCGCTGGGTAACCACAGCTAAATGCAAGCTGTAAAATATAAAGTGCATGCACTTTTCACAAATTGTGTACATGCTTCATATACTCTTCTTCCTACACAAAGTGTACAAAATTGCCTTATGTCACTGGTGCATGGACAAGCAGCTGTCTCAAACTTCTGCTCCTGGAGGAAAGCTCCTTATCACCAGCAGTAAAAGCAACCCACAGAAGACAGGACTGAGCCTTTTCCTTTTGATAGACAGAAGGGAACCCAAATGCCTTTAATAATTAGAAATCAGCAGCTGACCTTAAATCCAACTCTAAGTTGCAGAGAGCTTTTAATACCAAAGCACACCATCCAAGATAGCATAGTCTGAGTTGATAGGTAAGGTCTGTCAAAGTGTGGGCACGAGAAATTTTGAGAAAACCACAGAAGGATGGACTTGCTGCAGTGCCACAAATCTCCATGAGGATTATTGGACATGAAAGGTAACAGAAGTTCTAGTTACCTCTTTCTACTTTTATTTGCCATCTATTATATTTTGTTATAAATATATGTAGATAAATAGATAAAAGAAGGAGAAATGTAGAGATGGAAAGCAGGAGCTTCAAGTTAATTCTGGCTGAAAGGGAAGCTAGTGATTGCAGTGTGATGGAAGGCATGTGTCCCAAACATTTAAAGCAATCCGCCCCCCCCCAAAAAAAAACAGGAAAAGGAAAAGGTTTAGGATGCCATTGCTTTAAGGATTAGCCCAGAAACTTTCCTCCCTTGCGTAGGGTAGGCTCTCATTACTGGAAAAAAAAACTGCTGTGTATGTAGACCTTTACTGCTGTCACCATTAGAGCAGAATATAAAAAGGATGGTAGGAAAATGTTACTGTAAAATTATTTTTCCCTTGGTAAAACGTTAATGTAAGTGACCCCTGAGTTACCAGGTTTATATTTAACCACTGTCTTCAAAGATCAGTTTTGATTCTGGCTTAAGCAGTATGACATACCTTTGAACAACTTTAGCAATGAAGTCATCTGTGCAGATGAGTGCATCAGAGAGCCCTTTATACAATTTGCAGTTCACATGTGTAGAATCTTGCACATCCATTACCACTGAAAGACACAGAGGCATCACAGGGAGGTCATTAAATCGAAAATGTGTCCATCTTCATTCAATGACTGTTTATTCATACATATTTTTCCCCCTCTTAAAACCCTCCATCCAGCAACTTACCACAAACTAGAGAGTCATTTACAGGATGCTGAAAGGACACACTGAAACAGGAATCTGACAGAGGGCAGACTTCAAACTGCAGGATGCCTGGGGAATCTGGAAAGACAAAAGAGCTTGCTAGCAAAGGCCATGAGCTTAAAAAGTCATGTTCACCCTATAGATAAAATAAGGGAAAGAGAGAAAGATGTTCATACTTTTATTTGCAGCTCAACTAAGACAGGGAAAAATAGGTCAGGAAACATCTGATGGTGCATGGGTTGGGTAACAGCTACTCTAATCTTTTCAAAGTTTATGTTTATTATGTTAGCTGCTTCAAGTTTACTCTGGAAGGAAGAGTCTTCTATTAATTTTAATAAAATAAATATTAGTTTGGTGCATTGTGGGCTTTGCCTGCTAACTGCCGTGTGAGCAGTTTGCTTTAGGGCCTGTTTTCTTTTGTTTTTTATACTCTTGCTTAGTTTCCTTACTAACTGAATGGAAATCCTGAACCTGAACTTACTGGCTATCTGGTTCATGCCTCCTTACACTATTCAGAATTTTGATATGGTCAATAAATGCAAGGGTTGAGAAGCAACAACAGTACTAAGAGTACAAGTATTAACATACATAAATGGATAGAAAAACTGATCTTCCTAGGCAAGTGAAATAAATTGGAGGAAAAGCCAAAGGAGTCAGCTGCTGTAGTGATTCAAACCTAACAACATCTGGAGAAGACTGACAAGATTATAGAGACCAATATGTTTTTATAAATTCTTCAGGCAATGTACCATGGGTAGCACTCACCTTCTTTTAAGACACTCACCTTCTTTTAAGACTGTTCGCTTGACACAGCTGCCTATCAGAGTGTTGTAGGCCACCTGATGCCTGATCAAATTGAGGATGAGAGGAACCCGACTAGGATGGTGGAAAGCAATTTTGCTGAGCAGAGTTCCCTGAAGACTTCGTCCATCTGGCAACGGGGCATCTTTGTTGAGGAAGTAGCAGTGCTGCTGACCTGGCAAAGCCTGTTATGGAGAGGGCACACACAACCTCACATTTACTACTTGGTAAAGTATGGATGGGTGCTACAAAATCACACATAGCCAGGAGATGAAAACCAAACTATTGTTTTTGAAGAACAAAACTGCATTATTCATTTTTACGTTATTCCACCCTTTTCCAAAAAGTCCTACTAGTGGCAGTGGAAGGTGAGCAATGGCTCTAACAAAAACAGATACAACAAAAGCACTGTGTGTCCACAGTAAAAAAGGTAGGAACCAGTGCTATACCTTAGGCCAGGGTTTCCCAAATTTGGGTGTTTGGGGACTACAATTCCCAGCAAGCCTGACCATTGGTCCTGCTAGCTAGGGATGATGGGAGTTGTAGTCCAAAAACAACTAGAGACCCAAGTTTGGGAAACTCCGCTAGGTTGTATTTGCTTTCTTTGGGGCTCAATTATATGGCTTGCCTAGTTAATACTTAATCTTCTGGTACTGGGATGAAAATAAGATCTCATTATATACCATCTCATGCTATTTTTTCTAGACATCAGTATAAGTTTAGCAACAGCAGCATAATTACTTTGTCTTTTGAAGAGTCAGTTGAAAGTATTATCAATACATAACGCCAAAAATTCTCTTTTGCAGATCACTAATCATATCATATGAGGTTCTTAGAACAGGAATTGCCTTCATTCCTTTCAGTCCAAGGTTCAGTTTCTCTACTGCACTTCTCTCAATAATATTCTCTCTTAAAAGCAAACTTGAGTAGTGGAACATCTATCAGTTAGGAATCAAAATGGGGCCATCATTGGTCCAGCATACAGATCATTGGTCCAGCACACAGAGCAGGGCATACCCTAGATTTAGTCTTTTGCTCCAGGTGGAAAGGGTGGTGGTCTGGAAATAGGAGGGGTAGATTTCCCTCCCATTGTCATGGTCAGACTACTTCCTGTTGAGGTTTGGACTTGCAGTGACAACTCTCCCCTACAAGGGTGGAATGCCTATCCTCAGATGCTGATTGAATCCGATTCCTGACTGTTCTGGGTTTTCTCAGTAGATAGGGCAGGAGATCCTGCTGAGGCCCTAGTCTATACAAGCAATTAAGAAAACAACTTTCCATAATGGTTAGTTGATGGTCTTTGATTTTAAAATAAGTGTTTTCATTATACACAGATATGGTTGCAAACAGCTTTGATTTTTTATGAGATAGCAGGATGTAAATATTTTTCTAAATAAAATAACTGGGAAAATAAAAAGGTGTCCTGGAACCACAGTCATGGGATTCCCTGTTCCAAGAAAGCTTGAGCCTTTAACAGAAGTGCTCCAGATAAGGGGTGGAAAAACACTGCACTATTTTGTCGCAAATCCCCAGTTAATGTGTACCAGGGGTCAGCAACCTTTTCCAGCCGTGTGGGGGGCCATACTATATTTTTTTGGGGGGGGGATGAATTCCTATGCCCCACAAATAACCCAGAGATGCATTTTAAATAAAAGCACACATTCTACTCATGTAAAAACACACAGATTCCTGAACCGTCCGCGGGCGATTGGGCAGCATCCGGCCCACGGGCCTTAGGTTGCCTACCTCTGCTGTGTACTTTACGACCACTCTTCCCTGAAGTCTCAAGATAAAGAACAATGGTGGAACTTCACCATAATTTATACTGAAGGCAACATCTAAACCTACCACAAATTCTCTAACGATGTAAAGTATTCCAGTGAGAAAACATAGATTTTCTATAGTCAGATCATATAACCTGTCTAATCATGAAAAGCTATATATAGGATCCTGTATTAAAATTACTGATATTTAGCTGAATGTGCACCTAGAATTTACCAACCTTCTCACATTCTGTGGGTGAAGGTAATTTATGAAATCCCCACCTATAACTTACCGCATAAAAGCGCATATTATGATTCAATGGTCCAGGGTCATCTTCCTTGGATAGCTCAAACTGTGTGATAAGCTCATATAAGGGGACATACGTTGGAGGGGTTTCAAACAATGGAATGCCTGAGAAAAGAAAAAAAACTATAACCACCCACCCAGAGATTTGTCCTCTCATAAAATACAAGCATTAGCTGTTACCTACAACTTGTATTTGTACTAGAGGGGATCTCAATAATTTTCACTACAACTTGACATGAGAGATGCTTGTTGCAGCGTCAAATTTCTATAATCAGTTATCCAGAAACCACTTGTGTTTAATATATTCCAATGTGGATATTTGAATGCTAGGAACTGTGAAATTCTTGACATGGAGCTAACATGAAAATCAGCGTGATCTTATGGAGCGCTGCACCTGGGAGAGATGGGTTCAAATACCTGAACACTAATAAATTACACTAGTAATCTTGAAGAAGAAGCAGCAGCAGGATCTTAAACAAGTATATTAGTGAGATAGCCCTCCCATGATCTGTGTGAAGATGAATGAGAAAAGTAGTAGCATTAAAGGCAATCTAAAAGGCCTGAGAGTAATCCAACCTCTGTGCCATGGAAGGCCACATACTGGTCCCTCCCCAATTAGGCAAATTACATGTTTTTCTGTATCTGCTTGCTCTGAGCCATTTGTTTGACTGAAAAATTAACGTCTCTACGGATTTGGCTTGGATTTAAACAAACACAAAAAACTAGTAACAAAAACAGATTGAGAAGATTAGCTTTTAAGTGGTCAGTAGGGATATGGGGAAAAGGATGAAGACATCCATTTGCTCTCATTAATACAAGACTCTGCTTAGCATTACTCTGATTTCTTGCCTTTTCCCAATTGTATCATTTGGGTTAATCAGTTCCATGATTAACATTAGACACTTTGGGTTTTTTTAAAAAACAGTCTGAAGCTGCAGGTATATGGATCTAGGCTGCAGAAATGCTGAAGAACAGGGGAGCAAATATTCATATCAACCCTACATTTAAAATGCTTTGACTGCTGCCCTCTAGGTGTCAGGTTATGGCACCAAATACATCACTGATGCTAGCAAAACTCTATCAACAGCTTATCTGAAGACATGACTGACCTGTGCAGTTCTGAAGTTTCTGAATGAAAGCCCGAGAAACTGGAATAGGCCTTGGGAACTTCAAGAAGAAGCAAGCTGGCAAATCAACACTATTGGCACTGGTGATTGAGGAGAAAGAAGGTGTCCTAAAGAAGAAAAGATTACAATAGTATTACATCTGGGTTCATGCAAATACTTTTTTTTTAACATTAGGAAGGCTGTAAATACACTTTTATTCCAACAAGCCTTTGTTCTGGGTAACTAATTTATGCCGTTAGAAAACTAATATATGCATTGTCCATCTTGGATGACCTTATGGAATCATTCTAATTCATTATGGTAAAATAGCACCAACAAATGGTGCCTGTTTCTTACCCTTTGTTGTCCACTGGATGAGATCCCATAATGAGAGGGGCAATTGGAAGTTTGTTCATTGTCAGTGTTCCCTCAATTGTAACACATATGTTCATACCCAGGTAGCGAGGAACTGAAAGTGGAGGCAAGTGTTAACTTTTCAAACAACTGTATTAAATAAAAATAAAAATCCACTGCGCAGCAACGGGTAATAAACTGGATGTTATGCATTGCTTATCAGCATCATGCACTAAAACCCTGAAAAGAATTGATCTGGAGGGCCATAGGTTTCCTACACCTGCTTTAAGGAATAAGTACTTTAAAAATCGAGGGAGTGCCTATTTTACTCCACTTCTCTAATTTGAAAGACCATCAGGTGTGGTGCAATCAGAATAAGAGGGAAGAAGAATGGGTGCAGTGGCAGCAAGTTGGGCCAGCCATGGAAAAAACACACAAATGGGTTCAATTTGTCACTTGGCTGTTTACTACGGTATTTAGTCTTTGCAACAAGCTGCAAACTTCATGGCTGGGGGTTTAATGTACAAGGTCCACTGCAGGTCCAGTACTGACATTTAGGCTAGATAATTTTCAGAATACTCCATCATGCTTACAATCATTAACCAGAAAACCAGAGAGTACAAGCTTATGTTTCCTACTAATAACCTTTGTCTCTTAAAAAAACAAAACACAAACCTACTACTACTACAGTAATCTGAACTCATTATTTAATTGCCTCACTGTTAATCAAGACATGCACCTGTCAAGAAACTTGCCTGGAGTCTAGATAAATTAGTAATCCACGGGAATGTTAATAGGACTGCTTGTTGATAAACATCAGACAGTGTTGGAATATAAGAAGCTGTCAATACTCAACTGACTATATACTATACTATTTCAATATACAAACATTGGGGGGGGGGAATATCTATACTTAGAAAAACACAAATAAACCTTATACCAAAATAAAAGAAATCTGCTGCTTGGGGTTCAAAGAAAACCTTCAATATAATCCAAGGTGTGTTCAGAATGCACATTTGGAAGCAGAAAGCGTATCTAGAAACATACCGTTGTTCTCATTCAGAATAATAGGAGCTCCAGTACCTTCCTCAATCAAATCATAGGGTGAAACATAATACTTCAGATTCATCAGGTGACCTGAAAGAAGAAAGCTTGTTAATGGGAAAGGGAACACAATGGGGTTGGGAAGGTCAGAAGTGATGCCTATGTGTTGATCTGGACATAAAAAATTATGTCCACCTAGCATTCTATGTAATTAGGAAGGTCACAGCTCTTAGGACAAAGATCTACAAATTTTAGGGTTTGGGGGTTAATTTTTCGTACTACCCACCACCTTCTATTCTCTTTCGCATGAAGTTCCATGTATTCCCAAATCTCATTCTCTTATCTGTGAAGCAGAATCCCATCACTATGACTTACAGATCTCACCAGCCCTGATCACTGGCTATGCTGGTTGGGACTTTTGGGAGTTGTAGACAAAACTCAGGATTGACAAGGCTGCTCTACCATAGAATAAATTCTGTCCAAACAGCTGGGTTTTTGCTTCAAAGAGTGTCTTAGTTCAATAAACGTGGAAGACTAAAGGTCATCAACTACATTCCTTTTCCTCTCATGGCACTTAAGATGTGGCTCAGTCTTGAGAATATGCCACCTTCATATCATGACCTTCTTACAAGGAATTCAGGGTGGCATATGTAGCATTGTTTTTATTCTTACAACAATCCCATGAGAAAAATGGCCTGCTTAGTATCCACCAAGCAACTTCATAGTAGAGTAGGGATTCCAACACCCGGAATCAACAGAGAAACCACAGTCGTATACTGGCTATGAGCAAAAAAAACCCCAACAACCCAGTAATTTATGATGTGACTCATGTATACCTAATTTACCAAACATGTATTCAGAAGCTCTGAAGGTTCTTAGTCCTGCTGATGGCTATATCTGGGGTTGGGAAAGAATTTTCCTTGAAGTCACTTTGGCTGCAGATTCTGAGAATATTTTGCCTTTCCTGTTAAGAGGTAGATCACTTGCATTTATGGAGCTCTTTGCTTTGCTAGCTAGCAGTCTTCCAGTATGCATCTTTTCTCTGCTTATGGCATACTGGATAGGCTGAGCTCCATAAGGGGCTAATATGTGGATGGGTATTTCAACTCTTTAACAAAAAAAAAAGCATTGCACCATTTCACAAGTCATCTTTAAATAGAAAAAATGGGCAGTATTGTGAAATGGACTCCTCTTCTGTCACAATATACAGTCGCCTACCTCCACTCCTTGGGGTGAGATAGCCAACACTGCCATGCAGAATCTTGTCCAAAGGGCTTGCATTGGTGGCTTGCCTACAAGCAGACAGAATCAAAGACATATGATAAACTGGTGCAGAATTAAGACCCAAGACTGCCACAGTATAAATCTTTTGGATTGTTATCTTAGACTGAATTTGTAACATGCCCATACTGAAATTTTAGGTTTGCAACACTAAGATTAAAAAGAGGAACCCATTTTTCCTTCTGACACTATTTTTTCTTTTTACTACCATGGTGATAGGCAGTGTATGTCACAGGATAGACAGCTGGTCTTGGATATGGGAGCCTGGAAATCCAGTACCACCTCCTCATTGGACTTTAGCAGTCAATCTTTCAACCCCAGTTCCTCAAAGACCCAAGGTGGTTTGTTGGGTTTGTTTGTTTATCTTTCAGTTTTAAGACTCTGGATTCCATAATGCTACCTTTGGAAACTTAAATAGCAATTCAAATTAAAGAAATGTAACATGCAAGCTTCTTTATTAATAAGCAACTATTTCTATAGACTGCTTTAGGGTACAGTGAGTTTGGCTGTGTTTGTTGCATTCATCTTCATGTGAGCCCTTTAAACTTGATCATAATCTGCCATATTTACAGAGGGTGGAACTGAGGCTGTTGTGGCTTATCACGGGAATAGCTAGTGGATCTGTGATTCAAGTAAGATTTGAACTCAGTTCCTTCCAAGTTCAATGTTCTACTTCCTGAACAGTATTGCTGCTTAGGACATCAACAGGTAAATGCTGGGTTCATTCAGTAAGGCAAACTTCTCTTACCAGTACATCCCTGCCATCTTTGAAAGATCAAGCTCCAAGGACTGAAGAGCCAAGTACATTTTAGTTTTCAGTTTGCTAAGGAGAAAAAATAAAATATTATTTTAAAATTGGTACAGAAAAAAAGACAGAAAGATGCTTTGACGTGGCAATCCTATACACATTAACCTGGGAGTAGGTCTTTTTGAACTCACTGGGACTTCCTTCCAGTATACATGTATAGAACTGCACTGTGAGTCATGCAGAATTGCACTGTGAGCCAACGGGAGCACTGTCCAACCAGTAGCAGCCTTCCATGGAAGGTCGCTCAACTGTTATCATACAAGATCACAGACATGCCAAGGACTTAAGCTTCAGACTTTTTATAGCTTATGTAGTTATTTCAGCTGAACACCAGAATCTGGAAACGACAGGAAGGGAGACTGCTCTCGCACTCAGGTCCTGCTTGTGGGCTTCCCAAAGGCATCCGGTTGGCCACTGTGAGAACAATATGCTGAACTAGATGGGCCATGAGGTTCTTACATTCTTAGCTTTCCTATTAAAAAATCACTTTTTGACAAAATGAAGACTATATTCTAAGACTGGCCGTACTTCTAAAATTTCCAATGCACACAAAGGATCCAACCTTGGCTGCACAACTCCTCTTTTAAAAAAGATGCAGATTTTAGCCCCTTTTGTGTTCTTTCTAGCGTCAGTAATACTGCAGTTCTACCTTAGTTTCCTTTCTTGAAGTTGGGAGAGATGATCAAGAGCAGTAATGCAGGAAAGGGACGGGGGTGGCACATAAAGTAAGGAGAAAAGGAGCAGGTAGACATACAATTGGGCAGGGTTTCAACCACTATATGCAATGCTCTTACAAATATGTAACTGCAGGTGTTGCCACATCACAGAAATTATGACTAGTGGAATGCTTACTTGTCACCAGGCAGTTTATACAGATTGACAAGACCCTTCAGGTGCTTAGAAAATTCTTCAAAATTTCTCTCTCTGGGAAAGAAAAACATATCAATTTTAGAGAATCTGGAAGAATCATACATGCCAGAGATATTTATAGTTAGATTTACCTAAGAGAGTTGGCAAAAGGAGTCAATTTCAACATTTTAGCTCCAAAAGCACATCCTACTACAGCACTCCTCCAGAAAATTCCAATATGCATGATACAATTCATAGGAAAAATAGATAGGCACCCCCCCCATACTGGAGGGTTGCAAGTACTGAAGCTTCCCTTTCAGTATCCTTACTTTGAAATGTTATGGCCCAAGCTGCTTGCCTATGGTGCTGTGCCCTCTCAAGCTGTATGTAGGCTTCAGTGCTCTTTTGCTGGCTACTTGTCCTCCTGGGCCTTCTCAAAACTCTCTGAGAGGACTTTTTCCCTATGTGACTCTCATAGCCCTGAAACCACTATTCTGAAGGAGAATTTCTAAGAGAGAAATCTTTAGAACAAAACAAATTACTGTAAGGCCTAGGTGGTTGCCACAACAACCCTATTCTCCTGATAGAAGAGAAATATGACAAGTTCACCAGTGCAGTGCCTGATGATGCCTGCCAGTATCTATGGCGCCTGCCAAAGGTCTCAGAAAATACCCCTTCAAAAAGTCACAATGCATGAGAGACTATTTGCTCTTCCCCCTCTGCTGCTATTTGCACTGGCTTGGCCTCTCCTAGACACGCACCCAGCAGCCATTTTGTGCTATACTATGCCCCTTCGGTAGCCATTTTATAACTAACATTCACAGTGCTTTCTTAAAATTCCAAATGTGCTCACTGGCTGAAAAATGTTGGTGAACCCTATGTACAGAGTGACGCCACTCCTAATTTCTTATTAAAGACTCAACCCTGCCTTCTTACTTAGGAGCAAAGGAGTTGGCCTCTTCTCAGTATATGAGAACAGTCTTCATATAATTCCAAAGAGGAAGTAAAGACCTTCTGCTGAAATCTATGTTTTTAAAAACCCCAAATGTGCAAGTTACAGTGACTTATCCAATGCATTTCAAAGACCTTCATGGATAAATAGGGACCTTTCAAACATGAGCTTGAAGCTGTTTTACAATTCTGTTTGGAGGGCAAGACAATCAACTATTTGACAATTTGGTGGTAACAGCAAACTATGGTTTGTACTAAGGAAGAAGTAACGCAATGAATTGGAGAGCCCACGGGGAGGATGGAGGGCCTTATCATAAGGCCCATTCATATAACACCAAACCCAACTTGGTGTTGTTTGAACCAGCTCAGTGAATACAGAATATATATTGGGTCTCTGCTGCACCAGTGTCAACATACTCTTCACATGTTGTGAGAGAGATTTGGGTCAGCTTGTACAAGGCTCAAGTCATAGCTAATTAGCCACCAAAGGCAGGAGCAACATACTACATCCTAAGGAAAACTGCATGCTTAAAAGGCTCGTTTTGGCAGGGTGGTGCTTTATAACAGGAAAAAGAGAACTGAAAAGAAACCTGATTATGGTGACCCTAAAAATTCCATATTGTCTGGATATTGGACTATTTTTTAAAGCAAGTAAATAAACATTCTGTTTCATGGTCTCTGATATGAGCTATTTATGCTGCTTTTCAAAAGGGCCAGAAACTGAAAACTGGATGAATATCCTCAGTTCATATGCACCCACTGTTCGTTGTTAAATCTAAGCAACACTGCTGCCTCACCCAGTTCTTCAATTCTTGTTCATTCTAAAATCTTCACCTCACCCTACACAATTCCTGAAAAGCACTATGGTTGAGAAAAGATCTGTACTCTATGTTCTAAAATAGCTAATATGGTGCATGAGTAAGCCACAATAAATCCAGAATGCTGTATATAAATTGTACAAGAGACATTATAGGAAATGGAGAAATGGTTGTAGCCATACAGCAGAACTGCACAGGGAGAAGGTATGTAGCCAGTAATGAAAGAGATTAGTACTCACCTTAGATGCTGCACCAGCTCTGGGCAACTCTAGAAGGGAAAATAAAAATGTGTGCTACAACTTCATTTGAAACTGTTGCAGTTATTCAGCACAATGGTGCTGGCTTAAATTGTACATGACTATAGGGAATGTCAGCTTCATGCAAGTACAAAACCCTAAAAACTTTCCTAAACAGTCCTACAGGATGTTTGGACAATGTAGAAGGCAGGTCAGAGGTATCCAGGATGATTAGAAATGACTGCAGGCATTTTGAAGGATGAGACTATAAAGTTAAAAAATGATATCAAATCTTTACACTGCTCCGACAAAGAATAAAAACTAAGTTTGGGGAGATGGCGAGAATTACAAATGGTACTAGCTTGGTTAGCAAGCTGTTTGTACCACACTAGTAATAGGGCAAAGGGAGCTTTGACTTCTCTCGCTACTACTGAGGGATCCAACATTTTATTAAAGGCTGGGAAATGATAGCCTCGGTTTTGAAAGAGTAGGTAGAATGTGAAAATGTGGCAGCTTGTGACTTTTTTTACAAGGCTAAGAGAACTTAAAGGGAATTGGGCTGAATAGATCACTTCCCTTCTGGAGAAGTGTAAAACTAAATGCAGGAGTAGAGATATATGGATTTTAGGAAACTGTTAAGCTCAGGGTTGATACATACTGTAGACTGCCCTGCGCTATCAGAACAGAGTGGGCTGTAAAAACATGTTTCTACAAAAAGTAGAAGGCAGAAGTTTGGTGTGACCTTCATACTCTACGTACCACAGGGTTTTCTCCATGATGGGCCACCTTAACATCGCACAGCTGTCCTGTAGGATCCAAATGGACTTCCACATAGAACATGTCTGACGTTATGTAACATTCAGTGCCATTTGCACTAAGATGAGATCCAAGACTTACACACAAGGAGAGAAAAGATATTCACACATGAAAAGCTTGATCAAATACCAATCAATAGCACATCAATTAATCTGTTTGGCTGGAGGCATATATGCTGGTCTCCCTTGAAGGCTCAAAATTGATAATAATAGGCTGCATACAGGTTAGTCGCACTGAATTTATGCTGAAGCTGCAATCTTAACCTCACTTTCAGGAAGTAAGTCACATTGACATCAATAGTTCTAAACAGCCATAGATAGGATTGTACTGTAAGTCTTGATTAACTTGTCCCTTTAATTCGTGTGAGAAATAAGTGCAACAACCAATCTTGATTCTAGTCCAATGTGTAGGGTACATACCTCTTACATTTCTCTTTCTACATAACCACCATGTGATTGCTATTTGGCAACATTCCTTTTTTTAAAAAAAAATTATTTCAAAACCAAAAAATGGCAACATTCCTTTCCACCCATCCAGGGCAGAGATGGAACTAAACTAAAATCTAAGTCTAATTAAATCAAACATTTGATTTGCTGGACCTCTCTGTAACAAAAACTTTGGCTTCTACATTCTTAAGCGTGTAGCATAAACAATGAATAAAAATAATACAAAAAATGTGATTGGTTGTAGTCTCAATTAGCTCTTAAACATAAGATACACGAAAAGTATTAATCTTACTCTGTGATGGGGAACCTATGGCCCTCCAGATATTGCTGGACTAAAATTCAAAACAGTCCCAGCCAGTTGGCCAATCGTCAGGGATAATGGGAGTTACTCACCCATTTTGTCTTGCAATAGACTCTAAGCGATCTGTCATGGCAGGTAGTGATGTCACTAGGAGGAAGATGAGCTTGTTTAAAGCCAAGTACATAAGCAAATTTATTCAAGTCCCAATAGGTGATATCCAACCAAGCCATACTCAGACCCACTGAAATCAATGGACAGTTGATCTGAACTGAAAGGGGGTGGAACACATAGAGGTTTATCTTTCCATCTGCTGGGCAGCTGGAGCTTTAACTGCCTGAGAAAGCCAGCTCACCTTCACAGCCCCTTATTAACTATGAGGTAGATGCAATGGCCAAGGCACTTCTAGTTGTCACTGAACTTGTGCCACATTCCAAAGATGCAGCCCAAAGACAAGACCCTGCCTCTTGGTCAGCAATCCTACAATTGTAATCACTTACTCCACAACTTGTGGAAATAAGAGTAAAAAATTGATCCTGAACTGCCCTCAGATGTGTACATAAGAGGCAACGTCTGTGTCTCTACTAATTTAATTAGTTACTTGATTAATTATACTTGATATCAGAAAGTGACAGAATTGCCACCTCACAGCAGTGGCTGTTTTAAAAGGTGGATAACCAGGATACTGAACTATGCAGAGATTCAACACACAGTCATCTGAGTGGGAACTTCGGGCTCACAGGAGCTTTTCGCTTACCCAGTTTCCCCATTGAAAAAATATGAGAATTACTATGGTACAGGCTGCAAGTTTTCGTAACTGGCTGAAACAGGAACATAAACTATCTTTCTTCTTTAACCAGACACCAAGTGGTTAGCAGTGTGTGATATAACATGTGACTATACAAACAGTAGTAATTGATTCAATGAGTCTATTGAACATGAGCATTATACATGCCCAGTATGCAGCTTACCCATTACAGCAACACAGAGCCCAAGAATGCAGTTATAAACATACAAGGCCATAAGTTCCACTAAATACAGTAGGACTTCTGAGTAATCATGCAAAGGGCTGTCCAATAACCTTGAGGGTATCATAGTAATTCTTTGCACCCATCTAGTACAAACCATATAAACACCTTTATTATCCTAACGTCAATCCCTCCTAGTCTTTTTTATTTTAACCACAAACACTTATTTATGTTTCAGAAGCATCTACCAACCTTTTAATGCCTTCTGCAAAGTTTCTAAGCAGCTGACAAGATTCTGGTGACCAACAGAGTTCATTACAACTCGCTTTTCCTATGTTCAAAGGTGATGAAGAGAAAAAAATAGAGAAAGTGTTCATGCACATTCAGCAATACTGTGAAAGGAAAGCTATAACTAAAACATTGGAGCTTTCAACTGCATTCCTGAAGGCTTCCACTTTGTTTGTTCTGGAAAATCAGTTCCTATGGGTGCTGTAAATAAAAAAACCCTCCACAGATGCTGGCCTTGTGCATTATAAAGCTAGACCATTGTATGAGTCACACCAACTCAAACCAATGACAGCTCAGAATTGTTCTACTAAATAATAGCAAATAAAAATAATGATTATTCAAAAACTAGATCTTTTAACTAAAACTTTCTGTGTTCTAAGAGTTACTAGGTTTTTGATAAAAGAATCAGCAATGACAGTTTCTTTGCAATTGTGGCCCATCACTGCCAATCTTCCCATATACTGCATAGTTGCAGAGGAATGCTAGGCACCTTCATCTAGGGAGTATTCACAATTGATATGGAACAGCAGCAAAGACAGTGCTACCAGAATGGAGAGCATGTCATAGAATTCAACCCAGAATCTTCTGTATCTGCAGGGATTCTGTGAAAGATGCACACATTCTGTGAAATATCTCCTGGCAATTTACTGTTGACAGTGTCCTCTCTAAGTAGACAATCTTGACAATCACTGTTTTATGAAAATGTGCAAGGAGATTTTATCAAATACTCCCATCTAAAATAAGCTAAACCCTTACCATAACTTGCCGGACAAGCTTCATGGTTTCTGTCCAAGGTCTACTGTTAGGGTTAAACTTGACATGAAGCCTTTCTAGAAGAGAACTCATCTTATTCAGTTTCTCCGTTTCTATAAGAGAAATTGCAAGTCAGTGAAGCATACTATATATTTGAATTTCAGTCCAGAGATGCAGGTTCACCTTCAATTTCCCTGCATAACCCCCAGAGAACATTAACTTGAGCTATGTGACCATGAATATACTAAAGTACCTTGCAGAATGGGACAATGGTACATGCAATCCAGAATTCTTTACAATACATGCCGTCAACATTAGGTAACCAATGGCAGGTACTGATCTATGTTCTCCATATTTCTTACATACAGGTGTAGAAGAGCTCAATACTGTCATAAGTAAAATATCAAGCTCAGGACACATTAAGAGGGCTTAATCCTACAGTGAACACAGCTAAAAGGGGCCTGCTTCATATTATTTAACCTCAGAACTTAAATCCTATGCTAACAATGGGATGGCAAAATCAAATGGAGGAGGAGTTCAATATGTTGTTGTTTTAAAGGCAAATATAGCTCAGTGGGTTTACAAACAGAAACCCTAAAGTTTAATATTTTGTTTCCAGTTAAAGGACCTCAGGTTGATTCTTTTGTATCTACTAGGGTTGATATATTTACTATTAATGCTCTCTGTGAACTTGTGATTCTTAAATGATGCATCCCTTTCTGAGACATTTATAAGAAGGCAGGTTAAACAGGCATTGTTTTCAGCTATCCTACTGGCAAACTAACAATGCTGTAACATCTAAAATGCACACTGCTGCCACTTTTAACATAGGAGGCTTCGCAAGGGAGCAATTACTTCATTATTTTTAAACCCCAGAAAGCAAGTTAGGCAGCATCATACATAACGAGCAAAAGATTTGTAAAGAAAGCTGTAGCAAGAATATTTACTTTCCTTTTTTCAATGGAAAGTTAAGTAACCTTTAACACAAAGCCGTAAATAGCAACTCACCTGACTGCCTGTGGTGAAGTAAGAACTACCTCCAGGTAACAAGGCAGGAAAGTTGTAAACCCACAAATGACTAAGAGGTGCATGTTGGCAGGCAGCCTAGAATTTTTTTTAAAAAAATGATTTCTTTTTGGATGTTGCTATTTTTCTGAAAAGCTTCAGAAATGCAGAAGGCATCAACACCTCTAAAACCATCTCCATTTGATTACGGGTATTATGTATGTAATTTACATTGCTGGAAAAGTTTCAAATTCTTAGGCAGCTGCTGAGTGACAAGTGTAGACAGCATATTTCTAGGTAGTAACACAACTGCAATTTTTTTCTTTCCTTGACATTTCTACCAAGATATCATCTATATCCAATTTAGGATGATCTTATACTGTCATATACTCAGTATATTGGTCCATCTAGGCCACTACTGTCTACTGATGGGCAGCTAAGCCTCATGTTATTTATTGGTCAGACAAAGGTCTTTCAAAGCACTGCTGATGGTCTTCTAACTGGAGATACTAGAGATCTGAGATCTTATGCACACAAAGCAAGTACTTTATTACTCTGCTATGGTGCAGCCTGGCGTGCTCTGGTCCATGGGGTCACGAAGAGTCGGACACGACTAAACAACTAAACAACAACAACATGGTGCATCCTCACCAGAAACCTTAAAAACCTACACTTCACTCTGTGTTTTGAAAAGCAATAGATCACTCCTTCTAGCATGTCCTCCATACACATCCTTGGGTCTGCTAGCTAGTTACTGCTTGCAGACAAAAGGCCTGAAAGAACCTTTGATTTAACTAAACATGGTGGTTAGCATATGCTAAAGAAACAACATCCAGCTTCTTTCTGAGGTTTAAGTCCATGAAAGCCCCTTTTTTTCCTACACAGCCCATCTCTTGCATGATGGAGGCTACATGATGCAAAGGCTACAGTCCTAAACATGTTCTATCGAGTCAGGCCAACTGAACATAGTGAGGTTTCCTGCCAAGTAAGCACAGTATAAGATTCAGCAGTAAATTCCACACTCGCTTCTAAGTTTTGGGTGTTCCACCAAGTCCCTTTCCACCTGCAGGATGGGGAGTCTGCTGGCTTCCAGATGTCGTTTGATCCCAGCTCTCATCAGCCCTAGCCAGCATAGCCAATGGTCAGATGGGCACAGCACCATCTTGAGGCCCATAGGTTCCTCACACCCGCCTTAAAAGCAAGTGGCAGAGAGAGATCGAGCACATTTAAATAAAGAAAAGAAAGCCAAACTCGTTTCCTGCCCCCCACTGAAGAAGCATTCAACTGTTGCATGCTTTGAAGATACTACCGTAGGAGCAGACTCCTAGCCCCCCCCCCGCCCCAAGTTCACAGGCACCGCCATTCAAATGGCGTGCATGTGATGGATCTTGTGATTGCGTTTCACCCTCACCCCCATATTTTATAATAATAATAATTTTATTCAAGTCGACACCCCTGGATGCTACATTTAAAAAAGGGGGGGGGGCTTTTTAAAAACTCCAATCTGTACATAACTCCCGGAGAAGAATTCACAAATGAGGTCCGAGGTCTTCCCGGAAGCTCTTTCCTCCCGTCCACGGAAGGAAAGGGAGGCGACTCATGAACCTGCCCCGTAGCTCTCTTTGAGCGAGGAGCTGTGAGGCCCTTCTGACCTCTTCGCCAGAGAACTTCCGATGCTTTTCCGCAGCCCAAAGGACTGGGCGGCGTTGGCGGGCGAGGGGACGGGGGGCACCTTAATGAAATCTACAAACCGCCGCTCGGACTCCCGCCCCCCCTCTTGGTCGAAGGGGCCTGGTTTTCCTACGAAAGTCGAGCACCCTCACCCGCAGCATTTGCTAAAGGAAAGCGAGAGATCTTGACCCTCCCCCCGGTCACTCACCCTCGGCGCCCCCTTGGGCCGCCTTCATCCCTCAGGAGCGTGGTGGGGCGGGAGAGGGGCCAGGTGCCCCCCTCCGCTCTCCCTCATGTGGAGGTGGGGGGGAGAGGGCCTCTCCCGCTCCGAGGTGGAGGCGGCGAGGCCGGGGCGAGAGCAGCAGTTGGCCTGAGATGCTACCCCGCAGCAACCGCCATTCCGCCGCCGGCCGCGCGAGACCAAGTCTCGCTGCTTCTCGCGGGATTCGATAAAAAAGGGGAGGGGAGAAAGTTCACAAGGAAATCCCGCGGTGCGGCCAACCGGCAAAGGCTAGGGGAAGCTCTCGCGAGATTTGGACACATAGATACGCGCTCCGCTTCTTAAAAGGACGCACTTTTTAACTCTTTCACGCGAACAGCTGGGCTTTGTTGTTGTCGTCGTTTGCTTTAAACATGGAAGACTTTTGTCGAAGGATGAGAAGGACCAAGTTTGTCCGCGTCCTGTGGTGTTTTGTCATGCTTACCAAGCGGCCCAATAAAGTATTCGCTGAAAAAGCTGAAAGTGAGAAGGCGAAGAAACGGCCATTCATAAGTTCGTTTGTTCCTGTTGCTAAGGGGGAGGGGAATCAATAATAAAGTTTTGTTGAAAGATATATGTCCCCAGAACTACAGTGTGAGAAGTTTCAATAAAGTTTGTTGAACTATACAGGAAGAAATGAATGAATGAATGGAAGTTCATGGCCCCTCCTTATAAAAACAACCTTGCATTTTTCCTTAATAAAAGTTTCCTTCCTCAGGAATGTTGTCATCTGCGGTGACCGTGAAATAAAGTTTTGTTGAAAGACAAAACCACTTCCCGCGAGATTACGAAAATAAAATTTGCTTCATCGGCCTTCAAGTCCCCCGCCCCCCCGCTCCCGCTTCCCTATTTGCTTCCAGCGCCCGGCGTCGCGAGACTTCTCGAGTCTCCCCCGGCGTTCCGACCGTGTGCGCCTGCGCGCGAAGGAGGGCGAGCGAGCGTTTACACGCGCGCATGTGCGTGCTCTCGCGATATTTGGAGAAACAGGAGCAGGTAGAGAGGAGTTGGGGGAAGGAACCCCCGAGAGGCTGCAAAGGAAGCCACGGCGTCGGCGGCCGGGAGGACGACGACGGCGATTTCTCCCCACGTTCTCGCGAGAGTTGGTGGCTAACCTTCTCCCTTGCTCACTTTTCTACCTTTCCTCTTCCCCCCCAACCCCTCCCCCCACCCGAACCTGAAAGCGGCTCCGTTTCGCTCTGGGAAGTACTAGGAGGAAGAGGAAGGTGGGGGTCCCGGCTTGGGGGCCTCGCTAGAGACTCAGGCTGAGGGCAGGGGAGCCCCCTCGGTGGGGACGCAGGGGCCCAGGGGTTTCCCCACACAGCCAGGCCTTGGGGCGGGTGGAGGTGTGCCCATCTCCCCGCCCCCGTGCTCTCTTCTCAGGAACTTAGGGGGTTTTTGAGGTAGGAACTAAGTCCGACCCTCATCTTTCTTTCCACGGGGGCCTTGAGTTAGTGGGGAGGGGGTACCCCTGACCAAGAGGAGCACCAAGGGTGGCTTAGAAACGAAGGGGCCTATTGTTTGGGGGGCCGCTGCTTCAGAAAACTGGGGGTGGGTGGGGTCTTTTTCTGAAGCTCTCTTTTTGTGGGGGGTTGGGCAGCAGGTTGGAGAACTCCCAAACTCATTGCCCATTTACAAAGGGACCTAAGAGCATCTTAGTTAGTGCTCCTGGTGTGTTTATGTTCTGAAACTGGTGGATAACCGAGGTAGGGTACTTGTTCAGGGTCTTCCATCCTACCTTTGAAGTCTAAGAACAGGGGACATTCTTGCCATTGCTGCTTGTCCCCTATTCAGAGGGTTGGGGGTAGCCTGTGGGGCGACTTCTCCCGTAAAATACTTTGTCGACCCAGATCCTTGTAAAGAAACCACATTCAGCCCCATGTAGGAGAGAGAAGGGTGGGTTGAATGTAGGAAAAGGTAACGAAAGTGAACGCAGCCCTTCTGTTTTGGAAGCGGGTAAGTTGAGGTTTAGACTTTGGGGGTTTTGGAGGATTCCCCCCTCTTTTCAAGCACAGTGGAGAAGGAATGCCAAACCCAGAGAGACATGGGGGTAAGAAGGATTCAGGAGGAGGGGGGTCCTTGTATCAAGAAGCAGTGTCCAGCAGTGGCAGTTCAAACAGCAAAGAGAGGCACCGACTCTCCAAGCACAAACGACACAAGTCCAGGCATTCCAAAGACTCACCGATGGGGGCCCAAGAAGCTGGAGCACCGCTCGGCAGCATGATCAAGCCATTGGTGGAGTATGATGATATCAGCTCTGACTCGGACACCTTTTCAGATGAAGCAGTCCTCAAGCTGGAACGCAGGGAGAATGATGAGAGAAAAGGGACATCAGAAAGGAGTGACCGGCTACACAGGCATCGGCATCATCAACACAAGCGAGTCCGTGAGTTGATGAAAAGCAAGCTGGTAGACAAAGAGAAGAGGCTGGACAGGAACCAAGACTCCTCAGGCAAGTTGAGTTCCACTAAAGAAAGGGTGTCGGGGGCCTCCAAAAAGCTGCATGAGGAGAATGATGACCATTCATCTAAGTCATTCAAGAGCAGCAGCAAGGAGTCCCGGTCAGCCAAATCGCACAAGGAAAAGTCCAGGAAAGAACGAGAGACTAAGTCCGGTCACAAAGACCGTAGCAAAAGTCACCGGAAAAGGGATGCTCCTAAAAGTTACAAATCGCTGGACAGTCCAAAGCGGAAATCCAGAAGTCCCCATCGCAGGTGGTCAGACAGTCCCAAGCAGGATGATAGCCCCTCAGGAGCATCTTACACGCAGGACTATGATCTCAGCCCTCCACGCTCACACACATCCAGTAACTATGATTCCTACAAGAAGAGTCCTGGTGGGTCTTCACGGAGACCATCAGTCAGCCCACCATACAAGGAGCCTGCTGCATACCAATCCAATATGCGCTCTCCCAGCCCTTATGGCAGGCGGCAGCGGTCGGTCAGCCCATACAGCAGGAGGCGTTCATCAAGCTACGAGAGAGGAAGTGGGTCGTACAGTGGAAGGTCGCCTAGCCCATTCAACCGAAGGCGCTCCAGCAGTCCTTTTGTTTCCAAGCGGTCGCTGAGTCGAAGTCCTGTGTCCAGGTGCGTGGCCTTTATCTTTAATTAAAAGTGTTTGACTTCTTTGGTTCAGATGGTGCTAGTGTCCTGAAGTCAGATAAGAAAAATATTTGCTTCTCCCCTGTAACTTGATTTGTTTAGGGTACAAGGTCTTTGTTGCTTGATTAGATAATTATTATTTTCACTTTATTGCATTGGGGATCTGAGTTTGAAAGGTAACCAAACCCATTCAGCCAATAAGACACTGGCTCAGTTCAGATGTCGCGCTGAATCATTGTTCCCCAGCCTGGTGCCCTACAGATTTTTTTAGGCTACAACTCCCATCATTCTTGATCTTTGTACATGCTGGCTGGGGCTGATACCTAGAGGGTACTAGTTTGGGAAAGGCTGTGCTAAACCATAGTTTAGCATGACAAGAATGAGTACAGTGAGCATTGGAATAACATGCTTCCTTTTTCTGCTCCTGCATGGCTTTGAGGAGATGTTTAGAAGTTTTGGTTTAGATTAACTAGTTTGTTGTTTGAAACAAGGTAACTTAAAACCATGTGTTAAGCTGCCTTGTCATAGTTAGCATCAACCACAATTTAGGATTCAGATAACGCACTGAATGAAACGCACTTTAATGAAAATCGGAAACAAAAAAACTCTTTGGAGCTACACCAGAAGAGGGGATAGGGGAAATGGAAGCTACTGCAGCTCATCCTTATCATACTAAATTAGAGTTTAATGGGACCCCTAAAAGTGAAGCATGATTTGGACACAATTTCTGAAGTGGCAAACCATGGTTCCATTTTGTGGCATGTCAGTTGCTAATCTATACAGCTGGTGGGGATTCACAGAATGGGAAAATTGATGGATACCTTTTACTAAATCTTGCTTATGTTAACTAAAAAAGCAAGGTTTAGAGTTGCAGAGAACTGTTCCATCTTGATCCTAAGTATATTGAGCAGTAGAAAGTGAGGTACGTTGAAGTCAATAGAACCAAAGTCTCAGATTGCAGTGGGATCCAAGGTACCTATTTCTCACAAGATTTGTGCCTGTTATGTGGTTACCAAGTTCCACTGGTTTCAGTAGAACTTGGTTTCAATTAAATCTGCCTTGGATAGCTGCTTTTGTCAAGGTAGAACAGGTGAATATGAAATCTCCCCATACGTGAGAGTTGTGGTGTATGTAACCCAAATCTCAAGATGTGTGTGGAAATGTTTGCTTGTGATCCATTACCACATTCATGTTAGATGTCAGTACCTCAGAAATCCCTTTTGAATACAGCTAGTGATCATCTTCAAGGGAATCCAGGCATCCTACAATCTGTTTAAATTGGCCTTGGGGGCAGTAAAATGTTTTTAACAATCAGTCATTAAAGGGGATCTTGAATCCAATACTAACATCCTTGCTAGTTCTTTGTCAAAGCCTTTCACCTGTTCAGTTTACTTAGAATGAGGTTACATTTTTGTCATTTCTGAAACTTAGTTATTTCATAATCTGGATGTGCAGAATTGCTTTGGTCACAGATAACCCAACAGCTTGCTCAGTGTTAGAAACTGAGATATGAAAGCTGGGAACTAAATGGCACCTTAAACCTTGGTTATGGGCTCACCAAGGAATGTCTAGGTGTGCTTTTTATAACAAGAATACAAGCTGAAAATTAATGAATTGTTGCTAAAATAGTATGTTCATTTTTCACATGGGCTAGTCCTTCTCCTGCCCACCCCACTAATATTCTCCAGTCTTCACAGAGTAGTTGGAAGTGGGGAGGAAGAAAAAGGTCCTCCTTTCCTTCAGCTCTGCAGTTTTAATATGAAATCTTAGGCACAGTACTGCGCCCAGAGCTCAGAAACTGCTCGTACTTATGAAATTCCCTGTCGTAAAATGCGCCTAGAACAATGGGAGTTTCGAACACTGAGCTTGCTGCTCGTGCTTTGAATGTGCAAAGTTGCCATTTGACCATAAGCTCCTTGTGCTCTGTCTAGTGCCTAGCACCTTGTCAGTGCTAAACAAACATATAGTCACCATCTTGTTTTGGCTATCTAGTCACTAGATTCTAGTGGGGTCGTATCTGCCAAGCCATGAACTCTGTTTCCTTGAGGAAATCCCTGTCTCTCAGCCACCATTCCCTACCTGTACAGTAGTAACATCTCTTGGGTCAGGCAGGTTGATTCCTGGCAGCTACTTCTAAACAGTGTAGAGCAAGTGCAGCTGCCATTTCCTGCTCATTAAGGAGCAAGTGCTATCAGAAAATTCTCTCTGGCATACAGCATCTCTTTTTAATGAAAAAGAACTGGATAATGAGAGCTGATTGCAAGCACTTGGGGTACCTTAAGTACTTTTAGGAAGCTGCTATGAAAAGGAGTGCCTGGTGGCGCCTTTGTTAGGTACTAGGTAGAGTAAGCTTGAACGGAGTAGGTGTTTAAATATTTAAATACGTGAACCTATGAGGGGGATCTCTTTTCTGTTTGTTTTCATACACCCTTGTTCATCTCTTTGGCTTTGTCTACTCTTGACTTTTTTTTCTTTATGAATGCTGTGTTATCTCACCAGGTGCTTAAAAAAACCCCTAACTTCCTTTAGTTCACCTCCTTTTCCTATTGGGAGCAGAAAGTTAATGTTCCTCAATAGAAAGCATGTTCTCCTGCTTCTGGACTGTTTCATGGGAACAATAGGAAAAGACCCCTTAGGGCTAAATAAATATTTCAAAATTCGAAGAAGCCAAGTATCAAATGAGCTGCCTGCTTTGGACAGGGGTGGGGTCCAGTTTCTAGCCAAATTCTTAAGTGAGCAGAGGCAGGTATGTTGTTTAATGAGAGTGGGGTTGCAGAGCATGGGAAATACCCTACCTGCAGGGACACTTTCCACATTGGCCCATCTACTGTGCAGTTCCTTCACACTTCAGAGGATTCTGGGAAATGTCTTAGCATACATGCTTGGATTTATGGACTGCAAGAGAGGCCTGCTGTGTGTAGCCATCACCTCACTGAAATTAAAGTGTGCCCGAGAATACTGCAGTGCTGTGTGCATTCCAGGGAAATATTGGTTAATGGTGAACAAACGATCTTTTCAGACAACCCTTTCTAGTCATGTTATTGTGGAAGTTCTGTGGAGCACTCTTTTGAAGTCCACTGTTATAAATAAATTCTTGAAAAGTTTGAGAATGCCAATGAGGGAATTTCTCATTGTCACAGTAGGTTCCTGAGAGTCGAGAAAAGATGCTCAGACATTCCACTTGCAGTTCTTTGGACGTGTCTTAGTCAAAACAAAAGGGAGGGATAGAGTTACACGGACAGAGCTTTCAAACAGCCTGGAAAAAATAAAAGAGCTCTTTTTCAGTGTATCAAAGCTTCCCTGCTTGGTTGCTTGAAAGTGATTCTTACTCGGCGTGGAAAGCCAGGCAAGTGGATATTTGCATATATGACTTGGAGGGTCCTTGAAGGAGTTACAAGAAAACATCCTGGTGATTGGGTGTGTAGGATAAATGGATGTCCGCAACAGTGGTGGTCATCTGCTCTAGGGAAGACAATCTGATTTGTGCCCCAGTCAAGGGAGGCACACCCAGGGAAGAACCTACCCGGCAACTGGCTGTTTTCCCTGATGGAGGCTTTCAGAATAGCAACTGTGAATAGTGAGCTAGCTATCACCAAGAGCCCAACTGGCATTTCCCATGTCAGAGACCATTCAGAGAGTTTCAACGGTCTGAAATGGCAGGTATGCCTGTTGTAGTTACTTATTGACAGTCTGATGTGCACACAGAATGAAGTTAGAGTGACTGGCCTGAAGCTGAATTCAGTTTGTTTACTAAACTGAATCAATGACACTCCTTTTGGTTGCTCCTAGAGGGGCTGCCTTCTGCTGTGTGTGCCCTCCTCCCCAGTCTCCTGGTCCTTGTACAGCCAAATCTCAGAGCCTAATTTAAATTGTCCCTGCCTGTCATAAGCAGCAGTGCATTCAGTCCTGTGCATTTAGTGAAAAATGCAGCTGGGATTTTTCCAGCACTGCCTGTGAGTATCAAAAGTTATGTTGTCTTTCAGTAGTGGTTGTAAAATATATGCCCAAACTTTCAAATCGCCTAGAAGTAATAAGGCAACCAAATAAAACTTCACTATCTTCAGGAACGTTACATTTTGAGCTGCTAAAATGGCTCTTAGCAGCATCTTTGTCCTTGCCAGCTAAGACAGAGTACCAGGATTTGGTTGAGTTTTCATTTCAAAGAAAATGCTTCATCTTCTGAAAACACCTGACTCCAAAAGTTGGTTTAACATTTTTGAACTTGTGAGGTAACTGTTTAGTACATATTCTTTTACTCGAATTTCACCCCCTATGTTCCTGTGTTCCTGTTTAGGAATGATTTAGATTACGGTGATCAATTGACCTGTCCGGGAATCAGTGTGTTTTTACATGAGTAGAATGTGTCCTTTTATTTAAAATGCATCTCTGGGTTATTTGTGGGGCATAGGAATTTGTTCATTTGCCCCCTCCCCCCCCCAAAATATAGTCCGGTCTACCACATGGTCTGAGGGATGATGGACCGGCCCACGGCCGAAAAAGGTTGCTGACCCCTGATGTAGTATTTCTAGCCCCCAGGCAAGTTGGCTAGGAGCCAAATACACCATGGCCAGAATTTGTCCATGTCTACTTTGGCAGGTAGTGCAGTGACTGATTGTTTAATGTGTTGTTAAAAAAAAAGTGGCTGAGAACCTCTAATAGAAGCAGATGGGGAAGCTGGCGAGGAGTTAAAATGCTCATTGGAGCCACAGGATCATAGCCATGTCTACACCCTTCAAGCAAGCCCCCCACCCCTTTGAGAGCTAAAGGTTTGCGTTTTTACATAAAACACGACTGTAGCATTCTTTGAAGATTCTGATTTTCCTCTTCTTTTTCCACAGGAAGCCAGTGAAGTCTCGAAGTAGAAGTCCTGCTTACTCGAGGCACTCATCTTCGCATAACAAAAAGCAGAGATCTGGGTCCCGCAGTCGCCATTCCAGTATCTCACCTGCCCGGCTACCATTGAACTCCAGCCTGGGAGCTGAACTGAGTAGAAAGAAAAAAGAGAGGGCAGCTGCTGCTGCAGCTGCAGCAAAGGTTGATGGGAAGGAGAGGAAGGACTCTCCTAGCGTTTTATCTAGGAAAGAAAACAGTTTGGCTGAAGTTAAAGAGCCAGCGGTTGAGGCCAAAAAGGCAAAAACGGCTAAACCTGAGAAGTGCCCTTCTGACATTGAGCCAGCAAATGTCACACAGCACAACACAGAGACAAAAACTACTCCTGAGCCCCTAAAAACAAAGGCAGTAGAGAACCATGAGAAGAAACCTCCTGCTTCAGTTAAAGACTCGAAAGCAATGGGAACAAAAGATATGAAACTTGCAGGCGGAAAGGAGGAAACTGTGACCCCAAAGGAAACAGAGACAGCCAAGCAAGAGGTCCCACCTCTTTTGCCTTCTGTTAAGTCACTACCTCCTCTGCCAACATCGTCGCCCCCTGCTCAGGCTCCTCCTCCGTTACCCCCTTTGCCTCCATCACCAGTTATTCCCCCTCTGCCGCCTGCCCAGTCACCTGCCACTCACACCCCTGCTTTAGTTCCATCGTGTCTGCCGTCGTCTACCCACTCCAGGACATCTCTGACTACTCAGGCTAACTCTCAACCCACCATGCAGTCCTCCTTAAAGGCGCATGTATCTGTGACAACTGCTGTTCCGCATCTGAAAACGTCAACGTTGCCTCCGCTTCCTTTTCCACCTGTCTTGCCTGGGGAAGATGACATGGATAGGTAAGGGGAATAACCAAGCAAACCTCTTCCACAAAGGGTTGGTAATATTATGGACCAGGACTTGTTAGAATTTATGTATCTGCTCATTTCTCATTGCAAATGAAATAATCTGGTGTTTGAAATGTGATTTGGCTTTATGAAAATGGCACAGATAGTGAAGAAAAACTCAATGCCTCAGATGTAGAAAGCAGCTTAGGAATGTATGGAGAGGATACCAGGTATATGGAACGTGTAAAACAGGCTTCTAAATTAGTGGGGTGGTTAGGATTGGGGCTCCCTTGCAGGAAATGGAAAATATGGTCCCAGATTAGAGCATGTTGAAAGGATCTTTGCTTGAGTAACAGAGCTGAAAGAGGCTGTAGCCTGAAATTCTGGACAGCTGTTGCCAGTCAAGATAGTACTGGATTTAGCTAACATGAATGATTGGTTGTACACCAGCGCTATTCCTTGTATAGCATATATCAGGGTTCGGCAACCTAAGGCCCATGGGCCACAAGTGGCCCACACAGGTTGTTTAACCGGCCCATGAGTCGCCCGCTTGGCGAGTCCCCCCGCGCTGCGCTAAAATGGTGCGGCATGGGGACTTGCTTTTGCTGCACCAAAAATCACGTCTGCAGATGCACAGACACCGGAAATTGCATCTGTGTAGATGCAGATGCCAGAAATTGCGTCTGTGCAGGTGCAGACGCTGGAAATCGTGTCTGTGCGGATACAGACGCCGACGGCGGAAATCGCGGGCAGGCGCATTATGCGCGTGCACAATCCGGCCCACCGAGGGATCTCTGCTGGAGTGAACCGGCCCAGGCAAGGTAAACCTTGCCGACCCCTGGCATATATAAACCTAAATTTTTGTTTTAGTGTTGGTCCCTTGTTCACAATGCCTCACTTATGTGGCCAGCTCAGAAAAAAATCCCCAGTTAGCAACAGTTTAAGTGCGTCAGGTTTATGCTACTGGGCTCAATTTTTTCTCTTTAAAGGACTTGGCAGTCAGGTTCAGACTATCTTGTCTTGGTTCATTAATCTGAGATATGCATGAGTGTTTAGCCGCTCCTTCACAGTTTGCTGCTTTCCACAATTAAACTAGGAAACTTCTTGTTAACCCTAGTTTCCTATTTTGGATTAACTGGGAAACTATGGTTACCGGCTTTAAGACAAGCCAGCATATTAGCATGGATATGATTAATATCCTAGCTTGTTTTGAAGTTTATAACGTAGTTTTCCATTTTGGACAAAATGGGTTCAACAGAGACTTCCTGATTTAATCGTGGCAAAGGAGCTGCCTGTGCACTGAGAGATTATCATCCGAGCAAGGACAGTGTGTGGCATTTGCTTCCCTATCAATGTTTGATTGCCGTATCGGGTCAGAGAGAATATTCTCACAATACAGAGTCTGAGTTTTTAGGGAGGTTAGGCTTCTTTTTTAGTGAGTCCTTTGGCTCATTTGCTTTTTTTGGATAGATTCTCAGCCTGCTTATCAAACCAAGGCTTGTTTTACTCTAACTCTAGTTTGTTAAAACTACAATCCCCTGAATTTGTAGATAACCACGTTCAGATGTAATGCTAAATAATGGACGAAGTTGAGGCTTTTGTTTTCCCCACTCCTTGTCTGGTGTAGTTGTAAGGAGGAGATAAACTCATGCCAGTCTTTGTTAAAATATTCCTAAATATTGACGTAACTGTAAGCCTTGAATTAACTATGAACATGGAAATTGCCCGTCCTTTTGGCTTGTGAGGTGGTTTTCCTTTCTAAGGAGCATGTACTGTGATGTCATGCAAACGTACAGGCAGAGTTAGAGACTGAGATATGAAAGTTAGGAGCTAAATGGCACCTTAAACCTGGGTTATGGGCACAACAACGGAATGTCTAGGTGCGCTTTTTCCTAACGACAACAAAGCTGAAAATGAATGAACAGCAGCTAAAATATTATGTTAATTTTTCGTATGGTCTAGTCCTTCCCTGTAATATTCTTAAGAGGGTCTCTCCTCCAGTCTTCAGAGAGTAGTTGGAAGTGGGGAGGCAGTTTTAATATGAAATCTTAGGCACAGTACTGTGCCCAGAGCTCAGAAACTGCTCGCACTTACGAAATTCCCTTTCGTAAAATGCGCCTAGAACAATGGGAGTTTCGAGCACTGGGGGTGGGATCTGGTTTTGCCTCTTCTCTCCAATTCAGCTAGAGCCCATAGAGGCTTCCAAGAGAGAGATTGGAATGGTGCATTGTGATCATATGTTCTATATGGTGAAAGTTATGTAAACCAGCTTCAAACAATTGAGTGGGGGTTTGCTTCATTTACAATATTGTTCTTTTAAAAAATAATACTGACACTACTAGGGGAGAGGAGATAGGGAGGATCAAAGGTTAGTAGGGTGGTGATGTGGGGGTCATAGTTTATGCCTGGCAGCTGTGTTGAACCATACAGCCCACCTTTAGAATTGTAGTGCTGGAATATGACAAAGAAAATCCTAACTTCAATCCATCTGAACAGCTGTGTAATTAAGCAAAGATCTAGTGCACCCCTGAAAGAGAGTTTACAGGGCAGTAGATCTAGCAGACTTTGGCCATCAGAAGTCAAATGTTCTCAGTGTCTCTACCAGACTGACTTCTAGGGAGGGGCTTCATTCCTGACCTCAAACAGGGCAGTTAGTTGGACCCCAGGTATGAATTTTTGCTAGGCTTAGCTCGGCGATACTCATTTTCTGTGTGAGCCCTTCACATAGGGCTGATTCAAAGTTGCATATATACATTACTTGACAACTAGTTACAGGCGGCAACCATTTCACACTGGGGTTCCATTCGTACCCCTTGTGCATGTCAGTGGAGCACCCTTTCTGCCTTCTTCCGGGTCTAAAAGGACCCATGTATTGGCAATCACGTGTCAATTGGATGTTCTGAAAACGATCACTGCCTGTATTTCAAAGAGCATTGTGTTTGAAGTGAAATGAAAGTTCTTGTCTGTAGGCCATGGAGGATTAAAGCCACTTGTGGTTGCTAGTCATGATGGCTACATTACCCTCCAGCATTGGAAGCAGTATGTCTCTGAGTGATGGGGGTCCATTTTGAAAACAGCAGGCTGCACTAGATGGGTCTTTGGTTTGATCCAGCTGATCTCTTCTTAACTAATCCTTCATATGTAGTGGTGCATTCACACATGCACATTACTACTTTAGGTTGTCCTGCTGACTCTGCACACGAACCAGCCTGTAGTTCTGATTCAATTTGGTGATGGTGAGGGGTGTCACACCTGTAACACCAGGTAACTAAAGATGGATGAAAATTTAAATTTTAACTTGTTGAAAGTCAGCCCACTTCTTATAAGTAGAAACTTACCTTTGCAAGCAACAGTTGGGGGGTTCTCTTCTCTTTTCCCTATCTGCCCCACCCTCCCTCTCACCAACCATGGCAAAGAGGGCTCCAATTCTTCACATCTGCTGGGGGGGAAGGCAAAGGACCCCAGAAGTGGTGGCCATTTCAGCCCCCAGCCCACAAAGCATTGATGGAGCACTTATAAGCGCCCCCCGTTATGCCCTTGTTTTTACTTCTTCCGGGCCCAACAGGACCCCACACCAGCGATCATGCGTCAGTTGGATGTGCCTAAAGTGGTCTCCACCTGTATGCAGGAGCAGAAAGGGGGTAGATGGCTAGTCAATAAGAGATAACTTACAATGGAGGAAAGGAGAACCTGTGCAAACCAGCCTTTCTCTGGCTTCACTAGACATTGCCTACTCATTTTGGCCCTGAAACTGCGACCATGAGGGTTAGATGCTTCCTAGTGTGTGTATGTGTTTGTGTGTTAAAGTAACTTTGGATACCCAAATCGAGGCCAGATACTAGATTTGGTTCTTGTATGGCGCATCACTTGGGATGAGCTAAATACCAACAAATACTCACTGTCGATAAGGTTGGAATTCTGGTGACTATCACATTGCTCCAAAAAAGAAAGCTTATGTCACCTTTCTGTTAGAGGGTGTTGAGATGTGACAAGTGGTTGCTCTAAATAATTCATAAATGTGCCCTTCTTTTTGTTGTTGTTGTTTTTCCTGGTGCTTTAGCCCAAAGGAGATTGTCCCCTCAAAACCTGTGAAGAAGGAGAAAGACCAGAGACCACGACACTTGCTCACGGACCTCCCACTCCCTCCAGAGCTTCCTGGTGGAGACCCTTCCCCTCCAGAGTCTCCAGAACCAAAGGCAGCCACGCCACCTCAGCAACCATGTAGAAAGAGACCAAAGTAAGTGTGGAGAGGGCATCTGTTTGCATAGCGGCCACTTCAGGGAAACGTCTGGTCATTTTGGTAAGGTTTGGAATTAATGGGAGGAACCATAATAAACCAAATGAAGATAGACACTTAGCTACTCACCCAGGTTGTGTAAAGCAGTACCTTCCAGGAAAGTAGAGCTTGCCAGATTGTTGCTCAAGCAATCTCATGCCATGTTTTCGTAGTGATAAGAACAGTTAGCATTTATGTCTTGCATTCTCATTCATTCTGAATCACCTTATAGGAGCCCTGTGTGGCAATTGCCAAAGGCTACATACTGTGTTGAAGGCAGAGGCAAGATTTGAATTGGGAACTCCTGGTTCCTAGCTAAGTTACCGTGCCATGTTAGGTGTCATGCGCAGACTGATAAACCTGGTTTTGAATTGATAGACGCGATTCCTCTTTAATGATTAAAAATAGAATAAACTCTGCATAATATGTTGAGGTTCACGCTTCTAAAATAACAATAGAAACAGCATGGAGAGGCTGAAATCTACTCCTTGGAGGCCTGGCAGAATTAAATGATTTCATGAAGCAGAGTAAAGCTAAGAAGATGCTAACCTTATGTGGCTCATAGGGGAGAGTATTCTGCAAGCAAAATGTCACTACTGAAAAAGCATTGCTGTTAGAGGATACCAGCCTTGTCTTTATCAAGGAAGGCATCTGACAAAAGGCTCCACCAGAAGATATTAAGACACAGGGAGAAAGATGCATTTTCTATATCAATACCTAAAATATAAACTATCATGGCCTAACCAATGTGGAACATTAATATTCAATGTTGACACCTTACAGTTCAGCTCAGAAATAGATTGGTAGCCAGTAAAGATTTATTTAACTCTGGTGTAACTGAGTCTGTCTGACTAGCACCAGTAAACAACACTATGATTATGTTGCAAAGCTATATAAAACTTTTTTAAAGGGAGAGGAAATGGCAGAAGAAAGAGGTTCATAAAAGGAATCCATCTCTTTGCACATAAAGAGTAAGTCTTTAGGAATCTTTTCAGGTGATGAGAGAGGGAAAAGATTACTACGTAGAAGGTAGCAAATGGCAAATCAGAGGGCCACTGATTTTTGGTGTGGTGCAGGAATCAGCTGCTGGTATCCTAAGTAAAGGGAAGAAGCAAAATTCCCAGAGCAAATGTATTTTCTTTGTGTTTATTTATTAAATGTAACCTGCTCTATTTTTATAAAATAATGAAAACAATGGACACAAATTTACAGAAGCAAAACAAATAGCAAGCAACTGACTGAGGATTCACTTTGTAAGAGCACCAATGCAGAAATAGTCTGGCAATATCTGTAGAGCCACAGATTCCCCATCTCTGTGTCAGGATCTGTGGTAGCAAGACTGAGGAAGATCTCTGTCTGAGACTTTGGAAACCCAGTGCCTGTTGGAATACTGCTAAAATCTGTATAAAACAGTTTCAATTATTCTTCAAACTCCTAAGAGGAAGCATGGAGCATATATGTAATAAATAATGTATCGAATTAGAAATTTCAGTCAGTGTTAAAACTTGCATGCATGCATGCTGTAAAGAATCTGTAGTGTCAGGTGTTGATATAGGAACCATGAAGGCAGATAATGGATAGGAAAATCCACCAAAGCTTGTTATTCAGAAACGTTTTGTCGAAGTCGGCATTTGGGATTTTTACGACTCCTACCCAACTCCCATATCTCTCTCTCTCTCTCTCTCTCTCTCTCTCTCTCTCTCTCTCAGAATCTGTTGTCCTCGTTACGGTGAGAGGAGGCAGACGGAAAGTGACTGGGGAAAGCGCTGCGTGGACAAATTTGATATCATTGGTATTATTGGCGAGGGGACCTATGGGCAAGTGTACAAAGCCAAGGACAAGGACACAGGTGGGTACTCGGTGCACACTATTTTCTTTTCTTATTTATTTATACATTTCAAATTTATACATTTCACTAATTTTATACATTTAACTAATTTTACAGTCATTTTGACGTTTCAAAACTTGACTTCCTCCCCCCTCTTTCTGTGGTTCCTTAAAATTGTTTTTAATATCTTCTGCATATCCAAATTATCTTAATTTGCTCATTTATTCATCTTCTTTCAATATACAGTATACTCTTGTAAAACTGCAGGTTATTACAATAATCCTGCCAGTGTTTTTTTCTGTTTGTAATTTATCTGTAAATATTCAATATCCATTCTTTTATTTAAAAAAAAAATACGTCACCTTGATTTCTTATTCTTCTGGTAAGTTTCACCATTTCTGCATATTCCATAAGTTTTTGTATCCTCCTTCCTTTGCTGGGACTTCTGCTTCTTTCCGTTTTGGGGCACGTAACATTCTCGCTGCTGTTCTAGCATACATAAATAAGTTTCTATACATTTTGTTCGTTCTGTCCCTATAATTCCCAAAGGTTATTTTAAACATCCTTTACATTTTCATAGAAAAGTGCACACTATTTTCAGTCTGTTCTTCTCGTATTGAATTCACTTTTAAGTAGCTGTCGCAGAGCGTGCCGGTCAGCCTTCTTCCCTTGGAAGAAGGGTGGCTCCTTCCACCATTTCCCCAGTTGGCTCCTCCCACCATTCCTCTGCATCCAACCGATCCATGGCAGTACCCTATAAAAAACGCACCATGTTGTCTAACTGCTTTCACATTTGTTGACATCAGCTGTTTTCGTATAGGCAGAGGCAGTATGCTTACGGATACCAGTTACTAGAAACTACAGGAGGGGAGAGGACTGTTGTGTTCATGTCCTGCTTGTGGGCTTCCCATAGGCAAATCGTTGACTGAATGCTGGACTAGACGGGCCACTGGCCCTGATACAGCTGGGCTCTTCCTACATAGATGTGGCCGGTGGTCGTGTAATTATCAGGAGTTCAGCCTGCAGTCAAGTAAGACCCTGGCAGAGACACATGCCCGACTGGCATGTTCTCTTCCTCCTGGTCAGTTGTTCGGGAGCTTCATAAGATTTCTTCAGCCCGAACATCACAGCTACCAATGCCAACCGACACCCGCACACTTAGGGATCCGCAGAGTTTGCGCATCACGCGCGTGACAGACCTCCGCAACTCAGCATTTTGGCTAATCCAGTTTATTTACATATAAACACACATGGAGCACTGCAACATGGCTCCCTCTCTCTCTAGCATCCGGCAGCAAAGATAAAAAAGAACAAAGGACAATAGTCCCACTTCACGGAACACAGTAACACAAACATCCTGTCTCCGTCACTTCCCACTCTGTAGAGTCAAAACATACACCGTCATGAGATAGACAAAAATCTCATGACTGCAATCATAGATCAGGAATTCTAGCAGTAATAGGCTGCTGCTTGGAGGGCTCTTTTAATTCATCATTTCTTCAGAATGTAATACCAGTATGCTTTCTCATGTTTTCTCAAAACAAACACTGTGCAGTACACCACGATTGATACCATAAGAAGAGGCCTAGGGATATATCCAGGCAGAGAAGCTGAATTTCCTACTTTCCTCCCCAACACTAGCCATGGCATCACAGTCCAAAGCAATAGTCTTGCAATGATTTGTAAGAACGAAATGGGCAAGATGACTGGCAGTAGACAATAATTGTTTTCTTGAGGTCAAATTATAAGCGTGCAAATAACATAATGTATCTCTTACCGCTGCTCCTACTACTATTATTAAATTTGTATACTGCCCTTCATCCGTGGATCTCAGGGTGGTTCACAAGATAAGAACACAAAATACATAATAAAAACAAGGACAAAACCAATCGATTAACCTTACCTCCCCCCAACCCCAAGCAGTGTTGGCCTTATCTACCAACCAGTGTTGTACTTCATGTAACTTGGAAGGGAGGGTTGCGTTTAAGAGGAGCAGCCTTTTTGCGGCTCATTTTTATTGCAAATGGTTGCCTCTCTTCTTACCGACTGCCATTTGTGTTTGACAGGCGAGTTGGTGGCTTTGAAGAAAGTGCGGCTGGACAATGAAAAAGAGGGCTTCCCCATCACAGCCATCCGTGAAATCAAAATTCTCCGGCAGTTGATTCACCGCAGTGTTGTCAACATGAAGGAAATCGTCACAGACAAACAAGATGCACTGGATTTCAAGAAGGACAAAGGTATCGAAGGACATTGTGCTGAGAAGTAAGATGTGAGACTGATGCAGGTTGTGGGGCCCCCTTAGTAGCTGTGAACATACTTAGCGTATAAAAATGCTCCACCCAGGTAAAGGATTCTGCGTAACCTTGCTTCAGTTTTCGCCAGGAGTGCTAGCATGGCAAAGGCTTGTCTTGTCACAAACATTCACGCCTGAAGTTTGCTCTCCCATTTTGAGGGTCTTTCGTGAGATATTTAGAAGGGTTTCAGGCTTTCCCAGACTATCCCGTTTACTTGGGTGTCATAATGGTGGTGAGTAGGGAAGGAAATGTTTCTCTTCTTAGAGATCAGTTCAGTGCAGTGACCTATATGATTCCAAGGTGAGTGATGGGCTGGCACATGCCAATTTTAACCCCCCCCCCAAAAAAAAATAATCATGGCAATCTTCATAAATATTAAGGAAGGCAGAAGAAAGAGGGTTTCAGCTGTAAATACAGAGTCAGAGCAAAAGCTGCTCTTGCCTTTTCCTGCTCACACCATAATCCATCTTGGAAATTTTACAGACAAGTGTTTGGGCTAAAGCACCAAATTGTGTGCTTTGACACCAGGAGTATTAACAGGCATTTTCTCCTTCTTCTCACCTTCTCCCAGGTGCCTTTTATCTTGTATTTGAATATATGGACCACGACCTCATGGGATTGCTAGAATCAGGACTGGTGCATTTCTCAGAGGACCACATCAAGTCTTTCATGAAGCAGTTGATGGAGGGGCTCGACTACTGTCACAAAAAAAACTTTCTACATCGAGACATAAAGTGCTCCAACATCTTATTAAACAACAGGTAACTGCCAGACCAATTCGACAAAGGAGATGTGGCTCCCAATTCCTGTGCTTTTTAAGGACAATGTGGAAAGGTTTTTGGAAGCTGCAGCTCTTATAAAACGCAACAGCCAGATTGCTTTCTGGATGGAATATACGTGGTGGATGATACTACAGCAGCCCTCCACCAAATGCACTTTCAAAGAACAGTTGAAAGTGCTAGTTGTTACCTATAAAGTCCTAAACATTTTGCAGATGGGATATCTGAAAGACTCCTCTGATACGAATCTGCTTCAGGGGGATTAAGCTCTACTTCAAAGATAGGCTTCACTAAAAATAAGCTTTGGAGGCCCTGTTGTATATCCCACCACCAAGTGAAACAGAGCCTTTTCTGTGGTCGCACCCCAACTTTGAAATGCCCTCCCTGAGGAGGCCTTTAAAACTTATTTTAGTTCTGTGTAGCGTTTTGACTAATTTAAATTTGATTAATTCCACTCTGTTTAATTCCCCCCCCCCAATAATTTGTTGCTCTTTTTTTATTCTGCTGTTTTAAATTGGGCATTGCATTTGTGGTGCCTCATACATTACTTTATAAAAATGAATAAATAGAATTATAAGTCATTAGGAACTAGGCTGTAGCACATATCTCTTAAGGCTAGAACTGTTCCACAGAAAGAAGAAATGGGAATCTACCAGATAGTTCAAATTAGCCGTATTCTTAAGTTCTGCCTTTTAAATTTTAAATATGGGAAGAAGCCATTGTTAAACTTTTTTTTAAAAAGAGCATTGCAGACGTCTCTTCTAAATGTATGAGCCTTTTAAGTGCAAATGACTGAAGTTTTGTTAATTTTAGTAATTCCTGTTAATTTTCTGTTTCCTATTCATGCTTTTGTATAAGCCATTGTTAATAAAAGTCTACTTCCACCTTCTTGTTGCAGTGGGCAGATCAAGCTGGCTGACTTTGGGCTTGCCCGGCTCTACAGTTCAGAAGAAAGGTAAGATTTCTGCTGAGAAAAGGATAGGGGTGGATTTAGCTACACCAGGATGGAATCTACACACACATATAAAAAAACACTGTGAAAATGCTTTTAAAAAAAATGTTTTGAAAAATATATTGAATTTGCCATAGCTCACCACTGCCATCTAGTGTCACATTTGTACATTTCACTTTATAACACACTTAAAATGTTTCAATTGCAGCTGTATAGCTGAGTGCCAGGACGGTCTCCTTCGTAAATGTTAATCTTGCATGTCTCCCATCTGTCTCAGTGAAACTTATTCAAGAGATAGTCCTGCTTGGGTGAACATCTGAGTAATGTCTTGGATTCAAATCCCACATTGGTCTTGAACTCATTGGAAGCCCTCAAGCAAATGATTCTGAGCCTTTGGTCCTTGTTGATGAAGTGAAGACTGGTGCTTTTATTTTAAACCAGAGAGTTGGCTCAAACCTATCCTTCTCTGACCTTGGAAGCTTTGCGTTGTGATCAACTAACATTTACTCAGAGTAGACCCATTGAAATTGGTGACTGGGAATAGGTTAAAGGTGAAGGACCCCTGACAGTTAAGTCCAGTCGCAAATGACTCTGGGGTTTGCGGTGCTCATCTCACTTTACTGGCCAAGGGAGGCAATGTTTGTCTGCAGACAGTTTTTTCCGGGTCATGTGGCCAGCATGACTAAGCCGCTTCTGGTAAAACCAGAGCAGCGCACGGAAATGCTGTTTACCTTCCCACCAGAGCGGCACCTATTTATCTACTTGCACTTTGACATGCTTTCGAACTGCTAGGTTGGCAGGAGCTGGGACAAAGCAATGGGAGCTCACCCCATCATGGGGATTCGAACCACCGACCTTTCAATCGGCAAGCCCTAGGCTCAGTGGTTTAGACCACAGCACCACCCACGTCCCATTTCAGTGGGTTTGCTGAGCAAAAGCTAGTTGAATGCAACCCCTTCTTCCCTGATCCCTCAATGTGTGGAGGCTAGTGGTGGTGAAGGAAGAGTGTTTCCACAAGTGATCAGAGGCGCTTCTATTTCTGCTTCAGATGCTCCTGAGCTCAGTCTCTGGCAGGTTAAAGATGCCTTTGTGAGCCACACCCTAATTCATTTTGGTTCAAATTCTGTGCTGCCAAATGGCGCTTGAGGGTGAATGAAGTAAGGATCGCAAATAGCTTGGCACAATTGAAAGTCAGCAATAAAAACAATAATTTGAATCCTTGATATAGGTCTTATATAAGCTTGACTTTCAGTATATTAAGCTCTCTCCATACACCACAAGTATTCTGGGGATAATTCATCCTACCAATAGCTTGGGGAGGGTGGGAAGGTAGTTTGATCCACAGGGTGAATATCTGTATTATTTCAAAATAGCTTGAGGCAAATTGTTTTTAGTTCTGGATCAGGAAATTGGGGTGGGGTGGGAATAATTTGGAAGTAATAACAGATGAAATGAATATGTTTCTAATGCTGGTTGCTTTTACAGCATTTTGAAATTCTTCCTTTCACTGTCTGAGTAATGTCGTTCCAGCATTATGCACATTGAAATGCTCCCTTTTAAAATTGCCACAATCAGAATGTTTCTCCTAGAGGAGCCAAGTCTCCAGGCTGCCCGTTTGGGAATAGTCATTACCTGCCACCACCACAAGGAAGCAAAGCCTGGAAGCTATCCTACTCTGGGACTAAAAATAGTATTATCCAATAACATGCACCTTTTTAAAGATTCTGTAAGTCCGTTTCCAGTCCAACAAATGGCCTAGAATCAAACAGATGGGCATCTGATTAACCCCTTAGATGGGAGGCCACTGGCCTCCTGTTGCGGCGTTCTTTGTGTTGCATATTTCATTGTGTAACCGTCACTCAAGCTTTTATGCATCAGGTTGCATGCCCTATTAACCTATAAAGCATTTTTTCAAGTAGCATTAGCGATCTGATGACATTTTACAAGCGTGACTTGTAAAAGCACCTGCGACACACATCTGGATGAAACGTTAAAAGCCCCTTTTCCCGTTGTCTGGATTGAGCAGGTGTGGCTGTGAGAGAAACCTTCCTTGACCTATATAAAGCCCTTTAACACACACACACACACACACACACACACACAATATGGGTTGTGACTATGGAAAATGATTCCTACACAGTTCATTTTGTTTCAGCCATTTGAATCCAAGCCAACTGGGATTGAAGCTTCAGCCTTGGTCCCAAACACAGTTTGGCTGCACCATTCTTGCTTCTGTATGTATGTTCCGATTCCTTACAGAAGTCTCTCAACCTGAAACATCTCTTTTTTCCCCTCACTTAGCCGTCCATACACCAATAAAGTCATTACGTTATGGTATCGACCACCTGAGTTGCTGCTAGGTGAGGAACGTTACACTCCAGCCATTGATGTCTGGAGCTGCGGGTAAGTCATCTTTCTAGTTTCTGATATGAGTTTACAGTTCTTGCTGAATGCATCCCTGTGTTGTGCTTTTTCAGTGGCTTGTACGAGTGTCTGTGTGTGTGTGAACTAAAAACACTTTCTAAACATTTAGGCATACTGTGAAAACTCTGACAGTGCCCGCACTTGATGTAGTTTAGAAAATCAAGCTATAGGCCAGGTTCTGTCATTTGCATCATAATGGTGCACCATGACAGTGTGTGTGTGTGTGTGAGAGAGAGAGAGAGAGAGCCCATGGATTGTTATTTTTATTATGTGATGCATCCCATTGTTTCTTTTTAAAATTTCGTAGCCTGGCCCCTTTATTGCAGAAAGAGTCTGCTCAGTGTTCCATGCGCCTTGGAGCGCTGAGGAATAGAAGATTCTGTGTTCTATGAGTTCCAGCTTCCATCCCGATCCAAAGTAGAAAATTTTGGATACCCAATTGGCACAGAGGCTATCACAACACTGATCAGCCTTTCTGGATTTGTTTTATAGCAGTCTTTTTGCATGGTAAAGGTGAATGTGTCACACATCTTCCCAATGCAAGTGGGAAATGTTGATCATAGAGGTTAATGGAATTAGACTTTTTTTTAACGTTCAAATTTGACTGGGCACCTCCCTCTCTGTTCTGGGTTTCTACCAAACCTAAGCAACCAAGGAGAGTCACCCAACATCCCATTCAAATGCTTCCTTCAGTTTCTGCTGTTCATTTCAACCTTTCTTTGTTCCTTTCCCCCTCCCAGCTGTATCCTTGGGGAACTATTTACAAAGAAGCCTATTTTTCAAGCCAATCTTGAGTTGTCCCAGCTTGAATTAATCAGGTAAGTCATTCTGTGTGTCATCAACAGGAGCGTGTGCAAAGAGAGCTGTGTGTGCTGTCTTGGCGATGCCAGCAGTCATTTTGTTCCGAAATGCTAGCAGTCACCTTATGTGCAGGTAACAGGGCCCCCCACAGGTAGTTTTTTTGTACAGACAGAAAGCGGTTGTTGGCAGCTAAGTGCCAGAACCATGTAGACACAAACAGAAGCAATCTTTGCAATCAGGATCTCAGTGAGAGAGAGAAATTATCCCTTGACTTCATTTGAATTCCTCATCTAATTGGCACCAGATTAAAGGGAGGCAAGAATACCAGCGGCCTCCATCATAGAAATTTAGGGCAGCTCAGAGCATATAATGCCCTTAGCCTAATGTTTCACCTTTTTTAAAAAAAACTCTGGTCTGTACCTATACTTGCTTTTACCTTCCAAGTCTTAAGATAGAATTATTTCTAAACTCTACCATGAGGGACGCGGGTGGCGCTGTGGTCTAAACCACTAAGCCTAGGGCTTGCTGATCAGAAGGTTGGCGGTTCGAATCCTCACGACGGGGTGAGCTCCCGTTGTTCGGTCCCTGCTCCTGCCAACCTAGCAGTTCAAAAGCACCTCAAAGTGCAGGTAGATAAATAGGTACTGCTCTGGCAGGAGGGTAAATGGCGTTTCTGTGTGCTGCTCTGGTTCTCCAGAAGCGGCTTAGTCATGCTGGCCACATGTACGCTGTACGCTGAGCTGTACGCTGGCTCCCTCAGCCAATAAAGCGAGATGAGCGCCACAACCCTAGAGTCGGTCACGACTGGACCTAATGGTCAGGGGTCCCTTTACCTTTTTACTATGAGGAAGAGCCTTCCTAAAAGGACAGCAGTAATCATGGGGGTCCTTTAAAAGTTAGGGAAATGGGCACTTCTGTGCAATTAACCTGACCTTGCATGTAAACAAGCCCTGGGAAGCTTTATAGAAATCTGTTTCCTTTGGATCTGCTGTGTGTTGTGTCTGTTTTGTGGCCTATTCTCCTGCAGGGGCAGGGGATCCTCGGATAGGATCCTGTGCCGGCGGGGAACTCTCTGTTCGAGGATCCCCTCCATTCCCTGCAGAAAATGGACCTTCACAGGAGGTCTGGTGTCACATTTTTATTCCTGTCCATCCTTGACGGGAGGCCCTGTCTCATCTACCTGCAGTGTAGGGTGAGGAGTAGCGAGGGAAGTGGGAGGCTGCATGCAGGCATGTGCAGAAATAGCTTTGAAGCCATTTGGCTTCACTAGATGAGAGGGAAAATCAGAAGAGGCTTCAGCCATCCACGTCTTCCAGGCTGGAGAACTAAATGGCCTCTGTTTGAGCGGTTTCATTCTGATGGATGTTTCACTTCACATTTTATGGTCCTTTTAACTTGTGTAAACCACAAAGAAATACTGGGCAACGTGGCAATATAGAAAGGCAATACATAGTTGTATTCACGCTCTCCCTTTTCCAAATCTCCTGCAGCCGCCTTTGCGGGAGCCCCTGTCCGGCTGTGTGGCCAGACGTCATCAAGCTACCTTATTTCAACACCATGAAACCTAAGAAGCAATACCGAAGGCGACTACGGGAGGAGTTTTCCTTGTACGTCCTGGGTAACGGTGTTGTGTGCCTGCGAATCCTTATGTCTGTGATATCTCCAGAAAGCACTGAATTTGTGTATAACCCCCCCCCAAGACCCAAACCCCAACATTGTGTGTGTGTGTGTGTGTGTGCGTGTGTGTGCGTGTGTGTGCTAGCAATAAGGGTGGGGATTGAGAGACATGGAGAGGCACCAGAAAAATGATTTGCTGCTGGAGAACAATCCACGATAGAAATGGAACGAGATGGTTGTGATATTTGCTGCAAGAGATCAGCCCAAAATGAGCTGGTGCTGAAATATAGAATATAGCCAGTGCGGTACCCCAATGAGAGAGTCCGTTCTGAATGTGAGACATCCAAGTTCATATCCTTGCTGAGCTGTGAAGCTCGCTATAGTAACCTTGGCCAAAACAGAGTTTCGCACCCTAAGCTACATTGCAGGAAGCTGCCAGGCTAGTGCTCCCGTCTAAGCTTTGGGAAGAGTAGGTGAGGTGCAAATATCCTAATCAGTACAGTGGTACCTTGGGTTATGAACTTAATTTGTTCCAGAGGTCCGTTCTTACCCCGAAACCGTTCTTAACCTGAGGCGCGCTTTCGCTAATGGAACCTCCTGCTGCCACTGTGCTGCCGCCACGAGATTTCTGTTCCCATCCTGGGGCAAAGTTCTCAACCCGAGGTACTACTACCGGGTTAGCGGAGTTTGTAACCCAAAGTGTTTGTAACCCGAAGCATTTGTAACCCAAGGTACCAGTGTAGTTTCAAAGTGACTTACTATCTAGAAACTGTGTGCAGGTCATTGTCTCCCAACTCAGAATGGATTCATCATCAAATTTCAGTTTAGCTAGAAGAATACAGTGGTACCTCGGGTCTTGAACTTAAATCTGTTCAGGGAGTCCATTCGACTCCCAAAACTGTTTGAAAACCAGTTTGGCTTCCAATTGGCTGCAGGAGCTTCTTCACTCAAGCAGAAACCACGTTGGACGTTCAGCTCCCAAAAAAGTTCGCAAACCAAAACACTTAGTTCTGGGTTTGTGGCATTCGGGACCCGATTTGTTTGGGAGCCAAGCCATTCGAGTACCATGGTACCACTGTGTCGCGCAAGCCACTAGCTCAGTCCTAGGAGTAATAATATTGGCCTGCTTTTAAAGGGCAGGGGTATGGATTCAACTAAGTCCTACTCCGAGGAAAGTGGTTGAAATGAATAAACCTAAATTAATCATGTCTCCTAACGTCAGTGGATTTATTCTGAGTAGGACTAGTGATGAATATCACCCAGGGCATTGGGGACAGGGAATTAAGAGATAATATGTGTGCAGAACAGCAGTGCTTGTTATTGTCATAATGGGGACCGTTTGTGGGTTGTTGTTGTTTTCTTCATTTTCTCTCTCTTCTCCCAGCATCCCTTCTGCTGCTCTTGACCTATTGGACCATATGCTCACGCTGGACCCCAGTAAACGATGCACAGCAGAGCAAGCCTTGCAAAGTGACTTCCTGAAGGATGTTGATGTCAGCAAGATGGACCCTCCAGAGTAAGCACCTCACTGTTCCTTGGGAAAGTGAGCCTGCAGGGTGGGGACTGAAATATGTCCTAGCCTTTTAAAGGTGCATTGAGAGTGGAGTGCTTGGATTCGTAGCAAGGCGGGGCTAGCTAACCCACAGATCCACACAGAGCGATCTGCACAGTTCAGACCACAGAACGCTATTGGCAGGGAGGGAGCGTTCACCAACAGGTGCCCATTTAACCATCGCAGCACAAGCTGCATATTGTGGTGACACGTTGCAGTGGAAAGGTAACCTCAGCCCTGGTTTGTGAGCCCATTTAACCTCGGGGGAATTAAATGGCTTCTGTTATAAGCACAGATGCTACCACCTTGTAAGGCAAGAGGATCTAGGAAAGGATTTTTTTGCTCCCTGTCTTTGCCTGCCTCATTCATATTCAGAGGCAACAGGAAGACTTCAGCCTCCACACACACTCCACACACACACACACTCCACACACTCTGCAGCACATCTCAAAGTACATCTCTAAGTCTTCATGAAAAGGTTATCTGTAAGAGTCCCCTAAATTTGGCTTAGCTTACCTGTGTTACTGACCTGACCCAATCCTTTGCATCCCCTGAGCCCTTTGCCACACACAGAGGACTCCAGGAAGGGTTGTGTCATTCTAAGATTTTGGGCAAAAGTTGTGCAAATCTAGCTCCTTTTGTAAGGCCTGTCGGGTAGTAAGAGACTGACCTGCCCTTTCTCTTAAGTTCTCCATTCGTGCCAAATAACTCAGGATGGGCAGGGTTGGTCTAATACTTGAGATAGTAAAAGCACACCCACCCACACCCAGGTCTCCATAATGTGCTAAAAGCTTGGGAAAGAAGAGGGAATCTTTGTGCTGAGCATTTGGGACCGGTGTGGCATCAGACAGGCAGGGGTGGTCACCCAGTGTCAGAATTTGTCTTCCAGGCTTCTGCCACAACTTCATTGCTCCCTTCTCAACAAAGGTCCATTTGCTGTCTTTCTGCAGCCTTCCTCACTGGCAAGACTGCCACGAATTGTGGAGCAAGAAGCGGCGGCGGCAACGGCAGAGTGGGATCGTGGTAGAGGAGCCCCCCTCAGCCAAGGTTTCCCGAAAGGAGACAGCCTCCGTAATAAGCACAGATGCTATCAAGAATCACAGCAGTCCTGTACAACCACAGCCTGCGCCGATCAAAACACAACCTTGCGCTGTAGACTCATTCGGTCAGTGTATAGCCTGGGGTAACAGCTATAGCTTTAGTTGGCTAGACTGGGCTGTCTTCTTACTACCCTTGGTTCCTTTTTGCCATCCAGCTGGCTGCTGGTTGCTTTTGCTCCTTTAGACAGAGGCAACTGGGTTGAGCTCTAATGAAAAAGGTGATATTCTGAAGCCAGATCTCCAGCCCCTTCCCCCGCCCCCAAAGAAGTGACAAGGGGAATACAGCTGTTATGTCTTGCACTTGGGAAAACCATACGTTTGGTGCAGGACCCACGTAGCAGGAAGCTGGGGCATCAAGCAAAGATGCAGACAGATGCATTGGCAGAAGGACCGTCAGCTAATTAATCAGGACTTCCAACTTGGAGAGTGTTTCCAGAAGGCTATCGTGGTTGATGATATTGAAGTGTCCCGAGAGGTCCAGGGGAATCAGTAGGATCACTCTCCACGTGTCTCTCTCCTGACTTAAGCCATTCACCAGAGTGACCCTATCAGATTCTCGGACAGAATGAGTCAATTGGTCTGAGAGATCTGAGATGACAAACCCACAGGTGATAGCTGGAGATAGCATGGACTAGTAGGAAAGTGAAACCGGGGCAACCCAGTCAGGTGGCAGGGTATTATTATTAGCTGGGTTGAATAGAAAAGATTCCAGAGTAGCACTAGGTCTGTGTCTATACAGGAGCAAGACTGAAACCTCCTGTGGCTTCCTGTCCACCCCTGCTAACCCACCCTGCATAGTCAAACCCACCAGCAGGGCACAGAGCACTTCCTGCTCTGTCAAATGAGGGGGTACTCATCCTGAGAATGGCTCCCCACCCTGTCTCCATCCTTGGACTCTCCATGCCCTTAATGGCTCTGATTTTGGTTGTTGTCGTTAGTCTCTTGTAGGAGGTAGGTGTGGTTGCTTATGGACTACCTTCTGCTATTCCATTCCTAACACTCTGTTTTGTGTTTTGTTTTGTTTTTGTCCTGTGGCGGCTTTCCTTGGCGTTTGCAGCAGGCCTTGGTGACATCACGCAGCAGCTGAATCAGAGCGAGCTGGCTGTCTTGCTGAACTTGTTGCAGAGCCAGACGGACCTTAGCGTCCCGCAGATGGCTCAGCTGCTCAACATCCACTCAAACCCAGAGATGCAGCAACAGCTGGAAGCCCTCAACCAGTCCATCAATGCACTCAATGAAGCCACCACGCAGCCGCAGGACTCTCAGAAAGCGTCCGAAGAGGAAGCAGCTGTTGAGGAGCCGCCCCCGCCAGCCCAGCCGTCAGAAGAGCAAGCCACCCCGGAAGTGGCAAACACTCAGGGAGACATGCAGAGCATGCTGGCGGTTTTGCTGAGCCAGCTCATCAAGACCCAGGAGCCGGCAGGAAACGCGGAGGAGAACAATGGGGAGAAGAGCAGTGAGCTGCGGGGGCCACGGAAGACCCCCACTTTGCCTCAGGAGGAAACTACAGGTAAATAATCGCAGCATCCCCCCCTCTTGCTCCTGGGACATAAGGAGGGAAAGGATGTGGGGGCTTTCCAAGCGGTAAATAAAAAGCACTTTGAATATTCTTTAACCAAGCCTGGTAGTCTTCTCTTGAGTGTGTGTGGAATCTGGCAGCAAAATCCCCACCAGAAGTTCTCGGTCAGGCTGCTCCCTCCTGCGTTAAGGCCAAACAATAATACAGTCTACTTTAAGAGTAGGGAGCCATTTGCACATCAGAATTGCCACCTGAATTTAAGTAGTGGCAGCCACTGTAAGACCTGTCACACAGGGCTGGTTCCGACATTCAGACAGACAATCTCATGTGGATTCAACCACATTAGAAAGCAATTTGGGGGCTGACTTTGTAAATATTCTCCAGGCCTAAACTTCCATACACGTAAGAAGCTGACATGGCAATGAGAAGGCAGGGCTAGAGCACTTGTTCTGCCTGTGCTGTCTTTCCATGTGTAAAGAAAGCATTTTAAATAGTCCCCCCCGCCCGCCCCGCATTCTGAAATGATAGTCAATGGAGGCTTTCTGCCATGTGGGTTTCCCCCCACCCTGAATGTTTTGATCAAGTGTTTCTCATACCTCTTTGCTTGCTACACTGCGTGCATGTTTAACGTACCATAACTTTCATCTTTAAATGTCATAATGCACCCTGATAATAGGATGGAAACTCTTAAAAATTCTTTTTGAGTCTGTGGCTAAGCTAGAAGGAAAACAAGAGCTAAACTTCTTTGTTGGGGAAATGGGTTAAGAGGAAATCTTACCCCACCTGGGTGAAGGCACAAGTTTTCTTCCTTTCGTTTGCTTTTTAAAGGAGCACGTTTCTACTCCTTTTGTTTGCAGGGATACTCTCAAAAGCATGTTGGCAATATTTGCTGAATTCTCAGATGCCAAAGGAGGGGCTCAGCCTTATTTCCTGCAGGTGGGACTTTGGGGCTGTGCCTAGGACTTTGCAACTCCCCATGACTAGCCATAGTAAAATGAACACAGTACAGTGGACGCTCGGGTTGCCAACGTGATCTGTGCGGGATACACGTTTGCAACCCGCAGCATTCGCAACCTGCAGCGGCGCGTCTGCGCACGTGCGGGTTGCAATTCGGCGCTTCTGCGCATGCACAATCCCCAAAACCCAGAAGTAACCCCCTCCGGTACTGCCGGGTTTCGGCAGATCTGTAACCCGAAACAACGCAACCATCTGTAACCCGAGGTATGACTGTAATATGAAGCAAATAGAATAACCTTTTTTTCATTTTTCCATTTTCTATTCATGTCACACGATGTGGGTTTCCTTGGTTAGTTAAGTTTTGTTTTTGTTTCTGTTCCTTTAAAAACATCAAGAGTACACACACCTAGCCCTGCTTAGAATTCTGTACCTCCTACCATTTGCCCGACTTAGTTGCAGCTCTCAAAGATCTCGAGAAGAGGCCTGTCAAGCCTTGCTATCTCAGAGCCTTCTGGTGGGCGGTCACCTGGGGTCTTTTGTACACAGAGCATGTGCTGTGGCCCCCTCCCCATGAGTCCGTGTCTGAAATGTTTTGATGTTTGTTCGCGTGTGACTTTTAAGACGGTGTTTAAAAGAAGTAACCATTCCACAGCCTGTCCTCACATTCTCCCACCAGAGAAGAGACCCCCGGAGCCTCCAGGACCTCCGCCGCTGCCGCCGCCGCCACCCAACCTGGCCGAGGAGAGCATCTCCAATGCAGCTCAGGACTTTAACCCGGCCGTGACGGCTGCCCTCCTCCACCTTTTATCCCAGCAAGAGGCAGGGCTGCCGAGCCACCCAGAGCACGAACCCCAAGCTGTGAGGCCTTCCTCGGATTATACCCGGTCGCAAAGCTCATCCAGGACTTACAGCACCGACGGGACCGAGGGAAGCAGCTTCGACGTCGACGAGCGGAACTCCAGCCAGACTTTAACAGCGGAGACGTCGCCTCAGACCTTGGGGAAAAGTAGGACATTTCTGGGCTCCGCAAGTCACCTCGGGGAGTCAAGCAGCTACCAGGGCGCAGGATCGGTTCAGTTCCCGGGGGACCAGGATCTCCGTTTCGCCCGGATCCCCTTAGGGATGCATTCTGCCGTTGGCCAGTCCTTCATCAAAGCCACCGAGGGGAGCAACAACACACTGGTGCACCCAGAGGCCAAAATTCACAACTACAGTGAGGTGGGAGTGGCAAACGCTAGTTCTAGTGACACAGGAACAAGTCACACGTGGGGGAACCCGGTCCAATCTGCTACTTACGGAAAAGCCTTTCGCGGGCAGAGTAGATTGCCTCCAAGAGGAGGTCGAGGAAGAGGGTTACCTTACTAAAAATGACTGGAGAGGGGGGAATTGGTACCTTTTTTTTTTCAGTGGTGTTTTACCGTCCTTTTCCCCCTTGACCTTTCCAGCAGCCGGTTTGTCAGGGCAAACCATTGCCCACCTCCAGCCCACCACAGAAATGGTTTATTGTTGATACTTTCCCCTCCTGCTCCCTTTCTGCTCACCAGACTGCTGCTGCTGCTCTCTCCCCCACTCCACTGTGGGGCTTTAGAATGAAGACCTTGGCCTTTTTTCCCCCTCTTCCTTTTTTTTTTTTACATCTTCCCATACCCAAAGACCTACTGATTTGGGTTTCCCCACTCAAAGATGGCAGGAGAAGGAAAGAATCCTTAAAGAAGTCATAATAATAAATTGGAAACATGAACCGAATGTGTTTGCTAGCCTTGAGCCATTTATTTGTGAGAGTGAGCCCCGCTGAGAGTCTGGAAAAACTGAATCGTTTCCTCTGCAGCAGAATGAGGTGGCAGAAAGAGCCGTACTGCTCCAGATTGCAGGCCTGAGAACCTACCTTTTTTGAATCCATGTGTGCAAACACACACTACAACTTGCTTCCCTGCACACAGAAAGCCTAGCACACCTGGGAGTGATATTGTAGCCCAGTCCCTCTCTCCATTGTGCTAGCCTTGTTGTTTTCCAGGAGGCAAAATGATTGGTTTAATATATATATATTATATATATATAAAGGGGGAGAAGAGGAGCATTCAGAAAAGGACAGTTCTCCCACCCTCCCCCCAGTGGTAAAACTCATTCTGCCGCATCGTTCCGCTGTATGTGTAAGATCCAGCCTCAGTATTGCAAAGGCAATGCGTTGTTTTGTTTTCCTTTGCCTCCTTGGATTTCAAGATTTGTCAGATGGTGCCTACATGCCTTTTATACTGAATTGGGAGGATTCGGTTTATGTTCTGTAAGATCCGGGATATTTCTCTCCCCACCCCCTTCTTAGCCACATCTTCTTCCCATGATGAAAAGACAGGATGCTACCATTCTTCTCCTGGCTAGCTGTCCCTTGTTTTACTGTGAAAGGCCTCGTGCTGTCTCATACTCACCTTCCAGACCTTTAGCTGAACTGAATTTCTGTAGTGTCCACGAGTCCGTTGACTTTTGGATGTTTTCTTCTTCCTTTTTTTAAAATTTTCTCTCTTAAGAATGGTGAGTGTCTTTTTGTTGAAGTTCTTAAGGCCAAAGTAAATGGCTGAAAATAAAATAAAAACCAAAAGCTTTGTAATCCTTAAGTTCTTCGGGGTGGAGTGAGCTTAAGATCAAAGCTGAGAGCGGTCGGGGCAGACGGGAGCCGAACAAGCAAGATCGGCGTTTTCAATCTTCCGAGTGGTTAACAAGTGTTTACTGTCTCTTGTGCGATTTCGTTGTTGTCAATGTTAAAAAGCAGCCTATCCGCAGCTTTCCTCACTGACACTGCAGTGAGGATCAGTTTATATTTATATACTTTTAACGGCTTTAGCAGTTCCACCTGCTCTGGTTAATTTGTTTCCCCCTCAAATATTTTCTAAGACGTAGATTTTTACTGTGAAGGACAGCAAGCCTGTTTTTGTTTTTTTTGCGGGGGTTTTTTTTTCTTCCAAAAAAGTGGAAACTTGGAAGGGTGACTAATTTCTCGGGGGGGGGGGGGAATCATTCTCCTTTTAAACTTGACAGTGTTCAAAGAGGAGAAGCATGTCAGAAATTGCAGGGGGCAGAGGGAGTTTTAGCTCCAGCTTCTGGTCTTTACTTTACAAAAGAAGAACGGAATCTTCTTGCTTTCGTATAATACAAAAGAAAAGCTGCCTCTGTGTAGCACACTGCTGCTGAGGGCAGGGAAAAATGCCTTAAAACACATGGACAGGAGAGCCTGATGTGGAACAAGGGAGTTGAAACGGCCTTTAGAAAGAGTTCTGTGGAGGTTGGGGTAGGCACTGTTCAGTATAATATGTGCCACCTTGTATTGACAAACATACAAAAAACCCACAACCTGCTTCTTTCAATTCTGCAAAGTGTAGTAAGTTTGCAAAATTCCAAGTGTAAATTTTGTATGTGTGTGTTTTTTTAATTCAGTTATGAGTTCATGCCTAACATGCAAAGAAAAAAGAGAGAGAGAGTACTGTACATGCAGAATATGGTAAATAAAAAGGAGAGACTTCTCCCAGGCATTTATTTAAACATTTCTCTTTTTTTCTTTTCCCTTCTTCAGTTTCCTGATGTTTTGGGCCTTGGCATTTTTAGGCTGTCATGGAGTTCTCAGACATGTCTCTCCTCTTCTCCGTTCTCTGCACCTTCCTTCCTCTCTCCAGGGGAAAACACACAATTGCTGCCATTCAGCCATGTGGCCATTAATTTTATTTTTTTTGCTCTTGTCATAAACCTGCTCACCTGAAGGAATTTGACCACCCCTTTCATGCAGGGTCTTGCAGATTCTGACTTAACACGCTTCCTTTACTGCCTCAGATCCTCCGAGGAAAAACTACTTAGGAAGGTATACTCTGGTATGAAGATTATCTCCCCCCTCCCTTCTAGTGTGGAGTCTCAGCAGCCATAATGAGTAACGTTCACCCAGCTGAGGAAAGTATGGAGCTTACAGAATCCAATCAGTTTTGAGTATTTAACCCAAAGTAAGGTATCACCTTAAGGGACGCGGGTGGCACTGTGGGTTAAACTACAGAGCCTAGGACTTGCTGATCAGAAGGTCGGCGGTTCGAATCCCTGTGACGGTGTGAGCTCCCGTTGCTCACTCCCTGCTCCTGCGAACCTAGCAGTTCAAAAGCACGTCAAAGTGCAAGTAGATAAATAGGTACCGCTCTGGTGGGAAGGTAAACAGCGTTTCCGTGCACTGCTCTGGTTCGCCAGAAGCGGCTTAGTCATGCTGGCCACATGACCAGGAAGCTGTATGCCGGCTCCCTCAGCCAATAAAGCAAGATGAGCACCGCAACCCCAGAGTTGGCCACGACTGGACCTAATGGTCAGGGGTCCCTTTACCTTAAGGTATCACCTTGAGTTTCAAGGGAACAAAGGGGGTGCAAAGGAGGTTGCTGATAATAAACCTCCCCCTCATTTTGGCCCCAGCAGCTGCATTACTAGTTTTCATACATTATGGGGTTACTATTTTTTTAAAGGCCCATGGTGACATTTCTTGAGTTGCTGCTCAGTTAGAATGTCACATGGAACAACTTTGCACCTGAATTGTTTACCCTTGGGCCACAGCTTATTTTACATGACATCTGCCCTATGCTAGATAGTGGCGTCCTAGTCGTCATTGTCACGCATCCTCTTTGGGTGTTGTGTGGAAAAGGTGCATCTTAAGGAGTCATCACACCCAAGTTTAGCGTTTTAGGAGGCAAGAATGATGGTGGTGAGCATTGAAAGGGGAGTAAATATGTCCTACACATGAGGATCAGGATCCTAAAAAGTCCCGCTTGGATAAACTCGGGGACCCTCCTTTGGAGAATCTTAAAAAAATATGTGGGGAGACGTCTGATCATCAGATGTGGAAGAGTGTACCTATGCTGTATTGAGCCAATTTTAGTTGCTTAACAAAATGGCAAATACTTTGAGTAGCGCAAATCCTTGCTTCAGAAAATCATGTTTATGCATGCACTATTTCTTACAGTCACATGGAACAACTTCAGCCCTAACCTGTTGCCCCAGGTTATGACTTGTGAAAGACCTAACGCATGTAACAAACAGCACAGGTAGAACTTGGTATGGCTTGGATGCGGCAGTTGAAAGCATTCTGTTGACACATGCACAAACAGGAAATAGCTAATATGTGTATGACCTGACAGAGCATGGGCGGACCTTGTCTATCAGCAGGTACAGCCTAATCAAACCTGTTTTTTTCAGCTTCCACTACTGGTTAATTAACACAACAGTTTTACTTGTGAAATGCCAGCAGCTGGGCAGTGGAAACCCTAATGGAACATTACTAGAGCTCGTTTTCAAAGAATTTGCACAAACGGGGGTGGGGGGAGTGAAAGATGACTCACACAGATCCTAGCTTTCAGGACCCCCCCCCCCTTTTAAAAATACATTTCTAGCCCTTATAGTTGGGGAGATACGTATGAAGTCATGCAGGGTCTGTCGGCAGAAAACTTCAATGTACTGTACAGAGATGGCAGCAGTTTTTAAATGGAATTCCAGCAAATTCCTTGGAAAGCTCATGGGGGTGCCACACTGAGTTCACTGGTGGCAACCAAGCTTCCCTGAAATACAGCTGGCCCTCTGCTTCTGATTTTTTTTTCTGTGCAACATACAGATTTAGAAGAATATTGGGTTACATTCTCAATTCATGGAAAGCAAGGACAAGACCCAAAAGATTAGCTCAGTGCCTCACATGAACTTGGCCAGGAAGTTGAGAGCTAAATTTGTGGCTCAGCTTGATTGTCCTTTATAGTTAAACAAATTACACTATTACACACACATGCCTGTATGAACTAAGTGTGTGCCCTAAAACATAACCCTCATTTCCCTGGAACATGCAGGAGAACATATGTGTAATTGTGAAAGAAGTCCCTGAAGACGCCAAGTTTGAAAGCCCTTGTCTTGTATCTACTTCCCCACAATAAGCTGCTGTTTTCTCCTTGAGTTGTACACAGCTGTGACCCATCACATATTCACATCTCTTCTGCATTGCTAGAAATATATTCAGCAGACTACCAAATTCCAGCTAGTAAGCTCAGAGTAGCCTGCAAATTGAAGCAGGGGAGAAGATGCAAGATGCACCGAGTTTCCATTCCAGTAGAAATAATCCATGTGTAACCAGGAAGTGTCTCATATCTGCTCTGCTAGGAATGTACAAGCCTGCTTTCTTTGTTGTCCAAGATCCTTGTGAACCCTTGGCCAAGGCCGTGTGTACACAGTGCATTTATTTTAAAAAAGTAAATCTATGTGCCCCCCACCAGAAAAACCTGCCTACATTCTAACTTTGGCATAAATTTATTATGCAGTATTTACTAATACAGTATATAACACTGGTCTTGCTAGCTATGAGGACCACAAGGAGATCTACAGGGCATTCGGCTCATTGCAGATCTCATTCAGCCACTTCGGTGGGTTCTGAGATTTTTGCCAAGCATTGTGCATGGCATACTTCAAAAACAATAATTCTGAACATTAACAAAAAGATGGCACGGGAAAACCACAGGGAAATAGATTTACAAGTTAGGCTCATAATACCTAAATTTTATCTCTTACATACATAGAGCTACTCCCTGCCACTCCCAAATTCCTGTGTTCATTGTTCACCCTATCTTAAATGTGTATATGTATAGTTAGCCAATGTTGCCAGACTCCAAGCATTAACAGAGCAATCTTCTGCATGTCTCTATTCAAAAAAGGCCTGCTGCTTTTGGAAGTGGTGGTCTGATACACCTGGGAGTGATCAGGAACTCCTGAGTGTATCTGATTGCTGCTGAAAGCCGCCTGTTAGGGTAAGGCACCAAACTCAAACAGTGCCAAATTCAAGTCATGACTGCAAAGGAACATTCCCTTGCAGCCTTGGCTTTATGTGTCCTGTGCCTGATGTCAGATGGGCATGGCTTGGCCCAAATGGCAAAGCAAGCCAAATTAGGAGGGCTGATCTACCACTTAAAATTTAAATGAATTTAAATTTTAAAGGCAGGATATAACAGCATCAGACCAATTGCATATATATGATCTTCCCATATGCATTCACAAGGGCTAGAACCATGCTTCTTTTTCTTAAATGAAAGTCTAGAATCTCAGGAAGCTGAATTCTGTGCCCATGACCATATGTCTTTGGCTGCTCCCATGAAAAGAAAGCCCTGCCCATAGTTTCTCTCAGCCATCTTCCCAAGCTACTGTTCTTTGGGTGCAGCCTTGCGCTGGGGCTGCTACTCTTGATTTTGCATTATTTCTGTCTGCAGAATTATTTTTCCTTGATTTTAATGCAAAAAGCAGTGTGCATATATTCTCGACTGCTGGCCGCTTTTAAGAAACCAAATATATCTATAAATCCGTGCAATTGACATAATGTCCTTTGCTCACTGAATTGTTGGTGCAGAATCTGTGCCTTCCTCCTGGAGTTGGGGGTGTTGGAGTAATGGAGTGTTCATCCTGAATGTATCTTCTTGTTTCTTCCATGGATCTAATCAAATGAGCTTATTTGGATTGCAAGAGTCTCGCTGTAGTGAGGCTCAACCAGAAATCAGATTTCTCAACAACAAGGACTGTACGCATTCTGAACAAGTCTCTCTGCTTGTTCATAACAAAATTCGTATCACTTATTGTTTCTTCCACCACTTGGAGCAGGTCCCCAGCCCCCCATCCCACCCTCGAGGAGATCACTATCATGCAATGTTTCTTCTCTGGCCTCTCTCCTGCATGATTTCTTGTATGTGTAAAACATGTTCACTCTCCTCCCACAGAACCGGAATGATTTGCCCCTCCATAATATACTGCCTGCTTTGAGGGCCAAATGGACATCTCTCTTGTACTCTGAGCTTGTAGTGACACCTGGTGACATAATGGATGCCTTGCACATTATTAGAGCACCAACCAGTGGCAACAGGGAAATCCACTTGCTTCCATCCAAGTGTATTTAAAAACCCAACTTTCAGATTCAGCTCCAATGCCAAGGTAACTAGTCACGTATGGATGAAAAGATAATGGGGTTTTTATATACAGTACCAGTTTCCATAATCATGGTGTTTTGAAAATAATAATAATAATAATAATAATAATAATAATAATAATAATAAAATAAAATTATGTATACCCTACCCATCTGCCTGGGCTTCCCCAGCCACTCTGGGCACCTTCCAACAAAATATTAAAATACAGTAATGCATCAAACATTAAAAGCTTCCCTAAACACTGCTTAGAGCAGGTATGAAGAAACTGAGCCTCCAGATGTTGTTGGATTCCAACCTCCATCAGTCTTGGCCAGGATCACCAATGGATGATAGGAAGTGGGACTCCAGGAACATCTGGAGGGGAACAGGTTCCCTGTCTCTGGTTGAAAGCAAAGCATCATCTCCCACCCCTCCTAGAATACTGGTTCATCCGCTTTTCAGATCTAAAAAGTAAACCACTCCTTCACAATAACTTGTTCCTGGTTTTGTTTAGCTGGATGGTATGCTGGGTTTATAGAAATCCATGGAAAAGATGAACGATATACCGCCAACAAGAAGGGAACTCAGTTTTGCAAGCTGTCCTGCGGGCAGAAGCCACATGTGGTAAACGTGGCACAGATCTTAACACCATGACTTTCATTTTGGAGAAATGCAGAGGGGCTGGTTTGTTCATTCTTCTGTACTTCTTAATACTGCTCTCCAATGACACATGGTGTGTGTTCTAATCTTTTGTACTTATTCTCATTTGTTCCCCTTGCCACTGCCATCCTTGCAGTAGTGCAACTCATGCAACACGTTGGCGTCTAATATACACACAATAATTACCAGAATAATAATACATTCTTTATCAATCTTCTGAGAAAAATACAAAATCTTGTGCAAAGCCACAGAAACTTGCGAACTACCCAGTCTAAGATGAACTTATGTCTGATTTCAATAGATTTTTCAAATGCTTCGCCCTGCCAGTCCAAGTAATCAAGAGGCCTCTGTTCTCCCCGATGAGGCTCTATTACTGGGGCTTGCACGTAGCACACACCATGACTTTCATTTTGGAGAAATGCAGAGGGGCTGGTTTGTTCATTCTTCTTAATTCTGTTCTCCAATGACACACGGTGTGTGTTCTAGAGCCAGTGTGGTGTAGTGGTTAAGAGCGGTAGTCTCGTAATCTGGGGAGCCAGGTTCGCGTCTCCGCTCCTCCACATGCAGCTGCTGGGTGACCTTGGGCCAGTCACACTTCTTTGAAGTCTCTCAGCCCCACTCACCTCACAGAGTGTTTGTTGTGGGGGAGGAAGGGAAAGGAGAATGTTAGGCACTTTGAGACTCCTTAAAGGGAGTGAAAGGCGGAATATCAAATCCAAACTCTTCTTCTTCTTCTTCTTTTGCACTTATTCTCATTTGTTCCCCTTGCCACTGCCATCCTTGCGGCACAATTCAGCTTGCACAGCCCTTTGATAATATTAATAATCAGCCGCCGCCACCACACACACACACACACACACACACACACACACACACACAATGATTTTGCCTCCACAGTTAACAGTGTATTAAGCGAGTTTGCCCTATCTGTTCTAATCACCGGGCTAGATCACAAATGCATGTGCATTGCTTGGTGACTGTACACTTGAGGGTGGCTGAATGTGAGAACTGCCTCCATTGGCCAATCGGAAAGTTCCACCTGTGCTGTTTAGAACTCCGACGGCTCCTTTGCATGTGAGAACCATCCAACAATTTTGCAGTCCTCAAGTGATGAATGTACGTGTGAGAATGAACCAACCCCTGGCATGGGAACCAGTGTGGTGGTGTGTGTTGGACTGAGGAGACTGGTTCAAATCCCTCCACCCTCAGTCATGAAACTCACTCAGTGATCTAGGGCCAGTTCCTGTCATATAGTGTAACCTATTTCACTGTTGTTGTGAGGATTTAAAATAAAGGGTTTTTTGGGGGGGGACATTTATGCTACTTTGATCACATAGGGGGAAAGGCAGGATAGAGATGTAGTAAATTAATAATCCTAAATTTCTCTAGGCACAGACTTCACAGGGATTTCGTTCAGAATTTTTTCAGCCTCTCAACAATATCCTCCAATATACCCGGTTATTTGTTGACAATGCTTAGGATGACTTGTTGCAAGTTTTGAAAGCTTGCAAATGCTTTAAAGCAGCTACAACTAATGCAATGGAAGTGATGTTAATTTATATGCCTTATTTTATCTTTAAAAAAATTCTATTTTGCCCATCATGGCTCCGTAAAGCCCATAATACGTATATAGCTCTTAAGCGCTCAGAGCAGCTAAGTGCTCTCAGTAATCCCTCTAATCCCGCTGCAACTAAGGTAAATCAGAGTTGTTACACCTGTACAGTGGTACCTCGGGTTACAGGTTCAGGTTACATACGCTTCAGGTTACAGACTCCACTAACCCAGAAATAGTGCTTCAGATTAAGAACTTTGCTTCAGGATGAGAACAGAAATCGTGCTCCGGCGGCGTGGCAGCAGCAGGAGGCCCCATTAGCTAAAGTGGTGCTTCAGGTTAAGAACAGTTTCAGGTTAAAAACAGACCCCCGGAACGAATTAAGTACTTAACCCGAGGTACCACTGTACAGGGTTACCAGGTGTCTTGATAGATTAGGACATGTAGGCCGAGAGCAGAAAATGTCACCTGGTAACTCAGGAGTGGGCCTTGGTGCCCATGGCATCAAACCAGTGTGGTGTAGTGGTTAGAGTATTGAACTGGGAGTGTTGGGAGACCAGGATTCAAATCCCCACACAGCCATGAAGCTCCCTGGGTGACCTTGGGCCAGTCACTACCTCTTGGACTAACCTACCTCACAGGGTGGTTGTGGAGATGCAATGAAGGCAGGGAGAGTGAGTTTTTGGTGAAATTTGAGCTGAAAAGTCCCAACTGGGAACTTCTGGTTCATAGCTCATGCTTTTAACTCCTAAGCTCCTTGGTTACATCTAGCTTATATATAACTACCCTTGCTTTCTCTCACTGCAGATGGCCATGCCCTGGAACAGTGTAGATGACCATGCCCTTGTATGCCTGATCTCAGCTCATTGAGGAGGCTCCTCCCTGATCTTCAGTGAGAAAAGAACCAAACTTTGTAAGTAACGAATGTGACACGTTGCCTTACAGACACTTCGAAAAGGCCTCGTGCTTTGATGCAGTACAGTGGCTCTGGAAAATGGAGTCCCTGCTTTGGTAGGCCTTGCCCACTCTTCTGATTTCTTGCTGCCACTGAAAGGCCATCTGGTCAAGTTGTCATCCAAATAGAGGCTCATCCCTTCCCAGCTCAGCTAACACAGTCCAGATTATGAACTGCTCACCAATCAAATAGTTCCACACCACTCAGGCAAGTGAGCCAAGTCGCAGAATGCAAGTGAAAGAGAGGAGGGGGGTAGAATTTAGTATGAGAGATGTCCATCTTAGATATTTCAAAACAGGGGAGGCACCCTTTTTCAATGTTGCAGGACCCACATACCAGTGGTGGGTGTGACCAGAGGCACAACTGTGTGACGCAGTGGAGGTAAATCTGACCTTCGTACGTAAAAATGTAAGCCGGGCCTGCTGGATCAAGCCCATCTAGTCCAGAATCTTGCTCTCACAGTGGCCAGCCAGATGCTTGTAGGAAGACCACAAGCAGGAACTGAGCAAAAAAGCCCTCTTTCTTCTCCCCCACTGTGGTTTCCAGCAACTGGTATTCAGAAGCGTTACTGATGTCTAGGCAAAGCTTTAGACATCATGGCAAACAGGCCAGTTTCTTCACAGGCTCCTGCACCCCTCTCTAGTCTCCATCCAGGTAAGCAAAAGCCATGACCAGCATTGTAGGGCACTGTCATGGACTGGTTGGACACAGAGGAATGTCACTGGGTGGCACCAGTGGGGGAACCCCCCAAGGAAAGAAGGCTCAGAGCCTGGGGATTGGTGGTGGGACAACGATGAGTTGTTAGAGGGAGAAGATTGGGGGGGGGAGGTGTTGGAAGCTGAAGAAATTACAGGGTTTAGTGAGAAGGGAGAATCTGTGGCAGAGAGAAGACCAGAAGCAGGAGGGGAAGGAGGCCAAGAGGCAGAGTTGACTCAGGCTGGTGAGTTTTCAAACGTATTTTCCCCTCCCAGACTTCCAGTCCTGGGAGAGGAGCAGGACATTTCTGCTGAAGTTGAATACATCCATAGCAAGGGGCAGTCCAACGCATTGGACAAGGAGAGCCAGGAACTGTGTTGTTGGTTTGCGTTGGCTCAACCAAATGGGCAGAATTGGCAGGTGCTGGCGGCAGCAGTGGTGGACCTACGTATCGAGGGCCCTGAAACTTGAACTGTTGTGGGGGCCGCTTTGCAACAGTGTCTGCGTAGCCACTGTTATCTTCTTCAGCCGCGACAGATCACCACACCTTTACAACATCTGGGCTACCGACTGTCAAAGTTTTGGAGTTGTTGACATATAGACCCCAAAGAATTAATCGATTTGACTTGTGACACTCAAATGGGGTCTACTAGGCCAAATTTTTTAAGCAATGTGGACTTACGTTGCTTCTGGGGCCCCTCTGAGATTAGGGGCCTTGAAACCAAAGCTTCATTAGTTTCATAGTAGATGTACCCCGGGGTGGTGGCACAATTCGAGGGGAGCCTGTCAGGCTGCACTCTCTTATCGTCTGAGCTTTTGACATCACCAACTTACTAGGTAGATTGAAAGTGTACCCCAAAAGTGACACTACCATGGGTTACTGCTGTCTGTTAAGGGTGCTGCTGAGAGGAGACCCCTATCCCCCTCACAGAGCTACAATTCTCAGAGTGGTTTAACAGTCGATCCCTCGTCACAGGGAACTCTGGGAACTGAAGCTCTGTGAGGGGAATAGGGGTCTCTTAACAACTCTCAGCAGTACCTTTAACAGACAACAGTTCCCAGGATCCTTTGGGGGAACCCATGAGTTGTTTTAAGCTGCACGATTTAAATGTATGTTGCAGATGGGGCCGTGGTCATTAATGGGAATTATTGAAGGATAGACAGCCACCAGATGGCACTCTATAACCAAAGTAGAGGAGTGGAAGGTTTAGGTTTTCTACCCCAGTTCGCTCCACGGCTGCCTCATCCATAGCAATCCTTTGCAAATGTGTGAGAGCAGAAAGCACACACTGCAGTTTTCAAGTACCTGCAGAAGCAGCCTTGTAATGGAAAGCTATGTCTATACTACAGATTGAAAGCAGATTAAAACCTGGTTTTAGCCATCATGGGTTCTCTAAGAACTTCTGGGATTTGGAGCGGGGGGGGTTGTTAAGTGTTATTTTTATAGGAAAAACGGTGCCAGAACTCACCATGAACACCTCCCTTGTTCTCTTATAATAGCAATGGCACCCACCTGAGAGGTGCCAGAACTGAGTTCTGGAAAGTTCTTTTAAATTTATTTTTAAAGAACCAGATGACCCTCTTAGTTGCTTTCAATTCTACAACTCTATGATTTTATTCCATCCATATAAAAAGAAAAACAACAAAGGTAAAAATATCAGAAATTATTATTGTTATTCTTTATTAAATTTGTATGCCACCCTATCCCCTCAGATCTCCCTCAGGAAGGTTCACAACATACAATATAAAAAACACAAAATACATAATAAAAATAAGAACAGAAATAAACCAATAGTATGCTGTCCCACAACACATTTAAAAAGGCATTGGATGTCACTCAGCCCAAGGCCTTGTTTTCCCCTGGCACCAGAAGGTGTATAAGGAAGGCACCAGGCGAACCTCATGTGCATTCCCTTAATTTGTCAACAAAATTGGAAGGTGTGAGGAGATGCCCATTAGTAGAAACATTAAGAAGTCACTATTTCCCACATTGATAAGAACCAAAGAGTCCTGGAGGTTAGTTGTGTTGGTATATGAATATAATAAAGTCCCACCACACAGTATAAAAATGTTCCGAATCTTCCAAGCCTCTGGAAACTTTCAGCTCCAGATTACATACATGTTTTTGTTTTTGTTTTACCACAAGGATATCTGCAGGCCTGGCTCTGTGTATATACTAGTTACTGCCAACAGACACGGTGCCAACTCTCTTTAGGTTGCCATTCTTTGAGTATGACCACCCCATGTATTTAGAAGTGAAAGCTGAAGAGTCATTTGTATGGAAGTCTTTAAAAGAGCAAATATTTCCTGCTCATGGGCAACTCTGGAGGGTGGTTGGGGCAGGGCAAGGCCCCTCCAAACTAGGAGCTTGCCCCCCCCCACTTGCCTCCCCCCTCCACTGCTGGACTCCTGCCATCCTAGACCATCAGTCAGTGTTGGCTGGGGCTGAATGAGCACTGAAGAAACACAGATTCCCCAACATGTTTTAGATGCTCCTTGGTAGGCCTGATCAAGGAACCTCCACCTTCTGAGGTTAGCGGATGGTCAGAGAAAGAGACTTTTCTATAAAGGGAGCTGAGTCTCTGGATTACCATCTCCAGAGATACCTATTTAATTATTTGATTTTGCTTATTGCTTGCCCCGCCCCCTCCACTAATTTTAATCTTTGTTGTTAAAATTGTTTTGTATGTTTTATTTCATTTTTTTTCAACAATCTCTTTAAAAATAGCAACAGTTGTTTTCAACATTAGTAATGGAAAAGCAAGCTGCAAATGCTTTAAAACGTTTTTTTAAAAATGTGGCTGTCCAGCCTACCTTACAAGGTTGTTTGTAAGAACCATCAAGTTATCACGAGGAGCATTATGAGTTCATAAGAGAGAAGTGCCGCATAAATAACTGTTGTGCAGTTAAATACGGGCCTTCAAAGCTGGCCAGATGGCTGGTTTTGCTCTTGATGAAAGCGGCAAGCTTTCTTTAAAAGACGCAAGAGGGCAGCACATGCCAATAAACCTTCCCAGCACTTCATGGGGGGAAACTGCTCTGGCTTCCCTCTTTTGGGTTATCATGGCCTGTTAACCCCATCTGAGCTCTGTTTTGGTTTCATTCCCTTTTATCACTTGCTGAAGGAAGACCTTTGAAGCCACAGAAGTCAGCTACGCTGAGACAGAGGAGTTCTCGGAGTTCGCAGTGCAGCAAAAGGTGCTCATTTCTTGCTGGTGAAGGCATCCTTGCAATAAAATCCAAAGCTGGTTCTTGAACTAATTATTGCCACGTAGCAGGGGGCATGAAAAATCTCCTGCCTGTTTCCTGGGTTTTATATTCAGGAAACATAAAGTCAACCATTAAGCAACCTGCATTCCATTCTGAAAAGTATGAAGAGCAATATGTTTCATATGCAGATTAGCTGATTATTTATAGAGCACCATCCGTACATAGCATTTTACAGAGTTTCCTATGTACACTGATCCAGGCAAGTCCCTGCCTCCAATGAGCTTACAATGTAATGTAAGCAGTGGGGGAAGACCCTGGGCATAGTCTGAGGGTGTGGTGCAGCTAAGTAGGACTTGCTGTGGTCAGTGTCTGGATAGGAGACCTCCTCAAAACTCCATATTGAGTGGAAAACTCCACGTTGAGTGGAACTTGTCACCTTGAGTTCTACGATGGAAGACAACAGAGATGTACACTATTAAAACAAATAAACAAGATGGGAGGGGAAGAGATGATAGGTAGCCACGGATGGGTGTGAGGAAATGCAGTTGCATGCACTTGAGGATAAAGTTGGGCATAAAGATTAAGAAAAATACGTCACTGAAAAGATGAGGGTTTGAGGAAGTATTGTAAGGAAGAAAAAGAGATGGGGCATTACTTATGTGATCAGGGGGACCAGGCATAAGGGGTGGAAAGGAGGCTGGGGAGAGTCAAGTTAGAAAGCAATGAGACTGTCAGGCAGCTGAGGGTGAGGCATGCTTGGCATACTTCTGGGGATTTTTTTTTTTTAATGAAAGTTGTGAGGTCTGTTTTGTTCATTGATTGATTGTCTTGCCTTCAATTCGGATTCCAGCTCAGCGTTTGATTCACAGCGCTGCCTCAGGGGATATTGTTTCTCAGACTATGTTTTCCCAGTCAATAAAATGGGACCTTGAGCGTTCTGGTTCCCAAGATGGCGGTGAAGGTAAAAACGAAGGAGAAGGAGGGCAGGGAGCCATTTTGTGTACCAAAAAAGAGCTGCACAAATTGATTGCTGGTTACTTTCCATTCATTTTAAGTTCCTTTTTTAAAAAAAAGTATACTCCACTCCTTGCTGAAGGCTCAAAATGTGCAGGTGTCAAATATGAAGAGTATTCTTTTTTTAAAAAATCTAACACATTTAATGCTCCACACTAAATAATTACAATTTAACAATATTTTAATAAGTATAAATATATTGCATGCTCTTTGATGCTTCCTTTGCATCCTGTCACTGTGCCTGTTATGCTACACCCCATTAACTGGGTGTACCTAGCAATCCTTTTGCCACATTGACCAAAGTCATGTTAGAACTGCTTGTCTTGTGGCTCAGTACTGAAGTTCTTAGGTAAATAAATTTTGTCTTGGGATTGCCATACCAGTTAGCAGGGAGAGAGCTATGTACGTATGTATGTAAAGCAGATTTGTGCCACTGACAGAAAAGCCCTAATCATGTTTTGCTTGATAAACCATTTGCAAAGATGATCTCCTGAGATGCACAAAACCTAATAGCTAACCACCTTACCTAGGTCCAGCCTCTTTTTATGGAATCATAGAATTGTAGAGCTGGAAGAGACCCCAAGGGTCATTTAGTCCAACCCCCTGCAAGGCCAGAATGGAGGACTAAGCCCCAGGATTTGTTGAACTACAACTCTCATCATCCTTGTCCTTGTCCATTGGCCATGCTAGCTGGGACCGATGGGAGTTTGAGTCTGACAACACTGCAGAGCCACAGGTTCCTCAGTGCCGCCGAAATAAGTGATGCGTCTGGGAATGGCATGTACCATAGAGCTATATCTGCACTGCCATAGACCTATACTGCTTTAAAAGCCGTTCACTCTTTTCAGGGATCATTGGGACTTTGGAACGGTGTCTCTGGTGTGACCACATTGTTATTTCCGTATAGATTTGTTCCCTCATATCTGGAAGGAATGTCATGGAGCTGGAAAACATGCTCAAATGGGCCGTCAGAATGATCCAAGAGTCGAAAGAACTTCTCTGTGAGAAAAGGCTTTATTGATTAAGAACTCTGTAAATTTATTTATTTGGTTTTTCAGATTAAAGTTTTACAATCACATATGCAACATGCAACATAAAAACAAGGTTCCAAAGCATCTCCTGGACTTCCCTCCTCCCCTTTGTGGGTCCTATTTTTAGTCATTTCCTCCTGCATCTTTTATAAGATTCCAAATCTTTTACCTCTCCACTGTGTCCAAAATTCACCATTAAACTACAAGTGTTATTCTAATCCTACTAATGATTTTAGCTGTTTACACAATGGTTTTTAAGATAAATTATAAATTTTCCCCATTCTCTATTGAAATTTTGGTCTTCCTGATTTCTGATTCTTCCCGTCATTTTTGCCATTTTGGCATAATCCATCAACTTAATCTGCCAAATTGATTAAGAACGTTAAGTATGCAACCCTATGCAGCGTCTGCTCAGGAGCAAGCCCCAATGATTCCAACCATTTTGCCCCCAAATTAGCATGCATAGGATTGCAGCCCAAAGCAGCAGGATGGGAGAACGTGAAGCACAGCAGCCTTGCATTTAAGCACAAGCATAGATATAGGAGTGGCCAGGTGCAAAAGGACAGTTGTGCAGAAGAGGAAATTTCAGCTGGCATAGCTTGCATGGCAAGAAGACAGGGGCTCCTGAACCTTTAAATTTCAGCAGGTATGGCTTGCCATGCAGGAACTGCCTGCTGAAATTCCTTTGTCTTCACAACCATTAAAGGTGAAGGCACACCATCCTCTTTTTCACCTGGTCACCTTATAGAGGCAAAGAAGGGATTGCATGCAAGCGAATGAGTCAGCTGCTAAAGGCTCTGCACCTTGGATTGAACCAAGCAGATCGTGAGAGGAGGGGAGCGCCCTGCTCTGTACCATAGCGCAGAAAAGCAGCGCGTTCCTAGAGGAGGCTTGAAGCGAGTAGAAGGCTGCTGGCAGCTTTTCAGGCTAGAAGCTTTTGTGTGCCTACTTACAAGGCAGTGAGAAAGGCTTATAACATTGGGAACGGTGAAAGCGAAGGTCCGTCCCTCTCTCTTATAACACCACCACTAGTTGGGGTCACACCCTTTATCAAACCAAGGAGGCCAAACTAAAGTACTTCTTTATGCAACGCGTGCCTAAACTGATGGACCCTGCCACTGTAAGATGTGGTGGTAAGGTAAAGGTAAAGGGACCCCTGACCATTAGGTCCAGTCGTGACCGACTCTGGGGTTGCGGCACTCATCTTGCTTTATTGGCCAAGGGAGCCAGCGTACAGCTTCTGGGTCATGTGGCCAGCAGGACTAAGCCACTTCTGGAGAACCAAAGCAGCGCACAGAAACACCGTTTACCTTCCCACCAGAGTGGTACCTATTTATCTACTTGCACTTTGAGGTGCTTTCGAACTGCTAGGTTGGCAGGAGCAGGGACCGAACAACGGGAGCTCACCCCGTTGCGGGGATTCAAACCACCGACCTTCTGATCGGCAAGTCCTAGGCTCTGTGGTTTAACCCACAGCACCACCCGTGTCCCAAGATGTGGCGGTAGCAAGTGGCTTTTAAAAAGACTAGGACAAGCTCTCTGAGAAATGGTCTCTTGGCAACAATTCTTAGTTACCCAGAGTGGCTGGGGCAACCCAGTCAGATGGGTGGGATATTATTATTATTATTATTATTATTATTATTATTATTATTATTATTATTATTATATTTGCCTTGGTAGCTGAAAAGGGACCTTCTACCCGTATGGCAGAGGCAGAATGATTTTGATTCCTGGAAAAGTAGAGATGAACAGGGGGTGGTCCTCTCTGTCAGGCCCTGCTTGTTGACAAGTGCATAAGGCGCATAAGCCATCTTGACTGTATTTCACCTCCCAGGGTCAGCGGCAGTGTTCTGTCTATCGGTTGTCGGGAGTTGCAAGTGAGGAGAGCACTCTTGTGCTCAGCTCTCCTCCCACAGCTAAGTCTTTCTTTTGGGGGGGGGGGCTCTCTGTGTGTTTGTGTGTGGACTCCCAAGCCCTCACCCCCTCCTCCCCTTGACTTACCTCCCCCTCCCCTTCCCCAGTTCCACCCCACCTTCCCTGCCAAGATGGCTTGATTAAAAAGCCGCTGCTCCTGGAATAGCTGCACAGCTGGTGATCCTGTCAGCACCCCTGAGCAGAAAGTCGCTGAAGATTAAAATCTCCAATTAGCGGGAACGTGAAGCCGGCAAGAAATGCGGCAGATTCCAAAGCTTGGGAACACCTTGATAGGACTTCTTCTGCCCAGGACTGGGAATAAGCCCACTTTCCGGCCTAATGGCCGGATTTGGTGTTCCATGTTGGTTTATGCTGCCCACTGTTGGTGTGGATATTTATGCTATTGCTACTCAGTCTTCTCAGACATGGCTTTGTTTTCACTCTGGGAGTCCCTTTCCAAGGCTACCACTTTTAACTCTTGAAATGTGAGATTATTAACGCAAATGTTTGTTTAGAACTTGGGCGTTTCGCGTTTTGCTTTTATGCGAGTTGCATTTCTGATCCTCGCCAGATTCTCATGCCCCAAAGCCTAGTCAACGGTGCAATCCTGTGCGTGTTTGCTCAGAAGCAATTCTCGCTGTGTTCGAGTGGGTTTACTCCCCGGAAAGGGGACGTAGGATTGCAGCCTAAATTGCTAATCCTTGTGAATGTAAGGAGTCAACATTATATTTAAAAAGGTGTTATCGAACACTTGACCCACCCATTAGCACAGAATTTAAAACCATAGATTCTGCATGATACCTTACAATTAGCTTGGAATATGAGCCCATGAATATCTGGCTCCATCCTGGAGAGCGACTATAGCTGTTGTGGGTCACTGTAGATTATTGTGTGTTGATACAGAAATAAAACGTTGAAATGGAATGTTACGCAGTTTAACGTTTTTCCCCTTTCCTTCAGCATGGTTAAAGGACAAAAGCTGTCTTGGATTTGTGCCATTGACAGTGACACAAATAAAGAATATCAAGAGCTTGCCAGAGCGGTGTGCATTCTGCCACGGAACCTCTGCACAAGAATAAATACCGTATTGTGCCTCTTTCCTTCCTGCTCCCAGGCTTTTAGCAGGTTGAGGGTGATTTAAGCTAGGGAATCAGCATGAGGGAAAGGGCTAAGGCTCCTTCCCTCAGAACCATAGTCCTGATCCAAATCTGTGAGTCTTGACAGCTGCTTTTAACCAAAGGAAAATATGTACTGAGATCAAATCATGGATGTCTTGAATCAGTTTTATTTTGGTCCAGAGAATTTGGACTTCAAGGGATTGGGGTTACGTATCTAGCAGCTGTGGAATAGGAAAGCTGTTAAAGATGGATGCTGAGAAATAAGGCTGGGGCTGGGGCTTGGGCAGAGATGGGGGGAGAAAGCGAAGTTAACATCTTGGTTTGAAATGACTACGCAAATCTTTGCTTGCAGACCCTGTCTCCAGTAACCTTGTTCAAATGGAATCTGTGTTGACTTAGCAACTGTTTCTCTGCTAGAGAATCTGTTTTCTTTTTTCCTCCTCCCCTTCCTGGATTCAGGCTTAGTTACTTGGGAGAAGGAGTGCATAAAAATGGGGCCAGGCCGCAGCTGATGAAATATAATAACGCCAACCACCGGCTATGGAAATCAGTCTGCCACGTCTCTTGTGCATATACACACGCATGCACACACACACACACAGCGCTAGCCGAACAGACTGGCATGGCCTTGTGTTGGCACAGGTTCAGAGAACCCTCCTGTAGCCTCTCTCTCCCTCTCCCTGTGTCTCGTTTGAATCAAAGCGCAGATGAGCCAATCGTAGCGGGATAAGGAGGGAGTTCGTGTGGCACGTCCTCACCTGCCATTTAATTGGATGTATTTTTAATTAATAGCACCTCGGGGACCGACATGAGACGCCGCCGGTCTTTGAATAGGGACTGGGGAGGAATTGGGGAACGTGCAAGGATTGGACCGCAGGGTGCTCTTAGTGGGCAAACACTGCCATCAATCAAGGGCCACTTTGGGCTGTTTGGATGGATCTCAGCACGAAGGGAAATGGATAGTGCGCATGTGTTATGTGCGTGTAGGACAGGCGAGGAATCAAAGGGAATAATTCGTCCTCCTTACTTCTAAGGACAAGCCTTGGCCGACTGGGAGAGGCGCCAGCCTCAAGAGGTTATCTTTACTTTTGCCTCCGAAGAGATGAGACTTTTGTTCATTGGTAGTTAAGCTTTGTTTAAGACTTCAGGGGAAGTGGCATCTTATCATCTAGAAATTTGCATTCCTGAGTGCCAGGTGGGTGGCAGCAAATGCTCAGTATCAGGAAAGAAGCCTCAGAGGTGCCCTGTTTATACCAGGGGTGCCCCTTCTGGAATTCAGTTGGGGTGAAGGCAAGCAAGGCAAGATTTTCATCAAGGCCAATTGAATGTATTCAAGATTAAATTGCAACCAAGCAGTGCACGTTAAGAAGAGTGGGGTATTTTATACACACAGCCTATAAGATTGCGAGTGACTACCCACAGAGGCCAAATGGGCACCATTTTGACACGCACACTTAATGCATTTGCCCTTTGGATTGATTGTAGCAATTGCCACTCAGGCTGCTTCGAGACGAAATTTCTGTGGAGCACTGATCCTCTTAATTTCCTTGCAAGGAGATCAGACAATGGGTGCTTCTAGGCTGTTGCTATATTCAGGCAGAATTTCATAGAATAGTAGAATTTGATCACTTATTGTCCATGCAGATTGCACAATTGATTGGGAGGCCCTGCTTCCCCTAGATATTGGGATGTTTAAGTTAAGGAAAGTGACAGGGAAGGCATTTGCTTTGATGCAATGTTGTCCATCCTCCCCACAAACAAAACTGGGTCATTGCTCAAGGAACTGGTCGCCTGGAAGCTCCAAATGCTACATTGAGCAAATACTGCCCTACAGTTTCCAGTGCATTTTTCAGTCACATTCCCTATTACAAGAAGTCCAATTTGAAGTGGGATTGGGTTTGCTGCTGGTGTGTGATTGAATCCCACCCGAAAATAGTGACAGTTTGGCCATGCCCTCAGAATCCATGGCCTGGGTCAAACTATAGGTCAGGTGTGGGGAACCTTTGGCCCTCCCGATGTTGCTATCATCCTTAGCCATTGGCCATCCTTGTTAGGGCTGATGGGAGTTGTAGTTCATCCTGAAGGGCCATTCCTGCTATAGGTGCCTTTAAGGAATAAGGACGTGTTGGCTGAAATGGGGAACAGGAGGCAAAATGCTGCCATATTCCCTCTAAATGACATTCCTGCTTCATAAGTTCAATATCTAAATGCTGGCATTGAAAACGGGTTCGGGGGTGAAGCCATACATTCCAGGGCTTGGCTCTGCCAAGCTTCCCTAGGCCGTGAATCATGACCAAATACGCCTGGAAGTGGAGTGTATTACTTGTGCAGACATACCCTAAAATCTAGCCAACTATTTGCCACAGGCAGACTCAGGGCTCTTTTCCCTCAGGCAAACAGAAAGTATTCAGAATATTGTCTCCAGCTCAGCTCCCTGGCAATTTAAACTTTTGTTAAAAGAAGAAGAATGTTTCTAAACCTTATGGCTGCGACCGTGTGCCAGAAAGGTGCCTGAATAAAATATTCAGCTGCCATGGGTACAGAATCAAGTTTTCGTTGGTACAGAATTTGAATTGCCTGGGTGCAGAATCTTAATTTCTTTTCTTTCTTTCTTTTTTTTAAAAAGTGCAAGTACTCGGAGTTCTGGGCATACTTGTGGAAAATAAATATACTTGTGTTAGCGTAAATGTAGGGTTGCCACTCCCTCGCCTCCCAAAAAAACCACCCTTTGCTTTAAACAATCGCTGCTGCTTTATAGGAGGAGATTCAACAGTGAATATGTTTCCCATCACTATATCTGTACAGCAGGAAAAGATTTGCCTGCTGAATGCATGAAGCATGTAGAAGGCATGGAAGCCCTTCCATGGGTCCGTGCCTGTGCATGAGGAGTGTGCATGTGTGCATACATAAGAGAGAGAATGCTAAACTGTTCCACAGTCCAGCATGAAGATGCAAACCTCCTCCGTCCATCCTATTCTTTCTGCATGCAGTTTTCTCCCTACCTGGATTGCTAAGGCTTGAAATAGAAAAATGCTGGTTCCTGGAAAAGTCCCAAGTGGATCTGGTGGGGAATGGACCTAAAGAGTGCCATGCAGAGATTTCTGGCAGGCCTGGGAGAGAGCGCAGGGACACCAAAGCCATCTATTCACCTGATTTGACATACGGCTAAAAATAAAAACAGCTTGGGGCGGGTAGAATAACCAGCCTTGTCCCTTGCTTTTCTGGCAGCTGGACTAAAAGCAGAAACTGGAACACTAGAACCTGGTTGGACCACTCTTTTTCTGGTTGGTTGGCAACCCTGTTCCCGCTTGGAGTGGGAAGAAAATCTGAGCACCCCAAAAAAGAAGACCCCACTAGTTTGGCTGCTTCTGATCTTACTCGGTTGGGCAAAGCAATAGTTGGTCTTCCAAGAAGGTCTAATTAACTCACCAACAAACAACGAACACACGCACACAGCCGTTTCCCCCACCCCCTATTCTGTCTGCTTTTTTTATTGGAAATGCTGTCTTCCGGCCTTGACTGCCACTGCCTCCGCAGAAGGGCGGCAAAGGAAGCCTGGGCTGGAAGAGAAACCTCTGGAAATGAGTGCACAGCTGGTACGGCTTTCCTCCTGCTCAGCTGCACCAGCCCCCCTTTGCCTTCTGGCGAGTCCCCAGTTGGCGGTGGTGGGGGGAAGGGGGTGGCGGGGAGGGGGGAAGGCGGAGGGGAAGGGGAGGGAGGGTTCCTGCTGGTAGAGAAGATGGTCTCTGCGGTGATGCGTGAGGGCAGCTGCCCTGCAGAAGGAATGATGGAGAGGGAGCTGGTTGGGGGGGTGGGCTGGGGAGGGGAGAGTCAGGTGCTTGTGGTTTTCAATGTAGGCCACTCATTAATATTTAGTGTCATTGGAGGACTGTGGGGAAAGTGTGAATGTGCGGCGGGGAGGTTTAGCCTTGCTTGTGTGGCAGCCTCTGCTTGGCCTTCTCTGCATTGGAATTTGCTTTGCCCAGGCAAGGATTGAGGCCTGCGAGCTGCAAGGCCCGAAGAGGCTTCAGGGGTATTCTTTGGCCCAAAGGCTTTCGGACAGAGTGGGGAAAGTTGTCACAGCTATTACTGAACGTTATTTCGCCCTAACCGTGGGTGGCTGTGCTCCAGACAACCTCTTTTATCAAGGAGTAATAAACTGCCACCTTGCTCACAGATGACCACACACAAACACACACAGTCCAAGCCTGGTCCTGTGCTTTAAAACATCCGCTATACAGTGGTACCTCGGGTTACAGACGCTTCAGGTTACAGACGCTTCAGGTTACAGACTCCACTAACCCAGAAATAGTACCTTGGGTTAAGAACTTTGCTTCAGGATGAGAACAGAAATTGCGCGGTGGCAGCAGGAGGCCCCATTAGCTAAAGTGGTACCTCAGGTTAAGAACAGTTTCAGGTTAAGAACAGACCTCCAGAACGAATTAACCTGAGGTACCACTGTATCTGCAGGGCTGAGTATGTACAGCTTTTCATAGCACTGAGAGAAACAGTATCTCTTGCTCCATGTCTGCAGAGAAAGCCGCTGCTACAGGCAGAGGAGCAGGGGCTGGTGGGGAAAGTTGGCAACCTGACGTACAGGCGTGTGGGGAGCTGGTTCTTGGTAGCGCCGCTCCAGAACTTTGTTATGTGCTGGCTCTTCTGTATGATAACGGGGACATGGTAAAAGTTTTTTTACCGTCTTGGTAAGGGCTACGGACAAGCATTTCTCCAGATACAAGATAAAAAGGTAAAGGACCGTTGGACGGTTAAGTCCAGTCAAAGGCGACTATGGGGTGTGGCGCTCATCTTGCTTTCAGGCCGAGGGAGCTGGCGTTTGTCCACAGGCAGCTTTCCGGGTCATGTGGCCAGCATGACTAAACTGCTTCTGGCGCATGGAGGACCATGACGGAAACCAGAGCGCACAGCTATTTATCTACTTGCACTTGACGTGTTTTTGAACTGCTAGGTTGGCAGGAGCTGGGACAGAGCAACAGGAGCTCACCCCATTGCAGGGATTTGAACCGCCGACCTTCTGATCGGCAAGCCCAAGAGGCTCAGTGGTTTAGACCACAGCCACAGATACAAACACTGCGCTAAGTTACTGATAAGTGTAGCATCGTCTGTATTGACCTGGTGCATTAGCAAGGACTTAATAGAACGAGGATGTGCTGTCAAAGCCAATTTTCACTGTCCAGATTCAGCCCTGGAAGATGTGAATTGATAGCACTCGAGAGAAGCGTCAAACATTAGCCCAGTTTATTGTCTTCCTTACTAAAACCTGCTTCACTTATTTCAGAAAATCCAGGGATATGTTATGCAATGCAGGGGGGCAAGGGCAGCATGTAAAATGTAAGGTGTGCATTTGGCCAATCCTCTGAGATAGAAAGTCTATGGGGACCGTGGTGCACCCAGTTCACACTTTACAGTGCATGCAGAGCAGGGAGGCTGTATCCCACCATGCATGCAATATTCCTAGCTCCAAGAGGTATGTCAACCAGATGTAAGTAACCTATAGTCCAACCTACACATTGGTGGGATTAGAAAATAGGGCTTTAAGAAAACGGAAGTTCCAGTTTCCAGTTACTCCAGAGCCTCTCTTTTTAGAAGTTAAGCTCCAGTCTTAAAAGATGCTGTACAAACCACAGATTGGTGGGGTTTGAAATCTACTTTAGATGAGTGCGATTGGGGGGTTGACCACTAAGTAGAGAGGAAGGGGAGAAAGATGTGTCGGGAAGCAGGAAAAGTGGGAATAAGGGGGGGAGGAGCATGGAATGACCACTTCATTTGTGCGAGGCATCTTCAGCTACTTGCCAACGTTGCACTTTTCTGCAATGACTTGGTTCCTGGTTTGTGGCAAACTGCCCTGGATTGCATGTGCCAGAGGTTCATAGAATCATAGAATTGTAGAGTTGGAAGGCTGCCAAACTTTGGTCTGCAAGCTTCCATTCCATTCCTTGGAAAGGCTATTGAACAGTAAAGAATATCTGTATTTGACACTGCACTTAATTCGTTTTTTCCCTGATGACAGAGATCAAGGCTGTTTTGACCAGGTTAGCAAAAAAGGCTAACAAGGTTTTGGCAAAGGGGCCATGATTTTCATAATATGGCACTGATGCAGTCAAATTTTTCCTTTTAAAAAAAATTTCCCTTAAAAATTCACCAGGTAAGTGTAATTTTGCTGAACCTGATCTGAGAAACTTTATACTGAACTTCACAGAACTTTGCTCCCCCAAATAGGCACATCAATCACATATTAAAGTATGTGTATGTGCTTTGATCTGTCATATTCCCCCAAAAGTTTACTAACTGTTGCAACGAACTCTCCAGCAATTTTCAAGTGGCCATCCTCCCATTAAAAAAAAGAATTGATAGTGGGGTTGCGGATCTCCTTTCAGCACAGGGTTGAACTTAAATGATTCTCCTGTGGTCCCATGAATAATTGCAATGACAGGAGATCTGTGGCTCTCAGAACTGTCATGGGAAAAAATAATCTTGCCCCCGAGAGAGAAGTCCTACGATTTATTTGTCCCTTTGTGATCCTATGACTCATATAAAGCCGCAAAGCAAACCAGTCAATCTTGAATGTGTTTTTCAAAACATGATAACTGCTAGAGTTAAACATTCAGACCTTTGTGCAGCTAGATTGGATTAAAAAACGCTTGTGCAGGAAAAAAAGTGCAATGGTTGGCTGGCGTGTTTGGTGTCCGAAAAGTGATCTGTAAGCAGGGCAGTCCACTGCTCAAAATGAGGTCTTGAAGAGGGGTTTGAAGGGAACTGAAGCAGAAACTGACGGCAGGAGCCCTATGTGGGATGTAATCCACTGGGAGCAGTCAAATACAACATTCCTTGTTTTGCTAGAGTGGGCATGCAAGGGAATGTTTGGTCCAGCCAGTCGAAACTTCCTGTTCCTCCTGGCCTGGAGCATCCTTCCTTGTATGTGACTATAGGTGGGCGTGACCTTTCCAGACCTGGTAAAAGGCCAAGTCACGTGGCCACCTCCCTCTCTTCAATCTTTTTCGTCTTGCAAACTTCCTGATTCACCTGGACTGTACTGCTGGCTGCCAACCAGCAGCCCCCCAGGTTATCTCCCATATGGGGTAAACCTGTTTGTACATGTTTGTAACTTTAAGCCTGAAGTCTGCCTTCAGGGATCACACTGTGCTATGCCTGATCATGAGTAAAACTACTTTTTGTTGCTTATAAATAAGACTGTTGAGTCTTTATTCTTTTAGGAGGGATCAAAGGGGTCTTACCTGGAATAATAGAACATATCTCAGTCTGGGCAAGCCCGATTGTCTTAAGAGGCTCACATGAGTCTGCAACCAGTTTTCTGCTGCTGCCTAAGAAGGGGAATGCACTCTGCTAAGGGAAGAAGCTTGATAGCACAAGTTAGGAAGGATAATAATAATCAGTATATCCTCTCCTGCCACCCTCAACATTCCCACAACCATCCCAGGCACAAGGTGGGCAATAAGACAAGAGTGGGAGAAGGGAAGACAAAGAGGGACTGGTGGTTTGGGGGCAGAGGAATGTGATATCTAAGGTATGGGGAATGGGTAGGTTCTAGGGGAGGAGAGGTAGAGAAATATATATAACAGAAAACCTGGAATAAACCCAGACTATCTGGGTCAAACAGCGACAGCTGGCGAGGAGGGTGCCACAGGGAAGGACAGCTGCCATCCATCCATGACCTGCACACACACAGAGAGAGGAAGAGTGTGTGTGTGTGAAGCCTTCTATTTCCAATATGTTGGCAATTCTATGGCGATCACCCTTGGAAACCTATTTGTTCCTCTCATACCCATCTCGTAGAGGCTGGAGCCTGTTTCTCACAAATGTCGCTATTGCCATGTCTTCCTCTGCTGCCTTTTCTCCCTTCTGCGTGGCGTAAAAGAGCATTGCGTATTGTTACAAAACAAACAAACCCAGAACGCAGCGATTTTGGCAACACTTTCGTTGAGTGTTATTATTTGTGACTTTTTACTTTTACCCTTGGTAGTTAATGTTTACTAGAGCCAACGGCATACTTTGTGTAATGCAGGGTTACACAAGGAAAAAATGCCAGGATGTTCGACTGTGGGCATCTCTCAAAGGACCCCCCCCCCCACTATAGTCATAACATTTGAGAGTGGGGAAGACAAAGGAAAGGGAAGAAAATTAAGGTGTGTGTAGAGGGGTGTGTGAATGTGATTGATCCAGTTGTATCTACTTAGGCTGAGTTAGGGGTGATGAGGGTTGGGTTTAAGAGGTTGAGCTAGAGAGGCTTTGTTGAGAGGCTAAGGAGGGATCTGAAGAAATCGTTACGTCCTCACAAACATTATTGATGGAGGGCATTCTGGACAGCAAGGGAGACTAAGGCAGAGCAAAGAGAGCACGAGACCGTCAAACAATTGAGGGCAGTACAGTTTCAGATCTGGCCCTCCTAGCAATTCATGATAGACCCCAAATAATTTGACTGTGGAAACAAGGTACCATGGAGAAACCATGGGCAATGCAGATTTGAGCGCTCAGGAGGGAGTGCTTCAATGTATCGTGGGTTCTGGCAATGACCAAGTACAGTGGTACCTTGGTTCCCAAATGGCTTGGCTCCTGAACGTCGCAAACCCCGAAGTAAGTGTACCGGTTTGCAAACGTTTTTCAGAAGCCGAATGTCCGACACAGCTTCCAATTGAGTGCTCCTGCAGTCAATTGGAAGCCATGCCTTGGTTTTTGAACCATAGGGAGTTGAACTGACTCTTGGAACGGATTAAGTTCGAGAACCAAGGTACCACTGTACTCAGGAAACACTGGGGCAGATTGGAGTACTTCCTGTTTCCTGGTTGCTGGGACTGAACCTGTGACTTGTCTGCGTGCAAGGCAGATGCTCTACCACTGAGCCACAGCCAATATCAAAATATACTGCTGCATGTAAACAAAGGGTAAGAAAGAAATTCCAGTGATTTAGCTGATTAATTGGTAGGATTAATAATTAAAAACAGTTTGATAAAAAGGTGTCCCCAATTAATCAGGCAGATTTTGAAATAATTAGCCATTATTTCATTAGTACATAAACGCTGAGTATGTGTCATCTTTGAAAAGCCACCAGTCTCCCTCTCCCAATGCAGGTGGAGATACGTCTTCTAAAATAGTGCATTTTAAACACAGAAGCAAATAATACATTTACTTCAGGACTGCTGCTTTTATGTCGATGCAAATTTAATTGATTGATTAATCAATATGCAAAATTGATTGATTGACTACAACTCATATACATAGCTGTATACATGTTGCAAACATGTGATTAGAGTTAATCATGTACTGAGTAATACTATACATGTGTAGTCCAAAGTTAGACATATTGAATTAAATGGAGTTTGCTTCCAGGTAAATGGGTCTAGGACTGCACCTTAGATTTATGTAATCTGGGAGGGTGGGAGACTTTAAAAGTGGGGTCGGCCATGTGGCACTCTTTAGATGTTGCAGGACTACAACCCCCATCATCCCTGACTATTGGTCATGCTGGCTGTGGTTGCTGGGAGCTGGAGTCCGTCAACATCTGGAGGGCCCCAGGGTGACTGAAAAAGTACAGTGGTACCTCGGGTTAAGAACTTAATTCATTCCGGAGGTCCATTCTTAACCTGAAACTGTTCTTAACCTGAAGCACTACTTTAGCTAATGGGGCCTCCCGCTGCCGCCGCGCCACCACGACGCGATTTCTGTTCTCATTCTGAAGCAAAATTCTTAACCCAAGGTACTATTTCTGGGTTAGCGGAGTCTGTAACCTGAAGCATCTGTAACCCAAGGTACCACTGTACTCCTAAGTAGAAGGGTATGTATTTTATTTAGAACATTTTAACACCCCTTTTTCTCTGAGAAATATAAAATGACTTGTGATAAACAATGCACAATAGTGCAAATTAAATGTTTCTACTGTAAATGAACAACATGATTGACTTCTCACAGTATACTTTATTCTTTCTTTTTCTTTCTTTCTTTCTTTCTTTCTTTCTTTCTTTCTTTCTTTCTTTCTTTCTTTCTTTCTTTCTCTGTCTCTCTGTCTCTGTCTCTGTCTCTGTCTCTCTCTCTCTCTCTGGATTTGCAGAGTTCAACATAACCAAACCGAACAAAAGTTGCTGTTCAGCACAGCAAGGGCAGAAATTCAGAGTTAACGCTATGTTCGGCCTTCACTCTTTCTTTTACCACCCTTTGGAGCCACTCCTTGAAAGATCCCTGCTCCACCCATTTAACAGCCTCGTTTTATTTATTTGTTTGTTAATCAGATTTATACACTGCCCTTCATTGAAATATCTCAGGCTGGTTCCCAAGATCAAAACACAAGGTGCAAAAGTACAGATAAATAGTTAAAACACAAACAGCAGAACAATACCCCGTCCCCCAAACCCATTTGAGAGGCCGTAGAACATGAAGCAGCCCGGGGCCTGACTGAAGAGGAACATTTTTGCCTGGTACCCTAAAAATATATATAATGGACCTGTGATCCCTTGCGGCTCTTGTGGTTTCTCACAACCTCCAGCAATGGGGAACAGGCCTGGCTTCAGGTTTGGGCGCCTCCCTCCACGCCACCCTGTTTGCAGCTATAATAGAATTGCACTGAGCAGCTATCCTTTTAATTGGGTCTAGCCAGCCTTCCAAGGGACGCGGGTGGCGCTGTGGGTAAAACCTCAGTGCCTAGGACTTGCCGATCGCATGGTCGGCGGTTCGAATCCCCACGGCGGGGTGAGCTCCCGTCTTTCGGTCCCAGCTCCTGCCCACCTAGCAGTTCGAAAGCACCCTTAAGTGCAAGTAGATAAATAGGTACCCCTTTCTAGCGGGAAGGTAAACGGCGTTTCCGTGTGCTGCGCTGGTGCTGGCTCGCCAGAGCAGCTTCATCACGCTGGCCACGTGACCCGGAAGTGTCTCTGGACAGCACTGGCCCCCGGCCTCTTAAGTGAGATGGGCGCACAACCCTAGAGTCGGACACGACTGGCCCGTACGGGCAGGGGTACCTTTACCTTTACTTTAGCCAGCCTTCCAATTTCCCAGGCTGCCTTGGAGCAGGGGCCGGGAACTGTTGGCCCTCTGGATGTTCCCGGAGCACAAATCCCACACACACCCTCAGCATTGGCCAGGCTCACTGGGGCCAGAGTTTCTGGAGGCTCACAGATTTCCCCACCCCTACCTTAGAGGAACGCGAGATCGGGGGAGGCGGGGGCATTTTGAGAAAGCAAAAGGTGGCTGGATCCAGCCTCTCTTGGTGCTGCTCAGAATGCTGGGACGGCAGAGGGGGGGGGACGAAATCAAGGGAGGACCAAGGCGTGCTTCAGCACGGGGGCCCTGGCAGCTGCCCAAGGATGCCAGGTGCTCGCGCCAACCTTGTATGTGGAAGATCTGCTTCAATAGCTGGATTTGAGATTAGGGCACATAGTTTACAAATTCCTAGTTATGGACTATTTCTCTCTCTCTCTCTCTCCCACCCCCAGTTCTCTCTCTCTTCACCCTAAGGAAAGGTAGGATCTTCCTAGACGTGGGGGTCAGCGCAACCTGCCTTTGTGATCCACGTCTGTGTGCTTCTGTGTGTTTGTGCCTGCCAATTTATTAGCGTTATTCCAACATTGTGATGCAGCAGGAGTAAGGGAAGCAGATGCTCCTTGGTTGTAGTCTTTATTGTTACCTAGAGACAAGCTACTGGCGTTTTCCCAGCCTCTCTCCCCCCCACCCGCCCACCCCGCCGCACACTTCTCTAACTCAGTTCCCTCTGCATTCTGCAAAAAAGAGAGAGAGAGGGAGAAATTTATGGTATGCCCACACCATTTGTTTTAACTCCTTCCCGCTCAGATGGCAGAGAGGCAACCAACCAGGGTGTGATTGGTGCCAGGGCTCCCTAACAGGATCTGGGGGGGGGGGGTTGCTTCGAAGACTCAAGTGGCCGTGCAGGTCTGTGCACCTGCCCCAGAACATGCACAAAGTGCCTTCTCATCTATCAAAAGAGAACTAGACAAATTCATGGAGAATCAATGGCTCCAGTTGGAGGCAGAAATGCTTCCATATACAGTGGTACCTCGGGTTACATATGCTTCAGGTTACAGACTCCGCTAACCCAGAAATAGTACCTCGGGTTAAGAACTTTGCTTCAGGATGAGAACAGAAATCGTGCTCCGGCAGTGTGGCGACAGCGGGAGGTCCCATTAGCTAAAGTGGTGCTTCAGGTTAAGAACAGTTTCAGGTTAAGAATGGACCTCCGGAGTGAATTAAGTACTTAACCCAAGGTACCACTGTACTAGTTGCTGGAAACCACAGGAGGAGAGAGGGCTCTTGCACTCGAATCCTGCTTGTGGGTTTTCCACAGGCATCTAGTTGGCCTCTGTGAGAACAGGATGCTGGACTAGACGGGCCATTAGCTTCACCCAGCAGCGCTCTCCTTAGGTTATTATGAACTTGGGTAATTCAGAACCGAGTGTTCAGAATTCCTGTCTCAGCCTTAGACAAACTGCAATTTCTCAGCCCTGGTTTTCCCGTCTGCAATATGGGAATAATTATGTGGAACGGGGTAGGGTGGAGTAGAGGCAGTGGCGGAGGAAGGGGGTGCGGTGGGTGCAGGCTGCCCCGGGTGTCACTGCTGAGGGGGGTGACAAAATGGTGGGCGGCACTCACCGCGGGGCCTGCAGCACGCCTGAACCACGTGTCTCTCCTGGGAGAGACAAGGTGGCTTGGGCGCGTGCAGGATCCGCGCGGCCCAAATGGTCCGCCTGCTGCCTCCCGCCTCCCCCCCAGCTGTAGGGCAGCTGAGTAGGAGGTGGCAGGCAGACTCCAGAGGCCCTGCGGTGCGCCCGCCCTTGCCCTGCCCCTATGGGTGGCTCACCCTGCCCCTGGCTTCCTCCGTCGCTGGGTAGAGGAGCTATATTTCAGTAGTACAACACACCCCTTGGCATGAGGGGGGAAGTTCCAGGTTCATTCTGCAGCAATGTCAGTTAAAGGATCTGGAGAGACAAGAGACCTCTGCCCCAAACCTTGAAGAACCATCGGCAGACCAAGTAAAATAAGAACAGTCCCAGCTGGATGAACGTTCTGGTTCTGAATAAGGCAACTTTGCAAGTTCACTATGAATCCATAGCAACCTCTCACAAGCCTGGAACTGGGGGCAGGGGGAGGTTTGAAAGTTTCCGTATAAACTTAAAACCAGCACCTGTTATGTTCAGGAATTACGGTTGTAGTAAGTGGAACGCACTCATCGTCATCGTTTTGATGTTTCCGCTGTACTGAAAGAAGCGCTTTGATCATAGGTTGCCCCTTATCCCCCAGTCCTGATTACAAAATGCCACCTACCTTGAGAGCTTAATTAGAGGAAGGTGTGGTATAAATAGAATGCCATTGTGCTTTGACATTTCAAAGAAGCCGTCATCTAAGGATAGTCCTCAAAGGTGTTTTCTGGATGCAGTAGTCTCACCGATGCACCTTGTGGCTGTTCCTTTGGCGCCCCCAGTGCAGACTCCAAAGGACGGTAGCTCTCAGGGGTCCTGGAAGCCCATGCCCAGCTGGACAGGGAGGAGGGAGGAGACAAAGGAGTTTTCCTGGTTTTAGATCCCACACATTTTTCTCCACAGAGCTCAAAGTGGCTTACTGGTGGGACCTAGAAGCCAGCAACAGTTCAGCGCCTTTTGTTCCACCTTTTCAATGCCTACTGGAAACTTTATTATTATTATTATTATTATTATTATTATTATTATTATTATTATGTCAGGCTTATGTAGACAATTAAGAATACATCTTTCTATAATAGCTAGCCACTCTCTGATTTTAAAATTTGTATTTGGTTTTTATCATGTGTGACAGATGCTCTGGATAGTGGTATATAATTCTTTTTATAAAATGTAAAGGTAAAGAACCCCTGGCCATTGCCCAGAGATGGAAATAAGATAAAGTTCCTACCAGAGAAGAATGGCAGGTCAAATTGATGGATTATGCCGAAATGGCTAAAATGACCGGAAGAATCAGAAATCAGAAAGACCAAAATTTTAATAAGGAATGGGAAAATTTTATAATTTATCTTAAAAACCATGGTAAACAGTTAAAATCGTTAGTAGGATTGGAAAAATACTTGTAGTTTAATGGTGGTTTTTGGACACAGTGGAGAGGTAAACGATGTGGATTATTATAAAAGATGCAGGAGGAAATGATTAACAATAGGACCCACAAAGGGGAGGAGGGAAGTCCTGGAGATGCTTTGAAAACTTGTTTCTATGTTGTATGTTGAATATGTGACTGTAAAATTTTAATCTGTCAGGGATTCGCACTGCCAACCTTCTGGTTGGCAAGCCCAAGAGGCTCTGTGGTTTAGACCACAGCACCACCCGCTGTGGTGCTGTGGTCTAAATTTATAAACTGATATTTATAAATTGATATAGCAAACATCTGGACGACTATTGGCTCCCCACACATGAAATGGAATGATCCAGAGAGTATTTTGTGATTTTTCTGGGGGGCTGGTGGTGTGCAAACTCACTTTGCAGAGGAATGCCCCTGTGCTGTACGGCCCGCTAAAATCCTTAAACCAACCCGGCGTTTTGCTGTGCTCAAAGCTTATTGGGTTTTGAAGGGTTCAAGCTGATGATGTTGTATGAGAAGTGACACTGCCTTTATGTTTGCCATGGACCCATGTATACCCTTCTACGTCTTCCTTTTTAATAGGTTCTTACAAACATGCTAGAAGTCTCCTAGAATCCCTCTTCTTTGAAGACTGCGCCATCCGTAGAAAGGTGAGTACACAGCAGGGCAACAGAATGCAAGGGCTGTTCCTTTGTTTCAGCACTTCCTGTCAAACAGAAGGGATGCAGCCAAGCCACAGGTTTCCTTCTGCCTTATACTTAGGCCTAGTAACCCTTCCATTCACTCCTGCCAGGTTCCTGCCAGGGGGACCGATGACCCTTCTAGGTGTTTTTTGGGGGGGCGCACAACTCCCATCAGCCCCAGCCAGTATGGCCGGTGGTAAGAGATGATGGGAGCCAGAGGCCAGTAATATATGGAGGGGCTCATGTTTCCGACCCTTGATTTACACAATCCACATAGTTATAGCTCAAGCAAACAAGGTGTCTCATCCTGGAAGTTCCCTGTCTGGTCCAAACTCAAATGTGTGTGTGTGTGTTTTGTGCGTGTGAAAAATGGGTTAAAGTATTTGAAATGGCTCAAGCATAGCATGCCACAATCCAGTGTGGGATTTCTCATTGGAAATAGGTGCTGGGACTCAAGCCTAAGACTTTCCCCTGGAGATCATGCACTCTAGTCCTAGTTGTGTTGGGGGCAGACTGAGATCCCTCATGGGGGAATATATGTCCATTTCCTCCCCCCCCCCACCTCCTTGGCACACATAAGGAATTTTGGCTGGGTTCAAAATGCGTTTTATGGTGCCTGCAATTGACCATGAAATAACAGCCACCTTCCTCTGATGCCTATCTAGGGTTCACATCGCATCTTAGAATTTGGTTCAATTCCTAGTATGCCATTGGTGCCAATGGTAGGAGTGCGTTGCTTAATAATGCGATGGCCAGTTTCTGTATTCTTTGACGTCCTGCTCTCCTTTTGATGATGGTTCAGATGTGTAATTTGTTCGTGCTTGCTATGAGTGCTCAATCTCAGAATAGGTATCAGCCTGGGGCATTGTTTGGAAAACTCAAAGAGATACGTAAGCTCTAAAGTGACTCTTAAATAAATATATAGAGAGTGACTCTTAAATAAATATATAGTGTATTGATCCCCGCAGTGAGTCTTAGTTGGGTTTGGTCATTCTGATGGTCCCACCCTGACCCCACTCTTAGCTCTCATCCTGAGACTTCCAGGGCCTTTTGCAGTAATGTGGCCTTTTGCCTCCCCCCTTGCTGACTGCACACGCTTTATGCTACATCTGCTCAGATAGTCTCAAGTACTGTACTTTCTGAGAGCACTGATAGATTTCTCTTGTTTGGGCTGGCTTGTAATGGCTAGACTGAGGCAGGCAGGCAGTGAGTAATTTTATCTCATTTCTAAATCTGTTCCTGCAAGTTTTCTAATGCAACACATATCCACAAAGATAGTACAGTGATACCTTGGTTGTTGAACACAATCCGTTCCGGATGTGCGTTCGACTTCCGAAAACGTTTGACAACCAAGGCGTGGCTTCCGATTGGCTGCAGGAGCTTCCTGCACTCAATCGGAAGCTGCGCTGGCTGTTCGGCTTCCAAAAAACGTTCACAAACCAGAACACCTACTTCTGGGTTTGCGGCGCTCGGGAGCCGATTTGTTCAACAACTAAGCCATTCGGGAACCAAGGTACCACTGTATCTGTATTCTGCAACAGCAAAGAAGGTGCAATGTGTTGGAAATTTCCATGGCCTTTTGAATCGGAACCAGTCTTTGAAAATCTGATTATTTTGAAGCGAAGCAATGCGTATGGCCATTATTGTTTTTCTTGGCAAGGCCTTGCATGCATGGAACGGGCTGATGCAACAGCTGTAGTAGACTCCACCCTCTGACCTCTCAAGCCAATTGCTCAATCTCTCCCCTCTCCTGCCCCTGAGGCTCTTATTTCTCTTGCTCCTGTTGGATCTGGACCCTGGCTGCCATAACTCAGGTGTTGCAAGGTGCTGACATGCATCGTTGCTTGAAGTTATTGACGCTGTGGCATTATCAGTTTTTCTTTCCTTTTTCTCCACCCTCCCTTTTTCCCCCTTTCTTCCTCTCTTCTTTCCCCCCACCCCTTTCTTCTTTCTCTCAGCAAGTTTTTATGTGATTACAAGCACTGCATGGTAATTAGTGCTAAACTCATTTGCACAACTACAGTTAATTGGCTACAACAATTAATTAATGTGTTGGAAATTTGGCACCAGAATAAAAAAAAAGTTTTTTTTTTCATCAAACAAAAGACAGAAGTTAAAGAAGAGAGATGGACAGACGGAAAGGCAAATTGAGTGTGCTTGGATGCCCCCCCCAACAAAAAAACAAGCTTCTCACATTGTTGTTTCCAAACTACAGAGTCCTTCAAACTTTTGTTTTGTATCCGTCACCTAAAATGTTTTAGTTGTCTATTTTCTCTTCCATACATTATCAGTTCTCTCGCTCCTCTTTTTTTTTAATTCCTTCTTTTATTTTGTATTTCCTGTAAAAAAAAATTTGGGGGGTAATTTTTTTTATTTTTTTTTTTATTTTTTTTACAACTTAAGCAAACTCATTTCGCTGATAAAATATAGCATGACTAATGACTGGAGCATGTAGAAATCATTGGGAGAATATCCTTGGAAGACGAATGCATTTTCAGCAGAATAATTAACTTAATTAACAAATTCACATGCATATTCATCAGGCTATTAATGTCTTCTCAGCTCAGCTTGATGAACATTGCGGTAATAACAATCTCATTTGCATACTGCATTCTACTGCTATCCAAAAAAAAAAAAAAAAAAATTAAGCAACATACACAAACACACAGAAAGGAACAGGCTTTTCCCCCTCCACCTTCTCCTCCCACCATCTTTCCCTTTGCAACATACACTGTATGTTTAGAATGAAGTTGGTCAATTTCAGCTTGCTCCCTATGAGGCGGGAGCAGGCATAAGTAGTCAACTGTATCTCATGTATGTGAGGCATGTGTGTGTGTGTGCGGGTGAACTTCCCCTATGCCTGTCTCTCTCTATCTTTCCTATCTCTCCCTAGGGAATCCTTGGCACGGGTTCCAACTTTTTCTTCACTCCTTCCCCCTGCTGCCAAGCGGCGTCAACACAAAATTGCCATTTTCCCCAGCTCTCTACGGAGCAATCTTGAAAAGCAGTAAGGTGTGACGCCAAAGGACTGCCAACTCGGCAGCAGTGCCTGCGGAGAAACCGCAGAATGGAGGCAGAGAAATAGGGATGGCTGTTGGTGGGTGCTGGGTTTTTTCCTCTCTCCTCTATATCCTACACACACACACACACACACACACACACACACACACCCATTACTGGCGCGTGGAGCACTTGGGAGGAGGGGTGGCGGTGGGGGGAGTTGAGAGAGAAAGAGTGGGGGGGGGGGAAATAACGTAGCAGCTGTCGGCCTAATTCCACTAACACTCTGCTTGTGGTCATATTAGAAAAACAGATTATACTCCTTTGTGGCACTCATTTATTCCTGACATACGTTAACATTCTATATCTTAATTCTGCCCGCCTTTCCTCCGACCAGTGGACTTTGGGCAGTTGTTTTTTTCTCTCTCTCTCTCCCTTCCCACCCAGCTGGGTGTGTCAAGCAAGCTGGGAAAGCGAAATGTCACACCGCCTTCCCCCTCTCATCGTAATACCGGAGTCACTCGGTTAAAGTGGTGGGTTCAGGATGGACAAAGGGGAAAGCGCGGTTTCGCACGAAACGGCGTTAACCGGTGGAACTCACATCCACAAGAGCTGGTGGAGGAAGGCCCCCCAGCTTTGGTGGCTCTTTCAAAGGGCATGGAGGGTAGCTCTGTCAACGGCAATCATCCACGATAGCTGAGTGGAGCCTCCATCGTTGGAGGGAGTCTACCTCTGTATACCAGTTGCTGAAGGGCAAATCAGTCAGTTGAAATAGCCCAGACATAGGAAAACTCGGCCCTCCTGATGTTTTGGGACTACAACTCCCATGATCCCTAGTTAACAGGACCAGTGGTCAGGGATGATGGGAATTGTAGTCCCAAAACATCTGGAGGGCCGAGTTTGCCTATGCCTGAAATAGCCAAAGCAAAATTCAAGTATTCTAAACATGCACAGCATTATTTAATGCATTGACAGATCGTTCCCATGCCTGTTTACTCGTAAGTAAGTCTCGGCAGTGTTCTTTTTCTAGAAAAAGAGGTGTTGGAAATCACCACAAACACCTCTCCCTCATTCTCTTAGAATGGCAATGGCGCCCACCTGAGAGGTGCCGGAACTGAGATCTGGCTGAAAAAAATCCCTGAGTCTCACCATGTTCGTTGGGGCTTACTCCAAAGTATGCATGCATAGGATCGTAGCCTAAGCAATGGACTCTTCCCAGTGACCTGTTTTATTGAGCATTCATCCTGATGTGCTTCCACAAAGGTCAGAGCGTGTCTGGTCTTTATTTTGTTCCAGTTTGCTTACAAGGTACAGGAGAGGAAGGATGCTGTCTGTTTGCCCTGCAATGTGGGCTTCCTGGAACTATCTGTCAGGCCACTGGTGGAAACAGGACGCTAGACTGATCCGTCAGAATGCTTCTTACGTCCTGCGCGCTGGACGGTGCTACCTGTCATTGACAACCCAAAATGTTGTTTTTTGTAACCCTATAAGGATGCAAGTTATTCACTGCACCTCCCTCTCAAGTTAGGGCCCCAAGGTGTGGTTTGAAGGCTCGCGATGCAGCAACCTTAAACCTAAGCAGGTCCAGTTTGGGTCAGTGCTTGGTTGGGAAGACCACCCAGGAATCCTGCATACGCCCCCTTGCATGCCGTTACAAAAAGAAGGCGTGTGCAATGAAGATGTGAATCAGAATGGATCCAGGCCAAAAGCTGAATTAGTGAAGACATCACTATGCAAAAAAAAAAAAAAAAAAAACTCAAAGGGGCTGGGGTGGGGGAGCAGCAAGATAGCCATTTGGGCAAAGGGACAAGTGAAGAACATTAACCAGCCCTCTTGTTTCCATAGGCCCCAGCCCCATAGCGTTTCCACCTACTGTGTTCAAAAATCCAGCCTCTGAGCATTTGTGCAATGCCTTTAACAGGAGGCAAAAGTGTGTGTGTATGTGTGTGTGTGTGTGTGTGTGTGTGTGTGTGTTCCCCCCTAAGGAAGGAAGCTTCCCTTTTGGGGGCAAGCCCGTTTTCTTAAAAGGATCGCTATAAAGACAAAGTGTCTTTGTGTTCTGCAGAAGTTTCCCTTCAAAAGGTAAGGCATTTTGTTTTCAAAGGAGTGTATACCAAGTCGACGGCATTGATCGGTCCAAGCACAACGACCTTACCCTCACCCATGCCTTAATTCCTTCTGTTCTGGCAGCTGGCCCAGAGGATGAAATTCTGACCAAGCCAGTAAAACTGGGGCTGCTTGGCAGCCCTGCCGAGTGCATACCCTTACGTAACGCAGATGAACTGTGCCATTTGCCGTCCTGGGGTAGTCAGCCCTGCCCTTGGCTTCCATCTCTTGCTTCTTCTTTAATTTTTTTTTAACATGGCGCATAATTGGAGGCTGAGACACAGATGCACCAAGCGGCAAGGCACACTTGCCTTGCCCATTCTTGCCCGTTTGGCATCTCCGTCGACAAGTCAGTTCTAAACGGATCGCCTTGGCCTTGATCTCCCGCCCTCCAGGTTCCCCCGCTGCAGTCTCTTCCTGCCTGCTCTATCCATCCCCTGGGGTGCGCCTTCATCTTTCCTCTCCCCCTCGCTTCCTAAAGCATCTGATGATGGTTCCTCTTGGCTCTGAACCAAGAGTCACTCCAAATTGAACCAGATGTTCCCTCAGCCTCCTTTACAGCAACTCCTGCTTCCCCATCAGTGCACACTGCCTTTCTCCTGCCCCCACCTCCACCCCTCCTGCGTTTTCTCATTCTGGTTGCAAAAGAAGGGGGAAGGGAGGAATTTGCAAACACACAGAGAGAGGAGTCTGAGGGCGCATTGGAGTTATTTTGCATGGGTTTTGGTTTGAACTGTGCACACACAGTGTTTGTGGTAGAAATGTTCAACAAGCTCACAGGCCGCTGACGCCTCTCTAACATTTCTTTGTGCTTCGTGGGGCCAAACTGGACACGATGGCTAGAAGACCCGTGTCTGTTAATAAGATCACTGTGTCCTCATCGGTGCCACGGTTCAGAGCACAAGAGAGAAGTTCCCTGCCCCGAGGAGCGTACAATCTAAAATCTGGCACAGAGGAAAGGGGGGCATGAGAACTTAAGAAGAACCTGATGGATCAATGGTCCATCTAGTCCAGCATCTTGTTCTCACAGTGGCTGATGGTGGGGAAACCTTCAAGCAGGTCCTGCGCACAAGAGCTCTCTGCTTTCCTGTGTTTTCCAGCAACTGGCATTCAGACGCATTACTGCTTCCAATACAGTGGAAGCATAGCATAGCAATCATGGCTACTAGCTGTCTATTGCTCTCTCTTCTCTGAATTGTCTAAGGCAGCCTTTCTCAACCTTGGGTCCTCAGATGTTTTTGGCTTACAACTCCCATCATCCCTAGCTAGCAAGGTCAGAGTTCAGGGATGATGGGAGTTGTAGTCCAACAACATCTGGGGACTCAAGGTTGAATAACACCGGTCTAAGGGCTCATCCACACTTTTACTTGACCCAAATTTTGACTGTATTGTTTAGCGATTAATTCCCCCGGAACCAAGAGCTTTTCTTGTCATTCCTTGGTTGCGCCTTGCAAAACCCGGTCTTCCCCACTGAATCCGATCTCATCGGATGCATGGAAAATCTGTGGAGAGGTTTTCTTTAACCGAGCATCATTCCCGCAGGTAAGATTGGGTTTTCGCAAGGCGCAGCCACTTTTCATACAGAAGGTCCCAGGTTCAGGGCAAGGGGAGATCCCCGTCTGAAACCCCAAAGAGACAGCAACGGAAAACTGAGATGGCATTCGTCTAGTTGAGAGATGACCTGAGTTTCTAGGGTCTAAAGCCAGGTCTGCCTCAGGACTGTATAAAAACATTTTGCAGTTTAAAAAAACGGATCCTGCCTCCCTGGTTGGGGCAGATCCACATTTACATGCACAGATCTGCAGGCCGCGATCACGTATCCCTTGACCTTCACTTATCCACCCAAATTGTAAGTAAATAAAATAGATTCTGAGAATCTTAAATGTCACTGTCATGTACAGATTTTCTGTCCCGAGGTTTCTTTCTTTCATTGATTTTCACCGTCCTGCCAGCTTTCTAAAAAAGCCCAATGTATCTAAATTCTCCTTTCTAAAATATCAGGTCCCCTAATTTACTCAGCTTTGATGTCTCTCGCTGTCTCTCGAAGATGCCCATATATTTTGTCCCTCTTAAAACGTCTTTTATGCGAGCGTGCCAGCGCTTATCGACTTCTTTCCTATCCTCATTTAGATCATTAGCCCTAAGGGTTTCTTCAGACGCTGTGTTTTTAATGAGTTAACATAAACCATTTTACATGTACACATAAAAACATAACGTGTGGAAGATGCATGTTTTCCAACACATGTATGACACAGCATATGAAGGGCTGGCCCAAGATCATTATTTTACTGTCTAGGGCAAGGCGAGAGAGATAAACGTGCCCCCCTTCAAACCCCATTCCCCACATCTAAAGTATCCAAGGCTGGTCAATTTGTTCTGGCACCCAAAGTAGAAAATCCCACAAGCAGCTCCTCTTGGGAGTAAAAATACAACAATAGAATAAAATACCAAATAATTGCCCTTTCTTGCCCCACTCCCCAATCAGCTGCCTCAGAGAGCTGCCTCATTCTACCTAATGCAAAGGTGGGGGAGAACATTTTTTCAGCCCAGGGCCCTGTTTCCTTCTGGGCAACTTTCCAAGGGACACCTGCCAGTGGTGGGTGGGGCCAGAGGCAAAAGTGGGCAGGGCAGCAGGTGTGAATTTTACCTCTGTGAAATGGCACCATCATCACACGTCTTTAGGTGCCAGGCAAAAGCATTTCTCTTTACCCCAGGCTTTTGGCCATTAAATAATCTAGGACCTGCTAAAGCTTGGAAGGCGGAGGTCTTATTTTATTATTATGCTGCTTGTTGTTATGCTTTTTATTATGTTTATTATGTTTTTATTATTGATGCTCCGTAAACTGTGCTCTTAATGTTGTACACTGCCTTGTGATCTTTTGATAAAGGGTGGCATATGAATTGTAATAATAATAATAATAATAATAATAATAATAATAATAATAATACTTCATTATACCCCGCCCATCTGTCTGGGTTTCCCCAGCCACTCTGGGCGGCTTCCAACAAAAGATTAAAAATACATTAAAACATCAGTCATTAAAAACTTTACTATACTGGGGTGCCTTCAGATGTCTTCTAAAGGTTGTATAGTTACTTATTTCCTTGACATCTGATGGGAGGGCATTCCACAGGGTGGGCGCCACTACCGAGAAGGCCCTCTGCCTGGTTCCCTGTAACCTCACTTCTCACAGTGAGGGAACCACCAGTAGACCCTCGGAGCTGGACCTCAGTGTCCGGGCTGAATGATGGGGGTGGAGACGCTCCTTCAGGTATACTGTAATAATAATTACTGTAATAATAATTACAACCAACTGGTTTTTGCACGCGCACACACCCCTCATTCTTTTCTCATTTCCTCCATTCATTTATTGGGGTTCAAGGACACATCCCAGCCAGGGGAAAAACACTTGAAGAGGGTGCGAAGAAGGATTGAGGAGCGGGTGTGCCCATGGGTCAGTTTTCTGTGGTCTTTTTTTGAGGCTGCAAGGTGCTTAAATCCGCTGGGCCAAAACACAACGCAAAAGCTACACTGGGAGAGAATCTGCCATGGCAAGATTTGCCAGCACCTGTTTAGGTTAGAATTCTGAGGGGGAGTAATTATCTTAGGTATTTTATCCATAAGCCACCTTGAGCCCCTGTCTAGGAAAAACGTGGGGATATAAATCACTGACACCTGTCTGTCTTGGGAAACAATGGAGGAGTGAAGTCAAGCTACAGTACCTGCTGTGGCTGCAAAGACCGATACCGGAGAGACATGTTTTGACCTCATCAGCCTATTATCCTATTTTATTATTATTATTATTATTATTATTATTATTATTATTATTATTATTATTCCTTTTTGGCTGTTGAGGTCAAAACATGTCTTTCCCCCAGACATTTCCAATAATAACAATACAATGGTACCTCGGGTTACATATGCTTCAGGTTACATACGCTTCAGGTTACAGACTCTGCTAACCCAGAAATATTACCTCGGGTTAAGAACTTTGCTTCAGGATAAGAACAGAAATTGTGCTCCGGCGGTGCGGTGGCAGCGGGAGGCCCCATTAGCTAAAGTGGTGCTTCAGGATTAAGAACAGTTTCAGGTTAAGTACAGACCTCCGGAACGAATTAAGTACTGAGGTACCACTGTAACAACAACAACAACAACAACAACAACAACAACAACAACAACAACAACAACAACTGCAGAGATCAATATGGCAGGGACATGTTCTGACTGTATGAGCTGAAAAGGGATATGAATTGCTGTTGTTGTTCCTATTACTGTTATTTCTTTAAATGCTTGTTCACAGCCTTTGGCTTTAAACTGATGCAGTATAACCTTGCAAATTGTGTTGGGCAGTTTCCTTTCATTTTTGAAAGGAAAGGCATTCGATAAATATAGTTGGCAAACGAAATAATTAATAATCTCCTGCCTAAAAACCTGAGGTGGACCTCTCTGCAGCATCTCCTGCTGTCGGCAATTCCCCGGCCTATCACATCCATTGCCCCCACCCACCCCGCACGCTAACAGTGTCGAGCACTGGGTGGTTCGCAAATGCCCCAAACCCATTTGCTAGGCAGGCAAGCTGCCACGCGGCCAACACACCTAGCGCACAGCCGAGCAGGAAGGGCTGTTTCCTCCCAGATTCATTACATGCAGGTGTGATGCCGCTGCTATCTTCCAAATGTGCCTTATGGGCCCGCTGCACTCCGGCAACAGGGAAAAAATGAATTTGGGGCACGCTTTACATAATTACGTGGAAAGGCCCGGAAAGACCTCCGTGCCCAGCTTCGAGGCTGAAACTCGGTTCTGGGCAACTTTTCCAAACGCATTTCCCACCGGGGTCGCCAGCACTCTGCCTCCGCTGATTGTCCTGTGCCGAGACCTGTTGCTTAGCAACAACTGGTACATTCGTCCTTAATAAATTGCTGGCACGGCAATGGCCAAGACTGCAGGGAGGGGGCGAGAGGAGGATTTGATTTGGGTGCCATTTTTTTTTAAAAAAAGGGAACACCATGTGGTTTGCAAAAAAAAAAAGTGGGGGGGGGGGTGCGGAGAAAAGAAAGGAAAATGCAATCTGTTGGCGCAGACTGGCTAGGCTGACTCAGCCCACAGACTAGACAAGATCACCTTTCCATCAGCTACTTGAGAGCAACTGGGAAGAGGATTTGTGCAGGCTCGTTCCAAATCTCTGCTTGCTTTTTCTTATGTGTGTGTGAAAGAGAGAGAGACGGACAGATGGACTGAGGTGTGATGGGTTTATTCCAACATTGGGTGGGGAACCAGCAGCCCTCCTGGCATTCTTGGGCTACAACTCCTATCTCTCTCTCGCACACACACACACCCAACCATTGGCCATGCTGGTGGGGGTTGGGGGTTAAACAACAATGTCCCAAGGGCCACCAGACCTGCCTTGGCTGTACAGGTAAGGGTCTGCAGCCTGCTTCCCCTGTGGGTCAGGCAGGTGGTGTGCCAGGAAAGTGCTGCTTGCCACGCAATGAAGCCAACTTGTGCAGAAACCAACGTTGGACACGGCAGCCACGCCCAGAAGTGGTTTTCATCGGCAAATGCAGTACCACTGCTGCAAAAGTTCCATCCAGAGAGTATGATAGACGACCTGTGTCAGCAATGGAGAATTGGATGGTCCTTCGGTTGGATTCCAGTTCACCACAGCCAACGGTCAGGGAAGATGAGAATCACAACTGTGGGTTCCTTTGCCATGATGACCGTTAAGCCTGATGAATGAGAGTCAAAGTACACCTTATGGTCAACCTTATGATCAACTTCTTTCCTCTTGTTGCTTTTGTAAATTTCACCTGGTTGAACTGGGTACCTGAGCAGTGTAAAAAACTGAACAGCAGGCAATGGGATACCATGGCAGCAATGCAAGCTTCTCTCAGGCTCCAGTAGGTTAGAACAAGGTCGAGGTGCCTTATTCTTTCTGCTGCTAGCGCACGGGGTTCCACCAAGGTTTGTTAACTAGCAACACTATCAGGCCAACTTTGGGTCCTGTTTGTTTGAAACTAACTCTGGTTTTTTTCTTTGTTTTTTGTGGAAAGTACCTTGAGTTCACATACACGCTGCTGAACTGTGTTTTCCCCCTAAAGCAGAATGCTTCCATTCTGTTCCTTTTGCACACAAAGGAGCTCAAGGGCTCAATGAAGTTTGTTCCCAGTCACCTAAACCAGGGGTGGAGGTCGCCAGGTATTGCACCTTTGACCATCGACCATGTTGTTTGGGGCTGATGGGAGTACAGCATTTGGAAGGCTGCAGGTTTTCCACCCTTAGGGGTAGCCGATATGGTGCTCTCCAGATGTTTTGGATTACAACTCCCAGCAGCACCAGTCAGCTTAGCCAATGGTCAGGGAAGATGGGATTTGTAGTTGAAAAGTCTGGAACATTTGATGTTTCCTAGTGCTGGCCTAAACCATGGTTTAGGTCAGTGTTTCCCAAACTTGGGTTCTCCAGCTGTTTTTGGAGTACAACTCCCATCATCCCTAGCTAGCAAGACCTGTGGTCAGGGCTGATGGGAATTGTAGTCCAAAAACAGCTGGAGACCCAAGTTTGGGAAACATTGGTTTCGCTGATGATATGGGACTGATGTGATAGAAGACTTCCCCCATTGCTTTTGGTCCTATTTATTCTGAACAAATATTAGAAAAGAGCTGCTTTATCCTTATCCCAGGCAGAAAGTTTCATTCATCCATAGGTTGCAAAATGGACTTCTAAAGCATGGTGGTCAGGAAATCTCACTTCAGACTGGGTGGGCCCAAGACATGTTGTTGTTGTTGTTTGTTTGTTATTGAATTTATATACTGCCCTATATCCAAATGTCTCAGGGTGGTTCACAGAATTTGTTGCCTGAGATGAAGGACAAGATGGCACATGCACACCCACAATGAATAAAGGAGCTCTCTGGATGGGCAACTGAATTTTCCAAATCCTTAAATGCATCTGAAGGCAGCAGATTAGCTGAGTGTGCGCAGGACAGGCTGTGTAGCAGTGCAGCCACAGTTCTGCCCTCCAACACTTGGCCACTGCTTCCTGCCCACCACTTTCTGCTGCCAGAGGCAACTGCCTCTTTTCTGCCAAATGGTAGGGCCAGCCCTGACTTCAGATATTACATTGCAACATATTTTGCATCTGTTCTCTTCTGCAGTTCAGTAAAACAGACACAGGGGTCAGAAAGTGATGCTCAGACTCGAGAGTGATGCTTTGAATGTGTATAGCAACTTTAATTTGGATCTTTGTCTTCAGTGGAGCTGTGGCATTGCAACAGCATATATTGCATGCGCTGTGGGTTAAACCACAGAGCCTAGGACTTGCCGATAAGAAGGTTGGCGGTTTGAATCCCTGTGACGGAGTGAGCTCCCGTTGCTCGGTCCCTGCTCCTGCCAACCTAGCAGTTTGAAAGCACATCAAGGTGCAAGTAGATAAACAGGTACCACTCCAGCGGGAAGGTAAATGGCATTTCCGTGCGCTGCTCTGGTTCACCAGAAGCGGCTTGGTCATGCTGGCCACATGACCCGGAAGCTGTACGCCGGCTCCCTCAGCCAATAAAGCGAGATGAGCACCGCAACCCCAGGGTCGGCCACAACTGGACCTGATGGTCAGGGGTCCCTTTACCTTTACCTTTTCTTTGAAAGCTGCCCTTTGGGAGGTAGGTAAGCTGGTACTTGAAATTGAAACTATGTGCTGTTGGTTGCAGTGGCTCAAGGATACGTGAGAGGCACTCTGCCCATGTTCAGAAGCTCTCTCTTTGGATCACTGCAGCTGTATAGCATGTGGTGTCTGGCACTGAAAACAAATTTGGCTGTGGAGGCAGGCTAGTTTTGATCAAGCCCTGGAGAATCACCCCCACACCCCTCAACCATCATTTCCTCCAAACATGCCAACTCTGTCTTCACCCCCTTCTCACAGAAGCAGCAACCCAAAGGAGGCCAAAGTGTGGTAAATTCTTGCCACGTTCCTTGCCTGCTGGAGGAAAAAGGAGCTGTCGGGGGGGGGGGGAGAGAGAGAACAGGGAGAAAGATGCAATATTATTGTTAGTGTTTGACTGGGTCCCTTCTGCGCCTTGCCGTTCATTTAAAATTCCGATTTAAAAACCAAAAGAGGCTCTTTAAAAATTTCCACATTAGCATGCCGTTTGTATGTTAGGCCAAGATGCTCGGGGATGCTTTTTGGCAGAAGTCGCCCTCTGACAGCTTTTGCCAGCAATAAAACAACACATGAATAAAAGAAAGTCGGGAGCTCTTTTCAACAATTTCTTCCCAATATGCAGTGTGGAAGGCGGCGCAAGGTTTGAAGGGCATCGAGGCCTGGAACTCTGTCCATTGTCTGCGTTTGCAAGGACAGGGGGTTCTCTTGCGCTGCTGTGGAATGCATGATTTTTTACAAAAATAAAATATTTTTTTTTGCAAGGGTATCAAAGGCAGAATTCCTCCCTTCTCTCTCTCTCTCTCCCTCCCTCCCCCCCCCCCATTTCCTCCCTTTCCTCTTTCCCCTTGGGGGAATCTCTTACTTCTTCATAAGGACAGATGTCTCTTTTGATGAGGACACGAGGATTTGGCTGCCTTCCTGGGCCAGCCCAACTTCATTAATGGGCTTTCGTGCAGCTCGGGAACAGGTGGGGTCGGAGAGCGAGCGTTCTCCGAAGGATGTCGCGCCACATAAAATACGACGGTGCTGGCGGGTGGGTGGGAAGAGGCTGGCAGACGGCAGGGCAGAAATGAGAGCTGGCGGGGGCTGTTTCTCGCACACACACCCATACGACCATTTGCACAACCAGCACACACGGTTACACATCTTGCTTTGCAGCCGAGAGTATATATAGTTAGTGCCAGGACTGTATGCATGCCTTGCAAACCCCTCTCTTTTCAAAATTCCACAGCACAAACAGAAGAAACACTGAATTCTGCAACCTGCATAAACTCCAGGCATTTGTGTAACTTTGCATTCTTTTCCTCCTCCTGCTGCTGCCATGGAGGGGAAGGAGCAGGGAAGCAACCCCCTGCCAGTGGTAGCAGCAGAGGAGGCTAAGGAAATAAATATGAATAAAATCATAGAATAGATCATAGACGTTGGAAGGGAACCCAAGGGTCATCTAGTCCAACCCCCTGCAATGCAGGAATCTTTTACCCAACATGGGCTCGAACCCACAACCTTGAGATTAAGAGTCTCATGCTCTACCGACTGAGTTATCCCAGGACCATCAGAAGTTTAAAAACAGTAGTGCATATTAATTTGTTTTATTTTATTTCCCACTCTTCCCCATAAGTTCCTGGGATAGGTTTCAACACTTTTTTTAAAAAAGAAAGCAATTAAAGCAGTTGAAAACAACTAACAACCACAGAAATAAGGTGGGTCCTAAAAACATACTTCTCGGGTATTGCATACCCTTCAACCTATGAAAATAGGGACTTCCCCTTCCATGATGATAATTTTACTATTTATACACCACACATCTGGGTTGCCCCAGCCACTCTGAGCGGCTTCCAACACATATAAAAACATAATAAAACATTAAACATTTAAAAACTTCCCTATACAGGATTGCCTTCAGACGGTTCGGGGGTCGGATAACTTCATGCCCTCCAACATTTCTTCAATGAAAATAAGAGACATCCTAAGGAAAAGCGGGACATTCCTGGATCAAATCAGAAACTGGGACTGCTTCGCTAAATCAGGGACACCCCTGGAAAATAGGGGCTCTTGAAGGGTCTGGTATTAAAGGCCCAAACAAAGAGGTGTGTATTCAACATTCACCCAGAACTGTATGGTGAAGCTGCCTTTTCTTGGGCTGCTGCCCCCCCCCCTGAGCTTTGGAGGGTGGTGAAACAACCAAGAGGCCCCCCTCCAATTATCTTAGCACCCAAGACGGTCTTTTAGGGAACCACAGAACCATCTAGTCCAAACTCCTGCAATGCAGGAATATGCAGTTGTCTCATACGGGGATTTGAACCTGCAACCTTGGCATTATCAGCACTATGCTCTAACCAACTGAGCTATCCAGGTGGTCTTTCAGGCTTGGGGGTGCCTAAGTCATTGAAGGCTTCAAACACTAGCATGAGTACCTTGAAATGGGGCTGGAAACGAACTGATAACCTTTGCAGCTGTTTTAAAAGTAGTAATCTGGCCACTCCTTTTCAGACCCATTGCAGTTTCTGAGTCGTCTTCATGGCCAGCCCCACTCAAAGCTCATTGCAATAATTCAGTCTGGAAGCCGCTAGAGCATAGGGTACGGTGGCCAAATCATCTCGGTCCAAAAGGGGTTGTAGCTGGCGAACGAGCCGGGGCTGGGAAAAGGCACTCCTAGCCGTCTAGGCCACCTGAGCCTCCAGTGAAAAGCCTTGAATCTAGAAGCATCTCCCAAGCTGCAGACCTGCTCCTTCCGAAGAAGAGCAACCCCACCCAAAACATGCTGTCTCCCCACCTCCCAGAGTTGAGGACTCAGGGGACACACAATACTTTTGTCTGCTCAGGGTTCCGCTGCAGTTCCTTGGCCCACATCCAGCCTATCACCACCTCTAAGCACCTCTTTGCATTGCAGTTAAAGAATTTAAAGTGGACTGGTGACGTGTTCTTTCAAAATCGTAGGAAGGGCTTCGGATGCCAGCAACACCGTTTTCTTCATTTGGTGCGGGTATTTTATTTTCACGATAAACAGGACTCCCATTTTTGCATCTACACAGAGACACCACTTTTAATTGTTCTCCAAGACGTGGAGGGGAAGGAAAAGAAAGACTGGGACATTCCGGGGTCAAATCAGAAACCAGGACAGCTTCTCTTAATTCCAGGATTGTCCCTGGAAAATAGGAGCACTTGGAGTATATTTTAGGCCCAAGATGCTCCTTCACAATCCCTCCATTATAGTTGCTTTTAACCGTTTGTCCTTGTTTCTATCTTTTTAAGTGTGTATAATATCATCACCTTTTAATTACTAGTTTTTATCCCTTACCTGTTTTAAGTCATATGTTCAGTTTTACCGTATATTTTATCTTATGCTGGTCTGCGGCTGAAATAAAGTTCGATACTGATACAGAGGGCATGCGACTGCTTCTACTAATTCAAATAGAACAGAGAGAGGGAGGTGGCTGGGTGTCATCTGCCTATTGACAACACTTAACTCCCAGTCTCTTGATGACATGTATCAGTGGCTTCAGATAGATATTAAATAACATGGAGGGCTAGTTGGAACCCGGCAGGACGCCACAGGGCAACTAGTGACTCTCTGCTGGTTTGCCTTTTGGTGGGCATCATTCCTCAGTGGTGGTTGCTGCTCCATGGGATCTCGTAGGGTAGAAGGAGAGGAAACCAGCAGTAGGTGGAGATGGAGCCAATGGAAGGCAGCGCCACACCTGATTGGTTGTAAGACAGGAGGCAGGCCCAGGTCAGTGCCCCATTTGCCCTAATGGACCAGCTTTTGCTGCCATTCCTCTCCACTGTGACTGTCAGTCTTAATAACAGCCTTATCAGTACAACACTCTCTGAGTGGCCCTAACTGGCCCATTCCGCTCCTGGTTTCCAAAGCCGTGTATCGATATCTTTAAAGACTCCCATGTACAACCGTGCCAGCTGAATTTCAGTGTCGCCAAGGTACAGTTGCCATGGCACAAATAAAGTTATTCATATTCCATCAGCCACCTCCTTCTCAGGCGTGCTTTGGGCCCAGCATCTCTGAACCGTCTGGAAATGCTGGCACCGGTTCCAGTCCTCGGTGCTCCCACGGTGAGCCGGCACGCATGGCAGGCCGCAGTTTCATTAGGATGATTGATTCCTTCAGTAGCTCTCACACAGTGGGGCCTCAGCAGCTACCAATGGGGGGGTAGGGGGTAGGAGGGAAAGCGTGGAACAGCAGCTTCCACAAAATCTTCCTTGGCACCTTTGTGGACATGGCTCCCTCGCAAGAGAGGAACATTGTTTGGTTTGGTTTGGTTTGGCTAAAGAGGAGGCCAACATGGAAGCTAAAGACTCGTGAGAATGGTCAAGGGCTGGTCTCATGGTTTGGCCTCTCTCTTGTCTCAGGGTGAGTCTGGGACAAGTCAACTAAGGCCAAGAAGGACATCCCTTCTTGGAAGGATGGAATGGAGCAGGGATGGGGAGCCTGTGAGCTTCCAGATGCTGCTGGCTGCAACTCCCATCATCCCTCACTGTTGGCCATGCTGGCTGAGTCTGAAGACCATCAGCATCAGGAGGTCCACACCTTCCCCACTCCTTAAATGGGGCAGCAGATAGGTAGAGCACATCAATGTTTCTCAGTCTTTCCACCTTCTGGGAACACTTTCCACATCACCATGTCTATTGAGGCACACCTGACCACCTGCCACAAAATCCTTGTGCACTGGAGAGATCCTAGGAGGACCTAGTTTTCTCCTACCTTCAATATACCATGTGTGTGACCTTGAAATACCCCAAACTCCCCTGAAGGCTGTCCTTGGAGAAGCCAAACTGGCTGCTTTCCCATCATTATTGATACTTTTCTTGAGGGACATCTTGAGAAGTGTTTAAGGAACCTCCCAGCATCTTCCAGAACAGAGTTTGCAAGCAGTACAGTAAATGAATGCCCCCTAACCTCCTGCTGAAATCCTGTAACTTTTTATACCACAAAAGTTCCAGGCAGTCCTCCAGATAGCAATAATTGCAGGATAAAGCAAAATACAGTGGTAGCTTGGTTTACGAACTTAATCCATTCCAGAAGTCCGTTCTTAAACCAAAGCATTCTTAAACCAAGGCATGCTTTCCCTAGCAGTGGGGGACTCAATTTACAAATGGAACACACTCAACAGGAAGCGAAACATGTTCTGCTTCCAAGGCAAAGTTCACAAACCAAAACACCTACTTCCAGGTTTGCAGCATTCTTAATCCAAGTTGTTCATAAAATAAGCTGTTCTTAAACCAAGGTACCACTGTAATGTGGGGTTGACGGGCCTTTATAAATCCGCCACTAATGCATTCTACTGCGTTAATGGCATGCTGCAGAATAAACCCTGCAGACAACACAAGTCCAGAGAGGTCCACACACACCTGCTGAAGATGTTGGATTCCAGGTGTCTGTGATTGGCAGGCTGTGTGATGCCTCTAGATTCACCAGGTGGGCCATATACGAACACTTAAACCACTTCTGTAATATACTAGAATATTTCTGTCATTGCCTGATCAACATAGCTGTACCTTCCCAGATTGTTTCACTAGGGAACAAGATGGGAAATTCCCATCCCAGGTCCAGTTTTTGGGTACTGCTGCCTACAGCGTAGCTTTGACAATTTCATTCTTTTTTAATGATGATGATGATGTGTGTGTGTGTGCATAGCAATAACAGCATTGATATTTTAAATAAATGAACAAGCACACCTGCAGCTGCCAGATTCCCTCCTTTTTTTTCCTTCTTGACATTTTTTTTTTAAAGGTGCACCAAACCACAGGTCCATTTTCTCTTTCTGACACACATTTGAAAAATCTTCAACATTACGTCAACAGCAAAGCATGCAGCTGGGGCTCAAGGCTGTCTGTCTCCCGTCCCCAGCTCAGCTCAGAGAGCCGTAGCTCGCCAGCGCGAAGGTTTCTCGCCCTGCCAAACTAAGTAATTAAAGCCTCTATCACAGTCTATAAAGATGTGCTCTTCTAGCAACAAGGAGAAGGGAGAGGCAACGTCGGAGGCAGTTGCAGGCTTCTTGTTTAGGGCTAGAGGACCAAGGATGGGGCAGGAAAGACTCGGCAGGGGTGGTGCATCCCGTTTCACCGCCTGAGGCATAATGTGAAGGTGCTGCCCCACCCTCACCAAAGCCTCCTTTACCTGGGTTGCACAGTGAGGCCCACAAAGCAGTGACTTTTGAGATTTCTGCAAGACCTCATGATATCTCACCGGAAGCCGACGCCACCACTTCTCTGCTGGCAATGCTGGTGGCAGGGCTTCTACCGTCTGAAGCAGCTACCTCAGCCTGCCTCATGTTTGGGCCGGCCCTGAGCCTCCATTTTGAATATTAAAACAACGCATTTCACGAGCATACTCTTATACACCACCTCAGTCTACACGTAGTAAGAGACCCTGAGGGTTTCCAGTTTCTTAAGGGTGCTGACTGAGAGTTGTTAGGAGCTCGCTATTTCCCTCAGCGAGGTACAATTCCCCGAGTGGTTGAACAATCAACACCTCTTTACAGGGGACTCTGGAAATTGTATCTGTGTGGGGTGAACAGGGGCCTCCTCACAGCTCTCAGCAGCCTTAACAAACTACAGCTCCCAGAATTCTTTGGGGGACGCCACAACTGTTTAAAGTGGCACTGTAGGGCTTTAAGTTCATGGTATGAGTGTGGCCTTTGTTGCCGTTTTCTGCACATCCTGTGGTAGGGAGCATATCCAGACGAAAACTTGGTGGGAAGTGCACTTAATGGAGAAAGAGAATCGCATAGTAAAGGATTTCAGACTGAACCATTTCAGGTGTGGGTGTTACATGTTTGAAAGCTCCCCCCCATGGGAAAAACCTTCCCTTCTGGTTTTCGTTTGGTGTACATATGGATTTATGTGTGCGTGCACACACAGAGAAATCTTTCAGACATGGGATTCCCCTTTTTTCAGCTTGCCCTGAGTTCTATACAGGTAAAAAGGTTTATCATCGCTGTGCAGTGTGCAGTCGCTGGATCTTAGTACAATGAGTGATCTGCGAAGCATTAATTCTCTGGGGCTGGAGACATTTGTTACATGGAAGCTGACTTTTTAACACGGTAACTTTTAATTAATTTTGAAATGTGGGTATACCATGTCTCTGTAGATCTGACTTAAGTGAATTTAGAAATGAAACTGCTGCTCTCTCACGATCTCTCTTTCTCTGTAGCATCCCTCTATGACATAAAATCCTGGCGTTTTTCAGCCATGCTGTGGGGAAGGGTGATGGAAGTTCTTTTTTCTTTCTTTTTTTGAAAGAGCTTCATTGTGAAAAGCAGCAGTACAGTGGTACCTTGGGTTACATATGCTTCAGGTTATATACGCTTCAGGTTACAGACTCCGCTAACCCAGAAATAGTGCTTCAGGTTAAGAACTTTGCTTCAGGTTGAGAACAGAAATTGTGCTCCGGCGGCGCAGGAGCAGCGGGAGCCCCCATTAGCTAAAGTGGTACCTCAGGTTAAGAACAGTTTCAGGTTAAGTATGGACCTCTGGAACGAATTAAGTACTTAACCTGAGGTACCACTGTAAACTTATTTTCTTCAGCTAAACCCAGTGTCTGGCTTGACAGAGGACAGTTTTCTATCCGAGGGGCCGACAGAGCAAAGTCCTCCGTTTGAAGGGCCGGTGGGGCAGTTAACCCGAGGTACCACTGTATTTTAACAGGATGTTTTCCTTTTAAAAGTAAGAACGCCTTAAAATCACATGCAGTGCTTTTTTCTGGGGGGTACGCAGGCGTACCCATACCCCTAAACATTTTGTGAATCTTAAGTTTGGCCTCATTGAGGGGCAGTATTTCAATATGAGTAGGAAAATGACAGTACCCCTAAACATTTTTTTTTAAGAAAAAAAGCACTGATCATATGATATTTGCAATGATCGGCTTAGCAGCTCTCTTATCTCTTTCCATAAGAATGCTAAATCCCTAGGGTCCCTTTTAAAACATCTTTGAATCCCCCTAGTGGCCAATGGACCCAAGTGCAGGCAAGTGTTTGCCCCACAGAACCCTCAAGCAAGATTCCAGGTGCCCTCTCTTCCCAGGCTACAGTCACCAACCTTTTTTTGCAGGCCCTGCTCTGCTGCTCTCAACAGCACCCTGATGTGGTGCAGCAATTTTGCAAATTAAACTTTTCCTTTTCTTATGCACGCAGCTAAACCTGCTTGTTGTGTTGGTGCATATCAGACTGCCATTAAAGATGCAATAGCCAGCCCAGAAAATCCCTTATTCCAGATTAGAGTTGCCAGCTTTTAAACACATCTAATTTCTATTAGATTGCAAGCCTGTGGGCAGGAATGGCCTGATATTTTAATATGTGTACAGCACTTTTTAAAATGTTAGGTGTTTTATTATTGGATGAAGAGGAAAAGGAGGGTGCCTTTAAAGCAGTTTGACCTGCCGATATTAACACTGGTGAGGATATTTTGTCTCCAAATCACAAAGAACAACTCCTGGTTACTGTCGCTCCAATTGTTGTTGAAAGGAACAGAAGCAGGCATTTCTTTACGGTCAGCTGGCAACCCTGTCTCAGACTGATTTTAATGAAAACTAGTTCTCTCTGTGTGTGTGTATGTGTGTGTGTGTGTGTGTGTTTTGAAATTAAAAAATACCCTACTGTTTTCTTATGCAAAAGATGGCAATATCTTTATTTGGTCTGGGAGCAGATAATTTCTAATCTTGATTAAACACTTACGGCACAGTCAATGTTCTGGTCTTCAAAGTGCCATGGGGTCCTGTGGTTTTTGCTGCTAACATGCTACTGCACTGGAAATGTGATTAGGGAACCCTAAATAGATTTTTTGGGTGGTGGTGTGTTTTTTTTAATTGCTTGATTTTGACTTCTAGTCATTCAGTAACCTTGACCATGCTTTCAGAGGAAAGCCCTTCCATAGTGGCTTATAAACATAGGGTTCATTCAGATGTGAGGCTTATAGAATCATAGAATTGTACAGTTGGAAGGGACCCGGAGGATTGCTTAGCCTGACCCCCTGTTGCAGCCGTCCCATACGAGAATCGAACCTGCAATCTTGGCGTTCTCAGCACCATGGTCTAACCAACTGAGCTATCCAAGCATATTTGAAAATAGATCCCCAAGAAACCAGCAGAACTAACTTCTAAGCAGCTGGGTTTAGAAGCAAAGTTACCGTGTGTCGTCACTGTAATATGTTAGCAAGCCAAACTGCTCTGGGGTTCAGGTTCACGTTGGCATGGTTTTGTTTAGTGTCAGATTCATATCTAGTTGTGCTCACCCCTCAGGGGGAGGTGTTGACAGAAGAGGAGTGTCTTTTCTCCCACCCCACCCATGCGAAGGTGCTCACACCTTGGCCGGAGACAAATTAGAAATGGCTTAAGAACTCCAATCAGTGTGAAGCTAACTTGAGAAACAACACTTCAAACAGTAGTACAGTGGTATGTCGGAAGTCGAACGGAATGCATTCTGGAAGTCCGTTCGACTTCCAAAATGTTTGGAAACCAAGGCGCAGCTTCCGATTGGCTGCAAGAAGCCCCGTCAGACGTTCAGGTTCCAAAAGAACGTTTGGAAACCGGAACAGTCACTTCTGGGTTTGGGGCATTTGGGAGCCAAAACGGACGAGTACCAAGGTGTTCAGGATCCAATGTACGACTGTATTTTATGACAAAGTACAGCATACATATACATTCTGTGCGAACACGGATTAAACACCCAGCACTGGCAGTGAATGCACAGTAAACAGGAGTGTGGACACAGCCAAGGACTTGCAAAGAGTTCTACCATGACCTTGGAGCTAACTACTTCCTGGACTGCCCACTCCAGAGACATCACCTGAGACTGAGCTCTGCTGCCACTCAGACCATTCCTCTTGAGCAGGTGTCTGACTGCCGAAAGCCCTGCCCTTTTGATGACTGTTGGGATTGGTTATACATGTTGTGGTTTGGGTGGTTTGCTATGTTTCCTACCCACTCACTCCCAGCAATAGATTCCATGTCTTCAATTCCTTTTCTACTATCCCCAACCCATTGACACTGTAGTCCTATACTTTTCTTTTCAAAAGTGATGGTTTGCAATAGAGCTTACTCTGAGGTAAGCGTGTGTCTGCCTAAGCAAGCATTCATCTGTGTGTCTACTCAGAAGTAGGTCCCATCAGAGTCTTCATTATGTAGGATGCCATTCTAACCATGTCCCATTGAATCCAATGGGCATTTCTGTCAGATAAGTGTAATTAGGGTACTTCCACACTTAATTTAAAAAAAAAAAATGTGGGATTTCCCACTCTTTGGACCACACCAGACACCAGTCATGCTTTGTGCTTGTGATGCTATCAGGGCAGTTATTGTGCTTTCAATACCATTTGTGCCTTCTGGGAGAAGGGAACATTCCAAGTTCATTCCAAGTCAGTGGTAGTTGGCGCCCTGGTAGGGCAGAAGGCAGGGAGGCGAACAGTAGGGGGAGCCAGAGCCAATGACAGGCGGGGCAAACTCATTCGTGTTCCATCTCTATCCTCCTCCCTGCTGAGTTCCACAGGGACTGAGGGTTAGGGGTTGGCTGTGAGTAGAAAGGGAGGCAGGTGGAAGCTGGCTGAAGGCAGACTGAGGTTGGTGGGGCAATGCAGCAAATATTGCTAATTGCTCTACGGTTCTGTGAAATCACTGGTTGCCATTCGGATGCAAAAGCAAGCAAGGACCCCTTTAAGACTTGTGCAGAAGAGAGAATTTGCAGCAAGTTAAGTCTTCTGCAACATGTGGCTCTCGCTGAAGCGCCCTCTACTGCACGAGCACTCAAAGCGCAGGAGCCCTGCCCTCTTTTTCACCTGGCTATGCGAAGCCCACCTGTGGGCCAGCGCTCATCCCTATGGGGGTCGGATAGGACCTGAGAGCAGTTGTGAGCTGGGTCAGCCACCTGAACCATGAATCGAGGTAACCCAAACTCTGCTTCAAGAAACGCGGGATTCTGCCACCGTTATAAATTATGCAGCTCAAGCACACATTTTGCCTTGCATAATTCATTCCGCTTCTCCTGGTCTGGAGAACTCGAGAGGCCTGCTGGATCAGACCAAAGGTTCGTCTCGCCCAGCATCCTGCTTTCCACAGTGCCCAAGCAGATGCTTCTGTGAGGCTCATAGGCAGGGCATGAAGACCACACACAATCTGAGCCACAGTGACTGGTATTCAAAAGCAGACTGTCTTAACCTAGACCTGGAAGTTTTGCATGGTGAATAGCTGCCAATTGCCTTATGCTGCATGAATTGGCCTAATCCCCGGGAAAGGAGTGTAAACCACTGGTCCTCATCGCTATATCTTGTGGTTTTGAGTTCCACAAATGATGTTCGCATAGTGCTATAATGTGATTTCCTATTGCCAGTCCTCTTCCTCTTCCAGTGCAATAGAATTGGCAAGCTGGCAGAACTTTCCTTGTAAGTACCCAAAAAGATATTCACAGCGCCCACTGGTTTCAACTGCTATGGCTTTGACTGGTTTATTTATTTATTTTTAAAAGCAGGTGTTCCTAAGTCAACCGTTGAGAGTCTGTGACTGGAGTTGTTATTTTTAAAATCCCCGTTGCAAAAGCAAACAGGTGTGCTGAAGGATTGCGTGGGTGAGCCCCCGGCAGATATCTGGCGGAATTCAGTGAGCTGCCCTCGGTGCTCACACCTGAGAAATGAATGAATGGTTTCTGAGATCATTCAGAAAATGAGTTGTGACCAGGGAACCACAACCCTCCTAGAGGCTCTTGTGCCTTTGACAGCTGTGTGTTTAGAAGAAATTCAATAGGTGTCATTTCCCTCCACCTTAGCAGTCAAAGTTGCACCTGTTGAATATTTTTGTTGTTGTTGTTGTTATCATTTTATTTATACCCCGCCCATCTGACTGGATTGCCCCAGCCACTCTGGGTGGCTTCCTGCATAAATGAAAACATAACAAAACTTTAAACTTATTTTTTTAACCTTTCTATCTAGGGCTGCCTCCAGGTGTCTTCTAAAGGTTGTACAGTTACTTATCTCCTTGGCTTGGGGGTCCTCTATTCCCTCCAACATTTCTCTGATGAAAATAGGGGCATCCTAAGGAATAGTGGGGGACTCAAGTGGCGCTGTGGGTTAAACCACAGAGCCTAGGACTTGCTGATCAGAAGGTCAGCAGTTCGAATCCCCGCGACAGGGTGAGCTCCCATTGCTCAGTCCCTGCTCCTGCCCACCTAGCAGTTCGAAGGTACGTCAAAGTGCAAGTAGATAAATAGGTACCACTCCAGTGGGAAGGTAAATGGCGTTTTCGTGCGCTGCTCTGGTTCGCCAGAAGCGGCTTAGTCATGCTGGCCACATGACCCGGAAGCTGTACACCGGCTCCCTCGGCCAATAAAGCGAGATGAGCGCCGCAACCCCAGAGTCGGCCACAACTGGACCTAATGGTCAGGGGTCCCTTTACCTTTAAGGAATAGCGGCATGTTTCAGGATTGTATCAGAAACGGGGACGGCGTCTTTAAATCTGGGACTGTCCCTGGAGAATAGGGACACCTGGAGAGTCTGTGTGTTATCCCCTGGACTAGATGTCGGGAAGAGGGCAGAGCAGGTGAGGGGGCTGGCCAAGGGCCGACTGAGGTGAGTGAAGCAGTGTGCCCCACTTGCTCAAACGAACCAGCCACCACTGTCGCTGAGCCACGTGTATCTGTTTCTGTCAGAGGCTGGCTCCCGTAGTGCTCTGCCATGGCGACGAAGCCCAGCTTGGTTGGCGGAAGTCAGAGCCCACCCCCCCTAACCCCCCCACTCCCACTCCCCCCCAATGCATCCTGAGCCTTCCTGACATATGGCTGTAGCTGCCCCTCTTCACTCATTTAGATTTCTCCTTCTCAGAGTTGCTGTTGCATTAACATTTGCCTTTAGGCACCTCGGAGTTCAGATCGGCGGGCACCATAAGGCCTCCCTTTATTTATTTATTTTGCCACCTCAAACCGCCGCCCCCCCCCCCATTGCACTGCATGCACACATTGCAAGAGACATCTTGCAAAGGGGAAAAAAGGAAGTAAAGGAGGAGGGGGATGGAGGAGAAGAGAGTAAGACCCTTGCGGTGCTCACCCTAAGCATGTCAGGGATGACCCTCGTGGTCCCTGCCAACTCTGCAATACTGTGGTTCTGTGTCTACTCAGAAGCAAGGCCCACTGAGATCCATGAGACTTCTTCCCAGGTCCAATGTGCTTGTAGGATCGCAGCCTTGGTGTGACCATGAAAACGGTGTCCCGAAGCGGCTGAATCTGGGTTTAGATCGGAGGGCTGAAAATGCACCATCATCACCCCCTCCAGATTGCGGAAGAGGATTCTCTCACCTCCTTTGCGTGGATGCCAGATGAATGGGTTGCACACAATGGTAATGGCAGCTCCGGTCCCTTTGGATGCTGAGCAGCTGTGCCTTTTAGAAACTATCCTGCTCTACCCACTGACTGCTGCTGCTGCTGCTTTCATCTTGTTTTGCACGCCCTGCTTTTGTCGAGCAATGGAAAGTTTTGGGGTTGAGGTGGAAAGGTGTTTTCTTACATGGTCAGTTACCTTGGGAGAAGAAAATACCAGGGATTAAATGGCATTTTCATGCCATCTGTTTATTTACAAATATGCAGGCTGCACATAAGGAAGCAGGAAAGCGTGCAGGCAGACACGGCTAATCTTCAGGTACCATTCGTTTCCCCCTAAAAGCAAACACCATGCCCTCAGAGTAATGGCTCTTTCCTGCCAGCCAGCTGCAGCGTGCATGCATGTATATATATATAGAGGGGGGGGGACTTCTATCTTCTTTGTTGGCTTCATTCCAACTGCCCAGGCTGTTTCTCCTCTCAGCTCCCACCTCACCTGGAGAGATCTGGGCAATAACTAGTAGCCACCAGCCATCAATGCTCGTTAAGGAAATGCAAAAACCTTAGAAGAGGGGATATTTTTACACAGCGAATTTGTTTTGCTTCACCTTTTACAAAGACATTTCAGAGCAGCCATTCCAGGATCAGATTTCTTTGGGAGAGAGAAGACCCAGTGATCATTTCTCCACAATCCGTTTACTGTGCAAAGCATTGGATTTCTACAGGCCTTCTGACGATGCTCTGCTTCTGTTGCAAACATAGCGCATTTCGCACCAAAGTAATTTGTGGCTGGGGGGCGTGGAGGTTATTTACCCACCCCAAGAGACAGGATATTTATTGCTGTTGTGATTGTCATGTGGATTGTGGTTCTGGGTCATGGGCAGCTATTATATATTGTTGTAATTAATTAAATACTTCAATACTCCTGCCTTTCTTCAATACTCCTACCATTCAGGACGGCACATATAGATTACCCACTTGATCTCCTAGCCAAGCCCTGTCCAGACTGAGTCCTTCTGCTTAACTTCAGCAAGGTAGCTGAATCATGTGACTCAGAGGCCACACCCAATAATTTTGTGATGTAACATATGATGATCACAGGGCCAATCCTGCCATTGGGTAAAGTGAGACCGACCGCCTCAGGTGGCAAATTTGAGGGTAGCATTAAGGGCAGATAGTTGTCCACAATCTGGTTTCTTATTATAATCTTTACTGCACTGGGAGTTGCTATTTGGACACCAAGAAAATATAAAGAAATAAATTTTTGTCCTTTTATTTTAAAAGGAGGGGGTAAACCAAGGGATGTTTGTCTCCCCTACCTCAGTAAAGGGAAGCTCTTGCTTCCCAATCCATTGATACGAAAAAGCAGGGTCTTCTTGGTTATTGACCCCTGCAAATTGCCCCAAATCCTATAGTAAATTAGAATACAGTAGTGAATGACCCCAGATGCAATTGGATCTGCCCTTTCAAAGATTATAACAAACTAGCATAGTAAAATATTTCTTTGTTCCCCTTTCTTTACTTCTAATAATGTAATATACATATATTTATTACATATATAATGTAATATACATATATATCATATAGACTACAGTTGCCTCTTCAGTGCATCCATTGAAAAGGAGGGCAGAAGACTCTGACTGAGAGGACAAGAGGTTTGTTGAAGTACAACTAAGTTTTTTAAAGTTGTCTTGACTGTGAATGCGGCACACAGTGCAAGATGCTTAAGATAAAATGTACATTATTTAGGTATAGAAGTAATAATAATAATAATAGCAGCTAATTTCTAGATAAAGAGGTGCCAGAACTCCCCAGAACACCCCTTGTTCTTTTATAATGGCAATGGTGCCCACCTGAGAGGTGCCGGAACTGAGCTCCAGCGAATTCCAGCTGAAAAAAAGCCCTGAAAATAACAATAATTATTTAACAGAGAGAAGAGCAGTGCCTCTTGCTGGGGTAGGGGATTTTATGGTCCTGGAATTGAAGAGGTGGGGGAGAAACAAACCTAGCATCCTGTTCAAGGAAGGATGCCAGTCTGTTTTCTCTGTTGTCTCTCCTTGTAGGGAAGAATGGAGGGCACAAGGTCAAGTAAAGGTCAAAGGAGGAGCATTGATGAGGAGGAAGATAGAAGTTCAAATGTGCATCAAAAAGGGGTGGAGGGGGAGAATTGATGATAACGCAACATCACAATCTGTCAGCAAATGAGGAATGAAAATAATGCTGCGGAACGAGCGCGCGCGCGCACACACACACACACACACACAGCACAAGGCACATACCAGGTTTTTTTAATTAAAAAAAAACTTTTTAAAAAGAACCTTTGGATGGGTGCAAAACAGCAGCAGTGAAGCAGTTAAACTGAGAGGCTTACACATAGCACACAAAGAGAGACGGAGGGGAGCACACAGCAAGGAAGTGGGGAGGAGGAGGAGGTGGGGTGGGCAGAGAAGAGAGAAAGTTGGTCCCAATCCAAAGAGTTAATGTTGCGCACCATGATCGATTAGATGTCAGATGTGATTTCGAACCAATACAAGATGAATAGCATAATTTTCCTGCGCCCATTTTCCGACAGAATTAAGAATCCATTAGCTAACACAATTTTTTTGGCAACTTTAATAAAAAAGCGCCAATAGACATTTGCGGCAAATGCTCCCTGAGGTACCTTTGAAAGATGTGAATAACCTTTTATTCTCTCTCTCTCTCTCTCTCTCTCTCTCTCTCTCTCTCTCTCTCTCCTCCCCCCCCCCCCCGTCTTTTTCTCTCCTCCCTCCTCTTTCCTAATCTTTTTGTAACTGCTTTCTCTAAGAAATTGCCTGGTAGGGTTCTTCTGCCTTGTCCTCGTCCCCCCCAGCACCTCACCAGTTGTGTTTATTTGAATAACTGGGGTGGGTGGCAGAGAACCTTCCCTCTTATAACCACCAAGCATTCTTCACTGAACAATACTTCTAAAAATGGGGCAGGGTGGGCAAGAAGCAGTTTGTGATTTTGGGGTGCGTGGAGGGAGGGGAAGGAAGGAGAAGAATCAGCCAAAAGAGATTCTCCAAGGTTGCTTGGAAGATGAAGCTTCCCAAAGAGGAAATCTCCAACCGCAACACAAAGATAACAGACTGAGACCTCCCAGGCCTTCTGAAAATTCATACAACCTCCCTGTCTACTCAGCAATTTGCCCTCGAGGAGCCGGCAGTCTGAGTGGAAGGAGGCCAGCTTTGTGAAATTGGATTCGTCAGGATTTTGCTTCCTTTTTTCCTACAGGTTTGATGTCCATTAGAGTGCCCAGAATAAGCACTGACTTGATATGCCCATGTCAAGCTTCCTTACATGCCATTGTTTGTGCCACACGAGTGCCAGATTCACAGTTTTGTGGAGCTGAGGATGAGATATTCTCAGTGGACTCTCTCCAAATTCTCTCCTGCTTTTTCTGACCTCCCTCATGAGTTATGAGGTTGGAGAGATGAGCCCTTTGACCTACCTTGCCATCCAATGGAGCCAGCCCTGGGTCTGAAAAATGCAATATGAAGTAATCATAAGGAAAAGAGGGTTTCAAAGCATGTGCAGAGTGCATTTCCCACAGACCTAATTAATCCTCTGTTAGGAAGAAGGACTTCCCTGTCAATGACTTTCAGCTCGGCATAAGCCCCAGCACTGAAAAGCTTCTGGGCTTGAACCTTGGTCGTTTTGGGCTGCATTTGAGGAATGAGAGATTTATGCAGTGGAGGGCCAGAAAATAATCAGGAACTCCTAATCATATCTGGTAGCAGTCAAAGGCCTCTTGTATGGGTGAATACATTAGCCAACCCCATTTTCCTGTGTGTGCATGGAGCCCAGAAATACAAGAAAATGTGGTTTGAAACTAAGGATCATAAAAAGATAGCTTGCTCATTTGTCCCCCCCATTTGTCGTCGGTATTGAATGACTGGCTTTAGGGATAGAACGGAGCTGAATTTTTGCAGACGCAAATTTCAAGCGAGTTCTTCCTCCTAGCATTTGCTTGCAAAAACCTGAAGGGATATCCTTCTAATTTGGCTTTTTTTAGGCTTCATTTTGTTTTGTGTCTGCTAAGCTGCCAGTACCACACAACAGAGGCAGCTGTGTGATGGCTAATGGTGTGTGCAGAGAACTCTGCATACATTGTGTTCTGCACACTATCGCCAGCAGGGCTCCTTCCTGGCCTTTTGGGGGGGGGGCAGGTGGGTGTTCATATTCAATACGCATAAAATTCCAAGGGCACTCTGGTCTGGCACAACGTCACCACTTCAGCTCACAAACAGGGACTTCCATGACAGAGCTGGTTGCGGACATGAAGTCTGAAAGATGCCCTGCTCTTGAGGTTGTGTCAGGCGCAAAGAGATGTCAGCTAAGAGTCCTGTCCATTGGGCACCCAGTTCTCTGCTTCCTGTGCAATTGGAGCCACTGACCTAGAAATGCAGGCAGCCAAGTCAAGAGCATTAACACTAAAGCCCACAATCCTCTTGGCCCATGGCATCAGGTGATTTCAGGGAGCCAATCCCACGCCACTGCTGACTATAAAGCTATAAGACCTTCTGTGTACCTACAGCCTAGGCCGCCATATTGACTGCCTTAACCCAACGCCAGCTACTTCCCTCTCAATACTTGCCGCATGCCTCTTAGCGTAGCCTACCCCACAGGGTTGTTGTGGGGATTAAATGGGGGCAGAGAGAACCATGCAGTCCACCTTGAGGTCCTTTGGAGGACAAACGGTAGGGTGTAAATGCAACAGGCAGATAAATAAAATCTCTAGCTGTGGGGCTGGCCTTTGCCTGCAGTCAGACCAAGGCTCCAGACAGTTCATTCAGATGCTCGACAGGTAAGTCAAAAGGTGGCATGGCAGGGCGATTCTGCAAGTCACAAAAGAGTCTAGATTTTGACCTTTTTAAAAAATAAAAATAAAAAGAGTCTTCTAACATTCTAGTTCAAAACATGCACTGTTGGTAGAAAACCAAGCAAGGGCACAGAAATCGTACTGATTGGCAGGAAATTATTTGCAGGACGTATGCGTTTGGGAACAGGGAATGGGTACGTTGGAGCAGGTGTTGTTCCTTGGGGTGCTTCCAGACAGGGAAGGTTTCACATGTGGCTGCCCTCAGCCTCCATCAGTGGCCTGGTCTCGGGCACCGCCTGTGATTTTTACAATGCAGCCCTGGTTTTGACAACACTGCTAGCCACATCACCCAAAGCGGAAGAAAGGATGTGCCGAAAGAAAGGCCAAAAGAGGACACGGATTAGCATACGTTTTGCATACGCCAGTTTCTATGATAATTACTATTATAGAAACACATCATGGCTCGCCATCAAGGAGGAGAGTGTCACCAGGTAAACCTCCTGTGTGCCTCCTCAGTCTGGCAGCCAGGGGCTGCTAACAGGTGAGAGGCAGCTTCACATTGTCATTGGCCGTGGGCTCCAGTACTGCTGTCCTCCTTGCCTTCTGCCCCACCGGCCCTTCAAACAGAGGACTTTGCTCTGTCGGCCCCTCGGATAGAAAACTGTCCTCTGTCAAGCCAGACACTGGGTTTAGCTGAAGAAAATAAGTTTACAGTGGTACCTCAGGTTAAGTACTTAATTCGTTCCGGAGGTCCATACTTAACCTGAAACTGTTCTTAACCTGAGGTACCACTTTAGCTAATGGGGGCTCCCGCTGCTCCTGCGCCGCCGGAGCACAATTTCTGTTCTCAACCTGAAGCAAAGTTCTTAACCTGAAGCACTATTTCTGGGTTAGCAGAGTCTGTAGCCTGAAGCGTATGTAACCTGAAGCGTATGTAACCCGAGGTACCGCTGTAATCAGTGGTTTTCCAAGACCCCTGGCGATGTTCACGAGGCCTGTAGGAGACTGACTTCAACTAGCTTACATGGCTTTGAACATGGAACATTAAGGAAGGCTATTTTGAAGTTCCTTTTTCTTTATTGGGTGTGAGCCTTTCTTGCAGGAATAGTATCCTCCTAAAACCCACTGGAGAAAGTCACCTGATTTCCCCCTACCCCGCCCATCCGCCAGCCTTTCGTGACATCTGTCTGATGCAGTGGTGTCTGCGGGTGTGTAGCTCCAGATTCCTGCCACCAAAAAGGATCAGAATTAGGATTATTGTCACATCTGTTTGGAGCAGGAAATGTGATTAATTTGGCAGGAGTTCATTTGCTCTTTTTGTGGGGAGGGGGCCAGGATCGTATTGCATCCCCTGGACTAATATGACCGGCTCTAACTTTAAATAGGCTTAATTGCTTCAGTAATCAAAGGGGAAGCCAGGTTAATGTAATTATTTGAAAGTTGTATATGTTTCTCTTTCTCTCAATTACTTTATGGTGGGGGTTATGGGGGCTGGCAGAAAGATTTATAGTCCTGTGGAGTTTAATTAGGAGCAGGCAAAAGGACTGAGTCACCTCTCGCTTTCTTCCTGGGTGAATTCTGCTTTCTAGGGCTTTGGCTTAGTCAGTCTGACCCACTTCTCCCTGAGAAGGCACCCCTCCAGAAATTCTCCAGTGGGGGGCAAGACATCCATGATGATTTGTGCTGGGTTGGTTGTGCGCGACCTTGCTTTCAACACTGTTTGAGCCTGCAAAAGTTTCAGGTTGGACTACTACTCCTCTGTTTCCAAGCGGTGCATGCCCAGCCGAAATCCTGCAACTGTTTATATCACAAATGTTGGGTTTTGTTGTTCCCGCTTTTGTTGCACTATATAGCACAAGTGTTTCCCTCCAGGAGGAAATAGCGCAGTCACATGGGGAAAGGATTGCAGAGCAACTAAAGCAGAACAAGGTGTGGACTGTCCAGTATAAATCCAGAACCAATGTACTATTATGAACCGCCCTCAGACCTTCGGGCATAGGGTGGTATAGAAATGAAAATAAATAAATAAATTAAAATATTGTGACAATGACCTGCAGACCTGCAAGACATATAAGTGTCTGTGTGCATGTATATACACACACAATCTGTAAGGGCACCAGGGCTACTTGTGTCCAGGCTGTCAAACTTCGGACTGCAGGGGGATGATGGCATGTGCTGTGATGGCCAGAGTGTTGGACTAAGACCTAGGAGACCAGGGTCCGAATCCCTACTTGGCCATGACGCTCCCTGGGTGACCTTGGACCAATCACTGCCACTCAGCCTGTGGAGGTTAAATGAGGCGGGGAGAACCGGGGCTTTTTTCCGGCCAGAACTCGCTGGAAAACTCCGTTCCAGCACCTCTCAGGTGGGCACCGTTGCCATTCGAAGAGAACGAGGGAGGTGTTCGTGGTGAGTTCCAGCACCTCTCTTTCTAGAAAAATAGAACCATACAGGCCACCCTAAACTCCTTGGATACAAAGGTGGGATATAAAAGCAGTAAGTAAATGATGATATTAAACAGTGTGGGACAGAGAAACATTGGGACTGAGGTAGAGTTCAATTGAAAGTCCAATGTACGGATGAATGCGTACCAAAGGAAACTTGGATCTGTGTGACCCACATGCGCATGAACACTGTGGCGCATGCACAGATCTTGGCCTTTGGAGTTGGGGGGGGTGGGGAGAAATGGTACACTTGACCGTTCCTTGTCTTCCTCTCATCCCCCAGCTACATCTGATATGTGGACTTTATCCTTCACCACCACCACCTCCCAAGCTGGAGTAATGAATGCTGTTGATATAACAGTTTTAAAATAATTAATTAAAAACCGATTTGAGGTTTAAGCCAATCTTAAGGGATTAGAACAGATGAGACTGTCACGGAGGACCAACATCTGCTGCTGTGCTATGGTGGGCTCAGTGTCCCTCTTTGGACATCTGGCAAACAGCTGGCCTCTGCTTTAATGCATGATGGGTGATACCGAATTGAATGGACCCGGGGTCAGAGCTAATTCAGCTGACCTTTTTTGGTTTGGAAGGAGAAGGTTGAACTGGCTCAGATTGCTGACCATTGCCATTTATGTTCTTCGTGTTGAAGCAATTGTCTGAGGCCTTTGCTACTGCCCTGGGGAAATCAAAGGGATGACATTTCCTAGAAAAAGGGCAATGGGTGTATTTTGTGCCTGCTCAGAGGGCGGGTTGGCAGGTGCCCGTCCTGTCAGTTTGCATTTCTTAGTGCAGAAAGTATTGATCTGATGTTTGGAGATCTTTCCTGTTCTGATTAATACAAGAGGATTCTAGAAGCTACTAGAAGCTTCTCTGTGTGAGAGAAGCAGGCAGAAGGGTCATGGTTGTTTGGGTTATACCTTCTGGGAAGCTGATTTGAACTAGTTCTCTTACCTCTTTCAATTAAGATCATGCTGACTATAAATATAGGCCAGAAGGAGCCTGGGTTTTACTTTCTCTTTCTATCTCTCTTCCTTCTGGTGTGGTGTTCTGTACATAGTATGCTTAGCATTAAGGTTTAGTCTTGTTATAAGTTTATTAGTTTTTGTAAGTGCTGCAACTGGATTTCTTATGGACTGTGCCAATCCTGACTGTATTTGGATTTGTGACCATTACGCTCATTCAGCACAAGTAAAGCTCTGCTGGATAATAATAATAATAATAATAATAATAATAATAATAATAATAATTTATTATTTATACCCCGCCCATCTGGCTGGGCTTCCTCAGCCACTCTGGGCGACTTCCAACCAAACGGGTGACGTACTATTACCTCTGGTCTGTTTTTGGAAACTGTGTTACATGTTTAAGGTTTTCCTCCACACGTTGACATGTCCACCATTTGATTTCTTGCCACTCAATGCAACTGCTGTTGATAACTGGCAGCCAACTGTGTACCTGACTTTATTGGAGAGTATAGCATTTCAGCTACCATTGAGCTTGGAGATTTAATTTTAAACATATATTAGTTTTTATTTTAACTAAAGAGAATTAAGTCCCCCAGCCTGAACAATAACCCTCAGTGTCATTCAAAAAACTAACTCAAGGCAGCTTGCAATAATAAAAACTTTCCTCTATGGTACTACATCTATGATGTCTCATTTACAAATGCGCATCCTACCTTGATCATACGCACATCTGCTGAGGAAAGTATATATACATACCTGAACCAGCCCAGAGGAGAAACCCTGTCATTATGTTCCAGAGTGAGTAAGGGATCCTCTCCACTCTACTGACTGGTTTCCATTTCTAAATAAGTTTTGTTTTGTCTACTCTAGCAGTATACAGCTTGACTCACTTACAGAAGCTGTCTATTTTGCTTTGTGGCAATGAAGCCTCTGGTGCCATTTGGCTGAGCTGTGTTCTAAAGTGAAAGCAGAAGGTTTTGTTTCCCTCTTTTCAGGTGTAAAGGGGGAGACGTGGGGAACAGAATGTGTAAGTTGAAGACTCTCCATTATTCATTCTCTGTCACCTAATCCATGGTGAGATGGTTGTCTGATCCATGCCAAATTCAGTTTCATATCTGAGTGAAAACTGGGTCTCTCCAGTACAAATCCAGCACTCTTGCTGTCAAATATCAAATAAGAAACCTTTATCAGAATCACATACTGCTAGTGTATGTCAGTTATTCAAGCATTTGTTCAAGTATCAGCTTCGACAGATATCTGAATATCATGGGAATATCTGTGGTATATTCTGAAGAGAAATTTTCAGCAGAGTTTTTTTTTGGGGGGGGAGTGTGTTCTAGTGTGTTTCATCCATCCCTTCCTAGCTTTCAGTAGAAAGCGAAACTGATCGTGTAATTTCAAATTCCTCCCACTTCATTCATCCCATGAGATCTAGAAACTTCAAATGAAAGTAGAAAGAGCCTGATTTATGGGATGGCCTCTGCAGTTTGTTGGCACAGCTCATGCAGATCTGTAGATCTCCCTGAATACATTCAGAAGATTATGTGCAAAATCAATCCAGTGAGGAAGTTGAAGTAAGCGTAAGATGGGGAGGGGATTGGGATCTTGTAAAACCGGTTCCGTCTGCCTGTATGTGAGGGCGAATATAGTGTGCACCCAACACACACACACGTCTTATTTTTCTGTGCTCTCTCAGTACTTGACGAGATTGTTGCCATATTAATGGGATTACAGCTGAAATAACAGATGTTAACTTTGCAATGGAAGCTCCAGAGATATTCAGGGAGCTTAGAAGAGGAAACGGGTTTAGTCACCTCCTGGGTTTCCAGTTACACACACACACACACACACACACACACACACACACACACACACACAAGCAAGAAATAAGCTACCGATGGCAGTCTGTGCCCTTTTGTCAACAAGGAACAGAGGGGAAGGATAGGGCAGGGACAAAGCTTGTGAGGAGCCAGGAAAAGATGAAAGGATTAAGAGGGTCCAGCTCTCCAAAGAACGAAATCTGTGAATATCACATATTTGGGTGAAAATATTCACCATTCAAAACTGGCAAGTGTTGCTTGTCTCTGTGCACATTTATGTAGCCAACAGCTGAATTGTTGAGATGACCCTGAATATTCACAAACATTCAAATTGCATGGGGAGAGGGCAAGGTTCAGTGGTGGGGTGCTGCTCAACACTGCAAGCTCTGTAAGCAACGTCAACATTTGGTCGTTTATTGCAGGCAAACTCGCACAGGACTGAGGGACCAGAGGGGCTGTGTGCTATCTCACTGAAAAGGAGAGAAGGGTAAAGGACGGGGCATGCAGTAGTCAGGATGTTTGGGCTGAGCAATTGGGTTGGAAGGGAGGTAAGAATAGTGAGCAGAGAGTTCAGGAGGCTGGTTGAGTAACAGAAGAGTTGGAAGTGGAAAGGAGGTAGCGGGTGCCGGAAAGAGGTTGAGGCATGGAGTTTGGAGAACCAATGGCCCGTGTGGGAGGTCATCACTCAGTGGTAGAACTGAGTTCTGCATCAAGAAGGTTCCATGCCCATCTCCAGTTTAAAATATCAGGTAGCACATGACGTGGAATTTCCTGCTCTTGACGACCCCAGCACTGAGAATGCAGCTCATCCCTATTTGCATTTCTCCATCTGGGGTTCTAATCCTTGGACAAAGAGTGCCATGGAATGCTGGGAACTGGCTTTTGTTATTTGCATGTAGGTATGTGGATACCTGTGTGTGTAACGGAGGGCTCCACAATATGAGACCTGCAACAGACCAGACCCAATCCGGAACGTCACAAAGAACCAGAGCCACCAGTTTACTTCAGGAAGCCATGCCAGGGTTTCTCATCTGTGTGTATACTGGATAGGTGGGCCGAGGAGCAGGAAGCACAGATGAGTCAAACCCCACTTGATCTTTCATGACTGAGACCTTTAGCGTTCTTCTTGCTACTCCCACCTTTCCGTGCTGCTCTTCCAAATGTAATTGGCGCCCACTGGGCTTACAAGCAGCCAAATCCCCTTCCCACTCTGAGCTCAAGAGTGTTGGCATAGGACCCCATGGATTTTGCTCATTGGATGAACTACTGAGAGTGGAAGGGAAGAGAGGGAGAGGGCGATGGGAGGCTGACGGAGATGCATCCAACTCATTTCAAAGTGATCTCTTTTTTTGCCTCTCATTCTTCTACAGTGGTACCTCTAGTTACGAACTTAATTCGTTCCAGAGGTCCGTTCTTAACCTGAAACTGTTCTTAACTAGAGGCATGCTTTTGCTAATGGGGCCTCTTGCTGCCGCTGCACCGCCGGCACACAATTTCCATTCTCATCCTGGGGCAAAGTTCTCAACTCAAGGTAACTCTTCCAGGTTAGCGGAGTTTGTAACCTGAAGCGTTTGTAACCTGAGGCGTTTGTAACTCAAGGTACCACTGTATTGGCCACTGTCTATTTACAGACCTGCTCTCTCATATACAACCAGAGCTATTCCATTTATGTATTTATTTTCTATTGCAATCTGTAGCTTGGAAAATTGGAAGGCAGCTAGCAGAAGAGGCACCATATGCTGGAGAAGCCTCCTTCATAAGCAAAGAAAAAAACAACAACACCATCGAGCAAATGGAAGCAAAGAAGTGTGTAAAGGTAGAAAGCCCAGTTGGCTGAATGGATGATACCATGTGATTCCTGTTTTGAAACTGATGGAGCCTATTGAGATCAAGAAGATTCCCATCCCTAGGCAGAGGAGCTCAGTTGTTTCTGGTAAACAGCAAATAATTCAGGAGCAAAATGCTATTTGCAATTAATTATTTTCTTACATTTATAATTCTACCTTTCTCCCATCACAGAATCCAAGGTGATTCACAAGCACCCATCCAGACATGGCCAGTCCTAGATCTGCAAGGTGGCCTCGTCAGCTGCCTTCAAACCATACCTTGGGACCATGCCCATCATTCTGATGGTTGGGAAACGTGTGTGAGAGGAGGGTTCTTACATCATGTGGGTGTACACAGAGACATGTTGCCCGCTACCAAATCCCTGTGAGTGAGGACCAGGCTATCACTGCCAGAGGGTGGATGCCCACCCCGACACTGACCATGGATGGAACTTGTTGGCATGTATGGGGTAAAGGGTGCTTCGAGAAGGGTGTTTATTGCAGGATCAGTGCTCATGCATGCAATGGCTTTTGTGGGTGGGTGTGGCATCCATTATAATGTCAGTGGTATTAACATGGTGGCCTGTATCCACCTGTCAGGGACTGGACTGAAGGGGAGGAGGAATGGTGGAGATCACACACCCCTTCTCCTGACACTCCCAGAGAAGAGAAAGGAGGTATTGAATCACAGCAGTGGTTTGAGAAAGGTCACAGCGCAGAGACAGGCGAACAGAAAAGTTGGGAGGTGTTGGGAGAAGGGAAGGGGGAGACAGAGACAGAGCAGCCAGCTGACCCGTTATCACTAGAGAGCATTTCTGACCCCCCTTCTCCCAGAACCTGGCACGCATTGAAAGTGGAAGAGCAAAGGACTCAGAGACAATTAGCCCCTGGCGGCCACCGTAAGGGGAAGTGCTGCTGCTAGGAAGGGAGGGGGGAGGAGCTCAGTCGGAGCAACGCCATTATGGGAGAAAGACTGGATTCCTTTGCCTCTCAACATGATGTTTGAATAAACTCATTACTAAGGACACTCTTTGTTCTTTCCTGCTTTGAGCTGCCACCGGGGGAGGGATAGAATTCTCCGAGCCTGACACCACCCCACCCCATTTAATTAGGTGGACACTGATCATGGGGCCAGTGTTCCTTGTGTATGCAAGTTTTCTCCATGTCCACCTGATGTCGTTGGCACTGCAATGCCACCCTGTATTTCCTCCCTGCTTAATCTGGATTTACCATTTCCAGGAAAAATCCAATGAGTGGGGGGGGGGAGAGGAAGAAAGAAGAAGCTTGCTGCTGAGGAGCCATTTCTGATACTCTCATCTGGAAGCACCTCTCCCCTTTCCCCCCTCTTTTTGTGCATAGCCCCACCTTGCAATGTGCTTCTGGGGATACTTCCCTAATAGGTGTTCACTGTGGAATGACCACTCTTAGTTCACTCTGGCTGTGCACACATGACCGCCTTAAAATGCAGCTAGGTTGTTCTTTTCCTCAATTCGGATTGAAGTACATTGGGGTGGGGAATGCATCAAAACACAGTGCTGCGTATGAAGCCACATGATAGATGTGGATTGTTGCTTAACGTAGTGTATGCACTACCCAAACCAGCGGCAGGAGGGCTCTGGATGGAAAGTAAATGGGTGTACACAGCCGCTTTCATTTTTTAATGGAACATCAACTTCACATCATCAGATCTTTCCCCTGTGGCTCCCCTGCAGTGTTTCTGCCTCTTTTGAGACCTCTGAAAATCCGACCCTTTTGGAAAGTACAGAAGAGTAGCACAAATGACATAGGTGTGAGTCACCTTAGCACAGCTCTTCTGCCTTTTTGAAGAGCCCTGGTTTTGGAGTGTAAAACTAGCCCTACACCTCTAAACTTTGACAGGGAGCGCCATTTCGGTTCTTACATTTTTAGTTGATCTTCATTCGTGCTAAAGTAATTTTTTGCCTAGTTTTTTTTCTTTTCTTCCAAAATAGGCCTTTTAATATTCATGCAGTAGTGGTTAGATAGGAGGGGGGTGTTTCAGCACATATCTTTAAAGTGGGTTTAAAATAAATAATGAACTGCTTTGGTGTACTGCCAATCATTCACCCACATGGCTATATCACACCCATGTGAAAAAGAAGATAGTGGGATGTTGATTAGACTGGCCACCACTTTGTATCCTAGAAGATCCTCAGGGTATTATGTTTCTCTTCTCCTCGCTGGTACAAAGAGGATCATTACAGAAACTGTACCTAAATTTCTGTTGAGCACAGTGAAGATACAAGTAAAACCCTTACCAAATAAACGTTTTCCTCTCTGCCAGAGATATTCCATAAACTTGTGTCTTGTTTTATATGAGCATGGATGTCTACATTTTATTGTAAGGTTTGGTGACCAGCTGCTTCTTCATCGGTAGGCTGGGTCTGCTAGAAAGGCCTAGAGGGCTGCATTTGCCTTCCTGCCGGACCTGCGGTTCCCCATCCCTGAACTAGCACACATTTGCTCCCTCTCTTGAAACCACTGCAAAAGTGCCTTGCATTTCTGATCAATAAGCCCCCAGAGCAGGCATAGGCAAACTCGGCCCTCCAGATGTTTTGGGACTACAACTCCCATCATCCCTTACACTGGTCCTGTTAGCCAGGGATGATGGGAGTTGTAGTCCCAAAACATCTGGAGGGCCGAGTTTGCCTATGCTTGCCCCAGAGCTCCTGCTGATCTCGGTGTTTTGCTGCTGGTGCCTTATTCCTGGCTGCCATATTGCATTTGTTGTTCTGTCTGTCCAGTGGGCCAGGTGTGTTTCAAGGGACCTTTCCATGTTTAGAGTGATCCCAGGTGTCAGGGGTGGGCCATGTTCAGCCTGCAGCTGGGGCCAGGGCGCCAGGTGTTCCAGCAAAGCAGCACAGGCATGGAACAGGTGACACCCCAACCCAATGCAGTGATCTCGGCCAACAGGTAAGAATTGGCGTGAGCCTACCTAGTATCATTGGGCATCCATGCTTTCATGCTATTGTTCTTCCCTGTGGATTGGGGAGTGGGTTGCACAAGCCTGTGTCAATGATTTGAGGAAATACTATTCCAATAAGACTGGAAGTGCAATTCTGCTTCTTTTGCAAACCTACTCCTCCTCTTCCCACACACCTTTCGCCCTCTGCACCTCAAAGTTCCAGCCGCTTCCATTAACAGTGAGAGCCCACCCCCACCCCTCGTCTTGCCGCAGCCAGTGCAAGCAAAAGGAGGATGCTTCAAACAGCGAACCTGTCTCATCAATGTCAGCATTCAATCAAAGCAGATGGGTTGCAGCTGTGAGTACCAGCATGACGACCAGCCTGCTTATAGTCACTTGGGGAGAGAGAGAGAGAGAGAGAGAGAGAGAGAGAGAGAGAGAGAGAAGGAAGATGAGTGAGGGGCTGGATGAGGAAGGCTGCAGGAATGCAATGCTAGAGAAAGGGAGAGAGAGAGAAATACAATCAGCAACCCCAGGCCTGGACCAAACCAGGGCAAAGGATGTCAGCATCATGGGAGAAAGTGAAGGTCAAAAGCAGGCCAGTGGCACGGGGTGGCAAATCAGTTTTTAAAATAAAATAAAGGGGGCAATGGTTTATATTACCCCTATGGAACTGCACTTTATTGAAAACATTTCTATACTGCCTGCCATCCTGTTTGGATGTCAGGGCAGCCTACAGCCAATTTGTAGCACAATTCAGTTAATAATTTCAAAAATAGTCCCTCCCAAATAGTCTGGGCTTCTAAAGCAGAGCAAATCTGGGCCCTGACATACTCAAACGCTTCCCTTCTCTGTTTTCATGGTGCTGTAGGGCTGGAAACATCTTCCCTAGCACGGAGGGAACAGCAGCTAAGGCCTGCGGAGGGAACCTTCCCCATCGTTAGTCACCACTGCCTGTTAAAATAGAATCTCATATTGGCTGTGCATGAAGTTTCACTTATTGTCAGCCGCCTTCTTGGAGACCTCTTGTCAGGAAGAAGAGCATAATATGCGCCTACTGGATCAAGCCAATGGCCCATCTAGCCCTGCACCCTGTTCTCACAGTGGCCTGCAGGAAGCCTGCAAGCAGGACATGAGTGCAGCAAAACAGAAAGCAGGTTTCTGTTCAATGGATTTGGATGAATAGGAGATGATATCTTATTCAGTAGTTATCCATCCTCTTTCTCACCTGTGTGAGAATCCACATATCTATTTCAGCAGAGTTAAACATCACCATCCATGCACAGCTTACCTCTAGAAGCTATTAGGGCAGGCATGGTCAAACTTGGCCCTCCAGCTGTTTTGGGACTACAATTCCCATCATCCCTGACCACTGGTCCTGTTAGCTAGGGATCATGGGAGTTGTAGTCCCAAAACAGCTGGAGGGCCAAATTTGGCCATGCCTGTATCAGGACAAAGGTTGCATAACCTTCTAGAACAATTACAATATTGAAGGATGCTTTAGGCAGACTTGGATTATCTTCTCCCTTTTTAATGTTTCCCTCTTAACAAAGAAAGCACTCTCAGGCCATTAAGTAAACATTTAAAATACAGTGTTTACTCACATCAAAAGTCTTGCCAGGTTTCAACAGTGACAGTGATTAAAACCAGGCAGGCAATAATCCTTAAATGTTACAAATATCCATTGTCTAGCTCAAAACTGAGATTGCTAGATAGATCTTCCCCTCCTACAGGTAAGGGGGGTGGGAATGAGTAGCAGGAGGAAGGAAGGGATTAATCCATTGTCTTTATCCTCCTACCAGGTTTGGGGGTATGACATCATAGAGTCCCCTCTATACAGGTTCTGAAACTCCATGGTGCCATTGTCCCTGCTTGTGACTGTCTAGCAATCATGCATTTGTGATTTTGGCTGCACATCCTCCCACAGAAGCAGAGCAGAGCCATCATGGCTAGTAGCCACCAAAGGCACCAGCTTCTCAAGTTGTTTGGCGGGGCCCGATGCAATGTCCTGATGTGCTGGCGTCACACGCATTACGTTATGCAACATCGTGAGGAGCCAGGGGCGGAGCTGAACGCCCTCTGAACATTGAGGGGGCCCAGCCCCCTAAAAAATAGCTGGAAGACAGCAATGTATGGGAAATCCAGATGTATGACAACCTATGTCAAAACTGATTTTTATTTTTGTCATTTTGCATTTTGGGTCAGGATTTTCACTTTTTGAAATATGGCAACCCTAGTTGCAATTCTGAGCAACCCTTAACAAACTACAGTGCCCAAAATTCTTTGAGGGAAAGAATGTGCTTTCGAGGTATATAGCGTCTAACACAGCCTTACTCTGATTTGCAGAAACTGAATGGGCCGGATGTGACATTGATGGTCTTCTAATGCAGGGGTCTTGTTCAATGGCCTCTCTGGACTATTTTCATTGAGCCCCAGATTTATTTTCTCTTTTTAAAACAACAACAACCAATAACAACTTTGCTTATAGGGCAGCTGGATGGGTTGCAAATCACTGTGCTGGTGAGAGTCAACTACAGAGGCTCAGAGAGTAGAAACAAGAGAGAGGGCCTTTTTGGATGTGCACACCTCTGCCACCTGTAGAATGCTCTCCTGAGTGAGGCCTGCCTGGTGCCTACACTGATATCATTTCAGAGGCAGGTTAAGACTTTCTTCCTCACCTGGGCAGAATTTAAAACGTTTTTAAACCTGATTGTAAGTGGCCCAGAGACTTCCCTGTGTCGGGTGACTGACAGATCAAATAAATAAATCATCTTCTTTTATCCAGATGTACACATAAGTAATTACATGCAAATTTATGTCATGGGCCAATGGCTCCCAGGTCCTTTATGTACCTAGCAATGTCATTCCCCAAATTTCTCTTCCTCCTACCCCCACTGTATAGACTGAGGCTCCAGAAACTGAAATCTGAACCAAGGAACTAAGAACGATGCAACCCGAAATAGATTATGTAAATATCGCTCTTATATGTTTTGTTTTGTGCAATTTCTTCTGCTTGCAAAATTCAGGCTTTCTCAGATGTTTTGGGTCCTTTTTTTATAGAAAGGATGGAGGACGGGGGTGTCGGAAAGGAGGAAGAGGGATGTGGAGAATACAGAGGGACACAGAATTAAGATTGCCAGGTCCAGACTCCGGTATTTCAAAGAAGAGCTCAGAAAAAGACCTCTGAACAGGTCCCAACACCCCTGTCCCTTACCACCCCCTCGCCCCAATAATAGGCATAGGTATTTATGTCCCATCACCATGATGGGTAAGTAGAGAGCCCAGATATCCCAGCCACAACTTCTGAGACAGAAGGAAAGTTACACTTGAACTCCAGTTATGAGCCCCTGTCCTCAGTAGGAGCCACTGAAACCATCTTCATGGTCCATCTTCATGGACCCACTTGGGATCATTGTATACAGTGGCAAAGAGATGATTAATTTTAATCAATCAATTAATTAATAGGCAAACTCCATAAATTGCCAACATATTAACATTTGTAGGCCACATCCACTTTGAAGGCCAAGGAATGGCTTTGGTAACATGAAAGCTAATTGTTGTTGTTTTTTAAATATTATTTTTTAATTTAAAATTGCTTAGCAAACTCCTCTGTGGCCCACAGCCACCAAGAGCAGTGCCTGCCTTAAACACAAGAACATCTACACTTGCCTCTCTGTGATAACTACAGCTGCATGTGATGCCTTGCGAGGGTGAAATAGCCAACAGGGAATCCAGCACTAGGTTCTTGTATTGCTGAATGCCATTTGCATCACAAAGGTTTTCACTTCAATGCCATTGATGTGTTTGACTGCAAGTAAATAACTGGATGCTGAGTGATGTTGCAGGCATGTGTGAATCAGCCCTTGTGTTCCTGCAAGTTTCGGGAGCAAAGGAGATTAGTTATTGCAGAGTAGCCAGGGAAAGCTGTTTTGATAAGATGGGAATATTTTTTTAATCATAAGTGTTTCATATCTATTATACACTAGATAGGAATATATATATATATATTAATCATAAGTATTTCCTATTTTATATAAATGGCTTTCCCTAGTGAGACCAAGGTCCTGTCTAGTCCAGCATTTGAATTCCTACAGCTGCTGGCCGGGTGCCCCTAGAAACCCTCACAAAAAGCCACGATGGGAGGTGGCCCGTTGGTTGTGCTCACAGGTACACTTCCTCTGAACATGGGGGCTCTCCTCAAAGTTACAATGGCTAATAGCCATTGACAGTTGCATCCTCTGTGAATTTACAGTGGTACCTTGGGTTAAGAACTTAATTCGTTCTGGAGGTCCGTTCTTAACCTGAAACTGTTCTTAACTAATGGGGCCTCCTGCCGCCGCTGCACGATTTCTGTTCTCATCCTGAAGCAAAGTTCTTAACCCAAGGTACTATTTCTGGGTTAGCGGAATCTGTAACCTGAAGTATCTGTAACCTGAAGTGTCTGTGCCTGAGGTACCACTGTATTCATTCATTCATTCATAGATAGATAGATAGGAACCAAGTCTGCTAAGAAGTCCCATGGAATTCTGTGGGGCTTACTCCCGGGTAAGTGGGGTTAAGATTAGAATAATAGAGTTGGAGGTGACCCTGAGGATCATCTAGTCCAATCCCTTGCACTGCAGCTGTCCCTTACAGGGTTCAAACCTACAACCTTGGTGTTCTCAGCACCACACTCTAACCAACCAAGCTATCCTTGGGTTTGCAGCCTCAGCTCATGGCCAGTGGCAAATCATGAGGCAGTGAATTCCATAGGCTAATTGCGTGTTTGGGGGGGGAATTCCTGCTTTGGATCTTGAGCTATCAGTCTCAGTGGATGACTCCCAAGTTCTTGTCACTGTGAGATTCCAAAACCTCCACTCCCTTCTCAGTCTTGGAAAGCTCTGCTGTGCCTGACAACCACTGAATTATTGGGATTCCCACCCCCTAAGCAAGGGATGGGGGTACTCATACTCACAGATCGTTTCAGAGACTCTTATTTGTGGTTTGACTTGCCTTGCCCTCCCACCTCCTCCCCAAAATTCAGAATGGATCCTTCCTGGGTATAGAAGAGCCCTCAGGGGACACCTTGGAAAGGTGTAGCTACAGTATGTGCTTTAAGAAGGCCCTTTGGTACATCTCACCCACCACCTCCTTCCATCTTAATGGACCTGTTTAATCTACATCCTGAAGTCTATGGGAGGCATCTGAAGATGCTCAAGGAAGGACCACCAGTCTGTCCCTAAAAGTAGGGCCTGCCCAAGACATTTGGGCACCTGAGGCAAACCACAACATGGCATCCCCCACTCCCTATCAGGGAACAAGAGGTAAATGAAGATCTCCATCAGGAACAAGGGAGGAATAAAGACCTCCATCTGCTGCCCCTGTGGATACTGCTGCCCGAGGCGGTTGCCTCACCTTGTCTCATGGGTGGGCAGGTCCTGCCTACAAGATATTTGTGGGAATGTTGAGGGTGGCAGGAGAGGATATATTGTTTATTAATATTCTTACTAACTTGCGCTAGCAAGTTCCTTATGTACCAGAGTTACGTTCCCCTTGTCATGCACAGCAAAAAGCTGGTTGCAGGCTCCTTAGAACCTGCAACCTGGGCAGGTCCGTCTGCCTCGGACTGAATTGTACATTCCTGGTAAGTTCCCTTGAATCCCTCTTAAAGGAATAAAGACACCACAATCCTATTCATAGTCAACAAAAAGTAAGTTTTCTCACGTTCAGTACACAGTATCATTCCTGAAGGCAGGCTTAAAGAATTAAAGTTACAAATAGCAACATGTGGATTTACCTCATATGGGGCCCAATCCCTGTGCTGCTGTTGGCTGCAAGCCAACAGAGCAGTCCTAGCTGGAAGCAGACGAAAGGAGAAAGTGAGAAAAGGGAGGGAGTGATGCGTGACTCATCCTTTTGTTACCTGGACAGGTAAGGTCACGCCCACCACTGGTCACATGCAAGAGGAAGGATGCTCCAGGCCAGGAGGAACAGGAAGTTTCCACTGGCTGGACGGAACATCCCCTTGCATGTCCACTCTAGCATTACAAGGAATGTTGTACTTGACTGCTACCGGTGGATCACATCCCACAATATTCCCAAATCTGCCCCGCTTCTTTGAAAGACACCAGCTTGTTCTTCCTAGCCTGGCATGTTTAGGAGTCAAGCTGTCGAGATGTCTTAATAACGTCCGCGAGGAAATGAACCAGAGTGAACAGAAGGACCCGACTTTCCCCCTCCGCGCTTCTCCCGACCCCCACCTCCATCTAGCAGGGACTTCCAAACGCGAGCGAGAGTCGGTCAGGTGGAAGCCACCTGGCTCCCCGGACCCGCTCTAAGCGCGCCTGGTGCGAGAACGCGGGCAGGCCGCAGCTTGGGAATCTCACGCACTTCTCAAGGGGCTAGATCTCTGTGTGCGCGCGTGTATGCTCAGGGGGGGGGGTCGGGAAGTGAAATGCAGGACCCCGAGTCATTTGTTCCTGTATAGGGAGATTCCTTATTATCCCGAGAAAATAAGATGAATGCTCGAGTTTTTCGGAAGGAAGGAAGGGAAGGAGAAAAGCGAAGAGGAAAGAATCAGATCCACCAATTTCTGTATTTAAATTATTGGAGGGGAGGAAGATAGGGGCGGCCTAATATGCCATTATTTTGCAAGTTGGTATTAGCTTTAGGATTCTTCCCTCCCTCCCAGTCCAAGCGTTGCCAGCGTTGGCGTGTGGTGGTGGTGTGTTTTAAAGCCTCGGCGCTTTTTGATTTAGCCTGTGCAGTCTGCTTCGCTCTATCCGAGAGAGTTCAGGCACTAAAGAAACGAGGGGACGCAGATTTGTGTCCTGGAATCAGCCCCCCCCCCCCACTGGCCTTCGCGCTACGGAGGAGCCCAAGAGCCCCCCGAATCCAGCCGGCGGCGAAGCGGCGCGCAAAGTGCCTCCCGGGCTCAAGTCAGTAGCGCCTTGGTCCTGCCCACATGCAAAGCTCCGTGCCCGAAACGCCGGCTGCTGCTCTCTTCTGCCCCAGGAACCTCGCCCTCCAAGGGACAGGCTCTTGTCTTTGCTTTGGGGAGAGAAGGGGCGGCACAGGGACAACTGCTTTCTCCATACCGCCTCTCTCCCGTGTGCGCAAATCGCCAGGGCAAATCCTTGAATCTTGCTAATGATAAAAGTAACTTTTCCCTATTGTTGGGGGTTTTTTTTCTGTGGTGACCAAGAGAAGACTGGGGTTAAAGGGGGAGGGAAGGAAGGAAGGAAGGAAGGAGGGAGGGAGGGAGGGAGGGAGGGGGGAAAGGAAGGAAAAGGAAAGAGGAAATGACAAGGGAGGGAGGAAATAAAAAGAAGGAGAAATGGAAAAGCGAGGGAGGAGAAAATAAAAGGAAAGGGAGGGAGCAAGGAGGACTGGAAAAGGGAAATAAAAACATTAAGGAAGTGAAAGGGAAAAGCAGGAGAAGGAAAGAGGGATGAAAATAGTGGGGAGGGAAGGAAGTAGCGGGAGGTTAAATAAGGAACGAGATGGAAAGACGGGGAAAGGGGGGGGGGGAGAAAAGGGAGGACAGTGGGAAAGGCAAGCGAGAGGGAGACCGAAGGGCCTTCTTGGTTTTTGTTCCTGCCTGCCTGCGTGGCGCCAGGCGGATTCTTCCCGTCTAACTCCGACAGCTCCGGCTGGGGGTCCAAAGTGGCCGCCAGCAAGTTTGGCGAGGCGCCTCGTGGGCCTCCGCTCTTCATCTCCCCACCCGCTCCAGGCTCCTGGGCGCCTCCATCCCCAGCTTGGGCCGGGGCTGCCGCTGCTGCTTCCTCCCTGCGCACACACCCCAAACCCCAGCGCTGCGAAGCAACAGTCCGTCGGTCCGCGCGTTTCAGCCCTTCTCCAAATTAAGCGGGTAATAACAGGGGCGCGGAGTAATTGATTCTGGCTGCGGCGGACAGGCTTGTCCTCTCACCTTTGCCGGGGAGAGCTTGCCAGAATGGTGGCTCTGCCAGGGAAGAGGCGGGCCGGCAGCCTCAACTCCATTGCCTATGCAAGGGCGCGGGGGGTGCGGCTGCGCCCCAGTGTCTGCCTATATGTGGTGTTTTGTTGTTTTTTTAAAACCCACAAAAAGGCCACGGAGCCCTATGGGAACGGCTGAATTTCGAGATCCATCAATGCAAATAAAGGAAGGCTAGGATGTGTCCAAGTGCATGGCGAGACATCCAGCCCCCAAAATCCGACCAACCGCCCCCCCCCCAAAAAACCCCCATCCTCTCCAGGGATATTGACAAGGGAAGGTTGCTGGCTTGTACAGGTTCCAGGGCCTTTTTTAACAAGAGCACTATCTTATATAGCGAACAGATGTCCTGGAATTTCAGATGTGCTCCCCTCCCCCTCCGTACCCTCCCCCTCCCTCCCTGATTTCCCCCTCCTCCCCCCAGCTGGCACCGGGCACCGAATGGCACCAAGATCCCCCTGGAGCGAAGCTTCGTATTCTTGGCTGCGGGTGGGGGAGAGGAAAGCAACGCAGCCTGCGGTTTTGGCTAGCAAAAAAACAAAAACATAAAAAGGCTAGCGTGGCCAGTGGCAGATCCTGGGCTCAATCTCCCCACCCCAAAACACACTCCTCTTCATTTTTAAATAAATAGATAGGGAGAGCTTTTTGGGGCTCGTGTGAGATGGTTAAATGGAGGGGAGAGAGAGAGATGGGCTGGCTAGTGAGGAGGCAGAACGTGGCAGGAAACGCAGCAGAGAAACGTCTCTGGGCGCATAAGACGGGCAGTCGGGTTGCACTGCAGGGCAAACTTACACGGCAGAGGAAGCCGTTGTTTCGCGGATAAAGGCGCGCCCTGTTCGCTGTCCGTTTTCTCAAGCGCGGATTGTAGGTGGCTGAAGAATAAAAAGAGGCGAAGAAGCGGACGCGCGCTGTCTTTTTCCCAAAATAAGACGTGCAGGGGCAGCCCCCCCCGCCCCGAAGCCTCCTCTTCTCTGACCTGAAAAACTATTCCCATAGACTCCCCAAAGACTGGACGGAGAGGGTTACTTAATTCCCGTGGGTGAGGGAAGGCGCTCTGCACATGCCTGGAGGTAATCTCTTTGGATAAAGCTTGATACTAGAGACCACCTTTCTCCGGGGCCTCTGCCATGAGCCTAGCCAGGAGGCGAGGCTTTATAGGGAACGGGGGGCAGAACAGAGATATCTAAGATGCATTTGGTCAGTTAGTTAAGTCTATTTATTTACTTACTCCCCCCCCCCGCACGCCCCAGATACGCCCATGGCCTCTGCCCTGGTTATTCCCGAACCGAATGGAGATCTCACCCGGCAAACACAATTTCCTGGCGGATTCCACCTCCGCCCCCCGAATCCACATCTCTGGATTCTTCTTGGTTCTGTTGTCGATTCTACAAATTTACTAAGACCCCAGGAAGTTCCTTCAGCATTTCACTGTAGGTTTTAGTTAATACATTCATTAATGTGCGTGTGGACAGACAGATATAGTTAGAGATCTTGACCCATTCTAAGAACACGCCCTGCTTCTTATCTTGACCATACTTTCCCTGGTTGAAGGAGAAGCGTCAGCCTCTCATAGCCTGCGATCTCCCGTTTGGTGATAAGTTGGTCGGCCAGGCTGAGGCCAAGCGAAACCCCCACTCCCCCAATAGAAGCCAAATAGGTAGTGAAGGAACTGTGCGGGTGAGAGGAGCATCTCTTTGCAAATAGGTCCCCTGGGCGTGTGTGTGTGTGTGTGTGTGTGTGTGTGTGTGAACACAAAACCTGCCAAGCGACTCGGCATTCCAAAGTATCAAGCATTTGTTACACGGTTGATGCCAGCCCTCATTGGCAGGTTCGGCTATTCCCCACAATTCGCAGACACAGATGTCCCTACTTTAACTCTTTCGAGGAGGGTGCTTTCAGATTGAAAGGGTGCGTGAAACAGAGAAAGGGTATATAAAAAAAGAGGAGAAGACAGCCCACGTTTAATCCTGTTTTAGGACTTGGGGGAATTACCTCCATCCCCTTCCTCTATCCAGGTGAAATTTGCATTTCTCTCTGCCTTCAACGTGTCTCTCTTAAAGGTCAATCAAGGGATACGGGCCCACCTCCCCTTGTTGCTTTCCACAGTCTCTCTCTCTCTCTCTCTCTCTCTCTCTCTCTCTCTCTCTGTGTGTGTGTGTGTGTGTGTGTGTGTGTGTGTAGGCTTTCGCTTCCCCCACCCCATTCCCCATTTTGGGATGTGTGTGTGTGAAGATTTTTCAGCGTAAGGAACTTATAGGTTAATTCTTCAGGCAGGTCAACTGCGTTTCTTTATTTCCTTTCTGTAACACCCAGCAGCTGTTTGCTTGCACAGGATCGGCTATGATTACTGGCAGTATATTTTGGGGTACCATGAAAGGACAGGAAACGATCGATTTATTCAGTCTATTACCCTGTTTTGGCCAGGAGAGTGTGTGCGTGTATGTGTGTGTGTGTCCATTTTTATTTTCTTCCTCCGGCACTCAAAGCTCCTGGGCTTCTCTACGTGTGTAAAAAGAAGCAATGCAACTCATTCGAGTGACATCGCAGTCCTAACTAGTCGTGTTATTCAAAAGTAAGTCCTATAGAACTCAATGTGGCTTGCTCCCAGGCAAGTGGGGTTAGACTGGCAGCACGTGTCTATTTGTCTTCCTCACAACGACCCTCTCAGGTAGGCTCAGGTGAGAGATGATGACTGGCTCAAGGTCAGCCAATGAGTTTCGCAGGGAGAGGGCTCATCTGGAACCCAGATCACCTCCTTTCCCAACTCGCTGTGCGCTGCTCCCTCGCACTGACTGGGGGAATGTTGATTTCAGGCCCGTCTCGTAGATTTCCAAGCGCCTTTGGAGTTGACCTTTTGTCAGTCGCGAGAGAGGTGGGTGCAAATGGGTGGATGGGGGAAGAGAAAAAAAATTAAAGGATGCACCCACATAAAACTGCGTAACAGATGAGTGAAGAGAATGAAATCTGCACGAGATCCGTCAGAATACAGGGTGAAATCACAGACGAATGAAATCACAGAATAAAATAGTCTAGCGACTTAGGAGACTGCCATGGAATCGGTGGGCAGACAGTGGAATTGATAAATCAATCTGATAGACAGACCATCTAAAAGACACAAAAAAATAAGATAGCATATTTTTTTTTATAAAAAAAAAGGAATAGGCGAATAGATCGGATCGGTAGAATTATTTTGCCCCTTATGGATGGATGGATGGATCGATTTCTCCTCCGCTGTAATATATGAGTGTGTGAGAATGCAGACCCACACGGACCCACACCCTGATCTGAACTGTGTTAACAAGGTGTTAATACAGATATATCTCCCGCACAAGAGCGAGCGCGCACGCACCTTAGTCAACCTCTAAAAATGGTCAGGGAAAATGCAATGCGATTATTTTTATCCTGCATGCTTTATGCCTCAAACCACCCACCTCTGAAATAAATCAGACTAAGCGGTTCTGAATCCTCCTTTCTTTTTCTTTTTCTTTCCCTCTCCCCCCCCCCCAATTCCGTCTCTCCCTCTCTCTTTTAAACGATATCTGCAATTCTGGCAGAAATCTGTCTTTAATTTAGCTGTCCATATAAAAATCTACACTGTATAATAATGAACAGATGCCACGAAATTTAAACTGAAGCAAGGTCTCCTCCTACCCTCCCCAGCCTCCCTCCCCCCCCCCCACCCTTCTGCTTAGCCTGGCATCCGCCTGGCCACTGGGCAAAGAGGGAGGCATGGGGCCGCTTGGCAGGAATGGCTGATGTCGTTGGAGTCTCTCTCGCTCCCCTCCGTCCCTGCTCCCCCCCCCCGTCCCCGGTTCTGGAAAGGAAACAATAATAAACGCAATGAGTGCAGGAGAGAAATTGGGAAAGGTCCCTCAGTTTGGGAGAGGGGGGGGCGGATTTGCAGTTGAGCCTCTCGCCTCCCAATAAACTTCTCCACGCAAATTCTTTTCAGGCGCGGATTTTATTTCCATTGCAAATAAAAAATGGAAGGGGGAAAAAAAGCAGAAATACAGTACATAGGTTTGAGCAAGTCTAGGGAGAGCCAGTCGTTCGCTTGGCACATTGACCGGCTTTATTTTTAAAAAATACAAAAAGGAAATTAGATTTCCCTGTTCGTAATTTGGCCTTTCCCCCCAAGACAGGGGCAATGGGAAGATGGTATGAGGCTGCGTATACGATTAAGGCACATCTAAAGCACCGCGCGTTTTCCCCAAACAATTCTGGGAACTGTAGTTTCTTTGGGGGGGGTGTGCTGGGAATCGTAGCCCCGTGAGGGCTGAACTACAGTTCCCAGGACTCTTTGGGGAAGCGGGAGGTTGAAAATGAGCTTTGAATGTATGGTGTTGTCCACTGCCTGATATATACAGTTTTCCACTTTCCCAGCTCGCCACCGCAGACGGAGGAGAGAAGAGGAGAGCGCCTGTAGCGCCAGCCTCGGAGACGGGGGACTTTGTCCCTGTAGTCTTTTTGGCTTGCCTCTGTTAAGAAATCTGTTATATGTCGTCTAATCGATAAAGCACTCTTTCCATCTGACTGGATTTCTCTCTCTCTCTCTCTCTCTCATATGCCCATGCACTTATTCCAAACCTCCACTCCAGAAATACTCCAGCATTTTCTCCATCACCTCCATTAGAGAGCATTGACCCTGCTATAATTTTTCTCCTTCCTATCCAACCCTTTACTTCCTCCCTCTTCCTCTTTTCCTCTCCTTTTTCGTTCCTTTTGCTCCCCTGACTCTTTGTGGCAAATTTACTCTTCTGTCAGAAGTCTATTTGCCTCCTGGGCCCCTTTGGCAGCGCGTGCTAGATGCCAGCGGAGTTGGGGGGCAACGGGACCAGAGTGCCAGAAATCCAACGCGGGTAGCAAGAGCTGCTGTAGGACTGGAATTGAGTACGTGACTGGGACCATCTTTGGACAAGTCTTCTTCTCTGTTCCCGCGTTGCCTCGTTTAGCTTAAAATGTCCCCGTCCTGGGGCGGCTCCTTCCTTTTGAAAGCCTGGATGTGGGCAGTGACAAAGAGTTTTTCGGGATTTTTCTTCTTTAGGAAGGCTCAGTGAATGAATCATATAACCCCCTTAAGCAGAGTCACGCTTCTCTCTCACGCGCACACCCTTCTTTTCCTCGATTATATACCTCCAAATTGAGTTTGTAGCGTCTCTGAACCTTGTATCTGCCCAGTATATTTATTCCTTGCTAGCCAGGGGATGCTGTGCCTGCCCGTGCCCGTGTGTTTTCCTGCTCCTCAGCAAGCCTCTCTCTCTCTCTCTCTCTCTCTCTCTGTGTGTGTGTGGGGGGGGGGGGTTTGTGTGTGTGTGTACATTTGCCTTCCTTTAATACTGGGGGCCTTCCCCTTTAAAACTGCTCTGGAGTGAACAGATGTCCGACACTCAGTTGCAGCAAGCTAACCACTTCCCTTCAGTGGCCCTTGGCTGGCAGTTGGCACAGACAACAGCCTGGCATCTAACTCCCCATAGAGAGCCTCTCTTTTACTACTGCGGAAATCAGGAAGCTGGCACTGCCAGCCAGAAGCATGCCAGCTAAGCTAGCTTCAGCTATCGATAGAGCACACACACACACACACACACACACACACACACCCTCTTTCTCAAAAATCTGTGTGCTCCTGCAAACGTTCTTAAGGAAACCCGGATATCTATGGTTTATCCTCATTTGGAGGGGCTGAAAATGTGACTAAAGGGGGGGGCACCCAATGTTTGGTAATTGACTAAGCCTCAAAACGGACTTTTAAAAATACGGTTGGAAGATATGATCCATCTCTCCGTTTCTCTCATCCTCCAGGAAAAAAACAAAACCAAGAAACTTTCTCGGCTGAGTTGTCGCGGATTCATGTCTCCAATCTGGAAAATGCTGCACCTCTCTGTAAAAGACGAAAAGTCTGCCGGACTGCACTGCGACTCATATTTATTTCCAGGATATAGACAGACACAGATAGATAGATACGCAAACACATATCGATGCCTACTAGCCAAAGTCCTCTGTCTAGCCTACATTTCCGGACAGCCTGAGCGCAGATTCTTACAAATAGTGCAAGGTGCGATTCTGGCCTTGTTTCAGGGGCACCGAAGTGGGTGGCTCTCTGGAGAGGCAGGATCGTGAAGGGATGAGGAAGGGATGGCGTGGCAAGGAGTATTTATTTCCCTGGACGTGGGGCCGGGTGGCCGTGGACCTACTTTTGGGAAAGAGAAGTGATGCGAGATCGATATTCTGAGACGTTGACAATAAGCGTAAAGAACCAACCCGAAAACTCTTCAGGGCCGAGAAGGGCGCGTGGCTGGCCCACCCACCTTCCCCACCTGGAGAAGACAGGTGATGGGGTCCTCCAGGCGCTTGGAACAGACCCGGAGGGTGAGCTTCTGGTAGCTGAGCTGGCAAAAGGAAGAGGCGACCTTTCAACCACAGCGGCGCACGCGAAACAGATCCGCGCCCGCCGAACTCAAAAATATTCCGAGGCAGTCGCGCTACTTTAATTGGTTAAACTAAAAGGGGGAAGTTTACAGCGTGTGATGCTAAGAGTATCTTGCCTCCCCCCCCCCCCGTGTGCAACAAGCTTCAGCCAACAACTTCCGTGTGTTGTTTACCCTTTCCGTCTTTTTCTTTCCTTCCTAGAAGATGCACAGATCCATCTCATCTCTTTGTGGGACTGTCGAGAGACGTAACTAGTCGCTTTGAATCTCTCAATCCAATGCAGCAATTATAAATGGTGTCCTTTCCCCTCTCTTTCTTTCCACACCTTCGTGGAGATAAAACTATAAGGTGTGCACTGATTGTTGCCGTGAAATCGCATTTACGCTCCAGACTTCTTCTCTCAGGGCTGCGCGCATCCGGTTCCCGTCCAGGCTTCAGTTCCCCTATAAAAGCACATTAACCTGGACTTCTCAGTTGCCCTTCCCTGATCTTTTCCCGCCTGGTCTAATCATGTACAGATCTGACAGCAGGAGAAGCCACGTGGTTGGATATTTCATACAGTGCCGGGCACACAAGTTGATGCTACCTAAGCGTTTAGCTCAGGGACCCTCCTCCTACCCTTAATGGTCGCGAATGGTGGTGCGGAATCTGTGGCACGGAAGCCAACTCCTAGGGGCTGAAGCCCCCATAAAATATTTGAGGGGTCCGCTCCCCCAAAGCGGATAGGCATTCCCATTCAAATTGTATGTGTGCAAATTGTGTGTGTTATTGATTGTGCTTACCTGCCCCCCTCCAATATTTTATTCAAGTTGGCACCCCTGTGCGGTGGCATGAAATAGTAGCCTGAGTCTGGTGCTAAGGGTCTGCTGAGAGCACCTGTCAATCCCCGGTTGCTCCAGCACCAAGGAATGGCAGAGTCCTCTGAAGAAGCCATCGCAGAGTCATACCTGGACAGAGAATGTCCAGATCGGCAGTGTCTACCCCAGATCCCACGCTTTTCCTTTGAAACATTCAGCGAAGAGTTCTAAGGGCCCGAATCATTAGCGTGCGTCTGTGTGTCAGCATCAAAAAGGGAAACTTGCTTGTGTGTGTATTGTGGACCATCACAACTCGCTAATACCAACACCGAGAGTTCTAATAGAACTCCCAAAGCAATGGCTGTCGATTGAGGCGGCTCACACGTTCTTGCCGAGGAACCGAGTGACGTGGAAGCACGTGTGAATTGGCCAAGAGCGGTGAGAGATGAGGCGGCCCACACACGTGTGCGCTACTCTTCACACATCCTTCGGACAATGTAACGGACATAAGGCGTCTGTGCCTGAGGTGTACATTCAGTGCCGGGGAGGACTTTCCCATATATGTTCATGTTCGCATAATGAACAATATTGTAGGTATACTGTAGATACAAATCAGATCGGGAGAGGGTGAATCTCGATTTACTAGGTGATTTGCAATAGATCGGCAAGGATCTCCCAATTCTTTTGCAACACCAGCAAGAAAATAACTCCAGCTAAATTATGTTTCTGAAATGATGGAAGCTTGGGGTAACCAGAGAGTGGATCATTATTTGGATAGAAGGTGAGCTCCCTTCAGGTCGGTTTCTCTGAACAAATTCCTGGCCTCAGAATGCTTTGATTCCAAGGCTAAGCGAATGTCTTTTGCACCAGGCTCCGGTTGGTGGATCTGGGTTTTTTGGGGTTCCATTTTTTATTATTCTTTATAGTCATAACAGAACAGATCCCGCAAGCCTCTAGTCTGCCCATACAAATGCGTATAAACACAGGCGCGCACATACACAAGCTAGGCTGTTACCTAGGAGAAGCTCACACCATGGAGGGGAAGACCTCTATATTTTGTACCTGTGACCATATTGCCTCCGTGGCTTCAGTATTTTAAAGTCCATGTGGAATTTACTGCCCAGTAAACATAGCTAGGGACCTACTCTTCCTATACCTACCGGCAGAGGAGAAAGTGCAGGCACTCACCCACACCAGTGTCGCCTTCAGATGTGAAGATCAGACACGCGTCTCCTTGGGCTTGTGGGGAATGGGTGCGTGCCAACTGGGGAGACCAACCTCCGCTTCCCAGGAAAGGTTTCCCACGGGGATGTGAACACGTGTCTGATTACATATGGTGGCTCATATATTCATATACCCGTGTATAGCTGTGTACTCCAAATGGGGAACCCTAACTTTTGGAAATGTTGAAGTCAGTCTCTGCTTTTGATGGGCTTTTCCTTCCGCTTGGTCTCTGGACATTCCGATACAGTATTTCCCATGCAGGTGAGAGCAGATAACAGATGAGTCCGTGGGGCCTTTTTACAGTGATCATTTTGAAAACAGCACGTGCGTGTGTTGGGTTGCTCCCTTCCCCTTCTTCGTGAGCAAAGAATGTAGGGATGTGGAGATTTGGGGGGGGGGGATCTGTCCCTTGCTCCCCGGCAAGGCAGAAAGTGGATGAAACAAAACAAAACCCAGGAAGTCAAGTGCTGGAGATCTCTTAGCTGAGCAGTACAGAAACCCGGATATCGGGTATTTCCTCGCCTGCAGAAAAGTCTTGGGAACAATAAACAATAATTGCACGTGTGACTGTGCGAGTGTTATCCGCAAATGTGTCGGTTTAAGGAGAACGTGGGGGGGGGGGGGAGAGAAAGAGACCCACTGTTCCGAATTCAAGATGAGCAGGGTTGCAGCAGGAACATCATTCCTTTGCATCGTTTGAAGCGGTTCACCGAGCAGCTCAAAACCCGGATGCGGCTGTTCACAAAGGCTACCGAAATGGCAGAAATGCTGGCGCGCATGTTGCCGTAAAGTATTGGTTCTGTGGTCCTCTTGAACAAATGTGTAAGCCTCTAGAAAACCACAGGATGGTGGGGAAGCACAAACAATTCTATATGCTGCTTGTACCAGACGTGGTACAATCACAGATATGATTTGCAGCTTCAAGTGTAAGGACTCCCGCGAGCTGATTCAAGCCGGGTGGAAACCGGTTAACTGTTGCAGCCATTATATTCCCAATGGAAGCTGCAGCCCGGTGTGCCTTGCCAAGGGAGAAAATACAAATCCACACCTTAGCTAAGCAGAAGTGGGATTTCAGGCCGATTTGCAATCGGCTAAAGAGAAGAACGCCGATTGAAGCCGATTCAGTCTCCAGATCAGCCCCAGATCGGTGGCTTCAAGGAAAACTGAGTTGTGGATTGGGTTGGCGCGGAGGGCACAGTCTGCTTCAGCCCAGCCCCGAATATCTGATGGAGCTACAGCAAAACGCTGACCTTGTGGGACAAGAGGCTTTGATCGCTTGCCTGACGGACGCCCACCTGTGAGTCGAAACCTGCAGGCGTTTGGAGAGGAGAGCAGCGCAGAGACTCGCCTCCCTCTTCCGGGTTGCTAGGGAGAAAGGCAGCTGAGGCTTGGAGAAGTGGTACCTGGTGAGTTCAGGTGCGGAAAGAGCAAGGATCAGGCGAGTGTTTGCCCGCTGTCAAACTGGAATGGGAGGATGGTGCTGGGAGTCGGTACATATCTAGGTGTGCGGGGGTGGGGAGGTTGGAGGGACCCCACCCAGGCAAAGTTACACCTGTTTGTTAAAGAAAAGAAGGAAGCGGGGCTGGCGGAGGAAGAGAGACAGGAGGGGAAATGGGTAGGATGAAAGGAATGAGAATTGTGGGGAAAGGAAGGAAGGAAAGAAGGGTAACGCAACTTCCTGGAAAAAAGCTACAGCTCACTGACTTCCGGCTCATGCTAAAGTACTTAAGTGTATAAATAAGTGTATGTGTGAAAGAAGCACAAACAAACCGCTGTAGTGTAATCCTTCAAAAATTTGCGATCTTTGACTTTTTCAGATGGTGCGGTTGTGCCAAGGCCATCAGCAAGCGGTGGAAAGAGAGAGACGTCTTGCGCGGATGCCAAGGAGCTCCTACTTCTGCGTGCTCGGCTTTGGCCCGGGGTGTCAAGGGACATCCAAAAACTAAGCATTCCATCGGGTCCCCTGGGGGTGGGCAGCTTTGCTGAAGGCAGCAGATGGAGAAACCCCAGAACTTCTTGGATATCAAGGCGCGGGAAGGAAGCGCACAGTGCCTCCAAGTCAGGCCTACTATATAATCGGGGGACTCCAGAGTAAGTACTTTGCTGGGCAAGTACAGAGAGATGATGGCCATGAAGAAAAGGATGATGAGAGCCAAAATTCCCGTCCACGTCTTTTTGTGATGTTCTTTGTATAGCTTTGGGCCACTGTTCATTGGACTCAATGGAAGGACAAAAGTTTGTGCGAGTGTTTATCAGTCTGTGATGAATCTAAGGGGGCACCATAATTCCAAATATCCCCCCCCCCATTTCTTCTACTCTCGAAATCGACCAAGTCTACACTGATATAGATCGGGTCCCATTCACATCCACCAAAAGCCACCACGAAGGTCTTAGATATATCCCTGTTGGTTATCCAGGTTAGAATCTCCACTCTGGCCCCGCCTGTCCTAACTTTTGCCTCCTGCTTGCAGGATAATAGACACGCTTCCCTTTCCTATATTTTGTAGCCCACTTTGCAGGACCCATAAACGGATGCTCACCCTCTCCGAGAATCCTCGACAGGGGAAACGGAGATCAGGGGCACTGGCGGTTGTTGCTTCCCCGCGGAGCTTCCGGTTCAGCACCACGCGTCTTTGGGACAGCTCCCTAAAGCTCCGGTTTTCTTATCTTGTAAATAAGCTCCCCTTTCAGAAATTAAAATAAAAGAACCCAATAGCTATCCATCGATTGCTTAAGTCCTAAATAATGGTAGATTCACCAGGAAAGACCGTTCACCCCAGTAAATAGTTTTGAGAGACTTTGGTCTTGAATTTACTCTTGCTTATGAGATCAGAAGGGAAGTGTGTGTGAGAGAGAGGGAAAGAGGGAGGGAGGGAATGTTGCAGGGGAAATGCCATCTGTCCAAGACAAGAAAACCACATTAGTCTTTATAAAATGAGAAGTAGATCTCCGCCCACCTTCCAAGTTAAAAAAAAAGAACCAACAGCGTGTGTGAGGGGAAAGAAGAATTCTTATATATATTTAAGTAGATCTTCCAAAGACATACTGGCAAGCTAAGGATGCTTTGAAGCCATCTTAATCAGTTCAGGGTTTACACCCACCCGCCTCTTCTTTGAGAAACGTGTCTGGCTACAATGAAAGAATGGGGTCTCGCGCATATATATATATATATATATATATATATATATCGACTTGTTTGAAGTAAACTAGCAAACCTGAGGGAGTAAACATCTAATATTTATTAATTGTCGTCTTAGGACGCTCTTTCATTACACGTTTGAATAAGATCATAGCTGACTCGCAGCTCTCAGCCTGTCAAAAAGTGTTCGGATGCATTTCACGAAAGATCTGCAAATTAATGCTTAAAACATACCATTGAAGACCAGGGCTTGACACACACACCCTCCCCTTTCTGATTATTTATTTTTTATCCCTTCTTCTTCTTCTTCCCCTAAACAATGCATGCATTAAAAAAAAACACAACCGAACAAACAAAACCCAAACCCCACAACTACACAGAATGTTTGCAAGGGAACCTTTCCCTTGTGTTCCTGATTTTTCAAAGATGCTCGTGATAGGGGCGCGGTGTGGGGTGAGGAGGGGTTATATATCTTCCATTCATAGAGGGTCTTCACCTTTTGATAAGTATTATTTGGGGGGTGGGTTGTTAAGCGCGGGGAGGGGGGGGGAGAGAGAGATTTTAGAAGGCCAGACAGACGCGGAAAAGGCAGCCCGTCTTACAAAAGTGTCCTCTCCAAAATGTGTGAACCGAACAAGACAGAGTTTGCCGCAAACAAACAAAACAAACAAACAAACAAACGAGAAAATAACTCTCCTTTGTTAAAACAAGACTTGGAAAAATCTCTCCCCTTCCCCTTTCCCCCTTGGACTTTAGGATATCATTTTGACATAAATATTTATTCATCTTAAGGAAACCAAACACACATGTACACACGCACACACACAATGCACTTCTGGTGTCCAGTAGACATTTCAATCTGAACTACAACTTTTCTGGTCTTGTTTTTTTTTAGTAAAAAGTTGTTGAGTTTTGTTTTAAAAAATATCAATCAGAAATGTGTGCCTTTTGCTTTTGATAATTTATTTTTTTAAAAAAATGCTGGTATGTTTAAAGGTGATGCAGGGCCATATTAAAATAAGGGGTTGGGGGTTGGGAATCTGAGACAATATTTTGACATATCCCCCTGGCTGTAAAGCAAGTCATCAAAGGAACGAGAAATGAATCATTACTCTGTTGGGGGAAAAATATACCAGTTTGAGTCTTTCGAAGATGTTGGTTTTTATATAGAGATTTATATACTGGTGTATTGTTACATAAACGTATTTCTCCCCCCAAAAAACGCATTACAGAAAGAAAGAAATTAAGAGTTACTATTAATTGGGAGGGGAAAAACTAGCCAACGTAAGAATTAAGCATAATAATCAGTGTTATTTTTCACATCACCTTTAAATTTTGCATATTTGCGTTTCCCCCTCCTATCCATGCATAACAAAACATTTTTGTCATTTCATAAAAATCTTTTTTCCCACTTTTTTTTTCATAAACGTTTTTAAAACAGGTAAAAAACAGCATGACACACGAATTTTGGAAAATAAGTTACTTGGGGTTACAAGGGTGGTTTCAAAAAGTCAGTGATTGTTAAATACCAGGGAAACATACCACAGTCCGTTTCCCCCAAATCAAAAAAGTGCTCGATTTTAAACCTCAGCGAGTTTGTTGGTCCATATTTCTAATATCTCATATGGATTCTTGGTTGTTGTTGTTGTTGTTTTTCCTTTTTCCTTTTTGTTTTCCTTTTCCTTCATTTTAAAAACTTTTTCCCTAGTTTCAGTACCTACTTGCATAGATAAAGATAGAATATATTTATCATCTGTTTGCCCCTTTATTGCTTTTTTAAAGTTCTCACTGCATTGAAAGTCTGACTTAAAGTTTGCAAACGTCTTTTTTTAAAACAAACAAACAAACACGTCCTTAAATAGATTAAACTTTCGGGGAATTCTTGAATCAATTGCTGGAATGACGGAAAGCCCCCCCCCCCCACCATCTCCTGCCCTGTACTGAATTATTTCTCTCTACAGCCATTCTGGTCTCTAGATTAAATGCCTATATTGAGCATTGCTCAATATAGGCAATCGCTTAAGGTGGGGCGAGCCTTTGACTCCCCCTCACACACACTCCCCATAAATTTGATGTTTCCCCCCTTCCTTAATAGCACTTCCGATTTGGATCTAAAACCCTCCTTTCTAGATAGTCAAGACCTCAGCTAAACAGTCCACGAAGCTATATAGTTTGCTTTCTCATATATATAAAATTGCATTAGAGCATATATTGCACCAGATTTCTTTTATTAGTAATTGGGGCAGAGGAGGAGACCAGGTCTCAGATCCGGTTTACACCCCAACTCCCAGTCAAGTAAGGAGTCCCATAGGAAACAGGGCGCTTCATCAGCTCCGTCGACTCCTCATTTAAGCCGAAGACCATTGACTTCAAACAGAATCGACCCCGTCGAATCCCAGCGGATTCGAAGTGAGTCAAGTCCGTGGCTTCGGCCTAAGTGTATTGTAGATCGGCCTGAACCCGCCTTCCACACGCTGCTTTGAAACAAGTACGCCCGGCTCAATAAGTTTAGGGATGGGAATGGGTGTTGTTGTTAATATTATTATTATTATTTAGATTAGTTCTCTCTAACTGCGGGGAAAAGTGGCTCACAGTTGAATGCAAAGTTGCAGCTCTCGGGAAGAGGCGAGCAGGGGCTTCGAGAAGGCCAAGGACCGTTGCCCCCCCCCAATAAAATCGCCCACACGCGCGCACAGAACCACACACACGCCTATCCCTTTCGCGAACGCAACCCACTGGAGATCTACAGGTGGCCCTGGTTAGGCGTGGAACCAGAAGGGGAGCCCAAAGGCGGGAGGAGTCGTTAATTATGGAAAAAAGCATTGAGCTCCTCGTACATGGGACCTCTGTCGTGGTGGAGGTGCATCTCATAAGGCAAAACGTTCTCCGAGTGGACGCCGCTGCGCATCCCAGAAGACCCGAACACCAAATTGTGGCCGGACGGGCGAGAACTCGGGAGGGCGGAGTAGTGCATAGAATAGTGGTAGTTTTTCTCGTGGTCTGGGGAAGAGTCTTGCTTGAGGGAGAAATTCCCGTTCACGCACAAAGGAGGGCTCAGCGGCCCATCGTATTCCGAGCTATTGTAGTCTGGCGACGCGTTCCCATAGAGCGACTCGTAGGTGGCGCAGTAGGCGTGCGTCCGCAGGGCGTGGGAGCTAGCCATGGTGCTGGAAGCGCACTGCGCGCCGGAGAGCCGCGAGCACTGGTACGTGTAAGGGTGCATGGCAAAGGTGGAGTTGGGCCCGTGGTACCTGCCGGCCTCCTGGCCTTGCTCGGTCAGGAAATTCCTCGAGTTGAGCTGCAGGCAGCCCGCCACCAAGTTGGTGGTGGGCTGAGACAAGCCTTTGCACAAAGTCTGCACGTAGGACACCAAGTCCGGCCTCTTGCCCGAGCGCAAGATCTCCGACAGGGCCCAGATGTAGTTCTTGGCCAGCCTCAGAGTCTCGATCTTAGACAGCTTCTGAGTCTTGGAGTAGCAAGGCACCACCTTGCGGAGGTTGTCCAAGGCGGCGTTCAGGTCGTGCATGCGGTTCCTCTCGCGGGCGTTGGCCTTTTGGCGCCTCAGCTTGGAGCGCTCCAGCCGGGCCTTGGTCATCTTCCTCTTTTTGGGGCCCCGTTTCTTGGGGCGATCCCCTTCCGCCTCCTCGACCCCTTCTTCTTCTTCCTCTTCCTCCTCCTCCTCGCCCCCTAAGTCGTGGTCGTCTTTGGCCTCCCCGTCGGTCTGCTCGTCCTGGAGAGGGCAGCTCTTGCCCTTCCGCTCATCTTTATCGCTGGCCTCGTCGTCGTCGTCGTCCTCGTCGTCGCAGTCGTCTGCCCAGCTGGAGAATTTCTGAACTTCTGGGATCAGGCTGGGCTCGCTGAAGAGTCGCGTCAACATGGTGGCTGCAGAGGTGACATGGGGGCGGGGAGGGGGAGGACGGAGGGAGGGAGGGAGGGGATGGGGGGCGCACACAGAGGGTGGGGGGGGGAGGGAAGGGACGGAGGAATGGAAACGAGAAATAAGAGCACAAGTTTCTTTCAGAGCATCAGCAGCCCTAACTCTAAGCACGCGCGTCATCCAAACTATTCCGGACTGTTGGAACTTCATCCTAAAGCCGGAGCAACCTTGACTGGTCCAGGGTTTCAAGCACATTTAGGACTACCAAGGCATGGGTCGATTTCCCATCCCATCCAAGGCTGTACGGGCCTTCCCTCCCCAAGCAAAATAATCTAACTTTTGCCTACGATCTGCAAGGATGTGCGTAGCGTCGCGTCCCAAAATATATGCCTTTGCGCTGTCATTGGAACATGCTAAGTGGCTCTTCCGGGATGGCTGGGTGGAATCCGTTCTTTGAACGTGCTTAAGAGCCAGCCAGCCAGCCAGCCACCCCTTTCACGGTTCTGCATTTGTTCTCGAACCCCATAATTTGTTCTTTGAAGTCCTGTTTTTTTAAAAAAATGGATCAGATCTATTAACCGTGATCCCCATCCGGATCCGACGCGCTGACGATTCGCTAAACATTCCAGAGCGTGTTTTAGAGAAGGAAGTCGTGGGGTTCTGGCCTTAATCCCCCCCTTAACTCCTGCATTTCCACTCCTCTCCAACCCCCAGATCATAAGAAGATAGGGCGCTTCTTAAAGCCTGACTCAACCTTTTTATTGCACTCTTCTCCCAAACGTTGTGCCTCGAAGTACGTGCAGCGGCTCTGGTCAAAATAATCCTGGTTACCTTCCGCTCCATCAGAGACAAAATCTCCCGCTCCCTCCCCACTCCCACCCATACTTTTAACGGGAGTCTAATTTAAGCAGAGCTTTTGTAGGAGGAGGAGGGGATGGGAGAGCGGCTTAGAACTGGCCTGAAACCGCGCTCCCCCCTCCCCTCCATAAAAGCAATTGACTCGTTTTAAAGTGTGATTAAAATTAATTGGTGTCTCCATTGCTTTGCTGCGGAATTGGTGCAATATTTCTGATAGATCCGGTTCATTACAGACAGTCTCTGTCTCTCTCCCTCCCTCCCTCCCTCCTTCTCTCTCTCTCATACACACCCTTTCGTTTTGTTGTTGTTGAAATGTAGTGGATATTTTCTCCGATTTCTTTAAGGGGCTGTTTATTTGTTTTTGTTTTTTTAATTTAAGGTTCATGTTTATGCGATCAGCTTCAAGGGAATTTAAAATCGCTACGCCCCATCTCCTCTGCCTCCCCGGCTCGTATATATACGTCGATCTCTTCCAGCCAGCCTGCTTCTGTTTATATCTCTGGAGAGCTTTAAGGCGGAGATCTAGAGAATGCCAAGCGAAATCTCTAACTTTTCTCTCCGGTTTCCCGTCCCATCCCACCCCAAGCTTGATAACCCAACGGTCCAGCGCAATTTCTGGGTGGTTTCATTTTTTCTTTTTAAATCAATGTTAATATTAATATTCGAACGAAATGTTAGAATTTGGAACTTTGCATCCCGCTGCCCCCAGCCACCCCCATCCTCGCGTTCCTCCATCACATCCCAACCCTCATAACTTCTCGTTCCTGTCAATTTTCCCATGTCCTGTTTTTGTTTAAACTGTTTGAGTCCTGCCAACGCTCTTTCTTTTTCAGGGAATGGTTTCGTACCTCACTCTAAACCCATAAAAGAACATTCTGGGTATATAACACGTTGATCGATCATTCAATCAATTAATTTGGTTTTATTATTATTATTATTATTATTATTATTATTATTATTATTATTTTTATTATTATTATTATTTTATTATTATTATTATTATTAAAAAGCTCCCTGAGCTACTCGATGCTCCTGCAGAATCGCTAGATCCCACCCGGTTCCAGTCGCTTTTGCTTTCCGCCTGTCTCCCTCCCTACACCGGCTCCATTAGCCCACATGCAGACCCCGCTGAAGACCATTTTCCTAGGGAGCCTTTTGCTCCAAAACTACGAGGAACCAGCAGTTCGTGTGCGAGCATTTGCACTCGCTGTGTTTTGCTTAGGGAGGGGTGGGAGCCAGTTTTCACAAAAAAGAGGAAGAAGAGGAAGAATGGGGAAAGATCACCCAACACACGCACCCACTCCTAAAAAAAACCCTCAAGCTAAAACCCAACAGCTCCGTAGATGAGCTGAAGAGAGTGCCGTTCACTCCGATAAGTGCTACAGCTTCGATTCAATGATAAGGCTCTTCGGGTTTTCTTTTAATTATTATTATTATTATTATTAAATACAATTGGAAAATTGTATTTCACCGGATCGTCTGCTCAGATCTCTGCTTGATTCTTATTCTTATTTTTTAAATGGTATCTTTGAACGTGCCACAAAGGCTGCTGAGATCTATTTAAAAACACACACACACACACATCTCATGCAAAACCGGTCTTTGCTACATAAGCGATTTTGGATCTATAAAAAAATCTTGCCTAGAGATAGCTTATTCCACCCACCCCCCGCGCGCATCCCCCTCTCTAGCCATTCTTCCCCCAAAGATACAAATAAATTGTGTGTGCGCAGAGGAGGGGGGGCGTCGATAGAAAGAGAGATAAGATCTGTAGTGAGAGAGAGATCCAAGGAGGTGGCCGGGGGTGGGGTGGGGTGGGGAGGCAAGTTGCGTGACCCCATCCTTTCAAGTTTCTGCCCCGCTCTCTCTTCCTTACATAACTTACCTCCAAAGCTGAGCGGAGGAATCTTCAAGTCCTCGGACCCCGCATCTTTTGGGAGTAAGGGGGGGGGGGAGAAAATTAGAGGGGAGGAAGAAGAGGAAGAGAGAGAGAGAGAGAGAGAGAGGAAAAAAAGAGAGGCACAGGCTCCTTGAGGTCCACCCCGTCTCCTTCAGTGTCTTATCCAAAAGGAGGAGGGAAGTGGCACGCTTCGCGCAGGCAGAGGGGGTACCAACTCTGATGCCAGACCATATGGCTGGCACGTCATCCGCTGGAGTTATCACATGAGCTGCGGTGATTGACATGCGCTCGCATGTAGGGAGATCTCGCTCTCGGGGGAAAGCGGGCCCGCCATCTGTCACTCCCTACTCTTAAGAAAGAAAGAAAGAGGGAGAAGGAAGGAAGGAAAGAAAGAACGAACGAACGGGAGAAAGAAAAGACCCAGCCCCAGACAGATCAGATCTACGCAGACCTGACAAGATGAAGCGATATAGATGAGGTGGGGGGGACGACAGCTAAGGGGCTGGAAACAATAGAAGGGGGGGAGGGAATAGGGAAGGAAGGAGGATATTTGGAGTGTACCTTTATGTGGCTGGTTGTAAAATCACCCAGGAGGAAGGGATGTTAGAGACCTTATGTCAAAAGAATCTCCCCATCCCTCTTCCCTCCCCCATTCTCTCTCTCTCTCTCTCTCTCTCTCTCTCTCTCTCTCTCTCTCTCTCACACACACACACACACACACACACACACAGACACACACAGACACCTCTCTAGCAGCAGCAGCAGAGGGCCTGTCCTCTGGCCCACCCAGCAAATCAATCTTTTGCAAGGGCCACTTCTCAACCTCCTCCAGTTATTATGGTTATTTTTCAGAGGGGGGGGGCAATCAAGTAGTGTCCTTTTGTTTTTGTTTACCAAAGGGAGTCAGGGGTTTCGGGGTTGCTTCTGAGCCATGGGCTCTCTCTTTGGCTTCATCTGGGTGGGCAAAGGTGAGCCATCCCAGGGGATGTCCCTCCATTATTCCATGGAACAAGCATGTAACCCACTGGGGAATCCTCTGGCACAGGCCAGACTGAGAAGAGCCAGCCGGGATATGGCACAGTCCCCACCCACCCAACTCTTCATTTCATTGGATCTTGTGCAGGAGAATGTCTCCGGAGTGAATCCCACGCCTCCCCCCTCCTCAAGTCCAGATCTATCAGTCTCTGACTCTGCTGCCCTTTAAAGGGACCACAGATTGGCCGCCTCCGGCAGTTGCTTCTCCTTGCTGAATGGCAGGGTAAGTTCCATGCCTGTGTGCAGCTCCCAGCGGTGCTATGAGAGGTCCAGGGGCCCTCTCAGTAGAGGGAATGAGTGGTGTGGATGGAAAATCAGGTCTAAAAGAAAGAAGGTTGGGAAGGGGCCACAGTTCAATTGGCAGAGCATCTTCTGTGCATACAGAAGGTCTCAGGTTCAATTCATGGCATTTCCAGATGGGTCTGGGAGACCCACCAGCAGTCAGTGTTTGACAACAGTGAGCTAGAGGGACCCAACTCAGTACAGTGGTACCTCGGGTTACATACACTTCAGGTTACATACGCTTCAGGTTACAGACTCTGCTAACCCAGAAATAGTACCTCGGGTTAAGAACTTTGATTCAGGATGAGAACAGAAATCGCGCGGCGGCAGCAGGAGGCCCCATTAGCTAAAGTGGTGCTTCAGGTTAAGAACAGTTTCAGGTTAAGAACGGGCCTTCGGAACGAATTAAGTACTTAACCCGAGGTACCACTGTATAAGTTGGTTTCCTATGTTCCTTTGGTGATGCTCTATTGCCCTAAGGCCCACACGAACCTGGAACCAGCGTTGAAAAGTTACCGTCCAAATGGTAACTATTAAGAACTATTAAGGCTGGATTGTGGGATATTTACAATGCAGTCAAACCGACAATGCATGTTTGCTAGACAGGCACATGACAGGAGCTGAAGCCTCAGAGTTTCTTCCTGTAAGTTTCCTAGAGAGAACTCTGAGAGAGAAGTTTCCTAGAGAGAACTCTGAGAGAACGCCCACTGTGCCCCATCAGGGGGAGTGCATAGGTACTTCCTCTTTGCTCTCTCACCATCATTCCAGCCATGTGAGAACATCTGCTAAGTCTGAGCCACAGCTCAGATTCCATTTTAAACTAAAGTATGTCCTTGTAACTAGATGACCATTTTAAGCCTGCTGGAAGAAAGCTGCTGTACCTGTTACTCTCCAACAAGTATTCTGAGTGAGTAAACGTTACTTTTTTTACCTTTTACAAGACTGTCTGCATGGTTATTGTTTTAATGGGGAGAAAAGGGGGAAATACCAGGAGAATCCAGTCTGCCTTAAAGCATCCTGGATTACTTAAACTAAAAAGCTAAAACTAGCCTATCTAAGCTTCCCTTTTAAACTGCAAAGGGATGCACTCTGCTGAACTCACAAACATGAGGAAGCAAAAATAATATCACGTATATATTGCTCTGGGCAAATTAAGATGGTTGGATGGCAGGGGCTTCATCAGCAATGCACCTGTAAGGAAAGTAAAAAAACAAAACAACTTTTAAAAAAAGTTATTTTAAAGGGGGGAAGAAGAAAAGGCCAGAGACCTGAGACCCACAAACACTGGGGCCTTGTACCACTTCTCCCCTAACAATACTCATCTCAGTCCCCAGATCTGTTCTCCACCTTCAAGGCTCCGCCACTCAGCATTCTTCCATCCCCATCATGTTGCAGCTATTGGTGGTGCTGGAAACAGATGGAGGAGTAACAACAATGTGTCTCTGATTCCATGTAAAAGGAGACCTAGAGAGGTAGCCAAGGAAGTCTATCCCAGCTCTCAGCTGTTCAAGAGTTTGGATTGAATCTGGCCTTCACTGGTGCAGCAGCACGTGAGACTGCAGTGTCTGGGCTCCTTCACTAAGGGATGAGTCCCTGCACTCACCCTGCCCTGATGGGTAGCCCTGCTGAGCAGCTTCCAGCTCAGCTGCATCTGATGACTCAACAGCCTGCAGAATGCCACTGAGCTCCATGCCTCTTTAGCAGCTCATCTGATCAGGCAAAGACTGGAATTTACATTTAATGGGTGATTCTGATAAATCAAACAGATGCATTTTTAAGGTACAAATGGCAGGTTCCGATAGACTGATAGAGCAATCAATCAACAGGTAGGTAAATAGATTATAGAATCTATCCATCCATCCTAATAGCAACCTTGATTTTCTGAGTGTAGTTGCCAAAATGGCATTGCCCACTCAGAAGGAGGGAGCTACACAACAGGCTCAAGGGAACCTCAAGGTTTACAGAAGTAACAAAATCCACAAAGAAGAGGAAAACTCAAAACAGCCCAATGAGGACTGAGCATGCTGCAGACCCCAGATGTGGGTGATGGGTGGGGAACAGAATGGAGTTACTGAAATCCTGAACAAGAAGCCCTCTGTACTGTCCAAAAGGCAACTTTTTGTTCTAGGCCCTGCCTACCCACAAAAAACCCAATTCCTTACATTCTGTCACACTCTAGCATCACCCAGAAAGAGAACCCAGGGTGGCGCTATGAAGGGTCAAGTTTGCTTAGATAGAAGCAGGTTTGATTCTCTAGCCACTGAGTTTCCCAGGGACCATAGGTCAGCCTCAGCCTCACACATGGATATATATACCCCTTTACTTAGTAGTGGTGGGTACCCTTTGGAGCTGGTAGGACATAATGCTGGGAGGCCAACAGTAGGTGGCACCAGAGTTAATTACAGGGAGTCAAATCTAGTCCCGCCCCCTTTCTCCTCTCTGCTAAGTTCTCCCGGAGCAAAACTGAGCCTAAGGAGGAGCAATCTGGCAGCCAGAGCCCCCCCCGCCCCCCGGACTAATTGTATGTAAAGAAGGCAAGTCAGTGGGGGCTAGCTGAGGGCAGATGGAGACTGGTAAGGCAGAGGCCCTTTTGTCCTTATGGACCGGCCTCCAATGCCTTCACTTTCTCCCATGCAAGTGAATGGATGCCATTCACAGACACATTATGACAGGTGTTTTCTTATTGCATACATAGAAGTCCGTTCCCAACACTCTGCCACACTCCTGTGTGCCTAAGGAAGAGAATGCAGGGTGGGAGCAATGCAGAAAACCTGGAGTCAACTAGAGGCAAGGGGCAGATTTAGCTCTCTGCACCAGGATTGTACCCTTTTATTCCCCCCATATAAATTGCGACAATTCCGTCTACGGGGAGAAATAAAGCACAACACTTGGGGCCACTGTTAACAATGAGGGGAGGGGCGAGGGTCTTTGATGCATACAAGACTCCCCCTTGTCATCCCAATGGGTGTTTTGCTGGGTTACATCTCAGCATGAAAATCGATTTCGGCTAAAGAGGCAGCCAGTGCATTGCCCTGAGATCCTTGGATAAAAATATCATATAGTTCATGCACGCATATAAAGCCTTTGCTTGCAAATGCATCAGGCTGTGTGCACAACGTACCTTAAAAGCACATTGGAAGCACATTCCCCCCCCCCCAAAAAAAAGAATTATGGTCACTGCAGTTTATTGCTGGGAATCGTAACTCTGGGAGGAGGCTATACTTTTTTTGAGGGTGGAAATGTGATTCAAATGTGCTTTAAAGGCATCGTAAAGGTACACAGCCTCAAAGTTGTGATGGGGTGGGTGGGTGACCTTGGTGTATTCTACCTCCCCCCCCCCCAAAGCACACAATATTTACTGAAACCATCACTCCAGCTTCTCCTGATCCCTGGCTTTTTCTTTTTCTTTTCTTTTTTTAGAAGCTAGCAAACCATCAACTGACCCTCATTCAGTTCCTGGTTTGCTTTGCCAGCGAGAGGAAGGTGGGGGGGAGAGAGAACCCTGCAGGGATCAATTTCAGCTGTGTTTGGAAACTCGCGATGGATAATAGCAGGGCGAGTAAATGCCGTGGAGTGCGCAACATAATAGGGTGTCATTAGCACACGTCTCAATACATCTTTATTTCTTTTCATCTGAAAAGGTCCCATTAATCAAAGATTCCATGGGCAGCCTTGTTTTCCCCTTGCACTCTCCGAACAAAAGTGACCCATTAATAAGTGGCGGCGGTGGATCCTCGGCGCTTGCCCCCCTCGATCCTCAATGGCTTTCAGCCAGCTAAAACTGCGCCAACCCAACCAAGCCAGTGGGTTTGGTGCCTTCAATAGGAATGCGCTTTTAGGCCCACTTTTGGCAATGGGCGAGGGCCAAGAGGCATGCTGATCGGCCAATGTTAAGCACTTTACGGCCTCATCGGTTTCGAGCGGAGACATTTCAGGAGAGGTTTAACTCTCCTGCTGAAATGAATGGGCCTATAAAATGCCTAACTTTGGCTGGATCGTGCCCAAAACGTACAAACAAAGAGAGGAATTCCAGTGGAATATCGCTGTTCATATTATTCAGAATCCCGCTCTGAAAATTCTGCTGGCTATGCCCAATCTGCCATGAATTTGACATATTCAGCCTGGCCTGAGAAGCTTTTGTCATTGTCATGCTCACTATAGCTATATGCATTATGTAGTCTTGCGGCTAAATCTGCCACAAATGCTTTAACTCTTTTCTGCTTCCATTTCCTGTGTTCCCAAAATACCTCGGTGTCACCTTTGACAGGGAGGCCACATACATCTTTCCCTTTTTACACACCTGTAGGTTTCTTGTGACCTACAAAGAGCACTTGAGAATCTGAAATGTTTTGAGTAATCTGTTTCTGGGTTCATTTGTGAGGGGCTTGTGGGTGCCAGTTGTGAGGTGGTGAGTAGATGGCCTTTCAGTCTATTGCAACTATATTGTTCTATCTCAGAACGTTTTAAAAATCTCATTATATGGGTGGGTGGGGGCTGGCAGCATGTTTCATCCTCCCACTGCACTCAGCACAAAAACCAAGAGGGTTGCCAGAGGAGGAACAGAATTCTCCATCCCTCCTCTAACAGCCCTCAGTAGGCTGTTTTATTTCATTTTATTGCAGGAGAACAACTTTTGTGAGTTTAGTTGCAAGACTACTTCTCTGTTAGCAACATCGTGTTCCTTTCCATAGGCCAGTGGATGGATTGCTTTTCTGCACTGTCGAGAGGTGCTCAGTTCTCCAACTGGTGGTTTTGGTGGGGCAAGATATGTATTTTGCCTTGCAAATGGACCCCACCTTAGCTGGTCAGGTTTAATAATACAACTGGTGGCATCTAGCAATAAAGGTTTTGAGGTTGTGGGGCATGCTCCAATAGAGGCATTGCATACAAAATCCCCAAGTGTTAACATTAAACTTTGGGCTATTCATTTCCAATCATTTTGATCCTGCTTTTCTGTATAGAAAATCATCGTGTGACAAGGAGCAAAGTTCAGCATAGGTTTTGCCCCAATGTTCATTTTTTAATAGATGCAAGAAAGGGACTTTTTTGTTTGTGGAGAGGGGCAGCATTAAAATGCAGCCACCCACATGCAGCCCAAAATGCCATAGTTCTGCTTTACTTTCTCCTTCTTCTTCTTCTTCTTTGGCGATCACTCGTAGCTGAGTAAGATTATCTTCCATGAACACGGTTTTAACAGTGAGTCCGTAAGTGACTGTGGAGGTTAATTCTGGATCCACACGTCCTTCTACAGTGGGGACATAGGTTTCTGGGTGGGAGTTGATCACGGTGAGGGTTTGCCAAGAGTGCCTTCCTCCTAGCACATTTTTCCTTTTCATCCTGAGTTCAAGCGTCTTCAAAACCCATGACACCTTTGGTAAAGGCTGTTCTCCAATTGGAGCGCTCACAGGGCAGTGTTTCCCAGTTATCTGTGTTTATACTACATTTTTAAGGATTTACCTTGAGAGCATCTTTAAGCCTCTTTTTTTGACTATCACCATTATGCCTTCCATTTTTATGTTCGAAATAGAGTAGTTGCTTTGGAAGACAATAATCAGGCACCCACACAAAATGACCAGCCCAATGAAGTTGATGTTGAAGAATCATTGCATCACACACGCGCAGATGCACAGTCGCATCTTACGTTCTATTCAGGATGTGAATGGGGCTCCGAAATAGATCCCATTCGCATCCCGAGGTACCATTGTATATACAAAATCATTGTAAACGGGTTAAAACATTAGCAGGATTTTAAAGACACTTATAATTTAAGAGAACGTATGAACAACTTAGGAAGATAAAAATGGAGAAGTATTGATATGCAGTTGAAAATAGAATTCAAAGGACCCATGGACTGGATGGGGGGAAGTCAGGCAATTCAGAGTAATCTCAATATTTGGATTTTGTACTTTTTTAAAAAAGTATGTATATCTATCTTTTTTCTTCTTGTTGTTTTACTCTTTTTCTTTTTACTTTCTTTTTCCTGTTATTCTTTTTGAAAATCAAATAAAAATATCTCAAAAAATAAATAAACGAAGGCACACCGACATCGTGGACATGTTCTAGAAATTCTAGAAGATTTTAACACCGTTGTCAGTGGATTCAATGGGTTACAAGAAAGGAGATTCTGGCTAAACATTAGGAAAACCTTTCTGATGGTAAGAGCTGTTCAACAGTGGAATGGGCTACTGGCTATCTCTCAGGGATTCTGTAGATGTGATCCCTGCTTTGCAGTAGTTCAGACTAGATGACTCTGTGGGATGTGATACACAGATAGCAGTTAAATACAACATTCCTAGAGTGGACATGAAAGAAGATGTTTGCTCCAGCCAGTAGGAACTTCCTGTTTCCTCCTGAGCTGGGACAAACTTCCTCTGCATGTGACTAGAGGTGGGTGTGACCTTACCTGCCTAGGTAATCAAAACCACAAGGCACACAGCCCTCCCTCTCTTTTTGACTCTATTTGTCGCAGAAGCAACAGTTTTTAGCTAGAGATGCCCTGTTGGGTATCTTTCAGCCAACAGAGGACAAAGGGACAATCTCTATATGGGATAGATGCCACATGCATATGCTTTGTAACCTAAGTCTGCCTTCAGGGATCCATCTGTGAACTGAATGTGTGAGTAAACTTTTTTATACTTTTTACACAAGATTGTGTCGCGTCTATTCTTTTTAAGGGGGAGAAAAGGGGATTACCAGGAATCATATATTGAGAAGCTTAAACAAGCTTGCGACAAGCTAACCGCTGTGTGTTTAAAAGAGGAATGCACTCTGCTAAGTAAAGGAACTTGCTAGCGCAAGTTAGGAAGGATATTATTAAACAATATGTCCTCTCCTGCCTCTCTGAACATTCCCACAGACCCTTCCAAATCGGCAATTCTGTGACTCTATCTATGCAAGCAGAGCTTTCTTTGTCCATACTGAGGACCCTCTGGTGGCAGAGGTGCCATCTGGCCTACTGACTTCCCCTCTCCACTGGCAGAGCAACAGTTACGCCACATTCCTAAGGCTCATCAGTTGGCCTCCCAAGCAGATACACAGAATTAGAAGCGCAATGCTTGCAGCTTGCATAGGTTTACTTGGAAGGAAATTTCAGAGACTTCAAAGGGGTTTTGATGCAGGATAACTGTGCCTAGGATTGGAGCCATATCAAGGACTCTATTGATTTCAAATATTTTGATTTGACTAACAAGGTGCGCCCAGTTAATCAGGCAGCAGATATTTAAATTGGTAAAATTATTTTTTAGTGAAGTACTTATAAAAGGGGTGCCTCTTTCAAGATGATGTCTTATGAGAGAAATGTTTGGCATCATCTGAATCAGGAATGGGGAACACATGTGGCTGTTCAGGCAGTGTTGGACTACAACTCCCATCATGCCGTAGCACTGGGGAATGTTGGCTGGAGCTGATGAGAGTCCACCAACAACAAACACCAAGAAAGACATCATAGGTTCCCCATCACAGAATTAGAATGTGTGCTTCCACCATTTTAGGACTATTTCTTCACATGCAAATTCATGGCAATTCAGCCATTCAGCCGATCTGCTAAAACTTACAGAATAAGATTTCTTTGACTGAATGACAGCCCTAAAAATAAGTGATCCGTGTGACAAAATTAGGAAAAAACATATCTGCCTGTGTGAATTCTCACAGGGGATTTTTGTTTCGTTTTTTGTTTTAATGTATTTCTGTACAGTTTCCTGCGCTGCTCTTCATTGGCAAATGATCCCATGGTGAGTTGCATAGGAGAAGGAAATACATAAAATGTTACTGAATGAAATTAAGTGCCCTTAAAGCAGCATAGAGCAACATAAAGTATTTCCGCAAACTCACTTAATAACCAGCTCCTTCTCAATATACCACAACTGGCCTTGAGAAAATGTGGGCATAATCCAGCCTGTCCCAACCTGATGCACTGCAGATGTTTCAGAGTCCAGCTCTCATCAGCACCAGCCATATCAACGAGGCACCTGGAAGTTGTCCTCTAAGACATCTGAAGAGTACCAGCTTTGGCAAGTCTGCTGCGGTCTCATAAGTGGAACAGCTCAAAGCAGCTCAATTAAAGCAGAAAGTGATGACTTTATCGTGCTTTTTGAGATCCTGTAATTGCCACATGATCAAGGGTCTGGAAATCAAGCCTTATGAGGAACGGTCGAAGGAGCTGGGTATGTTTAGCTTGGAAAGGAGGAGACTGAGAGGAGCTATGATAGCCACCTTCAGATATCTCAAGGGCTGTTGCATGGAAAAGGAACAAGCTTGCTTTCTCCTGCTCTGGAGGGTAGGACTCGAACCAATGGGGAAAACTTTCTGACCGTAAGAGCTGTTCAACAGCGGAACGGTCTCCCTCAGGAGGTTGTGGACTCTCCTTCCTCGTAAGTTTTTAAGTAGAAGTTGGGTGGCCATCTGTCATGGGTGCTTTAGCCGAGATTCCTTTCATTGTGGGGGGTTGGACTAGATGACACTTGGGGTCCCAACTCTACAATTCTATGCTTCTATTATTCCAACTATCAAAATATATACATAACAAAGCAGCTATAGGAAATACAGTGATAAATCAGAAACAATGTAACATATAATAGCAGGCTGCCCTGGCTTATCCAGTACAGTGGTACCTCAGGTTAAGAACTTAATTCGTCTGGAGGTCCATTCTTAACCTAAAACTGTTCTTAACCTGAAGCACCACTTTAGCTAATGAGGCCTCCTGTTGCTGCCGCGCAGCTGGCGCGCGATTTCTGTTCTTATCCTGAAGCAAAGTTCTTAACCCAAGGTACTATTTCTGGGTTAGCAGAGTCTGTAACCCGAAGTGTCTGTAACCTGATGTACCACTGTACAGAATATTTTGCCACATGCCACCAGGTTGCAGAAAACAAAGCCTATTCTCTGTCAGTGTGCCAACTAAGCAGTTCGGAACAACCCTGTTACTAGAAGTGGAGTCCTGACTCTAATAATGATATCACACTTTGCACTGGGCTGAGCCTATTATAACAGAGAAAACAAGAGACGACAGTAGGCCAAACATATTTCTGGAGAACAAAAGGATGAAAACAGCTCCTATAATAGATGTTGCTATACTTCTTGCATATGGCATCAGGGAAAAAACACACACCTGAGAATGAGACTGCCATCCCAAACCCGCTTATCCAGCAAGTAAGCCTCATTGAACTAAGCGGAACTCACTTACATATTGTTGTAGTGTAAATCAGGGGTAGCCAATGGGGTCCCTTCTAGCTGTTGCTGGACTACAGCTCCCATTGGCCATGCTGGATAGGGCTGGTGGGAGTTGGAGTCCCACAACATTTGGAGGACACCTGTTGACTACCCCTGCTGGAAACGAAGGGCTATCCAATTTTAGGAGCGAAATCCAAAATCCAGTTTGGGGCATAAAGCCTAACTGGAAAACGAGGGGCAATACATGTGCAGTCTTCCCTACAAAGTAGGTGGGGGAGAATGCCCTTCTCCAGATTTGACATTCTTTTTTTAAAAAAAAATATTTTTATTAGTTTTACATATAATCACAATATGTAATATTGTATCCTCTCATTAAATCTCTTGGCTCAACCGAGCCTAAACGACTTCCCTCCCTCCCGCCTAATGGTTTACCAAATTAAATTTTACTTTTTTGCATTTCCCTTCCTTTCCTATTCTTGTTATATCATTACTTAAGATATTAAATTACTCAACCTGAATAGGTAACTAGTTCATCTTACAAATCTTCAGATAACCCTGCTAATGATGTTAATTTCTTACAGCTGTATTTCAAATATAATATAAATTTGTTCCAGTCTTTTTTGGAATACTTGATCTCGCTGGTTCTGGATTCTTCCCGCCAGTTTCACCAGCTCTGCAAAGTCCATCGTTTTCATCTGCCACTCTTCTTTTGTTGGTACTTCATGCTGTTTCCATTTTTGGGCTAATAAAATTCTTGTTGCAGTTGTTGCATATAAGAACAATTTTTAAATCTTTTCTCGGTATCTTTTTACCCCACTATACCCAGTATGAAAGCTTCTGGTTCAGATTTGACATTCTTATGCAGGACATTCTTACGCAAGGGATGAGCCTCCTTATAGAAAAAGCCTGAGCATTTTAGATCCTTGAGTAAATGCCAGAACACCCATGGAAAATAATAACAATGATGGTAATGATATCGTTAGTAATGATTATCCTATGAGACATAGTGGTGCCGGGGGGGCTTCTCTGTGGTGGCTCCCCCAGGCTGGCACCATCACTGCGTGCTTTTAGATGGCTGGTCAAGATGCACCTCTTCACACAGACTTTGGTTACCTCCTGCACTGATGCTATTTCATAGAATCATGTTGTTGTTTAGTCGTTTAGTCATGTTCGACTCTTCACGACCCCATGGACCAGAGCACGCCAGGCACTCCTGTCTTCCACTGCCTCCCGCAGTTTGGTCAGACTCATGTTTGTAGCTTCAAGAACACTGTCCAACCATCTTGTCCTCCGTCGTCCCTTTCTCCTTGTGCCCTCAATCTTTCCCAACATTAGGGTCTTTTCCAGGGAGTCTTCTCTTCTCATGAGGTGGTCAAACTATTAGAGCCTCAGCTTCAGGATCTGTCCTTCCAGTGAGCACTCAGGGCTGATTTCCTTAAGAATGGAGAGGTTTGATCTTCTTGCAGTCCATGGGACTCTCAAGAGTCTCCTCCAGCACCATAATTCCAAAGCATCAATTCTTCGGCGATCAGCCTTCTCTAGAACTGTGGATTTGGAAGGGCCACGCAGTGTCCAGCCCCCTGCAATGCAGGAATATTTTTCCCAGTGTGGAGCTCAAACCCACAACCCTGAGATTAAGAAGTCTCATGCTCTACCCACTGAGCTGTCCCAGCTCATTAAGTTTGTTATAGGTTCCGTTTGTGATTCTCTCATTTTAATATAACGGACTTGTTTTATCCCGTGTTTTCATTGTCATATTTTTATAATCCCTCCCCCAGGACCATTCGGTGAAGGGGGGGGGCGTGGAACTGTAAGTACAATAAAAGAAGTAAATAGAAAACGCTACCAATAACTATGATGATCGTGATACTACTACTAAAAATAATAAATGGGGCCCAGGGGTAGGTAAATAGAAGGGCACAGAGGCAGGCATTTAAGATTGTACCCAATGGAAAAGACCCTTTAAAGAAATGGGGATTAAATTAAATCCATTCAATTCAGTGGAACCAGCACAGGACACAATCCTTGGTCTTGCCTGTCAGCCAGTCTGGGCCTAATGCCTGAAGTGGTTCTTTAGCTTCTTCTCCCTTCCAAGAAGCACATTCTGAGCCCAAATCCCCAAGCGTTCTCTGAAAGTCCTCCACCTTCCCTTTCCCTCAAAACACATCACACATGCGGCCCTGATGGAGCACACCACTGTTGTCCATGTGGCCGTTTGCCTCATCCTCTTTTTTTGCTGCCGGGGCCTGAGGGCTGCTTGAGTGTGCTTGCAGGCACCCTTCTGCTCTGGTGCCTCCACGTTGAGGAGATTGATGGTGATTTTCCTTGTCTTAGCACATTAGGAGCCACAGCTCACCTCCCAAGCTATCTCCAGAGAGCAGGAGCTGGCATAAGATGGCATGAAGGAAGGAAGGAAGGAAGGAAGGAAGGAAGGAAGGAAGGAGAGGTTTAGCGGAGCCCTCTCTTAAGGAAGCAAAGGACTGTTAAGCAGGAGGGAAGCAAAACACGTTGAGAAAAGTTTCCACGCAATTTCTCCCAGTCCAAATTGTTCTGTATGCATTCAGCATTCCCAGTTATGGATGCTCTTCGACTGAAAAATAAAATAAAGGGTGCAATTCAGCAACAGGAAGTTTTCCTGCCCAAGACCCCACTGAAATGAATGGGAGGAGTGCTTGAGGGCAGCTCCCATTCACTTCAGTGTGGGGTGTGTCGCAGAGGAGATTCCTCCCGCTAGATTGTGACTTGGGTGCATGGGTTCAATTTCAAGTACTTGGCAGACTTTGGGATTTCAATTTTCAACGGCGCCCTGTGTGAGGCCAATATTCAGCACCCACCCACCTCTCACCTTCCATTGTAAGTCACTGTTGTGGTACCTCCTGTGGTACACTCTCGGCTCAGTGCCCAGTGTGGGCAAACTAGTTGCGCTCCCCTAAATCCACCTCTGAGGCTCATTGTTATCTAACATCCCCGCAGACAAATCAGAAAAGGTAAGGTAAAGGTAAAGGACTCCTGGACAGTTAAGTTCAGCCAAAGGCGACTATGGGGTGTGGTGCTCATCTCACTTTTCAGGCCGAGGGAGCTGGTGTTTGTTCACAGACAGCTTTCCAGGTCGTGTGGCCAGCATGACTAAACCACTACAGGCGCACGGAGGACTGTGATGAGTGCCAAAGCGCACAGAAACCTTCCCGTCACAATGGTACCTATTTATCTACTTGCACTGGTAGACTTTTGAATTGCTAGGTTGGCAGAAGCTGGGACAGAAGAACGGGAGCTCCCCCCATCACACGGATTTGAACTGCTGACCTTATGATCGGCAAGCCCAAGAGGCCCAATAAAGACCAGACATAGCCAAACCTATACAGAAGCTTTGTGCAAGCAAATTGGGACAACTGCAGAAGGAACAAGTCGTCTGCAGGACGCTCTGTCCCCAGGTGTCTTCTGCATAGCATTGCTTGAGTGCTTGGGAAATTTGATTGGCACCACTTTGATATTCTGCAATGCGAAAGGCCTAGTCTGAGATCAGGCCTTTAATACAATCCTTTCTCCCCCCACTTTGCCCCATCAAAGAGTGTGTTGCGCACACTCGCATGCGTGAGCAAACAGGAAGGTGGCGCCCATTAGAGGAAGTCCACAGCGCAATTAGGAAACAGTTGGGTTTTCATCTCCAGTTTCCTCCTTTCATCTGCCAGATCTTTTTTATGTCTTCACTTTCTTCTCTCCTCCAGCGGCTGCGCTGACTGATGAGAGGAGTGGGGGGCTGGAGAGAGAAACCCATGCTAACAAACCTCAGATACTCATCTTTAGGTAATTAGTCTTTGAAAGGCTCCTTTCTCTTCCCTCCCTTCTTTGGTCACATGGGCTTCAGAAGAGACCCAATCTTGGCTCTAAGGCAGGGATAAGGAACCTCAGGCCCAGGGGGCCCATCTGCAGTCCTCCAGCCCTATATAGTCCTTGAGACTCCCCTCTCCGCAGGCCACACCCCTTACCAGCCTTGGTAGGCATCCTCCACAAGTGTGTCCCAGCCTGGCTGGAATGTGTCCTCTTCCTGCTTGCCTGGATAGAGAGCACGTGAGTGTATGTAAAAACTAGCCTACTCTAGGAAGGTAAAACCCGCATTCGTTGCTCTGCCCACTTTTTCCATTGGCCCTGCCCACCATTTGGCCCCTGGAAGGTTACTCAGGAGAGAATTTTGGCCCTTGCACTGAAAAGTGTTCTGCGCCCCTGCTCTAAGATTTGGGGATGGAGGTACTCGGGCATGGCATTCTCAGTGTGTCCATTTAACTATGAGGAAGTTACTCTCTCATGCTGCTTTCAGCTCCATCCAAAGGGAGAATGGTGTTGCTGTTGAGGAAATTTACCCTTTAATAGGAGCAAGCCAGCAGTAAATCACACCGAGCAAGTTGGAGTTAATTCTTTATTAGCAAAGCAGGATCTGCACAGGAGTGTCAGGTCTAATGAGAACAGCAACTCATCTCCGTCAGGTTTTGTCTGATTAAGCAGTTGCCGAGACTAAAGGTTCCCTACCTCCCCACAGCCAGCTATGTCTCTTCTTTTCCAGGGATTTCCCCCAAGCAATTAGAAACTGTGCCTGTGTCTGTTTTTGCTCCTCCTACTTCATGCCTCTCCTGGTTCTGGAAGATCAATGGGGAGGGGAGCTTGTTGGAGCAGGAATTGGTGACAACCACACCTCTTCACAAGCCTGACCCACCTCTGCCTCTTGGCCTCCCTCCTCTCCTGCTTCAGCTTCTGCCTCTGATTCTGGACTGCTCTCTGCCACCAACTCTCCCAGCTCACTAAACCCTGTTACTTCCTCAGCTTCCGACACTTCCTCCTCCCCGTCTTCTCCCTCTGACCACTCATCATTGTCCCACCACCAACCCCCAGGCTCTGAGTCTTCTTTCCTTAGTGGTTCCCCAGCTGGTTCCTCCCCCCACTCCTCTGCAGCCAACCAGTCCATGATGCCCTTTGCCAGTCCTGGCAAATAACTTTGCCACCTTCTGGAGCCATCATTCTTAACCTTTGTTCCACTGAGGACCAGATCCCATTTTGGTTTCCTGGTACTATGTAGGTAGACACTCTTTACAAGTGATAGCCATCATGCCACAGGATGATCGAAAGACTGTTAAAACTCACCTGCTGAGAAGGCCACTGTGTACTCCCTAATTCTTATCACAGTCCCTGTAAAAAAAAGATGTATATTTTGCATGCCAGGCCTCCACTCTGGGAGATGCGAAGTAGTCATGAAAAGATTCCGTCTCTGGGCATGTGCAGAAGAACCAGAACTAGTTCGCTCAAATCTGGGTGATTATGCCACAGTTCAGGAGTCTTGATTTTCTGGCATGCAGAAGACCAAGCTCCATAGATATATGTCTTTTGTTTGGTTGTGGCTGTGTTACAAATAGAGCCATAGCTAACCTCACTTCCTCTGTGATGCGACTCCATTCTTGCTGTGTGGCAGAGCAGCTGTGGGGTGGGGGAGAGTCTTGGGCGGTGGGGGGTGAAGGGGGTGAAGTGAAGAGAGAGGAGGAGGGAGATGTTTGGTAGTAGCGCCAGATGGAACAGCCTCAATGCTGCCGTATTTCTGGGAGGTGAAGGTAAGAGACAGATCACAGTGACAAAGTGTGTAATGGACTCATTGCACAGAAGGGGGGGAGAGCAAAAAGTCAGTAGAGATGTGGGGTGCAGGATGGGGAGGCTTGCCCCTCAATTTTCCACACCACCCCATAACCAACATGCGCGTGCGCACACACACACACGTGCACACAGATGCTCAGATTCCTCCAGTGAATAAAAGAGCTTCCTATTTAGGCATCCCTGCGGGGGTGCAATTCATTAATACCCCTCCCTTCCCCCCACCTGCCCCCCCCCACATTCCCCCATCGATGCAGATGTTTCTAATGGGGCACCGGCGTATTAATAAGCCACCGTTCCCACTCCATCACCCCAGAGCATCTTAACGATAGACAGCCGGGGCTGCGCAAAGGGGATCTGGCTACCAGCCAAACTGGCGAGCTGCTGGGGGAGGGAGGGATTTATGGTGGTGTCAAAGCACGGTTGGTCTGTTGATGGTAGAGGGTGGGTGGGTGGGGGATATGACTGGGAATCACAGCAGCTGGGTTCCATTCCCATCTGTATATTTCGATATCTGATAAGCCGTTCCTTGCCTCCGTGAGCTTAGCGAGACAGTAGCTCAAGTTTCCTTTCTCTTCTGTCCAGAGCACCCCCTAGCCTAGCTCTGCTACTGACTTCCGTAAACACCTTGCTCACATCACTTCCCTCCCCTCATCTTCCCCATCCTCCCTTCTTTCTGTCTCTACTGCACTTTGGGATCACCGCTTGAGGCAAATACCGATGACCATTCACTGGGCAATTCAATGGACTCCCCATGAGCTTGGAACCATCAGTCGTAAGCATCCTGGCAAGTGATAAAGAACGGTAGCCCAGCCTAGATTTCTGACCAGGTTATACAATAAAGAATTCTTCTCTCATCAGGTCTGGCTCCGGAGTTTCATGGATTTCCTTTCTGTGGCATGCAGGGAGATGGCGCTGCACAGAAAAGCTTCCATTGTCCCCTATGGACAATCTCCTGCTTGGGCTATCTTGACAGCACCCAGGATCTATGGCCTGATGGCAGGAAAAGGCCCCGACTTCCGTCAGTATCTCACTTCTGTTGAGTTTTTCAACCATGTGCAAATGCAGTGGTGTCTGTCCAATTAGCTTGTTGCCGAAAAAGCAAGATGGTGTCCTTTGGTTGGTAGGTAGCCCTAATTGTAAGGGATGCGGGTGGCGCTGTGGGTTAAACCACAGAGCCTAGGACTTGCCGATCTGAAGGTTGGCCGTTCAAATCCCCGCGACGGGGTGAGCTCCCATTGCTCGGTCCCTGCTCCTGCCAACCTAGCAGTTTGAAAGCAAGTCAAAGTGCAAGTAGATAAATAGGTACCGCTCCGGCGGGAAGGTAAACGGCGTTTCTGTGAGCTGCTCTGCTTCGCCAGAAGCGGCTTCGTCATGCTGGCCACATGACCCGGAAGCTGTACGCTGGCTCCCTCGGCCAGTAAAGCGAGATGAGCGCCGCAACCCCAGAGTCGGTCATGACTGGACCTAATGGTCAGGGGTCCCTTTACCTTTACCTTTACACCCGACACTGGAATGCCACCCCAGGAAGCTGCCTAGGTGAGAATACACCTGGCTTGCTGTTGCCTACTCTGACTGGCAGTGACTCCCTAGGATTTCAGATGGGGGGGGACTCTCCCTGCCCTACCAAGGGCTGCTGTGGATTGAACCTGGGGCTTTTTCTCCACGCAGAAAGTTGGGCACTGTGCCACTGAGCTACGGTACTTCCAGCAAAGGTCATTTGCACGGCATCACGGTGAAGAATCCTGTCCCGGTGTCATCACTAAAGCCCAGATTGTATGTCTCTTTCTCTTTCCCCCCTCCCTGACGAAGGCAATGTTGGTGGCTGCTAGGATGCATCTTCCTCCCCCTTGTTTTCTCCTCGCTAATTTTGTTTGTCTGTCTCAATTTCGCTGCTGTCGCTCTCTGGCTTGATCTCTATTTCCCCGGCACTCTCTATAGCCAGAGCCATTCAGATGTTTTTGTCCCTGCTTCCCAGCTGTGCCAGGCCAATACAGCTGCTGGGCTCCTTGTCCATCTCCCGACACCCCCTTCCCCTTCTGTGCTTCCCCCTGGCTTTGACCCTTTGCCTCTTTGCAAGAGATGTTTCCTGATTTTTCCTGTGTTTTTAATACATAAATACCCGTTTTTCCTTATACAAGCCCAGAGTATTAGATCTCAAATAACAGGCCATGCTGGACAGCAGCCTGGGAAGGACACAGGAGGCACCAAAGAGCCAAGTTTTCCGTCCAATGGCATTTCTGCAATCAAGTGTCCTTTCAGTCTCTCAGCCAATCAAGTGGTTCCCTGGGGACGGTGGGGAAGAAAATATTTCTGCTTCTTTTGGCTAAGCAGCTCTACCAGGGAAGTTAGAATTCAGCATTTTTGCTATTATTTTTAAGTCTCAATTTCTGCAACCACAAAATTCTGATTCAGCAATTAAGATATATTTCACACAGTGGGCATATTTGGAAAGAGAGAGAGGGAGAGAAACAGGATATATTTGACAAATACATTATCTTTCCATCCACACAAAAGGCTGGAAGCTCAGGGAAGCTCTCACATTCATAAAGACCATGTTCTCAGCCCCCACTTGACTGGTGGGATCTCTGGGGAAAGCCTGTTCCCTAGATCTTAACAGATGATGGCAGAGGTCAGGTGGAAAGAGGAGTTCCCTAGGCAAGGTTTTCCCAAACTTGGGTCTCCAGCTGTTTTGGGACTATAACTCCCATCATCCCTAGCTAGAAGGACCAATGGTCAGGGATGATGGGAGCTGTAGTCTAAAAACAGCTGGAGACCCAAGTTTGGGAAACCCTGATCTAGAAGATGTAGAATCACAAGTTCCACCACTCTGACCCTTGGCCATGCTGGCTGGGGCCAATAGGAATTGTAGTCCAACAGAATTTGGAGGGCACCATGATGTCTACCCCTCCCAAAGGTATAAAAGACTTAGCTGGATTGTGCATTAAGAAAACTTCTGCTCCTGTGGAAACCCTCTCTTTCAAGTTGAAAATTATACATGTCGGGCTCTTCCCACCATTGCTTTTTCCAGGGGGTGGGAAGGTGGGGGCTCTGGTGAGCTGGGACCCAAAGGCCAACGAGGATCCCACTGAGAAAGCTGGAAGGCATATGGTAAAACCTTCAAGCAAAGGCACAGCCTCCTCTTGGCTTTTCCATTATCCCTCATTAGGCTTCCCATTAATTGTCTTGCTATTCTAACCATGTTGGTGATATCTTATGGCACACATTTGGTGCATACTTCATTTGGTAAATTGAGGCGAGGGGATCTCTCTAAACTTAGGATTTTTAGTATGGATGCGGATATTATTCTAGATGAATGGTGCAATATAAAGGAGTGGCCTCATGCAGATGTTCTAAGTGATTTGAGAAAAATCTATGCTCTGGCAGATAGTTGGAATGTGTCTTTTATTTAAAGGGGGAATGGCAGAATTTGGCACATGAATAGGCTTGTTTGCATAAGCGATGTGGGCTAAAGATTGAGGTGTGGTCACCATTGTGGTCATTCAGGGCTCCCAAAGCTTTGGATTCAAACCTGGCTCCTTCAAGGGACTAGCTAGTGTCAGACTGGTTCTTCTGTTGTGGCCAGGCTCTGAGCCAACATGACTCTAGATTTCCAACAGGTAGCAGGATCTGGAGTGATGTCTTCTGTTGGAGTTCCAGAGTGATTTATGAACCCTCCTTGCCCTGGGAAGTGAATGAGGTGACAGTGAGGCTTTCAAGTTACGTTTGTGGCAGATAAGACACAGAGAAAGCCATTGAGTGAGGAAAGTAATCAAGCAGAGGCTGAAGACGCCTCTCTTACTCTTTAACGGAGTCCTTTTTTCACATTAGCTGTTCAAAATGGTCATACTTCTTTGCAAGACGGTTCACGTTTCTAATTAAAAAGCTAAAGGCTGCATTTCAGCTGGCTGAAGATCTTTTGTCAAAGCTCAGTATGTGGACATAATGCACCAATGAGCCAATGCAGTCAGAAGAAAGGGCCACCGACTTCAATGGGCCTTGCTGCCCAGGAAATTATGCTGCAGCTATGCTCATACAAATAAATAGGGTATTATTCTATGAAGTGCTGCTCTTTGAGCACAACTATCATCTATCTATCTATCATCATCATCTATCTAATTATTTTTGATTTTCCTTGTGGCATAGCTATGGCAGTGCCGGATTTACGTATAAGCTAAACAAACTATAGCTTAGGGCCCCACTTTCTTGGGGTCCCCCAAAAAATTTAAAGAAAAAAAACCTGTACATTTCCAAAATATAAGATAAAAAACAAATAAAATAAAACCTACATACAGCAACAGTGTTTTGTGTTGTGTAGGCTCCTATGATGTAAGTAATGGGCCCCGCCTGCTAGCCTGCTCCCTAGAATATCACTGGTTTGCTCATTTCAATATACAGTGGTACCTTGGGTTAAGTACTTAATTCGTTCCGGAGGTCCGTTCTTAACCCACTTTAACGGCACAAATCTAAATGTCCTGGTATGCGTACAATACCGACAGTTTGGAGGTGCTTCCTTTTTGCTACAAGTTCTGATTTACGGCCCTGGCCTGGAGCAAAGCTGGAAACTTCTGCCCTGTTAAGAAGCAGGGGATCCTGCTGAGGGTGTCTACTCAGGGCAGGGATTTTGGGTAGGAGCAGCCCATTGGAACTGGTAGAGAAAGAAGACTTGCAGATGGCTGAGGGAAGACTGAAGCAGGTGGGGCAGTGAACCAGCTTCCACTGGAAGGAGGTGCTCCATCTTTTGGAACTTCTTTCAAGTTCAAAAGCCCAACATCTCAAAGAAGAACTTGGGAAAGACTTCTGCCTGAAAACCCAGTGAACCCCTTTTCGGAGCGATGAACCAATGTTCTGATTTGGTACAAGGCAGCTTCCTATGTTCCTGAGTAAAGAACTTGCTGAATGTGTGGATCCTGACCCTTATGTTGTGCTGAGCCTTTCAGGAAGCCAGTGCTCCAAACTCCCTGTGGCAGAAGATCCACTAACAATCTCAAACCAGGATCTCGGCCTAGCAGGTCTTGTGGCTTCAGGATCCTCTGGACCTGGAACCTGTGTGTGGATTCCTTGGGGGATCTGTCTGAGACGGAGGATGACTATGACTCCAAACCTAGGATGGGCGTCTCAGGCCTGACAGATGGAGACCCTGAACTCCTCCCCTCCACACTCCCACTGTACAAAGTAGTTCTCTCTCCTAGAGGCCCTCACTAGAAAAGGCAGAGGGCAAGACGCAAAGTCACTGAATGGCACCACATTGCATGGCTTTACGTTTTAAATCCCTTGCAACCTTCTTGCTTGTGAGGTCTCTGAGCAGTGATCATGCCTTATATTGGGGTTTCAAGGGCTCGGCCTGTTGGATCAACTTAGGGCTTTCCCAGGAGCTCTCCAAGGTCCTGCAAAGCTTTTTCTGGAGACTGCTCCTGCCATCTGGAACTGTTTAAGCAAAAGCAGTGGTATACTGGTAAAAGCAGTGTGTGTGTGTGTGTGTGTGTGTGTGTGTGTGTGTGTGTGTGATTATAATGAATCCTCCTGCCCCACTCACTGTAAAAATACTGGTCTACTTTGCAGGACTGGTGTAAAAATGATAGAGACTGTCAGGCCTAACGAGCTCATTAGCTCTTCCCCAGTAGGACTTACCCCATGAATCTGTCCCCTCCTCTCCAGGGCTTTCCCCAAGCAATTGGAAACTGTGCCTGTGTGCAGTTTGCCACTGCTCCGCCCGTTTCAGCCCTCTTCTGGTTCTGGGAGACAGGGGGGGAGAGGGAGAGAGCTTGTCACACCAGGAGGGGGAGACACCTGTGACTCTTCACCAGCCTGACTCATCTCTGCCTCTTGGCCTCCCTCCTCCCACTAGCCTGCTTCAGTTCCTGCCCCCAACTTCTCTCTGATGCAGACTCTCTGTTACCTCTTCAGCTTCTGACACCTCCTCTTCCTTGTCTTCTCCCTCTGCCCACTCATTTTTGTCCCACCACCTCTCCCTGGGCTCTGAGCCTTCTTCCCTTGGGTGTTCCCCAGCTGGCTCCTCCCACCATTCCTCTGTGTCCGACCAGTCCATGACAGGCTGGGATCTAAGATGGGCCTGAGCCCCTCTTGGAGCACAGAAGCACCAGAACATCAGAAGAGCCCAGCCAACGGCCCATCTTGTCCAATACCCTGTTCTCATTGTAGCCAACCAGATGCCTAAGGGAAGCCCCCTAGCAGGACCTGAATGTAACAGCCCTCTCTCTACTTGTGAGTCCCAGAACCTGCCATTCAGGGTCATGCTGCCTCTGACAGAGAAGGTAGAAGATGACCCCTTGTAAGCAAGTGGCACACAGTACGACAACGTTGGGGGAATCTGTGGCCCTCCAGATGCTGTTGGACTTCAGCTCCCATCAACCCCTTGCATCATGGGATGATGGGAGTAGCAGTCCAGCAGTATCTGGAAAGCCACTGGCTCCCCAGCCCTGCAATACAAAGCCTCTTGATTGGCCAGGCTTGAAGTGTGGAGAAGCTTGCTGGCCTTCTGCTCTTGCCAAGTCCAACACAGCAGGGCCTCCTGTCTGCTGTACTCCAGGCCTCAGCTCTCAGCTTCATCATCTGACACCAGCCCCCAGCCCCCCAAGTCTGGAAAACTCCAGCCCCAGGCCTGGATTCATGACCCCAGCCTGGCCCAGAAATCTCATTTCCCCCTTTCCCCATTTTCAGTCCATCTCAAGAGCAGCCTAATTCTTGCAACGACAACAACCAAAGGGTGGGGTGTAGGAGGGAGCAGCAGAACCTCATACATTTGCAACCCGGAATGGAAGCGACATCTTTTAAACATGTTATGCAAATCTCCCTGTTTTACATAATTAATTCTGATTGCAAAAATAAAAAAGGGGGGATGCTGCTGCTGGGGTGGGTCTGGGGGTATGAGTGGGAGATCGGGGGTGGTGGTGCTGAGGGCACGGTTGTTGTTTTTTTGCCTTGCCCTCCCACAACACGAAGGGCGAGAGAGATAGGAGAGCACGAGATGATATCCTCCAGCACAGCAGCCGAACTGGGGAAAAGGGTAGGTTTTTGCAGCCCAAATGCATGCTTGGCACCCACACCACCACAGTATGTCATGGATTAACAAGAGCTCTTTTGGCACTCGCCAGAGCCAGTCTGCAGGGAGAGAGAACAAGTGCTAAAAAAACCCACCTACCCCCCCTCCCATTGCCCAGATGGTGTCGGCTTAGTCCCATTTCGAAGGACGTTGTGCAATTGAGCTGGCACTGCCAGTTTCAGAAAATGCTGGAGCTGGGGAGGGCTGTGGTGTGTGTGTGTGTGATGACCCCATTTTCCATGGCAGCACTGCCAGATCGTGGCTGGTCCCTTTTCCCTCAGCTGCCCCCATGGGATGGGCAATAACCCCTCTCTTCTTTGTGCCTCTTGCTCCAGGCCCTCGCAATCCACACCTCCCCTTTCTTTCTCTTTTGCTAAACCCAGGCAGCAGCGCCGTATGGAATATTACAGAGCTGGCTGCCTGCCACAACATTTGGCACAGAGAGGAAATGGTGCTATCTATCTATCTATCTATCTATCTATCTATCTATCTATCTATCTGATCCCTTTTACTCCTTATTAATTTGCACTTTCCACTTTACCTCTCTTATCTCCCTGGCAGTCTTCTGCGTGAACGGTTATTGTTATTTCTTCTCTTTTATTGTTTCCCCTGCCCATCTTTCTAGGCAAGGCTGGAAACCCATGGTGGAATACAGCTTTGTGGACTGGAGACAGAGCCAGCATAAGGTACTGGTTAAAAGCACACACTATGAGCCAGGAATCTCTAGTTTAAAACAAGCTATTTTCCTAAAGGGCACCCGCACATTGTTTTGAAATAGTCCGGGTCTGGGACATTGGATGATGGTGGAAAGATCTTCAGAAGATCTGGAGGAGCCACCAAGAGCGCTTTTATGTCTGCAATCTGCACAAATGCCCTAATTCATACTGCACTGACTGGTTATGTGGCATGATCCATTGAGCAAGGAGTTGGACCTGTGTCCTGATCTATGCAAGGATTTCCTCTGCTAATTCAGCATGTTGTGCAAGAAGAACTCTGCTAGATCACACCAAAGGCCCTGCTGGATAAGGCTGAGTCCTACACACTCAGCATCACTGTATCCAAGCTCTAGTTCTCAATGAGTTGATAGACCTGTGCTTGGACCATACCATTTCAGCCTTCAGGTTGAGGGTCCGCACAACTGAATGTTCTTCCCTCCAAATATTTCCACACTCATAGTAATCTGGCATGCCAAGGAAGAAGCTAGGCAATAATTATTCTCCTGGACATCTAGCTTTCACTGTGCAGAGATGCTTTTATTTACATCTGATATTGAGAAGCATTCAGTTATGTGAAACCCCACCTGCTGTATGAAGTGGCACAGCCCAGTTGCAATGGGTGCACAGTCTGATGATGGGTATTCCAGATACCACTGTTGTTCAACTCCACCACTGAAAGTAAGATACAGTTCTCCTGGGTGCAATATTTGGATGCAGCTTTTCTTCAAGGCCCAAGTTCAGGGACAGAGGAAGAAGAAGAAGAGGAGAGGAAGACGAGGCTCCATTGCAGAAGAATAAAATGGTGGGTGCAGTCTTGCTTGGCATCACCCAAAATAGGTGCTCTGTGGGTCACAGAGTGTATGGGACCATTTCACACTTTATGTTGCCATGTTTCAGGGACTGGGCAGAAGAGGAATGGTGGAGACTACCTCCCCAGCCTGACCCTTCCAGAGAAGGAGGAGACAGAACAGAATTGCAACAGAAGTTTGAGGGAGATCAAAGCTCAGAGGCAGATGAAGGGAAAAGCTGGGAAATGATGGGTGATGAGAAAGAAGCACCACCAGAGGGGTAACAGCTGATGGACACAGGGTCTTTAGAAAGCATTCCAGAACCCTCCTCTCCCAGAACCTGGCAAGCCTTGAAAGTAGGAAAGCAAAGAGCTCAAAGGCAGAGGGCACCCATCGTGATGACGCATGAAGGGAGAGAGGGAGGAGGTGGAGACTCACTCGGCAAAGCCATTATTCCAAGAGGCTGAATTTCCAAGCCTCTCTCTTTTAATATTGAATAAAAAGCAGTTGGTAAGAAATTTTCATTGTCTTATCAGTTCCTGGCAACCTGGTGTGGGGGTTGGATTCTCTGCCGCCTGACACCATAAAACCTGAATTTACCGCCCAATGTAAATGTTCCGAGTCAAGCTCTTAAAAAATGAAGGATACCTGTATGCTGACCTTCACATCACTAAAGGTAAAGGGACCCCTGACCATTAGGTCCAGTCATGGCCGACTCTGGGGTTGCACCGCTTATCTCGCTTTATTGGCTGAGGGAGCCGGCGTACAGCTTCCGGGTCATGTGGCCAGCATGACTAAGCCGCTTCTGGCGAACCAGAGTAGCGCACGGAAACACCTTCCCACCGGAGCGGTACCTATTTATCTACTTGCACTTTGACGTGCTTTCAAACTGCTCAGTTGGCAAGTGCAGGGACCGAGCAATGGGATGGCAGGAGCTCACCCCGTCACGGGGATTCGAACCGCCAACCTTCTGATCGGCAAGTCCTGGGCTCTGTGGTTTAACCCACAGCACCACCCACGTCCCTTCACATCACTACATGTCATTAAATAATGGTGCACAGGGAGATTGAAGCATGCACTAAAATTTATCAGCAAGTGTGATTCTATTCTCAGTCAGGAATAGTGATGGGCAAACTCCCCTCCACTTGATTTAGAATCAGGTCAGCAATTAAGTTTACTATCAGAAAATTGATGAGGAAAGTGTTTTCTCACACACTATTATTATTATTTTTTACTGAATTCACTAACTAGCCTGCAGTACTTTGCACACAAGTGTTCTCACAATGCTGCTTGGGAACTTTAGTGCAGGGCCAGGGGAACTGTAGCTTCTAGCACAGCCATGATGGAGAACCACTTGTAAATTCAACTGCCTTCCTCCCAAAGCCAAAATAACCTGGGAAGAAGAGAACGTTTTAGATCTTGTTGTGGGATACCAGCCACATTCATCATTTGCCAGAAGAAGAACTGACTCGGATAGAGAAGTTGCCCAGGAAGTGAAAGAGAGCTGGTGTGTAGTGACTAGAGTATCTGACTAGGACCTGAGAGATCAGCACTCAAATTCCCACTCAGCCAGTGTGGTGTAGTGGTTAAGAGCGGTAGTCTTGTAATCTGGTGAACCAGGTTCGCGTCCCCGCTCCTCCACATGCAGCTGCTGGGTGACCTTGGGCCAGTCACACTTCTCTGAAGTCTCTCAGCCTCACTCACCTCACAGAGTGTTTGTTGTGGGGGAGGAAGGGAAAGGATATTGTTAGCCGCTTTGAGACTCCTTCGGGTACTGATAAAGCGGGATATCAAATCCAAACTCTTCTTCTTCTTCTTCTTCTCAGCCATGTAGCTCGTTGGGTAACCTTTGGCTAGTCCCTGCCTCTCAGCCTAACCTACCTCACATGGTTGTTGTGGGGATTAAATGAGATGGGGGAGAACCAGATCAGCCACCTTGAGCTTCTTGGATAAAAAATGGTGGAAATTGTGTGTGTGTGTGTGTGTGTGTACGTACGTACGTACGCCAAAGGCTGCTTGGTAAGGTGTTCTGATCACATAGTTCCTAGCAATCCACTGTGAACTATTATACCTGTGCCTACAGCAATCACAGAGAGCTTTGAAAAGAATAAAGGGGTTTGGCTTCCAATAACTTTTGCACATGGGCCTATAAAGTAGCCAGCTTTGAGTGTGACTGGCTGTCTGATGGCACTTGAGCAAAATCTCATTTTTCATTCTGAGCCGGAGAATAACTTTTTAATGGGTGGGGAACTGGCACTGAATTCAGAATGCAGCCTGTTGTTACGAATTGGACAAATGCGTTCAAATGGTTATAAGAACGCAGCCCTGTGTTTGTCTCCTCGGGAAAGAACGCGTATTCCTACCAGAGTTGTACACATGTATTAGAATCTGGCTTAATGCTGGGTATGCAGGCCATCCACGCAACTGTACTCGCATAGAATGAATGTGCATATAGTTTGTGAAACTATATACTTTGTGAAACACTGAAAACACTGTTATACTTTAGGTAACCCTGCAGCACCCTGGAAAATGCCTGGAGTGCAACATTATTTCGGCCCTGAGGAGCTGCCCTAGGAGACACTGAGGAGGAATTTTGGTGAGGTAATTCTGAAGGCGAGGGAGTTTTGAGAGGGGAAAGATGGTGAAATCATAGGGAGGGTGACTAAAAAAAGCACCATCTAGAGAAGATAGTGGAGAAAAGAAGCTTTTTTTCCACACACACACACACACACTCAAGAAATAAAAAATTATCCAGCAGAAGTGAAGGAGTGACGAAGGCTGATGCCTATAGTTGCATTCTAAACTAGGCCTGTATATCAGGAGATAAATGATTTATTGGACTTCCAGCGCTCCCCCCTTACTTTTTTTGTTGTTGATTTGTTTACAGATTTACCTTAAATGGAATATTTATCTGAATTTCCCTCTAAAACTTCCTCCCCACTCCCCCCCACCTTGTAAAATAAATCCTTTCCGGAGGGGTATTTATTTATTTACTACATTAAATTCTGCCCTTCCTCCCAAAGGAAGCCAGGGCAGCAAACACCAAAAGCAGCAATACAACACAATTTAAAATAAAATAATAACATACTAAAGACATCTGAAAATAATTCAAATAATGTGTGACATTTTAATGTGTTTTTAATCTTTGTTGGAAGCTGCTCAGAGTGGCTGGGGAAACCCAGCCAGATGGGTGGGGTACAAATAAATAAATAAATAATAATAATAATAATAATAATAATTATTATTATTATTATCATCATCATCATTATTATTATTAAATAAAATAAAAACATACTAAAGACATCTGAAAATAATTCAAACCTTTAAGAAAACCAAAAATCACTTCAAAACATCTGCATACACTCACATCTGATAATTTCCAGGTTGTTGGGAACGGTACTTGTCAGTCACCAAACGTCGGGGTGGACAGGAGGAAGGTGTTTCTATTCTTCCTGAATGTTAGTGATAGGAGAGGCAGACACTCGATTCAGCAGGAAGGGTATTTGACAAGCAAGGAATCACCACCAAGAAGGCCCTGTCATGCATTAGGGCAGCACCCAGAGGTGGCTGCACCAACAGGGTCCAAGATAGTTTAAAACTGTGGGAGGAAACTTGAGAGTTGCACACCACTTTGGTCTCTCAAGCTGTTGCTCATGCCTTGAAGTGGGTAGCCATGAACCATGTTAAATAGGTTGTGGGAAAGAAAGGAGTGATTTAAGAGTAGCAAATGTATTATGGCATAAAACTGGGTCTCCCTACCTGGTTCCTTAGGACACCATGGTGTCCTCAGGCACTCATTCCTCTTTGCGCCTGCCAAGGCCAACTGCCCCTCTAAATATTTATAAAAAGTGATTTTTGGTTGCTTTTTTAAAGGAGTTCTTTGTTCTGAGGGCATTGTCATCTGCTCCCCCCCCCCCCTGTTTGTTTTTAGGCGGCATCTGAACATCACCAGTTTTTCTTTTGTAAAATGGGTATTTTGTGGTGCCCACAAAGGTTTCTTCAATTTCCAGATGTGCCTCTGGACATTAAGGACCAACTGGACTACATCGAGAGTCAGCGTGGTGTAATTGTTAAGAGCGGTAGACTCATAATCTGGTGAACCGGGTTTACTTCCCCACTCCTCCACATGCAGCTGCTGGGTGACCTTGGGCCAGTCACACTTCTCTGAAGTCTCTCAGCCCCACTCACCTCACAGAGTGTTTGTTGTGGGGGAGGAAGGGAAAGGAGATTGTTAGCCACTTTGAGACTCCTTAGGGTAGTGAAAGGCGGGATATCAAGTCCAAACTCCTCCTCCTCTTCTTCGTCTTCTTCTTCTTCTTCTTTGCTGTACACCTAAAAGAATATAATGTGTGACAAGGCCCCATCATGGTAATAAAGGTTGGAGACGTGGGGCAAACACACCCCCAGAACCGGCCTTTCTGTCAGATAGAAGTTGCAGTTGACACACGTTGGCCTAGAAAGGGCAGCAGGATGGGGCTGAGCCCTATTTCCTCGAAGTTCTCCTTCAAGGCTACTGGCTGAGCTTTGGCCAAGAGGTGGAGCCTTCCACAGAGAAGAACACTGTGGATATATAGCCTGAGAAGAAGTCACCATGGAGATGGGCCTTGGTGGAGACAGGCAATGTGGAGACGATGGCACACAACAGCCATTGCCATGGCAACAGTACATAATGATGGCAGTTGCCACAGAGACAGTACATGGCAAAAACAGGGGGTAGGGGGAAGAGTGATGGGTTGTGGCCTGGGCCATCACCGAAGGGGAGTTGTCTTTGCAGAATTTAAGCCCAAATTGAGTTTTAATGAGGAGCTCACTCCAATTATAGTGGGAAGTGGGACTTCTGGAGTTAGGGCAGGAGGTGAATGGAGATAAAGGTGAGGGAAAGTGACCCGTTTCAATGTGTCTCCATTGGCAATAGCAGGCCTACAGGGACACATCTCCCCAGAAGGTGCTTCTGCTTTGAGGGAACGACAATTTATGAGTCCTGAAAACAGTCCTGAAAACCAAATTCCAAATTGCCCCAGTATCCAAGATATTGCTCTTTATAGGGAGACATGGAGACAAAAGTACCAAGGGCGATAGTTGCGGGACTGCCTATCATTTGATGTAAAATGCCACAAATCCACACCATTTTGAAAAATTCACTTTTTAATTAAATAAAAAATAAAAATTCCGCCCCCCCTGCTTTGCCTTTCTGAAGCCTGTGAGCTCACCCTCTGTAGCATAACCTCCTACATGTGAATGATAATATCACGAATCATTCCCCACCTTGGCAAGGCTATCTCTAGCTGCTAGGTGTCAGGATCAGGCCCGGGCTGTGGTGGGTATCTCCAAATCCAACCTAGAGCGTGTGTTCCCACCCCCCCACCCGCAATCCAGAGTTCTCAAGGTCAGTTGCAAGCGCTAGACATTGCACCAGACAGAAGGTATTGCTTTATTGACCAGCTAAGGGCAGGAATCCAGCCTCCTAATATTTCTATTAGTCCCACCTGGCTAACCTGGAGGCATATTGCCTAATCGACTCCAGTCCTGATGCTGTACTCTCCTGTCTCCATTCTGTGCTCAAAGAGGCATCTGAGAAGCTTCTGGGAGAGGAGCTGGAGAGCTCACCATCTTGGCTTCCTGCAATCCCAGCCATGGGGTTCCTGCAAAAGAGCCTTGTAACTCCAGGCATGGAGACAGGTCTTGCTGCCTTCTGGAAAATGGGGTGAATAATAAAATTTGGGGGTCTGCATGCTCCAAGAGAGGTTTACTGGGAAGAGCAAACATCTGCAGGCAAGCCCAGGGTGGAAGGCTGCCCCAAGATACAACCTTGTGCACACAGCCATCAGAGGGGAATGGCCAGCCGGGGTGGCTTCTGTAATTCAGGGATGTCCTGGTCAAATTGGGATGGTTGAAAGGTGTGTGTTGGGCACTCCTGGGCCACAGACACAATCTCTCTCTCTACTCGACACCATTTGCTGTATGCAGGAAGAAGATCTGGACAGACACTCTCTGTCATTTTTCTAAAAAGAGGTCCAGTCCACAACCTGTGTTTTTGTGATTGAATTATTATTGTTGTTATTGCTACTACTACTAAGTTATTTCCAAGCCTTACACTCCCATGTGTTACATTCAGATGATTAGCAAGAAGAAGTCCACCCCGTGATTTTCAATTTTGACTTCAAAAATCTCTGCAGCTGGCACTGACAGCTGCTTGGGGGGGAGGGAAAGTGTCCCAGTGGCCAAGCAACAAGCTTTGGATACTTCTGACTCAAGTCTTCCAAGGAATGCCTGGATGCCAGCTATCTGGATAAGGGCTGGCCAGTGGCGTAGCGTGGGGGTCCGGGGGGGGGGGCGGCCGCACCGGGCGCAACATCTGGGGGTTAGGGTTAGGGGGCGCAAATCCACGGGTTAGGGGTGCAAATTACTTGCCTTGCCCCGGGTGCTGACAACCCACGCTACGCCACTGGGGCTGGCCCTACCATTGGGTGTTCTGCAGCAGCAGCAGATTGCAGTCAGCCAGCACTTTTGCTGTAGCAGCAGAGAGCATGTTTTCACACCCCACATTCCTACTGCACTGTTATGCTCCCCGCTTCTCCCCAAAAGGCGGGAGGGAGGAAATGATACAACAGGGAACGTCTAAGCTACAGGTAAATGATTCCTTCCCACACTAAAAGCAGAAGGAGAAGCAGAAGAAGTGTACCTCTGAACTCAAGCTGCAAACTGTAGCGGGTAGCCATCCCCATCATGTGCTGCTCATGAGATTCTCTAAGGTATCTGTTTGGGCTCCTGTGGGAAATAGGATGTTGGTCCAGATCAGGGATGGAGAAACATGTTGCCCTCCAGCTGCAGATCCCATCATCCCTGACCACTGGCCAGGGCCAGCCCACTCATGAGGGAAGCTGGGGAAGTTGCTTTAGGTGGCAGATCAGGGACTGAGGAGCACACTGCTTCTGAAACTAATTGCTGTTTGAGAATAGAACGGTCTCCCTTGGGAGGTTGTGGCCTCTCCTTCCTTGGAGGTTTTTAAGCAGAGGTTGAATGGCCATGTGCCATGGATGCTTTAGTTGAGATTCCTGCATTGCAGGGGGTTGGACTAGATGACCCTCAGGGTCCCTTCCGACTCCGCGATTCTATGTTTAATTTCTTCTCTTGCCGCTTGCCATTGAAGGGGGCACATCGCCAAGCAGGCTGCAGAGGCCCACCACTGGCTTTCCAGATGTCAAGCCAATCGGGCGCCTGGGGTGGCGCGCATGCCTTGCGCTCAGGGATGGGGCCAGCTGCCTGTGGGGTGGGGCCAGCTGGGGCATGACGCTCCACAGGGCCTCTGAGAAGTCTGCCTGCCTCCTCCCACTCAGTCGCCCTACAGCTGAGGGGGAGGTGGCGGGCGGACCGTTTGGGGCAGCGCAGAGCCTGCACGCGCCCAAGCCACCGCGTCACTCCCAGGAGAGACGTGTGGCTTGGGCGCACTGCAGGCCCCGCAGTGAGTGACGCCTGGCATTTTGTCTGTAAGCCATCCGGCATTTTGTCACCCCCCTCAGTGGTGACACCCGGGGCGGCCCGCCCCGACCGCACCCCCTTCCTCCACCCCTGCTAGGAGCTGAGGCTTTTTCAATAAAAACGGAAAGCTGCATTCTGTGTTCGCTTCCAACTCTCCATTCCAGAGCAGTGTGGCTGCAGACGGAGAACCTTGGGAAATGATAAGGGGAGCAGGCAAGGCTGTGTGGGTGTGAGAAGGAAGTCTTCCTGCAATTACCATTGGTGGTATACATACCACAGTCACTGGGGCACCCTTCACAAACACTCAGCATTATGGGAGTTAATGCCTAGGGTGGGATATAGTGGTAATTGCTTGCCTATCTGGGACTGTATCTTTACCATCAGTATCAGAACTGTTAGCTTAGCATACAAAGCACTCTGGCGTTCTTGCTCATCGGTTTATGCGATTTATTTTTAATTTTTAAAAGCAACCCACCAAACCATCCAAAGTTAATTCTTCAGGTTGGCAGCAATCGGCAGCTTGCCAGCATGGGAGTAAACGTGAAACACCCACAAAAGAAGATGTGTGCAGAAGAGGGGGAAAACAGAAATAGGGTCCGGCACCTTTAAGGTGTCACTGCTATGATACCAGGCCCGGGTTGGGAAACAGCTTGCGTTATCCCATTACACATAGCTTAGCTACGAAAGGGAAGCGTAATGCATGACAATAAGGTTGGATCTCAGCAAAGTTGGAGCCGTGCCATCGGAAGAAATACATGAATAAAAGGGAGCTTTTCCCCCCACCCCTTTCCACTGGAAAGGGCTTGGTGGAGTGGGGTGGGCGGTGTGGGGGAGAGGAGAGATTTTTGCAGCATAGACAGCTTTGATCTAGCACATGTACAAGTTTGCAGGGAGGGGAGGGTGGTGCAAATCATGTGTTCTTACAAAGTGCAAATCCGCCTCGCCTTTTCCTCCTACCGCACACCTAACCCCTTTCCCTTTCCTTTCCTCCCCCCCCCCCCCATCAAGGCCTTCTGTCTGTCTGTCTCTGTGTGTCTCCCTCTCCCCTGCCTGCCGTGCGAGAGGCTGTTTAAAGTTCATTTGCACACCCCTTTCCAGTCCAGTTCACACCAACATCTGACAAGCCCAAGTTTCTCATTTTCAGAGTAATCACTCCACTGCGCTAATTGCACATGCAAATATGCAAATTCGTATTAATTAATTACTATACTAATTAGTTCTGTGGTATTTGCGAGTAATAAATCATTCGATGGGAGCGAGGAAGCTGGAGACTTGCCCCATTTACACTTCGCATAAAATTTTAATAGGCGCTTGGGCTGATCCAGGACAACGGCGGCATCTTAAAGGGACAGAGGCCTTCTTCAGGGGTTGGCACTACAGATATAGATTAGATATAGATCTATCGGTAGATTTGCTCTTTGTCTAAAAGGCTAAATGCAAAACCAGCCAGCAAAGGATTTCCATTGAACAGATGGACCGTGAGACAAACTGTAGGGCTGTAACTATCGGTAAGGAAGAAGGCGCTGGGAAAGATTTTAAACCCCAAGAAAAGAAATGCAGTCTCTCTACCACTCCTAGATCACATGAAACGTCCACCTTCCATCTTTGAATGAGACTGAAGTTCTACTCAGCTATGGCAGCTACTAGCCATACAGAGACCGGTTCTCTGGGAAGCGTTCTTCGTTTTTAAAGCCATCCAAGTTAGAAGTGACTCCTGCCCCCGATTCCACCCCAAGGGATGCTCTTGGCATTACTATGGGCCACTGCACCTCCCGTTGCAGAAACCATCTGAGACCAGGGATAGCCAACGACACAGCTCACTCCAGATGCTGTTGGACTTGAAGCCCCATCAGCCTCACAGCCGATACAACCAATGCTCAGGCATGATGGGAGTCGGGAGCCCCAACAACATTTGGAGGGCAGCATGTTGGCTACCAGCTCTTTAAGCCCACAAGACCTGGTCCCTTTTCTCTGTCCGTCCTGTTCCACCTGGCCTGGGATGGAAGGATCCTGAGCAGCAGCTGCTGCTTCTGGAGGTGCCTAGTGACCATCTAAGCTGGCTGTGGGTTCTGTATGATCTAGAATCACAGAATAGAATAATAGAATTGTAGACTTGGAAGGGACCCTGCAATGCAGGATTTATTTATTTATTGCCCAATGTGGGGCTCAAACCCACGACGCTGAGAATAAGAGTTTCATGCTATACCAACAACTGAGGACCTGGTCCTGGTTCCTCTGCCTGGCTCAGCTCCATCGGGCCAAGTGAGTGACTTCAGCTACAAAGGCTGCAGCTGCCAAAGGTGCCCAGAATGTTCAGGGGAATCTTTGATGTGAATGTTTTTCTCTAGCTTGCCAATGTGTATTTATAGTCGTATTGTCATTGTTTCTTAAATGGTGGGGTTATGGCCACTGCTGGGCCTCCATTCCCCATTCAGCTAGGCCTCAGGGCCCCATCCAGCCCATGGCCTCCTCACTTGCTTGCCCTGTCCTCTGGCTGTGCTGATGTCAACCCCAGCAACTCCCCATACTGAGCCCAAGAGGTTTCTCGTTTGCCCCACTTTCCCCCAGAAAACCTGATGTTTACCACTGAATAGTAACAAGCATCAATCAGGTTTTCTGCAGATTGATGTTTGTTCCAATTCAACTGCAAGCCGTTGGTTTTCCCAGGGAAAGCAGCCGGGCAAATGAAAAACTTATCCGACCAACGACTAGACAAGAGGCAATGTGGATGAGGCCTAAAGGAGGCCAGGAGATAGATGGATTTTGGGGAGGAGAAGTGAGGAAAGAGATGTCTCCATGGGGAAAAGAACTAGAGGAGATGCCGAAGGAAATTTTTAAAAGATAGTGTTTATATATTAAAAATAGTAAAAAAACTGGGAATAGAAAAGTAATGGATAAGAGAGGGAAGGAGGAAAAAGTGAATGTGAAAGGTGCAGGTTGAAAGGAACCGGGAGTTGGGGAAGAGAAAATGAGGTACAAGATAAATGTGGAAGAAGAAGGGAAGAAGTAATTATAGGAGATGAGTAAAAATACTTTCAGAGGCATGTTGAGTGGGAAGGGGAAATATAAAATAAGAAGCCTTCTTTTTTAAAAGCCTCTGGATTAGCTTTGTTGTTGTTGTTTAGTCGTTTAGTCGTGTCCGACTCTTCGTGACCCCATGGACCAGAGCACGCCAGGCACTCCTGTCATCCACTGCCTCCCGCAGTTTGGTCACACTCATGCTGGTGGCTTTGAGAACACTGTCCAACCATCTCGTCCTCTGTCGTCCCCTTCTTCTTGTGCCCTCCATCTTTCCCAACATCAGGGTCTTTTCCAGGGGGTCTTCTCTTCTCATGAGGTGGCCAAAGTATTGGAGCCTCAGCTTCAGGATCTGTCCTTCCAGTGAGCACTCAGGGCTGATTTCCTTAAGAATGGAGACGTTTGATTTTCTTGCAGTCCATGGGACTCTCAAGAGTCTCCTCCAGCACCATAATTCAAAAGCATCAATTCTTCGGCGATCAGCCTTCTTTATGGTCCAGCTCTCACTTCCATACATCACTACTGGGAAAACCATAGCTTTAACTATACGGACTGGATTAGCTACTTCTGCCTAAAATGGGGTGTTGACTCACAATACCTCCAGAGCCAACGTTTGGCCTTAGCACAAGGAAAGCTGATTGATGGAACTCCTTGTCACAAGAAAATTGCTGTAGTAAAGAACTTAGCCCTTCCCAAAGAGAGAGTAGCTATCAGTAGAAAGCGATGTCAGTAGCTGCTAGCTGGTTATGTGAAACTGCAACTCCATCTGCCACCATTTTGTGGCTTGTGCGTCTCAACAATTTTCAGCTCTCCCAAGTGGGCCCTGGGGGTAGAAAGTCTGAGAACCCCTGTACTATTTGAAATGCATCAATATATTTTTGGCTGTGTGTGTGTGTGTGTATTGATGATTTGTTAGTGTTATTGTGAGGTGATCTGAGTAACATTTGGAAAAGCAACAGAAATAAACATTACACACACACAAACACGCACATCTTGCTTCAGTTCACAGAGATGCAGGAGTAGAACAACCCCCCTATAATTCCATAAAGAATCACAGCTAGTGGTGACTTGATTTAGGGACAGACGTACTGACTGCATGTCACTCTTAACTCCTCGACAGGCCATCACCACAACTGTGGCAACCAGTTCTGGAAGATGGAACATTACAGACATGTATTTTATGAAGCGCTGTCTTTTCTTTGTCCTGAAAGTACTGGCAATCAGCTTCATTGGACATCATATTCTAACCTCCCTGCCATCTTAGGATAAAACCTGATGATAACCTAAGTACAGCATACTAGCAGCCTATGGTTCACGGTAGTCTTTTCAGCACCTGCTGAAGACATTCTTATTTAGACAGGCTTCCCAGATGTTTAGAAAGTATTCATGAGTTTTAGTTTTGGTCTCTTCTATTTAGGGTTTAACTTTCTATATGTTTTTTAATTACAGTTGTAAATCTTTTAGTGAAAATTTTCCTGATTTTTCTTTTTTTTAGTTTCCCCCCTACAATCAAGCTGTCTAAATTTTACGAAATAAAAGAAATAAAATACACAGTGCTACTGAGGAACTAGTTTTGGCATTAGTGGTTAAATCAGTGCAGTTTGAAAGGTGTGGTCTGCCATCTTGATTCAAAATGGCGTCCAACTGTATCCAAACACAGACGGAAACTTGCTTCTTGAGCTCAGGAACCATCATGCAAAATTTGGTAAGAATTAGTGCAGTATTGAAAGGTTCATGCCATCATCTGGATTCAAAATAGCATCCAATTGTACCCAACAATTTTATAATAGCCAACACAGTCTAACCTCCCCATACACTTTGATCTGCAAACAATTCAAAATGAATGCTCAATAAATAAGTTGTCTGGAAGTTGTAGTGGAATTCTGTGTATGTTTAGATGGCTGACAATGCCCCTGCTGGGTTGGTTTGCCTTCTTTCAGGACCCATCTGCCCCCCATCTCTCTCTCTCTCTCTCTCTCTCTCTCTCTCTCTCTCTCTCTCTCTCTCGCACACACACACACACACACACACACACACACACACAAACACACACACACACACACACACACACACACACTCCAGCCCTGGAGCCCAGCTGCTCCATTCCTGCTCATGCTACAATGGCGCAACGTATTGAGATTTAATTGGGTGAACGACGGTCTCAACAGGGACTATGGATTTCTTTCTCATTATAAAGCCTGATGGAAGAAATTAAGGTATGCATTCACTTTAGGATGAGGATTCCACAGAAGCGTTTTCTTTCAAAATCCAAACAACTGACCCTTATATACTTCTTGCTGTTGTACTTATATATTTATATATTTATATATATTTATATATATATTTATATATTTATATATATTATACTTATATATTTCAGCATCTGATGGTGGTGGACTGTAGCAGATAGAAGCTCATGCAAAGGTCAAGTCTTTTCTTTCTTTTTCTAATGAACAGCCTCAGACAAACATAGCTTTGAATAGCACAAGATGCAGAGGAAGGCTGCTAGGAAATGATGTGTGCTTGGCCGCTTAGCGGAAGCTTCCAGAACAGGCTGTGCCGGAACATTCCGTAAGTGTCAGCAGAATCAGCACCCTAACCTATCCCCAGCAAAGAGACTCACGGACTTCACAGCAGCCGTTGGATGGCTATAGTTTTGCAGCGATGGGGAACCTGTGGTCTTCCAGACATTGCTGGAGATCAGCTCCAGCCAATGGTTTATAAAATGCTGACTGTGAAACTAAGAGATCAAAATAATGAACTGTTTATGGAAAATTGGATACCTTTTTTGGGGGGACTTTCTGTTGAAATATTTTAGTGATATGAAATCGTGTGCAGGATTTGAGATACGAGCGGTGGGGGAAAAATGATGATAAGATGGAGTTAGAGGGTTTAACAACAATGCAGCAGTTAAGGATGAGAATAAAAAACATGAGTGTTGGAGGGGTGGTAAGTCAAAAATAAAAATGGAGGTGAATGATATATTGTATGTGAAGTAAATTTGTTGGTTGGTTGTTGTTTTTTGAAAAACCTAATAAAAATCAATATATTAAAAAATAAATTTATAAAATCCTTCACAGCAAATGTTTCTGAAGAGGACTGCTATAAAGGTACCGGAAGACAGAATGTATAATATCAGATTACACAAATCCAGTATACACAATAAAATGGCTGCCTCACACTCTCCTTTAAAAGGTAAGTTTTCAGTAGTCACCCAGGTGCTTCTATAATTTTAGAAGGTACTGATTCTAGTCAGAGTCCAACAATATCAGGAGGGTCACAGGTCCTTCGTCCCTGCTACAAAACCTCACTAGCGGCTCACGAAAACAGCAGCCTCCTTTGCTGATTGTTATCACTGTTTGGAACTCAAGTCTGCATCCAAATCAGGTTCTGTGTCCCCGTTACAGCTAAGAAGCCATTGATAAGATCTCTTCCCTTCAAATATGCCAGATACAAATGTCCTTGGGGTTGCTGGACTCTGAAGTCAGTCAGCAGGGGACAAAGTTTCATATCAGTCCTTCTTCAGTCCTTCATGGATATGGTGCTCAGGTGCAGTGCTCCTGTAAAACTGGACACCTTGACTAGAGACTTTCCAGATGTTCAGATCTCTGCCATTCCTGAGACACTGTGGCATCAGCACTTCAGGTTCCATGGGCTCTCCTGAACTGCTTCCGTCATCTTCCGTCATTCCGTCATCTTGGTTAGCCCTCAGTTTTCTTCCTGCTACCTGAGTCACGGAGGCCATTTTGCACATTCCTGGCAATGTGTGTGTGCTCTGAGAAGGTGAGGTGTGAGAAGGGTTTGTACAAATGGACTGTCTGTGGCTACTAGCCACAATGGAATACCTCCCCCTCAACCACCCTGATTTTCCTGGGACGTCCCGGAATTACAGAAGCAACCCCAGCTTCTGATTGGATCCCAGAATGTCCTGTTCCGGTACTGCACTCTCACGTTGAGTTGGCCTGACTCCCACAAGAGCATTGCGCTGAAAGACGCATGGGACATCGCGGCACCAAAAATACACCCCTCCTGAGTTTAGCCAACAGTCTCGACTCTCGTGTTTTAGGGCAGATCTACCCCACACATTTAAAAGCACACTCAACGTGCATTTAAAATGCATGACTTCCCTCAAAAAATCCTGGCAACTGTAGTTTCACCCCCACAAAGCTACAGTTCCCGGAGCCATGTGCTTTAAATGTACATCAATTGCTTGGTGTGTGCATCTTGTACTGATCCTGCTCTGGTTTTGCATTTATTTCTACAACCAATTCTTAGCCCTGGCTGCCGTGAAGCTTGTGACAGTCCATCCCCTCCACAAGAGGAGTCAGGTGTCTCACTGCTGGGTATCTACAAGTAAGAGAGACTTTTCAGTTCTCCCTGGTCTGAAGTCGTGACGGCCGTGGCATATATCTCCCCTTGTTTCCATCCCACTTTGGGGAATTCTGCAGCTTTTCATTGTCCTAAGTGTGGATTAATTAAGTAGCAATAAACACAAAGCTGTGCATTATTGATGGAGGGGAGGGGGAGGAGGGAAGCACAAGAGAGGCCAGGTTAACGCAAATGTTGTAGCTGGAGGCAAACCTCCAGGTGGCCATTGTTAATTTCCAAATTTGAGTTTTTACCCTGATACATATAGTCAGAGCATCAAGGTGTCCCCTAGGACAGGGACAACCAACCTGGCGCCCTCCAGATGGGAACTCCAACTCCCATCAGCCCCAGCCAGCATGGCTGATGGTCAGGGAGGTCTAGTCTACTCCTTCTCTAGGATATTGTTACTTGACTTGGGCTGACACCACATCATACCTCTCAACTGTCCCGATTTGAGTGGGATATGAAGGAATTATGGGACGCGGGTGGCACTGTGGATTAAACCACAGAGCCTAGGGGCTTGCTGATCAGAAGGTCAGCGGTTCGAATCCCCGCAACAGGGTGAGCTCCCGCTGCTCAGTCCCTGCTCCTGCCAACCTAGCAGTTCGAAAGCACAAAGTGCAAGTAGATAAATAGGTACCGCTCCAGCAGGAAGGTAAACAGCATTTCCGTGCGCTGCTCTGGTTTGCCAGAAGCGGCTTAGTCATGCTGGCCACATGACCCGGAAGCTATACGCCTGCTCCCTCGGCCAATAAAGCAAGATGAGCGCTGCAACCCCAGAGTCGTCCGTGACTGGACCTAATGGTCAAGGGTCCCTTTACCTTTACCTTTATGCAGGAATTAGAAGAAGCCACCCTGGCTTCTGATTGGATCCTAGAATGTCCCGGCACTCTGTCGTGAGTCAGCTGGCTCAAGCCAGAGCGCTGAACCAAAAGGCATTCTTCTTACCTACAATGGGGGTGGGGAGTTGTCTGTGAGTTCTCCTCAAGGAAGCACACATCATTTTGAGCTGGACAATGGACTTTTGTAACTTTTAAGGATCATTGCCTGCCTGCTTTTCATCACTATATCTGTCTGAAGCCTGGGAAGTCCTTCACTGTGAATAAACCTGGTATTTTCTTCTTAAGCAGTCTGAGAATTATTTCTTTGATGAGAGGGAAACATAGGAGAAAAGTGATCCAAGTCTGCCTAAGCATCCTTGGATATCATAATTGTTCTAGGTTATACAATTGTTCTAGGTTTGCCTCTAAAAACTTCTAAAAATAAGCTGCACACGGATAGTGCTTTTAAAAAACTCTACTGAAATAGGTACAGTCGTACCTTGGTTTTCGAACAGCTTAGTTATCGAACATTTTGACTCCTGAACGCCGCAAACTCGGAAGTGACTGTTCTGGTTTGTGGGACTATTTTTGGAAGCTAAACTTCCAACGAGGACCTTCCTGCAGCCAATCAAAAGCTGCGCTTTGGTTTCCAAACATTTTGGAAGTCAAATGGACTTCCAGAACGGATTCCGTTCGACTTCCAAGGTACGATTGTATTTGCATTCTTACACAAGTAAGAAGAGGAAGGATAACAAGTAAATAAAATATCCTCTCCTACTCATCTAAAACCATCCAACAATAAGAACTTTGGAACTAAGAAGCCGCGTGCCTTTGTTCCTCCTGCCTTCCAATATATTTGCCTTCGCTGTCATGCGTTTTAGACTGTAAACCTGGAGGGAAGGACCATGTTACACTTGGGTGGAATCTACACACATATTAAAAAACATTCTGAAAATGCTTTTTTAAAAGTGTTTTTTAAAAAATACATTGAATTTTCCATAAGGCTCACCATCACCACCGAGTGTCATATTGTATATTGCACTTAAAACACACTTAAAACGTTTTATTTGCACCTGTATAACTGAGTCCTAAATCTTCAAACTTTTGGAAACTTGAAAAGTGAGGTAAACAACAACAACCAAAAAAAATTAAATAAATAAATATAGTGGCATGTGTCAGGTCACAGTTTGCCATTGTGCCCACCAGTACATCCTATGGTGCTCACAAATGTCTCAGTAAATATCCCCTCAGAAATCCACACTGCACAGAGATGATTTAGTCTTCCTGCTCAGTTCCTGTTTGCACTGGCTTGGTCTCTCTTACATTGAACATGCTCCCTTAAACATGCCCATATTTCGAAGGATGCCAGGATCGGACACCCACCCCTCTGCTCTACACAGTAGAAAAAGCTTTTCTCTGTAAGTGAGCATGGCAGTGGCTGATATACATGCCTCCCCCCCCCCCTTCTGGTGGGACGTAGGAAGCATGCCCTCGCCATTTCATGGTCCTCTTTTTCGGATCTTTTAGATGTGGCAGCCATTTTGTTATGCCATGGTAGCCATTTTGTGACTGGTGCCCTCAGCACTTTCTCAAAATCACAAATGTGCCCACTGGCCTGAAAGGTTGGCTAGCTCCCCAAATTAATTTAATGGATCTGATTCATTTTTTTTAACAGAGTAATGACATTTTTATGAAGTAGGATGTCTCTATGGAGAGTCTATTTGTGGGAGTAGGAACCTGGTAATGGTGAAGCACACCTGAGCATGTGCAGAGTGTCTTTCCCCCTTTTAAAGAGAAAAGGCACACTGAACATGATCAGGGATGTACCCCTAATTGCCAATCTTCTCTCCTAGCGACTCTCATACTGAGAATTCAGGCACTTTCTGTTATCAGCACTGGATACTTGTACCCCAAGACTTATTCTGAGAGCTGATTCGCCTGCCAACACAAAGTCATGGTTTAGCATTATGTGCACCAGTCTTGGACTTGTTTATCTACCCCATTACAATGAGGTGATCAGAAACACCCACTTCCACTTCAAGTTAACCTCAGTTTGTTATTGCATCCTAACTGGGAACTGCAGTCAGTGCCAGCTACGGTTTATCCAAACCAGCTGGAATTAAACCATAGTTAAAACAAACCACAAACCAAAGTCGGTTGAAAACGACAGCAAACATTTCCAGTCCCTTCCATCTTGGAGCAAAAGAGTGAGGAGGTGCTTGCAGAAGCCTGAGATATCACATTACATGTGAACCAGCTCATTGGCAGTTCTCCTCAAACATGGTTTCATTACCACCTCTCAGTACTAGTGTGGTATCTGACAAAATAATAAAAAGAGTGCATCTGAGCATGTGAGGGGTGTCTTTCCTTTACTAGTAAGGAACAGCAGCCAGCCGCTTGTTCAAATGGAGCTGGATGGGGAGAAGGGGCCCGGAGCAGAGAGGGCATCTCTCTGGGACAGTTTAGAGTCCTGTTCCTTCTGAATCTCTTCTTATTTCAGAAATCAAGCAGCACGTCTGTGGCACTTGTGGACAGCCAATATAAACCAATTTTTTAAAAGCAAGAGGTGCCAGCCACTGCCTGCTGCTTGCATCCCAGCCCACCTGTCCGACAGACCCTCGATTATTTTCAGAAAGAAGGTGATTCGATTCTGGGGGAGAGGAAGTTCCGCAACCATGGCTAGAGACGGGGGAAGCAGGGAGTGAGCGAAATGCCACATGTGTGCCCAAGAAAGGAGCCGAGTTTTTAAAAAGGCAGCTCAATTAATCTGTTCCCATCCTGGCTCCCAGAGTGCCCTTCTTCTGAGCTAAGGGGTAGTGGAATTGGCAGCTGTTCGCTATTTATTAACCAGTCATGGTTAAATTGGTTTATAAATTAACAGATGTTTTAACTTTAGTCTTTCTTCGGGGACTGGAGGCTGCAAACTGGTTGGTGATTGTAAGTCAAGCATCAGGTTGGGACTATGGGAGGAGAAGGATACAGGGGAGGCGGTGGAGGGGGCCTGCCCTGGCTCCTTTCCGCAAGCCCCAGCCCACCGGGAGAGCGGACCACAGACAGCAGGTCTGTACTGTGGTGACTCTGCTCTGTGTAGGCAATCTGGGCATGAATCATCATTAACTTCCACCTTGCTTCTCACATCTTTATTAACTGCATGGGGGGGCAGGGGACGACAGGAGACTCCTTGGTTTGGTAGGTGGGAAGCCCATGTCCAACCTTCTGCAGAACCAGGAAAGCTTCACTGCTGGCCTTGCAAGCTTTCATCGAATCACCGATCACTGAATCATCGAATTATAGAGTTGGAAGGCACCCTGAGGATCATCCAGTCCAACCCCGGGCAATGCCGAAATCTGCAGCTGTCCCATACGGGGATCAAACTTGCAACCTTAGCATTATTCAGCACACTTCCAGGCTGTTGCTATATGCCCACTTTGATCTGCGGAACTGGAACGGTTGCAGATGCCCACATAATACTCATTCTGCACTTGTAAGAAATTGAATGTTCAGTGTGGCAGTGCCTACACTTCGGAACTCCCTGTTTATTGACATCAAGCAACTATCTTTGTTGTACTTTCTTTGGCCTCGACTAAAAACGTTTTCATTTAGGCAAGACTATGTTTTAATCTGTTTTTGCTTGCTGTTGATTTCAATTAACTTTTGAATGTTTTTTTTTTTTTAAGACCTGGTTTTAACTGTCTCTTATTGGTGATTTTAATGTTTGGTTGTTTTTCTGAACCTCTTCAATGTTTTATTGCAATCAAGGGGTATATATACCTTTTGCTAGATTAAATAAATTGTAGTCCAGCAACATCTAGAGAGCATCAAGTTTGCTGCCCTTGATAGACCTTTCCTTTGGAGTATCAGAATTCGCTTCAAAGAGCCAATTAGACAGCAGTAAATATTTTCTATTTTGTCATGACAAAGTAATGGTACAGACACGCGTTACCCAATGTCTGCCCCTGAATTCTGAGCGAGCCAGCTTTTTATACATTTGCAGAATAGAAGACCACCTGATTTCTTGTAAACCACCTGATTTCTGGGAAATCGAAACTTGTAATAAGTTCCTATTACCATGTAAGGTCTTGGTCTCCCCTCCCTCCTTCTTGCAACCTCCCTCATCCTGGTATGACAATAAATCCTTGTTCTTTATCTCTATCTGCCCAAGCTAGACATTCCAACGAGGGGCCCAATTGCACTGCAACATTTAAGCAACAAACCCTGTCCCTCATATCCCTTTGGGATAATACAACAATTATATTGTAATATGCCCCTTCACCCTGAGCAGTGCTTTTTTTCTAGAGGTACTCCAGGGTACGCACCTATTTTTCCTCAAAGGTTTAAAGTGTGGCACTTATTGGAACAACATCATGGTGAGTACCGGCACCTCCCCCCCCACCCTTTTAATTTAAAAAAACCACTGTACAGGAGCAACAAAGAATGTCTTAATGTGTTATATGTAGGGTTGCCTCTGAAGACGGTTCAGAAGCTTCAGCCGGTGCAGAATTCGGTGGCCAGGTTTCTCACCAGGACAAGACAGTTTGCGCATATTGCACCAATCCTGGCCTGACTGCACTGGCTGCCAATTAATTTCCGGGCCCAATTCAAAGTGCTGGTTTTGACCGATAAAGCCTTAAACAGCTCTGGACTGCAATACCTAGGGGTCAGCAAACTTTTTCAGCAGGGGGCCGGTCCACTGTCCCGCAGACCTTGTGGGGGGCCGGACTATATTTTGAAGGGAAAAAATGAAGGCATTCCTATGCCCCACAAATAACCCAGAGATACATTTGAAATAAAAGCACTCATTCTACTCATGTAAAAACACACTAATTCCCGGACCGTCCGCAGGCTGGATTTAGAAGGCGATTAGGCTGGATCCAGCCCCCAGGCCTTCGTTTGCCTAAGGTAAGGCATTACCTTAAGGATCATCCTCTGAGGGCCTTCTTTGTGTACCTCTTCCACAAGAGATCCCGAGGGGGGCAACATGAGAACGGGCCTTTTCTGCAGTGGCTCCCCACTTGTGGAATGCTCTCCCCTGGGAAATTCACCTGACCTTTAAACTCCGGGCGAAGATATTCCTCTTCAACCAGGCCTTTGGCTAATGGACATCCGATGCCCTTTTAAACGTGTTGTGGGATTATTGGTTCATTTGTGTCCTTATTTTTATAATGTAATTTTGTGTTTTTTAATATTGTAATTTTATGCTGTGTACCTTGCTGAGAACAACACATGAAGGGTGGTGTACAAATTTAATAAGTAAGTAAATAAATAAGGCATGTTATAATGTGGGTTGGGCCTTATCGAGATGGCATAGTCTCTCATGTGATACTGTAGGAGCAAATGCTTAACTCTGAGCAACTTTCACTGAATATACCGTATTTTTTGCACCATAACACTCACTTTTTTCCTCCTAAAAAGTAAGGGGAAATGTCTGTGCGTGTTGTGGAGGGAATGCCTACGGGTGGCATGCCTACGGATTTTCCTCCTCTAAAAACTATGTGCGTGTTATGGTCGGGTGCATGTTATAGAGCGAAAAATACGGTAATCTATATTTTAAAACACCGGCTGTTGAGTTATTTTTATTTCACTGGTGGTGGCAATGTATTTTTCTATAATTGACTGGACTGTCCTCATATCCCAGAGGAACAGGGTTGCTGGCACCGTTAAAACATAGTGCTTGGTTATACTTCTCATCCCAAGCAGGAGGCATCAGAGACTGGACTTAGAGCTTGCCTGAGAAGACACTCAACACTCTTCTGCAGCCGCATATTGCAAGAGAAGATCAGCCCCTCTCCTTTTCTCCCAGTTTGCCTGCATAACAAGCTTCTGCCAACCTAGCAGTTTGAAAGCACACCAGGGCAAGTAGATAAATAGGTACCGCTGCAGCGGGAAGGTAAAGGGCTTTCTGTGTGCTCTGGTTTCCGTCACGGTGTCCCGTTGCACCAGAAGCGGTTTAGTCATGCTGGCCACATGACCCGGAAAGCTGTCTGTGGACAAACGTCGGCTCCCTCGGCCTGAAAGCGAGATGAGCGCCGCACCCCATAGTCGCCTTTGACTGAACTTAACCATCCAGGGGTCCTTTACCTTTTTACCTTACATAGGAAGCTGTCTTATATCGAGCCAGATCATTGGTCCATCTAGCTGAGCATTGTCTACACAGATTGGCAGTAGCTCTCTAGGGTTAGAGACTGGGGTCTTTCCCTACCTGGAAATGTTGGCGATGGAGCCTTGGACCTTCTGCATGGGAAACAGATGTATCCTTGAGCTATTCAAACTTACCTCACAGGGCTGTTGTGAGGATAAAAGGGGGAACCATTTACACCATTCCCCAGGGAAAAAATACTACTGGTGGCACATGTATTCCCACTGACTTTTCCGTAGGGATATTGAGAAATAGTAGTTGTTATTGTTGCTGTTATTGTTTATACCCAGTTGCATTTTTTCTGGGGGGAACGCAGGGGTACACATACCCCTAAACATTTTGTGAATCTAAGTTTGGCCTCATTGGGGGGCAGTATTTCAATATGAGTAGAAAAATGAGAGTACCCCTATACATTTTTAAAAGAAAAAAAGCACTGTTTATACCTCACATCCCCTTCATGGATCACTGCCTTGCCGTGGCGAAGGGGCTTGAATAACTCAGAGAAGCTATGAACTATGCCAAGCAGGGCACCCAAGATAAACAGGTCATAGTGGAGAATTTTGACCAAACGTGATCCACCTGGAGGAGGAACCGGCAAGCCACTCCAGTATCCCTGCCAAGAAAACTCCATGGACAAAGACAACAGGCATATAAAAGTTATGATGCTGGAAGATGAGCCCCTCAGGTCGGAAGGCGTCCAACATGCTACTGGGGAAGAGCGGAGGACAAGTACAAGTAGATCCAGAGCTGATGAAGCGGCTGGGCCAAAGCCGAAAGGACGCTCAGTTGCAGATATGCATGGAAGCGAAAGGAAAGTCCAATGCTGTAAAGAAAAATATTGCATAGGAACCTGGAATGTAAGAACCATGAATCTGGGTAAGTTGGATGTGGTCAAAAATGAGATGGCAAGAATAAATATTGACATCCTGGGAATCAGTGAACTGAAATGGACGGGAATGGGCAAATTCAGTTCGGATGACTATCATATCTACTACTGTGGGCAAGAAACCCGTAAAAGAAATGGAGTGGCCCTCATAGTCAACAAAAGAGTGGCGAAAGCTGTACTGGGATGCAATCTCAAAAATGATAGAATGATCTCGATACGAATCCAAGGCAGACCTTTTAACATCACAGTAATCCAAGTTTATGCACCAACTACTGGTGCTGAAGAAACTGAAATTGACCAATTCTATGAAGACTTACAAGACCTTATAGAAGTGATACCAAAGAATGATGTTCTTCTCATTATAGGGGATTGGAATGCTAAAGTAGGGAATAAAGAGATAAAAGGAACAACTGGCAAGTTTGGCCTTGGAGATCAAAACGAAGCAGGGCAAAGGCTAATAGAGTTCTGTCAAGAGAACAAGCTGGTCATCACAAACACGCTTTTCCAACAACACAAGAGACGACTCTACACATGGACATCACCAGATGGGCAACATCAAAATCAGATTGATTATATTCTCTGCAGCCAAAGATGGAGAAGCTCTATACAGTCAGCAAAAACAAGACCTGGAGCTGACTGTGGCTCAGATCATCAGCTTCTTATAGCAAAATTCAAGCTTAAACTGAAGAAAGTAGGAAAAACCACTGGGCCGGTAAGATACAGCCTAAACCAAATCCCTTATGAATACACAGTGGAAGTGAGGAACAGGTTTAAGGATTTAGATTTGCTGGACAGAGTGCCTGAAGAACTATGGGTGGAGGCTCGCAACATTATACAGGAGGCAGCAACTAAAACCATCCCAATGAAAAAGAAATGCAAGAAAGCAAAGTGGCTGTCCAACGAGGCCTTACAAATAGCAGGGGAGAGAAGGCAAGCAAAATGCGAGGGAGATAGTGAAAGATACAGGAAATTGAATGCAGATTTCCAAAGAATAGCAAGGAGAGACAAGAAGGCCTTCTTAAACGAGCAATGCAAAGAAATAGAGGAAAACAACAGAATGGGAAGAACCAGAGATCTGTTCAAGAAAATCGGAAATATGAAAGGAACATTTCGTACAGAGATTACCATAATAAAGGACAAAAGTGGTAAGGACCTAACAGAAGCAGAAGACATCAAGAAGAGGTGGCAAGAATACACAGAGGAATTATACCAGAAAGATATGGATGTCTCGTACACCCCAGGTAGTGTGATTGCTGACCTTGAGCCAGACATCCTGGAGAGTGAAGTCAAATGGGCCTTAGAAAGCACTGCAAATAACAAGGCCAGTGGAAGTGATGGTATTCCAGCTGAACTATTTAAAATTTTAAAAGATGATGCTGTTAAGGTGCTACACTCAATATGCCAGCAAGTTTGGAAAACTCAGCAGTGGCCAGAGGATTGGAGAAGATCAGTCTACATCCCAATCCCAAAGAAGGGCAGTGCCAAAGAATGCTCCAACTACCGCACAATTGCACTCATTTCACACGCTAGCAAGGTTATGCTTAAAATTCTACAGGGAAGGCTCAAGCAGTATGTGGACCAAGAACTCCCAGAAGTGCAAGCTGGATTTAGAAGAGGCAGAGGAACCAGAGACCAAATTGCAAACATGCGCTGGATTATGGAGAAAGCTAGAGAGTTCCAGAAAGACATCTACTTCTGCTTCATTGACTATGCAAAAGCCTTTGACTGTGTCGACCACAGCAAACTATGGCAAGTTCTTAAAGAAATGGGAGTGCCTGATCACCTCATCTGTCTCCTGAGAAATCTCTATGTGGGACAAGAAGCTACAGCTAGAACTGGATATGGAACAACTGATTGGTTCAAAATTGGAAAAGGAGTACGACAAGGCTGTATAATGTCTCCCTGCTTATTTAACTTATATGCAGAATTCATCATGTGAAAGGCTAGGCTGGATGAATCCGAAGCCGGAATTAAGATTGCCGGAAGAAATATCAACAATCTCAGATATGCAGATGACACAACCTTGATGGCAGAAAGTGAGGAGGAATTAAAGAACCTTTTACTGAGGGTGAAAGAGGAGAGCGCAAAATATGGTCTGAAGCTCAACATCAAAAAAACGAAGATCATGGCCACTGGTCCCATCACCTCCTGGCAAATAGAAGGGGAAGAAATGGAGGCAGTAAGAGATTTTACTTTCTTGGGCTCCATGATCACTGCAGATGGTGACAGCAGTCACGAAATTAAAAGACGCCTGCTTCTTGGGAGAAAAGCAATGACAAACCTAGACAGCATCTTAAAAAGTAGAGACATCACCTTGCCAACAAAGGTCCGTATAGTTAAAGCTATGGTTTTCCCAGTAGTGATGTATGGAAGTGAGAGCTGGACCATAAAGAAGGCTGATCGCCGAAGAATTGATGCTTTTGAATTATGGTGCTGGAGGAGACGCTTGAGAGTCCCATGGACTGCAAGAAGATCAAACCTATCCATTCTTAAGGAAATCAGCCCTGAGTGCTCACTGGAAGGACAGATTGTGAAGCTGAGGCTCCAATACTTTGGCCACCTCATGAGAAGAGAAGACTCCCTGGAAAAGACCCTGATGTTGGGAAAGATGGAGGGCACAAGGAGAAGGGGACGACAGAGGATGAGATGGTTGGATGGTGTTCTTGAAGCTACCAGCATGAGTTTGATCAAACTGCGGGAGGCAGTGGAGGACGTGCTCTGGTCCATGGGGTCACGAAGAGTCGGACACGACTAAACGACTAAACAACAACAAAACAACAACATACCTCACATATCTTACTGGGTTGCCCCAGCCACTCTGGGCGGCTTCCAACATATATAAAAACATAATAAAACATTAAACATTTAAAAACTTCCCTATACAGGGCTGCCTTCAGGTATCTTCTAAAGGTTGTATAGTTACTTATCTCCTTGGCTTGGGGGTTGCATAACTCCATACCCTCCAACATTTCTCGGATGAAAATAGGGACGTCCCAAGGAAAAGCAAGGCATTCAGGGATCAAATCAGAAACTGGGATGGCTTTTGTAAATCCGGGACTGTCCCTGGAAAATAGGGACACTTGGAGGGTCTGGGTAGCCTACAGCACAATCCTAGCCATGTCTACTTGGAATTCAAAGGGGCTTACTGCCAGGTGTAGAGTTAGGAATGCCGTATCATCTCCCCCCTGCAAACCAAAATACCCTGGACACTTGACTTCAGCATTTCCTTATAGGGAACCTCTTTATCTAAGCTCCTGGTCAGGGCAGCCAGCATGACACCCACGAGATGTGTGGACTCCAAGTCCCATCAGTCCCTTCAGGTGTGATCAACAGTCATGATCTTGTTGTAGTCCAGTGACATACAGAGGGCAGCATGTTGGCTTCTACAGCTCTTGACCATTGTGATTGTTCCTTGAGGGACACAGTCCCTTGTGTCTCTTTTCCACTGGCCTTCGGAGGGGGTTTCCCCAGGTGCTTTGCTTTGAATTAATAAATCTTTTAAAGAGGCGAGCTCACCTTAACTGGCATTAACCTTGTTTAGGCAACTTAAGGGAAGAGATCAATGCTTTTGTGGCACCCTGGAGGAGACTGACCAGATACACATACAACCCCTTACAAATCTGGAACTTCTCAGACAGATTCCAGAGCGGTAGGGAGGTAAGTCAGCCTTTAAAATGAGGCGGTCGTCAAACTCTCAAGCTGGTAGAGTTGGCAGCGATAGAGAGAGATTTTTCTGTCTGCTTTTGGAGCCTTTTTTAAAAAGTGATTTCTCTCCCTCCCTCCCACCACACACACACACACACACACACACACACACACACACATATGTATTCGCTTTACATGCAATGCTGTTGAGGGATTTGTGAAATCGGCAGATGGGGTAAAAGCCCACTGGGGTGCCATTTAATCCATCCCCCTTGGCAAAGGCAGAAGCTTTTCCTTCCCGTGTCCCCAATTCCCACATTTAGATGCATCGGAACTGAAGCCAGAAGAGACCCTCTGGGACCAGTCAACCCAAACGTCGAGTTACAGTGCAGAGAAAGCAAAGAGGAAACTGATTTGTTTGGGTTTTTTATGTTGGTTAAAAAAAGAAAAGGGGGGAAAAAACTCCATTCCTGTGCCAGGTCTGTTCCTCTTCTGTAATTCCACGAGTGCAGGATCCCATGCGGAATTTGATGTCCGATATAGAGCTGGATTCCTGAAAAAAACACCTCAGTTTTCCTTTTTTAAAAGAAAACAAGTCTCTAGTCCTTATGTCTACGCTATTTATATAGTTTGTGTTGTTGTTAATACAGGTCTGAGGGTATTAGCAACGGAGCCAAAGGGAAGTGGCCAGAAAAATAACTGCATATGCCATTTTGTTACGCCAACAACACACACACCTTCTATTCAACTGCCTACCTTGTTTTCTCCAACTGATTTGCACGATGCAGACAGTGATTTGATGGTGTAGGTTGTTCATCGTGACTGGGAGCTATTCCATTGCTCATCCTCCCTTAGGAAGGTTTATATATTTGTGGAGTTATAAATGCACGTTGACCCCTAAGGGAACAATGTAGACTACTAGTTTGCAGCACGCACAGAGCCATTTTTCTTGGATTGTGAAGGAACTATGGGCTGGACATTTGAATAACCCTGCCCTGCTGTGTGCCAACTTGGGCCCTGCCACCAAAAGCCAAATCGAATAGCTTCCAAGGGCTATTTGAGCTCAGATGTTGGGGAGCCTCCAAGGGTCACAGAACAGGCAAACAATTGGAAAGACATAGTTAGCATCTGTGGATGTTTCCAGCATTCAAATGGGGTGTGTGTGATCTGTTTTTACATAGTAAATGCTTGGTGCCCTCATCTCTTCCTTACACACACACACACACACACACACACACACACACACACACACACACACTTTTCACTGCAATCAGCCTCACACCTCCATCAGTTTTAGGCCTAAATGGTAGAACTGTAGAGTCGGAAGGGACCCTGAGGGTCATCTAGTCCAACCCCCTGCAATGCAGCAAATCAGGTGCTCCACAACCCTCTACGTTTGATCCCAGCATAACTTCCAGCAAGCAGGAATCCTGGCTTACAGCATCTCTTCTCCTGAACCAACCAGACCCAGGACTGTCTTTCTTTCCTATCTGAGGAGTAATATCCAGGCATCCAGCCTTGGATAGAATTTAAAGGAATTTCCCCTCGCCCCACCCATCCGCCTGTCGGTTTTGGTTGCCTCCTTTCACAGTCAAGCTACCCCAAGTGATCTAGCTGTCAACCTTCCCCTTTTTTGTGGGAAATTCCCTTATTCCAGCGCCGTTTCCCGCTGCCTCCCGCTGGTATCCCGGATGGTTAGATATCCCGTAGACTGTCCCCGGGACAGGTGAGGCTGCTGATCCCTTCTTTTCAAATCTGAAAGTTGACAGCTATGGATTTGTGTGGTGGGAGGCCAATTAATTGGAGAGGGTGACATGGAAACCATCCACCCCACCCCCAAGAATTCGGGGAACTGCAGTTTGCTAAGGTTGCTGGGAGCTGTCGCCCTGTGGAGGGTAAACATCAGTTCCCAGGACTCTTTTCCTTTTTTTGGTGTGGTGGTGGTGGTGGGGAAGCCATGTGCTTTAAATGTCCGGTGCGTACACAGCCAGAAAGAGCAGGTGAGGAAAGGGTTAAGCCCACCCCCCCTTGCCACTTCTCTTGCTCTGCTGTCCCCTCTCTATAAGCAGCTTTTCCTGCCCCCCCCCTTTAAAGTGAGCACCTTCCATTGGCATTTAAGGTCTAGTTTGCCCACCCCTAAAAAACGAGCTGGTGTATCTTGGCATTATTGTCGCACTGTAACTCTACGTCAGGCTTTGTCTGTGGGCTGCAGGCCTCCCTCTTGCATCTCTCTCTCTCTCTCTCTCTGTCTGCAGTGGGTCCCTTTCTTTGAGCTGTGCTGAAAAGAGAGAGAGAGAGAGCGCTGATTGTGCAGGGTGAAGGGAAGAGGTCAAAGCCGCAGCTGACTCCATCTTGGGTTCTTGGCCGCCGTTCAAACTTGTCTGGCAGTGGCACAGGGGACTTGGCATATGGGGTGGCAAAGCAGGTCGCTCCTGCAAGGAGGCGGCAGGCCTGGCGCCGTTGCCCCGTGCCCACGACACGTGCCAGGTCTTTCCCTTGGCTCACGTCCCAGGTCCTGTCTGCCACTGATGGGCCCAGGATCGGCTGCGAGCAACCAGGGGCGAAATTGGGAGGGTGGTGGGGGTGGCGGAGGGAGCTGCAAAACACACAAGTCAGCCATGCCAGACAGTTTCAGCGCTACGGCGTTTCATCTGAGGCAGTCCTTCAAGACCCGCTTTTTTAAGGTTCCAAAACATTTACGAGAACACTCAGAAAAAGCAGGCGGTCCTGACATCAATTTTTTTAAAACAAGCTTTCTTATTTATTTATTTATTTTAAAAAACCTCCCCTTTTTTTGCACACATTGACAGCGAGGGCCCATTAAATAAATGACATACACTTTCTCTCTCTGTCTGTTTTGAAATTGGCTGGACATTTCCAAAGACCAATTGCGCTGCAACGAGGCTTCAAGATGAGAGGAAGAGGAAGAGCTCGGCTTTGAAAATTGCTGTTTGTGTTTCCAGTGTAGCTTTTAGGTGAAAAAAAATGCCAATTAGCTGTGCCATTTCCAAAGAGAAATGATATTTTATTTAAATTTTTATACACCGCCTTTTAGCTCTTAAGATAGAATCTCAAAGAGACTTTAATAAAAGAGAGAGAGACATCCTTTAAAATCACAGTTAAGCCAGCCCAGTAAAGGAAAACTATAAACCAAAAGCCTAAATAAATAAAATGATCCTAGGCAATTTTCTAAATTTAACAGTAAACTTGCATGAGGAGGTTCCCTTGGCAGAGAGTTCCAGAGGGTAAGATGCTGGAAAAGACATACTCTCTTGTGGGCAGCTGATTCATTTCCAAAAGTGGAGGTATGCAGAGGAAAATGCTGGCAGAATTTCAGTGACTCCAAAAATATTTTTTTTAAAGAAACCTTTATTTTTGGAAGGTTTGAAGCAACGCAAACATTTCAATCAAAAGGCAGTATTTTTGATGTCCTCCCCCAAAATTTTTTTTGAAGTAGTAATGGTATCAATGAAGCCCACCCATCTTTATAATAATAATAATAATAAAAGGCTTTAAGAAATTATACATCAGAGGTCAGATGGTGCCATTTATACATCTGCTTGCATTGACATGCATTGACAATATTTTGGTATATCTCACATTCTCCTTTGAAGACAAAAGGAAAGGAAAAATATGTTATTTTGGAAATAAATAGGGATTTCACATTTTCAGTGAGATTTTTTTGTGGGGAGGGGAGATTTTGGTATATTTATAAGTGATGGCTCTAATCCAGAGATTTGCCTGGTGATAAATACTGTGTGTTACACATGAGGTTATGTATGCAGATGAATAAAGCAATCCATGGGTTTAGGTGGCTGCCTAATCCGTTACTAAAGATGATATTTCCCCCTCACATACTTAGTCCTGTAACACCAATTCTGTGTGTGGGAAAGCTGGGGTCAGGGATAACATCCACAGAGATCACTGAATCAGGGTTTCTTCTGATGCTCTTACATTTCTGGTATAAAATATTTTTAAACCAGGAGACAACACTGTCAAAAGAAAGAGGCCACCTTCCATATCTCTGGCCAGCAACTAGATCTCTCAAGAGGTCCAGTTTAAGGAGTGGTGGGCCCAGGAATAGCCCACTGTCATGGAGGCTGTGGCCGAATTTCAGGAGCTCCAGGGCTAAATGAGGGAAACTCTCTTTTGTCTTTTCAACCCCACACCCTTGGGGAGAACAGAGATCTCTGAGGGATGTGCCCCCTTGCAATTGTTTGACTGCAATCCTTGTCATCCCATGTAAGGTAACGGGCCGTTAATGTCTGTTCACTAAAAAGAGCCTGCAGATTGGAAGGTGAGGCGGGAACAACCTTAGGCAGAGAGAACACAATCAGTGGCGTAGCGTGGGGGGTGCAGGGGGGGCCGGCCGCACCGGGTGCAACATCTGGGGTTAGGGCAAATCCATGGGTTAGGGGGCGCAAATCCACGGGTTAGGGGGCGCAAATCCACGGGTTAGGGGGCGCAAATTACTTGCCTTGCCCCGGGTGCTGACAACCCACGCTACGCCACTGAACACAATTATTTCATTGTCCTCTTTTGGGGATGTATTTTTACCCAAGATTTCCCCCAAAATGCTCAACAACTTTGGCACTGTGTTCTGCAACTATGACGTAGCAAAATGAGCATAACAGAAGGAGACAGGAGAGGGGGCAAATTCTGGACTCACACAAGGCCCAGCTGAAATTCAAAAGACCAAAGTATGCCCCTGCTGTTACGTTGTTGTGGACAATTGTCTGTGAGGAGACGTGTGTGTTTGTATGTGTGTGCACATGCACGAAGTAAATTTTCGGCCGCATCTTGCGGTGGGGCAGCGCTTCAGCCTCTGTATTCTGAAGTTTGACGCTGTCACATTCTGTCGCCCCCAGATATCATTGCCTTCATGCATCTTCCTCCTTTCAGTTGCTGACTGGGAATCAAGGGAAACAGCTCCCCTTGTGAGGCTGGGTTTGGCCCAGAGCCTTCCAGTTGCAGATGGCAAACATTAAAAGAAAAACCCCACCACTTGCAGTGGCTCCCTTTGCATTCAGTGGAATGTGCCGTGAAGTGACTAGGATGAGTTTTAAATAGTTCGATAATAGTATTTATATAATACTTTTGTTTCAGTTCTCAGAGTGCTTCATATACATTATCTCTATAATTTTTACATGAGTCCAGCAAAGTAGACCAGTATTTTTACGGGGGGGGGGGAGGAATATTATTATTATTATTATTATTATTATTATTATTATTATTATTATTATTATTTCATACCACTACTGAACACATTACATAGCGTTGGTGCAGTTTAGTAGTTAACAGTGCAATCCTATACATATTTACTCAGAAGGAAGTCCCACTGAGTGCAATTGGACTTACTCCCAGGCAGCTGTGGATAGGATTGTACCTTAAAAGCCACAAACAAAGGAGCTGGAAGTCTCTGGTTCTGAATAATCTCAGGCTACCCATGAACCAGGTATCTAGGTTGTCATTTATCTTCTTCCTAACCACTAATCCCATTCCAGTTTTGTGTAAGTTCCATTTTTTTGTACATCTGAAGGACGAGCCTCCTTTCAATTGTGCCCAGTGTGACTTGAAAGCTTGCCTATTTTTATAGCTGTCACTATAAAAAGGAAAGAGAGATTCTTCATGATTCGCAACCACCATTGTGGCGGGGAGCCAAATCTGCGGCAGAGGGTGTACAACAGCTCGTGGCGATGGGATGTATAAAAAGCATCCATAAAAGCAAAGGAACTCAATGTAATGCAAGCAGATATTGTGCCATCAGAGTTGAAGCCCCAGATTTGGAAAGAGGTTCCGAGGCTAGACCCTGGCTCCAAGGAAACCCCAACTATACCTTGGTCAAACCTCATCTCTGCCATCCTGGAGAAATGCTATCCTTGCCCCAGGTGCTCATAAGGAGGCAAAAGAAGAGTAGGGGAAAATGGCATTTATAAAATGAGAACTACAGTGGTACCTCAGGTTACAAATGCTTCAGGTTACATACGCTTCAGGTTACAGACTCTGCTAACCCAGAAATACTACCTCGGGTTAAGAACTTTGCTTCAGGATGAGAACACTTCAGCAGTGTGGCAGCAGAGGGAGGCCCCATTAGCTAAAGCAGTGCTTCAGGTTAAGAACAGTTTCAGGTTAAGAACGGACCTCCGGAACGAATTAAGTACGTAACCAGAGGTACCACTGTATATAGGACTGGAGAAAAGTCTAGAGCAGGGGTCAACAAACTTTTTCAGCAGGGGGCCTGTCAACTGTCCCTCAGACCTTGTGGGGCGCTGATTCCTGGACTGTCCGCGGACCGGATTTAGAAGGCTATTGGGCCGGATCTGGCCCCCAGGCCTTAGTTTGCCTACCCATGGTTTAGAGTCAAGGTGCCAGCAGTGGCAGCCTAGCAACAAATCGAGAAAGTAGATACTCCCATCCTTGCTTCTGTCACAGGAGAGAACCGGGAGTGTCTTGACTTCCAGCCGCTGCCCCAGATCTCACTCTCAGCTGGAAACTGCTTGAACTAGTCTTCATTTGCAAGTAGAAAGTCAGTGGGTGGTGGTCCATGTGGGCGAACAGGGCACTGCCCCACCAGCCTCGGTCTGCCCTCAGTCAGTTCCCATTTGCCTGCACCTTCATACTTACACACAGACCAGGGAGCAGCAGTGGCAGCAGGCCTCTTCTATATCTCAGCGTGGCTCCTCCAGAACGTGGCAGGGAGAAGGGTGGTGGGTGGGAAACTAGAATGGGTTAGTTCTGCCTGCCATTGGCTGTGGCTCCACCTGCTCTTGGGCTCCCTGCCTTCTGCCCTACCAGCCTCAGGGCCCCCCAGCCACCCCTGTGGGAAGTTCCAGCAAGGGCTGCCTCTGATCTGAATACGAAAGGACAAACAGGAGCTTGCAAGTCTGCCTGTAAGGATATTCTGCACTATTCCGAAAGGCTGGTAGAGGGCATCCCTCGCCCTGCTAACTCGCTTGCCAACCCCATATCCGTCGCAAACATTGTTATTCCCCACGCTGCCACCCTTATGGCATCCTTTGCGGGGAATGATTTAGGCTGCAGTCATCATAACCCCAGTTACCTGCGAAGGGAGCCCCACTGAACTGAGTAGGATTTACTTCAAAGATGACCTGGTTGGGAGTGAGCTGTAATTCCCTTTCAAAAGGCAGAATTGGGTGCTAGTTGTTCTGGATTCACTTAGCGGCGAGTACAAGGGGAACGGTCGTTTGCATGGGATTTCGGATCGACATTTGATTTCGTTTTGTATAGGATTCTACTGTGTGCTCCAGCCCAGAACTTCTTCCAGTGCCCTTTGGAAACTGAGAATTTAATCTCAGATCTAAGCGAAGGAATGGAGCCGGGGTGTCCTTAGCATCAAAAACAGACAAAAATAGCACTCACATAGCCTTGTTATTTCGTGATACACAGAGGGAGGAAAGGTTCTTGGCAGGCAACGAAGAGGAAGCAGATTAAAGGTCTCCCTAGCCAGCGCTGAAGCTAGGACTGGACCTCAAAAACCCAGTGGCCACCCATAGATTGGCAGATAGTGGCAGCAGAGCAGGGGCAGCGTTAGGACCCACCGAGGCTGATGGTCATTGCTGCATCCTCCTCCTGCCTTTCTCCTCACTTCCAAAAACATGCTCTAGTCAGGTGGTGGCTTGCAAGGCATGTTGCACACACAGTTACAGATGCTCGTTTTGTTATTTTCACTTTAAGAAAATATATTATCCTTTCCTGCAACAAAATGGTGCTTATTCCCAAGCCAATGTGCTTAGCATCAGGTCAGCAGAAGCAGACACCACTTTATTTCCGTAGACTAAAGGCTTAGCTACCCACACTTTCTCCTGTCCCATTGCTTTCCCCCAGGGAAAACTGCTCTTTAGCGCTCAATCGGAGCAAATGGCAAGTCAGGTTTTCCCTTGGAAAAGGAGTGGGGCTAGGGAAAAACCGCTCAGAGCTGTGCTTTCTAGGCATGGCATGAGCCCTAGGTGATGCTTATGATAAAAGTGGGTTTAAAATGACAAACAGCACATGTGTAGAGTATTGCCCCTCCCCCTTTGTTGAAATCAGGGTTGTTGTGATTGCTCTAACACAGGGATGGAGAAACCTCTGGCCAATCCATATGTTGTTGGATTTCGACTCTAAAAATACCTAGTGCTCTTGGCTGCACTGTTGCTCCTGGGACCCAGCTATACAGCTGCAAATAAAACGTTTTAAGTGTGTGGTAAAGTGCATTATACAAATGTGACACTAGATGGCGATGGTGAGCTATGGCATATTCAATATATTTTTTCAAAATATTTTTTTAAAAAATCATTTATATATGTGTTTAGAATCAACCCGGGTCTAGGCATAACTTGTGGCCCTCTAGATGATGTTGGACTACAGTTCCCATCATCCCTCACCACTGGCCGTGTTGACTACAACTGGTGGGAGTTGGAGTCCAGCCATATCTCAGTCTAGGCCAAAATCTTGTGTACAACAGCAGCCAGCCAGTTTTTATGTGGAAAGCCCACATGCAGGGTATGAAACCAACAGTCCTCTCCCACTGTTTGTCCCCTACTGACTGATATTCAAAGGGCAAACGCAGAGGTGGTGGTGGGGGAAACCCATGTTTTTTTGCTGCCTGAGGCAAAGGGCAGGATGTCATAGACACACACATGTATAGAAGGCTGCTGCAACATGGCAGTCTTCTTTGCCACTCCCTGCCCTCCAAGATCTGCTGCCTGAAGCAGCTGCCACACTATGCCTAATGACAGGGCTGGCCCTGTAAACCCTCACAGCTCATAACCATGGGTGGACCTGCCCTTTGTGAATTCTCATGGCAGCGACTTCTACAAGGCAACTGAATTATTTTCTCTCTAGGAATCTGGTGGCCAAAGCCATTACTTCATAGCAAGGGTGGTCCTGCAGGAGACACAGGTTAGGCTTCCATTAGCAAGTTAGCCATATACAAGATGGCAACCTGGTCTTCCACAGCTTTTAATCCAGATATGGTGGCCAAGTCAGCACCCAGAGACCTTGGGAATCTCCAAGTACCCAGATCTTTAGATGCTTCAAGGCACTGAATAAGGCCACAGTCACTGAGCTTCTTGGCCCCACGTATCTATCGCTCACCCATCCTCCTTCCCATATCTATCATGGGGCATAATTAAAGTATTGTTCCTTACAGGGACGAGGGTGGGAGACACTTTTGGGATGGCATGGGGATGTGAAGTGCTTGCAACCTTCTTTGGTTCCTTGTGAAGCATCTGAAGATGTCGACAGACACCTACAGGTGAGAAGGTCTGTCCCTTGGTAATCCAAAATTATTTCCACCTCTATTGTTGGGTACTCCCCCCTCTGCCAAATCCTGCCCCGCAGACACAATTATTGCATCGTTCTCTTCTGGGTTAATTGGCACAGAGTGGCTGAAGAACATCCATCCACATGAAGAGATCATACATAGCAGCCTAAATGTGCTAGGAGAAGAAATATTGCGGCACAAATTCAGGCAAAATTCTGCTGCCTATTCTGAAGCTATTTTGAGCCACACTTGATCCCTGACCCAAAAGATACAGGGCTGAAAGTTGGCTTGGAGGGCCGTGTGTGCATGTGTGCATGTGTGTGAGAGAGAGAGAGCTAGAGAGAAGAAGGAAGGAAGGAAGGAAGGAAGGAAGGAAGGAAGGAAGGAAGGAAAGCTATAGATATTCTTTTGCAAAAGAAATGTTAAGTGAGAGACCACCTCCTAATCCCTTGTATACCCAGTAGGTCATTGCCTTCTGCAGAAGAGTTTCTCCTTGAAGTCCCTAAAATACCAGCAGCCCACTCCACAATAACTCTGAGCAGGGCTTTGAGTGTTGAGTGCACCTGTTCTGTGCATCCCCATTGAGATACAACAGGTGTTCACTACTTGCCCTTCCTGGAAACAGTGGAAGACACTTTTGTTTCAATAAGCTTCCCTAGCTGGGTGAAAAGGTCTCTGAGCCTCTTGCTTTTAAACTTACCTTTAGTTGAGTGTTGTTGTTTTGGTACAGCTTTAAAAACAGTTTTTAGTTATTTTTATGGTATGCTTGTAAATTGCCGTCAGACTCATGTGGAAATGGACGCAGAATTATTATTTTTAAATCCTTTTGCCCAAAAGCATCATGATGAATTTATTGATTTGACCATGAAAACAATTTATGGGTCTCCTACTTTGAGCAGGAGAGTAGAAAGGGGTCTCTATTCTGTTCTGCTTTGTATTGTCGGTGTGAAAAACATCCGAAGACGGACCTTGATTGCCCAGCAAGGCTTGGCAGAGCCCAGCAGGCTGCAATTTGCCAAATTCTGTCTAATCCAACCCCATCTCCCATCCGCATCTCTCCCTGCCAAGGTCATTGATCTAATGCCCAGCTCTTAACTTGTGACACGGGGACTCTGCCAAGAGCCAGACACTGGCACAGGTCTTGCCAACAACTCTGGCCAAGGAGTGACACCTGCTGGCAGCCTGTGGCATTGCAAGCTCCTGCAATCCGTGGGCAAGGAAAACAAGCGACTCTGAACCATGCGTAGGCAAGCTATGGCCCGGGGGCCAGATCCGGCCCAATCGCCTTCTCAATCCGGCCTACAGACGGTCTAGGAATCAGTGTGTTTTCACATGAGTAGAATGTGTCCTTTTATTTCAAATGCACCTCTGGGTTATTTGTGGGGCATTGGAATTTGTTCATTTCCCCCCCCCCCAATATAGTCCGGCCCCCCACATGGTCTGAGGTACAGTGGACCAGCCCCCTGCTGAAAAAGTTTGCTGACCCTGCTCTAAACACCAGTTGTGACAAATTCCTGGTGGAGGAGCCTAGTGATGGCTACTGGCTGTTTACGGATGCTGGAGGCATGGACCATGGAGGCAATGCTCTGCATCTACAGTCAGAGGCAGTAATGCTCCCGAATGCCAGTTGCTGGAAACAGCAGAAAGAAAGAGTGGGAATCTGCTTAATAATCATGATAACAACAACAACAATTGTGTTATTTATATCTTCTTCTTTGGTGATCACTTGTAGCCAAGTAGAATTGTCTTCAATGAACTTGGTGTGTTCATAAGAGACTGTGGAGGCCAAGTCTGGCTCAACATGCCCTTCGACAGCGGGGACGTATGCTCCCAGGCAGGAGTTGATCACGGTGGGGATTTGCCAAACGTGCCTTCCTCTTAGCTCGTTTCTCCCTTTCATCCTGAACTCATGCTTTTTCAAAGTCCATGACGCCTTTGGTAGAGGCTGTTCTCCCACTGGAGCACTCGTCCATCGGACCAGGTTGCCCCAGCTACTCTGGGAGGCTCTGAACAAAATATGAAAACGTCAACCATTAAAAACTTCCCTGAAGATGGCTGCTTGTGGGTTTCCCACAGGTATCTGGTTGGCCTCTGTGAGAACAGGGTGCTGTGCTAGATGGGCTACTGGCCTGATCCAGAAGACTAGTCTTTATGTTCTTGTGCTTCAGTTCTGACTTCCTCTTTGGCTTCTCCTTGCTTCTTGGCTCTGTCTCCTGATTTGTCCTGTGGGTCCCACTTAGCTAGCAGTCAGGGGGGCCGAGGGGGTGGCTCCATTGCTCCTCGTTCACAGCTCCTGGCTCACCTCCGACTGTTTCCCAGGAAACCGCCTGGCCACTGAGAAGATGGAAGGACCCCAGGAGCACCATTCTGCTAACCCAGCTGCCAAAACTACCAAATCATAGCAGGACAGAAGTCTGTGGAGCGGGTCTACCATAAACCTCTCAGGGCATTCCTCAGCCCATGCCTATGCACACTCTCCCCAGGCCACAGTCATCGCTGGTGATGCTTTTCACCCTCCTTGAATAATTTCAGCTGGCTGAAATGTGTCCTTGAATTCTGATCGTGCCTCTTGCTTGCCTAGGTGAAGGATGGGGTGGTGGCGTGTGTTTGTGTCCCCAAAACTACCCTGCTGTACAAAGGAACAATTAATTCCATTGTTCTGCCCACTTTTGCCTGTGTTCCCACTTGCCCCTGGCACATGGCCCTCAGAAAGTGGTCCAGAAGGGACTGTGGCCCTCGGGCTGCAAAGGTTTCCCCATTGCTGATATCAATGAAGGCTGCCATCCTATACTCACTTACCTGGGAGCAAGCCCCACACCTTGGGACTTGCTCCTGAGCGGAAGCACCTGCTAATTGCCCGACTGTCCATTAGGAAACTTCGCCGAGCATGAAATTCATCAAAACAAGTGAAAGCCGAGACCTCACCCTCCAAAAGGGGAGCAAGCATTTTGATGTTTAGAAACAGGTGACAACATAGGGAATTTTTTTTGCAGGTCTGGGACGGTTACGTCAGGGGCTTGCCGAGCTGCTATGCTTCCAGCAACGTATAGCTGAAACACTTTGATCCGTGTCAGAAAGGATGGAGCCAGCAGGGGGCAATAGCGGCCCAAATATTTTTTTTCATTTCTTCCACCCTCACCACCCCAAATCTCTGCCTGCCCTACGGAAGGCGTTCTTCAAAAAACACAGGGAGTTCGCCATCCCTGAATCAAGAACAGTCCTTGGGCCACCTAGCATGCCAGTCCTCTTTTAATCTCCTTTCTCCTCCCTCCCCTTTAGTGCTCCTCTTCTACCTCCTCCCCATCTGAAAGGCAGGTGATAGGAAGCTGTGTTAATCTTGTTGGAAGAAAGCGAGGCACGTTGATGGGCAACAAACACACTGTAGAAAAGTTGACCCTGTTATGGTCTGGAGCTGTAGTAATCATAGAATCCCTTCGATAGCTTCAAGCCAGGATCACTTGTGAGAGAAGTGACTGGGAAAATGTACTGGAAAGTGTGGGTTAATGGTGACAGTATCCTGTAACCTCTGGGCAAACAGATAAGAAAGGGTGCTTACTAAACAGGTCATCTAGAAAAGCCCTTAAGGTAAAAGGTAAAGGACCCCTGGATGGTTAAGTCCAGTCAAAACAGACTATAGGGTCGTAGCGCTCATCTCCACTTTCAGGCTGAGGGAGCCAGCATTTGTCCACAGACAGCTTTCCAGGTCATGTGGCCAGCAGGACTAAACCGCTTCTGGCGCGATGGAACCCCATGACAAAAGCCAGAGTACACAGAAGCGCCATTTACCTTCCCGCCACAGCAGTACCTATTTATCTACTCGCGCTGGTACGCTTTCAAACTGCTAGGTTGGCAGGAGCTGGGACAGAAAAGCCCTTAGCATTATAGCATTAGCACAGTATGGTGTTATAGTACTATACCTTAAAAAAAAAGGTGCAATATTGTTATAAATATTTCTTATTAAATTAATTAATTTATATTAATAATAATTGAAAGATTGATTTAAAATTTTAAAAACGAGTTATAAAACGGCACCCGGCGAATGGCCCAAATGCCCCCAGCCCCAGCAGCACAGGTGTGAATGGGACCCAGCAAGAGGTTCGCATGGAAAAAGCACAAGACTCTCAATTGTGTAGGAAATCGGAGCCCCTCCAGTCTTATTGCAGGTGAATTCTGTAACATGTTCTTGACACAATCATAGCGCATTAGTGGGGGATTCATTCTGCTTTATTAGTTGCCCTGCGGCGCTGCCACAATACCGTTGTCCGGGCGCGGGGGCAGGCACAACAACAGCAGGTCAAAACCGAAATGGAGCATTTTTGTGGTCTAACAGGTTTGCAGGCACAAGTGGTATGAAAAGCGGGATTGTGTGTGACTGCCCCGATAGCAACCGTCCTGAACGTGCAATTAAAAGGACGTCCGTAAGGGCCCCGGATGGCCTTTCTGCTTGCAGCTGACAACAGAAGAGCCATAACTCTTCTGGAAGGAGCTTTGCATTTCCCTCGAGTATTAAATGCTCCAGCATCTAACTTCAGAGGCTGCTGCAGCGCTCGGGTACAAATTGCGTCACGCGTCCCAGGAATGGGCTCCAGCTTAAATTAAGCCCTCAGGGGGTGGGGGAGAGAGAAAAGAAATGGTTATAAATGTGGAAGTTGCGAAACGGGTCAGACCTTCCACTTCAGAACCAAAGCCAGCATACCCCTGGGGTTAGGAGGGCAACTCTTTCTCAGTTGTTTGCCCTGAACAGCTGTTGCTTGCTTAGCCCAAGTGATATGGCCACAAAGACCGAATCCCATACGAGGGTAAACAACATGTCAACTAGTAATTAATGTCCCAAATGTCCTGGCATTACTTCGTCCTGCGTCAGCACTTGCCACAGATTAAAGTTTCCTTTTGTAATGGGATAAAATTAATTTTTAATAAAACGCCCGGCATATGTGTACAGCACAGTATGCAAGCTCATTTTAATTCAGGGCGAGCTTAAGGTCTGTCAGCTTTGGTGGAGGCGAGGAGTTCATCTAAGACAGGGGAGAAACAGGGGAGAGAAGGCAGGAAGTCAGAAACACCGGGGGGGGGGGCGTGGATGAACCTGTTTCCTGCCTCTGTTTGGTGGCCCTAACATCTGGGACAAGAAGCAGAAGGCCATTCTCCTGCCCTCACTTTCACCTCCAAATTGTGAATCACTTTGCGACCTGTCTACTTTGATTAATTTAAAGGAACTGCTAAGAACTCTGAGCTCCTTGGAGGAATGTTGGCATCTAGCTACATGAGTTAAGCCCTCAGCAGAGTTATGTTGGTTATACTATAAGAGAGGCACATCCAACAGGCAGATTGTGATCCACCAGTAGATCATTGGACAACGTCCATGGTAGATAGAAGCTCAACAAATTGGCTCCCCTAAAAAAGCTAACTTTTTTGCCCTGCAACCCCAAAAACGGGGCTTTGCTCCTCCCTAAAAAAACCCTGCTATAAGAGGTACTGTGGTACTTCTGGTTACATAATTAATTCGTTCCGGAGGTCCGTTCTTAACCTGAAACTGTTCTTCACCTGAAGCACCACTTTAGCTAACGGGGCCTTCCACTGCCGCTGTGCCACTGCTGCACGATTTCTGTTCTCATCCTGAAGCAAAGTTCTTAACCCAAGGTACTATTTCTGGGTTAGTGGAGTCTGTAACCTGAAGCGTATGTAACCCGAGGTACCGCTGTATGGGGAACCTTTACTGAACAGCAACTCCCACCAGCCCCAGCAAGCACAGCCATTGGCCTGGGGTGGTGGGAGTTGAAGTTCAGCAACACCTGGAGGGCCAAAGGTTCTCTTCACTTGTACTTGAGTGTGACTGAATGCTGGGAAAGTCAGACAGAATTTATATGGTTGTGTATATGCAGATATGGCTGTACATATACAGTGGTACCTCAGTTTACCTACTTAATCCGTTCTGGAAGTCTGTTCTTAAACTGAAACCATTCTTAAACCGAGGCGTGCTTTTCTTAATGAGGCCTCCCGCTGCTGGTGCCCTTCCACCATTCTGCTTCCATTCTTAGGCCAAGGTAAAGATCGCAAACCGGGAGACCACTTCCGGTTTTGCAGAGTTCGTAAACCGAATAGTTCATAAACAGGGCTGTACCTGTACCAAGATACCACTGTACTATATATACCAAGAGAAGCGGGTAGCGCTGTGGTCTAAACCACTGAGCCTCTTAGGCTTGCCAATCGGAAGGTCAATGGTTCAAATCTCTTTGACGGGGTGAGCTCCCGTTGCTCTGTTTCAGCTTCTGCCAGCCTAGCAGTTTGAAAGCATGCCAGTGCAAGTAGATAAGTAGGTACCACTGTGGCAGGAAAGTAAACGGCGTTTCCTTGCGCTCTGGTTTCTGTCACGGTGTTCCGTTGTGCCAGAAGCGATTTTAGTCATGCTGGCCACATGACCCGGAAATAACTGTTCAGGGGTCCTTTACCTTTTACATATACTATTAGCAGAGCCAGTGTAGAGTTTAGGGGACAAGACCACCCCTGCCGATGAGTGGCTTGCCTAGGTGTCTCCCCATGTTGGGAGGACCCTGTGGTAATTTGACAGAAAAGCTCTTCAAGCATACAAATCAATACCGATTTGTAAGCACAATGTGCCTGGAGTCCTAAGGGTGCGCACCTGGAAGATACAACCTTTAAGACCAGTAGGACTTACCAAAGGGAGAGATTGTTTGGAGTCAGAGCATTGATGTGACTGATGCCATTCTTATTAACACAGAGGTTTTCAATCCCAGTCACTTAGTCAGATAGGGTTCTGGGGGGTTCCAGACAGTCGTTCGGATTCTTGTCAAAGTTCATTTTTTTGCAGAAGGCAAGGCAAGGCAAAATTCATGTTCTAGGTAGCACCCTGGACAGCTCTGTGTGGTGCTAAGGCTGGAGATTCCTAAGTACAGGCTCAGATGTTGCTTCAGCAGCAGACCATTCCAGACCTGGACCTTCAGAGACCTTCAGCCCCATCTGGGTGGTTAGCTCTGCCTTCATTGGAAGAAGCCTCTTCCAATTAATAGAGCATTGCCTGCTTCTGCAGTCACTGGTCCCAATCATAGAACTGTAGAGTTGGAAGGGATCACAAGGGTCATCTAGTCTACCATGACTGACCACCTTATCGAGGAGCCCCTAATAAGTTCCAGGGGGACACCATGAGTGGATTCCTGAGATATCACTTCAGTCTCCTTGTGCCTTTCAGGCTTTTATGCAACCCTAAACCTGCTTTGCATGCAGGAACTTTTCCTGCATGCAAATTGCATTTGCTGGGTTGGGGTGCTCAGTTCTCTGTGCTCCCCCCTCATCATCTCCCCTCCCCTACCAACAAAGTTGATGACTATTCTGTAACAAAAAGAGACACATTATGTTCCATCAAAACAACCCAAAGTCATAAAATATAATTTAATTCCTCGAGGAGGGTGAAGCTGTAAGTGGTAATTATCACAAATGTTCTTCTATTTTTATGCTAACACTCTCTCTTCTCTCTTTCTCTCTCCCCGTAACTAAAATTGCCGCTGCGGCAAAATGCAGCTTTTACCACCAGCTACAAAACCAGCATGGGGGCGGAGGGGGAGGCGTTCCAGTGTCCCTGGATCCATGAGATGAGGGTCAGCAGGAACCAAAATGAGATGAATGTCGCTCGCATGTGAGAAAGTGATGATGTGGGGAATGGGTCCACATGGAAGGGTCCCCTTTCTTTATGTCAACAGGATGCCCTCCAGGTGTCATCAGACTCCAACTCCCATTAGCCAGAGCCAATGTGTCCAATGATCAGGGATGATGGGACTTGTAGTCCAGTGAGAAATGGAGGACGCCACATTGGCTACCCTTGGTGTCTTTGACCCGCCATTCCTGCCAAATTTGCAACTTCAGCCTCTAATTAGTTCTAAGCAATGTGGTGATTGCCTCACTTAAATGATAATTGGGGGGGGGGAGAACACCCCTGGATGCTTCTCCTGAGTTCCCTGGATGTTCCCCCAGAGTCCTTCTGGCCATTCCCATCCTCTTGAGCTGACACTCCTTGCTTGTTGCTGGCCTGGGCTAGCTGAATGACCAACTGGAGTTGAGTGATCTGCAGAAGGAGGCGCAAGAGGTCAGTCATTTTTTACTTCCCACAACACCCTGCTGTAGCATCACTCTGGGGCAATGTGCAACATTTTTAACGGTGGGCCAGTCAAATGCCCTGTGAAAACCAAGCCAAGGGCAATGGGTGGCTGGTCAGCCCAATTGCGTAGTAGCTATTGAATCTTGGCACCTGCAAAGACTCAAAAGTCGAGCGCAGTCTTCCGCAACCTGGTTGCCCTCTGGAAGTTGCTGAACCACAAGTCCCATCAGGCCCAGCCAACATGGCCAATGGTCAAGGATGATGGGAATTGTAGTCCAACAACATCTGAAGGACACCAGGCTAAGAAAGGCGACGTGGAAGCTTGAGTTCACATTAGCATTTAAAAACAACAACATGAGGACGATGTATCTCTAAAATTCCCTTAAGGCGAAACAGGGATGTTGTTGTTTAGTCGTCTTAGTCGTGTTCGACTCTCTGTGACTCCATGACCCAGAGCATGCCTTGGAAACTCTCACTTTCTTCTCAAAGCCTCTCCTTTTTTATGTCCGTGGAGTTTTCTTGGCAAAATACTGGAGTGGTTTGCCAGTTCCTTCTCCAGGTGGATCACATTTGGTCTAAACTCTCGGCTATGACCTGTCCTTCTTGGGACATGGCATAGCTCATAGCTTCTTGCAGTTATTCAAGCCCCTTCGCCACGACCCTTCGATCACTGCTTTAGTGATCCATGAAGGGGGAAACAAGGATAGCCTCTGGTAGTTTGAGAACAACAACTGGAGTATATGATTGCAGAAAGATGCTTACTTTGTGCATGGCTGAGAGTGCAGACAAAAGAACTGATGGGAAGGAAGTCAAACGACCATGTGGCTGGTATGGTTTGAGAGTAGTAGAGGGAGGCCAATGAACCCTGAAAGCAGTTTTTGGCATCTCCACGGAAGAACCTAAGCAGATCGCGTCGTGCTCTTCTGCACTCACAGGCCCCATTTGGGGCGTGGGGGACAAGTGGTAGGAGATCGTGCCGCATACTTGTCAGGCAGCAAATCCTGTCAAAGCAAAGGTGGGGGAGTAATCTCCGTGGATAAGTTTTTCTGCAGTTTCAAAAATCAAGGAAATATTATCTAATAGTACTTAAAACACACACGTGAACGCACATGCGGCACTTGTTGCTATAACAACCGTGCGGCCTTCTCAGTCTCCACTGTGCAAGCTGAATCTCATGTCACAGCTTCAGTCAAAGTAAAGGGAAAGTTTTCTTTCCCCTCCTATCTTCAAATGTAACCAGTCTCTCTTCACAGGCAGCCCTGTTTCGGGCAGCCTCGGCCCAATATATCTGAAGGAGCATCTCCACCCCCATTGTTCTGCCCGGACGCTGAGGTCCAGTGCCAAGGGGCTTCTGGCGGTTCCCTCATTGCGAGAAGCACAGCTACAGGGAACCAGGCAGAGGGCCTTCTTGGCAATGGTTCCCACCCTGGCGAACACCCTCCCATCAGATGTCAAAGAGATAAACAACTTCCTGACATTTAGAAGACATCTGAAGGCAGCCCTGTTCAGGCAAGTTTTTAATGTGTGACATTTTAATGTATTTTTAATCTTTGTTGGAAGCTTCCCAGAGTGGCTGGGGAAACCCAGCCAGATGGGCAGGGTACAAATAATAAATTATTGTTGTTGTTATTATTATTTCTCAGAGGTTTTAGCTTCCTGCTCCTTCTAAATGTCCATATCCACAATTCCCAAATCTATTTCTCCTCCACTTCTGACATTTAGTCTTCTGTCCAGTCTTGTATCTCTCGCTGCCTCACTGACATTTCCCTCCAAATGACTCACCGGTATCTCAGACTGAAAATGGCAGCACCTCAGAAACTCCACCAACCAGGAAGGCGGCTGAGGCCTGGGCCTAGCAAGCACCATGTGACTCAGCTTAGGCCTCAGAGTCCCTGTCCATCCTTGAGCTTACCCAGGCTATCTGCTTTATGGTGTGGATGTGGCCAGCTTTTGGTTGGTGCCATGGTAAAGGTAAAAAAGGTAAAGGACCCCTGACAGTTAAGGCCAGTCACAAACGACTCTGGGGTTGCGGCGCTCATCTCACTTTACTGGCTGAGGGAGCCGGCGTACAGCTTTCGGGTCATGTGGCCAGCATGACTAAGCCACTTCTGGTGAACCAGAGCAGCGCATGGAAACACCGTTTACCATCCCGCCAGAGCGGTACCTATTTATCTATTTGCACTTTGACGTGCTTTCGAACTGCTAGGTTTGCAGGAGCAGGGACCGAGCAACGGGAGCTCACCCTGTCGTCACGGGGATTCGAACCGCCAACCTTCCGATCGGCAAGCTGCTGCTCCCAAGCTCTTGCATGGAGCTAGCCAATGTCCTGAAGACCTTGCTTGCCACTGCCTTGGGACATACTTACTAGAACCAATCCAGCAGTGATGGGAACCATCATGTTCATGTGTTCCACGCTTTCCCGGTTCACATAGAGTTGTGGTCGAATTGGCTTTCGTCAACCTTGCACCCCTGAGATGTTTGGGGTTGATGGACGTTATAGTCCAAAACATCTCAAGGATACCTAGTTAGCCAAAGCTGGCCTAATTTTTATAACAACAGGTGAGCTGATCTCTTCCTCCTCTCTTTCTAGCACTTTAGTCGGAAGTGAGCCATTGGCTGCAGAGGAAAACGTCTGAAGTCAACCAGTTCAAGGTGATATGGTGTGAGAAGTGGGCAGAGTTCAGCTACACATACATCTTGTGTGGGCAACTTGTGTGGGATCCAGTGTGGTGTAGTGGTTAAGAGCGGTAGTCTTGTAATCTGGGGAACCGGGTTCGTGTCCCCGCTCCTCCACATGCAGCTGCTGGGTGACCTTGGGCTAGTCACACTTCTCTGAAGTCTCTCAGCCCCACTCACCTCACAGAGTGTTTGTTGTGGGGGAGGAAGGGAAAGGAGAATGTTAGCCGCTTTGCGACTCCTTCGGGTAGTGATAAAGCAGGATATCAAACCCAAACTCTTCTTCCAAACTCTTCTTATTGTAAAAAAGGGGGGGAGATCCACTCTGCCTTCCCCGTGCCCCCCCCAAATACTGGACACAACTCGGTGTGCCTGCTCAGGGGCCACTTCAGGCCAAAAGAGCTGTGAAGGGAACAAAGGGAGCCGTGTTAGTCTTGTTGCAGCGGAAACAACAAAGCATCACTTTAAAGACTAACACATTCATTAAGGTGCAATCTATCCTGAACTAAGTTCACACTTCATCAGATAAAGTGGACTCTAGCCTTTGCGGTTCTTTCTAGGCAGTGAGATGGGCAAAAGGGCAACCCCCCCCCCACTGCTTAATTGGCAAAGTACATGTTTTCTTGTCAGATGCTTCCAGATTCAGCTCCCAGCACCTCCATTCCCAAAAAGGAGTGGTCAAGGAGCACATTCCCTCAAGGGTGATCTGACAGATTCCGAATATCAAGAGCAGGTAGAGGCGGTGCCGGATTAAAACCTGTGGAGGCTCCTAGGCAGTCAAAATCTCTCCTGCCCCTCGCAAATTATCTTCTAATACTTGATTGTCATATTTTTCAATATCAAATCAATATTATCTTGATCTGTTGTTGTGGGGCCCCTAAAAGGTGTGGGGCCCATAGGCCTACTCTGCCTATTTTGTAATCCAGCACTGGGTAGAAGCAGAGATAAATGTGGCTTAAGCCACATCCCCTCTCATATCTTAAACCCCATTCTCTCTATTTACTACCACTCCCTCTTCTTTCTGCCACCTCCTCCCTCCCCACCCCCTCCATGCCCCATTTCAGCCACAGACCCCTCTCTTTCTTATTTCTGTCACCCACTTCTCTAACCCACCATTCCTCCCCACTCAGCAGACTACCAGGGGAAGAGATGATCATTTTTGCCAGATATCTGAACTGATCACTCGGCAGAAGGCTTTGGATATTAAGCCAGAGCCCCATGAAGATGTAAGTCTGCAGGCTGTCCGTCCCTGGTTTCAAAGGAGAAGGCAGAGAACAAGGCTAGGAAATAACTCTTCTTGAGACACTGGGCTACCCATCACAGTAGACAGCAGTAGGCCAGATGGACCAATGGCCTCATAAGGTGGCTTCCTATTTTCAAGTCACCACCACCCACCCTTTTAGGGAAGGCAGCTGGAGGATGTGCTGGGGCTGAGCTCAGCTGCCTGGCTCCTTAATGCACACGGGTGGCACTGTGGTCTAATCCACTGAGCCTCTTGGGCTTGCTGAGCAGAAGGTCAGCAGTTTGAATCCGTGCAACGGGGTGAGCTCCCGTTGCTCTGTCCTAGCTCCTGCCAACCTAGCAGTTAGAAAGCACACCAGTGCAAGTAGATAAATAGGTACCACTGTGACGGGAAGGTAAACTGTGTTTCCATGTGCTCTGGTTTCCATCATGGTGTCCCGTTGCACCAGAAGCTGTTTAGTCATGCTGGCCACATGACCTGGAAAGCTGTCTGTGGACAAACTCTGGCTCCCTTGGCCTGAAAGTGAGATGTGCACCGCAATCCCATAGTCACCTTTGACTGGACTTAACCGTTCAGGGGTCCTTTACCTTTTAATGCACATGCATGACCTACTCAGTTCAAATATGCACACTAAGTGGAAATGCTACTACTTACCGCCCCAACGCTGCCACCCAAACACAAACACACGCACACCAGAATTCCCGGTTTATTAAAAAAATGCACAAGTAACTCGTCCAAAGCTCAAACTTTTAAACTGAAAACAAAATACTGTCAACTGACCCAGAGGTCGAAAAGCTGTCTAGGCTAAGTTCCCCTCGCCCTCCGTCAGCTGTAACCTGAATCTTAGTTCAAAGTTCTGTTCCCCAGGATTACCTGGAGGGCTGATCATGTGTAGGGGATACTTGCCATGTAAGCCAGCCCTATAAGAACAGGCAGGGAGCCTCATAGGGCTTCAAAACAGCACTCCTTGTTCTGCAAAGAGCCTGCCATTTATATATATATATATATATATATATATATATATATATATATATATATATATATATAAGATGCTGCCTTCACGCTTTCAAGCTTCTCTCCAAAGCTGTGAGGATTGTATAACCAGGCAGGTATAATTGGCAGGCTTTCTCTCCCCCGCCTCCAGCTTTTGTACAACATGCGGGCAGAGTCTGCCTCTCCAGAGGGCCCTGGGTGACTCACGGCTCTGCTGTGCCCACCTGCGATGGGCTTTCTGGACCGCCACTGATGGGAAGCTCTTTTGCTCACTATCTTGGGGAAAGGGGAAATCCTCAAAGAGCCGAAGGAAAAAGAGGCAAAACACAGAAGCATGTGAAAGGATGTTTACTAGTGTGAGTCAACACTGGGCATTTTAAAAGCATAAGATTGTGGTGATCTCTGGAACATCTCTAATAGCCTTTCAGGTGTTGATGGGCCATCTCCAGGGCCAGATTTAGATGGAGAGACCCTAGGCTACTCCACTTTTGAGGCCCCTCCCCACCCCCACCCTGACAACTAGAAGAAAATGGATGAGTGTTATAAACAAAATTGACGGGTATTAAAAATTCTGCACTTCACAATTTCTCCTCTAAAGGACATAAGATATTATTGTTAAATACCATGGTGATTTTAAAAAATGCATAAAATTAACACTGAGAAACTTCTGCAATAACCAAACTTTGTAAACCTTCTGCTGCCTGGGCAGGCCGGGTCGTCCTCTTATATACCTGCTGGGATTGACAAGGCATCTGACCCTCACCTTAATCTCATAGCTCTCCTGTAGCTGCCTCTGATTAGTTCATTTAACTCTTGGGGAAAATAATTAGCATCACATGTCATGTGCATGGAAGTTCCTGAACCAATTAACCAACTAGAAGGATTGCTCTTAATAGCACCAGTTTTCCTATAACTTGATATTGCTGGATAGTTTTGATGAATTGCAAAAGCATTTTTAGTTTGCTTTCTGTTGCCACCCTGGAACTTTTCTTCATTAGTGACACTTTGTTTTGTACAATTCCTTGCAAATGAAGGAAAACAAATTTTCTGCTTATATATGTGGATAATATAATTTTGGTTACTAAGGACAAACAAGATTTTACAAAAACAAGATTGGGTGCAGGCCTGTCCAGGACATAGGCGTCCTGACTGTGACAAAGGTGACCTGTGTGCTTGCTTGCTTGCTTGCTTGCTTGCTTGATTAACAGCTGTTGGGAACTTTAAGGTCCTGCTCTCCCTTTTTATGGTCTTTGTAGTGGACCTGGAGACTTCAATAGAGAGCATTCCATGTCAAGAAGGAGGGCAAGTCGGCACCCTATCAAATGACAAGACAGGAGCTACACGGAGCAGGGCCTTTTCACTGGTGGTGGCCATTGTATGCCTCACTATTTCCAGACCTGCTCTCTTTTGGCCTGTATTTTGGAGCTTTATAATTTAGGAAGACTTTGGAAGAACTGGTTGACAAGTCTTATCAGTTGCTGACGTATGAGCGGATTTTATTTGCTGCTATTCTGTGTTTCTGGTGCATCAGGGTTTACACCAGCGTAAGAGAGCTGGCCAGGATGCCAGAGGGGATACAATTTACAAGCTTTCTCCATTATCTGCACAACAGGGGGTGTTCAGTCAACAGTGCAAAGGCTGAGCGGAAGCATTCCCTGCTGGTTACCTGCTTTCAGCAATAGGGGTCACTGTTTGGTAGTACCCAATTGGTTACCTGTCAGATTTTAGAGCTCCCTATTGGTGGCTCTTAGGTAATTCACAAAATACATAAATACACAAAATACACAAAATTCATAAAGCAGTAACATACCAAATCTCCATTGCTACATATTGGGTGTATATTTCAGCAGACTTCTAAGAGCTCATCTGCACTTTGTTTTGTTCCACAATTTCGAGGCACAGGTCAGAGAGGTTTTTTCTTTTGCCCACCACTTTCCTCAGGGAAAAAACCCCACTATTAACTGCTGAAACAGAACAAAAGTCAATCCTCAGAAAACATGATTCTCTTTTGTTTCAGTTCTGCAGTAAAGAACGGGTTTTTGTTTTGTTTTTCTGAGGAAAGCGGCAGGATAAAAGAAAAACCTCTCAGACCCTCGCCTAGAAATCACAGGACAAACAAGAAAACGTGGGACAAACAGAAGTGAGAAAGAATCCTGAAAGCAGGGTGGTCCAACTTTTTATACCAAGTGGGCTGCAAAAGTACGTTGACATGGAACTGCCTGGTCATGTGGGGAGGGAGCGAGGCCAAAATTTGACACACCCCTAGCCCCCGTGCTGCCTTCCCAAAGCCGGATAACTGAGGTGCTTGGCTTTGGGAAGGTGGTATGCAGCTCTGGCAGGGTCCACCTCCTTCCTTAAGCTGGAAAAGGGCTAACTAACTTTTGGGAAGGAGAAAGGAGGACTCTAGGACCCTGTGAGACCCCTTATACCTCTTTCCCAAAGCCCAGAGCCTTGCTTACTTGGCTTTGGGAAGGCTGCAGGGTGAGGTGTCCAATGTTGCTGAGGGCCACCAAAAAGGCCTTGAGGGCCACATGCAGAAGCAACAAATGGGACTCCCCCTTCTCAAGTCAAGATGCATCATACCCAAGATGAGGCAAATTTTATTTTGGCAAGCTGAGGCAGAAAATCCCTCTCACCCTCGCAGTAAAAACACTATAAATTAGTTAGCCATTCGATGCCCTTTCATGACACCCAGAATTAGCTGCCTGAGGCGGCCGCCTCATTCTGTCAAATGGTAGGGATGGCCCAGCAGAAACAAACAAACAAACAAACAGAAAAGCAACCCCAGAGATGGAGTTTTCTGAGATTGTTCAAGCCTTACATTGGCCAGGAAATGGTGTACCTGAGTGGGAATCCATGAAAGACTGCTCTTTGAGAGCTGGTGCAAAGGAAGGAGCTGCCTGCAGGCAAACAGACAAAGGAGAACAGCCCAAACATAGGCTGTTGAAAGGACAAACATGATGAGACTGTATCTCAGTGGTAGAGAAAGCTCTATAATCCAGAGGAACAATAGCATTATTAAATTCCACTTAAGATATAATAACATTTGTTTTAAAAAATGGAAAGTTACTCTTAGTTTATCAAGCGCCTTATTAATCATTATATACAACCATGCAGGTAAGAAAAGCCCAACAGTTTTTCTCCCCTACAGAAATGCAGCTTGGGGAGGTGGGATTTCGAAAGGTAGGCTAGAGGCTGTTTAACCCTTTCCCCCACCCACTGCTTTTCTGTGCCAAGTCCCATCATGGCCCAGCTGCATATTTACTCACAAGTAAGCCCCAATCTACTCTGTGGGGCTTTCTCCCAGAGAAGCCCTCATAGCATTGCAGCCTCTGTGACACAAATTGGGGTGGGTTGGAGAGACTTGTGCTGCCACAAGCCCGATATTGTCAGGGTACAACTTCCATTTTTAATAAAATATAATTTTCTATTAGGTTTTTTTAACATATCATTTTCAACAGTAATTAAACATACTTTTACATCTTATTCAAATTTTTGACTTCCATCAATCCTGTCTGAAAATTTTCCAATCTAATCTCTCAGTATGCATTTCTTATGTTCCCTATTACATTTCAAACTCATAACCAATATCTCTATCTTCCATTACCCCTGACCATTGGGCATGCTGGTTGGGCTTGATATGTGTTACAAGTCCAGCAACATCTGAACAGCCAAGGTTCCCTATTTGCAATTTAAACGTTCTTCATTAAAGTGAAAGAATACAGATTTTCTGGATGCAGCTTTTTAAAATATAAAATATATTCAATTATATATAGGCCTGAGTCTATACATAGCTCTGATAATAAGGAATGCATGAACTGTTCAATGTCTCTCACATCTCTCATACTCTCCAGGGGGCCCTGGCAAACCATTGCCTTTCAGGGAAATCTTAGGAGTTGTGTCATTTTCCTCGCATGCAGTCGCACGTGGTGGAACAGCAGCGGGGAGCTAGGACATGTTGTTAGACTACCATTCCCATCCTCTTCACTACAGAGTTCTGCAAGGGCAACACAGAGACGAAGGAGAGGGAGGGGGCTGCCAGGCAGTGACATCGTCCAGATTGGTTGTAAATAGGGAGGCTGGGTGAGAGCAGACTGGGTTCGGTGGGTCAGTGCCCCTTTTGCCCCAATGGACCCTCCTCCTCTGGGTAGCTGCCACTGGCTGCTTGCTCCTTGGTTTTGCCTGGCAAGAGCAAGCCGACGAGGCAGAGGAGCAGGAGCAGTTGGCAACACTGACAGGATACCCTCCCACATTTCCCCAATGAAAATAGGGACATCCTATTCCATAATAATGATGATGTTGATGATGATGATGATGCTTTTATTATTTATACCCCGCTCGCCCATCTGGGAGGCTTCCAAAATATATAAAAACATAATGAAATATTACACATTAAAAGACTCCCCTATACAGGGCTGCCTTCAGGTGTCTTCTAAAGGCTGTATCTCCTAGGTTTGGGGGTCACATAACCCGCTACCGTCCAATGAAAATAGGGACGTCCTAAGGAAAAGCGGGATATTCTGGGATCAAATCAGAAACCTGGGTGGCTTCTGTAAATCCTGGGCTGTCCCTGGACAGTAAGGACACTTAGAGGGTTTGTGACAGTGAGCGGGTAGACTCTCAGAGATACAGGGGGTGTCTTGTGGGTGTTTTGCCACCCCTCGCAAAACCTGGAGCCAGCACTTTCATTAAATGAGTCGCAGCGATATTTCCCCCATTTTGTCCAGCAGAGCAAGAGGGCAGCTTAATTATAACACGGAGAAGGCCGCAGCCTGGAATCCTCTCTCATTTGCCCACATCCCTCTAAAAATATATAAAGAGAACAGACAGATTTGCTCCCACACACAAAACTTCTTTTTTTTGACAACAATCCAGGTATGTAGAAAACAGAGCGGAGCTTCTGGCTGGACGTTTCTGTCAGGGTAAATATTTTTCTTCTTGCTAGAACGGTTGGAAGCCAGCCATGGAGGCAGTTGAGTTGCCTTGAAAATCCCAGAGTTTCAGCTGCTGAGGACTCTCGTCCCTGCTTTCTGAGCCAGGCTAAACGTTCTGTAATGAATCATACCCGCCAAATTGTGGGATTTTGCTGCCTCTGGGAGATCCCCTGGAAAGGGACAGAGATCTCAGAACCTAGCAGAACCTAGCAGAGTTCTTCTTCTTCTTCTTTGAAAACATCACCACAAAACATTTATGAATGGGGGCACTGGGGTGGTAAACTGTTTTACCAGAATTCTGACGGGGACTGCCATAAGTTAGAATATTGGTTGCCAGGATAAGCTTGGGCCCCTGTGAAATTTCTAATAAGAAGATTCAGTTGGGTATTGTTCATGCACAGATCCTGACTGCCATACCTAGAAGTGGGAAATGATATTCCCCCAGGTCATTAGATTGGCTTATGACGAGGCTGTCTTCTCCTGTAATAGTAGGGATAATAACACATTCTCTAACTGTTGATAGGTCCACAGAATCATATTCTCCTCCTCCTCCTGAAAGTTGACTTCTTCAGAAAGCCTGTCCTGTTCCGACCAGCTTTGTAAGGGACGGCCCATCCTGTTTTGCCACCTGAGGCGAAATGAGAAGGTGCCGCCCTGAGCACACGCAACACGAAGTGCAGCCCACCCCCAATGAAGCTTTGCTTACCTAGGTCACACAAGATTGCACTGGGAGCTGCCATAGCCATTTCTCCTCACTCCTCTGGTGGCAGAGGAAGGGGGCATGGCAATGGAGGCTCCCCTTGGATTCTGCTACCTGAGGCGGCTGCCTCAGTCTGCCTCATGGACAGGCCGGCCCTGAGCTTTGTGTTAACCCAGGGATGAGGAACCTGTGGCCTTCTAGATGTTGGTGGACTACAATTCCCATCTTTCATTGCTGTTGGCCATGCTAGCTGGGGCTGATGGGAGATTGAGTCCAGCAACCTCTGGAGGTTCAAAGGCTCCCCATCCCTGCTCGGAAGGGTCAACAGCACCCAAATTCCACCCACTTGAACCTTGCATAAAGTGACCAGTAATCTTGTCGACACAGATATTGATTGTGGGGGACATCCGGTTTCCTATTCTGTCCCAAGAAGAATTCAAGACAGCCTATACCAAAGTAAGGACATTCATGACTTAAGTGTACCCTTTCTGGAGCAGAGGCTAGCATTCATTTTAAATAGAGCCCTAACTGTTTGAAACCGAGGGCATGTTGTGTTTGAAAACCATCCATGTATAATCCTTTTGCTTCCTATTGCAATCACTGGGACTTAAAAGTACTAAACATTGGCTGCATTGTCCCCCTGCCACTGGTAAGCTCTGTGGGGCAGGGTCTCACCTTGGTTGCTTTGCACAAAATAAATGCTAAATAGTAGTAGGCAATGGGATGTTAAAACGACTTCTCCAAGCATCAATAACATCCACAAAGGGAAATGTTCTTACACCTCCGTCGCCTTGGGCAATGCTGTTGCCCTGATTTCTCAGGTCCCTTCTGCCAGCACCAAGTGTTCCCCCCCTCCCTCCTGTTGGGTCACAACCAATTCCTGGGGCTTATTTTATTCTGTCAGACGCCTCCAGAATAAATACCCAAGCCAAACAAGGAACGATGTGGCTGTTGGGTTAGAAGGGGCCACCCGGATTAAACTGGAGTCTGAAAGCTCACTAAGCTTGTTTGTGGAGGTGGCTTCTGAAGCCAAGGTTTTCCAGTTTGCTCTGCACATCTTGCTTGCTGTAAGTCAATGCCACAACGTCCAGAGTGGCTTGCCCCCTAGACAAGCTGTTTTAGGTAGGCACCACCGTTTAAAGGTGCTGGAATTACGGTGTTGGAGGAGACTCTTGAGGGTCCCATGGACTGCAAGAAGATCAAACCTCTCCATTCTGAAGGAAATCAGCCCTGAGTGCTCACTGGAAGGACAGATCCTGAAGCTGAGGCTGCAATACTTTGGCCACCTCATGAGAAGAGAAGACTCCCTGGAAAAGACCCTGATGTTGGGAAAGATGGAGGGCACAAGAAGAAGGGGACGACAGAGGACGAGATGGTTGGACAGTGTTCTCAAAGCTACCAGCATGAGTTTGACCAAACTGCGGGAGGCAGTGGAAGACAGGAATGCCTGGCGTGCTCTGGTCCATGGGGTCACAGCGAGTCGGACACAACTAAACAACTAAACAAAAACAACACCGCTTAATGGAGTAACTTGGCACCAGTAGAGGGCAAGGTGTTGTATCAAAGAATCATAGTGTTGGGACCCTGAGGATCATCTAATTCAGAGCTTTACAAACTTTCCATGTTGGTGACACACTGTTTAGACATGCATCATTTCGCGACACAGTAATTCAGTTTTACTAGCAAACCAGAGGTTAATTTAACCTCTGGTTTGCTAGTAAAACTGAATTACTTTCCAGCCCCGGGCGAAGCATGGGGAACATCCGTGCGACACACCTCCACACTGCAGCCGACACACTAACGTGTCGCAACACAAGGTTTGGAAAGCTCTGATTTAAACCAACCCCCTGCAATGCAGGAATATGCAGCTGTCCCTTACAGGGATCGAACCTGCAACCTTGGTGTTATCAGCACCACACTCTAACCAACTGAGCTATCCTTTGTCACAGGCTGCAGTGCTGTGCACGTTTGCTTTAACTTAACGGGTCTCACTTCTGAGCAAACATGTATAGGATTGTGCTGACAGCCTCTGTTTCCCGTGGAACGTAGAAATGAAAGACCTTGGAGAAAAAGGTGGTGACAGAATATTTTAAAAGGCCGAGCATGATAGAAAAAGTTGAGCCATGGGTGAGTGCTTTGATTGCAGGCAGGGCTATACCTATTGATTGTGCATTTTCATCACACACATCTGATGTCAAACACAGAATTCAGTACCCTAACAATCTTAGTGGTTCACCTTTATTCTTGTGTTTATTCTTGCCTTCTGATATAAACTTAGTGACGCAAGTAAGGCCCCTCCAGACTCATGTTTTATTATGGGTGTATTCTGCAACATGGGTGTATTCCGCAACCGTGTATTGGTGGTGGATTTGTTCTGCTTCATTGTTGTTCTGCGATGCTTCCTCAATGTTACCATGCTACTGGTGTCTGGAGGGGCTACAGAGGGACTGAAAAACCCCAACCAAGAACATTTGTGACATGGAAAGTTATCAGATTTCAGCAGGATGTTACAGGCTATGCACTGGTTGGAAATGAAGCAGTAGAAGCACCTGAAAACATTTGCAGGTACAAATAGTATTGAAAGCAGGATGCTTATGGCCTCCCCAATGGCATGATGAACATTAAGGACATGTGGAAGGGCCCTCGGTCTGCTTTTAAGGTTTCGTCTGCTGTTTTAGGTATGCTGAAAGTAGCCTGAAATCTGGTGTGCTGAAGGACGGTGGAAAAAAAAGATTTAAATCGTCAAACAAAACAAAAAAGGTTATTGCGGGACATCCCAGAACCCAGAGAAGAATGTGAGCAGGTTTTCTTGTCAGCATTCCATACAGACTATACCTTTATAGCACATTCAAAGTGCATTCTTTCCCTCAAAGAATTCTGGGCCCTGTATTTTGCCCCTCACAGAGTTCCAGTTCCCAGCAACTGTAACAAACTACAGTGCCCAGAATTCTTTGAGGGATAGAATGTGCTGCAAATGTGGCTTTACGGTACAACGCGCACCCAGCCACTAGTGATAAAGCAGAATAAATGAGTAAATGACAGAATCAGAATAAATGAGTAAATCTCAGTGGCTGGGAGCCTTCATTCCAGGCATCACATTACAATTTGTTTTGCATTTATCCTCCCCCACTTGAAAATGGGCAAAGGGGTCAAGCGGATGTTTGAACTGTGGACAGAGACTGTACAAACGTCCAAGTTTTGTTATGAGATTAGGATAAGGCTGTACTCTGGGGAGATATCATATCACAGTGTTTTTTAAACCTTTTTCCTGGCTCTTTCCGGGGGGAGTGTGTCTCCAGTTGGTTTGTCTTGAGGGCAAATAAAGGGTAATTGCTTCTCCCCGTCTAGGATATCCCTTCAGATATTGCTGGACTCCACTTCCATCAACTCAGCCTGCAAGGGATGATGGGAATTGTAGTCCAACGAAATTTGGAGGGCCGCAGGCTCTGCATACCTTCCAACATTTCTCTGGTGAAAATAGGGACGTCCTATTCAGTGGTAATCATAATACCTCACCCATCTGACTGGGTTGCCCCAGGCACTCTGGGTGGCTTCCGACATACATAAAAACATAATAAAACACTGAACATTTAAAAACTTCCCTATACAGGGCTGCTTTGAGATGTCTCAGGAGTCGGGTAACTCCATACCCTCCAACATTTCTCTGATGAAAATAGGAGCATCCTAAGGAAAAGTGGGACATTCCAGGATCAAATCAGAAACTGGGATGGCTTCTGTAAAGGGTCTGTCTCTGGCGTTTTAACCCATTCACATGAAACCTGTTGAATTCTGCATCTCTCAGAATTAAGGGCACTATTTTCTCAGCCTTACCTACCCTGCCGGGTTGTTGTGAGAATAAAAAAGAGGAGAAGTATGTACGCCACTTTGAATTCCCTAGAGAAAGTATGTCTCCCCCCCCCCGCCGCCGCCCATGCACCTGATGTCATATGATGTCACACCTGTGACTTCAGGTACGGGGCAGGTGAAAACACGGTTGCCCATGCACAACCAGGAGCCTTAAAGCCTTAGGTTCTACCACCCTTTGGCTGGTGGGAGACAGAGCTGAATCCTGCTGGATCAGGGCAGTGGCGTAGCGTGGGGGGTGCAGGGGGGGCCGGCCGCACCGGGCGCAACATCTGGGGATTAGGGTTAGGGGGCGCAAATCCACAGGTTAGGGGGCGCAAATCCACGGGTTAGGGGGTGCAAATTACTTGCCTTGCCCCGGGTGCTGACAACCCACGCTACGCCACTGGATCAGGGGCACAGGGAACACCCTCTCATAGCCAATGCCTGGCATAGCTCTTGCTCCCAGGTGTTCATAGGCTGCTTGTGGTCACCCACTGGTGAGAGTGAGGTAGGAGCACAGGTAGGTAGTTAAAAGAGCCTAAACCCATGACAAAAAAACCTGTGCTTAAAATTTGCACATGCCCCTTTATATATACAGAGGTGGATTTAGGTATCTGAGGAAATTACTGGTGGCTGGGGTGCGTTATTTGCTGTTTGCCCTGCAGCCCTGTAAGCAAAAGTTCTCTCTCTCTCTTAAAAACTATGTTTTTAAAGTGGGATGGAGACAAGGGCAGGACTATGATAATCCAGTGCAAAAGATTATGGACCAGGAACTGCAAGATCAGGGTTCCAAGCCCTACTCAGTCAAAAAACCTCACTAGGTGGCTTTGGGCCAATCAGTGCCTCTTAAGCCTAGCCTACCTCACAGGGTTGCTGTAAGAGTAAAATGGGGGAAGAAAACCTTGAGCTCTTTGCGGGGGTGGGGGTGGGGATATAAAACATGGGTTGTGAATGTAAAAATTACCATATTTTTCTGTGTATAAGAAAACGTTTTTTGCTTTATTTTGGGTTTTTTTTGTCAAAAGTTGGATGTCGTCTTATACATGGATGGTTTAAAAACTTTGAGAGTGATTGGCCCCCAAAACGTGAGAAACTTGCCACCACCACTGATCGTCTGGATTTTCACTTCTAGAGATATGGCAACCGTAAAGATTTATTATTATTTTTTAAGAAAAGGGTTCAAAAAAATAATAATAGGGGGAGTAAATGGAAAAATACAGTAATAAATAAAAGGTGCCAGCAATAAAGCACTCTGCACATGTTCAGAGGCACTCTCTTTTTCTTCCTCATTATTTCAAATCTTTCCATTTCAGTATGTCCTGGGGCTGAAGACCTGAACCTAAAGAAAGGAGGAGGCTCTCAGGCTGATGAATCAAAGCCTTGCCAAAAGAGCCAACTTTGGGTGTTTGCTTTTTTTTGTTCCTGGTCACCTCCAAAGCTCTGCTCATTCACACACACAGCTGAAGGCGGGCAGTTGGCATCCTTTGACTGGCGTCCTTTTAATGGGCACCCAGCCGAGGGCTTGTTAAGAGGCTGAGTCCTCCTGGTGCCCACCTGCCTTGGGAGAAGAGGATTAAATAATTCAGATTGCCGCTGGAGAGCAGCCAGCCGCCCCTCCCCTCGTCTCCCCACCCCCTCCCACCTCCTCTCTTCCCTGCCTCCTCCTGCCCTCGCGTCTCTACCTACACAGTTCCCCAACGCAGCAGGAATGAGGTTTGAGCTCAGCTACCCTCAGTTGCCTTTCGCAGAGAGGGAAGTTGGCACCGGGCACCTCTGCTGCTGCTGCTGTTGAAGGGGGTCCGTCTCTCCCAGGGAGCTGGATCCAGAAGGGGGCTGGCAAGAGATCCAGAGACCCCCATCCCCATCCTTCACAAGAGGGGCAGAGTGAGTGGGGGGCACTCTTCCTTGGCGTAGGCTGGAAGAAGACACGGGCTCTGCTACAATGGACCCGAAGGAGAGGAAGAAGATCCAGTTCTCTGTGCCTGCTCCGCCTAGCCAGCTGGACCCCAGAGCGGTGGAAATGGTAAGGGGGACGAGGGTTAGGGTCAGGGGGGCGGCAGAGACGGCTTGGGACTTCGGGATCAAGTTGCTGGGAAGTGTGACCTGGCACTGATTTGCCGGAGTCTCTCGCAGGCAATCTTTCAGCTTGCAATGCAAATAAGCACATCCAATGTGCTTCATGTTCTAACACACACAGAGAGAGACGGGAAACTTCGGTCTCAAAAATATATATTACAGGGAAGGAAGACTTGCTGAAATCTGTGGGACTTATTTCCGAGTCCTCAGGTTAAGCGCGTCTATGAAATGCCCTTTGTGCGATGCATATTTCTTATATCGAATGTGTGTGGCTTCCACTCTTTTCTGCTGTGAGCATTTTAGTGCTCCTTTTTAAAAAACGTGTTAAGAGTTTTCTTGTAATTTGCATCATTGCCGTTTTAACTTTGTGTAAGCCTTCCCAGAAACCTGTTGAAGAGCGGGATGTATGAACCAGCTAAGTAAGAGAATTTTGTATTTGAAGCATTGTGTATTTACGTAGGGATTTAAGTGACTTGCATGCAAGTAACACCTGTGAATGCAAGACCAAAATGAACTAATGAACCCAACTAGGAAAATACAGTTAATGCATTTGAAATGCACTTTATTTCCTCCTTCCACAGGTGCACATACACGCCCAGATGTGCACTGTTTGCTCTTCTTGCACAACCACCCCTGAATCCAAGCTTATTTATAAAAAGTAGGCACTTTTTCCCTACGATGGCCATTTAAGTACACATTCCTGCACACCCCACATTCGGTGTGTGTACAAACTTTCTTTTCATGCATTTATTTTTACTCCAGTGAGCAAATTCTCACATCAGATGCAAATCCCTGCTTTTCACACTTGCCTTTGCACTTTCTGCAATTTCACACTTAAACCATGCAGTCACACACACACACACACACACACACACACACGGCGAAGAAATCAACACTTTGAAAATTGTAACTTTTGGCCAGTTTTTTTGTTTTTTACAACTATGGTTTCTGGTCCTTATGGCTTTGGAAACTTCTCAGTGGAAGTGTGAGGACAAGTCCTGGTGGAATCTCTGAAATCAGAAACAGGGCTCTTAAAAACAGGATCTCCAGAGATCAGGGGGTGGAGCATCTGCTCTCTACTCTTTGCTCCTCCCTGTGACCAACTGAAGAGAATGTGTGATACAAAATAAGCAAATATATGTGTGTTTGCAGATGCCCGCTTTTCCAGAATTTGAGTTACCTAGATGCAGATTTCTCTCTCTCTCTCTCTAATTAGTTAATTCCACGTGCCCACATAGTGCACATAGCCTCCGGCCAGAGGTTTTCTGTGAGTGGCATTGGGCAAATAAGTCACTAGCTTGCAAACTCTGTTCACCATCCATAATATGCAAATACTTACAGCCTATCTCTTGGGTTTGTGTATGTAAGGATATGCACGCCCACATCCACACATGCATAATCATAATGCAATTTGCACACTAAAAGTGCTACAGAAATTATTATAATTTCTAGGGCCACAATCTAGTAAGAAAGATGCGCTTTCGAGTGTGAGAGTTAAGCACATGTTTAAACCTTTCTCATGGAAACCAGTGGAACTTAACTGTATCAGGGTTGACGCTCTGTACAGCATTGGTCGATTGCATTTATAGACCACCTTTTTTCTCCACAACCACCTTGTGAGGTAGGTTAGTCTGAAAGGCAGTGAATCTCCCTTTCTCTTACACACACAGAGCATGGATTGGCTAGAACAGGGGAAGAATTACAGAATCGCAGCCTTGTAGAGTTGGAAGGGACACCGTGGGGCATCTAGTCCAACCCCCTGCAATGCCCAGTGTGGGGCTTAAACTTATGGCCCTGAGATTAAGACTCTCATGCTCTGCTGACTGAGCTATCTCAGGAGAGTGTTAAATCTTGGTAGCAACCAATTCCAAATTCCAGAGGGGTACTAACAGCAACCAAAGCAAAGGAGAATCATTTTGGACCTCTGAAGACTAACCAATATATGGCAGCTGGTGTAAGCGGGGAATGGATTATAGAAAAGATCTTGTCAGATGCACAAAGCTGTCAGCTATATATGCATACATTCCATGTGTGCAGCTGCACAAAATTGTAAATATGAAATGCTTCTTGCAGTGGGTGCAGCTTCATGGTTAACACCACCTGTGCTGCTTTAAAGGGTCCAGCCTTCTCCAATAACCTCTTACTGCAGTGGAGGTAAAGGTAAAGGACCCCTGGACAGTTAAGTCCAGTCAAAGGTGACTATGGGGTTGCAGTGCTCATCTCGCTTTCAGGCCGAGGGGCACAGGTGGCTCTGTGGTCTAAACCACTGAGCCTCTTAGGCTTGCCGATCAGAAGAGGCTCAGTGGTTTCGGACTGCTAGGTTGGCAGGAGCTGGGACAGAGCAACAGAAGCTCACCCCGTTGTGCGGATTCGAACCGCCAACCTTCTGAGCGGCAAGCCCAAGAGGCTCAGTCTGAAACCACTGAGCCTCTTAGACTTGCCGATCAGAAGGTTGGCAGTTCAAATCCGCGCAACGGGGTGAGCTCCCTTTTCTCTGTTCCAGCTCCTGCCAACCTAGCAGTCTGAAAGCACACCAGTGCAAATAGATAAATAGGTATCGCTGTGGCGAGAAGGTAAACAGTGTTTCCGTGCGCTCTGGTTTCTGTCACGGTGTTCCGTTGTGCCAGAAGTGGTTTAGTCATGCTGGCCACATGACCCGGAAAGCTGTCTGTGGACAAACACCGGCACCCTCAGCCTGAAAGCGAGATGAGCGCTGCAACCCTGAAGTCACCTTTGACTAAACTTAATCATCCAGGGGTCCTTTACCTTTACTGCAGTGGAGAAGCGAGCCTTCAGTCTTCCTGGGTCTTTGGCAATGGAGTCCTGTCAGATGGTGGCAGTGCCTCATCCCTGAGAGAAGGAGGCAGCGGACAGATACTGGCCCTACAGGCTCATGAATAAAATATTGGGGGGCCCTGGTAAACCCCACCCAGTGTAATCAATCACATGACACAGCACACACACATTATTTAAATGGCAATACCAGTGCTGGATTTACGTATAAGCTAAACAAGCTATAGCTTAGGGCCCCACTCTCTTGGGGGGTCCCAAAAAATTAAAGAAAAAAAACCCGGATGTACATTTCCAAAATACAAAATAAAAAACAAGTAAAATAAAACCTACATACAGCAACAGTTTTTTGTGTTGTGTAGGCTCCTATGATGTAAGTAATGGGCCCCGCCTGCTAGCCTGCTCCCTAAAATATCGCTGGTTTGCTAATTTCTATATATAGAGTGCCTACATTCTGCATGGACTGGTTGCATGGCAACATGTGCAAATGGCTTTAGATACCCATTAGGTCCATAAATTACCATATAGCATATATTCAACACAAAAAAACAGCCACAATTTGTTGTTGACAAAGGACAGCTGGACATATAAAGGGCCCCATTACCTTCAGTAGCTTAGGGCCTCATCAAACCTGAATCTGGCCCTGGGCAATACCCATCAACATTGGGGGGCTCCGGCCCCCTCAAATATTTTATGGGGGACCAAAGGGACCTTGGCTCCTAGGAGTCGACTCCTATGTCTGGGGCTGTCCCCGAATGCCCTCCCCCTTCTGCATCAGGCTCTTCACCCCTAACCCCTGAAGATGAGGAACCTGACTCCAGAGTCACCATGACAGAAACATGTGCTGATAAGAAGGTGGAGAACACCAGGAAGTATTCTTTGTTGCACATTCATGATGATTTGTTCTCATGATGCTCTTGGGGTCGTCACACGCAACCCAGCTCCCTGCTCCTGCAAAGTTTTTTAGAGCTACTCACATACTTTCTGTCCAATCGGTGCACATCCCGTAACTCCCTGATGAAATTCCATAACTTTTCATACTACGGATGTTCTGGTTTATTTCTGTCTTGCTTTTGTTACGCTATAGCCCCTCCAGACAGCAACAGCACTGGGGGAGAATCGTGGAACAAATGAAAGCAGAATAAATCCACCCCCTATAATGCACTATGACTGTGTCAGAAACATGTTGCAGAATACAATAAAACAGAGGTACCCGAGGAGTAATGGGATATCAGCAAGAAGTTTCCAAACAGGCAATGATGGAAAATGAAGAACAGTGGTACCTTGGGTTACATATGCTTCAGGTTACAGACGCTTCAGTTTATATACGCTTCAGGTTACAGACTCCGCTAACCCAGAAATAGTGCTTCAGGTTAAGAACTTTGCTTCAGGATGAGAACAGAAATCGTGCTCCGGCAGCATGGCAGCAGCGGGAGTCCCCATTAGCTAAAGTGGTACCTCAGGTTAAGAACAGTTTCAGGTTAAGAACGGACCTCCGGAACAAATTAAGTACTTAACCTGAGGTACCACTGTAGTGTGAGCACCCCAAAACTTTTGCAGCCACAGGCAAGATTAGCAGGGTAGCATATTATTATTATTATTATTATTAGGCTGCCCCAATATCATCACAAGCACAAATAATGAAGAATGCACAGGGAGGGGAAAGGATGCCTAGAGGGGGGCCTTAAGTGTTCCTAGGGAAATTAAAGTCCTTCTGACTCTTCCCCACCCCAAGGCTTTCTCGTATGCTGAGCAGCATAACAATAATATATTGAATTATGAAGAGCTGAGCTGGCTGCTTCTTTCCTCATTCGCATCTGATGTGTCTTTATTTCCTCCCCTCTGAGCAGCCAATGGAGACCAGCAGGGACCCAGTCATGGTCTCTGGCATGCCAGGGAGCTCTTGCCAGCCAATTCAGCTGCCTCCTCCCAAGATGCAGGCATGGGCTCTCTTCCCAAGCCACTTACGTAGCTGAGGGAGGCATCCCTGAAATCCAGGCACCTCTGGCGATTACCTAGGGCTGTGTTAAAACAGCACTTTATCCCAGTTTCCTTACCTGATCATTTTTTTGCATTTTACATCTTCTTCCACATGAAGTAAAGGCCACTTCTGGCCATCTAGCAGAATCTAGTTGACATTTAGCACTCATCTCCCTGTTAATTGCTTTGTCCGCAACCCCGTTAACCTGGAAAATTGCAGTATGAAATGTGGGGTGGTGGTGGTTCTGGCTTAGAGGTCCTTCCTGCTGTTTCCGTGTGTGAGTCGGGGGGGGGGGTCAGAAGTGCACATGCACATGAAGGGTAGGGGGTGTGTGGCAACGATGTGTTCGATGACGTCCGCTGTTGAGTCACACCACGCCCTCCGGTGGGAATGAAATGTAGAGCAACAGGGTGGTATATCGGTCAAAAAGCCACAGTTTCGTAATGCAGCAGGTGATGCAATGTGAAACTAATGTTACGGACGGGGACAGAAGTGCTGGCATTTCAGCTAGGGAGACAAATGCAGCCTCTATAGCTCAGTCGGTAGAGCAGGAGACTCTAAAGCTCAGGGTCGTAGGTTCGAGACCACGTTGGGCAAAAGATTCCTGCATTGTAGAGGGTTGGACTAGATGACCCTCAAGGTCCCTTCCAGTTCTACAATGCTATGATTCTATGATCCCCCATGTCCAAATGCACCCTAATTTGCCTCTATGGCTGTGGAAGGAACAGGAGAGGCAAGCCAAAAGCAGTACCTTAAATTGTGCCCACAAGGCTGAAGGAGGACAGGGCATGGGTGAAACTGGTGGTCCCAGTAAGTAAAGGTAAAGGGACCCCTGCTCATTTGGTCCAGTCGTGGCCGACTCTGGGGTTGCGGCGCTCATCTCGCTTTATTGGCCGAGGGAGCCGGTGTACAGATTCCGGGTCATGTGGCCAGCATGACTAAGCCGTTTCTGGCGAACCAGAGCAGCGCACGGAAACGCCGTTCACCTTCCCGCCAGAGCGGTACCTGTTTATCTACTTGCACTTTGACGTGCTTTTGAACTGCTAGGTTGGCAGGAGCTGGGACCAAGCAACGGGAGCTCACCCCGTCACGGGGATTCGAACCGCCGACCTTCTGATTAGCAAGCCCTAGGCTCTGTGGTTTAACTCACAGTGCCACCCACATCCCTGGTGGTCCCAGTGCTCATTCCCAAATCCAGGAATGGCGCCCTAGTTGCAGCTCCCAAAAATGCTCAAAGTCTTGTCTCACAGAGAAGACCTTGGGGTACTTGGCTTGTGAATTTGTACAGGCAAAATTGGCAGGAGTGGTGTGTTCTCAGAACCTCACCCTTAAAAAAAAAAAAAAAGACTGCATTGCCCATCTTTTTCTGTGTCATATTCCTCTGCAAAACTAACAAATCCTCCATATGATATCCGTTCCAGATCCGCCGACGAAGACCAACTCCAGCCTTGCTGTTCCAGCTGTCAGAAACATCATCCCCTGGTGAGTCTTAATTCTTCTTATCGGGCCAGGATGGGGGAAGAAGAAGAGGACAGGTGGCCTGGAGTGTGGACTAGACAGGCCTTTGGCTTTTCTTATATCCTTAGGTCCACAGTGGCAGCATTTGAATATGTATGAACATTCAAAAGTGGTTTATATCAAGTCAGAATGTTGGCCCATCTAGACCAAGAGTGAGGAACCTATGGCTCTTCAGAAGTCACTGGACTACAATCCCATCATCCCTGACCATTGGCCATGCATGCTAGGGCTGATGGGAGTTGTAGTTCAGCAACATCTGGAGTATAATGTTCCCCGTTCCTGATTTAGATCCTTCAGCTGGAGATAGCAGGGGTACAGGCAGGGGTTAGGCAGGAAAACAGGTAACAGACTGTATGGCAAAGACCTTCTTTGGCAAAAAACAAAATCCAGACACTGTTTCCTTGAGAACAACAACAAAAAATTTTTTACATCTTTTTGGGAGAAGCTAAACAACCTTCCTTCTGATTCCTGTTCTCGATTTATAAAATCACTGCATGCGTATGATAAGATGCATACCGAACATTTCAAAATTATTCAGATGCCTGTAAACCCCAGTAACCCAAGGCTGTTCTGGAGCTGTTACATTTGATTGGCTTGGTTTTACAACGTTTTTTTATTATTTGTACAAATGACGTCAGCCAAAGAACTCTGATTACAGAGCAACTCAGGAATACAACACTATAAATCAGCAATCCCTTAGCCTGTCCCCCCCCCCCACAAACAACCACACCTCTGTCAGGTTGGCTGGTAAAATCTCTGAACTGCAGATGAATAGAAGTTAGAAGCTGAGCATTTTGTGGTTTAGGGATATAGGCAAATGCCTTGTATCAAGCCAGATGATTGGTCCGCCCTGCTGAATAAAGTCTACGTCAGCCTTCGTCAATTTGGTGCCCTATTGGCGTTTTCAATTACAACTTCCTTCAGGTTGGCGAAAACCGGTAGGTGCTGACTGGCAACTTCTCAGACAGGGATCCTTCCCAGCCCTACCTGGAGATGCGTGGGCTTGAACCTGCTACAGCCTTCTTTATGAACCCCTCAGCTTTGACCCTTCCCCACCTAGTGCGTTTGTGGCTGGGGTGAGACACGGCCTGGAGTCTGGCCAGTTCACAGTCTTAGCTGCTACAGTACATTAGCTGCTTAAAAATAAGTGATTTACTGCATAAACACACGCTAAACAACTTAAAGATTCAGAAATCTTTTGTAAGGGAAATGCAAACTAAGAACCAAGGAAGGGAAATACTGTCTCCCTCCGCCCCAACATGGAAAGCAGAGGCAACTGCCAGCTGCCCCCCATCCTCCCCATAACAAACCTTGCTTGTCAAACTGCATTGCAAGAAAGCTCATCGCTGGAGTTTCTTTCTGTGCTCAAGGTTCCATCCAAGCAGCTGGAAAATAAGACTATGTTCCTCAGTATCTCTTGCTAGAGGTGAACAGCCTTCCAGCCCTTGGTAGTTCCTTCTCTGGACAATAGCCTCCCTTGTTGTACAGGGACAGGCAGGGCATGAAGGACAGAATCTACCTATTCCACGGGCTGATTCCCTCCCAAGGAACTTTCCGCAACACATCCTCCAGCTATGTTTATGTGGCCAGGAAACTTTCACAGTCGGAACGGTGGGTGAGCAGCGTTGTTGCTTAACTGCAGCTGGAATTTGCCAGTGGTTGGCTCCGTTCCAGACCTCAGAGTTGGGCCCCGCGAGTGCTGTTTCTCGCAGCGCACATTGGGGTGTCTTAACACACAACGGCTTAATTTCTGAAATGAGACCTTGCATGCTTCCGGACTGGGAGGCTTTATATCACACATAGTGTTTATGAGTGTGTGATTGACGTATCTTTCGCGAGACCTCTGTATTATTATTATTATTATTGGATTATTATAATAGGATTATTATACATGCACTGTGCAGAGGTCCTGAGCGAACACTTCCTCTGAGCTGCCTTGTTGAAATTCAGACGTGTCTTTAGTAAGCAGCAATAAGTGGAAATAGGTAAAGGCAAAGGGACCCCTGACCATTAGGTCCAGTCGTGGCCGACTCTGGGGTTGCGGCGCTCATCTCGCTTTATTGGCCGAGGGAGCCGGCGTACAGCTTCTGGGTCATGTGGCCAGCATGACTAAGCCGCTTCTGGCAAACCAGAGCAGCGCATGGAAACGCCGTTTACCTTCCCGCCAGTTTATCTACTTGCACTTTGACGTGCTTTCGAACTGCTAGGTTGGCAGGAGAAGTGGAAATAGACACACTTAAAAATCGAAGAGTGTGCTGGATCAGGCAAAGCATCCCGTTCTCACAGTGGCCGCCCTGTGGGAAACCTGCAAGCAGGATTTGACCAAAAGTGCACTCTCCTCTCCTGTGGTTTCCAGCGGATGGTATTCAGAAGCATTGCTGGCTCCAACTGGGGAAGGCAGTGCATAGATCTTGGGAGTTGGCCACCCCTGCCATAAGCCATTGCTTTCACTCTGGAAGATCTAAACTCCAGGTGGCTACATACTGGTGATGGAAAGGAGCATGTGAGATGCAGGATGCTGCCTTGTACCAACTCAAACCACTGGCCTATCCAACTCAGCATCACCTGCTCTAACCAAGCAGTGGCCCTCCGGGGATTTCAGACAGGAGTATTTCCCAGCCCTGTCAGAAGATGCCTGGGCCTGGGCCTGGGCCTTTCTGTAAACAACAAATGTGCTCCACCACCGATCTGTGGCCCAATGTACAGAAATGGGTTCTGCAGAGCTCAGGCACATTAAGCAAGGTTGCGATCTCTTGGGACCATGGACACGTTTACTTGGAGAGGCTCTTCTTCACACAGAAGATCTGGGCAGCTCATAACCAAGACACAAACAGTATTTTTTAAAACGTGAAGATAATTTTCAGAAAACAAGATACACAGAGAGAGCATTGTTTATCCCTGGCAGTTGAGTGTTTTTTCCAAGCCAAAAGGTCTGGCAGAGGCCCAGAATGAAACCTGGGTTTTGGCTAACCACTGGAGGGTGAGTTCCAGAGTTCCACCTTTCTGAGTCCTCTCCTTGTTCTAAACTCCATGCTCAGCTGATCTAAAAACAGGGATGGGAACCTTGTAGCCATCGAGATGTTTTGCAGCACTACAACTCCCATGATCCATGCCAATTGGCCTTGTAAGCTGAGGTTGCTGGGAGTTGGAGTCCAGCAACAGTTGGGCAGCCAGAGGCTCTCCACCAAACACAGAGTGGGGCATTTCAGCATTCAGGCTTGGTAGCCCTGGTAATGTTCCTCTTGGAAATGAAGCTCTACCCCTATCCCCATACCTTCCAACATTTCTCCAGTGAAATAGGGACTCCCTATTAGATCATAATAATAATTTTACTGTCTATACCCCCCCCTTCTGACTGAGTTGCCCCAGCCCCTCTGGGTGGCTTCCAACAAATATAAAAACATAGTAAAACATTAAACATTAAAAAAAAACTTCCCTATACAGGGCTGCCTTCAGATGTCTTCTAAGGGTTGTATGGTCTCTTATCTCCTGGGCTCTGCGGTTGCATAACTCCATACCCTCTGACATTTCTCTGATGAAAATAGAGACATCCGAAGGGAAAGCGGGACATTCCAGGATCAAATCAGAAATCAGGATGGCTTCTGAAAATCTGGGACTGTCCCTGGAAAATAGGAACAATTGGGGGGGGTCTGTGTTCCCAGTTGCTGACACGGGCCTGATTTTGAAGAAAGGCCTGTGCGTTGGATTGCGAGAGGGGTGGCTTCTCCACAAAAAAGGCACAGTTACAAAAGACTTTTTGGCTTGCACTGACTTATGCCCACCAATAGCTCCATTCATCAGTGGACCCCATGAAGCTTCAACAGGGAGGCAGCTGCTCCCACGCTAGGCATAATGGATTTAACCAGGTTATTACTGCTGAATAGGAGGTAAAACATTCCAGCCTGGTTCATAAATCCAAGCAGCTGAGCAGGTACTCTCTGAACACGACTGCAGGCAATTCCATGCAGGAAAGCTATTTGCGTAAGCGGCTCACTGTGCTGTTTGGGGTGGTTTAAAAACATGCTGATGAGCTCCCATGGTTTGCAGAGGCACTGTTGAAATCAACCCAATGCGGGGAGCCAGTCACACAAATAGATTGCTGTGCCAAGCTGCCTCCGCACAGTCAAGTTGCCAGGCGGTCACCTGCCTGGTTGCTTGAATGCATGAATGAGACGCCCTGTGCCACCAGCACAACTTTGCCACGAAACGCCTATGAGCGTGAATCAAGTCCTTTGCACCTCTCCCGGTATCCTGGAGCAGGCCTCCCCAACCTGGTGGCCTGCAAATCCCAGCAGCCACTGCCAATGATCAGGGATGATGGAAGGTGTCCTCCACAACGTCTAGAGGATGCCACATTGGGTATTTCTGTCTCAGATTGCGGAAATTCAGATTGCAATTCTACGCCTCTCTGTTGTTTGCTTTTACTGACACTGCTCTCTTTTCTTGTTTGTTTCTTTCTTCACCCGCTCGCTGCAGAAGACGAAGGTTCTCCATACCAGGTCAGTATCGCCAGTTATACGTAGAAGAAGAAGGCATGCAAAAGGAAAGGAGCAGTTGGGTGAAAAAGGCTACAAGGGCATATCTGCTTTAATAGTAATTCCTTGTCCCCAGAGATTCCTGGAGATGTTGGGTTGCCTGTCATACAGTCATACCTTGGGTTACAGACGCTTCGGGTTGTATGATTTCGGGTTGCGCACCGCTCCGAACCCAGAAGTACTGGAACTGGTTACTTCTGGGTTTCGGCGCTTGTGCATGCGCAGAAGTGCTAAATCATGCTTTGCGTGTGCGCAGAAGAACCGAATCGCAACCCGCATGTTGCAGCGCTGCGGGTTGCGAATGTGCTTCCCGCACGGATCACGTTCACAACCCGAGCGTCCACTGTATCTCAGCTTTCTTCCATCCTGATGGAACGGCAATTTGCACAGGCAGGATTCCTAGGTGCAGTGGTGTGGGGTGAAATTTTTCATAACGGAAACAGTTAGGGCCAGAGGAGCCAGCTTGCAAGTTCAGTGTAAGGTCAACATTGTGCACGCCTGAGTATTGCACCTCCCTCCCTAAACAGGGCAGAAGCTTCCTGAGCTTTGGGAAGGAGGTGCCAGGCGTCTGTCAGAATGCCAGAGCTCTGCTGCCTTCTTCCCAAAGTTGGGCAATCTTGGGAAGGTGGCAGAAGGGCTCTTGGACCCCATCAGAGAGAGAACCAAGTAGCATGTCCCATTATTCTTTTTTTATTGGTATACTAAGTGCCTCTTACTCAGGGCCGGATTTAGGTTTGATGAGGCCCTAAGCTACTGAAGGTAATGGGGTCCTTTATATGTCCAGCTGTCCTTTGTCAACAACAAATTGTCACTGTTTTTTTGTGTGTTGAATATATGCTGTATGGTAATTTATGGACCTAATAAGTATCTAAAGCCATTTGCACATGTTGCCATGCAGCTAGTCCATGCAGAATGTAGGCACCCTATATATAGAAATGAGCAAACCAGTGATATTTTAGGGAGCAGGCTAGCAGGCCATTACTTACATCATAGGAGCCTACACAACGCAAAACACTGTTGCTGTATGTAGGTTTTATTTTATATGTTTTTTATCTTGTATTTTGGAAATGTACATCCAGGTGTTTTTTTCCTTTAAATTTTTTGGGACCCCCCAAGAGAGTGGGGCCCTGAGCTAAAGGTTGTTTAGCTTATACATAAATCCAGCACTGTTCTTACTCAGCATTGCTTGGGAATTCTAAGAAACCAAAAAATCAGTGCTGTGCGAAAGATTCAGCCCTCCATCTTAATTTAAAATGGCACCCCATTGTATCCAAACATGCTTCTTGACCTGCTTCTTGACCTCAGGAACCATCATGAAGACTTTGGTTCGGATATCTCAAGAGGTGTCCAACTGCATAAAGAACAGACAGCATTCCAAAATACACAGTAAATTTCACAGTAATGGCACGCCAGCTTTCTTTCAGGGAAGCTTGCTACATAACAATAGGATGCCCCAATTTTCTCCAGAACACAGTCTGAAAAGCATTACTGCATTATATTCTGGAGGAGTATGTTATACGCCACCCAAAACGGTGTGCATTTTCCCTCTGCACACGTGTGTGTGTGTGTGTGTGTGTGTGGCTGCCAAGGAAGTAGGCTGCTTCTGAATTAAGTGCAGGGTGCTTACTACCCCTCAGTGCTGTTGCGTAAGCACAGCCAGCCTCCCCCTCCAAGTATCTATGGGTGTGAGGAGGCAGAATTCCTGAATATGGAGGAGTGGTTGACTTCCTTACTGCTTCTCTGAACAAAGGCTTAGAACATTTTAAGATGAACTGTTTAACATGGAAATCAAAACTCTGACTTTTATGCGATCAGTGGGTGGGGAAATGGTTCCGCTTGAGGAATATTGCATTTTCGCAGCATTCAAGCTTCTGCTTGCATGAGTGTCAGAGACAGCGCGTGAGAGCCAGTGTGGTGTAGTGGCTAAGAGCAGCAGACTCGTAATCTGGTGAACCGGGTTCGCGTCTCCGCTCCTCCACATGCAGCTGCTGGGTGACCTTGGGCCAGTCACACTTTTCTGAAGTCTCTCAGCCCCACTCACCTCACAGAGTGTTTGTTGTGGGGGAGGAAGGGAAAGGAGAATGTTACCTGCTTTGAGACTCCTTAGGGTAGTGATAAAACGGGATAGCAAGTCTAAGGTTACCAGACGTCCCTGTTTCCCGGGGACAGTCCCCAGATTTACAAATCAGTCCCCATACAAAATCCATTGAAATTGAAAAGTTAGTTTCCCTGGATTTATTGGAAAAAATCTGGTAACCTTAATCAAATCCAAACTCCTCCTCCTCCTCCTCTTCTTCTTCTTCTCCTCCTCCTCCTCCTCCTCTTCTAATGGTGGGTAGGAATTGTTGGTTCAAGGTGAATAATTCTCAAAATAGGGGGAGGTTGAGGTTTTGTTTATTTGCTAATTAGTGGATCAGTGTATTTATTTGTTTATCATTTGAGTATTGCTAATATTGCTTGCTACTATTTATGTGGCTTGTTCCACACCCCCCCACAGATGTTATATGAAAAATTTGTGTATGATATGATACCCCCCTTTCCCCCTATAGTATTGTGAATTTTTCTTTGCTGTAAATCACTTGGAGACCTTCAGATGACAAGCGACTAATAAGTTTTAATAATAATCATGGTGAGCAACTCAGGGTTTATCCACACATCTGCTTGCCCCACTGCTCCCCCACCCCTAGGGAAACCCACTCTTTGGTGCTAAATCCAAACAAATGGCAATTGGGTTTTCTGCAGACTGCCGTTTGTTCCGATTTAGCTCTAAAGAGTGAGGGAAAGTCTGGAAAGCATGGAACAAGGAGAAAAACACTTGGACCCATGCTTTCCAGGCCCAGGACAAACAGGAGTGTGGACGAGCCTTTAGCTTTGTGCACTGTGCTGAATAGCAGCCCTTAGCTAGCAAAGAGGAAACTCACAGGAGAGCTGGAATGAATTAACCCAGGAATTCTCAAACTTTATGCCAGTGGCGAGGTCAAGTAAAGACGTAACAGAACCCAAAATACTTGATGAGGGATGCTAGCTCAAATAAAATAATCACAAGACGCAGCGCATGACACCATTTGAATAGCAATGCCTATCAACTTGGGGGGTAGGCCCCCGCAAATGTATTACTGGGAGAGGGGTGAAGAGACTTCAGCCCTAGTTGGCTCCTACGTACTTGATGCAGTGGAGTCTGCAGCAGGGTAGCTAGTCGCTCAGGTGCCCGGGGGCAAGGCAAGCCATCCATGGAGGCGGGGTGAGCTGGGTGGGGTGGGGCGCTCTGGGCAGACCTGCATGGAGTCCACCCACCGCTCCCTGCATGAGTCCCTGCTCTGAGGCTGCCTCTTTCCACCACCTTCGCTGGCTCACTGATTCTCCCTCATCTCTGCAGCAGAGCGTTCAATCACACTTGCAACAGAATCACAGCAAAATTATCCACCCTCAAAGCAGGCTGCACATGACTGGTGTCTCTGCTCAGGTCGGCATTGCTCAGGTCGGCAATTCATTTAGAAACTTCAGCAGGCATCAACTCTTGGCAACCTCTGAGACAGTTGCCAGGGCCCCAGCGCTCTGGCAGACCCACTGATACCTTGGGGTCCATTATTATTATTATTATTATTATTATTATTATTATTATTATTCTGGCCTGATGTTCTGAAAAGCAGCAGGTGACTAGATTGAGCCCCCTTTTCCTCCCACAGTGCCCCCAACCTAATATCGCTGTGAGAAATTAAGTGTGGATACACCCATCAGCCCAGTCCTGCTTGGAGCTAAGGAAGTCCATTGGGCCCACTGAGAGATGAGGGGGCCCACCCAGGGCCCGTTGCCCAGAGCCCCCACAAACCTGACAGACACAGGAGAGGGTAGAACCCTTTGGAGGGAAGAAGTAAGGCTTTTGGAGTGTAAAAGTTTGTCCACATTTGATCATTATTTAGCTGTTAATCAAAATCCACCCCTGCACCTATTTACATTTGTATAGGAAGCAAAACTTTGGGCTTTCCCATGCACACCAGTAGGCAATGCCTTTTGTGTTTGTCCTTGCCTTCTCATTTGCTGATTCTATTGTGCCAGCTAAGTACCTACAGGGTGTGCATATAGATAGCTGTGCTTGGGGTTTGTTTGTTTTTAAAAAAGAAAATTCCCCACCCAAGAAGTCTGCAAAAGCCCACACTCAGGCTATTGCAAATTGCTTGTGCAGTTTTCTGCAAAGCTGAGGCATAGGAGCCAACTCCTAGGGGCCAAGATCTCTTTGACACCCCCCATAAAATATTTGAGGGGCTGGGGGCATTGGGCATTGCCATTCAAATGGTGTGTGAGTGCCTAGGCTTGTGATCAGTTATTTGGTGCAGGACTTACCGTATTTATTGCTCTATAAGACTCACTTTTTCCCTCCTAAAAAGTAAGGGGAAATGTGTGTGCATCTTATGGAGCGAATGCAGGCTGCGCAGCTATCACAGAAGCCAGAACAGCAAGAGGGATTACTGCTTTCACTGCGCAGCGATCCCTCTTGCTGTTCTGGCTTCTGAGATTCAGAATATTTTTTTCTTGTTTTCCTCCTCCAAAAACTAGGTGTGTCTTGTGGTCTGGTGCGTCTTATAGAGCGAAAAATACGGTACTTGCCCCCTCCCCAATACAGTATTTTATTCAGGTTGGCACCTCTGACTGAGGGATCAAAAGAATGTGTGTGTGTGTGTGTGTGTGTGTGTGAGAGAGAGAGAGAGAGAGAGAGAGAGAGAGAGAGAGAGAGAGATATCTTCTAACTCTAACACACCAGCAAACACACAGTAAATTCCATTGTGTGCAAACCCTGAGAGTGAAGTCAGAATGAGTGCTCAGTGAACAGTAAATAATCTACCCTCCCTGGATGCTCAGTAAGCAGGTTGTCTGCAAGCAACTGTTTCCCAGAACGTTTTTAAGATGGAGAGGGAAGAGAGGAGCTGCCCTGCTGCCACACAGGAAGGCCACACCTGTGGCAAAGCTGACACCCCCTGTGCTTTGAACAGCAGCCTGAAACTTAAACCCAGCACGTGACACTTTTCGCTGCCACTTATCTCCCACACTCGGAAAAGCTTCGCCTGCTAAATTTCTGCTTCTGCCAAGCCAGATGAAATAGATGAGGCAGCCACCCTGTCCATCGGTGTGGCCTGAATAATTGCCCTTTTGTTTTTTGAACTGAGACATGAAAAAATCCAGAGTTCTAAAAGGTGGCAGAGAGACACAGGACACAGTTCGAACTAAATGTGTGAATAATCCTGTTGCTGAGAGAGAGAGGACTGGCTGACTTTAGAAGGCAGAGGTAGACTCTTCCTTTCTTCAGCTGCTAGGTATCCTTCAGGCTCCCCTATTACAGACCCTCCATGTGTCCCTATTTCCCAGGGATGTCCCTGATTTAGAGAAGCCATCCCGGTTTCTGATTTCCTGGAATGTCCTGCTTTTCCCTATTTTCACTGGAGAAATGTTGGAGGGTATGGAGTTATTCGACTCCTGAGCAGTCTGTATAGGGATTTTTTTTTTAAAAGGTTCAATGTTTTATTACATTTTTATACAGTGGTACCTCGGGTTAAGTACTTAATTCGTTCCGGAGGTCCGTTCTTAACCTGAAACTGTTCTTCGCCTGAAGCACCACTTTAGCTAATGGGGCCTCCCGCTGCCGCTGTGCCACCGCTGCATGATTTCTGTTCTCATCCTGAAGCAAAGTTCTTAACCCGAGGTAATATTTCTGGGTTAGCAGAGTCTATAACCTGAAGCGTATGTAAACTGAAGCGTATGTAACCCAAGATACCACTGTATATGTTGGAACCTGCCCAGAGTGGCTGGGGCAACCCAGTAAGATGTGTGGGGTATAAATATTAAAATTATCGTTATGGAATGGGGCGTCCCTATTTTCATCGGAGAAATGTTGGAAGGTTATGCCATTATTTCAGTACAGTGGTACCTCAGGTTACATACACTTCAGGTTACAGACACTTCAGGTTACAGACTCCGCTAACCCAGAAATACTACCTTGGGTTAAGAACTTTGCTCAGGATGAGAACAGAAATCGTGCTCTGGCGGCGCAGCGGCAGAGGAAGGCCCCATTAGCTAAAGTGGTGCTTCAGGTTAAGGACAGTTTCAGGTTAAGAACGGACCTCCGGAACGAATTAAGTTCTTAACCCCAGGTACCACTGTAATAGTAAGCGCGGGGGGGGGGGGGAGAGAACATGAAGGGCAGGAGACTGCAACAACTGTGAGACTCTGCGTCTCTTCATTGAATGCCCTTCACCTGGGCATTGCAATCTGCAGTTCTGCTGCACTAGAAGACCTTGGAATTTACTCAAACAAACTAACAAACAATGCCCCATTGGAAAGTCTGGCTCTTGAGCTTATCCCACCCCTCTCTCACACACACAAACACACCCAAGCCTGCAGAGAAAATTTATTCCTGCTTGCATTTTTCCATGACTTCCCCTTGATCTTCAATCACATTAAATTCCTCTTTAATATGCGACAAAGTACTGTTCTGGAATGGGATCCTATGGGACAGCAAGTCAGGAGCCAGAAGCTTAGTGCCTTTGAGAAAGACTGGCTGCTTTTCAAACTCTCCCCATGACTTGTCTGTTGTTTTATCAGATTATCCCTTTAATCGCTGAGTATGCCGCCCCATTCCCCAGTTGGCAACTTGCTTCCCCCCCTTTTTTTCTGGGAGGGGGAGGTAAAGCCCTTGGCAGAGGTCAGACAGAATGCGTACCTTTTTCACCTGTTTCCCAACCCCAAAATGAGCGGGGAACACGGACATTTTTCCAAAATGCAATCAGAGCTTTTGTCCAGTGAACAACAACACACACAAAAAAAAGGGAAGGAAAGGATTTTGCTGGTTTCCAGAGCTGGATAGCTAGGTAACAGCTAACTTACATAGCAGTCAAAAACTGCTTTGAAAAAACTTTACTGCGATTAATCATCTGGGTTTTAGCTCGTTCGAGTAATTAAATGTGAAAGTTATTTCCAAAATCTATATATTTTCGGATTTCTTTTTTTAAAAAGCTACTGAAATATTTAAGCTACCGAAAGAGCGTGTGAGAACTCACAGTTTAATGCAAAAGAAAGGCCATCGTTTTTATATATGTAAAAAAAATAAAAAATCCTTCCATTCTGTATTACAGTTACATCAGAAGAACCAAAATAAACTCAACAAAGTGTGAACATAATTCTCAGCCTTGCCTTTCAAATATTTCCATCACCAATTAAACAACTAACACTTCAGTTGCTTAATTTTCTGATTAAAGGCTGCAAATTTAGTAATGCGGATCTTATTTATTTATTTATTTATTTATTTATTTATTTATTTATAGTTCCATTTAAGAAGCCCTGTCTAACGCCATAAACACCCTCCCTTCTCTGTGAACTGGAGTTCAGGGAGGAAGTGGGGCCAGTGAAATGACCTGCTTCGGGCAACACCAGGGAAGGGAGAGAAGGGTGGGGAGGGAATAGATTAAGGCAAGATTTGGTGTCTAAATGATGTAGCAAGGAGACATTTCAGGGGAGGAGACTTTCCCAAGGGCTCTGCTTCAGGTCCCACCATGCCTTGGGCCAGCACTGGTGAGAAGGACAAAAGCAGATTATCTTTTTCAAGAGAAGTACACTTCCGGCCACTTCTCAGTATCATTCCTGGGACAGTTTCAGCAGTAACCCTGCTCCTGCTTTTCCCAGAATGCCTCTGTCCACACCACCCCTTTCTTTTCCCTGAGGTAAACAGGTGTCCTCACTATCCTCTAAGTATTACCAATGTGGGTCAACTGCCCTGTGCCAGATGTTCCTCCTTGGGCCTTCCCCCCACATCCAATAAAACTCTTTACTGTTAAAAAAAAGCTTTACATTATTTTTTGTTGTTGCAGCTGTTGACAGCCACTGTTCCCTCATCTGGTGCTGCATTTATTAACTTATGATAATGTTTATTTCACTACTTATTATTACATCGATATCCCATTTTCCCTTCAAGGGAAGCGCTTTGCTGTGGCACATGGTTCTTCCTCCTTCCCCATTTTATCATCAAAACAACCCTGTGAGGTAGGCTAGGCAACTGTCCCACGGTCAACCAGGTAGCTTCATGGGTTGAGTGGGGATTTGAACAATAATCTCCCAGGTTCTAGTCTGAGGCACTAACCATTACACCTCATAGGCTCTCAGGGGTGCTGACTTGAATAAAATATTGGGGTAGTCCAGTTAATAACCTGCCCTGCATAATCAATCACAAGATCACATAATCGATGCACGCCATTTGAATGGCAAGACCCATCAACATTGGGGGGAGGGTGCAGCCCCTTCAGATATTTTATTGAGGGTGTGAAGGGACCTTGACCCCTAGGAGTTGGCTCCTATGAAGGCTCTCCCCCTGTCAAAGTGTGTTTTTATTTTTTTAAATAAATAATACATATTAACTTTCCATTTTATAACATATAAATACAATCTTTGTTTTTTCACGAAGTTCATGAGCTCAAAGGAGCTCGAAGTGATGTGAAAAAACAAAGTCAAAGCGTGTTTTTAAAGGCTTTCTTCACCACATGATCCCAGCCGATCAGGGATAATGTTGTGAATGTGATGGTGTCATTAGCACCATTATGTCCTGCATTGCCCTCTTTCGTGGCACGAGGGGAAAGTAAATACATCTCCAGTGCCGAGGCATCATGTTCAACATGCTCTTCCTTGACTTACAACGCTACAGTGAAACCATCACAGGCAATGTGTAGGCCTGGTTGTCTTGGCAACAAGGATGCCGTCTCTCCCCTCCCATCAAATCCTCACAAACCTTTTTGTATGATTTTCTCTCCGCCACCCCTATCCCGCACGAAAGATGGGGCACTTGTGTATTAAAAGCAACTGCCTGCCTCCTTTTGGCTCAACGCCGCTTTCCAAATCTGTTGCAGTTTTGCCTTTGCGCTGTGCACGAGGCAGTCTTTCAGGCAGTTTTGATGTTGCCGGGAACAACATTACAGCCAAAACAAGCATCGCTAAACAAAGGGGAAACATATTTAAGGAAAACCGAACGTAATTCCAGACACTGCAAAGGAAACTTAAAAATAGCAACTCTCCCCTCTCCCTTTGTTTTATTGAGACACCCTGAACAGCTACAGGATGCTTCTGGCCCTATAAAAATTCTCTTGGGAAGTCTTGGTGGTGTGTTTTGCTTACACTCATCTGACCAGTTACCATATTTGGCATTGGGAAGGAAAGTTCACCAGTTTCAGATAAGGACACCTCTGTGTCTTTCCAAACAGGAAGTCATGTTATTGGCCAATGGGGCCAAGATTCCCATTCCTTGGAATGAAAGGGGATGCCTCAGTCCTTCCTGGAAAGTAGACTAGCCAGTGTAGGAGGTTAATTTTCTAGAAGGTTTGTGGCCTAGAGCAAGAGATTATCACAGTGACCGCTTGCAAGGAGCCCATAACTAGGGATTGAAAGACTGGTCAGTTTCAGTTGTCTCGTCTTCCAATCTTAAACCCAGTTCTCCAGGTTTCTGGAGGAATTTGTTTTGTTAGAGAACTGTATCACAAAATTCGGACAACTGCAAGGTTTGAAGGATAGCTGAATTTTGGCTGTCGTGTTGTTTCGGTGTCCTTAACTGCAAACTGAATTGAGTTTCCTATTTCTCCTGGCGACATGGCAGTAAACACTTACGCAGAGCTTTTAGGGCATAACAACATAGAACGTTAAATGTTAAATGCATCATGGATATTAAATTATAGGAATTAGGGGTTCCTTCCAGACAGGTGTGTATTGTGGGCTGACAAGTGCTCCTCGTGCATGCAACTTTTTGGCAGAGCCCACGCAACGTCATTGGTATCAAAATGCCAGCCCCTGTTCCCCCTGTAGTAATAATAATAATAATAATAATAATAATACTTTGGATTTTCCCATTCTAGGGTAAAACATCTGGTGGTGCTCTCCAGAAGTTGTTGGACTACAACTCCCATCATCCCTGACCGTTGACATTCCTGGCTGGAGGCTGATGGGCATTGTAGTCCAACAACATATGGAGGGCACTATGCCGCCTATCCTAGCTTAGACCCGTTTTATAATATTTTGAAAACAAGCATTTCAAAAAACCTTGCAGGCAGTAGGCACCCCCTTAGAAGTGTCTTTCTCCTTTCTTGCTCTTATTAGATTATGACTGCTATATTATCAAAAAACACTTTCCCTGCATCCGAATTATCATTATAGTTACCTGCAGCTGTATGCAGATTGTACTGACGAACTCATCATCACAGTTAATTGACTGCAGTTTCTTTAATTGGGTTATATTTATTTGGGCATTTATTTGTGTGCCCCTCCACAGGAGGTCTAGAGGGTGGCAACACAAGAGTGGGCCTTTTCTGTGGTGACTCCCATTTTGTTGAATGCTCTCCCCCGGGAGGGTCACCTGGTTTCTTCATTGCATATCTTGAGGTGCCCAGCAAAAATATTTCTCTTCAACCAGGCCTTCAGCTGTTATTCAATTTATGGTCTTTTAATGTGTGTGTGTTTGTGTGTGTGTGTGTGTGTGTGTGTGTGTGTGAGAGAGAGAGAGAGAGAGAGAGAGAGAGAGAGATTATCTTCTCCTCCTTTTACTCTTATTATATAATGTATCTTGTGTTTTATGCTGTAAACTGTACTGTGGTCTCTTGATGAAGGGAAGTATATAAATTTAATTAACTGTGATAGCCGTGTTGAAAACCGACAAGCTTCAGAAGCCATTTCCAGTGTCAAAGAGTTGGGAAGCCGCCGCTGAAAACAAAATAATAAATGCCTATCCAAACACTCAGAATCCTGGATCAAAGCCAATATTTTAATTTAACAAGTGTTTATATGTTGATTTGTTGAAAATAAAATATTGTGCATCGTCGCATTCCCCATTCTTTGGGAAATTTTTGGAGAGCTGCGCCTTTGACCCGTTGACTCTTGTTTTCTTTTCCCAGAGAGCTTTGGGTGAAGGCTACCACCTTAAAAACAAAAGGAATGCCCCCTGTGTCTACACCCCACCTTCTCTTAAAGGTAAGGTAGCTTTGAATTGTTTGTGACTTGCGGTTTTCAGTGTTAATGCAAAAGGGCTTCTTTCTGTCTGTCCTGAATCGCCCACCATTTGACTTCATTGGATGCATCTGCACACATACACACAAAGTTCTGGAATTTAACACTTTTTAACTGTGTGTATATTGGGACACGGGTGGCGCTGTGGGTTAAACCACAGAGCCTAGGACTTGCCGATCAGAAGGTCGGCGGTTCGAATCCCCATGACGGGGTGATCTCCCGTTGCTCGGTCCCAGCTCCTGCCAACCTAGCAGTTCAAAAGCACGTCAAAGTGCAAGTAGATAAATAGGTACCACTCCAGCGGGAAGGTAAACGGCGTTTCCGTGCGCTGCTGTGGTTCACCAGAAGCGGCTTAGTCATGCTGGCCACATGACCCGAAAGCTGTACGCCAGCTCCCTTGGCCAGTAAAGCGAGATGAGCACGACCCCAGAGTCAGCCACTGTGTGTGTGTGTGTGTGTGAGAGAGAGAGAGAGAGAGAGAGAGAAAGTCCACTTGCAACTTCAGTCCATACATAATTCCCCAGAAAAACATTGACTGCAAATGCCACCATCTTCGCAATCTCTTCTTCTTCTTCTTCTTCTTCTTCTTCTTCTTCTTCTTCTTCTTCTTCTTCTTCTTCTTCTTCTTCTTCTCACAGTTGCATGAAACTCCCTTGCTGCTACCCCTCCCTCTGTCGTCCCCCCCCCCGTCCCCCAGGCTGCCGGGGAACTTGCAGTTCTAAGGAAACAGACTCCGCACGCACTAGATTTGGATATGCGAGATGCCCCCTCTCTTCCCACCCTATGCTTTTATTTTTATATTTTTTCATAAAGAGTTGACAACTCCATCTGCTCGGAAAGCTAACCATTCCACAGCAGCGAAGGTGACCTTGGGCACACAGAGAGAAGGGCTGGGGAAGGAAAGGAATATGTGTGGGCGGGTGGGTGGGTTATGCATGAACCAAACTTTGCATTACCTTGCGCCGACTTTCTTCATTTCAGATGAACAGAACCAAGATGCCAGGGAGATGGGGTGACTCACAGCAGTGTGTGTATGTGTGTACAGTATATAAAACGGGGTGGGTGGGGGAGTCTGATCTGGTCAGCAAGCCAGAACCTTATTCTCCCCTACCTCTTGACAGGTGGGCAGTCACCTGCCAGTCACCTGATGATGTCACGATGGCATCAGGCGATGATCAAAGCTCTATGCGGTGCTTTGAAGTGCTGCTTATCAGTAGGCTTGGAGCTGCAAGAGCGATGACTCCAAGCATGCTTTTTGCAGGATTGAGTTGCCCCATGGAGAACTCAGCCCTGAAGCTGATGCAGCAGACTTTTAAGTCACCCATCAGCTGTTGGGTGGTGACTTCAGGACTACTTTCTGCAGGGATCAGCTGCACAATCGAGTTCCCCATGTGAAGCTTGGTTGTACAGCCTGCCCTACGCCTGGTGCCACACATTATGTGGGCATGGTTTGGGCAAAACAGCCTCACAGGCCAAACTGGGACTCGTGTCAGGACAAATCTAGCCTGCAGGCTGGAGATTCCTCACCCCCATAGAAGACAGCTCCTAGGGGTTGAGGTCCCTTCAGCTCCCCCAATAAAATATTTGAGGGGGTCACACACCCCCATGTTGATGAGCCTTGCTATTCAAATGGTGTGCCTGCACTGCGTCTTGTTATCAGTTATGCTGAGTGGGGCTTACCTGCCCCCCCCCCCATATTTTATTCAAGTTGGTAGCCCTGTTATGAACTATGCTTCTCTGCATTCCTCCACAATCCATGCAGCTTTTAAATGTTCCAGCCAGAAACATAGTTTAGTTTCTTTCCAAAAGGTCACAATTTAAGGACAATCTGTTCCAAGCAAGGCCCAACTTGGAAGTGGAAGAGGATTAAATGACCCGCTCCCCCTACCACTGGAGAGCCAGTGTTGTGTAGTGCTTAAGAGCGGTAGATTCATAATCTGGGGAACCAGGTTCGCGTCTCCGCTCCTCCACATGCAGCTGCTGGGTGACCTTGGGCCAGTCACACTTCTCTGAAGTCTCTCAGCCCCACTCACCTCACAAAGTGTTTGTTGTGGAGGAGGAAGGGAAAGGAGAATGTTAGCCACCTTGAGACTCCTTAGGGTAGTGATAAAGCGGGATATCAAATCCAAACTCTTCTCCTTCTACCAGTTTCTCAGTGGCAGTGTGCCCTGCTGTACGGAGGACAGTCGTCTGTTTGAAGGACTCGCAGAAGCTGTCCTTTCAAAGTCCATTTTAAAGATAAAGGGCCTTGAATTCGCTAGCACCTGAGCAGCAGCCGGAGCAGGTACACAGATCACCTGGTCTCAGTTTCCCCACCATAGTGAGATAGCTCAACTGGTTAGAGCATGATGCTGACAACGCCAAGGTTGCAGGTTTGATCCCCAAATGGAACAGCTGCATATTTCTGCATTGCTGGGGGGCTGGACTAGACAATCCTCAGGGTCGCTTCCTACTCTATGATTTCATGATGTTGTCTCTTTCTCTGTAAACAGAGTAATTATTACTTCATTTGCATTTGTGCACAAAAATCAACACATGCCAGTTTATGCAAGTCTCCCTCTTTCTTTGTGTGTGATGCATTCCCACTTTTTAAGCAACGTATGAGCAGCTTCTTCCAGCAAACAAATATATAGATATGAAAATGTTGGGAACTCGGAACTGTATGCGATTAATGACATGCCTTAAGTCAGATCTACCCCAAACACTTATCAGGCTCCTTTGGGGTAGGTGTTGGTATCAAGAAAAGGCCACTGAAAATTAACGGCAAATTACCATGATCAGGTTTGTCCTCCACAAAAGATGAGCCTCCAAGTGCCCCTATTTTCCAGGGACAGTCCTGGATTTTCAGAAGCCACCATGGTTTCTGATTTGATCCTAGAATGTCCCACTTTTCCTTAGGACGTCCCTATTTTCATCAAAGAAATGTTGGCTGATATGCATTTTGAACATACCAGGAAGAAGTATATAATCAATGTGACTCCCTCCCACAATAGATGCCCCTTCTTGGTCATCAATGATACTTCCATTACATATTTCCTCAAGGCAATATCCACGTTGAAATCACTGCATAAAGTTTCCCTCACTAGAGCATATTCTGGCATTGTTTAAAAACCTCCCACCCAAGTAGGGATCTGAAGGCTGAAGGTAAAGCTTGAGTTTGACTTGAGTAATCCTTGGCTCCCTTGGGAAGGAAATAAACACAGACCTTCCGTTTTGAATGGGAAAACCAAAGAACTCTGGTTTGCAGCTACATTTAACAGCGATGCAATGAAACCAGAGTCTGTTGAAACTAACATCAAGGTCTCTGCTGAGGAAGGCCTCTCTTTGCTGCTGCCTTCCAAAATATAACATTAACACAAACAGCTGACGAGGATCACAGATGCTGGTTTCTTGAAAGCGCAATACCTGGAATTTCTGGAGGTATTCCAAACACTTCTTATTACCTACTTTACACAGAGAAAGAGAGAGACACACACACACATTAAGCGTCAGTTTGTCACTGCAGTTCCTTCCAAGCTCTGGGAGCCAGACTCAATTTAAATTATGTTTAAACTCACTGTCGGTCACATTAGGAAAACATGTTATTGGCGTCACAGGTAAGCCAAGTGTTGGTCCCTGAGCATACATTAACATCACAGTCTCCTGGGCCATTTATCCCTGGCATGCTAATATTGTGCACACAAATGCCAATGGCCCAGTTCATATGTGATTCTGAGCACATGGAACACCATACAGGTAAGGTTTTTCTAAAACATGCCCCACATTGTACTTAAATTGAGCCTTGAACCTCCAACACGTTGTACTTCTGACTGTTCATTCCCCAGTGCTGCTGGAATATATGCAGCAGGAGGTTGCCATTGACTTCTTACCACCGACGTTTAGTTCTCATTGTGTCAACTTTCAACAGACAGTCCTTACTCATCCCTTCACAAAAGCAAGCCCTTTCTTTTTCGCTTTGACACATCACCTGGTAGAAATGAAAGGCAGCCAGTCGAAGCACGGATGTGCACACACACACACAGAGCTTTCGATCCAGACCTTTGCATTTTCCAGTTTTAGCACTAAGGTCAGCAGCAAGAACATCCACTCTCCCCCACCCCCTGAGTGACAAGTGGCGCTAACTTCCCAAACGGAGGTTGGAAGCGCCAAGGCAGTTGGAGGCCAATGTGTTTGACAACAAAGCCCTATTTAAAGACCTTCCCTTGTGCTGCGTTCCTCTTCCCACAATCTGCTGTTTGTGTCATGAGCGCTGCCAATAATCGGCAGCATTTCCTGTAGAACACAGCCTGGAGAGGAGGGCTTCCCAGGAGAAAGGGAATGGCCGCAGCAGGATTCTCGACTCTCTCCAAGGCTCAAGGCCACTTTTGGGTGGTGATGGGGAGGGCAGGGAAGGAAGAAATTGTAAAGAAGGCTGTGCCAGGAATTCTGGAGAAAGGCGGATTAAAGTGGGAAATGATGCAAAGAGGAACAACTGAAATGAACATAGGAATGGGGAAATCAAAAGAGTTTTACCTATATGGAAGTTAGGCCGAGCAGAGTACAAGAGAGTGCTCTACAAATATGCAAGACGATTACTATATTATTAGCTAAGATTATGATTGTGGGTGCCACCGGACTGTCAGTAATTTGCAGGCAGGATTCAAGAGTGTGATACAACATTGGTTTGTGCAACTGATGTAGATGAAAGAGCTCTGGACCCCCTTCAAACGTCCTTTGTATTGTGCATTTATGGAGATTTCTGCTCATCATAGTATCGGGGCAGTTGTACACCAACCCACTTTCAGTATTGTTTGTGCCTGCAAATGTTTTGGGTGAACATAGGCCTTTTGCTCCAATCGGGACATGTCCGGTAGCTTTCTGCTGAAATCCTGCAACTTTTTATTATTATTAATAATAATAAATGTTCTGGGAGTGGGAGAGGGAATGTCCTCCTTTCATTGCACTATAGCGCAGGAGTGCCCTTCCAGACCATAATAATGCAGGAATGCCGTGGTGGCACTGCAAAGCAACAAAAAAAGCTGTGTGGGCAGTCCAGTATAAACCCACCACCAATGCAGTATTATTGCACCCAGGACATGTGGCAAAATACTGTACATATGCAAAAGCAAATCCACTATTAAAAAAAAGGTTTTTTTGCCATGCAGAAAGATGACAAGGAAATGCATTGAAAGGTGTGGTTTGAAACAGTGACTAACAGGAAAGCAAGTAAATCCGAATGAATGCTCGTCGTCATCCAGCCACCCTGAGAACAGATTAGATCAAATGGTCAACAAAGACTGGCAACCCCCCGCATAGCTCAGTTGGGTAGAGCATGAGGCTCGTAATCTCGGGGTTGTGGGTTCAAACCCCAATAGGGGCAAATGATCCCTGTATTGCAGGAGATGGGGCCAGATGACCCTCGTGGTCCTTTCAACTCTCTGATAAGTTCTGTGGAAGCAAATTGGGATGAATGTCAGACATTGTACATGCCTTTAAAGTAGGGCATGGAGCTGCGGCCCTGGGAGGGGTCTGGATGTGGCCCTTCAGGCCTCTCTGGGAATTCTCCCCAGGAAGAGAAGCTCACTTTGGTTCGAGCCAGTGCAGTTTTTAGATAGGTGCCTGGGTCGTGTCATGGGTCAAAGGCAAACTCCCATCTCACAAGCCGTGGATCAGTCGGTCGTAAACGGCTGGTGCCACAAACCTGACTGGTGTTAGGCGAAGGAGTAAATAGACTGGGCTGATAGATAAAGCCAGAACTGGGGGCTGGGGGCTGGAGATGAGCAGTGTTTGGAGTGCACATGCCCCCGGTACTGGAAATGCGCTGCCTGTCAGAAGAATGTGAGAAACGGCTTGCCAGAATGGTGTGTGTGTGTGTGTGTGTGTGTGTGTGTGTGTGTGTGTGTGTGTTCACATCCTTCCTGTACTCCGACAGGGAATGCTCACTGCCAGTTCCTCGCCCCCCACAAAGTGCTGCACTCATCCATTTCCCGTCAGCCTTTGCTCTCATCATCACTCCCCCGCACCTATTGTTCGCACCTGTCTTTCTCTAATTCTCTTCTTCTTCTCCCCCCTCCCCAAGCTATTTGATCTTCTGAGGGGGAGTTGGCACATTGCCTTCCCACACATACCTAAAGCTTTTACATTGTTTCGTGGCTGCTGCTTTTAAAGGGGCTCTTATCTCTCCTTCCTCCCAGGGAGAACTGGGGTGCGGGTAGGGGGGAATCTTGAGGGCGCGGTGGAAGTAATGAGCTGTAGTCTTGCACACAGCCATGCTTGTCCGCTCTCCCTTGATTTGGCAGGGGTGGAAAAGACATAACGATGATGAGATAAAATGCGAGGTGGTGGGGAGCTGGAGAGCTCACCTGCTTTTTCCCTGAAAAAGCCGTGTCTAGGAACCATACATAGTCACCTAGCAGTACTGCTCCCTAATCCCATTTTTAAATAGTTAAAAGTAGCTGTGGAAGCCTGAATTATAATAATAATAATAATAATAATAATAATAATAATAATAATAATTTATTATTTATACCCCGCCCATCTGGCTGGGCCTCCCCAGCCACTCTGGGCGGCTTCCATAAAAACCAAAAATACAGTAAAATATCACACGTTAAAAACTTCCCTGAACAGGGCTGCCTTAAGATGTCTTCTGAATGTCAGGTAGTTGTTTATCGCTTTGGCATCTGCTGGAAGGGCGTTCCACAGGGCGGGCGCCACTACCGAGAAGGCCCTCTGCCTGGTTCCCTGTAGTTTTGCTTCTCGCAATGAGGAAACCGCCAGAAGGCCCTCGGCGCTGGACCTCAGCGTCCGGGCAGAATGATGGGGGTGGAGACGCTCCTTCAGGTATACTGGACCGAGGCCGTTTAGGGCTTTAAAGGTCAGCACCAACACTTTGAATTGTGCTCGGAAACGTACTGGAAGCCAATGTAGGTCTTTCAAGACCGGTGTTATATGGTCTTGGCGGCTGCCCCCAGTCACCAGTCTAGCTGCCGCATTCTGGATTAGTTGTAGTTTCCGAGTCACCTTCAAAGGTAGCCCCACGTAGAGTGCATACTGAATTAGGTTGGAAGAACTGCTTAACCCTTTGCATTCCAGCCATTTCCCCCACTAACCCCCCCTTCCTCCCCATGGTTGCTTTCCTATTCATGTGGTGGGGAGGGAAAATTATATAGGCACCTGTCTTCCCCCGCCCCATGGACACAGGTAGAAATGCATGCAGATTAGCTCAGTTGGTAGAGCATGAGACTCTTCATCCCAGAGCCATGGGTTCGAGCCCCACATTGGGGGAAAACATATTCCTACATTGCAGGGGGTTGGACTAGATGACCCTTGGGGTCCCTCCCAACTCTACAGTGCTACGATTCTATGAAAAGCAAAAGGTGACCAGTGCATAAAAAGAAAGGATTAAGCACCTCCCCTGCCCTGCTACTCTGTAGATCAGTGGTGGCCAAACTTGGCCCACTGGCTGTTTTGAGACTACAACACCCACCATCCCTAGCTAACAGGACCAGTGGTCAGGGATGGTGGGAACTGTAGTCCCAAAACAGCTGGAGGGCCAAGTCTGGCCTCACTGCCATAGATCAAACATGCTGCCAACCTCCCAAAGGATCGTATATCCATATAGTATCTTGCTTGTCCTTACTAGCATTCCTCAAGCTGTTGCTGACGGGACCCAGGTCCCTGGCTGGCTCTCCCTGCTGTGTTTACATCCCTTTCTTCCTTTGAGGTGTGGCATATATTATTCTCCCCATCTAAGCAGCTTACAGGGCAAATATCCGGATGGCTGCCAGAATTAGGACAGGCCCACCTGCCTCCCCAGGGCATGAGTGACAGCATTATAAGTGGAATTTATGTCTTTGTGTGCATGGTACTCTGCAGAGTACAAGAGGAAAGGGCATGTTCACATTACTGCTTCCTCCGCACCCAGCGCTTTTAATTTTTGAAGCCACATTCACACGGCATTAGCCACAATCCGTATCAATCCTATAGTTTCTAGTGGGGTAGGAGAGAGCTGAAAAGAAATTCATATCTGGCAACCAATGCACCCCTTTGTTTTCAGATAGCACATGGGTAGACGAGTCTAAATAGGGGACGCGGGTGGCACTGTGGGTTAAACCACAGAGCCTAGGACTTGCCGATCAGAAGGCCATTGGTTCGAATGCCTGCTATGGGGTGATCTCCCGTTGCTCGGTCCCTGCTCCTGCCAACCTAGCAGTTTGAAAGCACCTCAAAGTGCAAGTAGATAAATAGGTACCACTCCGGCGGGAAGGTAAACAGCATTTCCGTGCGCTGCTCTGGTTCGCCAGAAGCGGCTTAGTCATGCTGGCCACATGACCCGGAAGCTGTACGCCGGCTCCCTCGGCCAATAAAGTGAGATGAGCGCCGCAACCCCAGAGTCGGCCACGACTGGACCTAATGGTCAGGGGTCCCTTTACCTTTTTAGACGAGTCTAAAAAGCCCAGGACACAAATTTTCACGGCCCTCCATCAGCTATGGTGGCCCAGTTACCAGAAGTAATTTATTTAGCGTTAACTCTAGAAGTGCATACTCGATTCTCACCAAACTAAGCCTCTGAATGTATATTTTGCTCTAGGAGGCTTAAGGATATTTTTAGGCAAACTAAGTTTCTCCATACTTTAGTTTAAGGCTTTGGGGGCAAATGCAAAAGAGGACAAGGCCCTTGCACCTTCCATAGCTGTGCAGAAGGTGGGATTTCAGCCAGACAAGCAGACGCTGGTGAAGTTCCCTCTTCTGCAAAACTATTCCCTGTTGCATCTGGACACTCTGCTTTGCATGGGTATCTTTTCGAGCTCATGTTCCCCTGGCTTCTATCTAGTCTTGTTCACCCCTGTCCTCAATAGCACAGTCATGTGGGGGAACACCCTTTCTGCAGATTTTGCAAAAGCCTGCTGTCAATGGAGGGAAGTGGCCTTGTAATCTTAGCTCCATGCGCCCTTTGTCCCTGGCTAATGCAAACACAAGTAACTCTAAGTCCTTCGTACAGTGCACAAATCTGGGATGTCGACATGAGCCTTAAGCTTACGTTCTGACCCACAAGCAAGCTGCAGTTTCCCCTTCACAGAGCTACAGTTCCCAGCACCCTTTACACTTCCCAGAATTATTTGGGGGGTCATTGTACCTTAAATGTGCTTTAGATGATGGTGTGGCTCTGCCCTACAGCCCTTCTTCTCCTGCCTGCCCCAGGGCTCCAGTTGCCAGATAAGCTGGTTTTTAAAACAAAAACAACCCCTCCCTGCCCCAGCAACCTCCATCAGGATGGCAGGTGGATTTCCACACTTTTAGGGTAAATAAACTACTTGGCTAAACACAACCCTGTCCCTTTCAATCGAAGGATTTGGTTTTCAGATTTATACATTTCACTCATGAACATGAAATTTGTTACTGTCAGAGACCAGCTTGAGAAACACAAAGGGAACTGCAATCCCAAAAGCAAAACAAACATTTAAAACAATATACAACAATGGATTTTAAGTTTAAAGGTGTGATAGGCATATAAACACATAAAAACTTTAAAATAGACTACCTTAGAGAAATGACCCAAAGTCGCCTGTGGATCTGACATTGGGAATTTTCTTAACAAACTAGATTGAATCAGGGGAGGGTCTGCACCTACAGATCTGTGCACAGAATCTGGCAACAATCCGGGTCGTCTTGTGGTCTTTGCCTAACATGATCGAATTTTTGCTTTACCGGAGGTCAGCAAGCCTCACCAGCGGGGGGGGCGGTCAATGGTTTCTCTACGTGCCTCATCATTAAAGGGACATCTAAAAAATATGTGTTTGGGGCTTCCTATATCCTCCAAAGAACAGGCGCAAATTCTCTGGTCATAAAGGATCCTTCCAAGACCAGCGAGGGCACAGCCGAGCTTCTGGCAAGTGTAAATGCCCTTCTTGGATTTTTGGATACAAGAAAAAAGAGATATGCTGCTGGTGCAGCTATATATCTCCCGATTTCTACAATTTTGTAGTCGGGGCACCTTAAGCAGTCCTGTTGTCTCCCGGTGTCTATAATTCTTTGCCTAACGATTGCTTTTGCTTGGCCCAAGCCTGGTCTTAGAAGGGCTTGAGCAGTCGAAGGATTGCTGAGAAGCGATATGATAGCCACCTTCAAATATCTCAAGGGTGGTCACATGGAAGCTGGAGCAAGCTGGGGGGAAATGAACTAATTCCTATGCCCCACAAATAACCCAGAGATGCATTTTAAATAAAAGCACACATTCTACTCATGTAAAAACACCAGGCAGGCCCCACAAATAACCCAGAGATGCATTTTAAATAAAAGGACACATGCTACTCATGTAAAAACACGCTGATTCCCAGACCGTCCGTGGGCCAGATTGAGAAGGCGATTTGGCCGCATCCGGCCCATGGGCCTTAGGTTGCCTACCCCTGGTCTAAAGTACCGCATGTTTGATCTTAGGTAAACAAACAGCAGGGCTTGTGTAAAGGAACGCAAAGGAAGGTGTGTCTGCAAAGAGGGTACGAAGAGGAAAAAGTTGACACTACCAAATAAAAAGCCTCTTCTGAACAAGGAAAAGATTCTCTCTCTCTCTCTCTCTCTCCCTTGTGGCTATTTTTCCTCCCCAAACAAGGCGAATCACATTCCTCACTGAGGACTAGGTCCCTGCCAAGTTTATTGAACAAGGAAACCATTTTCCCCCTTTGTGCAAACTTTTCTATAGAACTTTAAGTCAGTTCAGGTGGTGTGGGAAAATTCCCGCCCTACCCTGCGTGCCTGTACTTTCTCAAAGAACTAATCTCTTCTTTTTCTAAATAAATGCACATCAATGTTCTTTTGATCCCATCAAAACCGAAGTTTCGTCTGTCAAATGTTAAGGTGCTCTTATTGTGGGCAGTGTTTCAAATTATCGCCTTCAGAGATTCTGTGATTGAAAAAGGGTAAGGTAAAAAAAAAACCAACAACCTTGCTGATCGGACTTTTCAGCTGCCATGGAATGTTTAGGGACATTCTGATTGCTGAGGGTGAAGGTGCCAGATATAGAATTATTTATAACATTTTGGTATCTCTGAGAAAACTGAAAGGTCGTTTTGGCTGGCGGGGGCGGGGGGACATGCTGCAGTGCTCTGGGTCAGGGAACGGTGAATGTTTCTGGCAGCAGGGGGAGAGTAGGAGGAGAGACTGGGTTATTAATGAGATTATGTCTGCTTTGGGGTTTGTCAGTTTTAACAGACCTGTAAATGTGGAAGCTGCAGCAGTGGTTTCTCTTGCTCCTCTCCCCGCTCAGTCCCTTTACCCCATGCTCTGCTCCCCTCCAACCAGATGAAGCAAACAAGCTTCTTCTGTGACCCCCAAAAAGCTGGAGGGGAGGTTGGTCAATAGGACTCAGTAGGGAGTGGGGAGGAATGGAGCAACATGGCAATGGCTTCTTGTGCAGTTCCAGTTCTGGATTTGCCAGGTATGATAAGTATGACAACAGGTATGATCTTAGGCTTGTGTGACCTAGGACCCCACAGTCCTGGATTTACAGAAGCCATCCCAGTTTCTGATTTGATCCTCAAATGTCCCACTTTTCCTTAGGACATTCCTATTTTCATCAGAGAAATGTTGGAGGGTATGGAGTTATGTGGCCCCCTTTAGAATACATCTGAAGGCAGCCCTGTATAGGAAAGGTTTTTTATGTTTAATGTTTTATTATGTTTTAATATATGTTGGAAGCCACCCAGAGTGGCTGGGGCAACCCAGTCAGATGGGCGATGTATAGATGATATTATTATTATTATTATTATTATTATTATTATTATTATGGAATAGGATGTCCCTATTTTCATCTGAGAAATGTTGGAGGGTATAAACATGTCAGGGAGAAGGCTAGCTAGAACCTTCAACATGACATGAAGGGACATCATCATCATTATTATTAATAATAATAATAATAATAATAATAATAATTCAGTCCCATGGACCTCTCCACCTGTGCTCTGAAGGTTCACCATCTCATTGACTCCAAGGCAGATGTTTCTGTGAGGTCAACCAGGTGATATGTATTAGATTTCATACATTTATTTTGACCCACTGGCCTTTTAAAAAATGTTAATTGTTTCCCTGCAGGTCGCTTTAATGAATTCTGGTGATTCATGCAAAATTTCTGCAGACATTTTACTTCCTACTAGGGTGGGAACATAACACATTGTGTTTTGTTTTTGGTTTGTTTGTTTGTTTTTTAAAAAAATGAAATTCAGCACCAAGAAGAGAACAAGTACATGGATTTGCACGTGCTAATACATATATAAAATATACCTTCAATAGAAAATACATCTCACTGGGGTGGGAGAGACTGTGGCTAGGTACCTGCTGTGAGCCTGCTCAGTCTGTTTTTTCAGGTGCTCACTATTGATAGGCTATTTCAAGGCCTCCTTATAGTGATAGCAGGAGAAGGTTGCTTTGAGTGGATGGAAATCTTCCAGAGTTGCTAAACACAGCAGCAGACCTGAGAGGCAAAGGGCAAGAGGGGGAGAGGAATAAAGAAACATGCAGGGTTTGGAATCTGGATGGGCTGAGTCTTGCCAGAGGACGTTGTAAGGATCAAGAGGAAGGAAAGAGGATGATAACTGAGGACTAGGGGAAAGAGGTTGATGTACCCAGAGGATCTCCCTTAGCTGAAGTTGTGAGTCTAATGCAGGGCTGCTTCAAGATGGGAGTCAGGAGCAAGACAGCAGTAACTCACAAGGTGTCAGTGAAGTTAAATTCATTATTCAAGGTTCTCCAGTTCCAAACTCCAATTTCTCTTTGAGCGCTCCTAAGCAAATCTCACCTGCCGAATTTTCAATCTTTGACAGCTGTGCAGCGCCTAGCGCAAAGCCATTTGGAATCCAACAGTTCCTGGATGGATGACGACTACCCTGAGGATGTTGAGGAGGATGAGGAAGATGAGGACGAGGAGGAGGAGGAGGAAGAAGCTCAGGATTCAGATGACACCGTGAGGGAGATGCCCGGCCTTTGCAAGCCCGGGGGTAAGCAATGACAATAGCAAGCAGACACACGAGAGGCGGGGGAGGGAGACTGTGCTGCCAGCAGGGGGCAGCAGAGAATGCCCATCTTGCGCTTGGCATGGCTGGGCCTGGCAGCTTCTAGGTAGCTCCTACAGTGGATGAGTCACACGTCAATTTGTTCTGAAGCCATTGTGTTGGTTTATTAACGTTATTACCTGCGTAGCACCATCGTAACACTGATGTTGCATTTGCCCTTTTGGGTCAGTATAGTATGAATGGATAGGGAAGGGAAGGAAAAGGGGAAAGGAATAATAAAACACATTACACTGTAGGAGCCCACACCAAAACCAGGGGAGAGTATTTTCTGGGAATTGCAGAAAATTGTTTTGCGCTGCCTTGAGTCTAAGCACCATAGCAAAGGAAAGGAAAGTTTAATCATTCATCCGAAACCACAGCAGAGAAAAGGATATGCCTAGATTATGTTCCATAGGAAATGTAAATATATATAAACAGCCCTTCAGACTGAAGGCTGTTCCGAAACATCCTGTTTCGAGCCACATGCTTCCGGGAAGCCCGCAAGTGGAGTATGGCAGGGCCAGCTTAATAACAAATCGTTTTCCAAGCCTAAAATAGATGAATACTTCCCCACTCTCTGCCTGCATTGCTACTGGCAACAGGAAGCAGCCCAGCTTTCATCTGCAACAAACATGGATGTCAATGCTGCTGGGATACAGAGCGGGATGAGCTGACCACTCCAGCTTCCATGTTTTCCTCTCCTCTCCTCTCCTCTCCTCTCCTCTCCTCTCCTCTCCTCTCCTCTCCTCTCTCTAGCAAACTTCTTGCCTTTGTGGTTGCAGCAGGAGAGCCCACTTCAATATATAGGGAGAATCTACTGTAAGCTTAAATTTACGTTGCTCCATCTCCCCAGAATCCAGTCCTGCTCCTACTGTCTACTTGTAATCCAAGTCTAGATCTTAACTGCCTAGCCTTATGGGTGCAAGTGTGGACCCATCCCCTATGACTTTGCCTCCCGCCCGCTCCTTGCCAAGCATTTCCCAGTTTGTTAAAAACCTAAATTTGCACACAGAATTAAATATGCAAAGATAACCAGCACAGACCTGAAAATATACATCGTCCCCAATACATCTGAGGTTAGTCATCGCAGTCCCCCCTGCAACTGGGGGAATGAATTAGCCATGACTCACTTGGGTTCCGCTGTTCAGCCATGACTCATTTACCTGGATCAAGGCCATCATCTGCAAAGTGAATTTGAAATTCATCATTTGGGTTTCTTCAACCCAAAACTTGGCTTTTTGTGGAACTGAGAGCTGCATGCATGCTGCCTGCCTCTTCTAAATCCTGCCCTCGAATCTTTCTTCACGAAATGCATAGTTCTTCCATTCATTGCCAAATCGTTTAGCGCTTGCCTTCACTGTTGGTTGCTCTTAAAAGGATAGGATATATTCCTAGGGGGCAGGTCTAGTAGCCATGACAAGCCAAATGGAACCTCCACAATTCAAAGCAGTACAGTGGTACCTCGGGTTAAGTACTTCATTCCAGAGGTCCGTTCTTAACCTGAAACTGTTCTTAACCTGAAGCACCACTTTAGCTAATGGGGCCTCCTGCTGCTGCCGCACCGTCGGAGCACAATTTCTGTTCTCATCCTGAAGCAAAGTTCTTAACCCAAGGTACTATTTCTGGGTTAGTGGAGTCTGTAACCTGAAGTGTATGTAACCTGAAGCGTATGTAACCCGAGGTACCACTGTATACCTCTGCAGGTTGTTGGGGGGAAATAGCAAGCGATGGCCCAGCCGCTCAGTTGCCTACTTTTGACTTCTCAGGGACATCTGGCTATCTGCTGCTGCAGATACGCCATGTCTAATCCAGTGAAGCAGCGCTGTTCTTAATCAGAAACACCAAAGAGTCTTGTGTCACCTTAAAGACTAATGCATTTATTGTGGCATTTGCTTGAAGGCTTATGCCATACTGAATTCTGCAGCCTTCGGGGCTCTTGGCTTGTTGCTTTTTGCTGCAACAGTCTAAACACGGCTGGTCCCCTTGGAAGTTCTTAATCAAGAAACTGGCTTCTGCTATCATAATGGCACTGCTATTTTTTTAAAAAAAAAAAAGTTTTGCAAGTTTTGGCAACCTTATAATTTTACTAAATTCCGAACTATTGTTTCAGACATTTCTTTTCACTCCACGTCAAAAAAAAAAATCAAATTATAATTCTCCGCTTTGGAATTTATCCTCCCCTACTCCCAAGTCTTGGTTGAAAGATAGAATTCCTTCCCCTGACTTTTCCCCATTTCCGCTGCGCCGCCCCCCCATAAAATGCATTCGCTTCAGCCTGAGGTGATAGCTCAAAGGGTGCTCTGGAGAGCAGGGAGGGGCTGGTTGTGGAGGTCAAGTCGTTCTCAAGCAGGTGGGCTGTTTCCATGGCGATGCTCTTCTATTTAAAGGGCTTTCTCCCGCTGTTCGCCATGTATCCCACTCACTGGGGGGTTCACTGCATGTACTGAATACATTTCCCTTCATTTAGCACCTCTGCTGTCAGGGAGAAACCTGTAAATGGTTCCTCCTCCTCCTACCCTCCTAACTCTCTCTCTCTCTCTCTCTCTCTCTCTCTCTCACACACACACACACACACACAAGCTCCTTACCCCCAGTATGGGGAGAAGCTGCTAGTCTCCTAGGAAACCATCTTCCTCAGCAGGAAAGAGCTGTGAGATGGGAGAGGTGGCATCTATACAAGGCATCTTTCTCTCTCCCGCCTCCAGCCCCTTCTGTCCACAAATTCACTCCCTCTTGCTATATCAGAGCAAAAGGTCTGGAGTTTGGGGAGGGTAGTTGCTAGGTGTCCGGCAGTTTTTAAAAAAGCAGGCTTCTGTGGATTTCAGATCATCACGAAATTGTGGCCACATGGAGCCTCTTTCAAACTGCAGAGGGAGGGCAGGGGGAAAGCGGAGAGGAGGACGGTGCCAAGTTGGTACGTGGATGTGGCTGGGGTTTATAAGATCCTAGCGGGAGCTTTGTGATCACACGCTGGCTCTCAGGCTGTGTACACACACACACATTTACTCTGCGTCTAGTGGGCTCCCATCGCAAGTTTGGGAACTGGCGTACATATAACATTAGCCACAATTCATATTTCCTCCTTGTGAAATACTGTGCTGGATACGTTCCCCCTGCCCAAACCAGCTGCAACCTGAATAAAGGGGGAAAGAACCACCGTGTTCTGTGCCAGTGATGTGTTGACAGCATCAGTCTGGGCAACTACAGGGACTGGAAACTTGGTTTCTTTTTTCTTTTCTTTTCAAAATGCTGCCGCACAATTATTTTTTCATGTAGCACCAGCAGTGTGTACAGGGCATTGAAAAGGCAATGGTGTTTTTGGGTCTGGCTGAGATGGCAAAGTTAACATGTTTAATTAGAGAAAAATCATTACTGGCATCTGTTAAGCACCGGAAATTTCATATGGGCTTTTTGTGCGAGAAAAGAAAGTGAACTTGTAATATCTGGATTTGAAGATTGAAAAAAGACTGGTTTGTCGATGATAGAATGGTTGGATTTTAAGGAATGGATATTATATGTTGCTGCAGGACAGAGACCTGGAAGTCCTTTGACTCATTTCTGTCTTTCTTTAGTTTTTCCTTTCTTTCCCTTTATCTTTTCTTCCGTTCTCTCCTGTTCTTGTCTTTTATTCTTTCTGACTTTGTTCTTTTTTTTTTTTTGCTAAGTAGCTATTTTATCTTAGTATATTATAAAAAAGATACTTTGTAATGGATTTGTGTTTTTGTATATCAATGAAGCAGTATCAATAAATAAGTTAGTAAAAGGAAAAAGAAAAAGATGTTTTAACCATGTCTTCCTTTCCCAACTCATATTTCTTTATTGTCTATCACAGCATCCCAGTTGGGCCCAGCTTCCAAGGCAGCCTTGCTCAGGCAATGCACTGGTAAGAAAACAGCTTCCTCTCATGTCAGATCTGCATCCTAGCACTCTATCCGAGAGTTACATAATCAGAGCAATCAGCACTGGAGCTGTCCAAAGTCAAACAGCTCTGTGGGCTTTGCAGTTGTGCAAAAGAGGGATTCTCTTACCCTTTCATGATAAACTGCATGTGCCAAATAGTCTTGCAGACTATTGTGAAAGTTACAGGAGGCTCTGCCCATCTTTTTTTTTCTTAATTTTGCCTTAATCGGAACTTATGAGAGCTCTGGTTAAATAGCAAACAAGCAAGGAGACTTCCGGTAAAGATGGCGTCAGGTCAGGAAGTTGGCTCACACAATTTTAACCAATTTTCAATTGGTTTTAACCAATTATTTTATCAACCTTTTCATAACTTGGAACATGCAAGGAATGCCTGCCAGTCTTACAAGGGAAATTCAGGAGGTGCCAAATCTACATCAAGTGTTTTAAACTTACAAATTGAATACGCAAGATGTATATAGCATTCTATGCAGAGGCATACCTAGGGTCCCTTGTGCCCTTGGCAAGGACCTGTATTGGTATTCTCCCCCCCCAAAAAAAAATCTCTTTACCACAATAGCCACAGTAGAAATGACAACATTGCACGCGACCCAAGTACGCAAAACGTCCAGAGTGAGGGCGAGGTGAGGAGGAAGGGCCGAAAAATTGGCACGCCTTTGTGCCATGGTGTGAGAAGGATGGGACGCTTTTCCTGGGTTTATCTCTCCACACCAGAAGCAGCACTGCGCCACACACGTATTCATCATACCCCCCGTAGTCTCCATCTACCTTCATACCGCCCTGCCACTTTCTCTACCACTCAGCTCCCAGCTGACACAGATAGCTGAGGCAGGGAAGAGAGGAGATCTCTTGGGTGTTATTAGTCCCAGGTTCATAGGGACAGGAGCCCAGCAGGAGTGGCAAGGGAGAAGAATGTCGAAGAGCTGAGCCGCTCAATCAGCGGATATATCTATCCCGAGATTATACACCCCTTAGATGCAACTCAGGAATGGTGTGCTTGAATGTTTCACCATACCCCCCAAAAAAATCCCAAACCCACATAGAAAAATGTGACATCCACTTCTCCATGACTATATATGGTAGTACTCTTACATGCATTTCCCATCTGTACTCTGAAAGTGGTACAGTCTGGCTGGAGCTGTATTATGTGTCCAAATATATCTCCTTCTGATCCGCATCTTAGATGTCAGCACTTTGATAGAATGCTAGATTGCTGCTTTCCACACATGTATTGCATTCACTGGGAATTGTGTGGGCGTGACATGTTAATTTACTTCTGTTATCCTTGGCTCTTAATAATTTGCTTTCCCCCCTCCATCACTAAATGATCTGTGCATATACTCTCGGTGTTTTTGACATCGACCGCCTGCTTTTTCTTTGAAAGCACAGAGCAGCGCGCATGGGGCTCCATCACAGCACTGACCTTAGCTTCTGCAAAGCTACAATATCAAGTGCTCCCAGATTGTTCATTGGTCCATATGTTTGTGTGTGCGTGTGCCACCTTCTCACTGTTCGGTGTGCATTTGGCAACGCTGGCTGTTGCTTATGGTCCTTCCAGATACGGGCTTAATACTGCGAAAGATTGTTGAGAGATTGCTGCAAAAAAAAACCAACAACCAACAACTTGCATGTGTGAGGAGCACTGATCCCACAATAAATGTATATCTGGAAGCACCCTGGGAGAAGATTGTGTTGCTATAAAACCAGCTGAATCACAAAGATGCTGCAGCCTCTGTTATCCTGCCTGATAACGTTGCTGCTGGATGCGTCCAGATATAATCCAAGACATAACAAGAAGGCCGCATCATGTTTAATTGGAACACACACGTACATGGTCTTCAGACTAGCGAAAGAAGCACACAGGCAGAGGAGACAACATACAAACTCAAACACACACAATGGGGCATTTGTAGGTAGTGACATTTTCTCTCTCCTTTTTCCTCTTCAATCACCATCACGGCTGCCTGAGAAGTCTTGGAAAACAAGCCCAAAGAATCTGAGCATCCCATCTATCCTGCACTCTCCAAATCACAGAAACGGAAAGGTAAATGTTTGTGCGACAACTGCAGGGCTTAGGTGGGATTTATCACTCAGGTTATATGGGTGAAGGCAAAAAGCTTTTGAGAGTTAAAGATGGCATGGCAGCAGCAGCATTGCCCACGGGGTGCATACTTTGTTGTTGTTGTTGTTCCACCCCACCTTTTTCCCTGACAGAACTCAAAATAGCTTACAGATAAAAATAAGAACCACTAAAAGCATAGGGGGGAAATCATTAAAAAACAATTAAACATTGATATATTAAAACTATATAATATATAAAACCTGTTAAAACCATACGAATAATTACAATAAAAACAGCACAGCACCAGCCCTTTCATTCAAAGCAGTCAGATCCCCAAAGCCTGTTGGAACAAGAAAGTCTTCACCTGCTGGCAGAAGAACAACAAGGAGGGAGCCAGTCTAGTTTCTCTAGGAAGTGAGTTCCAAAGCCTGGGAGCCGCCACCAAGAAGGCCGTCTCCCACGTCTCTGCCAAGCGCCCCTGTGAGGTGGCAGGAGCAAGAGAAGGGTCTCCCCTGAAGATCTCAAAACCCAGCCAGGTTTGTCTGAGGGAATAGAGTCCTTCAGATAGCTTGGACTGAAGCTGTGTAGGGCTTTATGAGTCACAACCAGCGTTTTGAATTGTGCCTGGAAACCGACGGGTAGCCGGTGGAGCTGTTGTCGCAAGGGAGTCGGACGCTCCGTACGACAAGCCCAGGTAAACAATCCAGCTGCAGCTCTTTGAGCCAGCTGAAGTTTCTGAGCACTTTCCAAAGGCTGCCCCACAAAGAGCGCGTTACAGTAATCCAAATGGCATGTAACTGAAGTCGTGCATCGCCATGGCCAAATCAGATAGCTCAAGAAGCGGGCACAGCTGGCTAGGCACGAGAAGATTATGCAGGATTCTGATGCTCTTAAAAAAAAAAACTTTTGAAAGCTGCGAACAATGGCAGTGGTGGGCAACTCTCTCTCTCTGCCTTATCACTGTCAGATGCCTGTAGGAACTCTTGTCCTTCTCCAGCCACTGTCTCCATGGAAACAGAATCATAGGCAGATCTGTACATATTCTGTGAGTACAGAAGAGGAATCTCAATAAAATGTTGTGGCGTGTCCCTTCTCCACAACAGCCCCTTTGAACAGGAACCTTGTACCATTGTTGAAGGCTTAGAGACGAGCCCTTTTTTCCCTTTCCCAGAATCCTCTGCTGCACCATATAGTGGCCAAGAGTTAACTGTCAGGGATAGCTGAAAGCCCTGAACATCAAGGTTTCGTTGCTTATATACTTGGGGAAGAAGAGTTTTGTAGGCTTGTGGCGTGTCCCCGCTGGATCCTAGTGCTCTCCTCTAGGATACTACTGGGGATGGTGGACAATGGGCAGGATGAGGCCCACCAAGCCATTTGAAGTGGCCTGCTCCGGTCTTCAGAGATCAGTCTGTGAAAGACAGAGATTGCCCTCTCTACTGCAATGTGTAAGGCTTCTCAGTTGCATAGAGAGCCTTCAAACACAGAGACTATTAAAGCTGTTTGATCAGCAAGCAGGTTAAATATTATATACATACATGACTTAACAGTGAAGGCAGTTGACTTTTTTTCCATTCTGTCACGGCAAAGCTTCATGAAACGAAGTTTTGTCCTATCCGCGTGAAATTTGGCATAAAGAATATGCCTTGGGTGGGTTGAGGGCAGCATAATAGGGTGAAATTTCAGAAAATCCTGGAGAAGAATGGCTGAATTAGAGCAGTTCACACATTTTGCGTTCAGGTTCAGGCATCCCATGTTCCCTGCCATTATTATTATTATTATTATTATTTTTAACAGTTAGAGCATACCTTACATTTACCCATTTGGGGCTGTTTCCATTATGTTGAAAACTTGTGCCTGTTTCAAGGATCTCCCTTCTGCTGGTCAAAATCTGCTGTGTATAAATCTGGAACCGTGAGGTTTCAGAATTCCCATTCTAATCAGTCATTTAACTAAGAGTGAGTTGTTCAAAACATTGCTTAGTGCCAAACGCTGGGTCTTCCCAGAGGGAGCTTGCTTCCCAGAAGAAAAATGGCCATCGCTGAGGAGGAGGCTGCTGTGGAAGACGGTGGGTGGGAGGAATGGAGCCGCTGTGCTTGTTTTGGTGTGTTCAAAATGCTTCAGCGCGAGTCTGGGTGCGTTTGTGAGTGAATTTCTGCTGCATATGTGTGTGAGAGGAGAGTGTGTGTTAGACAAAGGGAAGCTGCCATGACTCGATGGGATTTGCAGTCTCTGGCTCCCCCCCACCCCCGGTGATTCCCGCTGCAACTTCTTTTGAGATCTCTGCCCTGTTTGCAATCTGTGATCTCAGCAGTGGATTTGGGCCCCATACATTTAAAGCACGTGGCTTTCCCTCAAAGAACCCTGGGAACCGTAGTTTGCCCTCACAGAGCTACAGTTCCCAGCACCCTCAACAAAATACAGTTTCCATGATTCCTGGGGGGGGGGGATATGTGTTCTAAAGACTTTTAGAAGACATCTGAAGGAAGCCCTGTTTAGGGAAGCTTTTTATGTTTTATGGATTACTGTATTTTAATATTCTGTTGGAAGCCGCCCAGAGTGGCTGTGGAAACCCAGCCAGATGGGCGGGGTATACATAATAAATAATAATAATTATTACTATTACTATTATTATTACTATTATTAAGGCACTTTATATGGTTATTGCAAGCTATTCTGTCTTAGTGAATGTTCTTTTCAATAAACAAAATAAATTCTAGACTTTTTTTAACCCTTCAGTTTAAGCAGGGGGGGGATGCAACCAGTTTGGTAACACTGGGTGCAGAGCCTTGGGGGGCCACAGGGGGCACTGCAACAATGATTTAGAATGGAAGGCAAGAGGCAGGAGGTGCCAAATTTTGATGTTGTACAGGGCACTGCTGAAGTGTCAGACCCAAAGGTCCACCACTGGTTTAAATCTTTAACATAATTACTGAGTGTCTTCTACACCAGAAAGGATGGAAATTGCAAGTTAAGGTACCTGTGCTGGTGTATCTATATGGGGCTCTAAACAATATGGGATGTATTGAAACTGAGGCTCCTTAGAATTTCCACGTTTTTCCATGGCACACAAGTAATTTTTAAGTTCCCTTTCTCTTAAATGGAAGGGGCATTTGATCCCAGAATTAACTTGCAGTGATGTGTGGATGCCCTCGTCTGGTCTCTGTAGCCTATAGCTATGTGTTCAGTGTTAAGTTGTGGGTGAACATATCAGACGACACAGCGATTCTTCAAACAGCTCTTGTTTATTCACAGGCCAGAACAGAACTGAACCGAAGGGTTCAGTCAGCCTGCTTATATAGAGCTCCAGTACAACGTAACTGTAGCAATTTTCTAAAACTATCCAATCACTGAATGTCACTTTCGATCCCTTATTTGCATAACTATCTACATAACTATCCCCTGCTGGCCCACGGTGAGAACTTCAGTACATAACATTCAGCCTCCAAACAATTCTCCCGCACCTGATCTGGCCAAAGCTGTTAGGCCAAGGCTCCAGTAGTACTGGGCTGAGCATCAGGGAAACATCCGAGTGCTGCTGTGGAGAGGAGAATCACTCTCTCTCTCTCTGCTCTTCCAACTATTTTTTGGCCACGTCCGCCAATGTGGCGGTGGTGCCTTCAGGCCACAAGCTGAGGGTTAGCCATCCCTGCTGTAAAGGATGCTTGCAGGGCAAAAGATGTTTTGTCACTTCTTGCTCGTCAGTGTGACGCTTGTTCCCGTCAGGTGGGCAGAAAGTATCCTTTGCTGGATCCGTAGAGGAAGTCCCCAATGAATCTGAGCAACCAGAAGGTGCTGAGGGCGAAGCCCAGGACCAGCAGAACCAGGAGACAGAGGTGGGACCGGAGCAGGGAGACCCGCCATTATCAGGTAATGTACCTGAACAAAGGAGCTCTGTCTCTGGTGGTTGCTAATCAGCACAGTGCCTAGCTTAGTCCTGGGCTTTTAACATGTTCTTGCATTCCTAGTGTTGCAAAAGGTTTTTTTAAAAAATTGTGTTTTGCCTGTTTGCCTCACAAGAACCCTGAGTAAGGCTGAGTAAGAGGCTGGTGCATGGGCAGAAAAAAAATATTTATTTGGTTTTTCATATTAAAGTTTTACAATCACATATCCAGCATCAAAAAAAAAAAAGATTCCAAAGACTCTCCTGGATTTTCCTCCTCCCCTCAGTGAGTCCTATTGTAAATCATTTCCTCCTGCATCTTTTATAATAATACAAATCTTTTACATCTCCATTATGTCCAAAATTCACCACTGAACTACAAGTGTTATTCCAATCCTACTAATGATTTTAGCTGTTTACAATGGTTTTTAAGATAAATTATAAATTTCTCCCACCCTTACTAAAATTTTGGTCTTCCTGATTTCTGATTCTTCTGGTCATTTTTGCCATTTCGGCATAATCCATCAACTTAATCTGCCATTCTTCTCTGGTCGGGACTTTATCTTCTTTCCATCTCTGGGCCTCCTCTGAACTATTTTAAGTTCACTTTACAACGCAAAGGATAAGTATAATGCTGGTTTAATATTGTGTCACCACCATCGCTCAAACTGGGACCTGTTCAAGAATCTGCTGTGGTACATGAGATTATGCTCTGTGATGTGAGACATGAAAGATAATGACTGACTCAAGCCTGCCCTCCCCCCGTGAGTTTCACATCAGAGTAGTGATTTGAACCCTGATTGCCCCGGTCCAAGCCCAGTGCTCTGTATTGTATATTCCACACTGCCTCTGGTTTAAGATCATGGCTGGGAAGTGAATGATCTATTTATGACTAAGAGTATTTATCTCTTTTGGGCCTTACAGAGCCCTCCACCAACCCACCGCCAGCAGAAATGGCTTCCTCGACCTCAGCTTCCCTATACAGTCATACCTCGGGTTAAATATGCTTCAGGTTCAGCATTTTCGGGTTGCACTCCACGGCGACCTGGAAGTAACGGAACGTGTTACTTCCAGGTTTCGCCGCTCACGCATGTGCAGACGCTCAAAATGACATCACGCGCATGTGCGGAAGTGGCAGATCGCAACCCACGCACGTGCAGACACGGGTTGCGTTTGCTTCAGGATGTGAATGGGGCTCCGGAATAGATCCCGTTCACATCCAGAGGTACCACTGTATAGCTAAAAAGTTGCCTTAGCTGGCTGGTCTAGAACTACCTGATTTTCAAGGGTCTTGGTCTGCATTCGAAATTAGCCGGGCGCCACTCACGTTTCGCGACTGGCAACCAGCCCTTTGCAACTGGGTGGAGATGTCCTTGTACCACCTTTGGTGCCTAGCATCTCCCCTTGCCTGGCTGCAGTCAGCTGATCTGCCAGGCACCCGACAAAATACCTGATCTGTCCAGCAGCGCAGTCAGATGGACAGGGTGCAAAAAACAAATTGTTGGTGGTGGTGGTGGTGATGTGGTCTGGGTGATGTCCCATGTCCAGAACAGAAATTAATCCAGTGAATATGATCATTATTCACTGTTGTTGTTTTCAGCCTACAAACAATATAGAATTATTGTGTAATCAGTCATGTTTCCCCCATCCGCTTTGCACTGGCTTTCCATTGCATTGATAATGATATTGCAATTATGAAAAGTTCAACCACAGTGGGCAGTGAGACGAAAAATGTAGGCTTCATCCGAAGCCAAACACAAAACAGAAGGAGTCCTGCACACGACTAATAAAGGGTGGAATGGAAGCTGATGCCTTCATAATTCCCTAACTGTGACAACCATCTCATCCCCTCCTTGAGAGCCAGTGTGGTGTAGTGGTTAAGAGCGGTGGACTCGTAATCTGGTGAACCGTGTTCGCTTCCCCGCTCCTCCACATGCAGTTGCTGGGTGACCTTGGGCTAGTCACACTTCTCTGAAGTCTCTCAGCCTCACTCACCTCACAGAGTGTTTGTTGTGGGGCAGGAAGGGAAAGGAGAATGTTAGCCACTTTGAGACTCCTTAGGGTAGTGATAAAGCGGGATATCAAATCCAAACTCCTCTTCTTCTTGCTTTGGATTCAACAAGGGAAGATTATTTTTTTAAAGTTAGTTTAGAACCAGTTTTGACTGTCACAGCCATTCAGCAGGAAACCCTGGGAATAGGAGCCATAGGAAAGAGCAACGGGGTTCTTACATGGAAATGTCAGCACCTTCACAAATGATGGCTGCCAGAGGGAAAACCATCTTTAAAGTGATTTGAAACTGGTGAGAAATTTTGTCATGTACAGGTGCCCTACACGTCGAGAACTTTCCCCCTCTAAATGCTTATGTTTTTCCTCTCCTTCTGTAGATCATGTTATGGAACTAAGTCGCTCCAGCTGGGAAGAGAGACCTCCCTGCGCTCTTAGTGCCGAAAACCGTTCCTCCCCACCCCCTATCCACACCACCACCTAGCGCAAGCAGTGAAGAGGAAGAGTCGGGAGCTGTCCCATTGATGGAAAACTCTCCTTTTTCACCAAGATGGATTGGGCTATTTCCTTTTAACAACTATCTTCTCTTTTCTGTTCCAGATTTGTCTTTCATTTCGCAGTGTTTGGTTTGTGTTCCGTGAATTATTTAGCACAAGGGAAAAGGAAGTGGGGGGAGGGGGAGCCACAGTCGCTGGTATCCAAACCTCCACATTCAGAAGGAATATATCATCTTTCTGACGGCCAGAGGCTGGGCACAAGTGACAAGAGGGTGGTTATCTTTACTGTGCCTTTGCTTGTGAGGTTCCGGGGTTCGGGTGTGTGTGCATAAGAGCTGTCGTTGTCCACAGGGCTGCTCGTTTGGTGTAATCCAGCATGGCGGTTCTTAACATTTTTTCACCCATCCAGATCTGAAAATCTAAAACTAGTATGTGAGACCAGTGAAAATAACCAGGTAGCTGGCCTGAAGACCATTGTTAGATTCCCAGAAATCCAAGTTTGAAAATGTACAACTCACAGCTGAATTCGAACTGATAAGCTGGAGGGGATATCTGCAACTGATTCACTTCTGAATCCCTGTCACCACCACCACCACCACCACCACCCTCTCTCTCCCTCCCTCTCTCTCTCTCTTTCACCTGCCTTCCCAATGCCCCATTCATCTCTCTGGAACCTGCAAATTAAAATCATTTTGTATAGTTGAAACTGCTCTCCCTCCCTCCCTATGCTCTTAGACCCTTACTCCGCCACCTGTGTATTGGGCAATGCCTTTCCATGTGCCTCTCTGCTCTATTAAAGCTTTGTAAATAAACGAGATGTTTGAAGAGTGTTTTATGGAGGGGGGGGGGGAATGGTCACCAGCCCTGAGCAAGCCAGCTCTTTCCTTCACTGCATCAGCCAAGCATGACAGAAGGAAAGGGTTTCATAACGGCAGGAAGCATTTTATCTTTTGCAAATCAACCCTAAGTGCATGAGCCATGATTCATGGACAGGAGGACAGGGTTCGGGAGGTAAAAGGCTTAATTCCCAATGACTCCCAATGGGTGGACTAGGACCATAGTTGTCAACTTTTCCCTTTTCTTGCGAGGAATCCTATTCGGAATAAGGGAATTTCCCTTTTAAAAAAAGGGAAACGTTGACAGCTATGATTAGGATACTCCCAGTCTCTGCATCTCCCTTAAAACAGTAACTCTTGCTGCCAAAAGGCAGGCCAGCTAAAACTCCTGCGGTCTGGGATTTTGTGGGTTTTTTCCTGCAGAAAGAAATTCAATGGCTACTTAACACTTATGCTTCCAAGACAGCCCCTACTTTTTCTGTGGGAGGAATTCAAGCCGATGTCGGAAATTCAGGTGTACGCAATTAAAACGGATTAAAGGGCTCGGTCACCCTGTGTACAATAAATCTGCTTTTGGAAAGAATATCAACTTTTTACTGTTTGGAAATTGATGAGGAAATGCCTTAAACAGTGATGGAAAGGTATGTAAACGACCCACAAACCAGGATGTAGGACAATGCTCTTTGTTGTGTAACTTCCTTGTGGCCCAGTAAACGGCTCAATAAAGATCGGATATAATCTAACTTCTGGGTAAGCTTTATTCAAGCAACTCAGGATGCTTACAAACAGGTAAACTGGAGAGGCCCTCAATCAGCAACAGTTGACAGGGCTGATGGATCATTTACAACCTCCCTTCACAGTCTGCGTAAGAGATCCTTACATATAAATAGTCCAAGTTTTTGATGGGTTGAGTTAAGATCATGGTGGCTGCCTGTACACTCCTATTATGTACATATTAAACTTGAAAGCTAAGCCTGCTGCTTGTGTCTGGTACAATCATGCACACCTTATTTGAGAACTAGATTCAAATCACCTCTCCTGGCATGAAATTGCCTGTAATTGTCAGCACTTGAAAGTGTGGCATGAAATGTATACAAACATTTGTCTCCTGAAATGTGAAAACGAGGGGGGAATTTATGTTTTGAAGCTAATATTTCTTAAAATGTCTGCAGCAGAGCATGGCATCCAACCCCATGCATGCAATGTGGCTGGCTGACTTTTGCTCGAGCAGACGATGAATCACTTGTTCATCTCTCCTAAGACAGGCGTCCTTGTTTTCTTTCTGTCAAATGATTGACTTTGTACAACTGTGTATGTCCACTGGGTGTTTGGTTGATTTCCCCCTCCACCTAAACCCTCCACTCTCCCCCACCCCACCCGGACTCTGCTCTCAGTACACAGGAAAAATCTACTCCCTTCTAATACTTTGCGTTAGTATGGAAACTGGTTTTTTCAGGCCAGTTCCCAGCTGGGACCGTGCATATAGCAAAGAGACATTGTTGTTGCCAGAGAGCCACTTGCAAGTCGTCACTCGGCCTTCTGCAAGGAAGTGAGCAAAGCCAGCTGGGTCTTGGCACCTACCCCACTTGAGGAGACAAGGGCTGTTTTCATGCCGCCTTAACTGCTCCAATCTTGCCTTCTCTTAATCAAGCTTAGTCTGTTCCTTGATCCTTTCCAGGGGAGCTGCTCAGAGCATGTAGCAGCTTGTTCTCATTTGGCTAGCACATGGTGTGATGGGATGAGGTGGCAAGGTCTGGATAGTGGAATGGTGCCCAAACCTTGGCGTATTTTTCGTTCTCCAAGGCCTCAGTCGTAGGTAAGAGGGCAGACCGACGTGTTTCAACTTGCCTAGAAAAAGGAATCCACACTCCAAGGAATATCATATGTGAACGGGGCGACTCGGGATAGTTATCCAGAATATAACATCAATATACGTATGTAGCGTAGATATGCCCAGACTGAGTGCTCCAGTTTCTGCTCCTTCAGCCAACGGAAAGTTCAGCGCAGGCTGAGTAGTGTCAATATTTGGGAGAGTGGGAAACCTGAAGGTTCTGGGAAAGTTTGTGGGACTTTCCTGTCCGTGTGGTTTCTCATGTCAGCAAATCCTTTTCCCCCAGCAACCGCTTCTGTTGCATCAGAAATCAAGTGCTGCACTTCTCAAAACTGCAAAATCAAGTTGCTAGGACATTGCAGCCCTGGCTAATTCAGCAACCCACTACAGAGGGCTACATGGAACAGGCTTGCCCACCTGTCATGGAGACCAGCAATTCAACTTCTCCCCAACTTCACCTCTGCCCCATTTGGATTCAGGATACAGGCTGAAGACATGTAGAATCATAGAGTTGGAAGGGTCCCTGAGGATCGTCTCATCCAACCCCCTGCAAAGCAGGAATATGCAGCTCTCCCTTATGGAAATCAAACCTGTGACCTTGGTGCTCTCAGCACCATGCTCTAACCAACTGAGCTGTCCTCTGAAGAACATGAAGCGACCATCTTGTTGAAACTAAGCCAACCTGGGTCTGGTCAGTGCTGTCTGAGAGCCACACATATGCCACACTTAGGACCAAGATGGAAAAAAAGATGGGCTATAAATGCAAGAAAATAATCAGGGGGGAAATTGTGCATACCTTATAAAAGGATTGTTTCCCCTCAATTACATTTATATGTAACATTTCTGTTATTTTGTTTATATAACACAAAAATCATTCCCGAACACACATTGTCCCCAGAACATTCCCCTCCTGCAATGCCTTAGTCCCGGCTGTGGAACCTCAGGCCTACTGGGCGCAACCCTCCCTGTCTGTGTTTCTGGCCCATGGGTTTCGAACTACACTGTACCCTCTCTCCCTAGGCCAGACCCCTCACCTGCCCTGCTTTCTAGAGGCTCCTCCTCAAGTGCTTTCGCCCGGCTGGCATGTGCCTTTGAAGTGTGGCGATGTTTCTTGTGGGCCTAGTTGAAGAGATGGAGAAGGAGTGTAGAAACCCCTGGTTTTGGTGTGGCTGAAACGTAGCCTACCGTACAAAATCAGAAGCCCTGCCCTTTTGCCTCTGGACTCACCAACCGCTGGCATGTAGCATGCAGAAGGCTGCCCATCAGGAGAGAATGCAGCCCTCGGGGCTGAAAACGGTTCCTCACTCTTGCCTTAGGCCTAATGCTCAACAAAAAGAAATGCAGAGCCTCCACGTGTCCCTATTTTCCAGGGACAATCACAGAATATCAGAAGCCATCTCAGTTTCTGATTCGATCCCGCAGTGTCCCACTTTTCCTTGTTGTTTAGTCCTTTAGTCGTGTCCGATTCTTCGTGACCCCATGGAGCAGAGCACCCCAGGCACTCCTGTCTCCCACTGCCTCCCGTAGTTTGGTCAAACTTCATGGATCACTGCCTTGTCATGGCGAAGGGGCTTGAATAACTCAGAGAAGCTATGAGCTATGCCATGCAGGGACACCCAAGACGGACAGGTCATAGTGGAGAGTTTTGACTAAATGTGATCCACCTGGAGCAGGAACCGGCAAGCCACTCCAGTATCCCTGCCAAGAAAACTCCATGGACAAAAACACCAGGCTCTTTTCCTTAGCATGTCCTTATTTTTACCAGAGAAATGTAGGATGGTATAGAGTAATGCGAGCCCCCGAGCCAAGGTTATAAGGAACTATACCACCTTGAAAAGCTTCTGAAGGCAGCCCTGTATATGGACTTTTTAAAAGTTTAATGTTTTATTATGCTCTTATATATATATTGGAAGCCACCCAGAGTGGCTGAGGCAACCTGGCAGTCAGATGGGTGGGGTATTATTATTATTATTATTATTATTATTATTATTATTGCCATCCCTATTTTCTTTGGAGAAATGTTGGAGGGCATGGAAATGGGGAAAGCTACACACAGGCATATTACAAAAATTACAGTCCTAAGAGCTCCAGGAACTCCGGCTAAATACTACTAAATTCAGTGCAAACCAAATCTTTAACTAAAAGGGCCTCAGTGCAGCTTCACTGCTTTCTAGTGCTGCAAGCTGTATGGAGACGGCAAAAGCCCTTACAAACCACAGCCTTTGAAATAATAGTAGTAATAGTAGTAGTAGTAATAATAATAATAATAATAATAATAATAATAATAATAATAATAATTTATTTATATCACACCCTCCCCAGACGAAGCCGGGCTCAGAGCCGCTAATAACAGTAATCATCCACGTAAATATCCAAGGATTGAACCGAGGGCAGAAAATCTCAGAGGTGACTCAAGAGCAAAGGTAACTTATTGCTCCGACTCCCATCAAAATGAATCACTGAGGAACAAATACAGGTTTTTAAATATATAACAGTATCACTCAAGACAAACTAAATTCTCCACAGGGTTGCTGGCTGTTGCCCACAGCCCGGCAATCTCTGCAAAGACAGGAGCGTCCTGCTTTGCCTAATAATCCCACTTGGTACTGAATTGTCCCTTGCTAAGCATTTTTTTTAAAAAAGGGATGCAGGTGGCGCTGTGGGTTAAACCACAGAGCCTAGGACTTGCCGATCAGAAGGTCGGCGGTTCAAATCCCAGCAACGGGGTGAGCTCCCGTTGCTCGGTCCCTGCTCCTGCCAACCTAGCAGTTCAAAAGGACGTCAAAGTGCAAGTAGATCAATAGGTACCGCTCCAGCGGGAAGGTAAACGGTGTTTCCGTGCGCTGCTCTGGTTTGCCAGAAGCGGCTTAGTCATGCTGGCCACATGACCCGGAAGCTGTACGCCGGCTCCCTCGGCCAATAAAGCGAGATGAGCGCCACAACCCCAGAGTTGGCCACGACTGGACCTAATGGTCAGGGGTCCCTTTACCTTTACCTAAGCATTTTTAGGGTGTTCCATGCTTAATAAAACCCCTTTGCAAAACTATATTTTATTTGCCAGTTTGAAAGGAGGAAGCAAAAGTCAGAAACAATCCATCTGAGCCTCACAGCAGAAATGATTCTGCTCTTGAAACTGAAAGAGCTCAAAGCCACGATAGCCAGCCTCTTTTTCTCATACTGCTCAAGTATAGCAATAAATTCCACACCGACTGGTGGGTTAAGTGGAACAATAAAAGTCACAGCCCAAATGTCAAACAGCCTGTCCAAGGGTCTGAGTCATAAACTGTAACCCTAGTTTGCAAGCAAGAAAAAAGAAAAAAAGAAAAGAAACCAGAATTATCAGCTGTAAAAGTCTTTGGCTCCTCCTCGCTTGTCAACATACGATAGAGCTTAATCAATCCATATTTACAGTACAATACATATTTACAGTAAAGGGTTACTATGCAATGCAGCATAATTAAATAACTACAGTTACAAAAACAGATATATATAAAGTTGAGGAATTTTCAGATAGGTACATTTTCTGTTCCGTTTAATGATGTTCCCCTTAACAGCCATCTATTAGTAATACAGTGGTATTAAGAATTTAATTTGCTCTGGAGGTCTGTTCTTAACCTGAAACTGTTCTTAACCTGAGGTACCACTTTAGCTAATGGGGCCTCCTGCTGCTGCTGCGCCGCCACCGTGCGGTTTCTGTTCTCATCCTGAAGCAAAGTTCTTAACCCGAGGTACTATTTCTGGGTTAGCGGAGTCTGTAACCTGAAGTGTCTATAACCCGAGGTACCACTGTAATTCCACCTGGCTGCTGCAGAGACAGTGATGGGGCAGTCGGGCTTACTGCATTCATTTGACTGAAGGACCAGCAGCCATTTGGCTCCTCCTTCTGGGCCAGCCCTACCAGTAGACAAGGGTGAGCCTCTTGTCTCAGGCAGTGATTGGGATCAAGGGTGGATTGGTGTCCCCCTGCTAATCTGCAGCTGCCTTCACCTGCCAAGCCACTCAGTGCTGCCATTTTGTTTGCTTGCTGGATCCGACCCACGCCACAATCTCCACTGCAGTACTCTCAAAGGCCTCTACAGACCCCACAAGTACTTGTGAGTGCAGTGACTCTAGCACATGTGTTAAACTTTAAACAGTATTTGCAGTTGTTGCAGCAAACATGGTTTAAAGTTTAACAGTACTGTAGTAAACAGCTAAGCATTATTATTTGGGACACTTTCACTGTGGTCTAAACCACTGAGCCTCTTGAGCTTGCCGATCAGAAGGTTGGCACTTCGAATCCGTGCAATGGGGTGAGCTCCCCTTTGCTCTGTCCCAGCTCCTGCCAACCTAGGAGTTCGAAAGCACGCCAGTGCAAGTAGATAAATAGGTAGAGCTGTGCCAGGAAGGTAAACGGTGTTTCTGTGCACTCTGGTTTCTGTCACGGTGTTCTGTTGCACCAGAAGCGGTTTAGTCATGCTGGCCACTTGACCCGGAAAGCTGTCTGTGGACAAACGCCGGCTCCCTCAGCCTGAAAGCGAGATGAGCGCCGCAACCCCCTTGTCGCCTTTGACTGAACTTAACCGTCCAGGGGTCATTTACATTTTTTTACCTACTCTTTGGGACCACCACTGGTCACTCCACAGCAGACAGCACAAATTAGGGGAGGTGGGAGAGACAGGCCAGATGCAGCAAGCAAACCAAACAACGTGATATCTATTTATTGCGTTTCTCTCCCACCTTCCCCCCCCTGCCCGTTCTTCCCCTCCTCATTTAATCCCCCCACAACCCTGTGAGCTACGTTAGGCTGAGAGGCTATGACAGGCCCAAAGATCTTCATGTCCGAGTGATAATTTGAATCTTGGTCTCTCAGGTCACAACCACATGGATCATGGCAGAAGATAGCCCAGGAGGACTTAGACATTGTTGTGCTAACGCAGCAGCAAAAACTATTTCAAGCCAGAGGCGGCAGCAGGAAGAGCAGGCCCACCTTCCTCGTGTGGCACAATGTCTTGAGGCAGCCTTATCCTCCTCTCTTCCTAAACCATCTCCATTATAAAGACAGTTACATTACTGTTACACTACTTTAAGAAACGGTGTCTGACTTTGCTTTTTTCATCTTTTCCTCCCTGTCCTTTTCCCTTTCTTAAGACTGAAAGCCTCCAAGCAAGACTGTCTCTTGCTTTTTGTCTTAGTGCAGCACTTTATTTTATATGCTTCCTAAATAATAAATAATAAGCAGTCAGCTTGATTTTTCTGGCAAGCAACATACCCGGCAGGAGAAATAACCTCTCAATGAATCTTCCTTTCACTGCAACAAGACAATGCATCCACTCCTTGTATCCAATAAATGCAGTGTTTGTGCAAAGAGCTGCATGGGCCAGGTGTAAATAAGTAAATTTTTATTTATGCCCTGCCCTCCCCGGGAAGAGCAGGCTCAGGGTGGCTAAAGGCTGTTGCATTGAGGCGAGGAAATTGTGAATCAGTAGCTTCCTGTGTCTGGAATACCTTCCTCAGTAAGATTAAGTCCACAGGGATTTGCAAGCATTCCAAAGTCACACATTGAATGCTGTTTATTTTCCAGAATGGGTGTGCAACTTGGTGTAAATATTGCATTTCTCTCTCTGTATATGATTGCCATTTGGCCAATCTGACGCCAGACCAATCAGGCTATTTATTTTTAAAGCTCAGCTACGTAATTGCTCAATGAAATGGTATACAAGAAGGAGCTTCTCCTTTTCCATGTGTTTTTCTTGGTTACAATCGGAGTCTTCTAAGCATGTTGCCTAGTAAGCATTAAGATTTCCATGATAGGCAGTGAGGGCCATCAATGTGGAATGCATGTATGAAAAGCCGACTTAAAATAATGGCAGCCTTCTGCATGGGACCTATTCCCAAACAAACAAGGGATGGCATTAGACTGCATATAATGGGGGAAAATGGTTTATTTATATCATCTTTTATAAAACAAACACCACAGAGTTACAGAAAACACATACCTCTAAACACAAAACTTCATTATGTATTTGCTTGTGTGTCTGTAAATGCATGGCTGACAAACAGAAAACAGAATTTATTCAGCTAAATATTATGACTGCTATCTTTGTCAGTAACACAGCTGGATTTCAGACTCCAGGCTGCATGCTAAGGTGGCAATTCTATAAAATCTGAAGGCAGCATCCTCAGGGAGGAAACATCCGCTGTAGAAATGGAAGAGAGGCTTACAATGTGCAATCCTATACATGTTTAGCTGGAAGTAAGTCCCACTGTGTCCAATGGAACTTACTTGTCCCTAAGCGTGCTTAGGATTGCAATAAAACCTGATCTCCCTTTTTTTCCATACATAAGGGGAAAAGAAAGTAAAGCTTTTCCATCAGCCTCACAAACCTGTCTGAGGAGAATCTATAAGGATTGCCAGTGTTTTAAGACCACGTAAAATGATGCCATAAACTAAATGCTGTGTTCTTTTCTTTGCTGTGACTGCATTGCATTATTATTATTATTATTATTATTATTATTAGGAGTAAAGGATTGCAACCATATTTGTTTCAGCAACTTGTACTTTAGTTTCAGCAACTTGTAATTTAGTCTCTGCGCCTTGCTTTTTTAATTCCTCCAAAGAGTCATTTATCTTCTCCAGTACCTTAGCAAATGATTCTTCTGTAGACATTGCTTTCACTTTTGACTTTGCAACAACTGTAGTTCCAGAGGCTCCTGTTACAGAAGCCCTTCTTTGCATGGAAGGGTCAGTTTTGTATTGTCTGCCAGATCTCAAGGTTGTTTCTTGTAAATCCCCTTTCTCTTTACCATCTGCCATAACAAAGTCTTTTAGTCAAGGTCATTCCCACACTTTGGAGCAGTCAAACAAAGTTCCCAGATTTTAAACTCCACTTGTTGCTGAAATAATTTGTAAGTCCTCTAGAGGGCGTAGAATCAGTTCTTTACTTCTTCAAATAGTCCCACACTCTTCAAAAAGAAATAACAAAAGTTTTCCTAGTCCCTTCCAACTTTTCTTTTCTCTTTCAGGGGGATCCCAATCAATAGTGTCCTATAAGTAACTTTACAATGCAACAATATCAATGTTTCAGGTTGGAAGTAGCCAAAGTCAAATTAAAGATACTTTTTAGCCTTCTTATATCAACAGTCCTTAGCCGGTTCCTTTTCTCCGGCAGTCCGATCCCAGGTAAAAAAGAGCAGTGATACTTATTTTAATTCTTTTAAATTGGCAGGGAAACACTTTAAAAACTTCTTCCCCCCCCTCCTGCCTTCGGGGAGGGAGTTCTTTGCTTTGGTGGTGGATTTCTTAATTCCCGCAAGTTTCCTCTCAAGCAGTTACAGCTAGAGTGCCTTTCGCTTTGATCTTGCTACAGAACGGAAAGCAGACTTCCTTTTTAGTGCTTGTCCGTCTCGGTGCCCAATTTCTTTATTTTTAGAGTCCAATTATATTTTAGCTGTCAATCCTACTCACGGATAGTTGTTCTTCTAATCCAATTTCACTGGAAGAAATCAGCGCTCTCCGCTAATGGCGACGCGGCTTCGCTTCGCAGGCTGGGTGAAGACGACTCTCAGCACCGCTCCAAAACCCCTCCGCTGCTCCGCAGCCTTTAAAAAGGCTATTTCGCAACGTCGGGGGGGCGCAAAGGTGCCCGCCGAGTCTCCAGTTCACAGGCAACGCGCCTGTGATTTTTGAGGGTCCCCGCTTCGCCGTAGCTGACAGGACCCGAACCCACGAAGCAGATCTCTCCCGGAGCTCCGGGTGAGATCCGCCATTAAGCGCCGGCGCTAACCGGAAGTACAAGTTGCTGAAACAAATAAAAAAATTGAAGAAATCTCTGGGAAAATTGACTTAAATACAAAAAGTATAACTGACCTTGGGAACAAAGTGAACTCAAATGCAGAATCAATTGGGAAATTATTGGAAGATTCATCTACAACACGAAAGATAGCTGAGGAAGCTAAGGAAATTGCAACTGCTGCGGAGGAAAAATTTCCACCAGTGTATAAGAAACTGGATGAGTATGAGTTGGCACTCTCTATGCAGGATATGCAACGCAAGGAGAGGAATTTAAGGATCAGACTTGTGCCGGAAAAGGAAGGAGACAACTTGGTGGACTATTTGACAAAAGAATTTTCTGATTTCTGGAAAGCAGGAGTTGGAGAAAGAAGATTTTAAGATAGAAAGTGCATTTAGATTGGGAATAAGACAGAAGAAGAATCGACCCAGAGATTGTCTTATTACTCTAAGATCAAAGGAGGAGCGAGATAAAATACTGAACCTGCATTACCAAACAACCCTTCGAATTGAAGATTCTTACATTGAGATCTTTAAAGACATCCCTAAGAGTATCTTGGACGCAAGAGGACACTATAAGGACTTGGTGATATTGCTGAAAAGGAACTACATACCATTCAGGTGGGAATTTCCCCAAGGCTTGTCTTTTAAATACAAGGGAAAGAAGAGAAGAATAAAGACTGTGAGTGATAAAGACAAGTTCCTGGGAGAACACGAAGAAGACCTACAGAAAGAGACATTTCCAGGACAAGGGCATCCGTCATTGGATACGAACACGGTACCACCGACAGACGAGGAACAAAAACAGGGAGCTGTAGGAGGAAGGAGTAAATAATCCCATCATGGCTCTGCAACTTCTAACTTGGAATTGTAATGGTTTGAACATTCCCAGAAAGAGAAAAAATATATTTCATGCTCTAAAGAAAGACCAATTGGACTTGATTTGTCTACAAGAGACTCATGTGACAAGAGCACATAGAAAATTACTAATAAACAAAAGATTGGGACAGGAATTTATATCCTCAGATAGAGTAAAAAAGAGAGGAGTGGTGATCTATGCAAAAGAAAAGTTGCAACCGAAACAAATTTTTAAAGATGATCAAGGAAGATATTTGGCAATTGAAATCCAATCTCAAGGAGAGAAGTATTTGATAGTGGGAATTTATGCACCAAATGAAGGGAAAGCCGAATTCTTTAAGAAGTTGCATGAAATCTTGATGGACCATATGGATTACAACTTAATTTTGATGGGAGATATGAATGGAGTAGTTTCAACAAATATGGACAAAGCACAAAGACAGGTAATAATAAAAGATGGAAGACTACCAAAGACTTTTTTTGAAATGACTGACAATATGGACTTGATTGATATTTGGAGAACAAAACACCCACTAGAAAGAGAGGGAACCTTCTTTTCTGAAGCCAAAATGACATGGACAAGGATTGACCAAATTTGGGTGACTAGCAGTATGGCGCCGAACATAAAAAAAGTAGAAATCTGCCCCAAAACTTTCTCCGACCACAATGCTGTAAAGATGGTGATGAGGCAAGCAACAACTGGTTCCTTCAGATGGAGAATGAATGACACCTTATTCAGAGATGAGGAGATCTGCAAGAAGGCCCAAAAAACTTTGAAGGATTATTTTGAAATCAACTTAAGTTCTAAAGTAGAAAAAAGAATAGTATGGGACGCAAGCAAAGCCGTGATGAGAGGGTTCTTGATTCAGCAAAATACTTTAAAGAAAAGAAAGCAAAATGAGAAGAAGGAGAGAATTTTGGAAAAGATAAAAGAAGGGGAAAAACAATTAAGATCGAAGCCAAAGTCCCAAGAGATTTTAAGAGAAATTAAATTTTATCAAACACAATATATGGAACTGATGAATCAGGAATTAGAGTGGAAAATTAAACAAATGAGACAAAAGACCTTTGAATCTGCTGACAAATGTGGTAAGTTATTGGCTTGGCAAATAAAGAAGAGACAAAAACTCAACACGGTGACAAATATAGAGGTGGAAGGAAAGAATATAAGCAACCCAGTGGAAATTAGGAACTGTTTTCAGAACTACTTTAGACAACTCTACACACAAGGGCCGCAGAATGAAATGGACATACAACAATTCCTCGAGAAAAATGGGCTGAAAAAGGTCTCGCAGGAAAGCAAAACAATTTTGAATCAGGAGATATCAGCACAAGAAATAGAAGATGCCATTCAAGGCATGACGCTGGGCAAATCCCCCGGGCCGGATGGACTGACTTCTAAATATTATAAAGTTTTGAAGGAAGGACTGATACAGCCTTTGAAGGAAGTCTGTAATGAGATTATGGAGGGGAAAAGGGCACCTGATACGTGGAGTGAGGCCTATATCACACTTATACCAAAGACAGAGACTGAAAAGACTCAACTTAAAAACTACCGACCCATCTCGTTATTGAATGTGGATTACAAAATCTTTGCTGATATTTTAGCAAAGAGACTGAAAAGAGTTTTGATGGAGGAGATTCATGGGGACCAAGCGGGCTTTCTCCCAAAAAGGCATTTGTCGAACAATGTAAGGAATATAATTGACATTTTGGAAAAGCTGGAAGTGAATATAAACACTAAGGCGGTTTTGATATTTGTGGATGCCGAGAAAGCCTTTGACAATATTTCTTGGAGTTTTATGTTGAAGAACCTCCGGGGGATGGGGGTAGGCCAAGGGTTTGAGAATGGTATAGGTGCAATATACTCTGAACAGAAAGCGAAACTTATTGTAAATAATGTGGTTACAGAAGAGTTCAAGATTCAAAAAGGGACACGTCAGGGGTGCCCTATCTCCCCACTACTTTTTATATCGGTCCTGGAGGTTTTGCTTAATATGATTAGGAGGGACCAGTTGGTTAAAGGGATTCAGGTCGGAGCTAAACAATATAAATTGAGAGCATTTGCAGATGACTTAGTACTTACATTGCAAGAGCCAGAAGCTAGCACGAAAAGAGTTTTGGAAATAATTCAAGAGTTTGGTCAAATGGCAGGGTTTAAATTGAATAAGTCAAAGACAAAGGTTTTGGAGAAAAATTTGACACAGATAGAAAAAGAAAGGTTTCAGAATGAGACAGGGTTGACTGTGGTTAAAAAAGTGAAATATTTGGGTATAAATATGACAGCTAAAAATGTGAATTTGTTTAAAGATAATTATGAAAAAACTTGGAGAGAAGTGAAAAAAGATTTGGAGATTTGGTCTAATTTAAAGCTTTCCTTGTTAGGCCGAATTGCAGTTATAAAGATGAATGTATTGCCAAGAATGTTGTTTTTGTTCCAAGCATTGCAAATAATGGATAAAATGGATTGTTTCAAGAAGTGGCAAAAAGATATATCTAAATTTGTCTGGCAGGGCAAAAAGCCCAGAATTAAATTTAAGATATTAACGGATTCAAAGGAAAGAGGGGGGTTTGCCCTGCCAGACTTTAAATTGTACTATGAAGCGGCAGCTTTTTGCTGGCTGAAAGAATGGCTGCTTCTTGAAAACACAGACATTTTGGATTTGGAAGGTTTTAACAATATTTTTGGGTGGCATGCATATTTGTGGTATGACAAGGTTAAAGCACATAAAAGTTTTAAAAATCATATTGTCAGAAAAGCACTATTAAATGTCTGGGTTAGATATAAAGATTTGCTGGAAAATAAAACTCCAAGGTGGCTGTCGCCAATGGAAGCTAAGGCAGTTAAAAAGTTAAATATGGAGTCCAAGTGGCCAAGATATTGGGAAATTTTGGAAAAGGAGGGGGACAAACTGAGACTGCAGAGCTTTGAGAAATTAAAAGGGAAGGTGAGAGATTGGTTGCATTATCATCAAATAAATGAAGCGTTCAAATTGGACAGTAAAATTGGCTTCCAGGTGGAAAAATCAAAATTGGAGACAGAACTGTTAGAACCAAGTACTAAGAATTTGTCAAAAATGTATAATTTGCTGCTGAAATGGAATACACAAGATGAAACGGTTAAATCAGCTATGATTAAGTGGGCTCAGGACATTGGTTATAATATTTTGTTTGCTGATTGGGAAAAGTTGTGGACCACCGGGATGAAATTTACGGCATGTAATGCCTTAAGAGAAAATATTATGAAAATTATATATAGGTGGTACATAACCCCAGTCAAGCTTGCAAAGATTTACCATTTGCCTGATAATAAATGTTGGAAATGTAAAGAAACTGAAGGTACATTTTTTCATCTCTGGTGGACTTGCCCGAAGATTAAGGCATTCTGGGAAATGATCTATAATGAACTTAAAAAGGTATTTAAATATACTTTCCCCAAGAAACCAGAGGCCTTTCTCTTGGGTATTGTCGGCCAAGGGGTGTTAAAGACGGATATAACTTTTTTTATGTATGCTACAACAGCAGCTAGAATACTCATCGCGAAGTACTGGAAGACGCAAGAGCTACCCACACTGGAAGAATGGCAGATGAAGGTGATAGACTACATGGGTTTGGCAGAAATGACGAGCAGAATCCGAAACCAGGGAAGAGAAGCAGTGCAAGAAGAATGGAAAAAATTCAAGGACTATTTAAAGAAATATTACAAAATTAATGAAAGTTAGAATGATGTTGGACTGGAAAGCAAATGGTTACTATCAGCAATGGTTAAGACAAGGAGAATAAGGAAGATTAGTTTAAATTTAAATTAAAATAAGGGAAGATTTGCTGAGTAATTGATAAGAATTTGGAATACAGAAATGGGAGGCATGAGGAAGTCGGGGAAGAAAGGTATAAGAAATTAGGACATGAAATGGTACATGTTTTTTGTTTTGTTTTTGTCTTTGTATGTTTATGTATGTTATGTCTATTTGGAAAAAAATAAAAATATTATAAAAAAAAAAAAGGATTGCAACCATAACTGCACGTTGAAAACAGAGGTAACGTTTTCATATGCTTCATTTTCACCATGACTATGCTGAATTTCTGACTTACGTAAGCCATGTTGGGATTGGTCTGAAAAGCAGTTTAAAACTGAAGAACAGAACTTGAAATAATATTCTCCCAGATTAAGGCACTGATTTAGATATCTCAGGACTCAACGGCTTTTTTTCCCCCTGTGGGAAATGTTCCTAAATGAAAATGTTGGACTCCAACCCCCAACAGCCTTAGCCAGTGTGGCCAATGGCTCAGGAGTGATGAGAGTAGTAGGCCAACAATATTTCCAGGACCATAAACTCCCCATCCCTCTCTTTTAACAGGGATGACCTATGCCATTAAAAAGATTTATTTATTTATTTAAAGGAATATTACTACATTTATATTGGACCTTTCCTCCAATGAGTTTGATGTGGCACTCCCCACTTTCCGTTTTATCCTCACAACAACCCTTTGAAGTAAGTCAGGCTGAGAGACGGTGAGTGGCCCAAGATCACCCAGTGAGCTTCATGGCTGAGGAGATTTGAGGTCCCCAAGGTCCTGGCCTAACACTCTAGCCCAGGGTGGTTCAGCGCACGTCCCAAGGGCCACATGTGGACCTCAAGGCCTTTTTCTGGCAGGGCCCTTGAGTCCTCCCACCTCCTTCCTAAAGCTTAGTTGGAGATTTCTCAGCTTTGGGAATGGGGTGGGAGGGCTCTAGGAACCTGCCACAGCCTTGCACCTTCTTCCCCGAATCTGGAAGCAACTTGCTTATCAGTGTTGAGAAAGCAGTGTGATGGCTGGGGGGGGGCACCAAGTTTTGGCCTTGCTCCCCCCCCCCCACCGCTGTGCAACAAGGCAGTGTGTGGCCCATGAGTTGAAGTACTTTTGCAGACTTGGTATGAAAAGTTGGACTGCCTGCTAGCCATGACGCCACAGTTGCTCTTCCAAGTTTAGTTGCTATTCAGACAACGTATTACTGTACTTACACTTTTACGCAACCTTTAAAAACCGCCTGTAAAATGTAGAGCTGCAAAGCTTGCAGACTAGCAAATAGCGATGTCATTCATAATTAGGCACCTACATAATTTTCCAGCGTGAGGAAAGGAATATAGACATACAAAACATGTAACTAGAACTGTATTAATAATGAAAAAGTCCAAAACTTCAGTAACAAAGGAACAGGCTTATAGGTGCATAGGTTTGTGCAGAAAATGTGGGGGAAAGGCCATGTATATCTTTCTTCGAAATAAATAAACACTTGTGAGCAACAGCTGAGATAGCTATCTCTCTAGCTGTTACGAAACAGCAGCTAGAAACATATGTGGTCTTGTACAAACTTGTTGATCACTTTCTAAGAAACAGTCACCTGCCCTTGCTGATTTCAACAGAGACACAAAACAACCTCATCTCACTGCCTCCCTGATCTATGTTTGTGTGCCATAATCCAAACGGTTTACAATTTTTACTCACTCTGTCCTGTCTTGCATGAGCAAATCTCCTTTTCCACCTCAGACTCAGCCCCACCTACAATACTAATGGGAGTGGAATTGATTTTCAGAGTTGCCTCGTTGTCACTTTACAGTATGAAATACATTATACACAACTGGTGGTGGTGCTGCTGCTATTACAACGGAACTGGAAATGCAGTATGTCTCACAAAAGCCTAGTCTCTTCTTCATGCACACATGCAGATTACATCGCATACAACAGGACTGGGGAACTTGTAGCCTCCCAAATGCCATTGGTCAGGGATGATGGGAGCTGTAGTCCAAAAGCATCTAGCGGCCAAACAGCCACAACACACGTGTCTTCCCTCTCTCCACCTGAATACAAAATACTGGGGACAAATCCCCAGGCTAGCAATTAATTTCTCCCCACCAACATCCGACCCAGAGATCACGAGTTCTCCCCGAAAATCACAACCCATCCCCATGAAACCTCACTTTCAGTTAGTTGATCTCTCACACACGTGTCTGCTTTATACACACGTATGCTCAGCCCTCCCTGCTACTGTGCGTCCCAGACTCCTAATAGATCCGTTTCACAAACTTCAACCACTTCCCGCACCTTTTCCTTCCACACCGGTCACATTCCTCCATCCCAACGCAACCACTCCATTCTTTTTGTATTTATGTTTTCCCAGCGGCCGAACCCCTTTGCTCCTTTCCCCCTCCCTCCAGCCAATAAAAGTGTCCCACTGCTCCAACAACTACCAATCAACACTCCTACCGCACTCCCACCCGCTATCAGACAATAAGTGCCTCCCGCCTCCTTTTTTTCCCAACCAATCACTGCCACAGCCTTCACCTCCCAAGAAACCAATGGGCGGAATCCTACACGGAATCCCGCCCAACGACCTGAACGTTTCGCGACGCGCTTTAAATCTCGCCTCTCTTCGCCCACCGTAGCCAATGAGGGATACGCAAACGTCTTCCTTCCAACCAATGGCGTTGCTTCCTCCTCCCCACCCCCCCCACGCGCCTGCCCTCCGCTGTCAACCATTTAGCGCTCTCTCTCGCTTCCTGCTTTCCACGCCCCCGCTCTGACTCCGCCCCCTTTTGCTCTCACTTTCGGAGAATTGACTGAGGGAGGGTGCGCGTGCCGGCTTGTTTTTTCCCCCAGGTCACGCTACGATCACGTGATAGGAAGTAGTGTCCTGTCCGAAGTGGCGGTTACTTCCGTCTATTTCTCTCCCTGCCCCCCATCCCTTGTTCCTGTTGCTGAGGGGAGGCTGAGGCCTTTGGGCAGGCAGTGGCCCATCAGGTAAACGTCTAGCGATGGGGGAAGCCCGGCCTTGCAGTGTAGGATGAGGAGCTCGTAGGGAAAGAAGAAAGACAGGCTCGTGAAAATTGGGGCATTTTTATATATCTATATATATAGATAGATAGATATACATATAGATATATATTATTGTTAGGGTGAAAATTAATACTTTGAATTTTGGTGTGTTCAAAACGGTTCACATGCATTAGGTCAGGAATCCTTAACAACAGCCCTGTAAGGTAGGTCAGTATTAATCGTCCTCGTGTTGTAGTTGTGGGTCTTTTAAGATGTGTGCATTCATGGTGGCTTACTTCTGCTGTGGCCCTGAGGTGAAATTTCTTCTGGGGGCTTCTTGAGTCTCATAGCTGCAACGTTATTAACCTACATGCTGTTGTTGTCATAATAATAAAAATTATGATAAATAAAAACCATATTGTTGCAGGTTTGGGTCTATTGCAACAAATAATGGCGTCTCAGAAGATTAACCTTGTTTATTGTGGGTTGAGATTTCCCAGGCTACATCCCCCACTGCATCAGGTGATTTAAGTGTTGCGCGTTGTTGACAGCTACAGGTGCATGGCAGTACAAGGGAAATAAATAGTGGGGTCAAATTTGCAGAGATGGGGAACTGAGGTTTGGCATAATGAAGTTCATGATGGATCTAAGATTTGGACTGGGGACTTGCTGATTCATAGTTCTATGTCTTACTTTGTAGATGTTGCCATGGTGGTGGGAATGGCAAAAACAAAAGACAGAAGAAGCTAGGTGTTGCCTAAAATGAAGGACTGTCACCAAATAGTATTTCTAATAAAAAATAGTTATAATTATAGTGCTCATAATTTAGTCATCCTTGCATCAATCCTGTAAGGTTGCAACTTTTGGAACACTTGCCATTTTAGGCTGTTGCAGCAAAAACAGGCTTTTGCTACCTAGAAGATTTATCAGAATTATTGTAGTGTAAGTTCCTGTGGAGTAGAGCAGTTCACCTAAGGCCTCCTAATGGCTATGATTGTATATGGGACTTTCAGTCACCATGTAGCACTTGTAATGTGTATAAGCACCTACTTTATAGTTCTTCTTATTCGCATAAAGACTTCCAGGTCAGACAGTAGAACTATTATGTAGGCTTGAGCCTGACCACATGTGATTTTAAGGTGGAAACAATGAAAAGAAATTGAAATAATCTTTTAATGCATGTGTTTGGCAATGAAAGGATAAGAGGAAGAGAAATTTTAGTAGACTGGGGAAAGGAGAAGTGCTTATTTTCCTTAAAAAGTACAGGAGACAGGAATGTCCCCAGAGATCATCTGACGAGTAACAGTCAAAGCATGCAAAAATGGCTTGGCACGTGTCAAGGAATTAGCAGATGTAAAGCAAGTAGCACAAGTGGCATCTGCCATAAGAACTCAGTAAGGTAGATCAATATTGTTACCACTATATTGCAAATGGGAGCTCAGGCTACGAAAAATAGATCGCCTTGGATCAATTAAGTGAGTTTGTGGCAGAGTTGAGATTCTGCTGAGGGGGGTGAGAGGCTTCCTGGATCATTGCTTAGTGCATGGATAGGCAAACTAAGGCCCAGGGGCCGGATCCGGCCCAATCGCCTTCTAAATCTGGCCTGCGGACGGTCCAGGAATCAGCATGTTTTTACATGAGTGAAATGTGTCCTTTTGTTTAAAATGCATCTCTGGGTTATTTGTGGGGCATAGGAACCTGTTCTCTTTTCCCCCCTTCAAAATATAGTCTGGTGTCCCCCCCCCAAGGTCTGAGGGACAGGGGACTGGCCCCCTGCTGAAAAGGTTTGCTGACCCCTGGCTTAGTGTCTCAACCAACATGCTACATTATTAAATGTATCTTTCCTCCAAAGAGGTCTCCATCCCTTCATATTATCCTCACATCCCTGTGAGGTAGGTTAGGCTGAGAATTGATGACTGGCCCAAGATCACCCAGTGAGTTTTATGGCTTAGTGAAGATTTGAACCCTGGTCTCCCAGGTCCCAGTATGACACACTAACTTACGTGATAGCATGCCTGTGTGGGGCGAGTGCTGCTTCCTTGTGTAGGAGAGGTCAGGTTTCAAAGACTTTGCCTTCTTCCTAGCAGAACAAGGTAAATCTAAAAAAGGAGTGAGAAGTGTGGGGGCAGGGATGCTATTTCTGACAAAGTCAATCTGTGTTTTTCTTGCCTACCCCCTAAATTACCACCATGCCTGTTTCCCAGCTTGTTCTCCCTCTCTCAGCATCATTTTTGTCTCATCCACTGGTTGAGAGCAACTGAGTCAGAAAGGTGTAATAATTATAAATATATATTGAAGCTAAATGGATTTGAGATGAATTAGGCAAGGAAGCTTAAGATCTTATTTTTTAAAAAGATCTCCAGCCCATTAGGTTTCCAGCTTTTAGGAGTGGAAGTAGGAAGTGATGAGGTGATGTCAAGAGGTGTTTTGGCCTGGATGTTTAAAGAAGCATAAATCTCGGGGGAAAGGGGTGAGCCCCTTTTTATGGGAGCAAGGATTGTGGCTCATGCTTGGATTGACAAACTTCTGCTATTTGTACATGTTCCTTTGGTTGAAAGGTGGGGTGTTGAAAACAGATACCAGGGAAGGGAATTCTACTAGCCGAATCCCACTGATTAAGATTTGGATAATCAGCCTCATTGTGCATTGTGAACCCCATGGGAACAATTAGAGAAGTGTTGATATTAAATTGGTTAAACTGTGTGGAGAGGAAAACTACAGAAGTAGCTAAGTAGGTGAGGAGCTGGTGATGAGATGGAGGAAAGGGGCAAGTGATGGGCGGAGGTGGGGTCTGAGGGGAGCCTGGGTTGGGATAGTGGCCTCTGAGGATGGGGATTGCAGGAAGTGTCCAGCCTTGCTGTCTCCTTGCAGCTTGAGCAGGTCAGTGTTCTTAATGAAAATCCAGCCTAGTCTGAGAATGCTCTTGTCGTGTTATACCCTGTGTATGTAAATTGGAAATGTTTTCATAGTCTTTTTCCTACAAAATAAATAAAAAAGTTATTTACCCCAAAAATGCTCCTGTTGCTGGCTGAAGGTGGCCCTCGACCAATTATTGAGAGCATATGAGTCATTTGCTGTACCATCCTTGCTTCTCGGTTCAGTTTGGATCGCTGGTTATTTATCTTTTAAGGCTGAAATCCTCTACCTAACCAGGAAGGGAGTCCCATGGAACTGCTGAGTAAACATACAAAAGATTACGCTGCACAGGCCCTAAATGGCAAAGAACCAAGATGCCGAGACTCCTCTATGCCAGTGGTTTTCAACCAGTGTGCCATGGCACCCTGGGGTGCCTTTGAATGATGGCCAGGGGTGCTGCAAGCAACACTGGCCTCTTTCTTTCTTTCTTTCTTTCTTTCTTTCTTTCCCTCCCTTCTCTGATGCCCTCTCGCAGCTCTGCCTTGAGGAGAAGACACTGAGAGAATACTCCACAAGGGAGGGTGTTCAAAAAAGGGTGAGAGGCTGCCAGCTTTGCAGGCAAGGCGTGACATATCTGGGCTCCTGAGCCCCACAGGGGTACTGCAGAAAGAATGGAGTTGGTCAAGGGAGCCATGGATTCAAAAAGGTTGAAAACCTCTGCTCTAGGCTAGCCTTCCCTTGCTGGCTGACCAGAGTAGGAATCCAGCACCTACCTTGAGAAAGGCTGCCAACTGCTTCTTGCCATATTCACATGGCTGTTTTCTAAGGTTACGGGAGAGGCCTTGTTGTACATCTGTGACTAGTATAGCAAGAGTATGTGATAAGACCTTCTTTGTTGCTGAATGCCCTGCCCCAGAAGATTGATTTGGCAACCTTCCTGATGACGCTTCATTCAAAGCTGAAGACTTTTTGTTGTTGTTCAATAGGCTTTCAATTTCTTAAAAGTTTTAAATGTGTGTTCTTGATCATACTTTTTGCCCGCTTCCTACTTGGCATACTAGTGGGTTTATATTTTCTGCTGGTTTATGTATTTAACCTTTAGTTTCTGCATTGTTGCCTCGTGCACTTTTTATGGTGTTGAATCACGTATGCGCCGTTCTCTATCACCTCACTGAGTCGGCAAAGCAGGACAGAAATAGCAAGGGAATGGTTATTTTGTTGGGTGATGCGTTGGTAGCTTTGAAGGAAATGTTCCAGAGTTGCCAAAGGGAACTTGAGACTTTTATGCTGACGTTGTAGGCTGAAGAGGAATCAAATGAATTTTTTTTAAAAAACTGATAAAGAACAAACCTTGACTACAGCTGGGAACTAGCAAAGAGAGGACTTGAGTAACAATGGCACTGAGTAACATTAAAAAACAAACAAACCAGCAGTAGATCTGCTAGCAAATGGCTCTGAGGGGAAGAAATGGAAAAGTACAGGGAGGAAGTAGAAAGCAAGTATACAAAGCCCAGGTAATAATGGTGGGTTCAGGGAAGATTTCTTAAACAGGTCCAATCCACTAAGGCTGGCTTGTAGATGCAAACCCTGGGGCATACCACTAAACTGCCAGACTCAGTAGCACAACTGTCCCAAAGCTTGTTTTTCTCAGATTTGCAGGTGATAGCTAGTTGACTGCTGTGCAGTGAGGAATGTAATTGCATAGCCTCCTTTTGTAAAAGTTGGACCTTCGGGGCATCTTTGGGTGGGATGTTGAAAAAAGTCACACAAACCTATGCAGGATAATTGTGGCGTGACATCCCACATGACACTTGCATGCAGCAATATGCCCCATTGATTGAAGACTGGAATCATAGCCCTACTTACCTGGGAGTAAGCCCCATTTAATTCAATAGGACTTCCTCTGAGTCAACATTGGTAGAATTGTGCCGTAAACCATCCAAATTTTGCACCACAGTTGTGCTGCATGCCAGTGCAGGTACCATGGCTCATATCTTTTCCTAGAAGAAAGACCTCAAGCCACTCCAAAACCTCCTCTTCCCCCAGTCAAATTTGATATTTGCAAATTCCAGCTCAAGCTGATCTGCTGTTGAACTAATATGCATATTGGAACATAGTTAACTGGCTTTTGGACTTCTTGAATTTTCCAATTCAGTTGTGTGCTGAAAAACTGTATCAAACTATGTTTTCCCAGAGAACAACCTTAACCAGAAACCTTTAATAGGAATCTGGTTTTAATATGTGATCCGCATCTGCCTATTCATATTCAAGAGGTTTCTTTGCTTATCCTTCAGTTCCATCCTTGGGTTGAACCTTGAACCTGGAACACAGTTTGATTGCCTTCCTGCCTGCCTTCCCTTCAGTTGCAGGATCAGGGACTCATGGCTGCCTTGACAGATAACCTTGGGCTCCACTTAAGCCCTTGTGCTTTCGGGGGCTTTGCTACAGCTGCTGGATTCTCCTTCCTCATCACCATTACCAGCTCTGAATTCTGCACTGTAATTTCGTTCCTTCGTGCTGTAGCTCATGGGTAGGCAAACTAAGGCCTGGGGGCCGGATCCGGCCCAATCACCATCTAAATCTAGCCCATGGACAGTCTGGGAATCAGCATGTTTTTATGTGAGTAGATTGTGTCCTTTTACTTAAAATGCATCTCTGGGTTATTTGTGGCACCTGCCTGGTATTTTTACAAGAGTAGAATGTGTGCTTTTATTTAAAATGCATCTCTGTGTTATTTTGTGGGGCACAGGAATTTGTTCTTCTTTTTTCAAAATATAGTCCAGCCCCCCACAAGGTCTGAGGGACAGTAGACCAGCCCCCTGCTGAAAAAGTTTGCTGACCCCTCTGTGGGGAAATGTTGGTTGTCTGAATTACACATCCCTCCATGAATGTTGATTGGCTTGAGAACCGATGACATTTACCAGGTTTTAGCCAAATGAGAGAAAATCCTTCCCAAGCAGCTTCTGCAAGCTAATTCATCAGTCATAGTAGTATCTTAAGTGGCTTTAAATGGTTGCCTCTATAGTGTTGGCAGAAGTAGGGGCAGCTGGAAAAAACAACAAACGGCAGCCATGCTGATATGTAAGCTAGGGAAGCAGAGCCCTCGAGTCCACAGTTGGGCAACGCCTTTATTATGGCCAACCAAAACGTTGAAAAATGGTGTGCCAGCTGCAAGCTTTTGAGTTCTCCGGTATGCATGATCAGGCAGGATGTTACCCAAAGCAGAGGCTGTGTGGATAAGGACATCAAAAATAGAACAAAATAGACCTGCTGTTGAAGGTGCGAGCCTGCATTTTTATTCAGTTTGAAGGTGAAGGTTGCAGACTGGCTCTGTTGTCTGTAGTTGTTAAGCTACGTCTAGGATGAAGAAGCAATGAGTGACCCCCGTGTTTGAAACGTAAAGAGTGGCTGTTACCCAGATCTGCCTTGTTTAAACAGGAACACAGGCAGATGCTTCCCACAGGCAGGCAGATAGATTCTAGCCTAGATAATGAGCCAGGCGGTGCTCGGAGCACCGCGTCTATCTTTACAGTTGTTGTGCAGCTCCTCTTAGCAAAATGACTTTCATCAATCTTCATTCAGGAAGCTGTGGTGACAGCCCTCAACCCACCCACCCCAACTCCCTTCTTTGGGAGACAAGAGAACAAGCCCAGTCAGAACTATGCTAATAGGAGTAACGAACACCTGCCTAGCAAGTGATCGCAAAGAAGAGATGGAAGGTGGCGCTCTTGCGATTAGGCCTGCCTGGAAAAGAGAGAAAAGGGCGTTGCTATTGTGGCAGTCACATTTAAACGTGTGTGGTCTTCCAGTTGATGCAAGAAAGTTCAAGCCCCAGGTGTCTCCCATGTAGGAGGTTCGGCATTGCTGCTATTTGTGTATACAGTCATACCTTGGATCCCAAACGCCTAGAGTCGAAAATTTTGGCTCCTGAACACTGCAAACCCAGAAGTGAGTGTTCTGGTTTGCAGACGTTCTTTGGAACCTGAACGTCCAGCACAGGTTCCGATTGGCTGCAGGAGCTTCCTGCAGCCAATCGGAAGTCGTGCCTTGTTTTCCGAACGTTTGGAAGTCAAACGGACTTCTGGAACAGATTCTGTTCGACTTCCGAGGTGCCACTTTATATGTGTGTGTGAGTGAATCAGCCTTCAGGATAACTCTCACCTGCCCTCGGATCCCTTGTCAGTGGCATTGCCCTACGAACGAAGTGGAGACTTGAGAGAGGAACATATTCTGCTTAACAGATATACTTGGTTGGTTTGTTTATGCTGCCAAAGAAAATTGCGTCTGTTCAGGTCCTCAACTCAGCTCTTCTGGGGTTTAACAGGCTTGTTCCTCAAGCAGTGGGGTGAGATGCTAGAGAGCAAACATGCTCATCTGTTTTCAACCTCTTTGGAAACCAGTCTCCCACCCAGTCTTCTAGACCACAGATAGCAACCTTGTTTGTTTGTTTGCTTGCTTGCTTGCTTGCTTGTTTTAAAACTGGATTTTATTTTTTAAAATCCTATAAAGCATAATCTAAAACAGTTGGATTGTCTTCTAAGCATCAATGTCAAAAGGGACCGAACTGAGTCAAGGGGAATGAAAAACAAAACAATCCAGCTGAGTTGACAATGATTCAGTCACATGCTGGAGGAACAACACTGCTACTGTTAACGCACTCTCCAGAAGAAAGGGGTGAGTCAAGAACTTCTGGTGTGAAGAGCTGCCCTGCAGGATCAGAAGAATGTCAGTCTAGCCCAGCATTCTCTTTGTAGTGCCGTGCAGTGGTTAGAGTGTGGCCCTGGGAGAGCAGGGTCAATTGCTGGCTCTCAGCCTAACCTACCTCACAGGGTGTGTTGGGAAAAATGGGGGGGGAGGGGCAGGCTATGTTCAGCACCTAGAGTTTCCTGGAGGAGAGGGAGGCTGTGCATAAGTATATTTCTCACAGGCCACACAGGTGCCTTTAGGAGTTCACAAAGGGGGTGTGAAGGTCTTATCCTCTGGTAGCCTAAAAATACTTTGGAGGGGAAAGTTCTAATTTTTTTAAGAACTCTCTTTTTTCAGTTTTTCCAACGGGGGGAAAATGATTTTGGAAGAGCCATTAAAAATGGTTCTGTGGAATACTTTCGCTCTCGGAATGGGTGAAATGTTATTTGACATGAGGTTTCTTTTGTTTACTACAAAATTGGTGGTTTCTCTTTTCAGCCTTTTATTTCTCTCCCCTCAAAGCTCTCAGATGGTAAAAATCAAGCTACACATGCTTAAGTAGCATGCGGTATAACAGTTTTTCAGCTTGCTCTCTCTAGTGCTGGTTATGTTTGCAGTGTTACTTGTACAAAATAAGGCAGTTATATTTCAGGAGACTGCATTCCTATCCTAAGGATGCCTGCCTGGGAGGGAGCCCTACAAAATCGTCTTGAATTTTCTTCCCCCAGCCTGGGTGACCAAAACCCACGGTTCTTTAACCTCTCTTCTTCATGGATGCTGTATACCTGTTCTGAAAAACCCTTGTTCTTCTGCCTTTCCGCCAGAGATACACTTGGGCAGGGGGTGGCAATGAGCAATTTTACTGAGCGATCCTATGACAGCTGCTTAAGTGGTGTTCAGACTTCTGCACAGAGCGAGGAGATGGGTAGAGGCACCGATGTGTATTATTCAGGAATCACAGATGGCTGAACTTCTTCTTTCGTTTGAGACGCTTGGGTCTCCTGCAGAAAGTGGAGGTCCCAGTTCTTACTCAGTTATGTGAAGTGACATTTCCCTCCCTTCAGTTGAAGCTAAGTGGCTTAAGAGTCTTATTTGCACAGGAGTTGACACACGCATGCATATGAAAGGGCGCTTGCATGTGTAAATTGTGTTGGGCTTTTTCCCCCTTGCAGGAAGTTTACAGTTGGAAGGTCTAATCCTTTCTCAGTTGCTGCTGTCATATATTTCTCTGGCAAAAGCTACTGCTTGGGAGATGAAATTGTGCGTGTGCATATTCATTCTTGGGAACTGCTTTTCCATCTTTAAAACGTGATATGTGAAATGTTATTTAGATGCTTCACTTTTCATATGTCTGCAGGCCCTACTTTCTTATTTATGGAACCTAGCTCTGGGGGAAACAAAGCACAGGGATCTTCTGACATACTGTATCTAGAAAACCTGCGATCTGGCTGTCATACTTTGATCTGGGTAGGGTGTGTGTGTGGCTGGTGTTCTCCAAAGATGCTAGAAATTAGAGAGAAGCAGATAGGGTTTTGGGGGGTACTTGGCCAGTAGCTGCTGCTGGAGTCTAGTTACTGCAAAATCTTTTTCCAGCTCTGCTGCCTTTTGGGTAGGGAAATTGAATTAGATGACCTTTGGTTCCTTCCAAGTCTCTGAACCGCCATCTGATATAACAGTTGCAGCTATTGTGCGTGAGGGCCCAGTTCCCTCAACTCCCATCTGGGCTTCAAGGAACAAAAACTGGGATGAGGTAGACCAGCGTTTTCATGCTTCCTTTTTATTCAACCCAGAAAAACAGATAGCAAAAAAAAAAAAGGGAAAAGAAACATGGTGTGTTTGAGAGGTGTAAATAACTCGGTTTTTTGGCTGTCACTACGTGCACCCAAAGCATTAACCTGCATTTTGGTTTCCTGCTGAGGATCTTGATCTCATTCTCTTTCCCTTTTCCCTCTGCTGCCAGAATACCAAGACGATCTCACTTCCCTGTTCTTTCTCTCCAGCCCCCCTGCAACCCCCACTGCAGATGAGCCATTGACAGAGTCACGGATGACACGTCTGCACGCGAGAGCCAACCCTTTCACCCTCCTGCCTGAGGATGAGCAAGCTGTGGGGCTTGCAGAACGGTGACCTGGAGCAGAGTCTTCCCGCCATTGCATCCTCTCTTTCCCACAGCCCGGGCCTCTCCCCGCACCACTTCTTCTCTCCCGAGAGGAGGCGAGCCATTTCTGACGTGCGTCGGACCTTCTGCCTCTTTGTGACCTTCGATCTTCTCTTCGTCTCGCTCCTCTGGATAATTGAACTGAACGTGAGTTGAGGAGCTGGCCTTTGTGAATAAGGTTTCCTGCTCCCCCCCAGGGTTTGGCTTAAACAAGGATCCCAAAAGTGGTTGTCCCTGAACATGTTCATATAGCAACGGCAGTGAGTCAGGCTCAGTTTAAAACAAAACAAAAAAACAGGGAGTGCCTCTCTCTGAGAGTCCAGGCAGGCAGAAAGCAGTGTGCCAGACTCCTCCGAGCTGGTTCCCCTCACCGCCTCTGCCTTGAGCTGTCAGTGTGCTGCTTTCATCGCAGCCCACAAGTCTGTCCGTTGTCGGGTATTGTTAGCTCCCAGGGTGAGTCTGCTCAGGTGGTGATGCTGCTTGGGCCAAGAGAAACTCATGAGATTGAAGCCCCATTCAAGGTTTCTGCACATGGTGGAATTGTACACAGTGAACAGGAAGTTGGGACGTGCCAGGTAGCCCCTTCTGCATGGCATCCCCATGTACAGAGCAAACCGTTTAAAGGGAGGGAGTCTTCACACATATATAGTCTTTCATGGGATCTGCAGGCTCTTAACACACAGGGTTCAAGATCACAGGGAAGCCTGCGCATGCTGAAGCTCCCTCCCTCCTTTTAGACCTTTGTGTTGCATGTGTGTATGTGTGTGAGGGAGTTGGGAGCTGCTGATCTGGCTGTCCTGCCCAGCCACATAACGGCTTGAAGGGCCATCAGAGATCTAACCGTCACCCAGTTGCAAATCACTCTTAGAAATTAGCCATGTGCTGGGTGCCTTTTGCAAGTGGCGCAGGTCCAACTGGAACCACGTGGAGACATCTAGATTCCAGGTTGGCAGCTGACATCTCCATCTGGCTGGCCTCTCCAGCTTTCTTAAGCAGAAGAGCTTATTCATTGCATTTATTTCACACCTTTTCCTCTGAGGAGTACATGGCTCACCTCTGTCTTCAGTTAATCCCTACAATGTCTCCGTGAGGTAGGTTAAGAGGCAGTGACTGGCTCAAGGTCACTCAGTGAGCTTCATGACTGAGTGGGGATTTGAAACCTGACCTCCCAGGTCCCAGTCCAACACGCTAACCACTGCACCGCACTGCCTTCCTGGAGTACTTATGCTATGGGACAGCTCTATTAGTTCAAGTAGGTAGATAAATTTGAGGAAAGCAAAATGTCACTTAGAGTAGAATCTGAAATATTTCCCTTGAAGCTTGCATTTGTTTTATTTGATGCTTTGATGTGTTATAAACTGCTTTGAGAATTTTTCTTTTAAATATAAAGCAGGATAGAAATAAAATGAATAATAATAATGTTTCACTAAAAAGAAAATGTGCCTAGACATTCCGTTGTGGTGACTGTAACTCAGGTTTAAGGTGCCATTTGGCGATATCAGCTATATATCTGAGTTTCTAACACTGTTGCAAGTCCTTGTTTTACTGCTCATCTTTAGGTAGAAGAAGAGTGAACTCTTCTTCCTCCCCCTCCTATTATCCGGGGGTTCTTTGTGAGCTCATTTGGGCCTCAGAAGGAGTAAACCAAATCAGAGGCTGAACTGAGTTAGCAAATTGTTAGTCCCAGATTTAAATGATAAACAAGCCTGAGATAAGCAGTGAGTCATTGCTTAGAACTGTTCTAATCGTTGGGCTGAAAGGAAGGATAAATCCAAATGTTGTCCTCGCCCACAAAGAAACCCACACAAATCTGGACCAGTGCAGGCTGCAAGCTTGTGGCAGGAAGACCGATGACTCAAGCAAGTGACCTACACGCTACAGAAGCGGGAGCCAATCTGACCTTGCAGGAAAAATTCCTGACCTCACATGTTTTCAGGTGGCTCAACTAAGTGTCAGGAAAACCCTACCCATTAATATAAAGCAATGCTATGATTCCCCTGGAAGCAGTGATTGCTGGCACCAGCATATTAAACCTCTAGGTTGGATCCCAGTTTGGCCTGTGTGGATGTTTTCTCCAAACCTTGCCCACCTGCCCTACACGTGATGTCATATGTGATGTTTGGTATGGGGCAGTAGAGACATGGTTGGATCAACTGCACAACCGAACTCTCTGTGGGAGCTCGAATGCTCAGCTGATCCTCGCAGAGAGCAGGCTTTAAATGGTCACAGGTCGGAGCACTGCATTAAAAAGTCCCAGGCTGGCATTGTGGTGTGTCTTAATTTATTTGACTTTAAATCTTGCCAATCTGCAGGCAACCAAAAGCATCCAGGAGAGTCTGAAGTATGAAATCATCGAGTACAACTTTAAAACGTCCTTTTTTGACATATTTGTAAGTATCCTGACAAAATTGTCGCTTGCAGTAATAGCCAAGGGGAGACCTGGGGGTGGGCATGGCAGGCGGAGTGCGGGGGAATGACTTTGCCAAAGGAGCCATGAGGTCAGTACACAGGCAGCTTCAATAGTCTGTACATTTCACAGAACTCCTTGCCTGTTAGACCCTACCTGGATAAGAGTCCTGTGAAAGCCAGAAAGTTTGCCTATTCTTGGTGCCAGTTGAGATTGATTCATAAAAAGAGATTTTAACTTCTCTGTGTTTTTGAGACCTTCACAGTGGCCTTCTCATGATTTGCCTCTTGTGTTCCTTCTTATCAGCTCTTGGCTTTCTTCCGGTTTTCGGTGCTGCTCCTGGGATATGCTGTCCTCAAGCTCCGCCACTGGTGGGTCATTGCGGTAAGAAGTCGACTTTTTATCTTGCTGTCAGAGACGTACATAACATTGAATTGCAGCTGTGGTTTGTTTGTTTGTTTGTTTGTTTGTTCATGGGCTTCTCTCTTCTCTTCCCACCCTCCAGATCACTACATTGGTGTCCAGTGCCTTCCTGATTGTGAAAGTTATCCTTTCAGATGTGAGTTGCTGATAGCAAACATAGGTTCTGCTCTAAATCTTTATGGTCCCTTTCCAAAACCTCAGAGCAAATTGCAAGCCTTTAAGAAGACGATGCAAAATTTCAGTTTTTTAAAAAATGGGAACATTTTAAACTTCAGGGCTGCTTGCTGGTTTGGGGGTACAAATGGATGGTTACAAGTGCTTTGGGTGTAGTTGTTCCACGACAAATACTGGAGATCATTTCCTATGAATCATGTCGTCTCCTTTTTTTCCCCACCAACAGCTGCTGAACAAAGGGGCTTTTGGCTATCTCCTGCCCATCATTTCCTTTGTCCTTGCCTGGCTGGAAACATGGTTTCTGGATTTTAAAGTCTTGCCCCAAGAGGCTGAGGAAGAGCAATGTGAGTCTGTGTTGAGTGAGGATGGATGAATGGAAGAAATCTCCTACCCCGGTAAAATTGGTTTTGACAGCCCTAGTGCTAGTGTCGTGTCCCATGTGTTGTGAGGGGGGTGAGGGTGGCAGCACTCAGAAAGCAGATGACCTTAAGGGTTCATGGAAGCAGGTTGCTGTATTTACAGTAGGTATCGCTGGATCTACATTCTGATGCCTCAAGGCCTTTTAATATGTTAGATTAGTCCTATGCGAGGAAAGCTTTAAAAAGCAAAATAATGCAAAAGATTATTCTTCCGTTCTGTGTCTTTGGGGTTTTGTTTTTGTTTTGTTTTTGCATGTTGAGAAAAGGGTTTAAAGACGACAAAACTAAGCAAGCACTTTGCCACGATTGGATTAGGGAAACGCTCAGGGTTGCTTGGAGGAAAAAGCTCTCTATTGCATTAGATGCTTAATTGCTTTGGAGATATGATAGGCAAAGAGGCCATCATTCTCCATGTAGATAACATGTCTTGTCTCCAGCTGAAAGGTTGAGGGGGGAAGCAGCTTGGCCAACTCCTAAAGGGTAGTGATAAATCTGCCTATCTGTGCAAAGGTGTCTGAGTGTGTTAAGCGACAATGCGCTGCCTTGTTGTTGTGCAACAAAATGTCCAAGTTCAGAATACACCCAAGTTCATCTGCATACATTGATTAGGTTTCATTATGGCTTTCTTCCTGTGATTCAGAGTTTGCAATGCGTTAAAACGTATAGTGAGTCAACGAGGTGAAGATATTTCCTAGTATTCTTCTGTAACCATGAGGGCTAGAAACTTGTGCAGGCACAATGAGGTTGGAAAGGATGACGAGGGTGATCCATTCTGTTCCATATGACTCTGGTGCTCTCCCTCGACAACCAAGGGCCCACGTATTTAAAATGCCAGGCCAACATCTTTCTGCAAGCTCAGTACTTGGTTGAGAATCTGCAAATTGAAGTTGCTGGAAGTGAAATGCTTCAACCTGCGTGCTCCTTTCACTGAGCTTAGCTCTTCCCCCTTCCCATACCTGCTTGGGCAGATCTTCAGCTCAAGCCACCAAGTTAGGAGGCCAGCCCAGTCCTAGTGTTCTCCACTCCGTTCAAGCTTAAGAGGCCAACTTTTGCCTCTTTCTCCAGGGCTTGTACTTCCCTGGTCTTTCATTCTGAGCTGCTCATCAAATAACTCAATGAAGTTATTGTTCTCAGTTTATTAAGGGAGGCAGAATTACCGTACTGAGAGGATTGCTGGCTCTTCTCAAGCACAGTTCTGCCCTTTCTCAGACAGCTTTTCCTCCCTCATCTGGGGTCACACAGGTTGAGCCAGGGATATAAATGCAATGCAATATAAATGAGCTGATTTCCGCCCCCTCCTCTTTCCAGGGTACCTGGCAGCTCAAGCTGCTGTGGCCCGAGGACCCCGTCTTTATTCAGGGGCGCTTTCAGACGGCCAGTTCTACTCCCCTCCAGAATCCGTTGCAGGTAATGACATTTCTTCCAAAAGCTTGGGTATGGTGTATTTCTGAAAGTCTGTCTCTAACTGAGCACTGGTAAAAAATAATAATAATAACTCACTCCTCTCTTTACCAGTCAGTTAATGTGTACAGAGTGTAATATGAAAGTTGCAAACACACGAGATTGCCACTCCTCTTCTGAGCTGCAGTAACCTAAAGCTTGTTTCAGCCCAGCCCAGCTCTCTTAACTTCTATGTTACAAGAAGGGGCCAGTCATAACATGTACATCCCAAATGCCCCATAACATGTACATCCCATAACAGTCATAACATGTACATCCTATATGCCCCATTTCTACAGCATCCATGCTTTCGTTCACAAGAGAGAGGGAGAGCACAAAAGGTTATTTCAGGAACTCTCAGCCTATTTCCTGAGAGATAGTAGTGTTGCAAGAAATACATGGACCAAAAGGTCCTATGGGCTGTATATTCCTGTCCACACAGGAGGCAGCCCATTGCGTCCTTGCATGATCCAGTGTTCTGGCCTTACTTGTCTTCTGCAGAAGTTGAATTGGGAAGATGCAGCACTATTGTCCATCCTCTAAGGAGGCTACCTGTTGCATCTCTGTGTGAATTACTTCTCTGGGCTTCCTTCCAGTCAGGCAGCACACTTAAGACCAGTGACTCAGGCAGAAACCCAGGAGAATTGGCTGCCTGGAGGTGGGTAATTCCTACTCTGGCATGCTCCAGCCATCAGATGAATCTTGCTCAGCAGCCAACGGACAGTAAATGCCTGATATTCCTAAAGATGAACTTGTGTGAACAAACACCCTTGAAATTGTGCAATGCTGCTTTGTATCCTATGCTTAACACTTCCAGATCTCCCATCATTTAACCTTTAAACGTTTCCTTTCCCCCCTTGTTCTCTAGGATCAGATGACTCGGATGATGAACTTTTGGGAAAGAGGACATTAACTGACCAGGTAAGCCCAGTGGCGTAGCTAGCTGCTCGGGTGTCCGGTGCGTCCTGCAGCCAGCTGCCCATGAGGGCAGGGCAAGCCAAGGCAGGGCGTGCTGCGTGGAGCCTCTCCGCAGCCTCCCCCTCAGCTGTAGGGCGGCTGAGGCGGTGGGCAGACTCGGAAAAGCAGCACAGAACTTGCAGGCGGTCCGCCCACTGCCTCCCCCTCAGGACAGATGCATGGCTCAGGCATGCTGCAGGCCCTGTGGTGTGACGCCTCACCTAGCTACACCTCTCGATTAGGCAGATTCATGTAGGAGAGGACTGTCAAAGGCTACTAGCCATAACTGTGCTCTGCCTGCAAAGTTGCAGGCAGCAATGCGTCTGGTTTCTGGAAATCACTGAAGGGGAGAGTGTTCCTGCAGTGGCATAGGAAGGGGCGTGCAGTGGGTGCAGGAGTTATTTTTTTCAAAAAAAAAGTGTTGTGAGCCCCTTATCTATCTATCTATCTATCTATCTATCTATCTATTGATCTGTTTATTTTAAAAACACATATTTTTTTTCATTTTGTCACCACAACCCCTCAGTGATGACACCCGGGGCAGTCCGCACCCACCACACACACCTTTCCTACGCCACTGGGTAAGCCTTATGTGAGCTGAGCAGCAATATGTAGCCCCTTTCGCGTTTGCTTTCAATCAAGTGGAAAAGCCTCAGTTTCCAAAGATTGCTAGCATGGTCAGAAATACACCTCAGTGTTGTGGGGGCTGCATGGACGGCATCTCGCAAACGCAATTGTTTCCTACAGCTCATTCATGCCTTACAGGTAGGGTTTAATAGACCTTGACCTTGTTTCCCTTGGCGTAGGAGGGTTGTCCCTAGCCACAAGCCCTTGTTTGAACAGTTACTTTCATTCGCAACACGCAGGGTACATTCCGTAAATGTTTCGGCAGCATACGTGGCCCACCAAAATGGTTATCACAGGCACATACTCAGTTTAACAGAAGGGGTAATGCATTGTTGAGGGGCTGGTGTGTAGCATAATGGCTAATCGCATGGGCCAGAAAAGCCCCTAGTCTAAACTTTGGCTTGGCTATGAGAAGAGGCTTGGGTAACTCAGCTAATCCACTGTCTCTCAGCCTCCATTTGCCCCGATCTATGTTAAGCCCACTGTCCTCTCTGGCAGCCAGGTTGATAGGTAAAGGAAACCAGTGTGGGCTTAAGACTAGTTCCAGGTGGTTTGTAGTGGTTAAGTGTTGTTTGTATGTACTCGCACCCAGTCACTAGTTTTTTAAAAAGCAATAATTGAGTTTCATAAATGACATTATTATTATTTATGCACACTTTTTTGTGTATGCATGCATTCTTCCAAAAGCTTTTTAAAATAAGATTCATTTCTGCACGCTGTGTTCCTGTTTTTAATGCATGCACATTTCATAGTAACTATAATTCCCACGCTTATGTTCCCAATGTACTTTGGTTTCCGGAATCGACCTGTTCAATGCCTTCAGGCATCAGTAATTTTAGATAGGCTTGTACCACTCTCACAACTTGCAGTGCAACTGCAGACACAACAGTAGAGCATCCATTGTGTTATTTTAGGTAACATGGATGCACGCACGCACACAATGAACATTCTCCTCCTTGTCTTTTGGTAAAGGTTCAGATGCCAGAAAAACATGGATTGTTTCTCTTGTTCTTTAACCAACATGCAGCCTTGGAGTCTTGATTATAACAAATTTTTATAGTTAGCTTATCAAATTGATTAACTACCCTCAAACTCTGTGAGGAGAGTGTGAAATACTTCAGAATTCTCAGAATCCCAATCTTTGTTTTGTGGAAGTCAGGCGAGATATATATATATATATATATATATATATATATATATATATATATATGAATGAGAGAAGTCTGTTTCATGATGTGTACATTGCTCTCATCTCCTGTTGGCCACCAGGGGGCAGCATTAATCCAAAGCAGCTGACTCTGAATTTTCACTTTGAGCATCCCAAATAATTTGCTTTGTACATTGTCATTTGTTTACTTTTATGATTTCTTACCTGCCCTTCACCACAAGGTTCCGACATTGCAGAAATGCAGTGTTAGAATCAGTTGAAACATTGGTAGTCCATTTACAATTATACTTTTCCCAGACCATTATTGGGTTTTTCCGAACTTATGGGTCATTGTTGATGTGGTTTGGGTACGTGCCTGCATCCTGGGAGGACCTTATCCTGCCTGGAGGGAGTTGCTGCTCACTCCATGTGAGCAATTGAACGACAGTGCATCCATATTATAAGCCATGCTTACATACTTACCTAGTTGAATTGCAGCAGCTCTCCGTCTGCTGCCAGGTGGGGATGGGAAGAAGCAGGAAGGCAACACTGAAAGCATGCTGGGGAGGGGGGTATTAGGCTGGTGGAGAGGCTTGGTTTCACTCATTTCAGTGGGTCTACTCTGAGTACAGTCTCATCTGCACTATGCATTTAAAGCAGTATCATACCACTTGCCTACCCTCCAAAGAATCCCAGGAACCATAGTTTATTAAGGGTGCTAAGAGTGGTTAGGAGACCCCTATTCCCCTCAAAAGAGCTACCGTTCTCAGAGTGGTTATTCCCCTCTTCTGGGAATTACAGCTCCAAGGGGAATAATGGCTCAGTACCTTTAACAAACTACAGATCCCATGATTCTTTGGAGGAAGCCATGACTTTTTAATGCGGTATGGTGCTGATTTAACTGTATAGTGCAGGCGGGGCCTGGGACTAGCACTGGATACAACTCGGAGGATGTGGAACTGGTGCTTTATCCCTAAACTGTGGACTGTTTGTCATAGGAAATGAATTAACTGTTAGTTTTGTCCTAGGAAAGAGAATACATCCAACAAGGCAAAGCAGCAATGGAGGTGGTCGACCAGATCTTAGCCCAAGAGGAGAACTGGACATTTGAGAGATGCAGTGTAAGTTTATGGTTCCTGAAAGATGACTTATCGCCCTTGCAGGGGGGAGGGCGGAAGCGGTGTCAGTCTTCTGATCAGATTTCGAAAAGAAGTAATCATCTATTTTAAGCTGGATAGGGCTGTTCGGCTCTCCCTGAGCGTAACCTTAGCATGTTTACTTTTAAGAATCTTGGGGAGCCTTGCCATGAGATGAGAGAGCCTTGTTTTTCAGTAGCTGCTCTTTTAAATGCCTCCCCCACATGGTGAAATAGCGGTACTGTCTTTATTTTGCACACCACTTAAAAGCTTGTTCTGCAACTAAACAGCATAGAAAATTAGGATGATGACTTAATTTTCAAAAAGAAGTAATGCTTCAATTGTGTGACTCGACACCCTCCTCCCCTCTTGAGATTTGTTTTTTTTTAAGATGCATATTTTTGCTATTCCTGGTGGGGTGTTTTTTTGCAATTCCTGCTTTTGCTATTCCTACTGTGGTTTGTACCTTGAACTTGTGCATCTTCTGATAGCAGCACTGGAACCTGGCGCTTAGAGGAGAGGGTAGAATATTAGCATGCTCTTAAACAGCCCTGTGTCCTAGCGATGGGCAAGAGGCCTAATTCAATGCTGGAAGTTCTCGCAGTGCTGCACAAAAGCAGCTCTGGCCTTCCACTGTGGAACTCATGTGCCCTCCACCCCTCTCATGCAGGAGTTTGGCGACACGGTTCACTCTCTGGAAATGCCATTCTACGGCAAGGTGTTCATCCTGAAGGTAAGTTGCCTTGACTTTTCCTCTGAAGCCGATGACTTGCAGAAGTCGCAGTCTTCCTCCTGCACCTTCAGTTAAAAAGAGATGGAGGGTGGAGGCTGTTGCACAGGAATTAAAATCTGGAAGGAGTGTTGTTTGTAGGATTGGGGGAGAGGAAGCAGAACGGGTGAGGCAGCCGTCCATTCTGTCTGGATTCCTCTTTGGGGATATGGGGGGGGGGGAATGAATGTTAATTTGCTTCTAGCAGCGAAACAAACTTTTGTTTCCACTTGCTTTGCCAAGCATGAACTGAACTTGTGTTTTCATTTTCTGGGAGCACGGAATGTGTGCTGCCCAGTGGAAATAAGACCATTGCCATGGGGTAACTAAGCTTCCCAGAGATCATTCTTTAGTTTCCATTGGCTTGGGTTAATTTCATCCCTCTTGGAAAACTTCCCCGTTGGAGAACTTGGGTGGCAGCGGTCTTCCTTTTTCAACAAATCAGGGCTGGGCTGGGAACCTTTTTCAGCCCAAGGTCTGAAGTCCCTTTGGGATTATTTACTATGGTCTGCTTGCCAGCAACGGATGAGGCCAAAGTCACAGCCATACATCCACATGCTCCCCCATAATTCACACATCAAAGGAGTCTTCATTTAAGTGACCTTTCTTGCATCCTCCATGCAGGCATCCCCATGCCCTGCAAGGCGTAGGAAAAACCACAAGGCAAAAATATGGCATTTTCATCCATTTTCATTTATTCCCTCTATCCATTCTTACTGCCCCTTTCCCCCATATTCAAGGCTCTTTAGGACTCTTCAGAGGCTTTTTGGGGGGAGAGGGCTGCTTGTCGGCTCTTCCTAGCTAGGTTCCCTTTGCATCCCTTGGGGGACTTTGTAGGCGAACCCTCCTCAGAGGGACAGGGCAGAGCTAGTAAAAGAGAGCTGGGCGATAAACAAGCCTCCCTCCCTTGCAGGCAATTCTACAGTGTCCTGCCGAGATAGTTTACCAGGAGATGATTCTTCAGCCGGAGAAGATGGTCCTGTGGAATAAAACCTTGTTAGCATGCCAGGTAGGTCTTGGCAAACTCAGCTGCTAATTACTTATCCCTAAATTATAACTCCTGGCTTTAGTCACTCTCAATCTCCTCTAGTCTTTGATGAGGGGCAAAACAGGGAACAAATGAAAACCTTTTGTATGTGCATCTCTCACCGCTGTGAATTGTTGTCTGTGTTTCCCACTTAGGGAGGAAGTTTTGGGCTAGGGTGGATTATATATTGAGGTCCTTCCTTGATCTCTGTTGGACATGGCAACCTTTCAAGTTTTTCCTGTCCTACAGTTTCTGCATACTTCCTTGAGCTCCTCAGAAGCTGCTTGTGATGAAGCTGCCACTGAGTGCCTTGTTTCACCTTTCTTAGCATGAACGGGGAAGCTTTTGCCCCTTGGGAGTTTGACACCATTTGCATGGCTGAGGGATGGGTTGCTACTTCTGCACTGTGTTGTGGGGTTTCTTCCTGAAGTGCCTGCGGGGGAGCAGGCACACAGGGCAAACAATTTCACATTTAGTTGAAACAGAACTGAGGTGTGGCAAAATGATTTAGAAGCGCAAACCATCTAATGGGATAAACCCAACCCTGTTTAAGGCTCTCTGTGGCATTCTGCAAGGTTGTTCGTGGTGCAGCTTTTAGATTTTGTTTTCTTGCAAGCATGAGTCCTTCTGTCTTAGTTGATGTCAAAGTCCTACACGGAGCCCTGCGCTCAACTGAACCAAATGCTATCACAATTCCCCCCCCCCCCCCATGTAACTGGGAATTGTTTTTGTGAAGGTGCTGAACATTTCCCATTAGGTCTCTGTATTTCCCATAGGCAGCATTCCTGGAGAGAGAGAGAGACTGTGTTTTCTTAGATAGATTTATGACAGCAGAGGTAGAGGGAAGCATCTCGTTTTTCTTCTTTCTTGACAGATCTTGCAACGGATTGATGACAACACAATTGTATCCTATGATGTAGCAGCTGGTGCTGCTGCTGGCGTTGTGTCACCCAGGTGAGTCCTGGTTTGGCCTCGACCCTTGACAGTCCTTTCTTTTTAAAGGAGGGTGATGACCTCTTGTTTTGTGTTCCCAGGGACTTCATAAATGTGCGTCGGATTGAGAGAAGGAGAGACCGGTACATTTCATCAGGGATGGCAACAGTTCACAGCGCACGTCCCCCTACTTCCAAATATGTCAGGTATAAAGAGTCCTATGGATGGTGCTTTGATCTATTTTATTACCTGTAGGTTTCCTCCGATGCACTGGCTTAAATCGTGCATAAGTCTTTGACTTTTAATTTCTGAAGAATAAAAAGTTTCATGGGCAATCCACCTGGACAAGATACAATGCAAATTACACTATCACTTCCCAAAATGAAAATAAGACCTTGGATACTTCTAAAACTGGGTAGCCTAGTATGTAATGTGAAATGAGACAACATGAAACTATATGGTAGTTTTATGCATAATTTAGGGGGACTCCTCAGATATTTAGAAATAAAAATTAAAGGGGGGGATTAACAACCTGGTTAACCAAGGACTGAATGTCTTCTAGAACCAACAGAATGCTAAGCTGGGGTGGGGAGAGAGGGAATTAGCCTGGCTGAACCTCTGATTGTTTAGTATCCTGGAGAGGTGGACATTAGGTTCAGAGGAATCTGCACCACAGGGCTAAAATATCCCCCTCCCTGTACTGTATGGGGAAGTTTTAGGAGGAAGCAAAGGGGAAAGGGCACCTTTTCCCTTTCTCCTTCTGCAGAACTAAACCTGAGCTCTTCAGTGCTAAATAGCACAGTAGGGGAAGGTTTCACGAGGATGGGGAAACAAGAAAGGTGTTTTGCATGTGACTGACAGTCAGTAACCCTTGATCCTTGGGGAAGTCGCAGGTGTTGAGGTGTCCACTCAAACCAGCTTTTCAACGAAATGGTTCTTCAGTGCTTCCTGGGTGTCTAGTCCAACTTTGGCTCCCAGCTGCTGTCTTGTGATGAGCAGAGCTCTTGCCCGAGCATCAAGGCCTCCTTTGTTATTCTCAGAGCCTCTGCCTCAGGTGACCAGCCAGGGTGTCTTTGCTCACCAACTTCATTTTTCTGACTAATAGCATTAAAAAGTCATTGGCCTTTAGCTCAGCATCTGCGTAGCTGTTGGGGGAAATCTGTGAGAAGGGCAGCGTACATTCCCCACATCGCATGCACATGATGAAATACAATGCTCCTTGTCTCTTTGTCTTGATCAAGCTGATTGGATTTCTAGCATTTGAAATGCGTGGGAAGTGGTTGAAAATATGAGTTTTCTACTTCAGGTGTCCACACACTGAAACTGAACAGGCATGACACCTGTTGCCGCCTGCTCTTCTCTTCCCAAACACCATTCCCTCTAAACTGCTGTTGCCTTTCTGGTTTCCACTTTGCCAGGCAAGAAGTTCCAAGGGCACTACACAGCTGGGTTTAGTTTCCCTTGGATGGGGGTGCACGGATGACTTCAGATTACTTTTGTAAAACTTGCTTTCGGTGACAGCAAACACACTCCTCCAGCAAGACAGGAGCTTGCTCTTTTAAATGGGAACTGAGGCACTCCCATAAAAATGCAGCACATGCACAGATGCTCATGGCTTCTGACGTTATTAATGGCCTGGCCTGGGCCCAAGGTATCTGTAAGAACCCATTCCTCTATGGCCCATGCCATAAAACCCCTGCTGCATGTATCAGCATCTTCAGAAAAGTGCTCAGGGAGGGGGTTTTCTGTCTCATTTATGGAAGAGGAGGCCTGCCAGGATCTTCTTTGTGCTGAGGACTGAAAAAAGTGAGGCTCTAAAACCGTATCGGGGGATGGGGGGAATTCAGTTACTCATAAGACGGGGAAAATTGGTATGTGCTTGATATTTTCATGATTTCAGAGTACACTGCTTTGGGCACAGGATTTTATATATCAAGCCCAATTCTTTCATGGGCAACCTTCCAGGGGCTGTATGATGGCGGATGGGGTGGAGCCACAGGCAAAAGTAGATGTGGCAATGGGTATGCCTCTTGCAGATATTCCACCCATGAAAAAGCCAGGTTTCTGCAAAACTCTTCCGTTCTCCAGCCAGACAAGCGAGAGACATGGTCGCAGTTCAAAGACACATTCCAATCAGGAAAGAACACTTCCGGGCCAAGCCAGAGGAGAGGGGGCATGGCTTAGGGGGTCCAGAGGGCCAGGTGGAGAGACACAGAGGGCCACATTCAGCTCCTGGGCATGTGGCTCCACACATCTGTTCTAGGTAATAGCCAGCTATTAAATTGCTTCTGCTGTGACAACTCTCCCCGTTGTTGGCTTTTTCCAGGGCGGAAAATGGTCCAGGTGGTTTCGTTGCTCTGAAATGTCCCACTAACCCGAACCTCTGTACCTTGTTCTGGATACTCAATACAGACCTCAAGGTAAGGCATGTCTTGTCCTTGAGTGTTTTCAGTTGAATGAGCCAGATTGTGACCATTTCTCTCCTGCTCTACCACTGTTGTGTTTTGCTTTTTAAATGGCTCGTTGTCACGTCCAAGGTCTCAAACCTTGGAAATTTCTGGGTCCTGGGTCCTGATTAGACGTTTTTCACGTGAATCAAACGGCAATGTGGCCCAGATGCTGTAGTGCCATTAAAATCTATTCCTGCTCCCCTCTGATGGACGTGGTATGTGGTTGTACTGCTGAGGATCAAGATGTGCCTTGGAGAACGGTCCAAGTAAGAGGCGAGGGCTGCTCTCCCTCCAGAATGCAGAATCAGACCAATTGCATAGCTTTGCTAGCCAATGAGTGCCCTGTTTGGGGATATAACTTGGACCTGATGAGATGAAAGAGAGGTGCTGAACAGAGGAATATGTAGGAAAGAGGGAGATTTTAAGGAAACCCTACGTTGAACCACCCAGAGATCTATGGGTATAGGGGCAATGTACAAATTTAATAAATATAGTAGTAGTGGTAGTAGTAATAGTAGTAGTAATACTATCCTGTTGTGTTTATATACCTAACATAACAGTGTTACCTGTAACAAAATGTTGCAGTGTGACTGACAACCCACTGACACAGTTAAGGATTATCATGCTTGCCAGCTGGGATCAGAAATTGCTCAGTTCTGTGGTTCCTTTCTCTGTGGCATTCTCTTAATCTTATGGTTTAAGGGGAGGAGCCATAGCACCATTGTAGACCGCATGCTTTGCATGTGAAGAAACCCCAAGGTGCGCCACTGGCATCTCCAGGTAGATATAGGGAAAGCGCTCTCTTATGAAAACCAGGAGAGCTACTCCCCAGTCCGTGTGAACCACCCTTGAGGTAGGTGGACCAATGCATGGATTCAACATAAGGCAGCTTCCTATATTCCTATGTTCATTTCTACTGCCCCAGCTTAAAGAGAGCAGTGGTTGAGCACATGCTTAGCACTGGATGCCTTGGGTTCATTTAGTGGTATCTCCAAACAAAGGGGATGTTGGGCAAAGACCTGAGAAATGGTGCCAGTTTGGGCCAGGCAGACCACTGCAGCTTCAGAACCTGTATCAGAGTTGAAGATGCTTCTCTGGCTTCATCCTTCGTCTCTTCTTGCAGGGCCGACTTCCCCGCTACCTCATCAACCAAAGCTTGAGCGCCACCATGACGGAATTTATTTTCCACCTGCGCAAACGTATTATGGAGGTCATGGCGAGGTCTTAGGTTCTTGGAACTCCTTGCTCTGATGTTGCCTTTTGAGCGTGCTCAAACCCAACAAGGTCCAAAGAACTGGAGTATCTTTTTTCCTTCTTCTTCTACTTCTTCTTCTTCTCTCTCTTCCTGCCAGAGAACAAAGACAAAATCTCACAGCTGACGTTCTGGATCAGGCTGAAGAGCCTTTCCTTGTGTCTTCAGGTTGTCAGCCAGGTAAAGGGCTGAAGGTGATGACCAAATGGCAAGAGGGAGGTCGAGACAAAGCAGGTGGTCCGTGCCCAAGCGAATTGGTGAGAAGCACCAAGGTGGCTTCTTCCAGCCTTTCACCGATGATCAAAGTTAACATTGCTACTAGAACTTGAGCCATGTATGGATTCCGATGTGCCAAATTCCTTCATGATCATGCTTCCAGAACCTGCTAAGTGCTTACCTGTATAGCCCCCTTCCTTTCTCCCTGGGTGTAATCATGATTTGTGTGTCCATAAACTTAACCAGTTGCCTTCCATGGCGGAACAGAAGTGCACCATCAGATAACCTGCACACACAGTCGCACGGCTGAAGTGCAGCAGGTTAAGCCAGAAAGTGTCCCAGGCACTGCCACGGGTCGTCCACCTTTCGGCATAGCTGTGACGGCGTCAGGAGGTTTTACTGCCCGAATGTTTGGATGAAATTTGCCAATTGTATGGTTGGTAATGGCCAGAGAGAACGAAATCTCCTGCCCCCCTGTCAAGTACCTGGTCTTCAGTGGTGCACCAAAACTGACACCTTGGCTTGAAAGCATTGCTGTTCCCAGTTCCGTGTTGCTTTATTTTCCAGTTTCTCCTCCTGCCCATGAGTAGCAAAGACTATAAAATAAGCTTCCGTAGACTAAACTGACCCTGTGGTTGGTTGGTGGTTCCTGGGTTTGATTGTGGCCTCATCATTCTGGAGTAGGCTTCAAATGTTAGTAATGGAGGCCAAGATCTATAATTGGTTCTATTGACTTGTTAATATATAGAGAGGCCAGAGCCCTTATCTGCCACTCCAGAGTGTGTGTGTGTGTGTGTGTGTGTGTGTGTGTAGTGGAGGAGCATCCTTGGAAACTTCCTGCCTGGTGCCTATCAGAGCTAAGCATTGAAAGCAGCCTGTTGTTTCATGAAGCATGAGCTGGGTTTGCCATAGAAGTGAGACTAGTATAGACCTATCACCAGAGCAGATGTTTATATTAACCTCCTTCCTTCGCTCCCCAGAGTCCTTAAGTTGCCTTCCTCTGCTCTCCTGCATTCGCTGTTGATAACCAGTATTCTCCAGGTGAAAAACTACGTAGCTCATGAATCAGTCTTCAGAGCCTTGAGTTCTGTGTCTCTCTCCCCACACCCCACCTTGCTTGGGTGTAGAAAGCTGGAGATGTGGCGGACATAACATCTACAGGCCTTTTGGTCTGCCAATGACTGAATTTTCCTTGAGTGGAATCGACATTTCTAATCCCTTCAGAGGATCAGCTTTGGGACACAGGAGTGTGGGGCGGAAGTGAAATGCCTTTGCTTCAACATAATAAGTGCAATAATCCTGGCACAGAGCTAACATGCAACTTACCAGAAGTGTCCAAAGTTCTTGGCCTCAAATGTTAACTGTTGTCCAAAGCCATTTGGGTTAAACCGCACTGACTCTTGTGATTCTCCACTTCAGCGGGACAGCTTTCAGCAGAAGTAGTATGGGGGATTGCACAGAGATTGCAGCCTTAAGGCAGATTCCTGCACTTTTAAAGGCTCTAGAATCAGAATTAGTCTTGTAGCGAGAGTCACGCATGGCTGCTTGCTCGCTCAGTGCATTTGAAGACCCCAAGGCAGGACTTGAAGTCAAAAGGTTGAAATGAAAGCAAATAAATATATTCTGCACTGGATTTATTGGGGGAGCAAACTGCACACCTGGCTTACACAACAACGGGGCAACTAGCATGTGTGCCAGACCTGTTCTTGCAGGCGTATTTTCAGCAGTTGAGGCCCCCCCCACTTTTGTATACTGGTTTCTCCCCTTTGCCTTGCCTCTGTGTGTTTTGTGCAGTGGGTGGAACTTGTAGAAGTCCTGTCCCCTCCATCTGATATCTTTGTCGGAATAGGGAGGCTTGTAAGAAGCTTTTCCTATTGCAGGGTGCGGTGAGTTTCCAGACACCACAATAGGCTTCCAGGGATGAAAAAGAGGCTCGCCATCCAGGGAAGTTGTCCGAAGTGACTTGCTTTACAATATTTCTGCATTTTTTGCCAGCATCGGAGATTTGCCCGAGTTCCTGTTTCTAAGAATCGGCTATTAATCTTATTAAAGCGCCTTGGGTTGTTCGTAAGCATTTCAAATGGACTGTGAAAAGGGAGGCTTACAGACTTCATGAATCTAATGCACAGAAACTGTTTCCTTTTATGTGTGCATGGGGAGTGGACCTGCACACCTCATTTAAAAAGCCACTTGAATAACACGTATGCCTTTTGCATTGATTCTTTGTTACTTGATCTAATAAAATCTAGTGACAACTTTCCTCTGGCTCAATGTGTCTTTCTGCCTAGCATGGGATATCCCTTCACTTTCAAATCTCCATCCCTGAAGAACGGAGCTAATCTACCAACTCAAAAATAGCACAGTGATGATATGACTCTTTTACCTTAATTGCTGAGCCCTGTGTTCCAGACTAGCTCCTGCTCCTCCTCTCTTTTAACTTATGTGAGCTGCTTTGGGAGACAGTAATTATCTGGAAAGCGGAATAAAACAATTACACAGTTTACTGGCATTTTGGCAGCATGATTGCAACCCTGCTTTCCCAGGGGCAAATCTCCGTGTGTTCATTGGGATTTCCTCCCCAGATCATTTGCCTGGGAATTTCAGAGTGTTCTATTGCTTTTGCCCTAGGAGCAATCCTGGGAAGCAGATTTACTGTTGTTCAGCATTTTACAGATGGAAAATTCTAATATAGAGAGTCTGATCTGATAACACCAGTTAGCAACTTACATTTAGAAACTGCTCACGGGTGCAGTCTACTTGCACAGCTAGTGTGCCGCCCAAGTGGTGAACTTCTACAGGGTTGCAGCTTTGAAGATCTACTGTCCACATGAGTAGATTACTCCTGTGAGCATATATATATTTTTTAGCACAAGATAGGATGTTGGCCTTCCAGTGGAAAGAAATCCATGCACAACCCAAGGTCACAAAATGAGTTTTATAGTAGAAGTAAGGCTAAGAATTGCAAATGGGTATGTGGTTATTCTATTAACCCTGGGCAGAGTAAGGCTACTCTATAAACAGCCATGACTTCCTCTAAAGACTTCTTGAAACAGAGTCGTTTGTGGACCCCTATTCCTGTCCCAGAGCTACAGTTCCCAGAGGTCCCTGTCACTATGGATTGATTGCGGATTAATCCACTTTGGCGGTTGGGAAGCATGACTGTTTTTAAACTGTTATCATAGTACTTTAAGGTGGAATGTGGCCCGAGTAAGTCCAAGGCTGACCCAAGACATGTTGCTTCCGGAGGCAACGGGCAAAATAGCCCATACACATGCTCTTTCCACCTCTAGTAGCTAACTGAGCTGGCCACTGAATCCTAGGTAAAAAAGAAAGGTAAAGGATCCCTGGACAGTTAAGTCCAGTCAAAGGCGACTATGGAGTTGTGGCGCTCATCTCACTTTCAGGGCAAGGGAGCTGGTGTTTTTCCACAGACAGCTTTCCTGGTCATGTGGCCAGCATAACTAAACCACTTCCGGCGCAATGGAACACCATAATGGAAACCAGAGTGCATGGAAACAATGTTTACCTTCCTGCCATAGTAGTACCTATTTATCTACTTGCACTGGTGTGCTTTCGAACTGCTAGGTTGGCAGGAGCTGGGACAGAGCTATGAGCTCATTCCATTGCAGGGATTTGAACTGCCGACCTTCCAATCGGCAAGCTCAAGAGGCTTGAGTGGTTTAGACCACAGCGCCACCCGCATCCACTGAATCCTACTTCAATACTAACAACAGGGCAAAGCACAGACCCTAAGGCAGTTATAAATGGGGAGGGCAAGATGCACAACACACAACTCTCTTCTCCAACAGAAGGAATGGTTGGGGAGCTCAGGAAGAAGAGCTATGGGACACCACTGCCTCCTCCCATAAGCCGCCAGAAGCAGTCACCTCACTCTGCCTAATGACAGGACCAGCCCTGCTAGGGTCAAACGACCTACTTGGCGATTAAGAAGCTCTGGGTGCAAGCCACTGTCTTGCCCACTGTAACCAAACTTGCAAAGTAGCTGTGAGGATAAACTGAGGTGGCTCCATTTATGCTACCCTGAGCTGCTTGGAGGAAGGGCTGGTTGCAAAAGGAATAGATGGCAAAATTTCTCCCAGTGGATAACATGGCAAGGCCTGGGTTCTGTTCTGCCTTTCCTTGCCTCTGCACCTTTGGCTTCATGTGGCTCCACAGTGCCTCACAACTCGTCTAATCCTGCGGTCTCTCTTCTTGAAGATACGAAAAACAAACCTACATTTCATTACATATCAACACGGAGGCAACATACAATACACTATTTCATACTCTGCAGTTTGTTTTAAAGGCCTTAAGCTATGGCGGAAGGGGGAGAATCTCACATGATCACTGCTTATGACGTGCAGATGATATTTAAAGAGAATTCATATAATGCCTTTGCCTTCCCACCCCCCAAGCAGAGTTCCTTTACTACTTGGACTTACGCCTGCCCCATCCATTTTCTCTCCATCTTTTAACTTTGGTTTTTATTGCGTTTCAATATGCTGGTCTCAAGCCTGTCTTAGCATTTACAACACATTGCAAGAAAGAGAGAGAGATGAATTTCTGGTACAAAGTTTGCAGCTGCTGTTGCCATATAGAAGAAGAACTGGAGAAGAATCCATTGGTGGTTGGGTATGTGTTACAAATCAGCTTTTTCATTTAGCAAGCCCCGAGCTTCTGCCAAATTTATAATAAGCAATGGCAGACAATGGCATAAATTAAGGTTCTGCTTTCAAAGTGATGCTGTACAGAAGCTGGCAGTTCTGGAATTCTGGAAGTACAGAATATTGCTGTTTAGGGCCCCAGTTGGCCAGACAACCCCACCCTTTCCCAGGATACTCCATTTCATCCCCACTCCCAACAACCAGATGGCATTTCCTTCCTCCATTAGAGCTCTGTGTCTAAATATTTCAGTTCTACTTTTGCAAACCTTAGCATTCCCCCAAGCCTGCTGAAAACCTCCTCCTCCTGCAGTGGTGTTTTGGTTATGTAACTTACAGGATTCATCATGAAAGGATTCCGCCTAACTTGCTTTCACACTTTAGCTACTGTTTCAATGTACAGTGCTTTGTTTGAGCCACAATCTTTGTGTGTGCCTTCACAAAAGCCCTCTTGAATTATATGCACACTTTAATTCTAGGGCTGCAACATTAAATGCTTCTATTAATCAGCTTTTAATTAATTGGTCTCCTTTAATTGAGGGTGACTTTTTAGTCTGAAAAATTATTGTGAATAAATGTACATAAAGGTAAAGGGACCCCTGACCATTAGGTCCAGTCGTGGTCGACTCTGGGGTTGCGGCGTTCATCTCGCTTTATTGGCTGAGGGAGCCGGCGTACAGCTTCCGGGTCATGTGGCCAGCATGACCAAGCCGCTTCTGGCGAACCAGAGCAGCGCACAGAAACGCCATTTACCTTCCCGCCGGAGCGGTACCTATTTATCTACTTGCACTTGATGTGACCTTCTGATCGGCAAGTCCTAGGCTCTGTATGTACGTAGCAAGGCTCAAACCCAAGGTTTCCAGTCCCAACCTGGTATCTACCAGGCTAAAGAGATGCATTGCACTCGCCGCAATGGTAAACCTGTGCCCAGGCTGCACTGCTTTGGACTGAAGTTGCAGGAATCACAACATGAAAGAAATGTTGTTTCTGTGCATGAAAGCAAATAGCTTGTCAGGGAGAAGACTATGCCTCTCCCTCAATATGCTAGCTGTCTCTGTGCAGGGACTGTTTTTGTACAGAGAACAGACCCTCCGAGTGACTCATTATTCAGGGACAATCTCGGATTTACAGAAGCTGTCCTGGTTTCTGATTTGATCCTGGAATGTCCCGCTTTTCCTTAGAACGTCCCTATTTTCACTGGAGAAATGTTGGAGAGTACGGAATAGAATGTCCCTGGGGCTTTTTTTCAGCTGGAACTTGCCAGCACCTCTCAGAGAACGAGGGAGGTGTTCTTGGTGAGTTCCAGTACTTCTTTTCCTAGAAAAATAGCACTGGACTTCCCTATTTTTGTTGGAGGAGGCTATGTGAGAAGCATTTGCCCATGTGAGCTCCCACTTTCAATCCCAAGTGATAAAGCCCAGATACCAGATACAGTACCTAGGAAACTGCCTTCTATTGATCCAGACCATTGCTCCATGTAGCACAGTATGGTTGACAATCACCAGCAAAGATTCTCCAGGGTTTCAGACAGGGGACAATCGCAGATGTCAGAGATTGAGCATGTGCTCTACCACTGAATTACTTGGTGAGAAGTAGATCTAGGAGTCCTGTCTCGGTTTGAAGAGCAGCCATTGTGATGTTGTTTGTTTGTTTGCTTGCTTGTAACCTTTCTGTTGCAGCGACACGCTTCAGTATTTCAACAAGTTGCAGAAACGCCGGGAATTAGAGGCTGTCAACTTGTGGAATGAACCAGTGGACAAGACTCACGTGGAACGGGATGATGATCATAAACTCCACATGTTGTTGGAGAAAAGGTCAAAAACACGCCGGGGATCAGAGGTATGTTGTCCTTGTGCATGGAATATTTTTGTTTGGGGGAGAATTTAATTGCAAGACATTTGCCCACGTAGTCTGATATGGTTGGTTCATCTGGAGAAATATGTACCAGACAAGGATGTCAACAGACAAGAATTATTGTGTATGTGTGCCCACAAACACAGTGATGCATTGATGTAAGCATTAAAATAATATAAACCAGTTTCTAGTTTCTGTCACACTCTAGTGTGACCCACAAATAAAAACCAGCATAGGGCTATGCAGGTGGGGTTGGCTAATGGCTTCCATTGAGTGATGCAACATAGACGCAATCTGCATGGGTGGCATGACCTTTAGGAATAGGGGCCTCAGTGGGGTGCAGTGTGTTAATGGTGCACACACAAAGCAGCCCTTTAGAGATCCCTGTAATGTATAGGCCTTTCTCCACACATACTTTACATGACGGTGGGCATTTTGCTGAAAAACGTAGCTTAGTGGTTCATTCTTTTGATGGTCTCCTTTATCCTGACAAAGGAATACCGACGCTTGAGCTTTGACATCATCGCTCACCGGCAGATCCGTCGGAAGATGAAGGACCGATGGAAGCAAATCCTAGAAGTCTTGGGTATGGTGTCCTTGGGGGATTTCCACCACAGACCAAACTGGAGAGTGTTAGGAGAGCTATTATCCTTACTCGCTTTCATTTCTCTCAAGTTTGGTTTTAGTGTTCCACAACTAAAAACTACTAGAGCCTTTTCCCTGTTGACTTTGGAGGGGTGAAGACTATTATTTACCTATCCTTGGCCACTGTGAGAGCAGGATACTGGGTTCCATTCCTATCCAACAGGGCTGCTCTTGTTATTATTTATTGAGTTGGTTTTGGGACTAGATATGGGCATAAATGATCTCTTCCCAATGTAGGATTCAAAGCTGAAGCAGATGGGCTCCTCACTGTCACGTCCAGCACCTCATATGAATCCCTTCGCAATCCTCAAGAGGCCCGTAGGATCCACACTGCCCTGGCTGAGCAGACAACCATTTTTGGCTGGCATCGTGGTGGTCCACCTGAGAGATACCTCTTTGTCATTGTAAGTAGAGGAAGGATTTGGTAGAAACTTCTCTTGGGGCATGTGCTTGTCTTTGCAGTACATCACCACAGGGACAGAAGCTGTGGGCCTAACCCACAGTGGCATAGAAGCTACCATGGAGGTAGGAGCAGCACGCAAGCTCCTCCAGGTAGCCTGATTGTGGTTTTCAAATAACTGTTTCCAGTGTCATGAAGCCTCTGTGAGTCGCCTCCTTCTAACATGCTAATTGGCCTTACGAATCCTTTAATATCTTGCCACCCTCTCCCAAATATTTTTTCCTTTGTCCTCCAAGTTAAGGGTGACGTTTCCCCTCCTCCTAGTGTTGGGAGTGTGATGCCAAGTTTTCCGTTCAACACAGAGGGTGATGCCTTTAGGACAAAGCAATCCTTTTGAAATTGTCCCCCTTCTGCAGGTAGCCCTGTTAATGGCTAAAAATACATGGCGTTTGCTTGGTTAGTCAGTTCTCTCGCTTTGAGGGAGAAAGATCTCAGTTTAATCTTTTCCTTTGTCTGGAACAGGACTTTGGTTGATTTCATTGGCATACTATGCCCTTTTAAAATGTGGGGTTTTTTGGGGGGTTATTAGGTTGCTTTAATTTTGATTATATATTTTGTGGTTTTATATTTTGATTTTGTTTTATGAACCAAACCTCTGGGTATAGGGCGGTATATTAATGATGATAATGATGATGATGGAAAGAAGAATGCTTTGTTCTTTATTTGCAATAATTAAATAATTAAATAAAGGGTGTGCCAGCTCCTGTTTTCTTCTTCTTCTTCTTCTTCTTCTTCTTCGGCCAAATAGTTTATTGGGAACTATTTTCTACAACAAAGGGTGGATGTCTCCTAGGCTAGAAAACAGTCAGAGCAGAACAACAATAAATCACTTTATCTCCGTTTCCCCCTTTTGAATGCTTTTAGACTCAGACTTCCCTTAATAAATCTAATTTACATTTTATTACCAGATACTTGTATCTTTGTAGTTAATTACATACTCCAACCCTACCCATTCAGTATTAGGCCTGTGCTACTAAGAACCTGGGAATCTCCCTCGTGACAGAGGCTCCTTGAAGTGCTTTGGCCCCTGCCCTAAACAGGGACCATTTCTTCGGTTTGTTTTATATGTGTTTCCCTTACATCCTCTGTCTTTTAAAAGCGGGGTAGAGGCAGTTGGCAACAATTAGTTTTTTGTTTGCTTAAAGATTTGGGGGATCCCTGACCCCTCTGGTGACCCAAGGATTGCCACTCTCCCTCCTTCCATTATTTTACCTCACAATTACTGTGAGGTAAAGTGTAATTGAATCCGATATTTACTCTTGGCTCGGTGTGGGCATCATTTTTAAATTTTCTTCTTCAGGTGTGCTTAGGCCAGCTCTATTGTGGGATCTCAATGGACCCAACACTATCACCTTATTTCCTTATTTTTGTCACCTTTCCTCCCCTAGGACAGGCTGCTTCTCCTTGATGTGGGAGATGAATTCCTGTCAGCAGCTCGGCACTTCTACCCTGTGGAGGACGAAGAGGACGATGGCTCTTCCAGCGATGGAGGACCTACAACACCTGGTCCTGTCTTGGTCACAATGAGCAAAGAAGCTCAGGAAGAGATGGAGGAGGGCGTGGACGGGGAATAAGCCAAGGAGAAGACAGAAGTGAGGCAGACACTGAAGAAAGTGCGAAGAGGCGGATGCAACTCAACCTATGGATGGAAGAACGAATGTATTCAGAGTAGGCTACTGAACTGCAAACCTGTTGGAAACTCCGTATGACACAAAGAACTTGCGCCCCCATTTCCTGTTCATGCATTGCCCTTTTTCTTCTGTATTAATATTATGAGTTAACAAATAGCACCGTTTCTCACGACGCTCAGTCTGTAGTTTTCTATAAAACAGGAGGTGAACATTTGGAAGGAAAACATAAACCAAAACGTAGAACTGAAATGTTCTCCATGGCCAAAAATGTGGGGCTTTCCCACACACTGCCTTGATACCTTTACTTTAGGCTTTGCCGCTTGACTCAGAATAATAATAATAATAATAATAATAATAATAATAATAATAATATATTATTATTATTATTATTATTATTATTATTATTATTATTTGTACCCCAGCCACTCTGGGCGTCTCCTAACAGAATATTAAAAACACGATAAAATATCAAACATTCTCAGGGTGATGAACAATAATATCTCCATATTTTTTCAGGGTGTTTTGTCTTGCCTATGGCAGGGCCAGAGGCTGAGATAATAGAAAGATATCTTTGAGACTCTTTCTTCCCTTTATGAGCTGAACTTTAGTTAGCTATGAGGCTTTCCATGGAGTATAATAAATTACGTATATGACATAGAGGACTCGCAAACTCATTTTAGCTGAATTCACTTCAGATTCCTTTAGCACTGAGTGTACACAATTCTGGTCATAAGGCTGAGGGTGTGGAGAGGCTCCTTCTGCAGTTGTGCTGCACATGCACCAGAATGTGGGATTTCAGCCTACAACAGAGCACATTGAGAGTCTAGACTTGCTGTCCACATGTTTGCTTTAAAAAAATAATTTATAGGCCTTAGTGTGGTTTAAAAGGGGGCAGGCTGTTCCCACTCTGATGCACTGTACAAACTATCCCAACCCACCCACCAATTATTAGCAGACAGGAGAAGCCGGATATATTCAGCAAAATATGCCAATAAAGGCCAATTAGCTTAATTTGCATGATTTGTACAGCTCATGGGTTTGGGTGTTTGGCACAGAAACTGAGTTACCCCGATGCTCTGTGTTTTGGGGGCTGAGGCTGTTGAGCTTTTTTTAGTTTGGCCCAAAGTTGTTCAACTTTTTTTTTTCCTCCCAAAAATCTCCCCCCCGCCCAAAGAGGGAATTTAAAAAGCTATTTTTAAGGAAAATCACTAAAATCTAGACTTCCGACATGGGTTGCCATACGTCCGGATTTTCCCAGATATTGAACTGATTTCCACCCGGAAACTATTTCCGACTGCCGTATTCCTACTATGTATGGGAAATTCTGGATGTATGGCAACCCTACTCTGTGTGAGAGAGGAGGGCAGGGCAGGAGGTTGTTAGAAGTGGGTTTAATGTACACAACATAGGCATAAAAATGGGGGAGAGTTACCCCCCCCCGATGAAGCATAAGCCCCAGGTTCCCAGCTTTCACTTTGAAAAGCGAGTACAGTGGTACCTCAGGTTACAAACACTTCGGGTTACAGAGTCCGCTAACCCAGAAGTAGTACTTCATGTTAAGAGCTTTACCTCAGGATAAGAACAGAAATCGTGTGGCGGCCATGGGAGGCCCCATTAGCCAAAGTGGTACCTCAGGTTAAGAACGGTTTCAGGTTAAGAACGGACCTCCGGAGCGAATTAAGTTCGTAACCAGAGATACCACTGTACATGTTTAGCAGTTGTAGAACCAGAGATGCAAGGCAAAAGGTGTGAGCAGGTATCCCTCTCTCTTGTTTTGAGAGAAGCTTGCGTGTTCCCACCTTTCATTTATGTATGTTTGCTCATATATCCAAGATTTGTCTGTCAGAAATAGCGTCCGGGTGGAATTTCCAAAAATCACGGAAAATCATGGCAACCCATGTTGAAAGTGTGGATATTATTTTTATTTCTGGAAGTGTTGATTTTGATTTTCCTTAAAAATAGCTCAAAAGCTTCAATTTTATTTTATTGAGATTTTGCAAAAAGAAAAAAAAGAAAAAGAAAGAAAGCTTAACTTAGACAAGTTCGGATTTTCACTTTTTGAAATATGGCAGCCTCATGAGAAGAGAAGACTCCCTGGGAAGCTGGGAAAGATTGAGGGCACAAGGAGAAGGGGATGACAGAGGACGAGATGTTTGGGCAGTGTTCTCGAAGCTACTAACGTGAGTTTGACCAAACTGCAGGAGGCAGTGGATGACAGGAGTGCCTGGCATTCTCTGGTCCATGGGGTTATGAAGAGTCCAACACAACTAAACAACAACAACAGCCCTAGAGTATTTGCTTTCTCTACCACACCTGCAAAAAAAATAATCCTGTGGATGTCCATGGCAAACCACATACATAAATGTTGCCCATTGGCCATGCCTGCCTATAAAATGTTTTTTTCTGTCCTTTCTACAAGAAGGGTTGTTTTCTCTTCTCCTCCTTTTCCCTGTCCATTTTTGTGTGTGCTTCCAGGCCACCTGTTCTCCTTTCATCACCCTCTTCTCTCCAATCTCTCTGTGTACAACCTGTCCCTGATATACAAGCCGCCCAGAGCCTGGTGACAGGGATTGCTGCTGTCCCTGCCGCTAATCCCCCTGGCTCCTGTTTCTAAATAGCAGAGTCTCCATTTGCGGGAAACAAAAGGCCCGGCTGGGGAAATTTCTCCCTTTCCTCTCCTTCCCCACAATATCCCAAGCATGCGATGGACCCAGGGCGGCCTTTTCCTGGAGTCTGGATCGCAGGTTTCAAGCATCCAGCCTAGAGGTTGGCAAGAAATATTGGAAACTGCTCTACTTGTCCCTCTTGGCAGAGACATGCAAACACATATATCTCTTCCTGTCACTATCCTTTCTGACAGCTGAGAACTGCTAGGTAATTAATGAGTCTTCTTCTCTCTCCCCGCCCCCCCAAACCTCCAGCTCATTTAACAACATTCCTTGTGATGATTTTGTTCTTCCTTGTCAAGGTTTCTGTGGTTTTACACCTTTCGCAGGAATCTCAGGCCTCTGGGAAGGGATACTCCTGCTTGTGTGCACAGATGCCCACGTTAACTGTTGCACCCTGGTTTTGAACTGAAGAGATTGAAAACAGAATCACTGAACTGTCAAGTTGCAAGGGGTACCACGAGGGTCACCTAGTCCAACCCCCTGCAAAAGCGGGAAATCTTTCTGCCAACATGGGGCTCAAACCCACCACTCTGAGCTTAAGAATCTCATCCTCTACCAACTGAGCTATCCAGGCTCAAGTCACATAATACCTTTACATGAATACATTGGTGCAGCCACTTTTGGAATATCATCTACCCATATCATAGAGCTAGATAGTATGCTTTTTAAAAGAACACAACACAACTGTGTAATGTTCAACTAAACCTGCAATCCAACATACCCACCTCAGTGTAAGTCTCGTTGGCCTCAGAGGGACTTACTTCTGAGCAGATTTGCATAGGATCACACTGTAAAATGATGAAGGGCTTGGAGTATCTTAGAGCATCTTGCGGGGAGCTAGATGGAAACTCAGTCCGATTTGGTAGGGTGCAGTCGGAAGGGATGGCAACGTGCTCTCCTTTGACACCCCCCTCCCCACAAAAGGCAAGTGGGAAGGGCTAAAACTTCTCTTTCCTGCTGGCCCATTGCCTTCTGAGGCACAGCTGGTGATCCTTTGCATGTGGAACTCCTTGCTCCAAGACTTCTCTGTGTTCTACCAACAAATAAAAGCTTTCTTTTCCCAGTGACTTTTGGTTCTGCTGTGGCTCAGTTTAATTTAATTCATCAGCCTGGGTTTATTGTATTCTTGCTCTGTGCTGCATTTGTGTTTTTACTGATGGATTGTTGTTTTTTTGTATGCCTTTTATATTTTATAAGCCGCCTTGAGCAACTCTTTTTTTGGAGTGGGGAAAGCAAGGTATAAATCTTTGTGTAAATAACAAAATGGCAATAAGTGTGTGTGTTTTGTTTGTTTTTCCCAGCTGCCTAAGCCTTAACAGTCTCACTCCCTTCTTGGCCCTGAGCAAAGGTCAGCATATTATGATCCTCACTATGGGAAAACAAATAGCTACTCCTCTGTTTTTCTGGCTAGGGATCTTGTAGGAACAGCAAGCCAAGTTATAGTCCCCCTGGGCCACAAGTGTGCTGATGCTTCACCCAACTCAGTCTACAGCTGCCTCCCTCTCCCCCTTGCACGTTGGGTCTGTTCAACGTGAGCCGCTCTGTATGGTATCTGCAATGGGCAAGCAATGTTTTTCCCAAAATGGATAGGGAAGGGAAAGCAGATGCAACCTCGGTTTCTGTTTGGCCTGGAGAGTTTGTGGGTTTGTCTATGAAGATCTGTCAGCCACCCTACTGCCAGACCATTCTGAACTCTCCTAAATTGTCTGATCTCAGAAGCAAAACAAGGACCTCCCTGCTTAGTACTTGGATGGGAGAAGGTCTGTCAGCCAGAATACTGTTGGGAGAGAATAGGTCTGCTCTGCTTTATTTATGTTGCTGTTGTTGTTAAAAGTGGAAGTCTGATATTTTGCTATCCTGTACAGATCTACATAGGGACACGGGTGGCGCTGCGGGTTAAACCAAGAGCCTAGGACTTGCCAATCAGAAGGTCGGCGGTTCGAATCCCCGTGACAGGGTGAGCTCCCGTTGCTCGGTCCCTGCTCCTGCCAGCCTAGCAGTTCAAAAGGACGTCAAAGTACAAGTAGATAAATAGGTACCGCTCCAGCGGGAAAGTAAACGGCGTTTCCGTGCGCTGCTCTGGTTCGCCAGAAGCGGCTTAATCATGCTGCCCACATGACCTGGAAGCTGTACGCCGGCTCCCTCGGCCAATAAAGCGAGATGAGCACCACAACCCCAGAGTCGGCCACGACTGGACCTAATGGTCGGGGTCCCTTTACCTTTACCTTACAGATCTACATAAATAAAATCATTGTTATTATTGCTATATTTTCTATACTGCCTTTCATCTCAGGATCACAGGGCAGTTTACAATTTAAAAACACAAAAATACATACCATAGATTACCCATTTCATACCACCTTTTCTGTGGTGTCATCCCGATTGTGGAATGCTCTCCCCAGAAAGCCTCACCTGGCACCATCTTTACATTTCTTACACTACTAGGCAAAAACATTCCTCTTTACCCAGGCCTGTGGCTATTAAATAACCTATGGCCTGTAACAGTGTGGGGGAGAGGACTGTTATGATGGTGATGATTTCATTATTAGGCTGTCCGTCAGTATGCTTTTTACTATGTTTTTATCTTTGATGTTCTGTAATGTGCTTTTAAAGTTGTATACCACCTCAGGATCTTTTGATAAAGGACGTTATATAAATCAAACAAGTAAAAAATAATAACAACAAAAATAAAAAATGCCCCTGCTCACTTTGCTCACCACCCACCCCATCTCTGCCAAAGCCACCCTTATGCTTTACATCTCGCCAAACTTCTGCTTGCAGACTTGGGCCACCTGTTTTCCTCCTCACGGGCCTCTATCTCCAGTTCCCTCCTTTCCTCTGATGCTGTTGCAATGGCCCAGCAGAGCCCAGTTTTTCACCACACTGCAGTTCACAGCAGCACCTGTTGGCGGCCACACAGACTGCAGCATGACGACATCCTTAGGAAAATATGTAATGGGAGAGAAAAGCACTTTGTAACCTCAATACTTTTAAAATGGAAGCAGAGTACCAGAATGCAACATAAAAACTGGCATCTGGTTGGCCACTGTGAGAACAGGATGGTGGACTAGAAGGGCCATGGGCCTGATCCAGCAGGACTTTAATCATGTTCTTGTCTGTGAAAATAATGCGATAAAATTATATGTGATAAAAAAAAACCAGAAGAAGGAAGGAGGGAAGTCAGTGCTTGGGAGCAAGTATAAATGTAAAATGCAACACACTATGTGTATGTGGAGTATGTAACCGGAAAACTAATAAAGATTATTTTTGGGGGGGGGATCATGTTCTTGTCTGAGCCCCATAATACCTTACAATGCCAAAGTCGGCTGCATGCTGTGTATCAACACTGTAGTGTCTGATCCTGCATTGGTTTTAAAAGCTGTGTGTCTTGTTGTTAAAGCTACCCTCCCCTCCCCAATCCCTGTAGTTCTCCTGTAACATTGTCCTCATACTTTACATGCTTTACAAAATGAACTTCACCACCTGCAGCATAGCACGCTGTCTAAAACATGGCATAGTAGGCTGTCAAATGCATGACACCTGGGAGCAGAGCATCCCATTTGTACCCATTCCTAATCCTGATTTTACTGGGGCATGGCAAATGTGAATCCCCCTTAGAGGAGAACATGTTTAATCCCACCCTACCAAATTCCTCTTGCAAATTCCTCTGAGACTATTCTTCCCTCCTAAAGTTGGGAAAGGAGGTGAGTTAATGGGCAGTGGGAGGCAGGGAGAGTTAAGTTGTGTCACACAGACACACAGACACACAAACACACAAACACACACACCCCAGCCTCCTGCAGTTGTTCCCATGGTATGGTCTGAAGGCACAGAAGGTTGCCACCTTGCTGAAGCTAAGCAGATCTGTGCCTTGGATGGGTGATTGCCTGAGAACCACATGCCTGGAAAAACACGCTGATGCCACTTTGGGTTCTATAAAAGAAGAAAACTGGAATATAAATGTATAGTGTTAAAAAAAAAGTTATCCACCCTATCTCCCCACATTACTGGTGTAAGACAACCATGAGGTTTGGCAGCACTGGCTGCCATTTTCCCCCTATAAAACCATCCTTAAATGTGGGATTGGCTGTAGCCTTGCACCATAGGGCTTGTCTTAACTAGTGGGACATTACTGGGGTTTCAGAGGTGGAATTGAAGTCTGGGAGGAATCTCCAAAAGATGGCACTTTGTCCTGGATCTTAGGCAAGTCAACTTTCAGGGGGTCCTGGTTTTTACTTTTTGAAATACAGCAACCCTATCTTAACTGAGTATCTTATTCATAGTTAATATTCCCCATACCTAATACAGTGGTACCTCGGGATAAGTACTTAATTCGTTCCGGAGGTCCGTTCTTAACCTGAAACTGTTCTTAACCTGAAGCACCACTTTAGCTAATGAGGCCTTCTGCTGCCACAGCACCGCCACTGCACAATTTCTGTTCTCATCCTGAAGCAAAGTTCTTAACCCGAGTAATTTTTCTGGGTTAGCAGAGTCTGTAACCTGAAGCGTATGTAACCTGAAGCGTATGTAACCCAAGGTACCACTGTAAATGAGAAGGATGCGGGTGGCGCTGTGGTCTAAACCACTGAGCCTTGGGCTTGCCGATCAAAAGGTCAGCTGTTCGAATCCCCGCAACGGGGTGAGCTCCTGTTGCTCAGTCGCTGCTCCTGCCAACCTAGCAGTTCGAAAGCACGTCAAAGTGCAAGTAGATAAATAGGTACCACTCTGGCGGGAAGGTAAACGGAATTTCCGTGCACTGCTCTGGTGTCAGCGTTCCATTGTGCCAAAAGCGGCTTAGTCATGCTGGGCACATGACCCGGGAAAACTGTATGCAGAGCGGACAAATGGCTGCTCCCTCAGCCTGTAAAGCGAGATGAGCGCCGCAACCCCAGAGTCGTTCACAACTGGACTTAACTGTCAGAGGTCCATTTACCTTTTAATAAATGAGATCCTTGGACAAGAGGGTGATACATGTTAGTTCATTTTGCTGCAGTTTGTAACTTTCTCCCCCCCCCCCCACACAACCCTTTAGGTTTATGAGGGAAAATGGGCTGCATCCTGCAGGCTGAGTTTCAGAGGAGTTGGCAGAACTGCTTCACCCAGACCAGAAGTCTCCTGTTTCCTCTGCAATCCACACCACTTTCCACGTGCTGGATGCTCTGCCCTTTGGTCACGTTGGAGGGGTTTGTGCTGTTATGTTAGGAAGTGGTCCCACGTGGAGGGGAATGCTTTAAAAATAAAATTGGGGAGGGAGGAACAGCACACAGAGCAGGCAGTTACCACCTAGAAGGTTGTGCGCTTGGTTGTGTATCTGCTAATCTGCCAGGATTATCTTTTTATGGTTTATTTCATGGCCTTTGGAGACAACCGCTCTGGCCCCCCCTACTCACCTGCCACCCAAATAAACAAACATGCAGTTTGCTTCTCCGTCCAGAAAAGGACACACTGATAGTCCCCTGCCAAGTCCTTATTCTATTTTTAAAGCTCAGTCCCATTTAAAGACCAAGGCGAGAGAGAGATGGGAGCATCTTTCCAAATACAGAAGTACAAGAATACTTTTAAATCAGGGGAAGCTGATAAGAATGTGTGCTTGGGAGAAGGGAAGGCTCTGCTCCAGTTATTAGAGGTCAACAGTTAATGGGGTGGTTGGTGGTGGAGGAGGGGGGCAAACCCTGATAAGGTGTATTATTGAGTAATCACCAAAATGTCTATCATGATGGCCTGAATGTTTGAAAAGGTTATTTGTTTATTTGGGGGGGGGGATAAACAAACTGCCTCGACTGCTCCATTTCAGACCACAGGTGTGTGCTCTCATCTGCAGGTCCTCTTTCAAAGGCAAGATTCCCAATTTGCATTTTTCAAAACAACACCAGATCCTCCATGTGTCCCTTTTTTCCAGGGATAGTCCCAGATTTACAGAAGCTGTTCCAGTTTCTGATTTGATCCCGGAATGCACCACTTTTCCTTAGGATGTCCCTATTTTCACCGGATAAATATTGGAGGGTATGGAGTTATGCAGGCCCCGAGCCAAGGAGATAAGTGACTATACAAACTTCTAAAGGCAGCCCTGCATACGGAAGTTTTTTTTAGTGTTTAATGTTTTATTCTGTTTTTATATATATTGGAAGCTGTCCAGAATTATTATTATTAATAACAATGACAATGACAATGACAATGATAATAAACAGGACATCCCTACTTTCATCAGAGGAATGTTGGATGGTATGCAACATTGAAATTCACACTTCTCTGAATTTTGCAGTGTGGCTCTCCAGCTAAGAAACATGTACCAAAAACACACACGCAAGCTGGGATAAAGTGTGCAAATAAATGCATATGATAGTGAAAAGAACATACAAACTGTGTTGTATGAAGGGGAATTGCTTGACAATACTGTGTATGTAAGGCAAATTTGCATGCAAAGCTGTGCGCACCAGGGGAAATTCTCGTTAAAATGCTAATGAATTTTCACAAGGTCTTTTTAAAACATTGCCAACGGATGTGGAAAATGGGATTTAAGACTGGGAAAACTGGAAAAGAAAACGCTACTTTCTGCTGTCTGTTCCTTTTTTGCAGCTGTAGGAAGTCGGTGGTCTTCAGCCCTTTCAGATGCTGTTGGGTTTCACCTTAGACCAGACCGTGGCACAGCAGTGGGTCCTGACCCCCCAGCGTCCTAGCTGACAGCATCTCTTTTGCTCTAACCCTTCAGCAGTGCCCCCCTCCCCCATATACCGTATATAAATAGTATTCAGGAATCCTGGCTCTGAGCCTGCCAAATCACACTGTCTTCCCAGTAGAATTGCTAGAAGGATTTGGCAGCCTTGTTGGTTTTGGGTTATATAAGTCCCTCCTGGCCCACTCCATACCTTGTACCATTGCCAAATGCCCTGGCCCTTCTCTGGCATCACGAACCTGGCCCAAAGGCTTGGATTAGCTGTCCCATCCCTTTCTCCTCCCACTGCAGGGTCTCGCCCACATCCCCAAGGGGCCAGATCACCAGGCCTGCCCCGTTATGCCCGTCATCCTAGTGACCTTGGGCTCCTCACAGGCAGAGACATGTGAAGGCTGGGCTGCAAAGGGTAGCCCGAGCCTGTACATATCAGGCTATCTTTGGGGTCGGTCGCCAAGGTCTGCCCTAACTTTGGTTACTGTTTGTAAGAGACAGTTTGGCTTCGGAGGTTGCTAAGGAAGGGGGGAGCTTGTGCATGGAGTGGGATGGTTATTATCCGAGTACAAGTGGGACCAACAACAAAAGGTTGCACTGTGTTCCTCTTCAGTGTTCCAGCCAGCCAGCCAGCCATGCCCTCTTCCAGGATACCATTCCCTCCTGTCTTCCCCACTTGTGTATCCCAAGTTGGTAGCCAGTACATGTCCCTGAGTATGCTCAGGTCCTATTGCACTGTGGAGTGTTCCTCTTCAGTGTTCCAGCCAGCCAGCCATGCCCTCTTCTAGGATACCATTCCATTCCCTCTGCCCCATTTTTGTGTCCCAAGTTAGGAGCCATTACACATCCCTGAGTATGCTCAGGTCCTGTTTGTGTGCTTCCCTCAGGCTGCTGCTACACAGGTTGCTGGACAAGATGAGCCACTGAGATGGCCCCACTATTCTTATGACAAATGTGGCACTGCCCAACCAACTTTGATCTGCCCTCGGCCAGCCCCCACCTGCCTGTCTGCCTTCTTACTCACAAGAAGCCCAGAGGGTGGCCTTCCTTGCCTGCCAGCACCATCCTCCTTTAGCCCTTGCAGAACTCAGCAGGGGAACAAAACTAAAATGAGTTGGCTCTGGCTCTGCCTACTGCTCAATTGCGCCAGTGCTCCCCCCCCCCCCCCCGAGGGTACTCAGGGGTATGTAGTATTGGCACCTTCCCCCGCCCCCGGCCCCCAATGTTAAAAGTGTGGCACTTAGTGTAAGAACTTCCTGGTTAGTACTGGAACCTGTTTTTATTTAAAAAGGGCACTGGCATGCCCTACCATTTTTGTTGGGCACCAGACACCGATGCCTTGACTTCTTTGGCCATGTGAAAATTACAGGAGCAAGGCTGCTTGCCCCATTCCTGCAGTGTGTGTGTGTGTGTGTGTGTGTGTGTGTGTGTGTGTGTGTAGGGGCTGCTGTTTGCACAGTGCAAAACAATCAGAGCCCCAACAGAATTCTGGGATATGTTTACACATGTGACAAACCCGAATGTGATCCACCCGTCCGAAGGAGATAAACACATTCCGCGCTGCTCTCGCCATTCCTTAAGAGCACAATGCCAAGGCATGGTCTTGTCAGACAGCAACCCCTACAAAAGTACCTCATGCTGTTAGGCTGAATTTCTAGAGGCGTAGCTTCCCTGGCAGCAGAAGCAACAAAGAGGTCTGCAGCCTAAGGAAAACAACAACAAATATAGGACAAAGCTGCCTTATACCAAGTCAGGCCATTGGTCTGTATTGTGTTATTAAAAAAAAAATTAAGGGACACACATTCCACAGAAAACCAATCCTTCATTCTTCAAAATTAGGAAATATTCTCTGAAGAAATAGACACTTTATTTTAGTACACAGGTCAATACCAATGTCATCTTGGCTCTCTTGATAACCCCAGATATTTCCCCTGCAGTAAAAGGAAATATCCTGGGAAAACCTTTTCTTTTCACCTACAAATCCATCAAATCCTGTGTATGAATAGGAGACGTCTGTGACAATGGTTTCAGAAACTAGGTCCAGACTGGCCCGGGTAATGCATTCGGCAAGCATGATCATGGATCTTGACAGACAGCAGACAGGCCACATGCTCAAATTTCTGTTGTAGACCGCCTCTTTTTGTAACGATTATATGATGCTTTTGGGTAGTCTTTGGCTAAGGACTTGGGCAATTTCTAAAATCTTTAAAAGTTGTTACACACTTTTGTTCTGGTTCCTCACCATCGTGAAAGGTGGTGGTGGTGGGGCTCTGTTGCCACACAAAAATAAAGATATCCCTTCCTTCTTTCTGCTCATTCCTGCCTCCACCCATTCTTCTCTGACCAATCATGGACATAGGGGACTCTGAGTCCCTTGGGAGATTTGGGCTGTAAAAGGCAACCCCAAATTTTCGTATAACTTAGGGTGGATCTTCACACAAGAAAAAAACACACACTATAAGTAAGTCAGAAATTAAATTGTTATAACAAATAAAGAAAACGCTATGGGAAATTGCAAATATTTTTTTTAAAAAAATTATTTGCTCTCCAGCACCATATGGTGTTGCATGTTTATAACGCATTCAAAACGCTGTTTTTTAACTAATGTAGCTGAGTCCATAGTCCACAATGCCTGGCAGTAGCTCTCCAGAATTTTAAATAAGTCTTTCAGTCTCTGTCTGCAGGCACCAGGGTTTGGACCTGTGGCCTTTAGGATACAAATCACAGGCTCTGCTACTGAGCAGCCCTTCCCTTGTGGCACTTTTAAGACTAGCAAATATATTGTGGCAGAAAGAGTAGTCCACTTGACTCCACAAAACCTTATGCCACAATCCATTTTTAAAGTCTTTTAAGATGCCGCAAAACTCACTGTTGTTTTCACAAAGGCTGGAGACAGACGTAGGCCTTTCCAGTGAACTCAACGGCTGCATTCTGAGGTGTTTCTTTTCAAACTCCACATGACTTCCAATGCTAAGCCTGCCTTCAGTCATAGATTTACTCCCTGGATATGTCCTGGATATCCTTAGGGAGTCATGGATTTTGACAAGGGTCTACCTGCTTTGATCATTGTGAACATGCAGTTAGCTAGCTATAAACTGTTAGCTAATGAATCCGCTCAGGCACATTTTCAACAGGGGATTTGTGGAGTTGGGTGGAGATTTCGGTGAAGGGGGGGGGAATATTTGCTGATTCAAAGGTCTCTTCTCAACAACATCCAGGACAGAGTTGCAAAAATATGTTGTGACTTAAAAGGACATCTTCCAATCACTTGTGTGTGTGTGTGTGTGTGTGTGTGTGTGTGTGTGTGTCTCCGTGGGTTGTGTTTAACTAACTTTTACTCAGCGTATACCCATGGGGCTATACTACGCTGTTAGTTGAATACAGCCCATAATAATTGGGGAGGTCCATGCACCTGTGCAGTACCTGTGTGTATGTGTGTTTGAAGAGGGACTTCCATTCACACATCCTGGTGTGGGGCTGGCTGTGATGGAAGGGTGCTTGTTTTGAGGGTGTTTTACCTCTGGTAAGTAAGGAGGATGTTGCATTCATACAGGTGTAGTAGCAGCTCCAGGAGGGAGAGATCCCAAATGGAGACACAGAAGCAGCTTAACCCTGCCCCTTCCCACTGTTTCCCTACTGCAGTTCTTGCCCCTGTGGGCTCCTCCTTCCACCGCAAAGTTCCAGAAATGTTCATTTGTAAGGGTAAATAAACCATGTTACTTTCCCTCTTTCCCCAATGGAAGTCACATGAACAGCTGCATGCTCCTTGACCAACGCAGGCTAGGCTGAACCAAACTATGGCACCCAATTCAATGTTGTGTTTCTGAAAGCAGCAAGGTAAGGTTTGCTTTGCTTTGCTTCCTAAGGTGTGTTGCAGCATGAAGTGACCTGAGAGACTGATGTCGGCTTGTGAGGTGGCACAGAATCAGTGGCCGACTTGGGTTTCTTCATAGCTGGGACACCAGCTTCCTTTCCTTTGCACCCGTTGGACTTCTGCGTCACTCTTAAGGGCGCACATCCCTTGAGCATGAAAAAGAGAGATGAGCAACTTTGCCGGGCAGCCCGACAAAAACGCAAGGTCTTTGAAATTAAGGAGGTCTTTGAAATTAAGGAGACGTTTTTTCTGTCATCCCCCTCATTTTTATTTATCTTATAAGAATACAATAAATCACCATACAGCATTCCACTATTTCTTCAAAAGTAAAGCAAAGGACAAGAAGTACAGGACATGGGGAGGTATTCACAGTGGATTTCTCTACAATTCTTAATGATTTGTCTATAGTTTATCATACCCTATGGGGAGGAGTCAGGTGTAAAACCAAATCTGTTTCTTGAACCTCTTTTGTCCAGGTTAAACCCTCTTCCTTTCCTTCTCTATTAGCCCCTTAATTCAACTTTGGCTCATCTTCAACATCCCAAGATGCAGATGTTCCTCATTATAAATGCACTGGGAAATTTTTACTGAGTCCCCGTACCCCAAGTCAGGTCTATCTGGGGAGGAGGGTGAGAGAACGCCACCTCAGAAGTTGTTTAGTTCCATTAACCTCTCCCTACTCTTCAAGTACAACATTCAGATTCCTCCCCAAACACCTGTGCAGGCCACATCAGCTGAAACAGAACCAGGAGCATCGCCAATGTCATCCATACTCTCTCACTTGCCACTAACCCTTCAACCTTCCTCTTCTTTCTGCAAGGAGCCCTCGCTCTCTCCTGCTAAGCTCACGAAGCAGGGCTCCCATCACCATCTATCTACAAATATGTTTCACCCAACTATGTGAAACCATAGGGAAGAGGGCCCTGAACCTCCATGAGCTGCTTTGTGCATGACATTCTCGTTTTCTTTTTCTCTCTCCTTTAATTCAGGGGCTCTCCCTAACTCTCCCTGGGGAGGTAGTCCTTTTTTAAAAATAAAATAAAATAAAATAAACACCACCGCAATGCACGGTGCAGAAAGGAAAGCACTGGTGGCAGAAGTGCACGGTGCTGTACATCTAATATATACATTTACACACAGAGATAGTCCTAGTCCTAGTCCTTGCCCCACCCCCAAGAGTTCTCCGTTGGAGTCATCAAGGTGGCTTCAATCCTACCAAACCTTTTCTATGTGCCTGGGCCCCTTCGGATTGTCCTCATGCAGCAACAGATGTGGGGGGCCACCACCCCCAAGGCCTCCAAGCCAGTTCCCGAAGGAAAGTCCTTGCGTTGGGGAAGGGTCCCGTACGCTCAGCCTCTCTGGGCATCCTGAGACATGGAACGGGACAAGGAGCGGGGCAAGCCTTTCTTGAAGTCGGGGCAGGTGGGCTGGATGACCAGGGGCAGCTCCTTGGTGATCTCGGCCACAGATTTCTTGTCGAGACACACGCCAGTCGCCGGCAAGGACTCCACAGACTCTGAGGGGGTCGGGGTGAGCTCCCTGGCGCTTAGCTTGGCTGGTGTGAAGATGGGCAAGGGCAAAGGCCTCTGGTAGGGCAGGTGGTAGGAGGTCAGAGGTTCGCCCAGCAGACCCAAGCGAAGGATGCCCCATGGAGACCTCTGCACTATGACCCGGGCTTCCTGTTGCTGGCGGTAGGTTTCTCTGCGCTGTTTGTCCACTTCAAACCGAGACCAGCTGCGGAGAGAAGGAGTGGAGAATCAATCATAGATTCACCCCACAGCTCAGTTTCAGGCAGGGGTGCCCAAACTTTTTTTCTTTTTTTTCCTTTTAAAAAAAACTTTTTATTAAGCAATTTCAACATAACAAATTATCAAACCATATAATCACATACGTTATTTTTTCCTTTTTCCCTCCCTCCCTCCCCCCTCCCTCCCCCCTCCCACCAAGGACTTACCTCAGCTCCTCTCTCTGATTTCTCTGCACATATTATTCTCTGCATGTTATAAAATTATACATATCCTTACCTTATCTATCTATCATGTTCTCAACCAATAAATTTGTGTATGTTTATTCAAAACCTGCCAAGGAGTCCAGTTCATTTTGTTGTCTTTTTAGATAATTTGTAAAAAGTTCCCATTCTTCCTTAAAGTCACAGTTGTCCTTGTCCCTCAGTTTGTATGTCAGTTTAGCCAACTCTGCATAGCTCATCAGCGGCAAGAGTCTTGATAACACAAGGATGGAAGAATGAGGAAATCCCAACAAACTTTTTTCAAAGAGGGCCAGATTTGGTGAAGTGAGCATGTGTGAGGGCCAACCAGAGTTGTTGACCTTTTTTTAGGATTGAAGTTCTTGAGCTTTTTTGGGGATTTTACCCCAAGAAATAAACTTCCACAGGGGAAGGATTAAAATGACTGGCAGGCCAAATTAGGGCCCGCAAACGGATTTTGGACATGCCTGCAGCATCTTCAGGTGGGGCTGTGAGAGACCTCTGTCCGAATCCCTGGAAAGCCACTGCCAGTCCCTGCATACAGTGCTAAACTAGATGGCCCAATGGTTTTTATTCAGTTTAACGCAGCTTCCTAGGTTCCTATGCTCTTCTTTGCTGATAAGGTTGACAAGCAGAGACTAGGCAGCCATCTAACAGTGATGCCCTAGCTGCATCCGGTGTTACAGATCCCGCACTGAGCAACACCTCCTTCTGTTATTCTATGCACCCCAAAGCCCCCTCTCCCAGCCTTAAAACCCCACACACCTTACCATCCCAGCCCTAGCCTGGCAAATACGATTAGACTGCTTCATACCGGGAGAAATACTTTCTCCCCTGATTTCATACTCATACAAGTGTGATATCCTTGCAAAGGGTTAGAAAGGAAAGGGACAGATTAACTGGAGGGCAGATGTAGCACTCAAAACCAAACCACCACAACTGCTAAAAGCAGACACTCTGCTTTCATTGTCAGAGGTGAGCGATGCAGTGGCCGCATTTGCTGAGGGCACCAAATTATTCAGAGCGGGGGAGAAAGCAAACAGCGCCTGGAAATTAGCTCTGAAAGGATGTCTAAAAGCTGAGTGAATGGGTAATGAGATGTCCAATGTGATGCACACTGGGGCAAACCCCCCCCCTAACTTTATACACTGATGGGGCCTGAGCTGTCTCCCCCTGCCCTTCCTCTTTGACATGTCTGGCACCTCCAAGACTTGACTGTATCATAGAACCATAGAGCTGGCAGGGATCCCAAGAGCAATGCATGTTTAACCTCTCCCAATACTTGGCTTTATCTAGGCTTCCTTGGGAGGACCCAGCCAGTAGACTTCTGTAACAAATACAAAGCCGCCTGGCTGGATTATAACAGTTTAGACCAAGCCTATCGTCCCCACCAGACCCAAGCCCAACACTCACCCTTCCTCAGGCCTAGCGGTGAGTGAGAGGTCCTTCCATTCCGCACTGAAGGACTCCTTCCGGGATGTGTCTCTTTCGGATACCTGGCAGCTCAGCTCTGCTGCGGCCAGGTTCCCTGAGCTGCGAAGGACCACGCTCTTTCCGTGCATTGTTGCGTCTGGGCTTCTGCTCGAACTAGGATGCGTTCTCGGAGTCTCCCTTCGGTCTAGTCTATTGTCCCTGCTGCGGGTGATTTATATAGGTTTCCTGAATGCCGATTCCAGAGGGGTTGGCATTCAGAGCTATATCGGTCTTGCAAAGTCACCGGTGGAGCATTCTGATACCGGACACCTCCCCTCCCTTCCCCCTGGGTGCGTTTGCTACTGGAAACCAAATGTGTGACGTGACAATATTTTTAATACATTTTTAACCCTGTCATTTCCTGGCAGCAGCTTGTGGCTGTTGATGGGTCGTTTCATTAATTTAGCATGGAAGATCAAAACATGCACCATTCTGAGATGGGAGCTGGAGAGAAGCTGTAGAAATAATGTTTGTTGCCATTTAATTTGGTGCTTCCATTCTGGGCCCACTGGAAGCCAAGACACAAGGGCTTCTTTTGATTCTCAAGAGGGATATCGGGTCGTTGCCAAGAGAAATATCTCTTTCAGTTGCTGAGGCTTAGCCCCACAAACATATGAGGCACTCTCCCTTTGCAGTTTTCAACAACGGGTCTGTCACTGTGAGAACAGGATGCTGGTCTAGATGGGCCTTTGGCCTGATCCTGCAAGTTCTCCTTATGTTCTTATGACTGCTAAATAGAAATGAATAAACAATAATAAATAAATAAATAAAAATAAATAATAAATAAATAAATGATAATAAATAAATGATAATAAATAAATGATAATAATAATAATAATAATAATAATAATAATAATAATAATAAATAAATAAATAACAAATAAATAAATAAATAATAAATAAATAAATAGAAGCATTACTGCCTCTTAACTGTGGAGGCAGGTCATAGCGACAGCTTTCGATAGCCCTCTCCTCCATGAATTTGTCTAATCCTCTTTTAAAGCTGGTGGCCGTCTCTGGCTCCTCCAAATATTGAAGCCATGGCAGTATTTGACAGTCAGCACACAGCGGTATATGCAGTAGTTTATGCAGCATGACACTGTTGAATAGAAGTCGATGTCTAGTATTTCACAACTTATGGGTCACTTGTCAATAGAACCAAGTCACCAATGTCTAATGCAGTGGGAAGTTCGCAATTCCTCAGTGGCAAGAGGAGCGTGTATGGCATACCCTCCAACATTTCTCTGATGAAAATATGAACGCCCTAAGGAAAAGCGGGACATTCCAGGATCAAATCAGAAACTGGGATAGATTCTGTAAATCCAGGACTGTCCCTGGAAAATAGATACACTTGGAGAGTCTAAGATCTGGATTCTAATCTTTGATCAGCAGTGGATTTTACTTCCCTTGTATCATCTGTAAAATGGGAATGTGTTTAACTTCAAGGGTAAGTAGTGATTTCGAAGGAGACTGAGCATTTCATGTGAAATCTAGTTGATTACTACGGAAAATGCAAATGTTTAAGCTCCCTGCTTTCTCTTGATCACTCTTCATCTCAGATGGGATGGTTTTTTGAGAAAACACTTGGTTGGCGGAAGAAGACTGCAGTGACATGTGGCCTCATCCATGTTGATAAGGAGAACGCTTACCGTTATGATCTCATGTGCTGCAGGGATACTAATTTCTGTAATGTACATGACCCTGTATATGATCTCATAGGTCCCTACAATGTCACTATGCTGACATGAAATCTCAGCAGAATTTCTGGAACTTTCTGGAGAATGAAACGAACTTACGTGTCCTGCCTCTGATGAAGAGAAGTTACGAGCAAGGGGATGCGATTCAGAAAGGCATTTGGTGATGGATGGATGAAGGGTTACGGGATTCACTGGCTGGAGAGGTTTGCACTGAGCCAGCACAGCTGAGTAACGACGCGTCTGGGGGATGAAGTCATTGGGAAAGAAAGATCTTTCCACCCACTCATTCCCCCTCCCCTCACTACCCCACTCTGGTTTCAGGAGGACCAACAGCCCTCCCTCCTTCCCTTCTTCTCTCTCGCACAGACACAGTGCCAGGTTCAAAGGCACTTTCGATCAGCCCCAGAGACAGAATGTCAAAACTTTGGCATAACGGGGAGAAAATGTCCTGAGTGGATTGAGCTGTCTCCTCCTACAGGGTGAGGTGGGGACAGGGGGCAACGTGACAAGCCGACTGGGCAAAAAAGTCACTCAGTAAGGAGTGTTGTGGGCAGAGAGAGCAGGACTCTTGATGCACATGTCTCTCTGTGTGTGCAAGAGATTGCGGGAGGTATTGGTTGGAAGGAAGGCAGAGGGTGGCAAAGAGAGAAGGAAAACCAGTGAGTGGTGTGTCAGGCCTTGACCAGGCAAGAGGACTGGGCTCAAATCCTGGTACGAAGGTCACTTGAGGCCAAGTCATCCTCTCACAACCTAGCCTGCCACACAGGGTCATTGTGAGGACAAACGGTTAGAAGCATAGGCATGCATACCCTCCAACATTTCTCTCATGAAAACAGGGGCGCCCTATTCCATAACAACAACAATAACAATAATTTTACTATTTAAACCCCACCCATCTGACTGCTTTTGAATTATGGTGCTGGAGGAGACTCTTGAGAGTCCCATGGACTGCAAGAAGATCAAACGTATCCATTCTTCAGGAAATCAGCCCTGAGTGCCCACTGGAAGGACAGATCGTGAAGCTGAGGCTCCAATACTTTGGCCACCTCATGAGAAGAGAAGACTCCCTGGAAAAGACCCTGATGCTGGGAAAGATGGAGGGCACAAGGAGAAGGGGACGACAGAGGACGAGATGGTTGGACAGTGTTCTTGAAGCTACCAGCATGAGTTTGACCAAACTGTGGGAGGCAGTGGAAGATAGGAGTGCCTGGCGTGCTCTGGCCCATGGGCTCACAAAGAGTCGGACACGACTAAACGACTAAACAACAACAACAACATCTGACTGCGTTGCCCCAGCCACTCTGGGCAGCTTCCAACATATACAAAAACATAATAAAACATTAAACTTTTTTTTTTAAAAAAAGCCCTCCTCTATACAGGATTGCCATCAGACGGCTCAGGAGTCAGATAACTCCATACCCTCCAACATTTCTCTGATGAAAATAGGGACGTCCTAAGGAAAAGCGAGGCATTCCGGGATCAAATCAGAAAAGGGGGCGGCTTCTATCAATCCAGGACTGTCCTTGGAAAATAGGGTCTGTGTATGCCATCCCAGGCTCCTTGGGGGAAAAGATGGGGTACCAATGTGAAAAGCAAAAAGAACCACATTCACACCATACATTGAAAGCACTATGTGCCACTGTAAACAGTCATGGCTTCTCCCCCAAAATTCTGGGAGCTGGAGTTTGTTAAGGGCGCTGAGAGTTGCTAGGAGAACTCTATTGCCTTCACGGAGTTACAAATCTCAGAGTTCTCTGAGAAGAGGGCTTAATAGTAAAAGCCACTAGACAGTCTCCTCTGTTGTAGGAGGAGTGGGGTGATTCGCAGGCCCCCCTGCCTCTTGCATGGAAGGGGGAGCTGTCTAACCTTCTGCCAGCAGGGCTCTTCCCTGACAAATGACATAGACCCCCCCTCCCAGCCCATCCTAGTTCCTGACAGTAATTTGGTTATACTGGATGAACAGCTTCAATAAAGTGTCCTTTCAATAGAGTTATTAAACGACTATCCAGTGCGAGATAAAGCAATCCGTTCCCTCGCCCCCAGCATTGCCAGGACCTCCATCAAGCTCTTGGAAAGGTCTTCTCAATTACTCCACGGCGAGCGGAAGAGTGTGCGAGAGAAATGGCCCCAATTGAGACAGGCCCCGCAGGCTGATCCTGATGGTATCAGCCCAAAGTACTCGGGACTAATTGCATTCGGTCAGCCTGGGCTATAAAGCCACTCACCCAGAGCCGGTTGCGTGAGCCGGACACAGCCAAGCATTTCCCCAGCCATGAGCGCCAATGGTATCGCGGCTGTGGCCGAAAGCTACCAGAAGTTCAACCCTCGGGCCTACCTGCAAAACAACTACATGCCACCCCGTGCCAACTTCACGAGCGAAGAGTTTGCAGTGCCCTGGAAACTTCGCTGCCTGGCAGATGCCTTTGCCACGGGTAGGTAGACCTGTAATTGTTTTCCTTAGCAAACCTGGGTTTCAAAGGTGATCTCCCTTTGTCTCGTTTGAAAATCTTCTGCCTTGCCTCTTGACAGGGCCGGCCCACCCATGAGGCAAGGTGAGACGCCCGCCTCAAGCGGCAGGATTCACAGGGGGAGCAGATCCCAACGCAAACCTTTATTCTTCCCTTGTTCCTGATGTAGATCTTCATTCCCCTCCTTCTTCCCTGGCTGGGAGGCAGGCACCATTTAGTGGTTCGGCCTCAGGTGCCAATATGTCTTGGGCAGGCCATGCCTCTGGGTCATTTTTACCTTTTCCTTGACAACGTCACCATCCATCAGAAGTAAGCTTCCCAAATGCGGAGCTGTCTAAATTTGAAAAAAGTGCATTGCAAAAAAAAAAAGAGAGCTCCTTTGTAAACTTGGAGGGTGGGGAGTAAAATGCTTTGCAAAACCTGAACTATGACCTTCCAGGACCTCAGCGTCTTTCTAACATTAATTAATTAATTAATTAATTAACATTAAATAGTTAGCTGAACCCAGGCAACTGACTTAGATTGGGTGAGATTTTGGCCTTGTAAGAAGCTCCATTAATGTGTGGCCCCAAAATTTTGCTTTCCCCTGAAACCAATGCCAAAGTTTAGTGCTAGTTTAGTGCCATTTTGAGTTCCAGCATCCTTAGGATTCTTTAAATGCTCTTTAGATGGTGTGCATGCAGCCCAAGTCACTCATTTTTTTAACCATCACCAGAGGCTATCAACCGCAGAAGTGATCGCAGGTGTAAGTCTTTGCTCCATTAGCTTGCTTAGCATAGGACTAGACAGGCCAGCTTTCTGGTCTGGCGTTTTATTTTCATATTGATAGTGATTACAATTTCTCCCTTAAAAAAAAATACTTCTCTTAAATCAATTTCTTAATTGGATTTCTGAGCTGTGCCTGTTTCTAGAGCCCTGAAACTCTGCACCAAATACTGAGGATTGTAGCCAATGCTAGTCTTAGTCAGAGTTAAGGGACATGACTAATCCAGGTTCATGAATTTGAGCAGCTCTTCTCCAAGTAGATCTTCGTTGAATACAATCCTGAAACTCTGGCAATCTTACAGACTGATATATTAGTTGCAATCTGCTAGTCCGTACGGTTTGTAAATCATAACCTCTTTACCTTTTCATCTGCTGGCAAATAAACGAAACAGGAGTCAAGAAGCAGGAGGTAAACTGAGCTGCCGGGGTGGGGTCTGCCTATAAGATCTTTGCTCTGCGCTGCTTGGCGCTTAAGTTTAGGAAAGGTGGCGACTTGCAAATTAACTGAGTTCTCTTGCAAAGTTTGCAGAGCAGCTGAGCCATCTCACAAAGCAGGCTGCTTTGATAGACTGTGGTAGATTCCTGCTGTGATCTACTGTGGTAGGTTCCTGCCATGGGACTTTGCAAGAGCTCCATTAACATGTGGCCCTGAAATTTCAGGTCCCCCCTCCAAATAAAACCCACAACTGATGCCAAAGTTAAGTGCTAATTGGACACAGTTGGATGATTGGGGGCGGGCATTAACTAGTGGCTCCAATTTGCTGTGTCAATTACTTAGTTTGGGGGGTGGCACAAAAAGTGTACTTCTGTGAGTAGAGTTCCCAGGAGCCTTTTGGCGGAAAGGTGTGTGTGTGTGTGTGTGTTCTTAAATGAATGTACACAGCCAAAGTAGGAAACCACACTGCCACATTTTATCCAGCTTAGAAGGTTCTTTTTATCATATGTGGTGGCCTTGTAGTAAGGTTAAAGCTTACTGGGAAATGATACATAATATAATGAAAATGATGTTTAAAATAACCTTTGTAAAAACAAAAAACAAAACCAGAAACTTTTCTTTTAGGAATTGTAGGGACAGAACTACCTAAAATGTATTGAAACTTAATTCAAGTATGCTACTACAGCGGCAAGTATGTTACTTGCCCCAAAATGGAAAAAAGCAGAAGTCCCAGTAAAGGAAGAATGGATGCAAAAACTTGTGGAATATGCAGAAACGGGGAAACTTACCGGAAGAATACGAAATCAAGATGACATTATATATATATATATATATATATATATATATATATATATATGAATGGAAATGGTTTATTGACTATTTACAGATAAATTATAAACGGATAAAAACATGGGCAGGATTATTGTAATAACCTGCAGTTTTATAAGAGTATATATTTAAAGAAGATGAATAAATGAGCAAATTAAGTTAATTTGGATATGCAGAAGATATTAAAAACTAATTTAAGGAACTGCAGACAGAGGGGGAAGGAAGCCAAGTTTTGAAATATCAAAATGAATGTAAAATTAGTGAAATGTATAAACAGAAAGAAAGAAAGAAAGAAAGAAAGAAAGAAAGAAAGAAAGAAAGAAAGACATTTTATCTAGCTTAATCAGTGAGATCATGAGTGTGAGAAGGGCAATTGACCAATGAGAGGGGAGGATCCTTATGGGTAGGGGGATCCTGGAGGCGACTGAGTCACTTCTACAAGGTGTGAAGGAGGACCCAGATGCCTAGGCTTCTCTTGCCAGACAGCGTGTTGCGATGTGGAGTGAAAGGGATGCTAGTTTGGTAGGTGGCTTGCGAGACATCACAATATGGAACCGCTCTTCCGGCTATGTGGAAGACTTAAAATGCAATTCGTGTGCAGATTCTTACAACTCGGCTGGCTTGGAAAGATCCAGAAAACAGGACCATCTTTCAAGCTGCGCCTCATTCCTCCAGGCCTTGATTGGCTGGGAGCTTCTATCTGACTTTCCCTTGGGCATTTTGCCAATCAGCGATAAGGTGACCAAATGCAATAGAATACAAGCCTCTTGTGCCTGTGATATTTTATTAGAAGCGGCAATTTTGGCAGGTGCTGTTTTTCCTGTATCTCCTCAACTACTGTATCACAAGTACTGGATCCTGCTTGCCTCTCAATATAATTTCGGTGGGAAATCTTCCAGTGAGCTGCGCCTCCATGGGATCAAATCTTTTGGGGTCGGGGAGTGGGAGAAGGGGAGCATTTGCAGCAGGCATCTCCATTACATTTCCCCACACAAACAGAAAAGGGAACCGAGTAGCCTGGATTCTAGGTTTCTCCTCAAGATACGACTTTAGCCATTTGACTTCCACCCTTCACCTTATGAGAAGGTCATTTCTGGACAGAAAATTAGGGGCCAGGGTATTGAATCCTCTTTTATGATTGTATTTGGGAAAGACTTGCACTCCCCCTCCACCCTCATTATGAATACAGATTTATTTATTTTCTAAGAGGTTTCCAGTATTTTATGTACCGTATTTTTTGCTCTATAAGACTCACTTTTTCCCTCCTAAAAAGTAAGGGGAAATGTGTGTGCGTCTTATGGAGCGAATGCAGGCTGCGCAGCTATCCCAGAAGCCAGAACAGCAAGAGGGATTGCTGCTTTCACTGTGCAGTGATCCCTCTTGCTGTTCTGGCTTCTGAAATTCAGAATATTTTTTTTCTTGTTTTCCTCCTCCAAAAACTAGGTGCGTCTTGTGGTCTGGTGCGTCTTATAGAGCGAAAAATACAGTAATTGTTTATCGCCAGATATGATTGCACCTTAGTTCTTTATTCTCACTCCTTGCAGGGGAAATCTGCGGCCGCACCCTTATTGATATTGGCACAGGCCCCACCATTTATCAGCTCCTCAGTGCTTGCGACTACTTTGAGGAGATAGTGGCCACAGACTACCTGGAAGTAAATCGGGCTGAGATACAGAACTGGGTGCTCGGTGAAGACTCCAGCTGCTTTGACTGGTCCCCTTACATCCAGTATACCTGTAAGATTGAAGGCAATGGGTAAGAAATAAATGCTGGAGAGAGAGGCATGGGTTCCCAAGGAATAAGCCTGGGGATGCAATCATGGTTACCTGTGATCTACCATGCCTTACCTGGCTGCTGGCGCTGTGGTCTAAACCACTGAGCCAATTGGGCTTGCCGATCAGAAGGTCGGCGGTTCAAATCCCTGCGACGGGGTGAGCTCCCGTTGCTCAGTCCCAGCTCCTGCCAACCTAGCAGTTCGAAAGCATGAAGTGCAAGTAGATATAGAGGTACTGGCTGTGCAGTGCAGGTGACAAAGAGCTTAGCAGAGGGATGGGAAACCTATGGCCATCTAAGTATACCCATTACAAAGCACCTTTTTTATAATATACTGAGGTAAAACACCTACAATATATGATTACTGCGGCAAGACTGCTATACGCACAAAGACTGCTATACGCACAAAGAAAAGCACAGCCTTACCCACTATAGAAGAATGGCTGATAAAATTATTGGACTTGGCTGAGACGGCTAACATGTTTAATTAGAGAGAAATCATTACCAACATTTGTTGAGGATTGGAAATTTCTTATGGACTTTTTGTGTGAAAGAGAAAATGACCTTGTAATATCTGGATTTGAAGATTGAAAAAATGCTGGTTTATAGAGGATAGAATGGTTGGATCTTAAAGAATAAATATCATATGTAGCTGCAGAGAGCTGGAAGTCCTTTTATTTTATCTTTCTTCAGTCCCCCCCCTTCTATTCCTTTTCTCTTTCTTTCTCCTTCTTTAGATTTCTCATATTTTCTTCCTTCTGACTTTGCTCCTTTTTAGATTCAGAAACAACTATCTGACTTTTAGAAGACATCTGGAGTTTTTAATGTGTGATGTTTTACTGTGGTTTTATGATTTGTTTTGAAAGCCTCCCGGAGTGGCTGGGGCAACCTAGTCAGATGGGCAGCATATAAATAACAAATGATTATTTATTTAGGGAACCGTGGAAGGAAAAAGAGCAAAAGCTGAAGAAGAAACTCAGAAGGATCCTTCCCATCGATGTCCACCAGGCCAAACCTCTAGGTTCCTCTCTCAGCCAACCAGCCGATGCTTTGGTCTCTGCTTTCTGCCTGGAAGCTGTGAGCCCTGACCGACCGAGTTTCGACCGGGCCCTGCGGAACGTCACAACGCTTCTCAAGCCTGGTGGCCACTTCCTCATGATCGGGGCTTTGGACGAGTCCTTCTATCTGGCTGGAGAAGCCAAGCTGTCAGTCGTGCCCGTCAGCGAGGCAGATGTCAAGGAATCCTTCGCCAAGAGCGGCTATCGCACCCGCAACTTCCGCTCCTACGTCATGCCGCCGAGCCTGAAGATTGGTGTGGATGACGTGCAAGGGATCTTCTTCATCCATGCGCAGAAGACAGCCTGATCCTAGCTCGCCTAGCAGAAACACACACACAAGGCCCTTGCGCCCTAAAACCCAGCTTATTGCATGCTGCTCCTGTTCTTTTCTGTATTGCTGCTCCTGTGATGATAGCTGATCCTCTGTTCTGTGAGTGCAAATATGTGTGTGTTCACTTCCACACCATACATTTAACATGTTTAAAGCATATGGCTTTCCCCCCGAACTGTAGTTTATCCCTCACAGACCTAGAGTTCCCAGCACCCTTAACAAACTACAGTTTGCTGAATTCTTTGGGAGGAAGCCAGATGCTTAAAATGTTCTCTTGCATTGTTCACACAGATCAAAATGTCAGCCTGTTGTTTTTCCCCCCTCACCTTTAATCCAGATTTCCTATTTCTGTGGAAAATCTAGTGCTGAAATCTAAACAAAAATCCTGTTGCTGACAGCCCTTTCGTGACATCTGAATGACCCGTTTGCAATATCAAGTGTCCCCCCCCCCCATTTATTGCAAAGCGCTTGACGTTTCTTGTAAACTACTTAGAGGTTTTACCAGGATTAAGTGGTATATAAATTTTGTTATGAAATAAATCTGGAGGTACGTTTCCTTGGTACACGTTCCTTAGGACATGAAGCAGGATGGAGGTTTCCCAAATGTTGACCTTTTTTACTTTCCATATTGACTCTTCTGCCAAGGTATCCTAGCACGTTGCAGAAGATTCTGAGGCATGGCCTGTGGTAGGCTCCCGTCTTCCTGTGTGAGGCACTGACCAAGCCTCTTGGGCTTCAGAAAGTGCAACCCAGAACAGAGCCGCCAGTCCCCTGTATTCCCTGCTCATTACAGGAGAAAAGTAGTATGGTACAGGCAAAACCTATATTTCAGGTAAGCTTTGCGGCCATTATTATTCCCTTTCCTGCCAATGTTCAGGCAGGAGGTCTTTTTGCTTGTGTGGGTAAAAAGTACCACTCATACACAAGAGGGAGGTACCAGAAGGCTTGAGGGAACCTTAAGTATTGGGTAGAAGCACAAAAGTAAATAAATCCCTGCACATATTTGTCAGGGACAAGGGTTGTAGTCAGGAAATCCTAACATGTTGGTTTTCCGGGTGCAATGTTTTGTAATGGAGCAGTATTTTGTAATATGAGCCCTCCGCTCGCCCAGTACAACCCAGACACTGGTTTATTACCATACCTGTTTGTGACACAAAGGCAGAAATCTAAGAGGGAAATCTCCTCTTGCTGAGGAGAACATGTCGCTAGAGTCTGAATTAGGCGTGGCAGTCCAGAGATTTAAAAAAACAACAACGGAGGCATCCGAGGACAAAATTAAGTGCTTCACCAGACGTGTTTCGGTTTCTTATTTAAATAGCAGCTGCTGGTGGGCGGATATCAGATTGGGATGTTGTTGTTTCAAAAACCCTTCCCTCTGTGGCACAGTCCAGGTTAAGGGGATGTTCACAATACCACATACCAGTGCGCTCCCACTGCTAGGTTTTTAGCTTTCACACAACGCTAGCCACATTCGAGATCAAGCCAGTGGTTTTCCTCAGAAACACTGCTGTCTGATGCATCCCCCCCACCAATCCAATTAGAAAACAGAATGCGGAATAAGCGATAATATGAACATTTGAGGCAGCTGTCACACATGTGCAGATGAGTGCAAATGCTCCATGAATGTTCCAGGGGAAAGTGACAGGGCCAGGAAACCAAAAAGGTTCTGTGCCTCAGGCAAAGGCACCCGCTTCCAATGGAGGCCAGACATTTTTTAAAATTCCAGCAGGCATGGTAATTGAATTTTGACTTCATAGTCTTAACTCGTTTTTACTCATTGCACTGTATCCTTGAGATGGCTGTAGCTAAGCGGCATATAAATTGTTTAAACAAACACAATTAATAAAATGCATCCTTAACAACAACAAAAATATTCCGTTTGCAAAGTGTATCTCTGCTCGCCAAGAACATGGGCGAGCTTTCGGGCACAGAGGTAGAAACATAGGAGGGAGCCTCCTATGAAGTCCAGACTTATGCATCTCAATATCAAGTCCATTTAGCCCAGGATAATATGTCCAGACTGGCAAAAGGAGTCACCATAGGGGCTTCCAATTCTTAGGGGCCGAGGTCCCTTTGGCTCCCGCTCAATAAAATATTTGAGGGGGTCAGCCCCCCCTTCCCAAAGTTGATGGACATTGACATTCAAATGGTGTGCATGTGCTGCATCATGTGATCAATTATGTGGGGTGGGGCTTACCTGGGCACCCCCAATATTTTATTCAATTTGGCACCCCTGCAAATCACCAGCCATCATGGACTGCTAACCCTAGGCAGTAATGATTCTGTAGACCAGTGGCTGGAAACTGGGGAGAGGTCTTCTGTTCATGTCCCGCTTGCTGGTTTCCCTCAGGTACCTGGTTGGCCCCTGTGAGAATAGGGTGCTAGGCTGGACGGGCCTTTGGCCTGCTCCACGAGGGCTCTTGTTATTTCCTTTATTCCCTCATAAATTTTAATTCATTTTCCACACAATTTAACAAATTCAATTCAGTTTCCACACAATGTTCCCTTAGCATTTTGACTTCCCACCCTTACCCCCATGATATTTCTGTTCAAATCCTTTTATCTACTGCCTTAAATATAATAAATTATTTCTATAGCGTATGTCCCACGTTACATTCTTTTATCATTCCCACTCCTTGGCTTATATTTTCCAGTCCTGCCTGCAATTTCATTGAACTATAATGTTTTCTCAGGTAATAATATAATAATGGTCTCCGCTCTTCCGCAAACATTTCGTCTTTTGGGCCTCTTGTTTTTTGCCACCAGTTTCACCATCTCCATATAGTCCAATAGTTTTAAAATCCACTCCTCTTTTGTTGGAACTTCTTATTCTTTCCATTTCTGCGCGTACAGAATTCTGGTTGCGGTGGTAACATACATAACCAATTTAACCCACTTTTGCGGGGGACTTCTGCCCCTATTTTCACCCACCCCCCAAAAAAATGCTTTTTGGGGAAATGACAATTTGTCTCTTTCTATTTCCTGGCAACAGCATGTGCTCTGTCCTGCCACTGAGCTACAGGCCCTCCACCCAGGATCCACTAGCATGGGCACTTTTCCTAATGGGAGGGTGCAAAGCAGCCCTTGAATGCTCTCTGGCCTTCAGCAGAAGCGCAGAGGTGGCCTTTGATGACGAGCTCCAGCAGGTCACCTTCACCCACCCGTTTCCGAGCTCCCTGCCAAAAGGACGGGCAGAATGTACAGTTCTTTGAAAGCGGCCTGGGCTTTCAAAGGGGAAGATGTGCCCTTTTCATGGCAGCAGGAGGATTATTATTAATCCAGCACACACATCTAGCCAGAAGGTAGATACTATATAAAAATCCAGCATGGCACAAATACAGCTGGTCAGCAGGCACCAGAGCCTGAAACAACTGGCACCTGGGTGGTGAAGAGGGCAGAAGGCAGGCTGCCCCCCCCCCTCCTGCTTTTAGTGACTTGCAGAAGATCTGGCTTCCAACCTTGGCTTGGTTGATTCTTCTAGCTCAGCCAGCTTCCCTTGCCTAACAAGTGGTGCTCTCAAGTGGTGGCAATAAACAACAACAACAACTTATTAATACCCTGACCATCTGGCTAGGTTTCCCCAGCCACTCTGGGCAGCTCCCAACAGAATATTAAAAACATGACAGTAAGAGGTGTTCGACACTGAACAGATTCCCACGAGAGGTGGTGAACTCCCCTTAAAGGTACAGGTAAAGGTACCCCTGACTGTTAGGTCCCGTCATGGACGACTCTGGGGTTGCGGCGCTCATCTTGCTCTATAGACCGAGGGAGCTGGTGTATGTCTGCAGACAGCTTCCTGGTCATGTGGCCAGCATGACTAAGCCGCTTCTGGCGAACCAGAGCAGCGCAAAGAAACACCGTTTACCTTCCCGCCGGAGTAGTACCTATTTATCTACTTGCACTTTGACGTGCTTTCAAACTGCTAGGTGGGCAGGAGCTGGGACCGAACAACGGGAGCTCACCCCGTTGTGGGGATTCAAACCACCGACCTTCTGATCGGCAAGCCCTAGGTTCACTGCTTTAGACCACAGCGCCACCTGCGTCTCTGAACTCCCCTTACTTTGCCGGTTTTTAAGCAGAGGTTGGATGGCCGCCTGTCATGTATGATCTAGTTGAGATTCCTGCATTGCAGAGGGTTGGACTAGATGACCCTTGGGGACCACTCTAAAGTTTCTGACCACTCTGAGATTCTTTTAAATGTACCTTCCAAGGCACCAGCAAGCCACCACTGGCCTCCATTGCCACCTGGTGGCTGATTAGAGTCATAGAACACCTGACATCAGCAAGCCACCTGGTCTTTTCCATTATTTCTTTGGTTCTCTCGTCTTGGGTCATTTTCTGAAGAACCCTTGGCAGTCTTGGCTCCCTCCTGTTGCACTGTCTCTGTCTCTCTTTTTCTGGCAGGAAATGCTTAAGTGTTCATGCACACCTTGCTGGAAGTGCTGCAACCCGACGCCTGGAGTGGTGCCAAGTTTGATGTCATTTCAGGGCTGCAGAGGTGTGTCATTGGGAACTTGCCCCCCCAACCCCAAAATCTCTGGGAACGTTCGCAAAACCAGTTGGCTTTGTCAGAAATATTGAGGCAGCTTATCTGCAGCCCCACCTTAAAAGTGAATCTTCTGCAACGTCAAGTCTTTCCAAAAGACAAAAAAGGAGATAGGCCCACACCAAATGAACAGAGGAGATCTCAAGGCTGAGATCTCTGCCCCAGAATTCGTAGGGGGCGAAATGGCCTCCAGGAATGGCTGTTAGCCACTGTAATCTAAGATGGAACCACAATGCATTTCAGAGATGCTGGGGACACAATTAGGCCTTACAGTTGTACCTTGGTTGTCAAATGCCTTGGTACTCGGACATTTTGGCTCCCGAACGCTGCAAACCCAGAAGTAACTGTTCTGGTTTGCGAATGTTCTTTGGAACCCGAACATCTGACGGGGCTTCCACAGCTTTTGATTGGCTGCAAGAGCTTCCTGCAGCCAATCAGAAGCTGTGCTTTGGTTTTGGAAGTTGAATAGACTTCCAGAACGGATTCCGTTCGACTTCCAAGGTACCACTGTACTTGTAAGCATCCCAAGGTTAGTAGACTAGATGCAACTTTGGTGGACAAGTCTTCTCTCTCTCTCTCTCTCTCTCCTCTCTCTCTCTCATACCCCACTGCAGTCTGTGTCTATTTTAAAAACAGAGCAGATATGTCAAAGGAAAGGAGAAATGCCATTTATTTCCCCTATGAATCGCATATCAGCTTGAACAGACGAATACAGCTTCCACAGACTGGAAGGAATAGTCTTCAGGATGAAAAAATTCAGAGATTCACCCCAATTGGTTTTTTAAAGAAGTCTTTTAAATATATATTTTTCCATTCTGCTCAGACTTAATTTGAGAAAGGCTCAACCCCTGGTTTTTAATGCCAGGACTCGGCTCTGAAAAAATAAGAATGAACCGAGGTGCGTCTGAGCCCGTACAGAGAGCTCACACCACCAAGGAGTATGTGCACAAAGCTCTGAGGTCAGAGGGAAAATCTTCTAGGCAGGTTGAGCCCAGCCCCATTTTTCCTCCTAGAAGTCGCCGCAACCTGGAATCTTAGTTCTTGTTTTTATCACGACAGGGAAGTCGTGGGGAAGTAGGGTTTGCAGAGCAGTGTTACCTGATGGGCTGGCAAAGAACAAAAGGCAACCTGTCAATGAAACAGCATGTCAGGACTGCTTCGCTGAAACAGTTGACATTTCAATTTCACCCATGGCACATGACAAAGAAGGCTTCTGAAAATTCTGCTTCGAGAAGCATCGTCCATGCTGTTTTTGGAAGTCCACTTAGCAAAAGCACATTAGACCAACAGATCTAACACCATAGAGCTAATCAGGGCAGGGTAATAAAAACAAATGTTTAAAAATGAATCGACCAGGACAAGCCACAAACAAAATCTCCCCAGAGAAGCATGAAAAGACTTGGGAAGGCAGCGCGAGGAACTCGAGCGCAAGTTTCAGGAGAGGCAAGATGTATATCCTGATATATCCAGGAGAAAGGCAGACAGTCAGTTTAGGACACCATGGCAGCAGAACCCACACGTGGATGCTGGGGAAGTAGGAGGGCAGAACCAGGAAGTGCAAATTGCTGCCACTTCTCAGAACACAGCACACTCCTGCTGGAAACGAGCCAATGGATGTCTTCCATCGAGACCAGTGGTGTTCTCCAAGCTGTGTTCCACCGGCCCCTTCAGTCTATTTTAATGATGGAGTTGGCCTTCAAAAGATAGAGGCTGTCGTCAACGAGGAAACTGCAAGGAGAGGAAAGAGGAAGTTGCTGAATTGACTGGCGAGTGAAGGGATGGATTGAGCTACCCAATATGCCTAGAACTAGAATGTGCCCATCTTGTCTTCCTGGTGATGTATGAAAACCTTGAAATGCAAGTCTCCTGAAATAGCAGCTACGTGAACCGCAAGGAAGGTGCAGCACCCATATTGCCCTCCCTCGAATCTAAGGTCCACGCCTGAGGTCCTGCTTGCATACCCCAACGGTGGAATTGATTAGAGCTGGTGAGCACATGAAACAGGTCCTTCCTGGTGGTGGCCCTGCAGTTGTGGAACCCTCTTCCAGTCAACGTTCATTTGGCTCCTTCAGTTCGGGCATTCAAGGCGGCCTTTAAAGCTCACTTTTTCCCTACTGCCTTTCCTAAATATAATTTTGGTGATCTAATTCAGTATCTCCCATTTTTCTATTGGTTTGTTTTGGTCTGCCTAAGGTTCCTGTTGTTTTTGCTTCTCTGTACATTGCTATATGAGGGCTGGAATGAAGGAATACACTTTATGCTCCAGGAAAATGGCTCCTTGTAGCCTCGTTTCACGAAAGTATATTAAATACAGGACTGGCTACAGGCCACAGATTCCAACAAGTTCTAGCTTGTCAGATTGTGTGTGCTCTAGATCAGTGGTCCCCAGTTGGCAGTCCGCAGACCCCAAGCGGTCTGCATAACTCACCGGGGGGGGGGTCCATGGTATCATTCACATAACAAAAACTACCATAAAGATATTTAACTTTTCAGAAGTAAGGGGCCCATGGCTTTTGAAAAACAAGGGGATACTCAGTATTTCGGCATTAAAGACCCACTGCTGTAGATCATATGCCTCCTCCATGAGAGTTCTGGTTGCAACATGAGAACAGGCCTTTTCTGTGGTGGCTCCCCGTTTGTGGAATGCTCTGCCCAGGGAGGTTCGCCTGGCGCCTTCCTTATACACCTTTAAGCACCAGGTGAAAACATTCCTCTTCAACCAGGCCTATATTAAATGTGTTTGTGGGAGGTGGTAGTATTGATTTTTATTATGTTGTGTTTTTATCTTGTATTTTTGTGCTGTGAACTTGTGAAGTGCCTGACTTGGATGAAGGGCGGGATACAAAAATAGATCAGTGGGGTGTGTGTGTGTGTGTGTGTGTGTGACACTCAAGATGCTGCTGGACCACACAACTCCCATCATCCCTGAGCCTTCGCCATGCTGGCTGGGGGTGATGGGAGTTGGGAGTCCAAGTAGCACCCTGACAAGCAATCACAGAGCACCAATGGCAGAAGGCCCACCCACAAAGGCAAGCAAACTTGGCTGACCTGTAGAAAAGGATATTGACGGGAATGGTGCTGATGTGCCAGATGGCATGGGCGTCGAAGACCCAGAGCAACGGCGGGAAGTCCAGGAGCTCCAGGAGGGCCAAGGCTTGCAGAAGAAGCACAACCGCCACACACTTCCAGACGTACGGCAGACGTTGCTGGTTCCTCATGCACCAACCCAGCCACCAGAGGAGGTTGAGGAGGCCTGCAAGGTATGGCAGAAAGAGGATGCCGCTTCATGCCTGGCAGTAGTCACAGTGCTGCAGGAACTTAGGTATGTTATGTACATGGCGATGCACCAGAGGCACTAGCAGCCCTTGCTCCAGACCCCTTGCTCCTCAGCCCTTGCACCAGACCCCTTGCTCCTCAGCACCAAATCCCAAGGCATGCCAGGAATATCCCCTCCCCATGCATACATCCCCCAGAATCATCCACTGAGAAAGCATGGAGGAAACTAACTGCAAGTGGTGACTCTGCTTCTGAGCCCTGATGGGGCCATAAGTCAGAGGAGGAACCTCTGGGCAAATATGTAACAACACAAGCTTTTGCACTGTTGTGGAAAATCATGGCTCCGGGGATCTACAGACCTGCTCTCTCTTTGCCTCTATAATGCTGAAAAACCGTAACATAGGTGCCCTTTTCTTGCTGGTTGGCCCTGCACCCAGTGAATCCACAGATCCCAGGGAACCTGCCCTGAGGGTCCTGGGCCGCTATCCTGGTGCTCTATACTACAAACGCCCTGGGAGTGCAGGGAAGGAATAAGGGAGATATGTACCAGCAATATAGATGCAGCCTCCAAGTTACGCTCACAGCTATTTTGGTGTGTGTGCTTTTAAAGGGTGTAGCTACATGCTGCTCTTAGCAAGTTGCAAGTTGGCATCTGCCTGTCTCAAGAGACAATGGAGTGCGCCTCCGGGGGTGAAGTCAAACTACTGCATTGGCGGCACTAAAGTGACCTCCCTGGGGCACAAGCCTGGGCAGTGTGTATGGAGGTTCTGGCTGCCCAGACGACAAGACCTTGACCTCGCTGATATGCTCCAAAGGAAAGCAGATTAATACACTTGGCACCAGCTTGGCTGCAGGAGGTGCCGAAAGGTGGCATACAAAGCGCCATCCAACAGTCTTAGGGATTCCAGGTCTGCGTAGGGTTTGCTCCTTAGCCTTTCTTCTCCCAAAGCTATCCCACTAGGCAGGAGAGGTTTGGGATCAGAGTTTTCCTCCTTCTAGATTGACTACCTTCCCATGAAGATAAGCCCCATCTGACCTTCGCTTTCCTTGACTGCATGTGCATAAACCGCCTTCTCGACTGTTGGACCCATTATTGGCCTCATCCGCTCAATCCGCCAGAGCCTGTCTTTGCATGCAGGAGCAAGTCCCTAACTCACCAAGGGATTCAGACCCATCGGCTACTCTCACCTGGTTTAGCTGGCCAGTCAAAGCTGTTTCTGGGGTGTGGCCACTGTTACATGCTGACAACTTCAAGGAGCCACAGGTGAAAACTGAGTGCAGGGGAGGAACCAAAGGTGGGCAAACCACCCCAGAAGGTGCATGATATGTCTCTCCCCCCCCCAGAGGTGCTACCCTTCCCCTAACACCCCATACACCCCACTGCTCTGAGCATGGCTGGCATTATCTCCACAAAACAATCTTTTGCTCGGGTTAAGAAACAGAATGATGGGAAATGATCTCTCCCTTGCCTTTCTGTGGCCAGATGCAGAGAAGCACTTGTCAGAGATTCTCCAGCCGGAAACAGCTAATCTCTCTTCCCAGGAATTTGCAGTCCTGTGAAGGGATGGGGCGGTGTTGCCTGACAGCTCTCAGCAACCTTAACAATTTGCAGTTCCCAGGATTCATTGAAGGAGAAGCTACAACCATATAAAGTGCCATGATACTGATTGGTGCAGATGGGGCCTTAGAGAGGTTGGGGGCATTAGGGGAGAAGGCCACACAAAGGTTATCTGCTGGGCTACACCTCCACACCAACCAACACCTGCTGCAAGGGAAGAACACTGCTCCACCGTCCTCACCTATTACCACGTTGGCAACCATATTGTAACCATAGTCAAAGCGCACGAGCGTCAGATACGACACATGGCAGGCCAGGAAGAGGAGCAGGAAGATGCCTATGGCAGTGGCAAAGGCTGGACGTTTCAGACCCAGAGTCCTGAAAGAAAAGGAAAAGAGAGAGACGGTGCTGAAGGAACTTGCAAGAGCTGTAGGAACTGGGTCACTTCTGGACTCGTTCCTCCGGGTCTAGGCCAGGGATGGGGAACCTGTGGCCCTCCAGATGTGAGCCAAGGGTCAAGGACAAAGGAGTCCAGTTGGAGCCCATCAACATCTAGAGGCCACAGGCTCCCCATCCCTGATCTATGGGCATGGCTGAGCTGCAAAGGCTGGTCCTGCCATTCAGAAACTTGAGCAGACAGAACACAAAGCATTTTCTTTTGCTCGAATGGCCACAGCTACATCTCCCAAAAGGCCCGGCCAGTTTCCACTAGCTCTCCTTACTTGCTGCTCTTTTGCTTTGTCCTTGGGTTGCTCCTCCTCTCTCTGCACATATCCTGTCCGCACACATTTCCTCTTGCGGTTTCGACCTGTCCTTTTGCAGATGCCCAGTTTTTGAATAAAAGCGAAATATGGGAGCTGTGAGTGGACAGGGGAGACTCCTCTCTGCTACTGCCACTCACCCGCTCACTTAAAAAGGGAAATGTGAGCTGCTCCCAACAGCTCTGGAGGCTGAACTGGGAGTGTGGGAGCTGCTTTAAAGCCTTTGCAAGTTTCTCTGCGGTCTCCCTCCTAAGCCTCCCAGGTCAGGGGCTTAAAGGGGGAGCCTGGGGATACTTGGCAAAGCCACGCAGGAGATTGCGACAGGTGGGCAAGGCTGACAAAGATCTAACCTGTGGAGCCCAAAGAAAGTTCCCCACCCCACCGTAACATTTCAACCAGTGAAGCTGAAAAGTGGGAGAGGCAGGACAGACAAAAAGTATAAGTTCGCAGGGCAAGTGGTGAAGCTTGTCACCGGAAGATGGTGACCAACAGAAGCCGCTTTGGAAGGGGATTAAGATACAGTTACAAGTAGGGGAGTGCTATTGGGCTTGTGCCAACCACATCAGCCTGCTTGGCCACTGTGGGATAACAGAACACTGAACTGGATGGGCCTTTGGTCTTTTCCAGCTGCAAGGCTCTCCTTATGTTCTTAAGGAGGAGAGAAACTCACCGGACGCAACACAGGTAGACAGAGTGAAGGATGACGGCTGATGCACAGAAATAATCCATTTTCTGTGGGAAGAGAAATGTCGTTAGAAATCGGGGCTGGTTCTCATTCAGTGCTACACGTTCTCTTTAGAAAATCCTCATGGTATTTGTGTTTATTCATGGCTTTTCTCCAGTGACAGGGATCTGCATTGAAAGTTTTCTCTTTCCCCTGGGATTATGGCCTGCAAATACTCAGAAGCCTACTAGTAGTGTTTTTAACACCTTGTGATAGCTGTCCTCTTATCCTACCTCAAAAACACCTTGACGTGATTATGATCCTGAGCACACATATCTGAAAGAAAGTCTCAGGCTAGAATCCTAACCTCACTTCCCTGGGATAAACCCCCACTGAATTCAACAAGATTTACTTTGGAGTAGACATAGTTAGGATTATGCTGTCATGCTGGCTGCACTATTTACCTGGGGTTCACATAACTTGCATTTTTCTACCATTTACCTTATCTATTTTTTAAAAACCCACTAGAGAGGTTTCTGCCATGCCTTCAAAATTCCCCCAGCACCCCATACCAACATTTTTCATGATACGAGAGCAAAATTGCTCACCTCAGTTAGATTCGTTTCTCGAGTATGGAAAACTGTAGACCAGAACCAGGCATTTAAAGAAACCTGCAGGGGGAGTGAGGGAGCAGGGAAATAAATGGTTATCCTGAAAATACCACATTCTATGAAGTTAGGTTGTTAAAACCGGCTTCTACCACTGAAGGAATAAAAACAAGCCATTCTGGGATAACCAGGATAACTGCCATATGGTACTTAAACCAACAAACCCAGAAGCAAGTCCCACCCCCTCTTTAAAATTAGAGGAATCGTGCTGCTTTGTCTATTGGACTGCTGCAATAATACTGTATGTGAAACACTCAAAAAGTTCTAGAGACATGCTATCTATTATTATCACCATCTATCAATTCTATCCCACCCTTTTCCTCAAATTGCTTCCGAATCAAAACACAATTTGTCCACAGAGTAGAAGAAAAAGGCTAGATAGAAACTGATATAAGAAAAAACTGCTCCTTTTCCCTTATGGGGTACTCAAGAGCCCATATAGAGTCCTTATGTAGGTTCTCTATTGGTAGGAGAAAATAACAGGCCAAACCAGAGAATATTGAGAGGCAAAGCAGCTAGTAAGCCTGATCTTTATTAAACTGTTGCACCAGGGTGCTCACCATGCAGGAGGGAGGAGGAACCCAGAACACTGATGTGCAAGCTCTTACATAGACTTTCGAAATTGCCTACCCTGTAGCTCAAGACCACCCCCAAAACATCATACATACATCACAGAAAGAGCTGGTCCCCAGCAGACATCTGAGTGTGTTACTTCTCTCCTGTCTGCCAGTATACCTGATAATGCCTTATCTGATTGCCTTTTCTGGGTAACCTGGCCATTCCTTTGAGATGGTAAATATTTAGTTCTTGAATCTCTTACGCATATCGATAGTGTGCTCAGCTTAACAGATACTTACCAGACTGTATTTACAGGGAGGTGTAAGCCCCTACAGTCCAAAGACAAATGGAAAGCTTTTCCCATCTGAGGTCAATTTGGGAGAGTCAAAATGGCTTCAGGGTTGTTCTCTTGCACTATTTCAGACAAGTGGTTTATATACTTATGTATGTGTTTGCTTTGTACATTTATGAACATTTATTTTGTGTGTGTGTGTGTATGAGAATGAGAGAGACCTTAGAATTTCTATAACAGAAACTAACACTATAAGCGTTGTTCCAAAACATAACCCTTCTTTTAAAAAAGCACAGAGGAAAATACCACATAATTCAGCAAACCTTTCTCCAAATACCCACAATGCCACTGGAAACACACTGCACTCTGCTGTGGCTCAAGTTTGTTCCTCATGGGAGATGCCCTCCTTACTTCCTTACTTCGCTCTGCATTTCCTGAGACAGCCTGGACTGAGGAGCAGGACATCGTGTGTTTCTGTGAGTCTTCTTGTAGGGAAACCTGTCATGTTTCCCCCACTTCCTTCCCACAAGATCTCAAGCAACCAGAAGCCTTCCTTGTCTTTTCTATTCTCCATGTTTCCCACCTCTTTGAAGAAGATGAGAAGGAAGCTAAGGCACCCATCTTGCCGTGGTGAGGTATTAACCGCCCAGAATGACTTACCCAAGCAAAGGCAATGCAGGTATGGTACATGGGAGAAGAGCGGGGGACAGCAGCTTTATATCTGTTCAGCATCACTAAATTGGCAAGTCCGTTCAGGAACGAAGCAAAGGCAGAAGCAGGCTCCTGAAAAAACAGGAAGCGGGAAAAGGGCCACTGAGGGTCGGGTGGGAAAACAAGGGAGGGAGAAGAAGAAGGAAAATATGTCATCAGCCAGAAATGAGAAGGTATACATGCTCTTTGAGGCAATGGTAGGGAACTGGATTTGGCCAGTGGGCCAGATCCTGGGCTCCCCACCACCACCACCCTTGGAGGGCTACTTCCACAGGTCAATCACTTAACATCACAATGATGTCAGATGACCCATTTTTGCAGAAACCTCCACTACAAAGCAAAATTCCAGCCCAGGAGGGTTCGAAGTTACTACCAACTAGCTGGTAAGTTTCAAGCTCTTTTTTTAATCGAGGGAGCTCTTTTGAAGCCATCCAAACTGGCAGCCATCACTACTTTCTGTGGGAGTGAGTTGGACAGTTTAACTATGCGTTATGTGGAGAAGTACTTTCTTTTATCCGTCCTGAATCTTGCTACTGTGGTGGAGTGTGTCTCTAAGCCACACGCGGTGCATGGGTGCGCGTGTCCATTGACACACCAGGCCCAAGCGGCATGGCTGCTGCACCTTCCTCACGCCACTGTCCCCAGATCCGAGCCCTGCAAGGCGACTCGGGGAGGATAGTGTGGAGATGCGACAGCCATGCACCCCGATCAAAGGGCGCACAGTTGCTGTGTTTGATTGCCCTTTTCTGAAACTTTTCCAACTCTGCAATATCCTTTTTGAGGTAAGATGACCAGAACGGTACACAGTATTCCAAACATAGTTGTGCCATAGGTTTGTATAACAGCATTATGATAGCAGCTTCATTTTCAATTCCTATCCCATTGATCCTGAACATGGAACGTATCACAGCTGCTGCACACGAACGTTGCTTACCTTTCCATGAAACTGAGGCACTTTGTATCCTTCCTGGACGTAAAGGCCCACCGTCAACCACATACATTCATATTTACATTCATCTCTGCAGGTCCATCCTAGAATACGGTTGGGGGAGGACAAATTTAAATTAGTGCAAATGAATTTATTTGCCTAATGCCTGAATGCAATGGAACTCCGTGAAATAATTTTAAAATACCAGGGTGGGAACGGGGGTGGGAGGGTACTCAGATTTGCCAAGTTTGTTTTATTTTAAGGGAGCATGATGTATGACTGGCAAGCCACTTGTTGCCAGGATGAATTCTTACAGTTAACTTGTTTGTTTTAAATGAAGCATATATTGCATGTTTTCTGCTTGGAATCAGGAAACATGCAAATGCAACTATATACAGTTGTACCTCAGGTTACAAACACCTCGGGTTACAAACACTTCGGGTTACAGACTCTGCTAACCTGGAAGTAGTACCTCGGGTTAAGAACTTTACCTCAGGATGAGAACAGAAATTGCGTGGTGGTGGCAGCGGAAGGCCCCATTAGCTAAAGTGGTACCTCAGGTTAAGAGCGGTTTCAGTATCTCCAGGCTTTGTTTTGCACGTGGCACCTTAGTATGTTTGTTGTTTGAATGGCTACAAGTCTATCTCTATTCTAGCTATTATTCTAGTAAATTTGGTTTTATACTTATAAGGCAGTTTGTGGTGTTGTTGTTTTGTTGGACTCCAACTGCCATCAGACCCAGCCAGCATCCTAGGTGGTGGAAATGGTAATCCACGATCTGGAGGACCACAGGTTCCAACTCCCTTGCCATGTGGACTTCTCAAAATTAAATGTATGTTTGAAACCTGGGCCTGCCAGTTCTGCCATACATATATAACTACTGAATAGGAGATGTAATGGGTAAGAGGGGTTAAGGTTTCCTGAGTGAGAGAGGCAGAGTGAGGGATATTAAGGTTGCAATAATATACAATGGTACCTCTGGATGTGAACGGGATCCATTCCGGAGCCCCGTTTGCATCCTGAGCAAAACGTAACCCGCTTCTGCGTGTGCACGGGTTGCGATTCGCCACTTCTGCGCATGCGCATGACGTCATTTTGAGCGTCTGTGCATGCGGCGAAACCCGGAAGTAACGCGTTCCGTTACTTCCGGGTCACCACAGAGCGCAACCCGAAAACGCTCAACCTGAAGCAACTTCAACCCGAGGTATGACTGTACAATTATTTTATTTTGTATCCCATTTTCCCTCGAAGAGGCTCAAAGTGGCACCCTTTTTATTTTCACAACAACCCTTTGTGGTAGGTTACGCTGAGATATAACTACTAGCCAAAGGCCAGCCAGTGGCCTTCAAGGCTGAGCAGAGATTATCCAACGCTCTTAACCACAACATCACATCGCCTGCTTTAATTGGGGAGTATATATAACTGAACTCAGAAGGCTTCCTTCTGAATAAATGTACGTAAGATCTAACTGCATGTAAACGATGGTACATGTTATGTCACCCACAAGCAACCTAGTTAATTAAAGAATTGTGGCTTCTTGCCACTTACTTGCTATAACCTCCAAGAAACCTGGAGGGCAGATGAGGTGTTGAACCACATACCTAGCTGTGAATGCTACAACAAGCCACTCAATGGGCTCACTTTCAACAACGCCATAAGAAACCTGGGAGAAATGAATCAATGGGGGGCGAGGGAATCTCACTCGAAGAGAGATACTTTGAAAACGTTAGAAAATAGTTGTCTTTACCTAATGGGTAAGGAATGGCTACTCTCGCTAATTCAGGATGAGATATGAACAGCCTAAATAAGTAAAACAACAATAATAAACAAGAGACAGCTTGCAAGTCCTGAAGCAGGGAGATAGACACAGCAGCTGCCCCACCAGCCCTTTTGGGGGTAGCAGAGTCCTGCTTGCAAACAACGATGCGGCAGTGCAACAGCTGTATGTGCAGCCTCGCTGCTCTGGAGCCCCAGGCTGCAACCCTATGTGCATTTCCCTGCAAATTGACCTCAGTGAGTCTTACTTCTGAGTAGGACTGCACTGTTAAGGGGAGAGGGAGCAACATCAGCTCAGCACTACATCCAAGAACCATTGCCAATTTAATTGGAAAATGCACTCTGCACATGTTCAGACGCTACTGAACCTCCTCTCACCGAGGGCAGAGGGAAAGAGCGTCAGGAATTGGTCGAAAGAGCGGGTAGGCGGTGCCACCAAGCCGTCCTATGGGAAAACACGGGGCGGGGCACCGTCATTCGTGGGCGGGGCTATGCAAATGAGGAGCACGTCGCGGATACCGCCCCCCTCGCGCCTCGTCCTTGGCGGTGGGCGTGGCGCTTCTTCGGCCGGGGGCTTTGCAGTACCTGTGAGGCTCATGTAGAGAGGCTGGTGGGAGCGGAAGTGCCGCAGCCCGGGCCCGGAGCAGTTGCGCCTCTCGCAATGCGTCAGGCATTCTCGGTAGACGGGCTCCCGGTCCCCCCGCGAGGCCTGGGCGGGGGCCGGGCCGGCGCCCGCCACCCCGAGCAGCAGTAGGAGCGCGGTTCGAGCCGCCATCCCGTCTGCCGGGAGGCTGCAAGCTCCACTTCTGGTTTGGGGACCGGAAATGGTCCTTTGCTTTAAGCCGCTGGGGGGAAAGCCATAGAGTTGGGGGAAACACGAGCCGCACGCGCAAAGGTTCCGCCTTGGCGGCAAGGGCAGGGGATTGTGGGAAATGTAGTTCTTCTACTTTAAGACTACAGTATTGGGAGAAACTTACCCTTCCAGTTAGAAGCAGAGAAGAATCCCCATCTCTGCCTCCCCTTCAAGCGCTACAATCCTGTCACGTCCACTTACAAGCCGTATTGCCACCTCTCTTTCTCTTGAAAATTATCTTTTTAAAATCTCTTCCAGCTGTCCCAATTTTCCTTTAAAAAAAAACCCCGTCCCTATATTATTGCCCTTATTTTTGCTTTCCGAAAATTCCTTTGTTCAGTGCAGGTTTCTAGAATGATCACTCGTCAGTGTTCATCTCCTTTCCTCTGGGTCTCTAGAAGTTCAATCTTGGGCTGTGGGAACAGATATATAGCTTGCCTCCAATGCACACGGGTGTAAGCAACATGTACACACACTGGCAGGTTGCACACTACCTTTGAAGCACATTATTTGCCTAAAATAATTCTGGGCACTTTGGTTTACCTACCACAGAACTACAATTCCCAGCAAACTGCAGTGTCCAGAATTCTTTGAGGGGGGAAATGTGCTTTGAATGTGTGTATACAGTGACACATGCACGCACGGCGTGCCCAGAGTTTCATGTAGCTCTGCCTGCCATTCAACATGCTGGTGAGGTTAATTTTGATAACAGATTGACGATTACGTATTATTTGCTTTCCTTGCCTATCTTTAACCCAAACAAACACTTTGGCTTTTTAATCAAGTGAAGAATTGGCTATTGATGAGTAAGTTAAATACAGTACTGTACAGCATAGCATTAATTGGGGCAGTAAGAAAGTTATGTGCTTAAAATATATCGTGTGACCATAGTTTTTAGCATTTGTAGTAGAAGCCGAGATGAGGCAAAATGTGCAGGTACTGTTGTTCTTTTATGGCTGCTCTCCCTGTCAGTGTTTTACTCTTCACCCCAGAAAAAGTCATGTGGACACCCACAGGCAGAGTTGATAGCAAAGTGAAGTAATAGGAAAGCCTAGCAATAAATAGTGAGACCCATGCTTTTGTCCCTTCCCCTTGAGACTTTATTCCTTCTCCTGAAGAGGCTTAATCCCTTGAAAGGTGTGGTCAGATCCTCAAGCCTAACGAGTAGCAACCACCCTATCCAGACCTCATGAGCAACAGAATCATAGCTGTCAACTTTTCCCTTTTCTTGCGAGGAATCCTGTTCGGAATAAGAGAATTTCCCTTAAAAAAAGGGAACAGTTGACAGCTATGAACAGAATCTGGAGGAATTGTTTGCCTCTGTTGTCAGAAAGCATCCTGGTTGTGGCTCCTGAATTTATTCACCTCCCAGGTTCCTCAGAAAGGAAGGGTAGAAGCCATTGCAAATTTATTCTAATTCATGTACTGACAGAACTGTCCATTGCCTAGAGGTTATAGCTGTGAACTACCGTATTTTTTGCACCATAACACTCACTTTTTTCCTCCTAAAAAGTAAGGGGAAATGTCTGTGCGTGTTATGGAGGGAATGCCTACGGGTGGCATGCCTACGGATTTTCCTCCTCTAAAAACTACGCACGTGTTATGGTCGGGTGCGTGTTATAGAGCGAAAAATACGGTAATTGTTTTAAAACAATCTATGGTAGTGGTTATGACTACATCAGTGTTACAATGAATCGTGGCAAATTTTATTTTTCAGTGACTGCTGCCTGGATAGTGTGTGCATTTTATTGTACTCAATATTTCAAGGTGGCAGCCCCTTTTGCCAGGGACCAAGTCCCAAGAATTCAATAAAAATTACTTCTAAGTAGACACCTCCAGAGATTCATGTGTATACTCTTCCAAGGGCTGCTTTGCAGATATTGCAGCTCCAACGTTAATTTAAATACCTTCTATATGATAATTATGCATTCCACTGAATACCTGTCAGACCTGAACCTGTTGCCCGATAGTAGCCTGAACTGGATGACCTTGGGTTCTTGTGTTTTGAAAGAGGGAGATAGTTCCCTCTCCCTATTCATTCTCTCCATACCATTCATCAATTTATAAAATTTGAGATTACATTGTCATGGGGGGGGGGGATTAAAACCAAAAAGCCGCATCTTAAGCCTTCTTCTCTACCCCACATAAGCTGCAACATGCTCTGTTTTTCCAGTCTTTTTACAGCCTCATTCCGTGCAGAATTAGGTGAACAGACTAAGCCCACTGAAATCAGTAGCATGGATCCCAAGATTAGTTAAGTTCACAGGAGGAAAGATTTCCTGTCCTCATTCCTCAGGTGTGATTGGAAAGATGGAATCACTTAAAATTGTGTGGATCTCTCCCTAGCTTGGGACAATTCCTCTTCTTCTGATGGAAAGAGCTGCTCAATAGTGGAATGGACTCCCTCAGAAGGTGGTGCACTCTACTTCACTGGAGATTCTTTAAAACGGGTTGGATGGTCACCCGCCAAGGATTCTTTAGCCGTGATTCCTGCATCGCAAGGGGTTGTACTAGATGCCCCTGAGCCCCTTTCCAACCTTACAGTTCTTCAGCAGCTCCCCATGGACCATATCCCACATTATACAGGAGGGCCCCCAACTCTCCAGAGATGCTTTTGGGGAGGCACAGGTGACTACTGTGGGGAGGAAGGGGTGGGAAACTTAACTTCCTTAACTTAAATTAGGATCTGAGCCAGTAGATCTAGACATGTCTACCTCCCGCATAGGATTGGGCTATTTGTTACGTATTCAGTGGTCTGTGTTTGCCTGATCTTTAGTTTGGACTAAGGAAGGCGTCAGCAAACTTTTTCAGCAGGGGGCCGGTCCACCGTCCCTCAGACCTTGTGGGGGGCTGGACTATATTTTTTTGGGGGGGGAATGAACAAATTCCTATGCCCCACAAATAACCCAGAGATGCATTTTAAATAAAAGGACACATTCTACTCATGTAAAACACGCTGATTCCCGGACCGTCCGTGGGCCGGATTTAGAAGACGATTAGGCCAGATCCGGCCCCTGGGCCTTAGTTTGCCTACCCATGGACTAAGGATTCTGAGCGCCTGTGTTCTGATTTGATACATGTTGTTCAATCACAGAACATTTCAGGATTTGGGGCTCTGCCATTGGCCCTTGAACTCTGAGTTGTGATTTGCAGTTTGGAAGTATAGACAGCCAATCACGGTGGGAGTGGCCCAGGCTTTCAGAAATGTATACAGTGGTACCTCGGGTTAAGTACTTAATTCGTTCCGGAGGTCTGTTCTTAACCTGAAACTGTTCTTAACCTGAAGCACCACTTTAGCTAATGGGGCCTCCTGCTGCTGCTGTACGATTTCTGTTCTCATGCTGAAGCAAAGTTCTTAAGCTGAGGTAATATTTCTGGGTTGGCGGAGTCTGTAACCTGAAGTGTCTCTAACCTGAAGTGTATGTAACCCAAGGTACCACTGTATAAGCAGTTGCTTTGCCTCTGTTTTCCAGTTATGTAGTTCAATTAAGGTTCTTGCTGTTATTGCTGTGTCTTGCCTTGTGGGAACCCACCTACACTTCACTGGCGACGAGGATGGGATGCTAGGCTAGGTATGCAGCCCTGGCTAGCTTCCACAAGCTGAAATCACTGCTGGGGAACTATTGCCTCAGCTGAGCTGAAATCACTGACGGCAGCCACAAGGCAGATCACACAGGGTGGATCTCATGGCCACATCGAGGAATTTGACACAACGGTTCCAGAGAAATACTATTAATTGGCCCTTTTAAATGCTTCTGGTTGCTCTGGAAGAACCTTTTTGAGATGGGGGGGGGGTGACCAGCAGCTGATTCCTGTGTAAATGTAGCATAATGTACATAATGCCTGTATGATGATAAGGCTTTTAAAAAACCAGTCCCTTTCTGAAAGTCTTTTATATTCCATTGCCCAATATTGGCAGGGAATATATTCTTTCCAGGCCCTGGTGTTCTGCAATGCTTTTCAGCTGGGATTGCAAAGGTAAATGTCTCCTCTCTTTCAGGTGGAACCCGGGGAATTAAAACCCACTCCTTGCAAACAGCTGCAAGGCATGGGGAAAAAATATGGCTGAGGGGAAAGAAAAGAATCAGTTAACACCACAAGAAAGTCACACACACACACACACACACACACACACACACACACACACACACAGAGAGAGAGAGAGCCTTTAGCTGCCTGCAGGGTTTGAAAGAAGCCTTGAAAGAACCCATTCTCTAGCAATTCCTCCACGTTCCAAGAATTTCCTCCGCAGAGTGCAGTCTCTCAAGCCAACTGCCCCTTCTTCTAAAGTCGTCTCCCACCCACTGGCCTTTCATATCTGAGACAGACACACACAGAGAGAAACTACAACAAGCCCAGCAAAGCCCTGATCACAACTGGCAGCAAAGCGAGGCTGCCAAAAGCGGCGAGGAAGCACAGCAAACTGGCAAGGCCTGCTGCACGCACGACTTTCTCAGAATCCGTCAGGAGTCAGGATTTTGCCACAAGCCCAGCAGTGCTCAAAGCATCTGGGAGGCTCTTCCTGAAAAGGGATTTAGGCAGAGGAGAGCAGCAAGGCTGTGGGAGGATCGAGAAGAGAGGGATTCTTGAACAGTCGCCCTGGTGTTTTGAAGGCAGTTGGGGGGTGGGGAGGAGTGTTGCAGGCTGACCAATACTGGGTTTCTTCTTCCCTATACAGTGGTACCTCGGGTTACATACGCTTCAGGTTACAGACGCTTCAGGTTACAGACTCTGCTAACCCAGAAATAGTGCTTCAGGTTAAGAACTTTGCTTCAGGTTGAGAACAGAAATCGTGCTCTGGCAGCGCGGCGCAGCAGAAGGCCCCTTTAGCTAAAGTGGTGCTCCAGGTTAAGAACAGTTTCGGGTTAAGAACGGACCTCAGGAATGAATTAAGTACTTAAACCGAGGTACCACTGTATATCTTTTTAAAAGGGGAATACAGACATAAAAAGGCCATTTGGCGGGTTTATGATCTGCACACCAGGGAAAGGAGCAGCAAGCTTCCTTGTAAGTGCAAAAAATAAAAAGCACACCATTAGCATCCAAGGAGAAATATTTTCTCCTATTCAGTTCAAGGCTTTTGGACAGGGGAGGAAACATTTTCTCTACTCTCGCAGACTAAACCTGTTCCGACACCAGCTCTATGTTCCAGGTAGAGGGTTCCTACAGCTGGAGGCTCTGTACATGTAACTCCCTCTTAGGCCACAGGGAAAATAATAAATTGGTGGAAGCCTGTCATAGCACAATGATAAGCACTAGCTGCCTGGAGTATTGGGAAAGAGGAATGGGTTTGTACACGCCTTGGGTCCCTGCGATGAATGACTGAACAGAGCTAATTGGGGCAGTCAGGGGGGAACCTTAGGCCGGGGGGGGGATACCATACCTCCAGACCTCCGAGAATCCCCCTTAAGCCATGCCCTCTCTGGCCTCTCACTTCTCAGACCCTTCACTTCTTTTTGGCTGGAATGTATCCTTGACCTGAGATAATTCCTCTTGCCTACATAGATGAAGGTGTGTGTGTGCCTTCCAGAGGTGGGGTGCCACCACTGAGAAGCCCCCCCCCCTTGCCTCTTGACCCTCGTCAAACATGCCTCAGATCTCAAAGGGACTGAGAGAAGGGCCCTTCGGGGAGAACTCAAGATTCGGACAGGTTCCTACACGGAGAAGGAAGTCCTTTAGGTAAATACTCATCCTCGGCCATTCAGGGCACTTTAAATCATGCCTGTAAATGAGCCAGCGAAGCTGTCGCAACTGGGAGTGACGTGCCCCTCCCTGGAAGCAGGACCTCTTGCACAGCTCTCCTGTTGACTTCTTCAGGGTGTGGACAAGAGACCTTGCACCAATTAATTATTACGGCTACTTCCCTGAGTTCTACATCTCCTTTCACATTTACAGTGGTACCTCTGGTTACGTACTTAATTCGTTCCGGAGGTCTGTTCTTAACCTGAAACTGTTATTAACCTGAAGCACCACTTTAGCTAAAGGGGCCTCCTGCTGCTGCTGCGCCGCCGCCGCGCAATTTCTGTTCTCATCCTGAAGCAAAGTTCTTAACCCGAAGTAATATTTCTGGGTTAGCGGAGTCTGTAACCTGAAGCGTATGTAACCTGAAGCGTCTGTAACCCGAGGTACCACTGTACTTACCTACTTGCCAGAACCCTTTTGCAGGGGGCTTGTTTTGTGTGTTGTTCTTCATTAGATCATTTTGGGGGCTGTATTCCAGTCCTGCATTGTGCTGGCTTTTAACTCTCCCCCCAACCCGAGAATACTCATCTTCTACATAGTCATTCTTCTGTCTCTTTTCATAGTCAGATGGGTTTGCGTGATTGACTAAAAATGTAAACATTTTGAACTGCTTTGTTCCTGCAAGTGCAAAGGGCCCAGGGCTCAAGCTTGCCCAACAGCAGGCAGCCTCCAATCTGGAAGCCTTCACATGCCCAGAGGCACTGCCATCTGCACGAGTATCTCACAATAAGGGTGCCAAGTCCCGGTCAAGAGATTGCGCTAAGAAATCTGGAAATTCCTGGTACACTGACATGTAATCCTATCAACTCAAGAGTAAGTCCCACTGAGTACAAATGGTTTTACTTTCAGGAAATGGGTGTAGGATTGTGACCTGAATCTCATTCAGCTATGAAGTTGCTAGGTAAGCCTCTCCTCTCTCTTAGCCTCCCTTTCTGCAGAATGGGAAGTACAATACTGACCTACCTGACAGGGGTTTTTGTAAGGATTACAGTACTTAGCACACAAAGTGCCTTGATCTTTCTAAAATGGTATATAAATGCTCATATAATATCATTTTGCAGAACCGAGGCCCCATCTGCACTATGCATTTAAAGTACTATCATACCTGTTTAAACAGTAACAACTTCCTCCAAAGGACCCTGCGAACTGTAGTTTGCAAAAGGTGCGGAAAAGTGCTAGGAGACCTCTATTTCCCTCACAGAATTTTCAGAGTGGCTTAACCAAAAATAAAAATCACACTTTCCAGGCAACTCTAGGAAATATGGATCTGTGACGGCGAAAGGGATGTCCTAAAAACTCTCAGCGCCCTTAACAAACTATGCTTCCCACAGTTGGGGCTGAGGGCAGGTTTAAAGTGGGATGATACTGCTTTAAATGCATAGGGCAGATGGGGTTTGAGCCTTGTCAACAAGTCCTGGAGCTGAACTTTGACTATTCCAGAAATCTCTCAGTCCTTCCTATTTTAGATTTACAGTATGTTAGAAATGTGCAGTGGTTAGAGGGCTAGGCTAGGATCTGGGAGAACAAGGTTCAAATCCCCACTCAGCCATGAAGCTCACTGGGTGATGTTGGACCAGTCACTCTCTTCGCCTAACCTACCTCACAGGGTTGTTGTGAGGATAAAACGAGAAGTATGCATGCTGGATTGTAAATGTAATAAATAAGAAGTTGTCAGCTTTAGGTGGTTCAAGCTGCAGCCCAGTACAGACGTATTTTGAGCTTAAAGGTAAAGGGACCCCTGACCGTTAGGTCCAGTCGCAGACAACTCTGGGGTTGCGGCACTCATCGCGCTTTACTGGCCAAGGGAGCCGGCATACCGCTTCCAGGTCACGTGGCCAGCATGTTTACCTTCCCACCGGAGTGGTACCTATTTATCTACTTGCACTTTGACGTGCTTTTGAACTGCTAGGATGGCAGGAGCAGGGACCGAGCGACGGGAGCTCACCCTGTCATGGGGATTTGAACTGCTGACCTTCTGATCGGCAAGCCCTAGGCTCTGTGGTTTAACCCACAGTGCCACCCGCATCCCTATTTTGAGCTTAAGCCCTATTATATACAACTGCAATGTAAAAGTTGACTGCTGAGGCTGCATTTTAATATGAATTCAATCCCCAGCATCCACAGGTAGGAGATTCCTGCCTGAAACCAGAGCTGCTGCCAGCCAGTGTAGACAACAGGAAGCTAGATGGGCCAATTGGTCTGACTTGACGTAAGGCAACATCCAGAGTGCTGTGAGCTACCAGCATGTTAAGGGTTAAGGCTCCTTTGAATCTTGCTTTTAGGATTTTTGCAACCTGATATTTCAAATGCATTGCAGGGGGTTGGACTAGATTACTCTGAGGTTCCTTCCAAGTTTACAATTCTATGATTCTAAATTATGGTTTCCGCTGCTAGCTGGCCCCAGTGGATTGTGATTTCTCAAGAAATCACATGAGCTTTATTAAATCGTAAGGGCCTTCAGAAGGGCAATTACGCATATCGATTTTCGGTGACGGTCCGAAATCATGTATTTTACAGTTCAGTATTCAAACAACCAATATTAATTATTTGCCTCCTAATCGGTTAATTAAGGTCCTTTGAAATATTGGACAGTTCCACTTATCACACAGCTGTTTCTTCCTCCCCCCCTCCAGATTTATATACTTTCCTCTCCCCACCGCCCCCTCCACCTTAAATTATTTGGCAAGCGTAGCCTGCATTTAATTTAATTCCAAGAAATATATATATTTCCCTTCTCTTTGTCCATTCAAGGTCGATGCTCTGAACTGGAAAGTGTCCAAAGAAATCGCCCAAGGAGAAGGAAAGGAATTCCACCTTCAGCAGCAAGGAGGCAAAGCAAAACGTTTCGCAAAGTTTTCTCCTCTCTCCAGCTTTGATTTCCCACGAGGCAGAGAACGGCTTTGGCGTGCTCCGACGAAGAACTCGTTTGCCACTCCCGAGGGAGCAGGAATCCTGCTCCGGAGCGCGCTCGGCGCGCGTTCCCGACGCCTGGTGCTGGTGGGTAGGAGAGAGAGAGTGAGAAGAGGTGGTAGCTTCTGGTAGTGCCTTTTTTTTTTTTTTTGGTAAAGGAAGTGAAAAGGGTTGAAAAGTTGGGTTGCAAAGAAAAGTGCAAAGGGGGAATCGAAGCTCGAGAAAACAAACCGGGCACGATTGCCAAGGCGGTTGGAGAAAACAAAAATAAAAAAACAAAAATCTCCACCCACCTTCCTTCCTTCTCTTCCCCGGACGAAATTATGAGCTGGGATTTGCAATGAAAAAACAATGGGGCCCATTCCCAGCCCCTGCTGGTTTTGCATGGGGTTCTTCTTGGTTTCGGTCTGGCCGGGAGTTGTTTGGAGCACGGAAGGTAAGTTTGAATCCGTATGTTTTGTTCTGTTTCTATTTCTTGTTTATTGGGGCGGCGGGGGTAGGGGGGAGAGAAGCAAAGAAAAGGAAGAGGAAAGGCGTCCAGGAAGGAATCTCTCAGCCAGTTTTGCAACCAAGAAAGGGGGTTCCAAGTTGGAAGAAATGAGAGAGAGGAGAGAAACTTATGTGCGCAAACTTGTTGATTTTCGGGTTTCGTTCGGGGCGGGATTATTTCATTAATTAGCCGCGTGTTTTTGATTAATTTAATTTTTTTTTTTTATTTATTTTCAATGCAAAATCATAACAAAAATTACAAACATTGAATCCAAAATAATACTATACAAACAAAAATCCCCGGAACGTATAGGAAAAAAAAACAGAAAACAAAAGGAAAAAAAAAACAAAAGAAACAAGACTAAACTAAACAAAAACGAAAAAGCACACATCTACAGAAAAAAACACCATATCATTACGTACATAAACACAAATTGACTTCCTTTCTTTGTTCCAAGACCTCAAAAAATTTACTCTTACTGTGTTGTTGTGTCTAATTAGATTACTTCCACCTTGGTACTTTTTTTTTTTTTTTTGCACCATTTTTCTTTTCCTTTGACCCTGTAAAGCATCATTCATTACATACCAATATACTAACTCCAGAACAATGTTTTTTCATATACTCTTTAGCACAACCCCATTCTTTTAATAATTTCTGGTCCGATTGTCCCCTTATGTAAGCTGTGAGTCTTGCCAGATTTATGTATTCACAAAATTTAATTTGCCAATCTTTCACTGATGGAATTTTTCTGCCTTTCCAGTTTTTAGCTATAAGTATCCTGGCAGCTGTTGTTGCATAAAGGAATACTTTCCTTTGATTTTCGGGGATATCATTTGTAATTAAACCTAAAAGGAATGCCTCCGGTTTTTTTCTGAAAGATATTTTAAACATCTTTTTGAGTTCTTCATAGATTTCATTCCAGAATTGTTTAATAGGTCGGCATTCCCACCACATGTGAAACATTGTTCCTATTTCTTTTTTACATCTCCAACAGGTATTCGATTTTAATTTGTAAATTTTAGCCATTTTTTCCGGAGTTAAGTACCATTGGTACACCATTTTCATAAAATTTTCTCTTATTGTATAACATGCCGTAAATTTAATATCATATTTCCATAATTTCTCCCATTGTTTTTGATTAATTTAATTAATTCCTGGTCTCCGGGTCAACGCAGATCGGAGTCGGTCGCCGGGGGGCGGGCGGGGTTTGGTGTGTTTTTGTGTGGGGTGTGTGTGTGTGATCGACAAAAGCTCAGTTCTTTGCATTGTTCCAAACGTTGTGGGAGTTGGGTCTGGGAAATGGGGCCAGAGAGAAGTTTCTGCTCCTCTGATCGTCGGTTGCGCCGAGATTTCGGGCCACGCGCGCCTTCAAGGAAACGGGCCCATTAATAACTCGTTGGGGCGCGGATTAGCTGCCCTTGAAGATGTCGGCGGCCGCCCTCTCTGCCCCCTTTACCGCCCCCCAAGCCCGGGCTGCAACGGGAAAAGGGCGCATGTTTGCAGAGCCGCCCTTGCGACGCGTGTTTTTGCGCGGCTGGCGCAGGGCGCTTCTGCGCCGCGTTAGCAATTGCTTGCAAGCTGGCGGTGGAGAGACAGCTCTACTCTTGAGTCGCTTTGGGCAGAGTCAAACGATGTCGCCTTGTTTGGGTTACACATTGCAGTGGATGTGTGTGTGAGAGAGAGAGAAGGGGAGGGTTTTGCCTGCGAAGGAGGAGGCGGGAGATGGTGCTGGACGGAGCGGGACTTGTTCTCATTCAGTCTCCACGAGTTAACGTGACTTAAATCCCCAGCAGGCCACCCCCGCCGTGTGTCAAAACTTGCCGAAGGGCATTGCTCCGGAGATCCCAAATGTCTTTCCTTAAAAAACATAAGAAGTGCCTTATGGCAGGAGTGGGGAACCTTTGCCCCCACCCCCCAGATGTTGCCCACCCGCAAGGATGGCCAGTGGGGAAGGAGGAGAAGAGTTGAAGTACAGCAACATCTGGATGAGCACAGCTGTCTGTTCAAAAACTTTGTAAATTTGCAGATCATCTGCAGATCTTGGGGCGGTTGACCGCATAAAAACATAATTTAAAAACATGAAAAACATAACAAAATAAAAAAATTCCTTCCAGTAGCACTTTAGAGACCAACTAAGTTTGTTATTGGTATGAGCTTTTGTGTGCATGCACACTTCTTCAGATACATGCACACGAAAGCTCATACCAATAACAAACTTAGTTGGTCTCTAAGGTGCTACTGGAAGGAATTTTTTTATTTTGTTTCGACTACGGCATACCAACACGGCTACCTACCTGTAATGAAAAACATAGTAAAAATAAGAGCAGCAAGAAACCGATAATCCCTCCCATTCCCAAAGGCCTGGTTGAAAAGTAATGTTTTTGACTGGAGCCTAAAGGTGTATAAAAGGAGAACTTCCCTGGGGAGAGTATTCCACAAATGGGGAGCCACTGCAGAAAAGCCCCGTTCTCGTGTTGCCACCCTCCGGACTTCTCCTGGAGGAGGCACACAATGAAGGGCCTCAGAAGATGATCTCAGGGTCCGGGTAGGTTCATATGGAAGGAGGCAGTCCTTGAGGTATCATATTGTTGTAAGGCTACAACTTCCACCATTCTGACCATGGACTGTGCTGCCTGGAGTTGATTGACATGGGAAGTCCTGAAGCAATATGGAGAGCCACTGATCCCCCAGGGCGGTCTACTCTAAATGGGATAGTGGCCTACAGTCTACTTTCTGCTTATCTGTGAGCTATGAATTGTCCGGTTATTTCAATTGCCCATTCATTTCGCGGTATTTTCTGTCTTGTGAGTGCGTCATCCCTACCCCTTGGATGGACTATACCATGGGTAGGCAAACTAAGGCCCGGGGGCCGGATTCGGCCCAACCGCCTTTTAAATCCGGCCCGTGGACAGTCTGGGAATCAGCGTGTTTTTACATGAGTAGAATGTGTCCTTTTATTTAAAATGCATCTGTGGGTTATTTGTGAGGAATAGGAATTCTTTCATTTCCCACCAAAAAATATAGTCTGCCCCCCACAAGGTCTGAGGGACAGTGGACCGGCCCCCGGCTGAAAAAGTTTGCTGACCCCTGGACTATACCATTTTCATGCTGAATCCTCAAGTGCAGTTCAGCCCAATTGCTTTGGGCCTGGGCTGCCTGCTTGTGGAGAATTGAAAAAATGTATATGGTATCCTTTCCCTTTATTTTGCTGCTACAAGGGAAATGGGGTGGGTAAGGGGTGCGTTACGATGAAAAACCGTGTCTTGTTGAGCTCCGTTGATAACATACATATATTGCGTGGGTGGTGATTTTAAATTGTTGTACACCACTCTGGGTGGTTCACCAGTTTTAAAATCAATAAAATGAGGCTACAACCAGACATTAAAAAACAGTCAGTGCAAGAAACTGAACCAGCACCAAAAATTAACATTAAACCATCAAGAGGCAGTAAAAGATCAATAAAAATGTGAAACACAACCAGGAAAGGGGTGGGTGGACACAAAACTGATCTAAGGACTAAAATGCAGTAAAACCATAGTTGTTAAACAGTATGTGTGAGTAAAGAGATATATACCTGGTGCTGGAAGTGTAGGTGTTCAGTGAGCCTCTCTGGAGGCGTATTCCATTGTCTTCTGAGATGGACAGATGCCAATAATACTGGTCCCAAATCATTTAGGGCTTAAAAAAATTAATACTAGCACTTTGAATTGGACCAGTGCTGATGAAAAAAACACTGGCATACTATGGCGTGGTATCTATCACCCTCCCCTTTGGGAATCTTGCTGCCCTGTTTTGAGCTAGCTGGAGTTTCCAGTCCTTTTTCAAAGGAAGCCCCACCACACAGGACCATCCTTGGAGAGTAGGTGAAGATATGTAAAGTCATTTTTATTTAGGAGAGGAGAAGCACTGTAGCTTGGGGGGGGGGTGGGCATCTGTTTTGCATTTAAGGTTCCCGGTTTGATCCCTGACCTCTCCAGGTGGGAGACAATACGGAGTTAGATGGACTGACTTGGTATAAGATATTACGTTCCCATAAGAGCTTTCATCTGATGAGTTTGAGCTGTTGTAAAACTGTGGGTTAATTTTTGCGTTGTGGTTTCTATGATCGATGTTCTTAATTGATTGCAAAACAAACAGGAAAATGTTCATATAGTTTTGCTGCAAGGAACCCTGCCAAGGGAAGAATCAAATGCCGGAATGGAACCAAGAGCACGAGCTGCAGGAATTCAGCTGATGAAGTTTTCCCCTACCTCTCATGTCGTGTTCGTGGGGACTTCACCAATTAAATTATTCCAAGTTGATGTTAAACGCAGAGGAGCAGGGCTGGTGCAAAACAAAGAGGTTGAAACTGTATCCTGGATGGTTTGATAAGTGTTTACGGACTTGATGCTGCCTCCCTGCATCCCACAGTCACTGTTTAGTGCAGAGATCTCGAATAATACTGAAGTGGGGGGCTTCTCACCACGTTGGTTGTGCTAGCTTTCTGTCTCTGGAAATCTGAAGAGATGTGCATGTAGGAATGGAGTCGTTAGTGTTGGGTGGGCTCTGGATTTCGGCTTGATTCTGCATCTTGAATGGAGAATGTGAATTGTGCCAGCAGCCCTGGCAAATGGGCTTTAGTAAATTGACACACACACACACACACAATTTAAATGTTTAGAGTTGGGACTTAAGTTGGACCAAAGATCTGACTTGAGTTGATGATGTTATTTTAGGCAGGGAAGGAAAATTTGATGGGGTTTACTGGAATGTTGCAAAACTTCTGATGTGGCAAGGGAAGATATGCTAACAACAAGCTGTAAATGACACAAAGGGGATTATTTGATCATCCATTCTTGTCATTACTGGCTCCTTGCTTTGCTGCGTGCTGTTCTTTGGCTCTTTTTACTGTGAAGTACAGCAGGCAAAGGCTGTGTTGTTTGTAAATAATTTTTTAATCCCTTGGATTTCGTCATCTTTTGTTTTGTTTAATAATCCCGCTAAGAAAATCCAGTGGTTGAGTTGCAAAGTGAGAGGTGCTGGGGCTCAAAGACTCCTGCTTGCTTTTCTTCCTACCTCCAGGTGCATGAGAATTGTTTGTGGCCAGAGATTTAAGAAATGTGTTCACAACTCAGATGGTCTTTCCCCCTGCACATTATATTTTAAATCAATTAACATCGTCACGCATATTTGGAGATTTGGGAAATGTGTAGAATTAGGATGAACCAGTCAGTCAAAAAGTTGCCAATGAAGGAGGCGGTTTTGAATGCATGTAGGTGTCGCAGCCTTTGTATTGTTTGGCTGAAGAATGCTGTATGACTTGAAGGCTTGCATAATCCAGAGGTAGACTTAAATGCAGATAGCTGTTGGGCTGTAAAAGCATGGTGTGTTCTGCAGATTCAAACAAGACTTTAGTCGGGGTTCTGGTCGAGAGCATGGGAATGCTAAGATTATGCTTGAGCAGTCTCTGCAGTCTAATATGTAATATACTACAGTGATGCTGGTCCACTTGGCAGGGTTGTTGTAAGCAGTGCTTTAAAAAGAGAGAGAGAGAGAAGGTGCCAGTACTCACCATGAAGTTATTAAAGTGTCACAGTTTTAACATTTGGCAGGAAAAGGTTCCAGTACAGTGGTACCTCAGGTTACATACGCTTCAGGTTACATACGCTTCAGGTTACAGACTCGGCTAACCCAGAAATAGTGCTTCAGGTTAAGAACTTTGCTTCAGGATAAGAACAGAAATCCGGCGGCACAGTGGGAGGCCCCATTAGCTAAAGTGGTGCTGTACTACTTACCCTTGAAAACCCCAGAAAAAAAGCACTGGTTGTAAGGATTATTGAGGTAATCTGTGTGTCTTTTTTAAAAAGCCCTTGTAAATCATGAACAGACCCCAAAACCTATTTGACAGACCCAAACCAGATGCTACTTTCATAGCTTTCCTAGATTGACACAGATAATTCTGTGAGAGACTCCTAAGAATTCCTACTTTTCTGAAAGTTTGTTTGCCATGTCAGTAAATGGTGACCGAGAGATGCAACCCTTTGCTCAGAGCAGGGTAAACATAGGGGAGCAGTGACCCAGAGCAAAGGTGTGAGACAATAATTTGGCAAGGTCCCAACTTGATTTTCATTCTTTAATCTTCCTTTCTTCCCTGAGTTGGGATATTAGCATGAGTTGGGGGGGGGGGTACACACACTCCCTTGACCTTAGTTAGCTTGTTTCCATAGTGACCTTCAGGCTCCCGCCAGAACCTTCCCCCCCACCAAACCTCTCTTCTATTGCAGCTGCTGTTAAATATTAAACTCTCTAATGGTTTTACAGAGCAAGCGAGAAACCTTCAGCCTCCCAACTCTCCACCAATCTCTCTCCCCCAGCAACCCACCCCTGTTCCTTAATAGCAGAATGTGCTGGGTAATTGTAACGGACATTGCCATGCTCTGAAATCCCAGGGATTCTTTCTGCTGTAAGATGACCAAAAGAGGGAAGGGGAGATAGATAAGCACTACTCACTTACCACAGGTAGCTGGTGTCCCTTCCCCCCAGACCGTTAAAAAAAGGTAAAGGTAAACGTCCCCTGACAGTTAAGTCCAGTCGCGAACGACTCTGGGGTTGTGGCATTCATCTTGCTTTACTGGCCAAGGGAGCCAACGTTTGTCTGCATACAGTTTTTCTGGGTCATGTGGCCCGCATGACTAAGCCGCTTCTGGCGAAACCAGATCAGCGCATGGAAACGCCGTTTACCTTCCTGCCGGAGCGGTACCTATTTATCTACTTGCACTTTGACGTGCTTTCGAACTGCTAGGTTGGCAGGAGCTGGGACCAAACAATGGAAGCTCACCCCGTCATTGCGGGGATTCGAACCGCCGACCTTCTGATCAGCAAGCCCAAGGCTCAATGGTTTACACCACAGCGCCAGGCTGTTACAGCACCCCAAATCCCTCATAACGCTGCTGCAGCAGTAGCAGCATGACTCAAGCGCTATGCATTGCCATGCCAGTCTAGAATTGCATCACAACGTCTTCTGTGTCATTACAGGGGGTCCTGCGGTTCACTTGTTTTGACGACATGCTATTTTCTAGGTTCCCCTTAAATATACTGCTATCGTAAGTGATTGCACTTGGAATAGTTTGTTTGTTGCTTAAAGCATTCACCAATTTGCTGTGTATCTGTTTTTCTACGATAGATCCAGTGGGGAATGGAATGTTCCACCGGTTATAGACAACCTGGGATGGGGGACCTGTGACCTTGCAGATGACTTTGGACTCCATCTCCCATCAGCCTCGGCCACCATGGCTAATGGTTAGGGATGATGGGAGTTGGAAGCCAGCAACATCTGGAGGCCAACAGGTTCCCTGCCCCTGGGGTAGATACCAAAACACTAAGGGGGGGGTTGTTGTGAGTTGAAGGTTGATTTAGCAAATCATTGAATTGTAGAGTTGGAAGGGGTTCCGAGGATCATCTAGTCCACCCCCTGCAAATCCTACCTAGGTTTCTGTTTAGCCACTTGACTGGTCACTGTGCAGAATAGAAACTCTTTCCCATTGAACCCCTGCTATCACAGAGCACTGTGTGTGCAGCTGCTATAGCTCCTTTGTTTTTCCCAGCGCTCTTATCCTCCTCAGCAAGATTAGAGATCAAAGTACCAAGTCTGGAAGGGAAATTGAGAGGCACTGCTAGTAGTGCCATGCCACACGGGTGGCTGTTCCTTTTGGCTTCCTCTCCCTTCTGCTTCTGCTAAGTAAGAATGCAGCTAGGAAGCCCACCAGCTTAGGAGGAGCCCCAGCAAAGCACAGTTTGCCAAGGGCTCCCTCAAAGCTGTTCAAGCAGGAGACGAGAGTTGGAGGGCGAACGGGTGCTTATTAGACAGCATCTGTCCATCAACATCTTTTAAATTTCATGTTTTGGTTTGCAAGAATTCTGCTTCCTCAGAGAGGTGGTCAGATCTAGTGCCTTATCTCCATCCATTCTGGCTCTGTTGATGGGGTTCGCGAAGGGTGTGGATCTTCTGTCCTTCCCTTGAGAACTCATTCATAGCACGATTTCATAAACCGAAAGAACTAGCATGATCTAGCATGATATCCAACAGCAGCTAGATGGGCAGAATGTGAAGGCCTTCTCCTGTTGTTTGCCTGTAGAATCACCTGGCTTTTTAGAAAGATGCTACCTCTTAACATTGTTTCATTAGCTATTTTAGCTGTTCATAGATCTATTAACCAAATGCCTCAACATCGTCTGATCCTTCCGAAAAACTCTCAGACCTAGTGACCATCCTCACATTGTGTTGTGCAGAATTCCTTAGGTTAATTCTGTGTTGTGTGAAGAAGGAAATGTTTACAGCGCTATTCTATGAGTCTTGCCCGAATTTGTTTTTTCTTTCTGTGTCTGCAAACATGTGAAGCCTGAAGGTGGAGTGGGTGGAAAGGGGAAATTCAGAATAGGACATACCATAGCACTGAAGGCAGTGGAATCAAAGGACTGGTGATTTTTAGAAGGAGAAATGGTTTGTGGGCTTTGTGCTTGGACCACACCTCTGCTTTGTACTCAGGTTGTGATTTTATTCATTTATTCATTTGTTCTTTATTCAATTTATATCCCGCCCTTCCTCCAGGGCGCAAATCACTTGACCTTCAGGTCCAGCACTCTTGTTTTAATACCTTTGGGATGCTTACAAGCGGCGCACCAGGACAACAATGTTCCCTTGTTGTTTATCTGCAACATCTGGTATTCAGAAATATGCTGTGTCTGAATGCAGAGCTTCTAGTTAGCTATAGTTTCTTCTGTTGGAAGAATTGGGGTGGAGCCACAGAAAAGTAGATATGATTTATAGCTCATTTCTTGCAGGCACCTGGTGCCCTGTACAATAGCATACTAACTTTCCTTGCTATAATCCTCTTGCTGAATTAATTGAAAACAAGCGGGTCCACTTGCCTCAGCTGTATTTGGTTTGTTTACAGATGCCTAATCCACTTTTAAAGTTTTTTTTTTAAAAAAGTGGTGCAAAGAGGAGAGCATCTACGAAAGCTGTGGGGGCTCAGTCCGGAACTGAATCTCGCCAGCTGTAATGAAGTTAATTTTAATGTGTCCTCCCACTCTTTTTATACCAAGCACTAGAAAAGAGCCCAGGCCCTCTGTTTGTCTGGGTGGCCCAGGCTTGAGGCCTCTTACTGCTTGGTTGCTGGGAGACCACTGGCGGACACGCTGAGAACTCGGGCAGCTGGGAGTTGACTTTATTATGGCCCCTTTTCAGTTGATTGTCCCGTAGGAGAGTCCCCACTGAGCCCTAGACGCTGAGGAAGCGAGACTTCTCTTTGGCAAGTGACATGGCTGCTGTGCCTTGGCCGTGGAAGAATTCCCCATTAGGTGTCTGCTATGGGCAATGCACAACCATAGAATATATAGGGCTTCCTTTGGGGTGAAGAATGCCAAAGGAGCAGGGTTTCTGAGACTGCTGTAAGGATTCCTGGATCCCCCAGCAAACGCTAGTCTCTTCCCCATTTTGCTCTCTGTAGACTGTGGGGACAGCACTTTTCTTCACAACTGTCTTTCCCAGTGTTGGGGTTCCTCAGAAACCTCCCACTTGTGTCTGGAAACTTATCTGTAGTGTTTGCTGAAACTTGAGGTTTCTCTGACACACTTTATCGTAGCCTTGCTTACCAGACTGGTGTTTCTGTCCTTACGTGGGCAAGTATTGAACCCCTTGCATGCGGCTTAGTTTTCTTCCAAAACTAAGAGCATTCTTCTTCAGTCCTACCATCTGTAGGCTTAGATGCCCTAACTAATTTTGAGATGCACCCTTCAAAACACGGGGAGCTGTAAATGTGCCTTTTTAAAAAAGAAAAGAAAAAGAATGCTGAATTTCACCAACCACACATTTTTAAAACCGGGAGTTGAGAAAGAAGAGCACGCCTGTTACTTGCCCTGCCAATTTTTGGTTTTCGTGCGGATAGTATCATTTTTATGGTGTAGCCACTAGGTGACCCTGAATATAGCTGTATCTGGATGAAGTCAAGTTTCCTGTGCTGTGTTGCTGTTGTTGAAAACGAGATAATAAAAGTTCTTGTCTAGCTTCCTGGTGTGACTTATGCCTTCTGTGGCAGAGTGCATTTATCCAAAACCCTGTGACTGAATTGCATGTCAGAGCTGACTCAGCTCTAAAATGTCTGACGTAAATTTGAAGTGGGTCTCTGAACACGCACAGAGTACATTTCCCCTCTTTGTTGCTGTATCAGCTCTCTCCCATGTGAGAATATCTAGAAGGCACAAAGTTGTTTACCCCTGTGTAAAGAGACTGAGCCCTGTACCTATCAAATGCTTAGCAGCTCCTTCCTTTTCACAGCCTCTGCTATACTGTAGGTCAGGGGTCAGCAACCTTTTTCAGCCATGGGCCGGTCCACCGTCCCTCAGACCATGTGGTGGGCTGGACTATATTTGGGGGGGGGGGAATGAACAAATTCCTATGCCCCACAAATAACCCAGAGATGCATTTTAAATAAAAGCAGATATTCTTCTCATGTAAAAACACCAGGCAGGCCCCACAAATAACCCAGAGATGCATTTTAAATAAAAGGATACATTCTACTCATGTAAAAACACGCTGATTCCCAGACCGTCTGCGGGCTGGATTTAGAAGGCGACTGGGCCGGATTCGGCCCACGGACCTTAGGTTGCCTACCCCTGCTGTAAGTCTTGATCTCTTGGCAACTGGGCTGGGTGAAGTGGGGGAGCTTATCTTGATTCTAGCTCCTTTAAGCTGCATGGGCATGCCCAAAATGTGTAGAAGGTGGAGCATGTCGGCTCCACCAGCATTGCTTCAACGAGCAACTTTTCCTTTCTAAAACATGCCCAGCTTGAAAAAGCAGTTTTGTTGTCAAACCCTGCCAAACCCGCCCGGGGGTAGTCTAATGACACCATTGATCCAGGAGGGAGAAGGGTTGAGCCGCAGCTTCTGCTGCAGAAGCCATTCCTCAAAGAATCCCCCAAAAGGCCAGTCTAGGCCTCCACCCATAAATGCTTTCTTTGTTCTAAAATGGAGATTGTCTAGTGAAGTCACCTGCAATATTTTCAGAACTGGCACCTCAGTCCCAACCTGAAAATCTATATTTAATTTTCTTTCTTTCTTTCATCTGCCATAAATGTCCATATTTCTCCTTTGCTCTCAAGGAGGCTAGCTGCAATTGGAGCAGGGCTCCTACATCTGTCAATAGTTGCAAAGCAGATGAAGTTTTGATGTTCTTTGTTGGTTGTATAGCTCTGTTGACCTAAAAATTGGCAGGTGTGCATGTTGTGCAGGGAGGGGGCTCTACACCTGGAGAAATCCCCCAATCTGTGATGTTTAGCAGTAAAGGGGTTCTGTGACCCTTTGCCATCTGATAATACAATCTAGAACAAACTAGTGGTTGTACTCATGGTAAACTTCTAATTTGATTTAGATACTGTCAAAGTTCTAATCTATTAATGGTGTATAGTGGATATAAATGCACACAGTTAGTAGGAGGAACCTTCAGTTCATATCCTGCCTCAGCCATAAACTCTATTACGTTTAATAAGAGGTTGTTTTTTTCTTGTTGTCAGTCATTTGTAAGATAGGCCTGTGTTGTTGTTGTTGTTGCTGCCTTTCCCGTGTTGCTGCTGGTTTACCATCTAAGGCTGCTGTACCTATTATTTTACTGTGCCAAAAATATTTCTGCAACTTGAAGATCCAAATTCTGCCATTGTTTGTCGTGCCAAAGTAGTTGTTTTAATCCATTGTCCATAATACACCTAGGGCTTGGGCAACTGCTTCTCCATCCTAGGGCCAGTTCATTAAAATTAAGATTTAGAGAGAAAATACATGCCCCTTGCAAGTGTGTGCTCGCCTTCTCTCTCTCCAGTTCTTTAAATAAAAATTACCAGTCCATACAATTTTAAAAAATCCTCTTGATTTTAAACAAAACTTGTTTCTGTGTTGCCATACTGCAGGTCTAGACAGCTGGTGAATCTACCAACCCAAACCTTGCTTACCAGCCATGTATTGTGGGTTGCCTGCCACTTGACCTGTGCATTTACAGCCGCAATCAGGCAGCTCTATCAGGTTATATATTCTTCTGCCTGCTGGGCTGTTTGTTTAGCTTGGTAGGCCAGAAGTTGTGCACACCTGCTATACTGTTTGGAAGTATTGCTGGATAGAAACTCTCATAATATCCACCATTTTGGGGAATAAATACTCTTTTCTTCTTCTTCTTCTTCTTCTTCTTCTTCTTCTTCTTCTTCTTCTTCTTCTTCTTCTTCTTCCTCCTCCTCCTCCTCCTCCTCCTCCTCCTCCTCCTCCTCCTCTTCTCCCCCATACGTACCTGGGCTACACTGGGTTACAATACATTTCACAGATGGACAAAGGGATCCTTACCGAAAGGATTCCTGCCTGAATTGATGCCTTTGCCATTACTGACTTCTGAGGACTATGTACTCTGCTGCAGACTATACTCATTTGCTGTGCAAGTAGCCTGGTCTACACCACTTTAAAAGCAGAAAAGGATGTTTGTTCATTTGGTTAAAGATACACTAGGAAGACACACTTGTGGTAATATGTTTCCAATAATTCAAAGGGAATCTTGCCAGCTGTAGAATGTGAAATGGAAAGCTGTATCAAGCATGATACTTCAGCGTTCATTAACATTCATGCCGACAAGAATCCAGTCAGAGATTTCGCTTCTTTAAAGTCCTGGCTGGGGTGGGTGGGACTGAAATGCCACAAATGAAGAGTTGTGTATGCATACTAAACAACATTTTTGCAAGGCATCCCCCAAAGGCAAATGAGAGAAAAATGATTTATCAGGGAGAGGTACCCAAAATAGACTCGGCTGGAGCAGAAGAAATAAAAAAAAAAACAATTTGAAAGTCTGTGGAACTTGTTTTGAGATTATTTTCAGATAGTTCTCAGCCACATGGTAAACCTGAGTCCACCTGTTCATTGTTTGTAACCTACTTATTAGTCCCACCTCGCTTATTGCTTCATTCCCGCTGAACCTTGGACCTGACTTGAATCATGCTTTCTTCTGCCAACAGGAATGTGTCAGTTTCTTCCCCACTGTCCAGACTTTTATCTGATTGGGAGCTGCTGGGATGTGTGTCTGTGGGATCGGTCACTTGGCTGCTACTGGGCTCCTTGGCGTCATGTTGCCGATCCTCTAGAGGCGAAGGCTGGTTCTGCTTCTCTTTCTGGTGCTTGTCCGTGCAGGAAAGAGGGTTGCGTAAACGGCCCGCGTGGGAATGGAGTAAACATGAGGAGAAGACGCCCATCCCAACCAGAAAAACAAGCTTGTTTCTCTCCTGCTCTGAATGTTATAACTGGCCTGTTATTTCTTAGTGCCAATCTCCCTTCCCCCGCCCTCCGCTTTCAAGGAACAAAGTGCAAAATCTCCAGTGCGTAGCAAGTCTGAAGAATGGTCCTTTCCCCACAGAAAGCCTTTAAAGCTTGTTTCCATTCGGTCCCTATTTAAGGAGGGCCATATTAACTATACTTTCATAATGTTTCTGAGTTTTGTTTCCTAAGAGTGCTCAAAGCGGCATGGTAGCAAGAGAAAATCAAAAGAAAAAGGAAAAAAAAACATTTGCACTTGTTTAAAATTAACTTGCTCCTCTAATGATTTAATACAGTGCAATTGCAATGAAGCTTTTTATTTGCTGTGGCAAGTTGTACAGTGGGGGGGGGGGGCAAGGAGTTCTACAGAGTGGGTGCCGCCAGCAAGAAAGCCCTGCTTTGTATCCTCTCAGTTCTTCCTGTGTAAAATGGCCCACGAAGCACAGCCTCACATCCAAGTACAGTGGTACCTCGGGTTAAGTACTTAATTCTTTCCAGAGGTCCGTTCTTAACCTGAAACTGTTCTTAACCTGAAGCACCACTTTAGCTAATGGGGCCTCCTGCTGCTGCCGCACCACCGGAGCATAATTTCTGTTCTCATCCTGAAGTAAAGTTCTTAAACCGAGGTACTATTTTTGGGTTAGTGGAGTCTGTAACCTGAAGCGTATGTAACCTGAAGTGTATGTAATCCTAGGTACCACTGTACAGTCGTACCTTGGTTCCCAAACGCCTTGTGACTCGAATGCTTTGGCTCCTGAACGCTGCAAACCCGGAAGTGAGCGTTCCAGTTTGCGAACGTTTTTTGGACGTCGAACGTCTGACGCGGCTTCTGTAGCTTCCGATTGAGTGCAGGAAGCTCCTGCAGCCAATTGGAAGCCACGTCGTAGTTTCGAACTTTTGGAAGTAGAACAGACTTCTGGAACGGATTCTATTCTAGAACCAAGGTACGACTTGTACAAGAAGGTACTTATGAGAGAAGATTCAGAAAAGACTAATCTAGGTTAACCAGGACTAAGATTGAGATGGGCAATCCGAATTCACACTGGATAAGATGAGGTACAATCTGCCAACACATTTCTCCTGTGCAAGCCTAGTGAAAATGAACTGGAGCTGCATATTTCAGGAGGATTTGCGCAGGTGAACGCCCCATCGTTAAATGATGCAGCTGTGCCTCCCTCTCTGCTCACCCTAGTTTAGGGGAATAGTGGGGAACCTCACTGGCATCGACTGCGCATGGGAGTTCTCCGTTGGGGTGGGGGCTTCTCTTTCTCCATTTGGAGGAAGCAGTTTAGATTAAAACAGCTTCCTCTGCAGACCGCCTTTGAATTTTGACAGGTGTCAATCTGCAGGTGTCAGTATGACCTCAGGTGGATGATCCCACACACATGTCAGAGTTGGTCCACAGCGGGTGGGGGAGCTAGGGACGTGGTCCACCAGCTGGGTCCAGTTCCCCACTCCTGCTTTAGGGTAGTTACCATCTGTGGGGCAGAATCTTGCCCCATGGTAAGGCTACCTACCTCGGGCTAGGAGTGGGCAAATTGTTCTGTTTCCATTCTGTATCAACTCTGCGTGTGCTAGCCCATAAATCCTTTCTATCCTGTTTCTGTATTAATCTATGGTTTTTAAAAAATCACACATGGAGAAAGAAAATCACATTTAAATGCACGTCTCTGCTGCTGCTGCAAGCAAGCCACAGCTTCCCACCACCTCATCGCACATAGTAATGCCTGGTTGTACAAAATACCGTATTTTTCACTCTATAAGACACACTCCTCTCCAAAAATTAAGGGGAAATGTGTGTGCGTCATGGAGCGAATGTAGGCTCCATGGCTTCAGCGATAGCAACACGAAGCCTCCGAAGCGCAGTGGGAGTGCTCCCGCTGCGCTCCGGAGGCTTCGTGTTGGTTTTGCTGAAGCCAGGAGAGCAAGAGGGATCGGTGCGCACGATTCCTCTTGCTCTCCTGGCTTTGCTTCGCTGGAGAGGTACTGCGCAGCTTTCCCTCCCTACGCAGCGCACCTTCAGTGAAGCGGGAGGAGAAATGGAAGGGGCTCCGTTTCTCCTTCCGCTTCGCTGAAGGGGCGCTGTGCAGAGAGGGAGAGAAATTTTTTCCCCTTGTTCTCCCCCTCTAAAACAACGTGCGTCCTATGGTCGGGTACGTCCTATAGAGCGAAAAATACAATATGTGATATCACCGGTGTCTTGATGCTGTACTAGTTTCCCCCAACTTCACTGCATCTTGTTGGGTGTTGCTTATAGCAAGGGCAGCTCTCTCTGTGTGTCTGTCTATCTGTCTCTCTCTCTCTCTCTCTCCAACCGAGGCCCCCATAAGATGACCCATGAGGGAATGTGGCTTTTGTGGCGGAAAAGTTTCCCCACCCCCTGGGTTACTGTACGGCATCTCCCCTTCTCAGAGGCTGGGAAGAGGCCTCGGGACCACATAGGGCCTTTGAATAGCACACAGGAGTGTGGCCAGCAGTCCCCAGTGGGGGGACTCTGTCGCCCCCTGCACTGGAATAAAGCCAGCCTGACAAATGGGGATGATGGCGGAACTGTTTATAGCAAGCTGGATGTTGCAGCTTTTGGTATGTTGCCTCTTACGCTAGTTTGGTTGTTGTTTCAAAAATAATTTCTTGGGCTAATGTGTTAGGGTGTTTTTTGCTATCAAGGAAGCACATGCTCAGCATTCGTTGTGTTATGAGAATTATAAGGTCTAAGATATAAAATAAATGTTCATAAATGTACCAGGCAACCAAACACATAATTCATTTATTATTATTATTATTATTATTATTATTATTATTATTATTATTATTATTAATACCCCCCCATCTTGCTGGGTTTCCCCAGCCACTCTGGGCGGCTTCCAACAAAACATTAAAATACACTAATTCATGAAATATTAAAAGCTTCCCTAAACAGGGCTGCCTTCAGATAGAAACCACATGTCTGAAACAGTACAGGAAAATAGTCCTGAAACCATTATGACTCTCCCAAATGGACCTCAAATGCTCCTCTGAAAGGAGGAAGGAAATGGGAAAACCTCACCATTGTCTCTTTGCTCACAAATCCTGTCTTAAGGGCGTATCTGTGTATGACTAGGGTGAGCCTGTGACCTGGATTCAGGAACTGAGTATTTACAAGAATGCCCAGACTGCCCAGGTAATGCAACCAGTGATCATTATCAGGTACCCTAGCAAACAGGATTTCTGCTGTAGACTGCCTTCTCTGTTGTTGACCACCTCCTTCTGTGATGTATGTTAAATGTTTCAGGGGGTTGGTCTTTCGGCTACAGGGTGGGCAGTTTCAAAAGTCTATATAAGGGTTTGCACACCAATATTCAGGGTTCCTCCTTCCTCCTGCGTGGGGTTGTAAACACCCTGTTGCAACAGTTTAATAAAGATCAGGCTTCCTAGCTGCTTTGCTTCTCAATATTCTATGGTTGGCCTCTGTTATTTTCGCCTACAGATAGAGAACCTAGTCCTAAATAATGACTCTACATGGGCTCTTGGGTACCCCATAAGGGAAAGCGAGCAGATTTTTGTTATAACAGTTGTGTGACTTCTACAAACCCGTCCTCTTGCTTTTAATTGCCTGTTATTTACATAAAACCTACTGACCTCTTGGTTTATCTTATTCCAAGGTTTGTGAGGAAGCTATACGCTTTGTTTTGTCTATTTCTAGCTGGCTTGGAAAACTTAATTTTTTCAGTTTAGTCCCAAATGTGTTTGTTCACAAACAAAGATCGTTGCAAACCGTTGAATCTTGAGTGAGATGATCTTCGAAACAGTCGCTCCTTCCATACCTCCTAAATGCCAAGTTTTGTCAAAATGTAGATCTCCTTGGCTGAGGAGCAGCAATTCTTACACACACACACACACAGAGAGAGAGAGAGAGAGAGAGAGAGAGAGAGAGAGAGGGAGGGAGAGACTGCTGGGCTGTGGAATTAATCAATAGGAAGTTATTGAAATGAGCTACCAAGTTGAAACGGGAGCCCAGCATTTCCTACAGTAACAGATAGTGTTGTGTTGTCTTTGGTGTTAGGAATCTGGAGGAGGATTTTTATTGAGGCGAAAAGGCTGTACGTGGGGAATAATGCATGCTGGTTGGTTGAATTGTGAAGAGTGGGGGAGAAGCACAGGAAGTATCGGGCTTTCTGAAAGGATGAGAGAAGTTCCTGCTTGGCTCAGAAAGGCTTGGATAGATTCCAGCCTCCGGGAATGAGTTGCATGCTGAGATTCCCGAAGCCAAAATAAAATAAAATAAAATGGCCTCTTAGGTTCAAACCAGTGTATGAAATCACCATCCAGCACTGCCTATTTGAGCTCTCTGTTGCACAGGGATTTAAAAGATACCATTTTTTCCACGCAGGGAACGTCACCTGTTGGATTTCTGCCTGACGTATGTCTTGTTTAAAGCCAAGAAATCTTTCCAGAAAAATATATCTTGGCTCTAGAGCTGGAAAAGCCTCACATTTACAGGGAAAGACAGAACTTAGCTTCCTAAAACTTGCCTTTTCTCCCACAATAAGGCGTAAAGTTTATCACCTGCCACAGACCAGAGGTCTGTAACAGAAAGGCTGCTCAATTTACAAAGATCATTTTATTTTCAGTTTTTTGTTCTAGAGGGGGAAGCAGCTTGTCTATAAATTGCACGGTTCTGTATACTTGAATTAAAAACTCGTACCCCCAAATGAATTCTGCATAATTTTAATCCAATTTGCATATACCGTATTTTTCTGTCTATAAGACACCCCCATGTATAAGATGCCCCCTATTTTGCGGGACTCCAATTTAAGAAAATGGGGGGAGATGTATCCGTGTATAAGACACCCCCAAATTTTTGACATTTTTTTTGGGGGGGGAACCTAGTCTTATACATGGAAAAATCTGGCATTTGCTTGTCTAAACTATTCTGTTTCTGCTAGTCATGAAGGAGAAAAAGTTACTGTATTTTTCCATGTATAACATGCTCCCATGTATAACATGACCCCTATTTTTGGGGACTCCAAATAAAGAAATCCCCCATATGCACTATCCATGTATAAGACGACCCCCAATTTTAAACTTTAAAAAATATGGCGGAAATATAGCCTTATACGTGGCAAAATACAGTAAATGGAGCACTGAATTCCAACTCGGCTTGGCTCTGCCATGAGCTTCCGAGATTCCCAGCATGCTTTAGCAGACCTGAGGGCTAGGAATTTAAATTTTAAAAACCAAAAAGAGAGAGCTGAGATTCCTAGTGTGCTGGTTTCTTTTTCCCATTGCAAATTCAATATCTTTTGGGAAGGGTGCCTTCAGACTACGCACAGTCACGATAATGCGTATTGATTCACTGGTTTATATATGTGGAACTTTTACTTTACATTTGGAAACTTAGTCTATTCTAGTTTTACCCAAACCTTTCAAAAGGAGTTCATAACAAGGAGCTTAGGATTGCAGACATGCTCCCAGGTGTGTGTGTGTATGGATGTCCCCCTTGTCTTTTGATTCCAACCTTATTTGCACTTCTCCTCCTCCGCAGTCTGCACAGGGACCGACATGAAGCTGCAGCATCCCTCCAGCCCAGAAAACCACCACGCCACCCTCCGCCGCCTCTATGAGAACTGTCAAGTTGTGCAAGGCAACCTGGAGATCACTTATCTGCCGGCAGATGTGGACACGTCCTTTCTCAAGGTGGGTGTGATGGGAGAAGTTAAATGCATGTTCTCAAGACAGCTTCTCTTTATCGGGATGAAAATGAGAAGAGGAGGAAACGGGGAAAGTGGGCACACACTCCACAGGGTGGATAAAAATCAACGGGTTTTTTTTTTAAAAAAAAACACCCCCAAAATTGGATTTTTTTGATCGGATTTTTAAAATAAAATGCTTTTGGAGGAAAAATCTTTCTAAAGATAGTTTTCTATTTAAGTTACATTATCGTCCAAAGGCTATTCATCAGGAAATAAGGATTTGTTTTAAGTTTTTCATGTGTGCTAAAACTCTTAAGTTTTTTTTTAATTGTTTAATCACATCAGTTAACAAACGTGGATACATATGCTATAATGTTATTGCTTTAGTTAAACAAATTGTTTAAATTGTTACTAAGGAGATGGTTATTTTTTTCCTTCTAGTAAAGTACAGCAGAAAAGTTGTCCAAATATAAACAGTTAACTTATTAAACCTCACAATAATTTCATAATTATCTGTCTATGTATTTCTAATAGTATAACCAAATCAGTAATTTTTGATAGAACTGTAAAAAACTACTCTGAAAATTTATTATTCCAAAAATGAAACCTTCATCTGGTTGTAAATATTAAGATTATACCAGCAAGAAGGAGTCTTTCTGTAAAAAAAAAGTCTGTAAAAATCAAGTCTTACTGACTAGTGATTTAAATCGTGATTTAAATCAATTTGATCCAAGCTGCCTCTTCATATTCTCAAGTAGCATTTAGAGGAGGAAAGTTGATGGAGATTGTACATTCCACCGGGAGCGGAGGAGTCAGGTTGTGCCATAGAAATCTGCATGTCTCTCTCCTTATCACAGTGAAAGTGTCACATACGGGAAGGTGCTTCCAAAAGCAAGCAAGGCTAGGTTTCCACCTGTGGCTGCCACCCTTTTCCTCGAAAGAAGCCACCCTAGCTTCAGGTGCTGTGATTGCACCTGCAGATAAGCAGAGTTGGCAGGAATAGCTTTGACTGGACAGCAAAGTTATTTGATCTGGGCCCACGGAATCTGTGTTTGGGCATCTGCTCAGCGTGATCTCATTGTGTGCAAGCTACCTAATCTTTCAGCCTCCGTTTCCATCTGTAAAACGGCAAACCATAGTGGCTGTCTCATAGGGGGTGAGCCTGAATAAGGGCTTTAGAACCCCACCATTTCAGGTTTTTGCTTGTTTTCAAACGAAACTAACTTTTAAAGCCCTACATGGCTCAGGATCCCAGGTAATAATAATAAAAAAGTGTTTCGTTGGACTTTCTTCTCCCACAGCAGTCTGCCCATCTACTGAGGTTATAATCTGAAGCCTTTTGTCTAGGTGTCCTTGCAGCTTCTAGTATGGCAGATAGCAAATGACGACAAAGCCAAGGTCACCCAGTGGGCTTCAGGGCTGAGTGAGGATTTGAACCCTGGTCTGCCAGGTCCTCATCTGACACTCTAACCCAGTGTTTGTCAAACTTGGGTCCCCAGCTGTTGTTGGACTACAGCTCCCAACATCCCTGGCCCCAGGTCCTGCTAGCTAGGGATGATGGGAGTTGTAGTCCAGCCAGAACTGGGAACTCAGGGTTGAGTCACCACACCGACTCTCCGTAAGGACAGGCGGTTCCGCCTCTCTTCCTGGGGTTGCCCTGGGTGGCCTCCATGCCGCGCAAGGAGGATTCCTTGCTCCTCTTTTCTTGGCTTCTCACCTTTTCTGTCTGTCTGTCTGTCTCCAGGACATCAGAGAGGTGCAGGGATATGTGCTGATTGCCAAGAACCACGTGCGCCACTTGCAGCTGGAAAGCCTCCTGATCATCCGTGGGACCCAGCTGTACGAGGAAAAGTATGCCCTGGCTGTCCTCAACAACACCGACCCCAGCGGGGATGTGGGGCTGCAGGAGCTGGGCATGTTGGATCTGACAGGTATGGAAGGAGGGGCAGGAAAAGGTGACGGGGACCTGAAAGAACCTGATCCGCCTACTCAACTGAGCTACAAATTCAGTCGTGTCCCCATTTGAATCTGCTACACCTCCCCTCTTCCCTGCTCAGTAATATGAGATATGGGGCTTTTGTAAGCATTACAATGAAAAAATGCAAGTGAGCGTCCTCCTGACACTCCCAGGGTGCCATAGAAATGTTCCGAGTTTTGTTTATTTCAGCATTTGCCAAAGCCCTCCTGGACTTGGAAGTAGGCCGCAATCTAAGCCATAGAAATAATAAAAACAAAGAAAACAAAGCAAATTAAAACAAGTCTTTTATACATTGCTCTTTACTGTCCCTTTCTCTCCCCCCGATTTCTTTTCAGAGATCTTGAAGGGTGGTGTGATTGTAGACGAAAACCCCCAGCTGTGCTTCCAGGAGACCATCCACTGGGGGGCCATTTTCCACAAACACAACCAGCAGAACTACACGGAGATCAGCAGTCGTCGGAGGAGGATCTGTAAGCGAACCTTGTTTGGCTGCTGGGCTGTGTTGGGGTTATAGAATTCTGCACCAAAATAAAATCCCAGATTTTTAGAATTTAAGTTGCCAGGAACACATTATTACCCTTCGTATCTCTGCTTGTTTCTTATACTGTTACATTCTAGGTGAATTTTTTAAAAAAACCAGAGCCATGTGTACTCTCTGCTAAAGACAAATCAAATTCTGCCCACAAGACAAGCTGAGGTCTGCAAGCTGTATAGGTTACGCAAATATGCCTCTCATACCCAACTTTTTTGATACTTGCAAGCCATGGAAAGGGTAGGGAATATATTTGCAGGGTTACACTTCAATCAGCAGAATCAAACCCTTGAGAGTCACATTCTTACCTTCCAGCTTCTAAGGTTTCAGCAGGCAGTATCCATGCTCTTTATTTTTTCTTTCAATGGGGCTGGAAACTTAAAAACAAACAAAGGCTGAGGTCCTCAGTTCTTTCTCTTCACTAGATTACGGTTTGCTCCTTTTGCTCCTGCTTCTACAGTTCGTGGGGTTGGCTGAGCTAGAAAGGACCGTTTAAAAAACAAAAAAGGAAACTGATTTTTTGCATCCGCTACTGCATTTTGCTCTCCCACAAAACCATGGCAAACACATATTCCTCGCTGCTCATTCTTCCTTCGTTGGCACATGCCAGAGGCCCTTGAAGGCCCTTCTACTCCTTTGATTTTCATGTCATCGCCTATTCTAACATCTAAATCGGACCACTGCAACACACCATACATGGGGCTGCCTTTGAAGACAATTTGGAGATTGCTGGTGTAGGTTCGGCAGCCAGATTGTCAACTGCGGCAGGGCAGTCTGAACATATAACGCCAGTTCTGGCGTGACAACACTGGCCACCCATTAGTTCACAAGCTCAGTTTTGTCCTATAAGGCAATTATACCGCTCGGGGCCCCAGGACTGTCTCTCCCCACATGAACAAACCTGGACCCTACAATCATCACTTCAGGCCCCTCTTTGTGTGCTGCTTCCATGGGAGACTCGGAGGGTGGCAACGTGAGATTGGGCCTTTTCAGTGGTGGCCCCCTGCTTGTGAAATGCTTTCACCCGGTGTTATCTTGATCTATTTTTAGGCAAACGTTTATCTCTTTACCTGTGTTCTTGGCTTGTAATCTGAAGGGTGGCATTGTGGCCCGTTTTAGTTGGGTTGGATCAGAAAGTCCCACCTTTTATCTGTGTTTTAGATTCTTATTGGAGGTTCTTAATTGGTTTTGACCTAAGGTGCTCTGATTTGCTCTGTGAGAAAAGCCACTGTAACAAATAGAATACAGGAATATTTGGTGAGGACCACCCTGCTCTTAAGAAAGTGTCTGTTTTCCCCACTCCTCAGGCCCCGACTGCCAAAGAATATGCCTCAATGGCCACTGCTGGGGAGAAGGAAAAGGGAGCTGTCAGACATGTGAGTATCAGGCTTCTTGGGATCTGGGCTATACCAAAATGTGCAGGTTTTACACAATATCTCTTAAAAGCTTTGGAGTGCGTAATTTGCGTGTAGAACGGCGGATGGGTCGCCATTTTGTCTCCCCCAGCCTGGGCGCCGCATTCCCTTCCATGCAATCCTTCGGGGGCAACATGTCAGTGGTGGGCAGGGCTGACGCTAAAAGTGGGAGGAGCAACAAGTGTGAATTGTACTGTAGGCTCATTTCTGCACACTTGTGCACACCCCTCTTTCCACCCATCCAGATGAGCAAGAGGCATGTCAGAGTTCAGATATGCATTTCAGGCAGACAGGAACAGTTAAGGTGAACGCAAAGCAGGGCTGTGGACTAGGGAGAGTCCCAAGGGCCAGAGAGAGGGGCATATGGCCCCTGTCTATGGGATTCTCCATCCTTGACGTAGATCAGGGTAGGCCGTGCGGCCCTCGAGGCCTTTTTGGCAGCCCATGGCAACATTTGATGCTCCCCAGCCCTCGGGCCGTTATTCCAAAGCTGGGAAAGGGAGACACTGGGCTTTTGGAAGGAGACGTGAGGGTTCTGACAGAGTCCTGGATTCCCTCCTGCCTTCTTCCAAAGCCTAGTTATCACTTTTCCAGTTTGGGGAAGGAGGTGGGAAGAGTACATCTGAGAAGAGTACATCTGAGCATGTCTCTAAAGCAAAGCCTTTAGAGGTCTTCTGTTATTCGCTCAGGGAGTTAGACTTCTGCTTAGCTCTCCCCTGTCCCAGAAAACTCCCTGGCATCCCCGCTTCTCCTGTTCTCTCAAAGGCCTTTCTTTCTCTCTGTTGCAACGACCTGGGTTGTCCCCTAGTGTAGCTGTGGCGTGCCTTATTTTCCTCTCACCCTGCTGTCACCTGGCATTTATGTGGCAGCCCAAGCAGCAGCTGCTGCTGCTGGCACCTCCCTTTTTGCAAGCTGTCAGTTCAGAGGGTACGAGATCCCTCTTGTGTTTGATGAAGGAGCTTCTGTGCCTATGACTTTTCTGTTTTTCTCTTTGCCCCCCCCCCCCCGCCAGTGACAAGCACAGTCTGTGCCAGCAGCTGTGCAAGGTGTAAGGGGAGACACCCAACGGATTGTTGCCACGAGCAGTGTGCAGCCGGCTGCACGGGACCCAAACACTCCGACTGCCTGGTGAGTGTGTGCGCGCCCTGGGGTTCTCGTTTCTCATTTATCAAACGCGCTGTCAAGTTTTCTGATTGCCAGAAAAAACACAAACATTTACCTCTCTCACACACCCAACCTCTATTGGAGCCAGAGCCAGAGCCAGAAACAGGGGTGGAGCCCTGGCGGAACCCAAAAGGCAAGGAGCAGATTCCTGTTGAATCTGGTGATTGTGAGCAGAGCTTGTTGGGATCTGGAGTTGACTGGCTTTAGAAGACATCTGAAGGCAGCCCTGTATAGGGAAGTTTTTAATGTTTAATTTTGTATTATGTTTTTGTTTATGCTGGAAGCCGCTCAGAGTCACTGGGGCAACCCAGTCAGATGGGTGGGGTACATTATCATCATCATCATCATCATCATCATCAGCCTCTTACCTGACAAAGGTGGGGTGTTAGCCAGCTGATGAAGGAAGTGAATGGTTAAATGATTGTTTGTTTTTGAATGGGCAGTTCATCTGCAGGGGAGGAGTCTGAATCAACTACTTGTTGCATGTTTATGTATGTGTGTGTAAGTAAGAGAGAGAGAAATTGATTCTGGAGTTTGAATCAACAAAGAGAGACAGGTTTCTACCAGCTGAGGAAATAATTTCTGGATGGTATTGGGGATACAGCCTTCAGGTGAGGGCTGCTCACTGGGCATCACTGCCCGCAGCAAGAGTGCCCGTTTAACAGTCGTACCTTGGTCCTCAAATTTAATCCATTCCGGGAGTCCATTCAACTCCTGAAACGGTTCGAAAACCAAGGCACGGCTTCTGATTGGCTGCAGGAGATTCCTGCACCCAATCAGAAGCCGTGGAAGACGCGTCAGATGTTCGGCTTCCAAAAAACATTTGCAAACTGGAACACTCACTTCTGGGCTTGCGACGTTCAGGAGCCAATTTGTTCGACAACTAAGGCGTTCGACTACCAAGGTACGACTGTACTTCCATTTATACTGTGTATATTGCGCATTGTAAATAAAACAAATATTACAAAGACACCATAAAGCTGCAGTGCTCCCCTCACCCCTAAAAAGAAATGAAACCCCGTAGTGCTACCCCAGAATTTGTCCTCATTTGAAAGTGGGTGCAAAGCTGGTTCTACAGGCTTGGACCATGAAAAGAACGGCTTCAAAAGTTCAATGCCACAAAAAAATTTGTTAGCCTTTGTGGGGCCACGGAAACTTGGTTGCTTTTGATCCAAGCGACTCACTTTCTAAGGTGGCCCCTGAGTGTTCAGTGGGGTCCTTCCTATGTGAAAGTTCTCAAAGTGTAAAAAGGTAAAGGTAAAGGGACCCCTGACCATTAGGTCCAGTTATGACCAACTCTGGGGTTGCGTGCTCATCTCGCTTTATAGGCCGAGGGAGCCTGCATTTGTCCGCAGACAGCTTCCCAGTCATGTGGCCAGCATGACTAAGCCGCTTCTGGTGAACCAGAGCAGCGCACGGAAACACCGTTTACCTTCCTGCTGGAGTGGTACCTATTTATCTACTTGCACTTTGACGTGCTTTCAAACTACTAGGTTGGCAGGAGCAGAGACCGAGCAATGGGAGCTCACCCCGTCGCAGGGATTTGAACCGCCGACCTTCTGATCGGCAAGTCCTAGGCTCTGTGGTTTAACACACAGCGCCACCCGCTCAAAGTGTACATGCCTTTAAAAATAGAAAAATAGGACTTGCCACCTTTCCGTTTCTCCAGGCCTGCCTGAACTTCAACCACAGCGGGATTTGCGAATTGCATTGCCCACTTCTCTTCAACTACAATCCAGACACCTACGAGCATCTGCCCAATCCAAATGGACGGTACACTTTTGGAGCAACCTGTGTTGCTGAATGCCCTTGTAAGGCTCTTATTATTATCCCTTTTGTTTTGCGCATGTATATGTTATTGGGGTTGCGGTATGTGTGCAGGATTTTGGAACTGAAAATGCCCTGGGATAGTTACTATCTTCTGTTTAGTCCTTAGCTATGGAGACGAGCCTGTGTTTTGCCTCCATCCCTTCTCCCCGGGAGCCAAAGGCACATGACTGAGTACTCCAGCACACAGAATATTCCTTTCATGTATGCCAGTTGCTAGTTTTTTAATTTCCCCCCATACACACACACACAACATGAAAAAGGCAGCATACAAACACCTCTTAAAAACGGTTGAAAACAGCACAGAAAATAGCAGTAGACACACAGACACATATATAAAATGGTGGTGCTTTCAGTCATTTGAACAGCTGTCTGCATTCAGCAGTGGTATAATCCTGACACTGGTTTACCACCTCAGTGAGAACTTGGCCTTTGTTTTCCCCCTTTCTCTATAAAGAAAAATGCCCCCCAAATGTGTGTTTTTTAAAAATTCTATTCCTATGCCTCTTTTTATTCAAATAAATCCCAAAGTGGCTTACAAACAAAATATTAAAATAACATAATGGAACATCACAAGTACATCGTAAATTGTATAGAATACTTAAAACAATCACATATTGCAAATAAAACAGTTACCATCTATGTAACACTATTAACAAAACAACTAAAAAATAAGCTGAACATCACAGTTACACCAAAAAATAAATAAATCATATAGGATTCACAAAGTACAATAGCATTCATATCTATAAAACAATTTCAAAACGTTAACAAAATAGCAACAAAACAAAAAAAGCCCTGTTGAATTTGTACACATGCTCTCCCCTCCGCCATGACCCATAAACTTTCAGTCTATTCAGTGCATCAAAAGACACTTGCACAAAAATGCTCTTGGCAGCAACTCCCTTCTGAAGGATCCTTGCAGTGGAGGTGTTCTCCCAATTCCATGAAGCAAAATGGCTTCCCGAAATTCTTTTTAAGAACTTGGGTGGAAGGAGATGGACCAGAACGAGAATGTGATATGACAGGGGTCAGCAAAATTTTTCAGCGGGGGGCCAGTCCACTGTCCCTCAGACCTTGTTGGGAGCCGGACTATATTTTGAAAAAAAGAAGGAATTCCTATGTCCCACATATAACCCAGAGATGCATTTTAAATAAAAGGACACATTCTACTCATGTAAAAACACGCTGATTCCTGGAATGTCTGCGGGCCAGATTGAGAAGGTGATTGGGCCGGATCCGGCCCCCGGGCCTTAGTTTGCCTACCCATGTGACATGGTGTAACCTGATGGCCATGGAATACTGGTGAGGATTTAATGGTCAGGCTGTTGCGGTACATGAGAAACATATTGGCAGCAGGAGCTCTTTTGCTGTTGTCGCGAGCTGCTTTGAGCACGCTTCCCCATGGGAAAACAGCATATAAGTGAACGGAGGATGGTGTACGTATTGCTATAATCTGCCTTGTTGCAGCACCATCCTTATGCAGTGTTTTTTTTTATAATTAAAAAAAAGAAAGAAATGCTGATTCCAGGCTGTCGTTCACTTCCTGTTGTTTTGAATTACAGATAACTACTTGGCTGCAGAGGTTGGGTCCTGTACTTTGGTGTGCCCTCAGACCAGTCAGGAGGTGAGCGTGGGCACCGTGCAAAAGTGTGAGAAGTGCAACAAGCCGTGTCCCAAAGGTAAGAGCTGGGAGTTGGCCAGTGGAGGGAGAAACACCATTTCCAGGAAGACTCTGACTTTTCCCATGATGCATCAGTCTTGTGTACGCCCACCATACATGTCCTTCTGAGAACCTAGGGTACCAGCAACACTTGTAGGGTATGCCCTCCTTCATCGCATGGAGATATTTGGCACGAGGGGGAGGGATATATATGGGGACGCAGGTATGGGATGCTATACTACTTTGTTTCCTGTCTCTCATTCCTGTTGCCCGTAGAAATGACCTATGTTGTAGAGACGGCTTATGGCAGCTTTCCTCACTTGTCCTCTGGTGTCCTCCAGATATCTTGGACTGCTATTCTCATCATCCCTAGCCAGTCCAAAACCAGAAAGGCGAAAGGCTTTTTTATGCAAACAGTTGCAAACGTTGAAACCGATTTGTGCTCTCTTCAAAGTTTTGGTTTTAACTTATGCTACCTCCTGAGTATTCTGACCCTATCCTTGACCGCCTTGGCTTCGCTCTCCAGCTTTGCAGCAGTTTCAGGAATCGCATTTGTAGATATTCAGCAGGCGACTCACCCTGATTTTTGGGCTCATGGCTCTTTCCTTGGCCACTAGGGGTTGCAACTGGTGCATTCAACACCCAAGAAGAACTTGGGTTAGCCCAGGCATAGGCAAACTCTGGCCCTCCAGATGTTTGGGACTACAGTTCCCATCATCCCTGACCACTGGTCCTGTTAGCTAGGGATGATGGGAATTGTAGTCCCAAACATCTGGAGGGCTGGAGTTTGCCTATGCCTGAGTTAGCCTTTCTTTAGGCCCTTTAGCCCAAAGGTTCTGTGTTGTTCCCATTGTCTGCTCTGCATCATGGTTGTGATGATGTTTGTAGACTCATATGCACATTCTCTTCCCCGCCTCTCAGTCTGCTACGGTTTGGGAATGGATTTCCTGAAAGGGGTTCGTGCCATCAATGCCTCCAACATCCACCACTTTGCCGGCTGCACCAAGATCTTTGGCAGCTTAGCCTTTCTGCCGGAGACTTTTGCAGGGTGAGTAACGGTGAGCTTTAGATGTAAAGGGTGTAGCATCAGTTTGCTCAATACATCCTTGTAATTGTGCCATGTGTGGTTTTAGCTTTGGAAGGGCTATGGGGGTGTTTATAAAAAAAGGAAAGAAGTGGAAGAAGTTGGAACGATTTAGGCTCTTTGGGGTATATGACAAAAATGGTGGCCGTGGAAATCAGACCACGAGGTGTGAAAGCCTTCTGGTATTGGGAACAAGTAGTCTCGGAAGCACCAGGGCTGGAGATGGAAAGAAGATCAAGTCCCTACCAGAGAAAAGTGGCAAATTAAACTGTTGGACTATGCTGAAATGGCAAAACTAACCGGAAAGCTCGAGAACCAAGAAGACCAAAACTTTAACAGAGAATGGAAAAAAATTATAATTTATCTTGGAGACTACTGTAAACAGATGAAAGCATTAGCAGGAGTGCAATAACACTTGTAAGGTAGCAAGTACTAGGGAGACAATGGAGTTGTATTAAATATAGAATATTGGAAAAGATGCTGTAGAAAAGGTTTGATAGTAGGACCCATGGAGGAGACGGTGGGAAGTCCAGAGATTTGGAGGAATCTGTAAATGTGGATCTGTATGGTTGTATTGTTATAATTTTATATTTCTAAAATCAAATAAATGTATTTTTTTTTAAAAAAAGGAAGCACCAGGGCTGGCTTTTGTCCACAGCAGAGTTTCCTTGTGAGAAATGCTGAGGTGATTCCACTCAGAATAGCATGTGGTGCGTAAAATATTTTGGCCACATTTTCATCAACTGTGTAGAACCAAAATTAAAGTAGCCATCACTCAAGTTACAAAGAGTGCAGTAATAATAGCAAGAAGAAGCGAAGTGTGTCTGTTTATTTCATTTCTCACCAATGCAGTTTCCTTCCTTTCTGTCCAGGGATCCTGCCTCTGATACTCCGCCCCTTGATCCCAAGCAGCTTAAAGTCTTTGAGAACCTGAAGGATCTAACAGGTATGTAAGAATTTTATTTCTAGGTATTCCCGGCCCCCTCCACCCTGCCTCCAAGTCCCAGGCAAAGGGGTTCTTCATTGTTACGGAGTAGCATTATTAAGGGAGCCAGTGTGGTTCAGTGGTTAGAGTGTCGGACTAGGACCTGGGAGACCAGGGTTCAAATCCCTACTTAGCCATGAAGCTCACTGGGTGACACTGGGCCCAGTCACAGTCTCTCAGCCTGACCTACCTCACAAGGTTGTTGCAAGGATAAAATGGGGAGGAAGAAAACCATGTATGCCACCTTGAGCTCCTTGGAGGAAAAGTTGGATATACAAGTGATAAATAAATCAGGTGCCCTCATCCTCCGCTGAATGGTCCAAACTTTGTGTTTTGCATAGGCTTCCTCTATATTGAATCCTGGCCGGAGTCTCTTGTGGACTTAAACCCTTTCCAGAACCTTCAAGTGATCCGGGGACGAGCCCTTTACAAGTAAGCGCGCGCGCACACACACACACACACACACACAAACACACATGCACACACCCTGGATTGGGGCAGAAATAGCTTAGATTGCAACAGCTAAAAGACTGAACTATAAATCAAGGATTCCAGAATCTGAGCTTGCCTCTGCTACTAACTCACTAGATGGCTGTAAGCGAGCTGTCTCTATTTACTTGCATAAATGCTGTCAAACCCCAATGGATTTTGTGGCTCTCCAGATCTAACAGGATATATCCCGTCCCTCTTTTTACCAGTTATCGAGTCCAGTGAATGTTGGTAGTTGTGTATGTCTGTCGTCTTGACATTGTCAAAGGCTTCCTGCTGGTTGTCAGCTTGCCACCATATTCCAAGTATTCACTGTTAACATGCACAAGGCAGTGTGGAACTTCTGCCACTTGGTCAAGCAAGCTCAGGGTTGCTCAGAGAAAACCTGGGTTTCCCATTGTCTCTCCTAAGGGGATTTCTGAACTGGCATTTCCTGCTGAAGGGAAACCCCTCCAGAGATGGAGGCTGATCCCACAGAAGCACTCAGCAAGTGGAGGGCCTTGTCTCTCACCTTCTGACGAAAGGTCGGAGGGTATCCAAATAAACCGCAAAAACTTTGGGCCTACACAATGTAACTTCCTCTCCCTCACCTTTCCCCTCACACACCAGCCATGTGGTAGGTAGAGCAGAGAGAACCCTCTGCTTTGTAATCCCTCACTAAAGCACTTCATCCTGCCACGGTTTCTGTCCTGCGCCAGCCATCTTTCCTTCCTTACATGAAAAGAAAGAAGTTAGAAGTAATATCCTCAGGTACAGCAAAAAGATGCCTGAATATCTTACTTATTTTAAAACCTACACCCTTCATACTAACTGAAGTTCCTGAAATTATATTACTTGAAATGCAACAAAACAAGACAGGATGTTAAATGAGTCCCTGGCTGGGCTAGTCACTATCAACTTCAGCACGGCAGGGATAGACAAATAAAATCGCTCTTTTAGGGCTTCTTCTCTTCTTCCTGATTGGGGAGCCTGTTTTTCCTTTTCTTTTGGCAGCGGAGTCTATTCTCTAACGTTGCAAAACCTCAACATCTCCTCCTTCGGCCTGCGTTCGCTGCAAGAGATCAGCAGCGGAATGGTTCTTATTCACCACAACCCCAACCTTTGCTTCATCCAGAACGTTCCTTGGGAAGCCATCTTCAAGAACCCTCGGCAGACCTTGTTCCAGAATGACAACAACCCCGAGTGTAGTAAGTGTGTGGCACCTACTCCTATAATAGTTCAGGGAACCAGGCAGAGGGAATGCCCTCCCTTCAGATATCAAGGAAATAAACAGCTATCTGACTTTTAGAAGACATCTGAAGGCAGCCCTGTTTAAGGAAGTTTTTAATGTTTGATGTTTTATTGTACTTTTAATATTTTGTTGGAAGCCACCCAGTGTGGCTGGGGGTGGGTTATAAATAAATTATTATTATTATTATTATTATTATTATTATTATTATTATTATTACTACTACTACTACTACTACTACTACTACTACTACTACTACGACTATTATTATTATTAGGCGCCCTTCCCTCAAACTTCCAATCTGGGAGCCACTTTTTAACAATCTGGTGTTTTGGGGGGTGGGAGGGAAGTGAGCCCCTTTGCCAGGCTTATGAAAAATCCTGTGCAGATAGGAGAATTTAGGGACTCCATATGTAAGCTCTTTGTGAGCAAATGCATAAGAATTCAGGGTTACTCAGCGCAATGTTAGCTTGGGCAGCTCACAGTGAGGCTAGCAAGAGTCGAACAAAATGACTTGTCATTGATGTCTTCCTCCATGCCTTTGATGGTAGCAAAAGAACAGGTAACAAATGCATACATTTCTATGTCTTCTTCTTCACAGTACATGAAGACCAGAGTTGCTCCCCCCTCTGCTCCAAGGGGCACTGCTGGGGACCTGGGGGGACTCAGTGCATGTCCTGCATTGGGTTTCTTCGTGGGAACGAATGTGTTAAAAACTGCAGCCTTCTGGATGGGTATGTGATCATGAGGAAAGCAGACCAGGAGCCCTGTCTATCTAGAATTCAGATTAGGAGCAACCTAATGGCTCTGGGAGTGCTATGTAGAAAATACATTGTTTAGCCACATTAAGGTCTAGAGACATTTGCTATGTTTATATATAAAAAAGCTACATTTTCTTAGTGTTGGGTTCTGTGTTGTTGACTAAATTCTGTGCTTTCAGGGTACATGGAAGAGGTGTGAAAATAGCATACATATCACCTCCTTGTTTTTCTTCTTTTTTGAAATATCCATCTGTCGCCACCAAATTTTATAGAACAATTAAAATGCAGCCCTAGTAGAAGTTACTGTGATGAGAATCGCACCGGCAGATGATGGATTGCCAATCCACGACATTCCAGGAAGTTAAGGAAAGCCGGGAGGAGAAAAACTGGAGGCTGCCTAAATTTTGGATTGATCTGACTTTGCAATTCCTTCTCCTACAGAGAGTTCCGGGAATACGTCAATGGGACACGGTGCCTTCCATGCCATTCTGAGTGCTTGCCCCAAAACGGGACAGAGTCCTGCAATGGATCGGTAAGGGCAGGGACTGAAGGCTGCTGAGGCCCTCCCTTTATTCTGACTTCCTCGCCTTTCCACATCAAGTTGTCTATCCATAAAGTATCTTTGAGCATCTGTTCCAAGACACACACACACACACTGCTCATGTTTCTTGTCACCCTTTGTGCGCAGAAAGAACGACCAGAACTAGCATCTGCTGTCCTGGCAGGTCTGCCCTAGCCCTCCATTTAATTTTTCCTCCTCTGGCACTGATCAGGGCTGGGAGCCACCATTTACATTTCCCACAATGCCCCAGAGCAGTGCTGTGGTATTGTCAGAAATTAAAATGGTGACCTGTGGACCCAGTCTCCCCATGCTGATCTGAGTAGTTCTGGCTGCTTACTCCCACTATCTAACAAACCTGCCAGGGCCTCTGACATTGGAGGGCCCCCGCTAGACAGCTCTTTGCTAAGGGTCCCCTCAGAGCTGGAGCTGTCCCCGAATATAACCTTTAACACACCCAAGAAGTCAGTTCAGACCACCCTTTGGTGCTACATAAACAAACCCTGTGCCCCCCCTTTCTTTTCTGCTCTGGTTTCTTCTCTCACCTCCAATTTACATCCACATATGATTTGCACAAACCATAGGATGAATTGGTTTGTATTCCCGGTTTGCTGCTCAAGCAGAGGTGAGAGGAATCTGGAAGGTGGAAGCGTGCAAATGGCAGTATGTGTTCAAATAGTGCCAAGCCAATTGATTCAGTACTCCCCATGACTGCATGTTGTAAAAGAAGGTGTTTTGCTGTCGATTTTTAGAAACTTGTATCTTTTCATGGAGGAAGCTTGGACAAATTAACCAGTCACTGTAATGATAAATAACTGGTTTTTGAATTGGCCTCTGCCCTCTTCCCTCCCTGTTCATTTTTCCTTGTGTGTCGTGCCTTTTAGATTATGAACTTGCGGGTGGGTACTGTCTAATTACTGATCTAATAAGCCACTCTGGAAGGTTCTGGGTTTCCCCCCGCTAAAGAACATAACAAAAAATGCTTTAAAATAAGCTTCTGAGGAATTTCCATGTATGCTGGAATAAAATGTGGAAAAACCAGCGCTCAATATAGCAAGGTGTCTTTTCCAAAGTTGTTGGGCTACAAAGCCCATAATTCCCAGTCATGGGCCACGGTGGCTGAGGCTGCTGGGGGTTGGAGTCTGGAGGGCCATGGGCTTCCCATGTCTTTGCTACAGGCTCCTTCCTTTAAAACGAGCTATGAATCCATGCAGTTGAATCTGTGGAGCAGGTCAGTGGGGAGGTTTCACCTGTTCTGTCTTCTCATGTCACCTGTATCCAAATATTAAGGGAGAATTCCTCAGGCTTGTTTTCAGACATGCTTGTTTTTAAACCAGGTGGCTATGAAATACCAGAGATAAATTATTAACAGGAAAGGTGTGCTTGTTTGCATTCCTTCCAGCTAAATTATGTCACAGCTTTACAGGAAAAAAATAAATGGTCCTATTACCACAGGTTTTTCTGGGTTTTTCTGCCTTCTTGATGTTTTGATGGATGTTTCTATTTTGTAACATAAAATGAGAAAAGTCGAGGGTAATAAAACTTAAATAAACTCAATCATCAGTCTTTATACACACAAAACCTAATAGCTGTGTGACCCATAAATGCGTTAGCGAAATGCTATTACGTAAAAATTTGAGTTGAACCTTGTAATAGAAATGATAGGAAGAAACAAAGATCCAGAAAACTGAATAGCAAATAACTAAAACAGATAAATTTATAAACACAGTGTATATCAATTTGAACCACTGATACATCGCGGTGGCTGGGAAGCCACGATGTATCGGCAGCTCAAAAATTCTGAAACCGGTGTTGCGATGCAAACGCCAAAGCAGTTTCAGACAATAAGTGGAAGTATCACCCATCCCTCCTCTTAAGGACTGCCCACATAGTCATTATGCAAGAGAGCGAATATCAGCTGGCATGCTGGCAAAGACTTCGTGCATCATAGATAAAAGCTGGGCGAGCTTTATTCAGAGGTTGTCGCCTCAGACACTGAAGATAATGTCACAACTAGTCATTTCTTTTAGATTTTTCAGAGCGAGATCCAGCCAAAGTGAAGAGCTCTGAATAATAATAATAATAATAATAATAATAATAATAATAATAATAATTTATTATTTATACCCCGCCCATCTGGCTGGGCCTCCCCAGCCACTCTGGGCGGCTTCCATAAAAACCAAAAATACAGTAAAATATCACACGTTAAAAACTTCCCTTAACAGGGCTGCCTTAAGATGTCTTCTGAATGTCAGGTAGTTGTTTGTCGCTTTGACATCTGCTGGAAGGGCGTTCCACAGGGCGGGCGCCACTACCGAGAAGGCCCTCTGCCTGGTTCCCTGTAGCTTTGCTTCTCGCAATGAGGGAACCGCCAGAAGGCCCTCGGCGCTGGACCTCAGCGTCCGGGCAGAATGATGGGGGTGGAGACGCTCCTTCAGGTATACTGGACCGAGGCCGTTTAGGGCTTTAAAGGTCAGCACCAACACTTTGAATTGCACCAACACTCTGAAGCTTCCTTAAAAGCTTTGAGGCTCATGCCTTAAGCATGTGCTTAAATTTGCCCATTGAAATCAATGCGCCTGCGATGTTACAAAATCCAAGTTACCCAACTTTCCCCTTGGTTAGCTAATAAAATGTGCAAGAACAGCACAGTTCACCTGAGGCGACTTTGCAACAGCCCCAGACCCAGCGACTCCAAATCCATAGATTCCTATCAAAGTTTCTGGCTTTAATGTCAGCCTCGGGTCATGTCGGCAACGAGTCGCCTTGCGCTGTAAGGATGGTATTGAATGCAGATCCATACAGGACAGCTGATAGGGAGGAATTCTCCTCCCCCTGTTCTTCTTATAGAAAGTATTTTTTTTTTCTTTTTGTCCTTCCTTCCTTAGGACGCAGACCAGTGTGTGGCTTGTGCCCATTACAAAGATGGCCCCTACTGCGTGGAGCAGTGTCCCAGCGGCGTGAAGGTGGACGGTTCTTTCGTACCCATCTGGAAGTATCCTGATGGGGAAGGCATGTGTCAGATCTGCCCGACCAACTGCACCCACTCGTGAGTTTCCAACATGGTTAATAATAATAATAATAATAATAATAATAATAATAATAATATATTTATACTGTGCCCTTCTGGCTGGGTTTCCCCAGCCACTCTGGGCGGCTTCCAACAAAATATTAAAATACAATCATTCATCAAATATTAAAAGCTTCCCTGAACAGGACTGCCTTCAGATGCCTTCTAAAAGTCGGATAGTTGTTTATTTCCTTGACATCTGATGGGAGGGCGTTCCACAGGGTGGGCGCCACTACCGAGAAGGCCCTCTGCCTGGTTCCCTGTAGCTTCACTTCTCGCAGTGAGGGAACCGCCAGAAGGCCCTTGGAGCTGGACCTCAGTGTCTGGGCAGAACAATGTCGATAGAGACGCTCCTTCAGGTATACTGGGCTGAGGCCGTTTAAGGCTTTAAAGATCAGCACCAACACTTTGAATTGTGCTTGGAAATGTCCTGGGAGCCAATGTGGGTCTTTCAGGACCGGTGTTATGTGGTCTCGGCGGCCACTCCCAGTCACCAGTCTAGCTGCTGCATTCTGGATTGTGCGGAGAAGGTCCTGCTGGAAAAGAGGCACCAGCACCTTTGCCTAGTGGGTGATGGGAAGTGGGGAGGAAGAAATGCTAAGGCTGTTAGCAGTTTGCTCTCTGCAGAGCACACCTTCTGTATAATTTAGCACGTAATCGTTTTGACTTCTGTCAGCCTTTTACTTGACTGCCCTGGAGCGACACCAAAAATCTGCCGCCTAAGGTGTCCTCATCGCCACCTGCCTCTAAACGGGCTTTGATGAAACAAGGTCAGCAAAGGAAAATTAAAAGGTTTTTTTTTAAAAAAAGAAGCCGCCTTTAAATGTCGGCGCTAGAAATGTCTTCCGGGGCTTGTGATAACTGCATGTGTCCGAAAGCTCATGAAGCCGTGCAAACTTTTATTCAGTTGTCTTCTTTTTGTATATATACTTTTTTATTTGATTTTTAAAAAACATAAACATACAACAAAAAACATTTCAAAATCCAAAGATCAAGATTATTCTGAATCTCCTGACTCCCCCCCCCCCCCACAATCCCTTCCATGGGTCCTAATGATAATATTTACAACTGCATATCAATACTGTCCCAAGTTTTATCCTTCCAAATTATCCATACTTTCCGTTAGTTTACAAGTGTGGTTGAAATCCTGCTAATGTTTTAACCTGCTTACAATGTTCTCGTAAATAGATTGTAAAGTTTTCCCATTCTTTTTTAAAGTTCTTGCCCTCTTGATTTCTAAGCTTCCCAGTTAATTTTGCCATTTTAGCATAGTCCATCAACTTGGTTTGCCATTCTTCTCTGGTCAGGGTTATTTCTTCCTTCCATCTCTGGGCTAGTAGCATCTGTGTAGCTGTTGTCGCATACAACAAACTTTTATTCAGTTGCCCGTCTCCTTCATTCTGCTCTACTGAACATTATTATGCCTGTTACAGTTTTTAATCAGATTGCTTTTAGTTCTCCACACTTTGTATTTATCGGTCGTTTCAATCAGTTAAAAAATGCAAAAGTGAAAAAGAAATTAAAATTGCCTAAATGTTTGCAAGTAGTTTGCCACACTGTATTCTGTTCTGGCACCGGTTGTTTCTCCTTAACAAGTGAAGTGGTATTTCTTAAATGGTTGTGTGATACAACTTGGTGTTTCCTTTTCCAGGTGTACAATACGGGATGAACGTGGCTGCCCTGTGGATCAGAAACCTAGGTATTAGATTTCGGCTCATTTTCATTTATATCCCACGTATCTTCTGTTGGAAGTCAAGATGGTGTGCAAGCCTTTACAAAGTATAAAGTGTCTTGTGTTACTGAAATATATGAAAAAATAATAAAAATTTGTCCAGTAGCACCTTAGAGACCAATGAAGTTTGTTCTTGGTATAAGCTTTCGTGTGCATGAACACTTCTTCAGATACCTGTGTGTTACTGAAGTTACTGAACATGAAAGATTTTTGGGCACAATCTAAGTACAAAGGCCATGCTAAGAGCCATGAATATGTGTGATTAGGGAATTCAATATTCTGAGAAACCTCAGCTTTCAATTACAAAAAAGGTTGTTTTTGAAAGGATGTTTTCTTGTCCCCTTGACGGGACAAATAATCCTGATGAGCTGAATGTGCTACAGAAAAAGCAAACGGCCCCAAATTTGGAAAGATTCGCTGGAGAGATAGAGATTATTCAGTAAAAACCAATAAACTTGTGGCACCCTAAAGACTGACACATTTATTATGCCATATGCTTTTGAGGGCCAGAATCCACTTCATCAGATGCGTGAAGTCTCAAATTGGCAGACAAATATACATGGTTGCGTGGGGGAGAAGAGTGAGGTCAGAGGGAAACAAAATGCAGTGACAATTTCGTAAAAGTGAAATAATTTTCAGTCCATCTGGTGAATTCGTGGCTAATCTGAGACATAAACCACAGTGTTCGTGCTCACAGCCTGTGCTCTTTATCACTAACATGCATCAGCTCTAAAAGATCTAGGAGATAAATCCTTTGAACGCATTATTAAAAAACAAATTCTAGCTTCTCATTATTAAAAGAATCTCAGAGTAGGTTACAATCACAGTACATTAGAACCTCGTGCAACAGAAAAAGCAGCAGGAACCATTGCGTTTTGAAACTATGATTATTAAGCAGTATATCAGTCGGTGGGTGTTTTTGCTTTATTTGTTTTAGTTATTTATTAAAGTGCCAAACCAAGCACAGAACAAAATTCATCACAGAAAACAGGCATGAAATGTCTAAGCCAAGACAAAGAGGGGGGCTACAGACATCACCAATACATTCCATAATCTTGGTATAATAAGAATTATAACTTGTCTGTAAAAAATAAAAACACCAGTAACATGGATAGCCCTTGTTTTCCAGGGGGCTGAGCTGCACTTCCAACAAACTTGAGTTTGTGGAGCTCTACTTGTATTCCTCTATCATCCACAGCCGTTTATAGGCCAAGGGGGGCTAGTGGAAGGAGGAGATTGGTTATGTTATGCATTGTTAACATAAACAATAAGATCACACCAAACTGGAAGAAATCTGTCCTTACTTTTTTGACCTCTAGAGGCTCTCAGTTTATATTTCAGTTTCTCTGGTAGGGCTGATTCCCACACCTTCGTGTGCCTGTGAAAAAATATCCGCTCCAGCTTGTTCCCACCACATCGGGTTATTGTGGCTGTGGCAATACGGAGAATCCATTGTTGTTGAAATCTAAATAAAAACCATGAGGGATGAAAATTCGCCATAACATCAGGAGAGACTGCTGACTTTCCTTGAGTATCCCATGGTTCACTCAAAGGCCTGAGGAATTGGGCAGGTCTCTAATTGGCAGTTGAAACTCCCTAAAAAGTTTCTCTCATCCTCCTCACTTTCTCTGCTTGGTTAAGCCCTCCCTGGCGCAGCTTCTCTGCCTGCCTGCCCGTTCGCATCCCCTGAAAGTTGCAGGCGAAGTTGGCTACCCTGCTTCAGGCTTCCCCCCTTTTCTCTCTGTCCTCTTCCAGCCAGGCTACGTCCATTACAGCTGGGGTGGTGGGTGCTGCGCTCGTCCTGGTTCTCTTGTCCATCATCATCATTTGCATCAAGCGTCGGAAGCAGCAAGAGCGGAAGCACACTCTGCGGCGTCTCCTGCAAGAGACAGAGGTAGGGTTTGGCGGCCGTAACCTCTTTCCCCCTGAGGTGGGGTTGTGAGGAGAGCCTGCAACAGAGCTCATGGGAGATTTGGCATGGCGCTTCTGAATTTTAGCAACCTTTTTAGAAGCGCTGCTTTATTTCCCCATGTGGGTGCCACTACCGAGAAGGCCCTCTACTTGGTTCCCTATAACTTGGCTTCTTGCAGCGAGAATAATCTTCACAGGAAGTCCCCAGCACTGTTTTGTTCTCATTCTTCTCAGTGTCCCCCCAAATAATTTTATTACATGCTTGTACGTGAGACTGACTAGGGGGCAGTGGAACCATAGAGTTGGAAGGGACCTCAAAGCTCCTCTAGTTCATCCTCTACTGATGTTGGAAATCCACTGCTACATTACCCCTAGTAGGTGGCCATAAACCTCTACTTAAATCCGCCCCCCTCCCTCTCTGCACCCCTCCTCACTTTCTTTGACGCTGTTAGTTGGTGGAGCCATTGACACCCAGCGGAGCCCTGCCGAACCAGGCACAGATGCGTATTCTCAAGGAGACGGAACTGAAAAAAGTCAAGGTGTTGGGGTCAGGCGCTTTTGGAACGGTGTACAAGGTGAGGAGCGCTGGATTAGATTTGTTGCGTGGGCAGATGGCGCGGGAAAGCCCTTGGCTGGGAACCCAACAGCTTGAGGACCCTTGGAAACCTTTTCAGAGACTCGCTTTGAACTACCAAGCCTTGAATCCTGTTCCTCGTTCACTCAGGATCCAAGTGTCTCCTGTCAACGAAATGTTCCTGTTCCAGGTGGTGATCACATCTTCCCAGCAGCCATTAAGTTGGTACTGGGGAGGAAATGTGATTCCTTTGTCAGCTAGCAGGGCCACTGCAATTTAACTTATGAGTTCTGTCTGGGCTGCTGCTGTGTACGAGTGCCTCTGGCACACCACGAAGTCCCGCGTGAAGAGAGGCACGGCACTCTGCGTTGCCACACTAGGCCGCATCTTTCACTTGGGAGTTTTAGCGCAGTGTTTCTGAAATGTCTAGTGGCACTCTCCTTCCCATATTCCTGTAATCATCATCATCATCATCATCATCTTAAAAAACAAAACCCGATGCATTGATTCATCTTGCTCTCTTTCTCTTAACCATCCATGCAGGGAATTTGGATTCCAGATGGCGAGAGTGTGAAGATCCCAGTGGCCATCAAAGTCTTGCGGGAAAACACCTCACCCAAAGCCAACAAGGAGATTTTGGATGTGAGTGAGGAAGGCGCAGTGACCCCTCTTAATCCGGGTTTGAATTTGCAGCCCAGTGGCTAAAGCTGAACCAGGGACAAGCACCCTGAGGTTCAAGATTTTAACTGAGAATAATTACACTGTTTCCTGATGCACCACTTGTACTGTAAACCTAAATGACTGCACAAGAAAGTGGGGGGAAATCCATCCAAGCAGCTCAGCGAGGCAAGGCACTATGACTAAAAGAACAAAAACCATTGAGGTGGTGCAACGGGAATAAAACGATAACAGCACTTTGAATAAGAATGAAACAGTGTGTGTATGTGCCTGTGTGTGCCTGTGTGTACACACACACAGGCACACACATTAATAATGATGACCAGCCCAAACCTTGCCTCCTCTGAAGATTTTACCACCTCCAACCATAAATCTTGAGGGTGGCCCAGCAACATTTCCTTGCATGTATGCTAGCTCCCTTGCAAGGCAGAGTGACGATCGCACAGCTTCTTGTTGAAAGGATCAAGTTGCGCACGGCCAATGGCAATAAAACACACATGGAAGCCGCAAAGCTCAGTCAAGCATTGTTTACTTGAACAGCAACACCAGTCTTGATGGTAGAAGACTTACTTGCAACTTTACTACAATGCAGATAGTAAGGCACACTTCAGTTGTACATGCTGCCTGCACTCAGCTCAGCAGTCTCTCCTATGTAAGGAATCACACATGTCCACAGATAAGTGCTCCACCGCTATTTATAGCTGCTGTAGACTAGGCAATCTTGCACCTCAATGCTTCCGAGAAACTTCGAGAATCTTCTCAGTTTCTGGAAACGGACTGTGCTTTCTCACTTGCTCTAACATCCTCTTGGTACCTCCTCCGGCCCACCTAATTGAAAATCAGCCAAGTGCCATAGCAGCAGTTGCTGTTCTAACTGCATAGCACATGAGCATCAAGTTGAAGATAAATTGATAGCTACCAGTTTACTGCATTGGGTCAACAGGTTCAAAAGATCCCAGCAGAGCAAAGCAAAACCAAGAGAAACAGAGGAGAATATGCAGTGCCTTCCAAAGTTGTAGTTCAAGAGCATCTGGAGGGCCACAGATTCTTCATTCTTGTTGTATGAAGATCACAGGCTACCCCTGATATTGTCTTAGTGTGCCAGATGCCGGTGTAGAATCCATGGGACTTATTGTCCAGAACAGAGATGGGGAACTTGTGGCCCTCCAGATGTTGTTGGACTGCAACTCTCATCAGCCAAAGGGGCAGGGATGATGGGACTTGGAGTCAAAACAACACCTGGAGGGCACCATGTTTGCCAACTCTGCAATAGAGAGATACTGTCAAAAATGGTGTAGGAGGGGTGGGGCAATAATATGATGGAGAATAAGGCTTAAAAGCAAAAATTGTGGGCCTCTCCTTTAAAGCACTGCAGCCAGACCTTTATATCAGTTTGGAGCTGAGAAATAGGCCTCTAATAAAATAACTCCACCCTTCCTATATGCTCAGGATTTCCCTGGGTTAAAGTGTCACCAAAATCCCTCCAGTTGACTTAATTGTCACGCATGACACATAAGCACATCTCATCTCAGCTTCTTCTCAAAGCCAAGCCAAGTATGTTATGGTTTCTCCATTTGCTGTGCTTCCTGACAGATCTTTTCTGCCTCTTACTGGGTGCAATGTGCCCTCCACCAATTCTCATCATTATCCTGGGAATGCCACAGACTCAAAACGGTCTATAAACACTTTTTGTCAGCCAAAGTTACAAGCAACTTACACGGCATCGGGCTTCCCTGTTGTCGTCACCCATGTTTTGTTTGCCGTGGCTGAATTCAGCAATTCCTGGGGTCTGGTGGGAGTGGCTTAACAACCCCTCCTGGAGGTCTTCCCTCTAACCTGGGTTAGCAAACTCACACTGCTCCCTCACCCCCAGAGGGATAGAAATCTCCCCTTGAAGTCTGGCCCATGTGAGTTCTTCTCCCTGATCTCCATCACTATTTTTCTTCTGAAAGGAGACCTCTAACACCCCCCTTTCCTCCCCAGGAGGCTTATGTCATGGCCGGGGTGGGCAGCCCTTACGTATCGCGGCTGCTGGGAATCTGCCTCACCTCCACAGTGCAGCTGGTTACTCAGCTCATGCCCTACGGCTGCCTGCTGGACTACGTGAGGGAGAACAAGGACCGCATTGGATCCCAGGACCTCCTCAACTGGTGTGTGCAGATAGCAAAGGTAGGTAGGCGGAGCTTCAGTGCAGGGGGCGGGGCTTCATGGTGATTGTCCGCCTGGCATGCGACTTTGCATAGCCAGTTGTATTCTGCCTCTTTCAGGACCCACCTCCTCTCCTCGCCCACATTCAGTTTTCTTTGCTTTATCCTCCTCCATCTTTCTCCTCCTTAAAGGTGGGGGTGGTAGAATCACAAACCGACAATCAAAGAAGAAAATAGGGTCACGACGGAGGTACTAACTGAAGAGAGCTGCATTGTGAGGGATCGTGGCTGGTGATGGTGACGGGCTCGTTACAGAACAGGCTTCCCTGTGCTTATATGAACCACCCCAAAGGGAGGACTTCAGCACGAGACACTTGTCCCACCACTGCGGTATTAAAATGGAAGACTGGGCGACGTAACTTGCTGAAATTCTTCCTTCTTCACAAATACAAGTGCCTCACTGAATCGAATTCTCTTGGGAGGAAACGCAGAATGTGTGCATCCAGTCTCTCTCTTGCGATTTAGATTTGCAGCAAGTTCCTAGTCCTTATGAGTTCAGCCCCCTCATCCCAGCTTTTAACAAACCACTTATATTTCGGCTTATTGCCTGCAAATCCATCCACACCCACACACCCACTGCCACTCTCAAAGCACTGACATTTGTAGAGATGAGAAGTGTATAATCCAACATAACGTAATGGTAGAATGTGTGCTCTGCTTGCAAAAGACCCCTGCTTTAATCCCTGGTGTCTCCAGTTAGAGGAATGACAGCAGGGCTGAGTATAACTTCTGTCTGAGATATTAGAAAGCTGTTCTCGGATAGTACTGAGCTACAGGGAACGGTTGCCTGGTTTAGTATAAAGTAGCTTTGTATTTTCAAGCATATTTTTTGTTTTGTAAGCTGCTGAAAAGGAATAAACCAGTTGAGTCAGGCATGGAGGGTAGGAGAGCACTGCAAGAACCCTCCTTTCCCTTCTAGCAAGTTTGTGTCGATGCCACAGAAATTAGAAATTAATGTTAATTATTTTCTCCACTTCTGCAGCTGAGACTGAGGGTGCGTGGCATCTATTATTGCACCTATGTGTTTTTAAGAGCTCTAGAAACAGTTCCCCTTGGCTCAACTTTAAGGAGATAGTTACTAGCATTTCTTCATTCTCTCTCAGGGTATGAACTACCTGGAGGATGTCCGTCTGGTCCACCGGGACTTAGCTGCCCGGAACGTCCTGGTGAAGAGCCCAAACCACGTGAAGATCACAGATTTTGGTTTGGCTCGGCTGCTGGACATCGATGAGACAGAATATCATGCCGACGGAGGGAAGGTTGGTCAGAGAACACAATTATGGAGCAAGTCCAGGGTGCACCTCCCTTTAAGACTGAGTAGCACCCTAAAGGTTGATCAGAATTGTTCAGAGATGGGTGCAGTTACAGATCATTTGAGTAGTAGGAGAAGTGCACTGACACTGTTGGTTTTGTCTCCTCCGGGCAAATTTATTTATTTATTACATTTCTATCCCGCCTTTCCTCCAAGGAGCTCAAGGTGGCATATGTGGTTCTTTCCTCCTGTCCATTTTTATCCTCACAACACCCTGTGAGGTAGGTCAGGCTGAGAGTGAACGACTGGCCCAAGGACACCCAGTGAGCTGGATGGATGAGTGAGGATTTGCACCCTGGTCTCCCAGCACTCTAACCACTAGGCAGTAAATAGGAAAGTTCCTTATACCAACTCAAGACAGTTGGCCCATGTAGCTTGGTGTTGTCTACACCAGAGGTAACCAGTGTGTCACCCTCCAGATGATGTTGGACAAAGACTCATCATCTCTTGCTGGTTGGGGTTGATGAGACCTGACAGTGCTTTTTTTCTGGGGGGGTACGCATACCACTAAACATTTTGTGAATCTAAGTTTGGCCTCATTGAGAAGCAGTATTTCAATATGAGTAGGAAAATGAGAGTACCTCTAAACATTTTTTTAAAGAAAAAAAGCACTGGGACCTGAACAACATCTGGACGGGGGACCATGTTGACTAACCCCAGTCTACATTGACAGGCAATGACTCTCGTGGTTTTCAGGGTGGTCTTGCCCAGTCCTGCTTGGAGGTGGCAGGGATTAAGGTTTTGCACGGAAAGCAGATGCTGTACCACTGTACTGTATCAGACCTGGTTCTTATAAACAACAGCAGAGGTAGTGATCCTGTGTCTGAGCTGCAACACTTTGAAGTGCATGTGAGGGCCCGCGTAATTGAATGATTCTGCAGGCAAAACAATTCTCTCTATCTCTCTAGAAAATAAGCCTGTTGGAGAAAAGGTCTGTAGCCTACCTCTTAGCTTGGCATGCTTTCTTTCTATATTCAGGGAGAGTGTTCTCTGTGAAGGAGGATTCTATCCTGTGTCCCTGGGCTTGCCCTCTTGTGGTGGTACGGCCCAGGCGCAGATTGACTAGCTCCCCAAGAACTAGGCCCATATGCCTGTTCTCCTGCCCCACACAAACACACACGGCTGCTGCTGCTTGGAACCAGCCCACAAGAGGGATGGTTTGATGCCACAGTGGTAAACTTTGTCCCATTTGCCTTGTCCAGGTACCTATCAAATGGATGGCCCTGGAGTCCATCTTGCGCAGGCGTTTCACACACCAAAGCGACGTGTGGAGCTATGGTAAGTGGGGGCTTGTGTGGACCCTCCTGTTTGTTCCTTGGCGAGACGTCGGCTGGCGCTTGACGGGACCCCCTTGCCTGTCTCTCCAGGTGTGACTGTGTGGGAGCTGATGACTTTTGGAGCCAAGCCGTATGATGGAATCCCCGCCCGAGAGATCCCTGACCTGCTGGAGAAAGGAGAGAGGTTACCACAGCCTCCCATCTGCACCATTGATGTCTACATGATCATGGTGAAATGTAAGAAGCTAGAGGTCTTGCATGAAAGGAAAAAGGGTTGCAATGAAATACAGGGGCAAGGGGGGCAAGGCCCTTGGTTACTGTAGCCTTTGTTGTCGCTGGCACCCCATAGCCCTTAAAGCAGCCTTTCTCAACCTTTGGGTCCCCAGATGTTGTTGAACTACAACTCCCATCACCCCTAGCTAGCAAGGCCAGAGCTCAGGGATGATGGGAGTTGTAGTCCAACAACATCGGGGGACCCACAGGTTGAGAACCGCTGCCTTAAAGGGAAGTGGAATGCCAGCAAGTTGAGCTATACCTTTTTCTTGGAGAATCTTGATGGTGCCTCCTAAGAAGGTCTGCATCTTTGAACCTGTATTTTCTGGAGTTTGAAGCTTTTGGCTAAACGTTTGTATTCAGAGCTTGAAAGTTCATTTTACAAAGGAGCTGGTTCCAGTTCCCATTTGTCCCTTGACAAAATGAACTAGTTCGGTTCGTCTTCAGTAGCCAGTTCAATTCAACTTCACCCAATGGATCCTCGGCACGTTTGTTTTTCAGCATTATATATTACAAGCTTCTGTGCTGAAGTATAAAATACACTTAAGAAAATACCAAAATGCACAGTCAAATGTGAATGGTTTAATTTATTTCCCCCAACAATTGTGGTGTTTAAACTTAAAGGCCCAAAGTGTCCAAAGAGTAAAGAAAAGCACACATATAAGATAATAAAGATGAACTAGAAATCATTCAGAGTTCTAGCCCCAAATGAACTTAGTTCATATTCAGTTTACCTGTCAATTATGGGAGCTACCTTCAGGGATAGCTTAGGTAATTTTTAAGTAATTCAGTGAACTTGATTAAACCAAACTAATTCATTCTAAGTGCTGGCTGTGCTTGCCACACAGGTTGGATGATCGACTCAGAATGCAGGCCCAAGTTCCGAGAACTGGTCACTGAATTCACGCGAATGGCCAGGGATCCGCAGCGTTTCGTGGTCATCCAGGTGAGCCAGGAGTGGTGGTAGGGAAAGCCTCTTTCATCCTGCCAAGACCTAGGCTGTGTTCAAAGAGGATTTTTCTCCACTGTGTTAAATTAGCTTTTATGAAATATTTTCTTGTGTTACAAAATGGACAAATAAGCAGAGAAAAGTTCAATTGGGGGAAGAGGGAGGGAGAAAAATGGGGGTGGTGTTATTTCATTCTATTGCCAGTGATAGATCCTTTGTGTGTACACACACACACGGAGAGGGGTTAGGGCAGGCACCCCCAAACTTGGCCCTCCAGATGTTTTGGGACTACAACTCCCATCATCCCTAGCTAACAGGACCAGTGGTCAGGGATAATGGGAATTGTAGTTCCAAAACATCTGGAGGGCCGAGTTTGGAGATGCCTGGGTTAGGGGGTCCAGAACTTGGTTGGTTGTGTTCAATTGGTTGCAGTGTGGCTTGTTTGTGTGTGTGTGGTGGGGCAGGGGTCGGTTGTTGGGTCACGTTAGCCATATTGATTTGTATGTTGTTGTGGAGGGGGGTGGAATAGATCATTGTCCTGTTGTGCTGTGGGGGAACCCTACTGGAATGAAGGTGTCCTCCTTTGCTTGTCCCCGTGCTTGTTTTAAGTTTGTTGGTTAGCTTTTCTAGTAGGGGATTTTCCTTCGCTAAGCATCTTGTTCAGCTGCAGGTAAGTGGTGGGAGGGAAGGAATAAACACAAGAACGTAAAGCGTCCCTTGCCGGAACAGACCAAACCTATCTAGTCCACCCTCCTGCCTCAAAAACAGCGTTCAACTAGATACCTCCAGGAAGCTCACAAACAGGCCATGAAGGGAGCAGCCCTTCCTTGTTGATTCTGCTGGCAGCTAGTGTAATCTACTGCTAGAAGAAGCAAGGCGTTGCCAAAAGCGAGGGGTGATGCTGATGATGTCTGTGATTGCTGAGCCTGATAGCTGCTGCTGCTACAGTCATTGGGAGGCTTCTGAACACATACTGTCTGACTCCTGTTTTAACCGGGCCTGGGTGGATTAGAGTCTCTTCCATGCCTGGGATCAGATTGATCTGGGGGAGGGAATTTTACTCCCAAACCAGCTTAACAAATGGCTGTTTATGTATGGCATTCTTTGCCCCCTTGTAGCATATGGTGTGGCTCACTTGTTTTGAGTCCTCTAGAGTTAGAATGATGGAATTGTAGAGTTGAAAGGGACTATGAGTATCATCTGGTCCAGCCTCCTGCAATGCTGGGATCTTTTGCCCATTGTGGGGCTTGAATCCACAACCCTTACAATTAAGAGTGCCATACTTTACTGACTGAGGTGTCCACTAACCTACTGTACAAGGTTGTTGTAAGAATAATGGAGAAGATGCTATGTGGGCTACTTTCATGAACCCTAAGCCCACTCCTCCTGCAGGAGCCGTGGAATTCTCAAAGCCACAAATACTTATTGCTGTCTATTAGAACATGCATGCACGTTAATATTTCTGGTTGTTCCTCCTTGGCAGAACGATGATAAAATGGGTCTTGCCAGCCCCATAGACAGCACTTTCTACCGCACTTTGCTAGAGGAAGAAGACATGCAAGATCTGGTGGATGCTGAAGAGTACTTGGTACCCCACCAGGGCTTTTTCAATGGCGAGGCATCTGCAGACTATCGCTCTAGGATCCCCTCAACCAGGGTAAGCATGTGGCTGTTAATCAGTTTACGGTGATAATAGACACAGCCAGTTTGTATCCTGCTCAGGCTGGACTTCCCAGTGGGCATGCCCTTCTCTCCTGTAAAGCACATGTGCTGGAAACTCCTGTATGGAATATTTCAATAGGTTTGCAAAAGAGAGAGGTGGTGACTAGCCCATAGCCTACAGGCTGTATACACAGCGGGTGGCGTTGTGGTCTAAACCACTGAGCCTCTTGGGCTTTCCGATCAGAAGGTTGGCGGTTCAAATCCTTGCGATGAGGTGAGCTCCCGTTGCTCTGTCCCAGCTCCTGCCAACCTATCAGTTCGAAAGCACACCAATGCAAGTAGATAAATAGGTACCGCTGCGGCAGGAAGGTAAACAGCATTTCCGTGCCCTCTGGCACTCGTCACGGTATCCTGTTGCACCAGAAGTGGTTTAGTCATGCTGGCCACATGACCTGGAAAGCTGTCTGTGGACAAACACCGGCTCCTTTCGCCTGAAAGTGTGATGAGCACTGCAACCCTATCTTCGCCTTTGACTGGACTTAACCATTCAGGGGTCCTTTACCTTTTACCTTATACCACCCAGCAAGACCACCTAGCTTTTTTTTGGGGGGTGGCGAAATCAGAGGACTTGTGAACCCTGAGTGTGGCAGTTCAGCCAAGAAAGATTAGCCACCCCATCCCCAGAATTTTAAATCTCCTTCCCTGCTGGCCAGGGCTGCAAAATGGTCCCTAAGCCTGAACTCTCAGCTTACACTTACCCTTGGTGATCAGGTTTCTACTTGGCATGTGTTCTTCACAGGCAATGCTGTTTTTTACCCTTTCCAGAGTACCACAGAGACTCCAATGGATGAGGATGAACCTGAGCAAGCAGCTCAGTACCCCTATTTGGGCCCGCCTCTCTTGGAAGAGCCAGGAGCTGTCATTCCTGACTTGCTCGAAGGGGACTATACAGGAAGCACTCTGCAGCGCTACTGCGAAGATCCCACTGGTGCCTCGATTAATGAAAACGAGAGCCCAGAAGCTAAGAACTACAATTCACCCGTGCCCTGCAGTATGGTTCCAGGTATGTGCCTTGTTTGTAATGTATGTACTTGCAAAAATTTCAATTGGGGAATCTTGAAAAGTGTTTTGGTGTGGGTTTTGTTTTGTTTCAAAAACAAGCTACTAGCCCCTGTGGCTGTGGATTGCCAGTAGCAAGTGTGGCGTCTTATTTGAGGACTCAAAAAACCATGTTTGCTGTTAGTTTGGGTGGAAGGTTGGTGGAAGTCACTGCGTCCTGGTTTCAGCCATTTGTTTTGCATTTTTCTTATCCCTGCAGAGTATGTGAATCAGCCAGAAAACAGCCTTCCATCCAGCAAAGGCCTTCGACCTCCAGGATCCACCCTAGAAAAGCCAAAGGGTCACTTGGGCAAGAATGGGCTCATCAAGGAACCAAAGAATGCCTTCCATAACAGCAGCAGCTTCAGCAACGTGGTGGAAAACCCAGAGTACCTGACGCCCTGCAACCTCCCTTTGGCCGGCCCTTTGCCTCAGGCCTTTGACAATCTATATTACTGGAACCAGGAGACTCCCAAGAGCAACCCAGCAGAATTCTTTGCCGGCTCTGCCGCTCCTGCCACCAACAGCTTTGCCACTACGCCGACGGCAGAGAACCTGGAGTACCTAGGCCTAGCCGAATCGGTTTCTCGCCCCAAGGACTTTGCGTGAGGACCCCTGTCACCACTGAAACCTATTTTTGATATTTAGGCAGCTCAGGACACAAACGAACTATTAATGCATGCAAGATGAGCGGGATTCACTAAGGCCTTAGCACAGCCCTCTTGAGGCCTAGTAGGCCGCTCCTTCTCGTCATGGCAGTTGGGCGAAAGCATTTTGTTTGTGACAATCTCCTGTCATGCAGTTCGGGCAACCCAGCCCAACTGTCATTTGACATACAGCAGGAATGTACAACAGGTCGATTGTTGGGGTGCTCCTGATCGATCCCCCCAAAAAGCTCAACAACTCTGGTGCATCCTCCCCCCCAAAAAAGCTAAAAAACTGGGGGAAATCCTCTCCCCAAAAAGCTCAACAGCTCTTGGCAATGACAGTGGGTAGATCACTGCCAGTTTTTTTATACTGGGAGTAGATCGCAGTCTCTTGGGAGTTGGACGTGCCTGACATACAGGAAAAAAGGGCTGCTCTTCTGTCCCCTCCTCCTCTCCCTTTGAATACAAGACAAAGAGGGTCAGACCACTGACTGGGCTAAAGAACTAAGAGGTGGAACGATACTTTTTTTTTTTTAAGGTACATTTTTCAAAAAACAAACTTAAGGGTACTGACATGGGGTGGGGAGGGGAGAACCATGATATCGTGTGTTGTAAAAAATGAGGGCAACGCATGGGTGTCGCATAAAAACGGTGGTGTGTTTTCTGTTATTGGTCATTTAATGACAGTGGTAAAAGGGGAATGTGCTTCCTTGACCTTCGGATCGGGGCCAGGGGCACCTGCGTCCTTACAAGAGTAAACTGGGCGGGGGGGGATTGTGATGTTCCTTAAACACAACATCTTGGTGGGGTCTGGGGAGGAAGAAGAAAACAATGTTGCCTAGTGGCGAGAGCCTCCTTCCCACCCCTTTGCCCTCTCAAGAAGATTCCAGAAGACGCAGGTGAGGAACTCAAACCAACTTCATTTCTTGGCTTGGAAAACTGAGAACAGTTGAGCATCTTAATTAAGAGAGAGAATAATTTTGGAGTGCTTCCCTCCTCTCTTTTTCTATAGCGCCACATTTTATGCCCTGGTGGTTGTTGTGGCTTCCTGGTCTGAGGCAATGGGTGAAAAGGGAAGAAGAGAAGCTAAGCTGGCATGTTGTTTCAGAGGGGAGTGGTTAAGTCGCCCCATAGAACCAATATGTAACATGTAGGGGAACCTGTGGCCCTCCAGAAATTGCTGAACGACGACTCCCACCATCCCTGACCGTTGGCCAGGCCTGCTAGACAGTGCTGGCCCAAGATATTTTGGCACCTGAGATGAACCACAAAATGGCTCACCACCATTGAAGAAGGGATCAATGAAGATTTACATCAGGAACAAGGGCGGGGGGGAATAAAGATTGATACTGGGATCTGCCACCTGAGGCAGTTGCCTCACCTTGCCTCTTGGGTGGGCCGGCTAGGGCTGCTAGGAGTTGCTGTTCAGCAACATCTGGTGGGCCAAAGGTTCCTCACACCACTGGGTGGGGCTGGGTGCATGCCTCCTATTACATCGGAGAACTGGAAAGCCATAGTATGTAGCTATGGGTGCAGCCATTTAGCTTCCTGAGAACTATATTCCTTCCTTTTTGCTTTTTAAAAGAGAGAACTTGGCTAATATGTGCTTGAAAGTCTGTGGGCAATGCCTGCTGAAATCTCAGAAGCCCGAGAGGGGTCTAAATTAAGGTTTCCAGAGATGGGAGATGGATTCCGCTTAGCTCTTTCTCCTGTCCATGACAATCAGAAATGCAGAATAACTATGCAAAATGGGAGAAATGGTGCAAAATTGCTCCATTCCTGTAATTTATAAAGACTGAGAAACAATGCACAAAGCCCTAAAGCAGGGCAATGGTACTCAGCGAATTAATCTGTGAGGACTATACTTTTTTATCTTTCAAACTGCACTTTGCCCCCAGCTCTTGGAAATGTTTTGTCGTCATTCCTCACTCCCCCTGCAGTTATGTTGATTTTTGGATACCTAGTCTGGAGAATTCTGTTGAATGTTCCTTGGATTTGGAATCTCGCCACGTACCAATCGCTCATTGCTTTGGGAGGGTGTCCAAAAGCAACTAGGACAGGATGGTCCTTTTAACCTCAGCCAGCCAAAGACTGCTGGGATGTAGAAGAAAATGCAGCATGGGGCTTCTCATGAAGAGTGGTGAGAAAAGCTACCACTGGCCTTTGATCTAGTGCACCAATCACCTTTTTTGTGGTCCTCACTGGTTTTCTGTGCCCTGCCTCTTTCTGGTATAGGGGCAGCCCTACCAATAAACAGGTGACAGCGGCTGCTTCAGTGTCTGGCTCCAGGTGCCATTAAGGGCGGCAGAAATTGAGATGATAAATCCATCTTACGGGGGCACAATTCACTGGGAAGTTCTCCTGTACAAACCTCATTGCAGCGGATGGGCTTTCAGTTAAGTCTTGTACAGTGAAACATCCCTGGGGATGTGCAACAAAGACACATGCACACATTGATAGTATGTGGTAAGAACATAAGAAGAGTGTGCTGGATCAGGCCAGTGGCCCAACTAGTCCAGCATCCTGTTCTCACAGAAGCCAACTTGGGAGAAACACACAAATCTGGACATGAGTACAACAACACTCTCCCCAGTTGTGGTTTCCATTAAACTGGTATTCAGAGGCATGATGTCTGTGTTGTAGAGGCTATTTTGATTTCCTGCTTCCCCTGCTAAAGTTTCTTGAGCCAGCTCAATGGGAGGAACAATGGTGTGTTCCTCAGTCTCCTTACATGTTGAGCTTGGCTGATGAGAGACACAGTCCAAATTATCCAGACAGCACCAGGTTACAGTGGCACTAAGCTTGGGCTCAATGCTCCCTATTCCGTTGCCTCCATTTCTGTCTTGTCAAGATGGTGGACTCAATTATTGTCTAAAACAAAGTGGAATGTTTGCTGTACCTACAGCCAGTCAGTCCCCATCCTTCCTCGGGAAGCAGAGTTTGGGGGGGAAATTAACAGCACAAGGGACGTGGAAGTATGAATTTTGCAAAGAAACCAGGGAGCCGTCTCAGTCAGGGCAAACTGCCTGAGGAAGAAGCCCTCTGGAGCTGCCCCTCCTTGCATGCACAAAGGTGAGGGGAGCATCAACTGAAGAAATTTCCTAAGAAACACAAGACGAGCTTGTAACTCGTTTAGACTTTGTTTGTGGTGTGGGAGAAGGTGGGGAAATGACTTGTGCCATTTCTAAAGTTTGTTCCGCCCTGACCCCTTGCCCTGTTCAATCTCTCTCTCTCTGAAACCTGTGTTTTCCAGCTTGTGGGTACATTGAAGGTATTCTGCTGTGGGTGACTTTTAAAAGAATCAGTTGTGTCATAAGTATTTGTATATCTGAGAATTGTACTGTACAATGGTTTTCATTTTCTACACTATTTGTTTTGAGTAATTCTTGGAGTTTGTGAATTTGGTATACAGGGGGTTGGGGGGGCATTTTATGGTTGGATTTCAGCTCCCCTAAGTGAGGTAAATTGCATTCTGCTGAATACAGGATGTGGGCCTGATTGAGGTAGCCTAAGGTTATTTCCGACTACAATTCCCACCATTCCTGACCACTGGTCTTGCTATAACTAGGGATGATGGGAGTTGTAGTCCGAAAACAGCTGACGACCCAAGGTTGGGAAACACAGACCTAGAGGCAGACCTTTTATACACCAATGTGAGGTTGCAGTCTCTGGTGGCATTTTTGGTATCACTAAGGGGCAGATCCATCATAGGCTCAGTCTGAAAGGAAGTTCTTGTAGAAGCCCAAGATATTGAAATAAATAGGTATTGTGGAAGAGAACACCGGTTTCATTTACAATAGGAGGAACCTGTGGTCCTCTAGTCTTCATGACCAACAATCAGGGAAGTTGGGAGTTATAGTTCAAGCAACATCTGGAAGGCCCAACCTCCCACCCACTTCAAATTTTCTGCCTCTGCGTTTGGTTCAGACCCAGTGTCTTGTACCACTTTGTTCCTTGCCAGAAAGTTCTAAATTCCTTGAAGATTCAGTCTTAGAATCAGTGTATGCACAATATTGAAATGTGCTTTCAAAGTTTACTCCGATGACTACTTTTTGTGTTCCAAAATCCCCGCTACCCGTCCTGCCTTTTGCTATCCATTGATTTTCCTTTCCAACAGTTCAGTGAAAAATCCCCCCCCCCCATATTATGTAAGAGAAGAGTATCTTAAGTCTCAAAAAGATTGTGCCTTCCGGAGTCAAAGCCTTTCCCCTTGTATGTAAGGACTGGGTATGTTTTTAAAGACTGTATTTTTAGAAGTGTATATACAGAACTGGATACCATAAAGCAGTGGTCAGCAACAGACAAAATTGTGAGCTGATTGGCCATCAGTTACGAAGGCAAACGCCAGCACCATTCTGCAGCAGTGATCACTCCCATGTAAAAGTTTAGAAACCGCATGCTTGCTTTCTGTTCTAGGCTCTTTAACCCCAAAGCAAGGGCAGCTGAGCCCAGGACATGTTGGAATTCCTAAATTTATGTGTTCCTATCAGTGCTGCTGCTTTTTCCCTGTAGGTCTCTGAACAGTTTGTTCTTTTGGGAAAATCTCAGAACAGAAGAGCGTCAGCATGTTTGCTTGTACCTATACTGCACAGCTGTAAGTCATTCCCAGCAAAAGGTTGCCAGATCTCAAGGCTTCAGCTAATGATTCCACTTTTAAAATGCCCCCAAGTCTCTTGCAGGCATAAAAATTTGGTGTATGCCTTACTATCCTACGCAGAAGAAAATGCTAGAAACGGGTGGCTTAACCTTCGGAACAGGAGAGCCAGACCTTTGAGAATAGCTTGCCCCCTTGACTTCTCACCCTCAAATAACTCCTTGGCTAACATACTAAAACTTGGGGTCCAAGTGTGAAAACTGGCAATTTTGTGCTAGTCGAAAAACACCGGCAATTTTGACCAGAACGTGCTCTGGTCCATGGGGTCACGAAGAGTCGGACACGACTAAACAACTAAACAACAACAAAGACACTGTACGTATCTGCCTTGCCTGGAGTGCGCCTCCAAGGCTGAAGTCACACCACTGGGCTAGCAGCACTGAGGGAACTTCCCTGGAGTGCAAACCTGGGCAGTGTGTATAGGATGCCCAGGCAACAAGACACGACACGCCCACCCCAATATGTCACTGATGTGATTCAAAGGAAAGCAGGGCAATGTTTGGCACCAAATTGGCTGCAGGAGTTGCTGGAAGGAGAGACACAAGGCACCATCCAGCCGTCTTAGGGACTCCACACTGGATTAGTGTAGGGTTTACTCCTTAGCCTTTTCTTATTCCAAAGATGTCCTTCAAGGTAGCAGAGGTTTAGGACCAGAGTTTTCCTTCTCCTAGATGGGCTACCTTTCCAGGTTGATGAGCCCCATCTGCCCCTCAATTCTCTTTACAGCATGCACAGAAAATGAACAACTTCCATACACACAAAAGGAGACAATTTACTCCAAGCATTTAACTTTTTTCCTTTATATAAATTGGACCAAACATAAATTCATCAACGTTTGCAGCACATAAACTAGACAACAGGAGGTGGTGGGAGGCATGGCTGGCGTTCTCCGGATCTCCCCCTTCTTAAAGAGTTAGCAGCAGCACTTATGTGTCACTTTGCACTTAAACTGTGGCAGATGTGCCAAAGTCACCAACTGACAGATTAGAAAAGTGAAAACAGGGTGATAAAACCCAAGAGCCTAGGAACAGGGTGGAGGCATGAAAGTGGAATTTCAGACTTGAGCTAGATGAGATGGATATTCATGACAATAACTACACAGCAGCTCTTTCACACCTAGCAAAGCAAGATGTGTGGCCTATTATGCCAGAGCTTTCCCACCCCTGTTCTGTTTCATTGGCTGCTATATCGCACTGGCAGGGAAACTTAACAGCATAATCAGGCCATCATATACATATACATCATATACATTCAAGGAGATGGAGGTCTAAGCATGCTAACTGCAAGAGATCAGGGTTTTGTTTTTCAAAAAAAAGGCATGTGTGCGTTCATATGAGCAATCTAACCAGAATTAAACATCTCAAGTCCCACGGGTTTGCAGCAGGAGAATTAAGCAAGTATTTCAATCCTGAAATCAACAGATCTTGAAAATGCTTCCTTGTATAGCTGGATAATGCTTGAGAATATATAGTTTAGTTGTGGGTTTTTTAAAAAAAGTTCTTGCAGTTCTGCAGAGAAAATTCTAACCATTGACTAAACAGCTTTGAAGAAGTTCTCACTGTATCACTAGCCTGTTCTGAACTATGCTGAGTTTCATGCTAGCCTTCAAAAAGAGAAAAAAGGCCAAAGCAACCGGCAGGTAGGTAGACTCAAGTGATGGCAGATCTCGTAAAAAGCATGGGTTCTATTTTCTCCTTTGTCCAAAGATCTGGTCTGGCTTGAGGAGATCTGTTCCACTGCAGGTGCCTGCCCTGCCCTTATAGCTGCTATATAATTAAAAGAGAAGCCCCAAATCTCTGCTGTCCAGGTTGCTATGGATCATGGGTGGGACTTGAACAAGCTCTGCTTCACCACTGTACTGGCCAACCAGGTAGACCTTAACACCAAACGATGCATGCTTCAAGCTAAGCCAAGCCTCCAGTTTCAAGCCAACATTTGGGCGGCAGTGCAAGACAGAGAAGGGGACAATTGCAGAAGTGTTGTGGAAATTCTCCCATATATTGTGCGAACAGTGAGCAGCTTTCTACACTGGTCCCCAAGACTATAGTTTGAAGGTGTCTGAGGTCCTTCAGAGCTTGCTGCAACAGTATGAACCCTATCCAGACTGGATAAGATAGGATTTCAATGAGGGCAGGATGAGATACTAGCTCATCCTGGCTCACAGTTAAAGGGGGTTATGGGGACCTGGGAGGAGGAAGATAGCTGATGGCCCAGGATGAACCACTAAAGGTCAGAAGAGATGACCCAATTCCGAAAGGAGATGGGGGAGGGCTTCATCCTTGTCAGTTACACATAAGGACAGAAATGCAGCAGTCACATTAAGACAAAATCTATTCTGGTCTTTTTAAAAACGGGAGAGGCTCCCCAAGCAGGAAGGCTGATCCGCCCAAATTAATTTAGCAAGCACCTTGTTCGCCTCACCTCCTTAAAGTGGCTCAGGTTCTTGCTTATAAGGCTTCTTGTGTGTTAGCAACCCAAATCACCTTGCTGTGTTTCATCCTCTCCCCACCTACCAAGGTAATTAAACTAGAGTAGGAGGTGGAGGCAGGGAGAGCGAGAATTAAGGGTGGGCGGGCAGGTTTGGACCAGAGAAAAGAGAGACTTAAAGGATGACACAAGGTGGTCGGCTCTTGGTGATCTTCTCAAGGGGCTCCCCGTTGCCAGCCTTGCGGATGGCTTCAATGAGCTGCAAGAAGAGAAGGGAGAAAACCGGAAGTGTGAATTCTTCATATACAGCTGAAGGATCTGAATATGTTATTGAATGAAAGCCACCTGTTGAAACAACTTCCTCTTAAGGTACTCTAGGAGAATGCGATTTCAAATAAGTGCCAGCTGTTCCGCAGTACATAACCATAGAGTCATAAACACCCATACGCACACTCCTCCTTCCTTCCCCATAAGCTCACCTCTAGAAATTGAAGTTAGTTTTTGCAACTAATGCTGTACACTTTAGCAGCTGACCAATCAACTATGGGTTGTTTCCAACTAAATTTTACTCACAGAGTAGACTCACAAGAAATTAATGGACCTAAGTAATCTATTTATTTAAATGGTGAAGCCTAGAATTAAGAGCATGCTAGATTTCTTTTTCAAGGCTATTTTGCTTTCAGGGGATGATTTTGTTTTTAATCAAATATTAAAGCTGTCTTCATTTTCTAAAAATACTAGAAGTTAGTAAAGCTTATTTTTATTAAGCTGTGACTTATTTCAAAGAGGCACCAATACAGAACTTTTGGCGGCACACAAAGCTATTTAAGCTTAATGAGCTGTCTGCCTTTTAAGATTTTGAAACGCCACTTATAATACTCCACAACTGTGACAGATCTTTGGACCAAGGGAGCCTGATTAAGAGCGCAGCTGTCTTTTAACAAAAACAAGCATCTTCAAGATGTAACGGATCTTCTAGATGTTAGGAGAAGCTGCCACTACTTGGATTAGGATGGAGAAATGCAACTTGCCTGCATTTTGGAGTACAAAGAACTCCATGCACAATACATTTGGGGAAAGGGTAACTGGCAGCATATTGGACACTAGGCAATCCCACGGTGCCAGTGTTTGAAACTCCCATTGTTCTAGGTGTGTTTTGAGACAGGGAATCTCATTAACGCAAGCAGTTTCTGAGCTCTGGGCGCAGTATGCACCTAAGATTTCACATCAAAACTGCCATTGCTGGAACAAAAGGACCTTTTTCTGCCTCCTCATTTCCAGCCACTTTGAGGACTGGAAAAGGAACCCTCATAAGAATATTAGGGGGGCGGGCAGGGGAAGTATGTCTGTGTTTTTTTGCAGTCTTCAGATGAGGACTAGACCATGTGAAAAATGAATATAACAGTTTAGCTGCACTTCATTCAATTTCAGCTTTATATTCTTGTTATACAAGGGACGCGGGTGGCACTGTGGGTTAAACCACAGCGCCTAGGACTTGGTGATCAGAAGGTCAGCGGTTCGAATCCCCACGATGGGGTGAGTTCCCGTTGCTTGTGCCAACCTAACAGTTCGAAAGCATGTCAAAGCGCAAGTAGATAAATAGGTACCGCTCCGGCTGGAAGGTAAACGGCGTTTCCATGAGTTGCTCTGGTTCGCCAGAAGCGGCTTAGCCATGCTGGCCACAGGACCCGGAAGCTGTACGCCAGCTCCCTCGGCCAGTAAAGCAAGATGAGCGCCGTAACCCCAGAGTCGGTCACGACTGGACCTAATGGTGAGGGGTCCCTTTACCTTTATTCTTGTAATAAAAAAGCGTGCCTAGACATTCCGTTGCTGTGCCCATAACCAAGGTTTAAGGTGCCATTTAGCTCCTAGCTTTCATATTTCAGTTTCTAACACTGCCTGGTGCAGCTGTTACCATAGTGGCTGAAGCTTCCTCCCCAAACTATGGACTTGGAACTGCTGCAGGGGGTGGGAGGGACTTACATCTTTCTCATAAGGGAATCCTCCATTTTCAAGTTTGGAGAAGATCAGCTGCCCATTTATTTCTATTTCAAAAGCACCTGTAAAGGGGGCAAAAAAAGGAGAGACAATATAGCACAAGGAGAAACTTAGCTCCAGCTTTACACAACTGCTCACCACCATTTCACTGCCCAGATATCGGGCAATAAATCAAGATGACAAAATATCACAAAGGAAAAAGCAAACCCACAGAAGCCATGTGGCTTGAAGAGCAAGAAGGTCCAAGATGGCAGGGGCGAAACTAGGCTCTTTTTCACCCAGGTCAAAGACCCAGTTTGGAAAAGCAAAACAAAACCACGTGTATTTGCATAGACATACATATGCACACAGAGGCTGGGAGCTTTGATGACACCCCTCTGGAGGCTTAACCTGGGGTAGAAATCCAGCTAGCCCACCCCACCCAGCTACACCTCTGTTAGATGGCACACTAGGAAGTGAGCCCAAGCCACATGGGAAAAGAGAAGGCACATCATCTCTCTCCTGTCATTTGGGCTGCGTACACACTATGCCTTTAAGGCACATTTGAAGCACCATTCCGCCCATCAAATAATTCTGGGCACTGTAGTTTGTTAAGGGTTGCTGGGAATTTTAACTATAAACTACAGTGCCCAGAATTCTTTGAGTATGGAAACGTGCTTCAAATGTGCTTTAAAGGTATAGTGTTTACACTGCCCTACTCTCTCTTTCTGGTTACAAAACTCAACTTCCAGGGGAGGCCATAGGCTAGGAAGCTTCAGACTGTGTTCCTGAGATGCCTGGGGTTCTACAATGAGGAGAATTGCAGATTACAATGCAATGAATTACAATGAATTGCAGATTACAATGGTTGACAAAGGGATCTGAAATACTGCTGGTGCCCATTGCAACTGAGCTTCCTTTGCTAATGTGCAGCCACAGAAAAAAAAGAGGTTGATTATATTCTAGGGCACAGGTCTTCAACTGGTGGGTCAAGAGACAGATCCTATCAGATCTGTACGGCTGCCTCCACAACTGGAACCCAGCGATGCTAACAGAACCAAACCATTTCTAGAGCATTATTGAGCATGCTTATGAGGCTAACATCCCACACAATCCTCATTTTAACCTCACAGGAATTCTGAATGATGTGTTCAACCTCATCACACTATGAATGGGGTCCTTGCTCACTGCTGCTACTGTCAGCATGGAAAGTTCCACAGAGAACATACCTGTCCCTCCTAGTCGGGATTCGATCTCCACGTCGGGAAATTCCTCTTTTACTGCATTTTCCAGCTCTAGGTAGGCAGACTCAAAGCCACAAGGTTTGCTAGGAAGAGAAATTTGGTTAGGGTGTCAAATGGAAGCTGAAGATGGCAACGACGAACAGAGAGGAGGAGGACTTGTGAACGGAGTGGGGAGGGAGAGATAAAATATTTGCTATTTGTATGTGACTGCTTTTGTTTAAAGGCAGTGCTGAAGTGGAACACCTGTTCAGATGTGACTGGCCTTTGAAAAAGGCAGAAACTTGCACAAAGAGCTTGATCCAGGCCCCCATTCTGCAGGATCCCTGGTTGTGTAGCTTTGTAACAGAACAGTGCTGAATGAAGTACAGTGGTGGAGTCTGATCTGAAGTTTCAGGGCTTCTTCCTTCTTCCCAACAGCTCCGGAAAAGTAAAATCCCAAGGCAGTGAGCCCAAACCAAGAGGGCAGGCTACCTGTTGCTTGTCTTGAAGGTTCTGCCGCTGGCTTCCCCGTCACCCCACCCTCAATCTACACATCATTGGAAGCACCAGGCAGTGGGCTAAGCTTTTGTACTGGTTTACATGAGTCACCCTACTCTTGCTAGCTTAGTCCACTCTGTTTGCCCCGTCCCAGGCTCCACACATTGATCTGCCAGTGAGACTAGACCAAGCGCAGCCAGAACCCAGCCATTCTAGCTTTGTCCCCCAACCTTCCTTCTGGCCAAGTTATGTAAAGGCAACATTGATGCTTAGGGCAATGAAGGTGACATGCAGTGCCAACCTGGGCTGTTTGTAAGCAGGAAGACAGGCAAGTAGCAGGTTAACAAAGGGCTGGCTGAGGTTGGTGGGGCTGTACTCCTGTTCTCCATAATGGATCAGCCCTCCCTGACTTAAGGCTCCCTTTGGTTTTTCCTAGAGCTGGTCTGGGAGGAGAAAGCCTTCTCCACGGCTCTCAGAAACGCTATAAGCAGAGGGGACAGCCTCAGGTTTGCCAGGAAGTTCACCTTGACTAATGGCAGCCTGTTGATAGCTCCCTCAGGAAAGCATAAGACTCTTAATCTCATGGTTGCATGTTGGAGCCCCATATTGTGCAAAAAGACTCCTTCATGGCTGGGGGCTATACTAGTTGACCCTCGTGGTCCCTTCCAAATCTATGATTTTTATTTTTTGGAAGAGGTGTGTGACACATAAAGGTGTAACACTCACTCTGGAAGCTCCTCGGGGCAGGCCCTTGTCCCTCTGGTTGCGAGGAGTCCTTCAACCGTGGCTCCCCAGGAGTTTGATGAGGCCCTAAGCTACTGACATATAATGTCAACAACAAATCACCACTGTTTTTTTGTGTTGAATATATGCTATATGGTAATTTATGGACTTAATAGGTTTCTAAAGCCACTTGCACATAACAAAATATGTATTTTATCAAAGTAACTGTTGGAACTGAAATACAATCAAAGCAGTTTTTTCCCTTTAATTTTTTCGGGGCCCCCCAAGAGAGTGGAGCCCTAAGCTATAAACGTAAATCAGGCACTCCTGGACTTCAGCTTCCGCTCCCCCCCCCCATCTAACGCTGCGAAGCGCAGAGGAAGAAAAGAGTGCAAAGCGGGAGGGGCGTGGCTAAATCGAAGCTGGGCGGGGCCAAGCAGTCAACCGCGGAATCTTTCAAAGAGGGAGGGCGTGGCCAGGAGCGCGCGAGGGGCGTGGCCCGGGGCGGAAAGTGGGCGTGACCACGTCCTCCCGAGCCGCCTTCCTCTCTCACCAGTATTCCACCACGATCCGAACTCCCGCTCCGGTGGCTGCCGGGGCCTCCGCAGCTGGCTCGCCGGACCCGCTCATCGCGCCGCCGCCCAGTCAGCCAGCCAGCCAGCAGGCCCAGCCAGTCCCTCCCGAGCCGCAGCGTCGAGAACGTGAGGCGCGCTTCCGTCGGGTGCGGCGTCACGTGCGTGGGGCGGGGAGAGAGGCCGGGTGAGACGGCGCTTCCGGGTTTCCGCCTCTCGGCGGGAGGTCGGGTTGTGACGCAATCGGGCGCGCCGGCGTTGCTCGCGTCACGCGGAGGGGGCGGTTACCAAGGTCTTGTTCTCGCGGTCTCTTCCGCCTCCCGCGAAGAGACCGCCGAGCGTTTTGGTGCCCCCTGGTGGTTCTTAGCGGGAAGTGCAGGCTCCGCGCAGGCTGCTTTGCCTCGCCTTCCTCAGGTAGCTACCGTGGGTCTGACCCTTTCACTTTGTAGGGTCTGGGTCCCCCCCTTCCTCACAGACCACTCTTCCTACCCCACCCCCACAAAGGAGTTCAGGCAGGTGCTCCTGCACCGTGAAGGGTTGTGCAAAAGAAGAATTCAACAGGTATAGCTTGCAAGACGAGCTGCACCTGACGAAATGCCTTCTGCCACGCCGTGTTTGGAATCTGGTCCCTTTAGGCAGGTTCCCTCCTATCCTGTGGGGGATGGAAAAGTGAGCACCAGCTTCTTATCAAATCATCTCTCCAATCACAGGAACATATCTGGGACTCTTCTGCTTGACATCTGATTCCCCTCCTCACTCCAGCTCAGAGTCCTGCCATATCTCCCCAGAAGTCCCAAGTACACACATTTTTTTCTGGCACTTATGGGGCACACACACATACACCGACATCCTCTCCTCTAGGACAGACACCCCAGACATTGGGTGGTGTTGACATACTTTAAGACCTATCAGTGTTTCTCAAACTTGGGTCCCCAGCTGTTGTTGGATTGCAACTCCCATCATCTCTGACCACTGGTTCTGCTAGCTAAGGATGATGGGAATTGTAGTCCAACAACAGTTGAAGACCCAAGTTTAAGAAACACTGATAGGTCCTATGTGGACACATTCCTATGCACCCTTACTATGGAGTAATTCCAGTTGAACTCACTGGGCTTACTTTTGAATAGATACAGATAGGGCTGCATAATAAAACCTCATACCTTGGCATAAGTTCCATTAAACCATTGTCCGTGCTTAAAGCATGCAATAGTGTCACCCCATATGAGTAATGCAAAACACATGCAAGTGAATGTATGAATGAAACATGATCTTTAAATTCACAGATATACAACCATTTGAGATGTTATGTGCAGCAAGTTCCATGGTAGACCAACACTAGACATGTCAGCAGAGTGGTAAGTAAACCAGTATTAAAAATTATTACATGTAAACATAATCATGGAGACTTCTTCCCTCCCCAATAAATCAGATGCTTAGATGCTACAGATCATAACACAATGGCGCTTTTAACCCAAAATCAACACAATAACATCTTATCTCTTTCCAGTAATTTCCAGTTCCCCCAGAATTCTTCAGGTTCCTCTTTCTTCTTTGTCTTTGGTGCAGACCCTCAGTCACCCTTCTGCATTCCAACACAGCTTACAGTCCAAGATGATGAGTTTTCATGACATTTTTAAGCTAGGATGCAAGCCTTGGTACCAGAGCTGCATTATCCAAAGCTTTATTCATTTCCCCTTGTACTCCTGTGGCACGAGGCAGTTTTCAGAAACACACAAATGCACTTGTAAGCCTTTAACACTATTTATTATTTATTTCCCTGAGCTTTTTCACCGTTTGCCTTCTCCCTCCAGACTGTCCGGTTTTTCCTCTTTCCCTCTAACTGTTTATTGTCAGAGGATAGCAATCCTCTTCCGCAAGTGTCAAGCCAGGGCAGAAGAAGGGATGCAGCATCTCTTGAAAGTCACCTGTGATCGTGCAGATTTCCACCATGTTCTCTGCACTGTAAAACCCAACCTTGCCATTTTCATAGTCTAGGAGCACTCCAACCTTTGAGGGGCTGTGGCTGGGAGCAAGACGCACTGGGGTTGAGCTCAAGGCGTAGAAACGGTGTCTAGGCATTTTCCTGAGGACCCAGTATCCATTTTCAGGAGCGAGGTTCTCCACTGCCTTGCGGTTGACGCGGCAGCTGGCTACCCCAAGGACCCAGTTGGTTTTTTGCCCAACGCTCACTTCCCAGTAATGCTTACCTGACTGGAAGCCCTGTGAGCAGAGGACATAGAGGCAGGGCTGAAAACGCCATAGGCTCTTTGGAACTGCCTGGCAGCGAGGGCTCAGCTTGACCGATTTTAAGTCTGCAGAAACAATCAGGTGAGGATGGGCGCTGCTGACATCAAGGGTGAGGTCCTCTAGTGCACAATGTGCCTCTCTCTTCAGCATCTGCCTGCAAATGGAATACTTTAGGGGTGGGCTACACAGCACATCTGGTCCACAGAACCTCATCTCCTTGCTGTGCCTGGCCATCTGCATCCGTAGCTGCTTCAGTCGTAACTCGGTCATGCGCATGTCGTGTCTGCTGGTGTCCTCGGCCACACTGAGGTTGTCCGCCAGTTCCAGAGCAGAGGCTGCTGCCTCAGACACATCCATCAGCTTGTTCTCCAGGAAGCGCAGGTGTTTCTCTTCCTCTCGGTCTGTTTTGGCCATAAGAGACGACTCCTCGTCGTACAGGAAGTCATGCAGCTCCTTGAATCCCATTGCCACTTTCTCTCGGAAGGAATGCAGAGCTTTCAGAGTAACTTGGATCTTCTCTGTGTAGCCACTGCAGAGTTTTTCTGCTTCCGCATGCAGGCCCAGGGCATTCTGAACCACCTCTTCTGCTTCCTTTCTGCTGTCGGCACCTGCTGTCGGTGATTCCATAATGGAGGCTTGTGGTTCTTTTTAGCTTCAGGAATGCTGTTGGAAACAGTGGTGTTAATATAATCAGAAGGATTGTATAAGCTCCTTCTCTAAAGCCAGAAGATCGGCCACTTTTTCGAGGTTGCTTCTGACACTTATCTTCTAGCCTTTCATTATCAGCTGAGGCATAAATAGGTTTCTTTTCCCCAGGTTTAATGTCCACACCCAGGTCAGTCGTTAGTAGTTTCGTTTTCTTCTTCCTGCTCCTCCCTGTAGAAAAGCTTTACATTCTTTACATGTTGCTCATTTCAAATGCATATTTTCCTCCACCTGTTTTTGTATTTTAAAATGACTCAGGCTTCTGAGCAGAGAAAACTGGGCAGATGGAACAATATACATAATCAAAATACAACTTCCCTCTTTTGTCCCTTTCTGCCTCAAAAATCACTCCCTTCTTTATCACACAGCCTGGTTTGCAGCTGGAAAAGGCACAGGAAGGGAAGGGTTAAACAACCTCCTGCCACCTGCCCTCCTTCTCCAGGCAGCATTGGTTTAACAACATTAGCGGCATGGAGGAGAGAACACAGAACTCCACTGAACGCTTAAGAAAAGGGTTATGATGGTTTACAGGGGAAGGAGAGGCATGTAGGTGGAGCCCAGGCTGTTTGCAAACAGTTGCCGGGAAACATTTGCAAACCTTCCTGCCGCAGAATTTCTGTAGGCATGCAAAAACCTGTAAGATGCAGTGCAAGATGTTTTTATTCCATCTTAAACGAAAGATGAAACACGGATAAGCAGGAAAACGATGTTTGAAGCACCTGCTCATCATTATATGGCAAACCCAACCCTCTACAGGGAGACTTTTTGGAATTCCCTTCCCCTGGAAATTTGTACTGCTACCACATTACAAGGTTTCCAGCAATCTGTGGTGACTGCTTTCTTTTATTTGACCTTTGGTTTTGGATTATTATCTTTTTGCTTTCCTGCTCTGTTGTTGTGATTTTGTAATTCAGTGTTGGTTTTCTGCTCTTCTACGCTAGAGAAACATATAGCTTTGTTCACTACGCTTTTGCTTTGCAAACTGCTTGAAGCCGCCTTACAAATTACATTAAAACAGGCAGAGGAATCCAAACTCCCCGATCTACTACACCAGACAGGGTTTGTATGGGGGCAGAGATGTCCCTTGGTTTCAGCCCTGTCTGCTTCCACTTGTCTCTGCTGTTGACAGGCAAGCCCTGCCATCAAGGAGCATCCCAATATGCTCTCCAAAGTGGCAGGTGGAAGCTACCGCCAGCGCTGCTGCTGGTAGTTAAGGGAAACCCCAGAGATGAGGCTTTTCAGGGGCAGGGCTGGCATAGATTCCACTGGACGCCACGCAGACCTTCCTCCCATCATGAGATGGCAATGAGCCTGATCCAGACCATTTCACCACTAGGAGCAGATGCAGAGAAGGGGTCATTCTCCCTCCTTGCCACACCACACTTTCTCCAGGCTTGGGTGAGTGCTGAGCCAGGACTGTGGATGCAACAGGGACTGCTCTGCTCTGTCAAGTCCCACCACTGCCAGCCAGGAGTTAGGATTGCAGCCTAGGTTCCTCTGAGTTCACTAGACTTCATACTTCCTTGGGGGAATATGCAACCTTTGTTCTCCTGTTTTCCCACAGGACAGATGCATATGGGCAGATCTGTTTTACCTAGTCCTGGTGCAAATGTGGGCAACCTGGGCTGACTGTTATAGGAAAATCCTTGGGCTCACTTGGATTACCAAACAAAGACACAGGCCAGGAATGTAGGAGCAAAACAGCAGCCAGTAGGCCTGGTCTTTATTCAAACGACTGTTGCAACAGGACTTCCATCACATGGGAGAAGCAGGAAGAAGCCCAGAACAAAGGATGGCTCCCACTTTTATCAGTTTTGCAAAGATACCCACAACACCCCTAAAACTACATCATGCATTCATCACAAATACATCACACATTGGGAGCATCTGGCGACAGAAACCTAAGCGTCAGGGCTCCCCCCCCCCTGCTTCCCTTGACCTCCACCATACACCCATCAAGCGATATAAAAGAGAGATATATATCCCTGTTTCCCAGCCAAGTTAATCACAGCCTTTTGTCTTGATTCGAGTTTGCTATTGTTTCTGGAACGGCTACCTGTCTGGCACTCGGGTATCAGGATGCCAGAGATTATCACTCAGGCAGAGGGGTTGCTAAGTACATGGGCTCACACTTTAGGGATTATGGCTGCCCCCCACTCATGTCTCAAGCTCCCCCCTCGGTAGCCATTTCCTTCCCAAACAGAACAACATTGGAAATCGTGTGGTGTTGTGCGTTAAGTGGTGCTTTGAGGAGACATTGTGTGTGTGTGTGAACAAAGGGGGGGGTGCACACTGTGTGCTGGAGGGGCAACCCCTCCAGTCATTATAAAAATTCCTGTAACACTTATCGAAAACCCTAGCTGTGGGCAGAAGTGAGGGCAGAAAGCCTCGTAAGCTCATGGAAGCCATTTTGGATTCCCAGATCGAAGCTTTTGTTTGTCCCATGTTAAGTCTTGTATTCCCCTTCTCTCCCACCTTTCCTTTTTTTTAAAAAAAGTCACCGCTGCACCTAATTAAAAGGAATAGGTTCTGCTGCTGCATCACTCAAATCTTAAATCAGTTTGACTCGGTCTAATTATGGCAAAGTCATCAATCACAGCTACCATATTGTGCCTCGAGACTGGGAGACTTGTCGCGTGTTCCTTCAGACAGGATAGTTTCCTTCCCTCTTTGGCTGCACCAACCCCTCCTCCTGCTGCCCCAAAGGCCGAGAGCGAAATGCAGACAGTCTTTTCTTTTTTCTTTTTTTGCAAGAACCATAATAAAAAAAAAGCACCTCCCCGGATAAAGCTGGCATGTTCCCCTTGTTAAAAGTTTATCCGCTGAGGCCTGGTTTGGGAGAGATTTTGTTAACCCTCCCCGTGCCAAAGCAAACATGGCTCACTGGAGAAGAACGAATGTGCGGCTAAGTGGCCTCGGGTTGCCTGAGCAGCTGGGTCTTTCTTCAAAAGCTGATAAAAAGTCCTGGTTGGCAAGGAAGCCCCCCCTCTCTCTCTCCCTCTCCCCCCACTCTTCTAGCCTGTAGTCCGTGCTCGGCCTGACTTGGCCCTGCCAGCCTCAATCTCGAGGCAGACAGAAATAGCTTGGCACCATGTGGCTTTTGAGTCACTCAGCATCTCTGGACGGCATCTGCTCCTTAAGGATACCCAGGCAGATTCTGCCCCGCAGGGCGCACAGCCGACGTCGCCTTCTTCTCCAGACGGGTCCTCCAGGCCGAGCGTGTGGCACGGGGACCAGGGAGCACAAAAACAGAAGTGGGTGTGTTTAAGAAAGCCGGAGGAAGGGGCTGCTACAGAACGAGCCGTGCCGCCGGATGGGTCCCCTGCTAGTCGCCGCTATTCCGAACATCCAGCCCTGTCATCTTAGCCGAGTGTGAAGCATATGGGAGGACCAAGCGGGGAGGTGGAATCGGGGGGCGTGGAAAGAGCCCCTTCTGCGCAGCTGCGTGCCGAGTCGCTTCGGAGTAAGGTGGAGAGCAGTCGTGGAGTCCCCGGGCCAGCCAATGGGGTGGCTCAGTTAAAAGAGGATGACCTGGAGGCTCTCGCTTGTAGACCACAGTATGCAGGAGACCCGGGGCTTGCGCTGGAGGAGAGCTGTGGGGGTCGTCTTCTGCTGCACCTGCCTGCGGAAGCGTGGCTCCCCAGGCAAGGGGCTCGCCTGCCCCCGTCAGAAGAGAAGTCGCAGCTTTGCTCCCTGCTACAAGGTAATCCCCGAACTTTGGGAACTGGTGGCTGGTGTCTTAAAGAGGGTGAAAAACCAGGTTCCCTTTACTCTAGAAGCCAACCCAGATGATCCGAAGGGGCTGCCTGTAATTTCCCTGGGGTGAAGCAAAAAGTTTTTGTATTATCTCCTTTCCAGGACAGAACTTGTTCCTTTTCTTAGGCAGTGGGTAATTCTTAAATGGAGGGATGTTGGGACTCAATAGGGCTCCCTAAGCTGAGCTATGTGCTGGACTGTGGCTGCTGAGAAGTGAGGCAACGGCACTCTGCACATGCACAGTGACAGTCTCTTTATTCCAGGCTTGAACTTCAACACTCAAAATGCAAAGCTAAGTCAAACTAAGACTCACAAGAGTGTTAGTAATGAGTGTGCAGAAAATGACTTGTCTGGAGCACACAGATGGTTCCCTTTTCTGCTAACAGATCCTGAGAGCATGAAGCTGCACTTTTGAGGTGAACGTCAGCTGTGAATTTGCATGTTGTCATACCTCTGATAATGTGAGTGGTTGCACATACGCAAGTTTGTCTAGAACGGAGGGGGGTCACAATTCAGCCAAAGGACACAGCTTTGTATGCAGGAGGTCCAAGATTTAATCATTGGCGTCTTCCTTGAAAAATATGTTGTGTAACTGTGCTGGGAAAGACCTGTCCCTCAAGGCCTTGAGCAGGTGATGCTAGTTGGTGGCGCTGGAGCTGGGCTGAATGGACTGGTGGTCTGCTGCCTATAAGGCAGATTCATACTTTTGCATCTGTGTGGGGAAGTGTGCCAGTGTGGGAGCTGCTATATGTCCGGGTGGAATTCAACGGAATGCTATGACGAACATTTTGTCTGTGCAGGCATTGTAGCTTGCCAGATGAACAAATCCCCTCTCCCCTCACTGTTCTGGGGGGTTCTCCTGACACTCCCATCCCAAGCCAGTTTTGGGAGTGGGGGAAAAGCCCCCTTTCACAAGTGGAAATCCTAGTGCAATGGATGCAGACTCATTAGGTGAATTCTGCCCCATGGGTTCTAATGAATTATGTCCACCTGTGTAATAGGTCGTGTTGACTGATCTTGCATATTCACGTATTTTCAAATGAAAACATCCTTTCTGTTTTGAATATAGGTGCCTCCCCACTTGCATGTGGTCAGCACACGTGCTTACACTGACACATGTGCCAAAAATGGCACCAAAAGGGGTGCTTGTTTAGTACCAAGAAACCACAGTCTGAATCTATGCTTTGTTGCTGGCTTATGAACTTTGGCTCGTTCTAACTATAGTTTAGCATTGCATGCAAACCCAGCTGCTTCCTTTAACCATGGTTTGTTTGGCCACCCCCTGCAAACAATGGCCAAGGTAAACAGGCATGAGGCAACAGCTGCTGCAAAACAAACTGAACTTTGGGGAAAAAACGAGACATGGTTTGCTTGATTGCTGGCACGACAACTTGTGGTTTGTTTAACAAGCTTAGTGTTAAATAACCTTAGTGTTATGTGGGAGCCAGTTTGGTGCCTCTTCCTCCAAATTCTATGCTCAAGCTGAATGAGTTGGTGCATAAATTTCCCTAGTTTTATTTCTTGAATAATTCACTATTATTCCAAGATTCACGTTTAGAGATGAGACAAGCAGCATACTTCCCCTGCTGAATTTCCACTGATGGTGTACCAGTTAAAAGTCCAAGCGATCCTGCCAGGAAAATAATGGCAACCCTAGGTTAGGGCAGTGAAGCTGGTGTGCTCAAAAATGCATGGCTCACCCCCACTGTTCCATTTGGCCTGTGACTTCTAGGGCTGGGTCTGAGAAGTGTTCCTTTTGTTCCTCTGCTTTCCCTAGGGAAGCCTCTCTGTTTACTGCTGAATTGGAGCAAACATCAGCTGGGTTTTCTGCATTTTGATGTTTGATTCAGCTGTAAGCAGCAGCTTTTCCCAGGGAAAGCGGTACGACAAAAGCAAAACCTCTGGTGCCAGTGCTGAGAAATCACAGGCCAAACAGAAGAAATTGCGGGGCAAATGGAAGTCAGAATGAGTCCTTAGCTGAGGGACTTTTGCCTAGGAGGCTTACAGGTGTGTCAGTGCTTGCTGAGCCAATATGGTACCTGCACATGTTTCAAGGGAGCCAGGCTTGTCACCTTTCCCCCCTCTTGTGGCAGGCATCAATGCAACAGGTGAACTTTCCCCAGCACGTGAGATGAAAAACCTAATTTGTTTAATTTCTGCCTGTATTGCAGCTTAGAATAATAGAATTGTAGAGTTTGGGAGGGGGAACCCTAATGTCTTCTAGCCCAAACCCCTGCAATGCAGGAATATTTTTGCCTAACGTGGGGCTCGAACCCACAACCCTGAGATTAAGAGTCTCATGCTCTACCGACGGAGCTGTCCCAGGGGATAGCACTGCCTTGGGGGGAAATGTAGTGACTGTGAGGAAAGGTGGGGTACAGGGGTGGGGGTGGGGATGCACCACCACAGAACCACGAGAAACAACCCTCAAGGTGATCCTATAAGTAGGAACGCTTATTTTTGCAGCATGAAAACTGGTAGAAGCCCAGTGAATTTTGGAACCTGAAATTCTCTTCCTTCAAAGTAATCATTAATCATAATGTACTAGGTTATTTAATATTATTGCCTGCCATAGGGAAAAGCGGACCTGACCTTAATTACACAGAGAGAGAGAGGTTATCCCAAAATGAACTACATTCGTACCTTGGAAGTTGTACGGAATCCGTTCCGGAAGTCCGTTCGACTTCCAAAATGTTCAGAAACCAAAGTGCAGCTTCTGATTGGCTGCAGGAAGCTCCTGCAGCCAATCGGAAGCCGCGGAAGCCCCATCGGACGTTTGGCTTCCAAAAATAGTTCGCAAACCAGAATAGACACTTCTGGGTTGGCGGCATTCGGGAGCCAAAACATCCGAGTACCAAGGTGTTTGGGATCTAAGGTACGACTGCTCTCTACATAGGATTGCCTTTGAAGGCACTGCAGACACTTCCACTTATGCAAAGCTCCACCACCACAATGCTTGTGGGGACTAGGCAGTTGGCCACATCACACTAGCTTTGCACCAGTTACATTGGTTACTTATTCATTTTCAGCTTAACCGCCAGTATTAACCTTTAAAGGGAATTTTGGAGGACTGCCTGAACCTATATGAACCTGCCTGTGCCCTAAGAGGCTGTGCTCAGAGAGGCCCTGCTCTCTGGCCCACCAGGACCCCTTTTTAGTGGCGACCCCACATGTGAGAATTCCCCATCACAGGAGGTGCGTATGGCCTCTTCTCTTGTGATCTTAAAGAACCCCTAATTTAGTGTTACTATTCAGCCAAGCTTCATCTTCTTGGTGCCTCCATATATGATGTTTTTGTTGTGTTTATTCAATTGTGTGTGTGTGTTTTTTTAAAAAATCATTTTAACTGCAAGCCCTCCCAGTGATGACTTTGCCTTAAAGGGCAGGGTAGAAATATCCTAAATAACGACATAACAAAAACCTCATATCATTTGGCATAGCGCAGAGAATGTTTCCCTGGGCTCTGGGGTGGCAGGCTTCAGGGAAGAAAGCAAGGCTGTTTCTTGGTGGTTTTGCCAAGGCTTTGGGTTCCTGCTGACTTCAGATCCCAGCAGCGAGCGCAACCCATCGCTTCAGCTCCAGGATGACACAGCATTTCAACACTCTAGCGAGGCCTTTGCAGCTGTCTTGGCCTTGGAACCATCCTCAGATTTATGTGTCGGCTGCATTGCCAGCAGTCGCTGCCCCTCTACTCCCTTCCGTTCTCCAAACACGTAAGATCTCATTCTTGGGCAGCCCATTTTTTTTTGCACCCAGTGCCACACTGGCTGCCAGATCACTGTTCCAGGCAGCCAAGGATCCCAGCTGTCAATTTCTTCCCCCAGCCAAGCAGCCCCTTTCCCGCTTTTAGCATTTTGGGTGTACGGCATGTTCCTGCGGCTTTTGCTTCTGCTGCTGGGAAAGAATTCCTTGTTCCTGGAAATCTCATGTAACCTCAGCACTTTCGGCAACCAAACAGCCAAGGGGTGCTGTAAATCAACAGCCATAAAAGGGTTTCAGAGAGGGAGAGGGAGTTGTTGAATGTGGGGCAAAGATAAACTGGTGTCTTTTCCCTTCGCTTGGTGCCCCTCTCATTTGGTCCTGCCTTCTCAGAGACGCAAGAAATGGGCTTTATCGAATCACTGAGCTGAGCAGAATGAGAAGGCTGCAACAGAGCGCCTGGGCAGTCGGTTTGACTCCAGAAGTCCTGAACACTTATCTCTGAATGACGCCAGTGCCGACTGCAGATGTTTCAGTGCCTGAAATGAAACTTTTGACCCCTCTCCCGAAGTTGGCTTCTAGGAACTGGTGGCAGAGGGCAGCAGTAGTGTATTAAAGCGCAGGTTTGGGGCATGAACTGAGACGCTGTTGGTTCAGTGGCTGAGTACATAGTTTGCATGCAGAACATCTCTTATTCAGTCTCCAGCATTCTCCAGTTACAAGGAGATTAGGGATGATCGCTGGGGAAGTCTTCTGCCAGAGATCTTGGAGAGTCACTGCCCTGCAGCGTCTGTAAGTGCTAAGCTAAATGGACCGATGATCTGACTCGTTTTAAGGCCAGACGGTCTGCATGCCAAACGTCCTCTGTGTACACATCGCAAGTTCAGCATGACCCGAGGCACAGAAGTGCCACACTGCCTTTTATCCACAGCTCTGTGAAATGTCTCTGGTGGGATGTTGGCCTGTTGTAGGGAGGGCTCCGTCCCTTTCCCTACCCGTCACCTATGTGGTAGGGAGCCATGTGTGGCCCAGGGTGAATTTTTACAGCCGCATCTGTGCAAGGTGGCTGGAGAAGAGAGCTTCCTGTGAAGAGCTCAGTGTGGGAACTTGCTACTGCCTCAGCTTTTCAACACCTTCAAGTGTGTCTTAAGAGTCTTGTGCCGAAACCTGAATCTTGCACCAGGTACTTGGGGTTCACAACTGGATTGCCACAGGCTAGGAGTAAGGATGTTGGAGAATTGCAATGCAAAAGGAAGCAGAAACCGCTGCAGTTCGTATGTTCATCCGTGGTCAGGAATGGAAATATCCCAGCGAATATTCGTTCATCAGGAATGGAAATAAATCCAGTGAATATTCGTTCACCTCACTGTTGTTTATTAAGTCCGCATACAGTATCTTATTAACGACAGCCGGTTTTTAAATACTGATGATATGATAAAACAGAAAAGCAAAGAAAACATTAAAACAATAAAATAATACTGTTTTGATTTTTACACTGAAATGAACGTAAGCTTACATGAGTTATGTAAATAGTTACATCACCTACATCTTCTTCTTCTTCGGCGATCACTTGTAGCCGAGTAAGATTGTCTTCCATAAACACGGTTTTAACAATGAGACCGAAAGTGACTGTGGAGGCCAATTCTGGATCCACACATCCTTCCACAGTGGGGACATTGGTTTCCGGGAGGGAGTTGATCACGGTGTGGATTTGCTAAGCGTGCCTTCCTCTTAGCACATTTCTCCCTTGCGTCCTGAGTTCGAGTTCGGAGTACCTTACGTCTAATAGCAGACAGCAGGGCAAATAACATTGTATTTGGCGAAAGCCAAACAGTTGTGATGAAGACCAACCAGAATGGGAACTGCTGCCTTCTTGCACCCCTAGCTGTGAGCCTCAGTGGGAGGCTTTCCCCCACAGCCACTTAAAAATGAAGTAGTTTTAGGTACTCTTTCCCAGGTCTCACCCAGTGGTTTGGTAAGTAAGCAACAAAGCTTGGGGTTTAAACCAGGTTCTGGAGCATTGCACCAGCGAGCTTCCATTTTAGTTATTTCATGAAATCATACCTAAGCAGACCTTACCATAAGACAGCATGACTGGTTTTCTGCTCACAAAGAAAACCTGACCTTGTGAATGGCTGCTTCTAGATTTTCTATTTCCTGGGGAAAGTGTTAAAAAACAACAACACACGTGTTTTTAAAAAAAGAATCTGAATTTTTATTGAAAGTTTTCAACATACAATACAATAAAAACCAAACTAATCTAAACAAAAATAGAGAAGAAAACAAGAAAAGAAAACAGTAAGAAATAAAAGAAAAATAGGAAATTAAAATACAGAGTCTTTTATCAGGGGTAGATCTTAACCCTTATCTCACATAATATGGGATGGGCCCTCCCAGCTCTTACCTGGGAGCTTCCATTTCTTTTCCCAGCCTCCCAGCCTGGGAGTTCTTCCCTTCCCTGCCTCTCACGCAGGATCCTTCATCCGTCATCTTCCTGTATTAGTTAAAAGTTTTGTTGCTCCTGTTCCGATAAGGTAGTTCTTCAAGAGATTACTGCTTACTCCCAAATCAGGGTGCTCTCGCTGAACCTTCTGTTTCCTTCAACAGGAGAACGTGGAATCGGTTGCATCGGGACTCCCACTTCTGGAATGGATCCACAGGGGATCGCGCTTTGATATCCAGAGGCCAGGGAAAGGTAGGAGATCCCTTGCGATTATTCCTCCCAGGCCCCACGGCTCACAGATCGGCTTCCTTTCAACTGAAACGTGCTTAGACAGTACCTTTCAAACTCTGCCCATAGCTGACCACATATACAATAAGGTTTTTACAGTCTGAAAGGGAGAATATTCATGAAGTAGTGCTTAAATGAACAGTGTTTTCACGCAGCTTTAAAAATATATATATTGATCAAAAAAATATATTTTGAGAGTCGTGAGCATCCCAGGGCACTAAGCACAGTCAGTCTTCACTTGGCTGTTTTCCCCCTTAGGGTCCCTACACACACACACACACACACACACACTGATGTGTGGTGAGAATATTCTCCAGAGAATATTCTCCACAAACTGTCAATTCTAATGTAAGAACCAGTTTTACAACCCACATTTTAAAAATCTAGTAAATAATAAGTGAAGGTGTAAGTAATGAATAAGCCAGTGTAAGTAATGAATAATGATTTTTTTTAAAATCTAGTTACATTACTGGGCATTGTGTCATTCACCATTGGCAGTTCTGAAATGTGAACTACAGAAAACATTTTTTAAAAAAATATTTAGTTTTAAAAATGCTATTCATTTAATTTGATGAACATTTGAATTCGTATGTATTTCAACTATATGTAATAGCTTTTTTCTGTTTTGGGGTGACCTTATTCTTAGCAATTCTATACCCTTGGCCATATAATGGTTTGTTTCTTTTTTAAAAAAAAATTCTACAGAAAGTAGCTTTAATGCTTTATACACTTAAAGTACCTAGGCCTATACAATTATGTGTAACTGCATGTGAGGTGGCCTTGATTTAAACAGCTGACGTTTCTATATTTTTATTTATTTCTTGTGACAATTTATCAATTATAATTTAAATATGTTGTGTGTTGCCTTGCTTGTCTAAGCAGATCATAATTTGCATTTCTGATGTTATGTAACTTGTCATTACTGATTATTTGTGTTATATTTTCTGGAAATAATAGCATTTATTTTAAACTTTATATTGATTTTATTAGTGTAGCACTGAAAATACTCTACCATGTAGATATGCTTATTAAAGAAAGTACTCATGTAGCGGACCTGAGTTTTTTTTTAATATTCCTTTTACTTTAAAAGCTACATTTCATACACACAACATAATTAGAATTCAAAATCGGTGGTAAATTGGTTAGTGGCAAGCTTAGTGATTAACGTGAGTCATTCGCATTGAATTTTCAATTTCAACTTTGGGCAGAAAATCAAAGAATGTGAATTCACTGCATTGCCCCATTGAATAAAAGTATCTGTACAGTTTTTGGTTGCCATCTGAACAAGTTTACCCATGAATAAACATGTATATTGACTAATTATGTCATTTTCAATGCATTAAATCATTTTCAATTCATTAAAATGAATATTCGTCTATTTTAAATGAAAATTCTCTAATATTCTCATTAATCGAGAATATTCTCGAGAATATTCTCCAAAAGATTATTCTCGAGACTTTACCACCACTACACCCACCCACACTTTTGATAATACTGCAAGCATCAAGGTTCCTCCCAAGTCTGCTGATAGCCTCCTTTTTGTGCATGGCTGTTTCTCTTTTGGCTCCATAAGCAGTAGCACTAATTAAACCAGAATGAGAATACAGTGGTACCTCGGTTCTCAAACTTAATCTGTTCCGGAAGTCCATTCCAAAACCAAAGCGTTCCAAAACCAAGGCAAACTTTCCCATAGAAAGTAATGCAAAATGGATTAATCTGTTCCAGACTTTTAAAAACAACCCTTAAAACAGCGATTTAACATGAATTTTACTATCTAACGAGACCATTGACCCATAAAATGAAAGCAATAATCAATGTACTGCAGTCACACAATCAATCAATCAATCAGTAGCTGAACTGGGTTCCACACATTCACAAAAACAAAACAAAAAGCCACAAAAAACACAAAATAAATAGCAAAACCAGACAAACCTCAGCGTAACACTCAAAACAGAAGTGTGGCACTCAGATCAGAAGCGTAACACTCAAAACAGAGCGTGTTCGACTTCCGAAAAAAGTTTGCAAACCAGAACACTTACTTCCGGGTTTTGCAGTGTTTGGATTCCAAATTGTTTGAGAACCAAGGTTTTTGGGAACCAAGGCACCACTATATAGAATGGGTCTGCTAGTGGAGAAGAAGCAATGCCAGCAAGTTTCGCTAGAGGATGCTGGTGGACACAGTCAGGATATTTGCTTAAGAACGGCTGTATTCTGGTCTGAGGTTATAAGGTGCTGGGTAAATCCTGATGGATGTGAATTTTCTGTTGAATTGCATTCCGGTGTTCTTCAGCACAGCTGGTTAATGAGGGCACTTAACGGTGGCGAAGCAATTGCTGCTCCAATACTGGCGAGAAATAACATTCAAGTTGTGCAATGAACTTAGAACCTTACCAAGTTGGGACATGCGAAAAAGTGGCTTTTTGCAAACAGCAATCAGAAGGGAAATATTTAGACATCTCAATGCCATATATGGACTTGTTTGTGTCATTCTGTATCCCTATTCCCTCCCCTCTTTCCTCTGTCAAAAAATTTAAAAAGTGTTGTTTGTATTGTTTTTACAATTACAGTATTATTATTTTTATATAAAAAAAGAATGGGACAGTTTTCTGGTATAAAGTAACAAATAACTACTATCACAGCTTTTATTGAATTGTGAAAGCTATAGAATGTTGGATTCCGACTAAATCGGATACAGTATGGGAAAACGATGTTTGAAACCGATCAGATTAGCTTGCTTAAAGCAGCAATCCACTGCAGTAAACCTTCACAGATTTCCCAGGGTCCTGTTTTTGCACAGCATTTAGGCAGGAGGAGAGATTGCAGCAGGCAGGCGTTTTGGAAGACTTCGATTGGCGTGTTAAATATGATGGCTAAGGTCAATAAATCTGAACTGTGAGTTCAGTGTGCCCCAGGGGAGACTCTGGAGTTGTATTTGTCAGATTCACAAACTCTATGGCAAACGTCTGTTGGGTTTGTTATATTCTGCTATTCAAAGAATAAAACAGGGGGAGGGAAATCCTTATTTGTACACACAAACAGGGCTGCCATACACCCGGAATTTCCCAGCCGGACATAGGCGGAATACGGCAGTCGGAAACAGTGTCTAGGAAAATCCGGACTTATGGCAACCCATGCCGGAAGTCTACCATATTTTTCACTCTATAAGACGCACCAGACCATAAGACGCACCTAGTTTTTGGAGGAGGAAAGCAAGAATTTTTTTTTTTCTGAATCTCAGAAGTCAGAACAGCAAGAGGGATTGCTGCGCAGTGAAAGCAGCGATCCCTCTTGCTGTTCTGGCTTCTGGGATAGCTGTGCAGCCTGTATTCGCTCCATAAGACACACACACATTTCCCCTTACTTTTTGGGAGGGAAAAAGTGAGTCTTATATAGAGCAAAAAATACAGTAGATTTTGCTGAATTTCCTAAAGAATAGTTCAAAAACTTTGCAAAAGAAAATGGCAACCCTAACAGAAAGCAATATTTTGTTTTTATTGGCTGTAACCGATCAATCTGAAATGAAGTGTGTGTGTGCTGGCCTACCCTGAACACTGCCTCTCCCCCCCCCCTTTTTTTTTGTTGCACAGATTTCCACGTCAGCACTGGAGCTAGAAATTCTGCCTTTTACTTGGCACAGAATATTTCTGCAAAGTCAAAGGCATTGTTTCCAGCCAGCCCCACTCCTGTGCTGGAGTGCAGGGGGCTGGCAATGCTGATTGTGTACGTATTTGGGTGTGGGAATGTACATAGGAGTGTGTGCAAGAGCAGGAAGTGGTGATGTCTTTCTGTAAGAATGTGTGTGGCCCGTAAGTCTAGGGTGTGGGTGCATGCGAGCATCAAACAGTCCAGGACCCAGTGCATGGGGAGATGACTGGAAAAGGGGATAACTCATAGATGTCTTACTGTCCTTCTGCATACCTGACCTATCCAATCACTTCACCTCTGTGCTGCTGCTACTTTCTGTCTCTCTCTCTCTCCCCCCACCTTCCTGACCACTAATGACATAACCCAGGCGTATAATGATTTACAAAGCAGAAGCCTTGTTCCCGTGACTAATGACTTAAGAAACAGAGAGGAATTAAAAATTTAGTTATGCAAAGTAATATAAAACAAATAGATATTAAATAACGTTAAAAGCAAACCAGAATATACTCTCATAAAACAGTCTCATAAATCTCGACATTAAAGTGCAAAGTTCCAGCTGATTCTAATAAAATACAGATTATTCAATCATCAGCTGTTTTAAAAAAATGTTACTGAGTAGATTAAAGGAATAATAGATTAATAAATGCTAAGACCAGAGGACAATTTCATAAGGGTAACTGGAAAATTTCCATCCATAATAAAGTGTGGAATACTCAGAATCAATCAGGCAGCTTTGGGAATTACCAGTTACAACTTGATCCATGGTTTTAGAGATTCTAACACCCTCCGGTCTAGCACCTGGAAGACTGCTATATCCTGAAACCAATCAATGAAGTTCAGGTAGGGTGGTGCCTTTGTGTAAAAACCCAAAGTGGTTCTGGAGTTTTGCTCACGTAGGGGATGGGGGCCCACCACTTGCAAACAGACTCCAGGGTTTTCCTTCCAGCCTATGAAGCTGATGCAGATGTCATTACCCTTGTACAAAGTGTTTTGTGTGGTCGTTTTCAGCAAATATTAAATGGTCACATAATTGTCCAACTATCTAGGATCTGAATGCACACATGAAGGGAGAATGCATGGCTGTCCTGCTTCTAACCTCCGTGTAGATTGTTGTGTGAAATTTGATGATGTGTCATACGGGTCGAGGGATCCAGCTGTTTTTGTCATGTCCAACTACACTGGAATGGAGGGTAACTAGGAGGAGGAATTGAGGTGCAGTCACACTCCCCCTCCACATTTTTTTTTTTTTAAAAGATATTTTTATTAAACAATTTTTTATATAACAGAAACAAGACATACATAAACAAACATTCAACAATAATAAAACAAAAAACACGTACCACTTCATAACCCAATTTCTAAACCTTTCTTCCTCGACCTCCTCTTACTTCCCGTTTCTGTATTCCAAATTCTTACAGTTTTTCAGCGAAATCTTACCTTATTTTATTGTAAATTTATGCTAATCACCCTTATTCTCTTTGTCATAATCATTACTAATAGTAACCATTTATTTTAGTCCAACATCATTCTAACTGTCTCCAATTTTATAATATTTCTTTAAATAGTCCTTAAACTTTTTCCATTCTTCTTCCGCCGCTTCTCTTCCCTGGTCTCGGATTCTGCTCGTCATCTCTGCCAGGCTCATATAGTCCATCACCTTCATCTGCCATTCTTCCAGTGTGGGTAGATCCTGTGTCTTCCAGTACTTTGCGATGAGTATTCTAGCTGCTGTTGTAGCATACATAAAGAAGGTTGTATCTGTCTTTAGCACCCCCTGGCCGACAATACCCAAGAGAAAGGCCTCTGGTTTCTTGGGGAAAGTATATTTAAATACCTTTTTCAGTTCATTATAAATCATTTCCCAGAATGCCTTAATCTTCGGGCATGTCCACCAGAGGTGAAAGAATGTGCCCTCCTTTTCCTTACATTTCCAACATTTATTATCAGGCAAATGGTAGATCTTTGCAAGTTTGACTGGGGTTATGTACCACCTATAAATCATTTTCATTATGTTTTCTCTTAAGGCGTTACACGCCGTAAACTTCAACCCAGTGGTCCACAACTTTTCCCAGTCAACAAACATGATGTTATGACCAATGTCCTGAGCCCATGTAATCATAGTTGATTTAACCGTTTCATCTTGTGTGTTCCATTTCAGCAGCAGATTATACATTTTTGACAAGTTCTTAGTGCTGGATTCTAACAGTTCAGTCTCTAGTTTTGACTTTTCCACCTGGAAACCTATTTTTCTGTCTAATTTAAACACTTCATTTATTTGATGGTAATGTAACCAATCTCTCACCTTCTCTTTTAGTTTTTCGAAACTCTGCAATCTCAGTTTATCCCCTTCCTTTTCCAAGATTTCCCAATATCTTGGCCATTTCGACTCCATATTTAGCTTTTTCACTGCCTTAGCTTCCATTGGTGATAACCATCTTGGAGTCTTATTTTCCAACAAGTCCTTATATCTAACCCAGACATTCAGCAGTGCTTTTCTGACAATATGGTTTTTGAAACTTTTATGCGCTTTAACCTTGTCATACCACAAATATGCATGCCACCCAAAAATGTTATTAAATCCTTCCAAATCCAAAATGTCTGTGTTTTCAAGAAGCAGCCATTCTTTAAGCCAGCAGAAAGCTGCCGCTTCATAGTACAATTTAAAGTCTGGCAGGGCAAACCCCCCTCTTTCCTTTGAATCCGTTAATATCTTAAATTTTATTCTGGGCTTCTTGCCCTGCCAGACAAATTTAGATATATCTTTCTGCCACTTCTTGAAACAGTCCATTTTATCCATTATCTGCAATGCTTGAAACAAAAACAACATTCTTGGCAATACATTCATTTTTATAACTGCAATTCGACCTAACAAGGAAAGCTTCAAGTTTGACCATGTCTCTAGGTCTTTTTTCACTTCTGTCCAAGTTTTTTCATAATTGTCTTTAAATAAATTCACATTCTTGGCTGTCATATTCACACCCAAATATTTCACTTTTTTAACCACAGTCAACCCCGTCTCATTCTGAAACCTTTCTTTTTCAGTCTGTGTTAAATTTTTCTCCAATACCTTAGTCTTTAACTTATTCAATTTAAATCCTGCCAATTGACCAAACTCTTGGATTATTTCCAAAACTCTTTTCGTACTAGCTTCTGGCTCCTGTAATGTAAGTACCAGGTCATCTGCAAATGCTCTCAATTTGTATTGTTTAACTCCGACCTGAATCCCTTTAACCAACTGGTCCCTCCTGATCATATTAAGCAAAACCTCCAGGACCGATATAAAAAGTAAGGGGGAAATAGGGCACCCCTGTCGTGTCCCTTTTTCAATCTTGAACTCTTCTGTTACCACATTATTTACAATTAATTTTGCTTTCTGTTCAGAGTATATTGCACCTATACCATTTTCAAACCCTTGGCCTACCCCCATCCCCCGGAGGTTCTTCAACATAAAACTCCAAGAAATGTTGTCAAAGGCTTTCTCGGCATCCACAAATATCAAAACAGCCTTAGTGTTTATATTCACTTCCAACTTCTCCAAAATGTCAATTATATTCCTTACATTATCCGACAAATGCCTTTTCGGGAGAAAGCCCGCTTGGTCCCCATGAATCTCCTCCATCAAAACTCTTTTCAGTCTCTTTGCTAAAACATCAGCAAAGATTTTGTAATCCACATTTAGTAAGGAGATGGGTCGGTAGTTCTTAAGTTGGGTCTTTTCAGTCTCTGTCTTTGGTATAAGTGTAATGTAAGCCTCTCTCCACGTATCGGGTGCCCTTTTCCCCTTCATAATCTCGTTGCAGACTTCCTTCAAAGGTTGTATAAGCCCTTCCTTCAAGACTTTGTAATATTTGGAAGTCAGTCCATCTGGTCCAGGTGATTTGCCCAACGTCATGTTTTGAATGGCATCTTCTATTTCCTGTGTTGATATCTCCTGATTCAAAATTGTCTTGCTTTCCTGCGAAATCTTTTTCAGCCCATTTTTCTCGAGGAATTGTTGTATATCTGTTTCATTCTGCGGCCCTTGTGTATACAATTGTCTAAAGTAGCTCTGGAAACAATTCCTAATTTCCACTGGGTTACATATGTTCTTTCCATCCACTTCTAAGTTTATTACCGTGTTGAGTTTTTGTCTCTTCTTTATTTGCCAAGCCAATAACTTGCCACATTTATCTGCAGTTTCAAAAGTCTTTTGTCTCATTTGTTTAATTTTCCATTCTATTTCTTGATTCATCAGTTCCGTATATTGTGTTTGGTACAATTTGATTTCTCTTAGAATCTCTTGCGACTTTGGCTTCAATCTTAATTTCCTTTCCCCTTCTTTTATCTTATCCAAGATTTTCTCTTTCCTCTCATTTTGCTTTCTTCTTTTTAATGTATTTTGTTGTATCAAAAACCCTCTCATCACGGCTTTGCTTGCGTCCCATACTATTCTTTTTTCTACTTTAGACCTTAGGTTAATTTCAAAATAATCTTTCAAAGTTCTTTGGGCCTTTTTACAGATCTCCTCGTCTCTAAATAGAGTGTCATTCATTCTCCATCTAAAAGAGCCAGTTGTTGTTTGCTTCATCACCATCTTTACTGCATTATGGTCGGAGAGAGTTTTTGGGCAGATTTCCACTTTCTTTATATTCGACGCCACACCGCTAGTCACCCAAATTTGGTCAATCCTAGTCCATGTCATTTTGGCTTCAGAAAAGAAGGTTCCCTCTCTCTCTAATGGGTGTTTTGTTCTCCAAATGTCAATCAAATCCATATTGTCAGTCATTTCAAAAAAGGTTTTTGGTAGTCTTCCATCTTTTGTGACTACCTGTCTTTGTGCTTTGTCCATATTTGTTGAAACTACTCCATTCATGTCTCCCATCATAATCAATTTATAGTCCATATAGTCCGTTAAAGTCTCATGCAACTTCTTAAAAAATTCTGTTTTCCCTTCATTTGGTGCATATATCCCAACTATCAAAAATTTTTCTCCTTGAAATTGAATTTCAATTGCCAAATATCTTCCTTGGTCATCTTTAAAGATTTGTTTCGGCTGCAAATTTTCCTTTACGTAGATCACCACTCCTCTCTTTTTTACTTTGTCTGAAGATATAAATTCTTGTCCCAGTCTCTTGTTTATTAGCAATTTTCTATGTGCTCTTGTCACATGGGTCTCTTGTAAACAAATCAAGTCCAAATTATCTTTCTTTAAAGCATGAAATATATTTTTTCTTTTTCGAGGGTTATTTAAACCATTACAATTCCAAGTTAGAAGTTGCAAAGCCATGATGGGGTTATTTAATTCCTCCTACAGCTCCCAATTGTTGTTCGTCCTTTGTCGATGGTTCTGTGTCTTTATCTAATCTTGAAGGATGTCCTTCTCCTGGATGGGTCTCTTTCTGTAGGTCTTCCTCGTGTTCTCCCAAGAACTTGTCTTTATCACTCACTGTTTTTATTCTTCTTTTCTTTCCTTTGTACTTAAAAGACAAGCCTTGGGGAAACTCCCACCTGAATAGTATGTAGTTCCTCTTCAGTAGTGTCACCAAATCCTTGTAAGGGCCTCTTGCATCCAAGATGCTTTTAGGGATGTCTTTAAAAATCTCAATATAAAAATCCTCAATCCGAAGGGTTGTTTGATAATGCAGGTTCAATATTTTATCCCTCTCTTCTTTGGATCTTAGAGTTATCAAGCAATCTCTGGGTCTATTCTTCTTCTGCCTTGTTCCCAACCTGAATGCGCTCTCTATTTTAAATTCTTCTTCTTTCAAATCTTGCTTCCAAAAGTCAGAAAACTCTTTTGTCAAATAATCCACCAAGTTGTCTCCTTCTTTTTCCGGCACAAGTCTAATCCTTAGGTTTTTCTCCTTACGTTGCATATCCTGCATCGAGAGTGTCAGTTCATACTCATCCAGTTTCCTGTACACCGGTGGAAGTTTCCCTTCCACAGCCGTAGCAATTTCCTTCGCTTCTTCAGCTATCTTTCGCGTTGTAGATGAGTCTTCCAATAGTTTCCCAATTGCTTCTGCATTAGAATTCACTTTATTTCCAAGGTCAGTTATACTTTTTGTATTCAGATCAATTTTCCCAGAGATTTCTTCAATTTTCTTATTTGTTTCCGCACCTTGCTTCTTTAATTCCTCTAAAGAGTCACTTATTTTTCCCAAGGCCTTTGTAAACGCATCTTCTGAAGACATTGTTTTCACTCTTGCCTTTGTCGCAGCTGCAGTTCCTAAGGCCCCTGATACAGAGGCCCTTCTTTGCAAAGAAGAGTCCACTTTGTATTGTCTACCAGATCTCAGAGTTGTTTCTTGTGAATCTTCTCTCTGTTTACCATCTGCCATAACAAAGTCTTTCATTCAAGGTCATTCCCACACTCTTAAGCTGTCAACAATAAAGAGTTCTCAGGTTTTAACTTCCACTTAGTTGCTGAAACAACCAAATCCTCTAGAGGGCGCAAAATCAGTTTCTGAACTTTAAATTGTTCCCACACTTCCAAAAAGCCAAAGCCCTCCAAGTCCCTTACTTTGTAAAAGATCCAAATTGAAAATGTCCTGCAAATGACTTACTATGTAACCAAATACGATGTTTCAAGTTGAGAGTAACCAAAGTTTATATATCAGTTACTTTTTAACCTTATTTGTAACAGCCGTCCTTAGTCGGTGTCTTTCCTCTTTTTGGCAGTCCGACCCCCAGGTAGATAAACAGCGGTAATCAGTTCAATCTCCTTTAATTTAGGCAGGAAATCCCTTTAAAGTCTTCTTCCCCCCCTCCCCTGCCTTTTGGGGGGGAGTTCTTTACTTGGTGTTGGGTTTCTTAGCTCGTAAAAAGCTCCTGTCAAAAGTTACAGCTTCACTGTCTTCCGCTTTAATCTTGCTGCAGGACGGTAAGCAGACTTCCTTTTTAGTACTTATCCGTCTCGGTGCCCGAATTCGTAAATTTTAACGTCCAATTTATGATGCAAACTCAATCCTACTCACGGAAAGTTGCTCTTTTTTAATCCAAAATCTTCGGAAGAAGTCAGCGCTCTCCGCTGTTGGCGACGCGGCTTCGCTTCGCAGGCTGGGTGTGAGCGACTCTCAGCACCGCTCCCCGCACCCTCGGCTGATCTGTAGCCTTTAAAAAGGCTATTTCACGACGTCGGGAGGGGGGCAAAGGTGCCCGCCGAGTCTCCAGTTCACAGGCTACGCGCCTGTGACTTTTAAGGGTCCTTGCTCCGCCGTGAGCAACAAGACCCGAACCCGCGAAGCAGATCTCTCCCGGAGCTCCGGGAGAGATCCGCCATTCAGCGATTGCGCTAACCCGGAAGTCCACACTCCCCCTCCACATTTGCAGTCTGCAGCAGGGCTAGGGAACCTTTGCCTGCTGGCCTCATCCAGCCTGCCAGTTCAGTCCACCAGACTCTCTCCAAGACATAGCCAACATTGTCTCTGCTCCGGCTATTAGGTTGATGTAGCAAAGCTCACTACTGCTGCTTTGCCGGACTGTTTAGCTTCTGTACTGTCCACTGAGGAAGCTAGGCCACAGCCAATATGGAAACCGACTGGGCTGGTGAAACAGAGCCAGCGTACTCTGCTTTGTCAGCCTATCAGGTATCGTTTTCAGCTTCCTGGTGAAAAAGGGATCCTTGCCATATAGCAAAGCATGGAAGTAAATTGAGCTGTGTGAGTACAGTGGTACCTCGGGTTACAAACACCTTGGGTTACAAACACTTTGGGTTACAGACTCAGCTAACCCGGAAGTAGTACCTCGGGTTAAGAACTTTACCTCAGGATGAGAACAGAAATTGCTGCGCGGCGGCAGCGGGAGGCCCCATTAGCTAAAGTGGTACCTCAGGTTAAGAACGGTTTCAGGTTAAGAATGGACCTTCGGATTGAATTAAGTTCGTAACCAGAGGTACCACTGTATAAGAGAAGTGTGTGTGTTAATAGGGTGTGCATGTGTGTTTCTGTTATGTGTGCTTGGGAGAGAATGGTATGTGCATGCATTTTCCATGCACGCTACTGGTAGGTGGCCCCTGAACATAGAATCGTAGAGTTGGAAGGGATCCTAATGGTCCTGTACTCCAACCCCCTGCAATGGAGGAATCTCAGCTAAAGCATCCATGACAGAGGGCCATCCAAACTCTGCTTAAAAACCTCCAACGAAGGAGAGTTCACCACCTCCTGAAGGAGACTCTTGAAAAGCTCTTACTGTCAGAACCCCCCCCAAAAAAATTTTTTAGTCCGAATCTCCTTTCTTGTAACTTGAAGCCATTGCTTTGAGTCCTGCCCTCCAGAGCAGGAGAAAACAACTTGTTCCCTCTTCCATGTGACAGCTCTTGAGATATTTGAAGATGGCTCTCATAGCTCCTCTCAGTCTCCTCTTTTCCGGGCTAAACATACCCAGCTCTTTCAGACGTTCCTCATAAGGCTTGTTCTCCAGATCACACTTACAGTATGTGTTAGGAAATAGCATATGAAAAGGGCAGCAGACAGCGCTGGAGGTTTTTGCTTCTATCTAGGTACATCCAGGCAACCTCCCACCTGTAGGAAGAGCTCTGCCACTTGTTATTTCTGCATATTTAGATTTGGACACCACTCGATGGAGTCGATAGCATCAACGGATTGCCAAAGTTCTTACGAGGTTCAGCCTTTCCTGTTCTCCCATACCAGTGATAAACCTTTTCTCAATGTGCCTGGTACACCCTGCCTCTGAAATCTGCTACATGACTGTGCTTCTGTTTTCATGGAACATTCATTTCTCATCTACTGCAATCTGAGCTAGAAGAAATTGTAAAACGAGGCCAATCATTTTTCACTTCATAGATTTCCAGATAATCGTCACATGGCTCGTTTAGTCACTTTCCATTCTCACTCCCAATTTTCTCACCAGAGCAAAGTTCCTTCTGATATAATTTCCTGAACTAACCTAAGGATTATTTCCTGTGCAGCTGTATTCTTCTCCCCTGCCTGCTTCCTAACATTTTCTCTTTTGGCAAGACATCCTTAGATGTGTTCCTCTCCTTCTCCTCTTCTCCAGGTGCTTTCCAGATTGTTTGTTCCCCTGGGCCCTGACTCTTTCCAGAAGGACCTTAGGGCTGTGTTGTGCTATCTACATTCTGGCACGAGTGTTCCCATGTCACTTCTGGACCAGCTCTGTTTACATGCAGCCGTGCTAGTTTCTCCAGAGTTGCCAGAGGCCTTGGCTGGATGGTCCCTGGCAGATACATTTAAAGATCTTTAAAAACTGGCTTTTGATGGCATCCCCTAATAAATGTATTCAATTGTTGCTGTTCATTTGTTAATTGTACAGTCATACCTCTTGTTACGTTTGGTTCAGGGTACATTCTTTCAGGATATGTCCCGCGGCGACCCGGAAGTAACGAAACGGGTTACTTCCGGGTTTCGCCACTTGTGCATGTGCGCAGACGCTCAAAATGACGTCACATGCATGCGCAGAAGCGGTGAATCGCGACCTGCAGACGTAGGTTGCGTTCTGCTTATGTTGCGAACGGGGCTCCGGAATGGATCCCGTTCGCAACCAGAGGTACCACTGTAGTTCCGTAACTGTTTTCATGTAACAATAAAGGTTTGATAATAATTATTAATAAGTTAAACAATGTATTGCTGGGAGCACAATCTAGCAGTTTTATATTCCAGGGAAGTTCAGCAGACACCTTTCATTATACACTTTTAGCCACGAGATAAAAACTTTCCTCTTCAACCCGGCCTTTGGCTGATTGACATCTGATGTCCTTTCAAATACGTTGAGGGAGAGGGGTTTATTGGTTTGTTTTTGTTCTCATTATTATACATTTTGCAGTTTTCGTATTGTAACAGATGAAGAGCAGTATTCAAACTTAATAAATAAAATAATAATAATAATTTCCCCATGTCATTGGTGCCAGCATGCACTACGACCACTGACTCCTCCTTAGCACTATCTACTATGTAGGTGATGTGCAATAACAGCAATCTTCACGCCAGGCAGGCAGTGCACCCTACAGTCTGTATGCCCATCAAAAACCCTACGGTCTACCTTAGGTAAAGGTAAAGGAACCCCTGACCATTAGGTCCAGTTGTGGCCGACTCTGGGGTTGCGGCACTCATCTTGCTTTATTGGCCGAGGGAGCTGGCATACAGCTTCCAGGTCATGTGGCCAGCATGACTAAGCTGCTTCTGGTGAACCAGAGCAGCGCACAGAAACGCTGTTTACCTTCCCACCGGAGCGGTACCTATTTTTCTACTTGCACTTTGACGTGCTTTCGAACTGCTAGGTTGGCAGGAGCAGGGACCGAGCAACGGGAGCTCATCCCGTTGCGGGGATTTGAACCGCCGACCTGCTGATTGGCAAGCCCTAGGCTCTGTGGTTTAACCCACAGCACCACCTGCGTCCCATACGATCTACCTTATCACTGTTCAAATCAGCCACAACCAGAATCCTTCCATCCTACCCCACCCCACAGAAGTATCCTCCTCATGAGACCATAGCTTTTCAGCTCCCAAGGAATGTTTCCGTCAGGAGGGAGTGTTTCCCTCTTCCTCAGACCAATGTTCTCTTTCCGCGAGACCCTCCTTGACAGCAGGGGAGCTGTCATCGTGGAAGTGTGACACAGCTGCAACATCCCTGAGGCTCATTGGACCTCAGTCCACAACGTCCGTTGAACAAGGGAATAATCATACGTGGAAAGACCCTGTAAGGAGTCAAGCATAGATCAGCATTAAAAAACACACACCCAAAAAAGGTGTCAGTGCCGTTAACTCTTTATTCAAAGGAACCAAAGTAGCACAGGCCTAGTGATTCCAGCAACTCTTCCCAGTAGGTCTTGCTCCAATGAAGCATTTGTGAGGACTGACGGTTCCCACCACTCTCTAAGGCTCCTCCTCTCCAGGTTCTTTCCCAAGCAGGTCGCAAACAGCATCTGTGCACAACCAATCTCTGCTCTTTTCGTTTCTTTGCGTGTTCTAGGAGACCAGAGGGGAGGGGACCTGGTTGCAGCAGGAGGGAGAGACTCCCTGGATTCCTCAGCAGCCTGTCTCAGCTCTGCCTCTTGCCCAGCTTCCTCTCCAGCCTCTGCTTCAGCTTCAGAGCCTGAACTGCTCTCTGCCACAGCCTCTTCCTGCTCACTAAACCCTGTTGCCCTTCTAGCTTCCAACACCTCCCCCCGAGTCTTCTCCTTCTGACCACTCGTTGTCATCCCACCACCAGTCCCCTGGCTCTGAGCCTTCTTCCCCTGGGGGTTCCCTTGGGAGGGTTCCCCAACTGGTGCCTCCCGCCACTCCTCTGCATCCGGCCAGCCCACAACAACATCCCTGCTCGCATTCTACTTGCATAATTGTTTTTGTAGTCCAAGTTGTTTGAGAGCTTAGGGTTTCTTTAGGTCACGGAAAGGAGGGGCAGGGTGGTGTGCCCTGGTTTCCTCCCCCTACTGCGGAACTCACGCCTTCTCAGCCCTGCTTAGTATATTATTGTTTTTTTAGTCCTGTGCTGCTGTATGTAGCATGAAGTGGTAGACCTGAGGTGGTTGCCGTCATGGGATTTGTCCCTGTGGAAGGTTATATACATCAAGGCACTGATCAGCTGCCGGCAGGCCAGCTCGAAATGCGATCTTTGCTTCTCCAGCCTCTGCTCCCTGCCCCCATTCCATCTCTACTCTCCCGAAGCTGTCAAGTCTGGTTTTATCAGGCTTACGAGCAACACCAGATGCCCTTCCCTTGCTAGCTGGCAGGGTTTGAGGTGGCGTGGAATATTGTCATGGCCTGATTTATTTTTTAAGAACAAGGCAAAGGCAAGAGTATTGGAGGGAAGGGAGAGGGAAAAGTTTGGCAAAGTTAAACATCAAACTCTGCATGCTGTGACCGGGGGGGGGGGAGCGAATTGGAGGCTTGGTGCACCTGCCGTCGCGCGGTCGATCCCGGTCTGGGTTTTGTGTATATGTGTCTGTGTGTGTGTTTTGACTGGCTGTGATGTCAAGAGGAGGAGGCGTGGCCGTTCCGGAGGCAGGTAGATAAAGGATTCACTAAACAGGATCCCCCAGTTCTGAGAGTCGAGGCTGCAGCGGAAACTCAAATCACCAGGGCCAGGTAAGCAGACTCCCTTTCCTTTCTGCCTCTTTCTGCAGGCTGCACTTCCTCTTCCCGCTGGGAGTCAGAAAGGGTCACACTGAGGATAACAAGTTTGGGAGGGGGAGACGAAACGATTTGAGGCATCTATAGCTTGATCCTGAGTAGATGTACTCAGACCTAAGTCCCCTGCCTTAAGTGGCGCTTCCTCCCAGTATGCGTGGGTTGTATTGTGAGATCTCCACAACGTCCCGGTCTCTTTCTTTGTTCCTGCCTGTTTTGGTTTTGACGTCTTTCTTAATTATTATCTACGGTCTACCATACTAATTTTGAAGCTGATCGCTCCACTCCCACCCCCAATGTTTATGGCAACTTCTGCGTTTTTGTCTCAATATAGCGAGAGATTGCCTGTTCTGAGTTTGAAATATATGTATATTTATTACTGTGTTTCTGGCTCTTTTGACTTTTTTTTTTTAAATTCTCCTTTCACTTGTATCTGTCTGTTCGTTAGAGTTCAGTCCTCTTCCTGTTTCCCACTTTACCTTGAAGCAGAAATGAAAAGAGGACCTGAACAAAAGGAAATGATTGGGAAATCACAGTATAATCGGTTTCACTGTTTCTGTTTTCTGGGGGGGGGGGTAAAAATAGGGGGGGACAATTCCTAGAGCAGAAGCTGGGGCAAATTTTGAGCGAGATTGCAAACGATACAACGGGCATAACTCCTAAACTTCAGCAACTAGTTTCACTGGAGAGTCACTTTCGTGTTTTTATATAGACAAATCTGTGGAGGAGGAGAGGTTTATTCATAGCTATTGTGTATGACACCCAACCAAATGTCCAGAAACAGTGTACCTCAAGTTCAGCAACAGTTTTCTTCTGATTACCAGTTGCTGGAGTTGAGGGTAGAATGAGTAAGCAACAGGAGATGGTTATTGCCTTCATGCCCTCCATATAGATTTCCTGGAGGTATTTGGGTAGACACCAAAACAGGATGCTGAACTTGGGACTCAGCTACATTAGTCAAACAACACACCAGCGCTTTGAATGCATTATAAACATGCAACACCAGATGGCGCTGGAGAGCAAAAAAAAAATCTTTGTGCTTTTACATAGTGGTTTTTTTTTAGTAATAACAATTTAATTTCTGACATATTTACAGCGTGGTTTCCCCCCCCCCCCCTGTGTGTAGATCCACCCTGGGTGGATACTTGGTCTGTTGAAGCAGAGCTTGTCTTTCATAAGGGGATATTGGGTAGAGGGGCCCCGGAGCAAGATCACCCTCAAAAGGGGGCTGCCACTACCTGCTCCCATGGTTGCAGATGCTGTCCCTAAATAGATGTACACTTGCTTCTAAATTGCCAGCTGGGAGCAGGATAGTAGCCTTCACGAGGCTATATTTGGCCACCTTGCTTAGTTTAAATATCCCCCCCCCCTTGTGTGTATGTGTGACTAGTCCAGGGATGGTGGACGTCAGATCCAGGAGCCAGATGCAACCCCTCCAGGTCTTTTTGTCCAGCCCCCATAACACCCCTTAGGCCACACAGCCATCCCGGGCCATACAGGCCTTGCTGTCAACCCTCTTGAAGTACTTTTGTCTGGTTGACGTGTCTTTAAGCTGCAAGGATGCCTCTTCATTGACTGTTTAGAGGATGGAGAGGTGTTTGCAGGTGGGTGTGAATGAACCTCTGGCTTCCGCATGGCTGTAGTACAACCTGCTCTGCAAAGGGAAAAGACACATCCATTTCTTGCTTTACTCGCTTTTGTCTCTGACTCTGCCCACCACTAGTATGTGGCCCCCGGAAGGTTCCCTATTAGATTACATGGCCCCTCGTCTAAAAACGGTTTCCCACGCCTTGGCTAGCTAGATGGAGCGCACAGAATAAATAAGGTTCCTGATTTGGCTGCACATAAGCAGTGCTGGATTTACATATAAGCTAAACAAGCTATAGCTTAGGGCCCCACTCTCTTGCACCCCCCCAATATACTTCTTCTTAATTGTATTTCTCTACACTGGTACCTCAGCTTAAGTACTTAATTCGTTCCAGAGGTCCGTTCTTAACCTGAAACTGTTCTTAACCTGAACCTGAACAGTTAGCGTATGGGGCCTCCTGCTGCTGCTGCGCTGCCAGAGCACAATTTCTGTTCTCATCCTGAAGCAAAGTTCTTAACCCGAGGTACTATTTCTGGGTTAGCGGAGGCTGTAACCTGAAGCGTATGTAACCCGAGGTACCACTGTATTAATATACTTCTTCTTAATTGTATTTCAGTTCAACAATTACTTTGATAAAATACATATTTTGTTATGTGCAAATGGCTTTAGATGCCTGTTAGGTCCATAAATTACCATATAGCATATCTTCAACACAAAAAAGTGACAATTTGTTGTTGACAAAGGACAGCTGGACATATAAAGGGCCCCATTACCTTCAGTAACTTAGGGCCTCATCAAACCTAAATCCAGCCCTGCACAGGTGAATTAGCCACCCTTTGCCACTCTGTCATAGGCACTGGCAGATTCAAGGGTGGCAGGAACTACTTTTTAAAAAAAAATATCATTTTTTTGTACTACAACGCCAATCGAAGCCAGGTGCAAAATGGTGGCAGAGAGCCAATTGCATGCAGCACCCTAGGAGCCATAAAGTGGAATGATCTGCATATGCAGATACCCCAAATCATCATCATCATCTACATCTGAGTTACTGCAGGTCAAGAATTCTACCGACTTCATTTGGTGGGGTTGGTGGGAAGACTAAATAGAAGGCTTTTTGTTGCCGTTAAACAATCGGGAGCCTGAAGCCCTTGCTGATCTCCGTCTGCCAACACTTGCTGCATTGAGTAGACACTCAACAATCAGGATGGTGGATAAAGAGCTGATAACAAGGTAGCCTTTTCTTCATGCAGGAAGGCAGAGGAGATGTCAAACAAATGACAGCTTATAAGGGAATGAGGGTCTTCAATCCATATTCATGGTTGGGAACATGTAAGGAGTGGGGGGTAGTAGTAGGTCTGCATTACCCAATCTGGAGCAAGAGGCATGTGTGATCTTGCATGTATTGCCACCTGAGAGCCTACATGGTGGAATTCAGAAATGGTGCGTGAAAGCGGGGTGGGGAGCGGACTACCAGAGTTTAGATTCTTTTGTTTATCACCCTGGGTGGCGGGGCATGTGACAGGCCGACATGGATTTATATATAGGGTGTGATGCAATTTCAAGTTCGGTTCCAAGATTCTCTGTTGGCCTGATTTTGCCCGCAGATTGCAGCCTGTGGTTTGGCTGTCCTGCTTCTTAGGGCCCAAGCAAGCGTAACACATAAACACAACTAACCAAATCCCACCTGCTTCCTCCCACCCCATTCCTTTCCAGAGAAGATCCATCAGCAGAGGTGGAGGTGATTTGAGAGTAAAAGAGCTGCTTCTTCATTCCAGATCCCCTCACCACCACACACTCCCCATGCTTTCCTTCCTAACTGGGGATCCAAATGCGTGTAGGGTTGCCCAATCTGAGGATTTGCCCGGCATTGTAGGGTTCTAGCCCCCCTCCCAGGGGTGGAGTTAAATTTCAAAGCGTGAAGCCAAAAATAAGGATTAATATTCGTTATTTTTTACAAGGCCCTCTAACGAACGTTCCTTGGGTGGCTTCCAACGTAAACATAATAATCTCATTACCGTTAAAGAAAACGAAACCCCAACAGCAACAACATCTAAATAACCAATTAAAGTGGAAAGGGAGATAAAGGCGCAGGACCAGATCAATTGAAAGAGAGAGCAGTGGTGTGTGTGTGTGTGCGCGCGCGCGTGTGTGTGTGTACACACACACACACACACACACACACACACATGCACACACACAGAGAGAGAATTAAAAAATATGAAATGTTATGTTGTTGTTTAGTCGTGTCTGACTCTTCGTGACCCCATGAACCAGAGTACGCCAGACACTCCTGTTTTCCACTGCCTCCCGCAGTTTGGTCAAACTCATGTTGGTAGCTTCGAGAACACTATCCAACCATCTCGTCCTCTGTCGTCCCCTTCTCCTTGTGCCCTCCATCTTTCCCAACATCAGGGTCTTTTCCAGGGAGTCTTCTCTTCTCATGATGTGGCCAAAGTATTCTCTTCTCCTGGTGTGGCCAAATGTTATAGCATTCTTTAAAAGGCCTGGAAAACCTGGCAACAGAAATACATTAAAGTAGGTGCCAGGCAGGCCTTTTGGGGGATGGTATTTCAGAGCTGAGAGGCTGCTGCAGAAAAGTCCCTTTCCCCAGTAGACATCCACCCTTCCTCATGGGAAGAGAGGGGGTTTGGAGAACAATGGGGGGCAAGCTGTCTTCCATTGAGCCCGTTTCCATTTTAAAGTTTAAACCTAGCGCCATCTTTTGAATATATTCACCCAGATCCCTTTCTGCGCAGGAGGGGGAGTGACTGAAAGGAAGGAAGACGTCATTAAAAGGGGCCATAATATATATTTTAAGACCCTTTGGAAAGGGGCTGATAATCTTGCCCTGAAGAAACACTTACGTACTCAAACGAATCACCAAGTGCTTCTTGGCTCCCCGCTCGACTCCAGAAGGAGCAACCCCAAAACTCCACAAACCGCATCTCAGATGCTGAGCATCAGAAGACCTGGCAGCCTGGCACATGAAAAGCATGCACTTTTAGCCCTGTTGTGGGGGGGAGGGGTCAAGGCGGCATGATTTGGAGAAGAGCAGCAGCAAGTGTGGCGAGTTGTTCACTCCCTCCCAAACTACCCGTTCTTTGTTCCCCCTCTCATAGCGGCTCGTCTCCTTCTCTCTCTCACAAACCCCACCTTTCAAAAAGGCTTTTTCCACGTTCTTACACACATTGCTGTGTCATGCTTCGGGCCTTAGGGCAGAACTGCATGTTCCTTTGGCGAGCGTGTGTCCCCAAAGCGGTTTGGGAGGCATTTGTGCAAGAGGACCAGCTGGCAGAATGGGTCTGTTTGACCCTCTCCAAATGCCCCTTTGCCCAAAGAGCACAGAGGTGGGCGAGGCTGGAAGCGGGGCATGTTTACTGAAGCAACGCCTCTCCTGGCTGCAAATCCTTCCCTTGCAAATGCTCCCCGTTCTCCCACAGCAGCTCTGTGGGGCAAAACATGGGTCAACTGCGCTTCTTAAACGGTGCAAATTTTGCCTTAGTCTTAGATGCGCAAGGACCGGTTTTCCTTCGGTGACGAAGGAATCGCCCAGACGCAGAGAGGCATTCTTGCCTACATTTTGACTGAACGTGGTTGCCAGGATCCAGCCTGTGGGCTGCCAGTTGGCCGCTGGCCAGTTTTAGAAGGACACGGTGATGATTGGGAGAGGTACAGAGTGTTCAGTTAATAAAAGAAAACCCAGGTGGAACCCAGCTCCCGCCGTCAAGTTTAATTAGTTAAGACAGAGCACGTAGCAGATTGATCTGAAGTCACTGAGGACTGCCTGACAAAGGAGGCCGTTCTTTCCGAAGTGGTTCCCGAGTGGTTGGCCTCTGCCGTGGCCTTGTAAGCTGTCTGTCATGGTGGGGTTGGGTTAAACTTTAAACATATTAACTGGAGCATGGACTTGGAAGGATATCAGGATTCTTTAGCAGAGGTATATTAAAAAGAGAGAGAGAGAGAGAGAGCAAAAATTGCAAGCTTGTAAAAATGCCATTAGGATAGGTTCCGGTGCGGGTTTGTAAAACCATTGTGGAACTGATTTTTTTAAAAAATTGATTTAAAGATTATGGCTTTTGATACACAAGGTTCCAGTGTTAATTCCTGTCACCTCTGCCTGAGTTAGCAACACTGGCCTAGAGGGAGCAATCCAGAAGTAGGGAGCTGTGCAGTTTTGGGGAAACGAGCAAGGACACCTCTCTGTGCGTCCTTGGCATTTGAGCCAGGCATTCGGATGTCCCAGCCAGCAGCGTGTGCACACAGTTGCTCTTAAAGGTTGTGTTGCCCAGCTCTTAGGTGTGTGGATCCTGAGCCATGAAAGATCTCATAGGTCAAAGCCACTTTTTGTTCCTTCTGCCCTGCCAAAGGCCCTTGTGGCCTTGGCATTTCAAACCTGTCCTCTCAAAATCCGGTGGGCTGGTTTTAAAACTGCCAATAAGGCATTCTATTGCTTCTTTATAATCTTTGTTTATTGTGGTAATGACCTTAAGATGAATAATACGGGGGTAGTGATCGTTTTTGCCCTCCCATTGGACTCATTTGGGTTTTATTAGAGATGCCATTAAGAAAAAAACAATAGGGAATTGATCATAGCCTTGTTAGTATAGCCAGAATCGAAGTGGCATCTAAATGGAAGACCAGCAGTTATTTCATTTAATCCTGGATCAGTTTAAAGCCTACCTCAGCCAGGAAGCTCTTTTGGCTAAACTCGAGCCGATAACTGTCTCTCAGCCCAGCTTATTTTACAGTTCATGGCTACATGGTCTAAACCACTCATGGTCTAAACCATTCATGGTCTAAACCACTCAGCCTCTTGGGATTGCGGATCGGAAGGTTGGCGGTTCGAATCCCTGTGACGGGGTGAGCTCCCGTTGCTCTGTCCCAGCTCCTGCCAACTTAGCAGTTCGAAAGCACATCAGTGCTAGTAGGTAAATAGGTACCACTACGGTGGGAAGGTAAATGGCGTTTCCGTATGCTCTGGCTTCCATCATGGTGTTCCATTGCACCAGAAGCGGTTTAGTGATGCTGGCGCTGGCCACATGACCCGGAACGTTGTTTGTGGATAAACGCTGGCTCCCTTGGTCTGAAGAGGGGGTTGAGCGCTGCAACCCTGTAGTTGCCTTTGACTGGACTTAACCGTCCAGGGGTCCTTTACCTTTAGAGGTCAATGGGGCTCCCAGGTAAGCAGGGTAGGGTTGTAGCTTTAGAATGTTGTTGTGAATTTATAATGGCTGCACATCACCCAGAGTTCCTTGGAGGACGTGTGCAATATATGTGTTTATAAATAAACATAACCTGCTACATGTTGCTGTGCTTAGAGAGGGCAGAGAAGAAAGGAGACATTTCCAGAAACAGTGCAACCACAATTGTTGTCAAACTTAGGAAGCAACATTAACTCAAATACATACTGTATGGCTGAATATTTATTTTCTGTTGAATGCTTTAATGCCTTTGTATGCCGCTCCCAGTACCCAAAATCTTAGTGTCATGGTTTTGTTGCGATTCACCCACGCTTACATTAAGTTGCTGTCCACAAGGGAGTCCTTAAAAACATATTGCCCTGGAGATCGCGTTGTGAGTGCACCGTTTACCTTTTCGAAAAGGTGTCATCAGCTCCAGCCACCGCATAGGAGCACTCCAAAGGACGTCCCCTTTTCTCCTGTCCTGAGCAATTAGTAAAGCCCTGGAATCTTTGCATGAGACAAAGTCCCCACCCCCCACACGGCGGGTGTGGGGTAGAGAGGCTGCTGACCTGAGATGCGTAGTGTGCTGGAAAGGAAAACATGCCACATGGACACATACGCAGAGGAAAGATCACAAATAATAAATGAATGATTAAGCTTCACAATCAATGGTCAACTTCATTTTCCAAACCAGACGTTTTGAAGAGCTGCTTTCTGCAGGTCTCTCAGTGCACTCTGCGCTGAATACGTGCGTATGGGCAGGGCTTTCTTTCAGCTGGAACTCACTGGAACTCAGTTCCGGCACCTCACAGGTGGGCGCCATTGCCATCCTAAGAGAACAAGGGAAGCGTTCATGGCGAGCCCTGGCACTTCTTTTTCTATAAAAATAGCACTGCACATAGGTGTAGACTGCTTTCATCCAACAAAGATTAGTGGCCAGCATTGCTTTTTAAAGTAGCCTGCATGTACACACATACCTGCAGTAGCAATTCGCGGCTTAAAAGAAAGGGGCGGGGAGTGAACTTGTGTCGGGTTGCCATATCTCAAAAAGTGAAAGGAAAACCAGGAGACCCCGAAAGTTGTTGAACTTACATTCTTTACAAATACGACTTGCCTAAGATCCAGGACGAAGAATTGATGCTTTTGAATTATGGTGCTGGAGGAGACTCTTGAGAGTCCCATGGACTGCAAGAAGATCAAACCGCTCCATCCTTAAGGAAATCAGCCCTGAGTGCTCACTGGAAGGACAGATCGTGAAGCTGAGGCTCCAGTACTTTGGCCACCTCATGAGAAGAGGAGACTCCCTGGAAAAGACCCTGATGTTGGGAAAGATGGAGGGCACAAGGAGAAGGGGACGACAGATGGCGAGATGGTTGGACAGTGTTCTCGAAGCCACCAGCATGAGTTGGACCAAACTGCGGGAGGCAGTGGAAGACAGGAGTGCCTGGCGTGCTCTGGTCCATGGGGTCACGAAGAGTCGGACACAACTAAACGACTAAACAACAACAAAGATCCAGGAAGAAGCGCCACCTTTTGGAACACCCCCGGACGTCAATTCTGCCTTCAAAATCCCAGTAATGTCTGGGAAAATCTGGATGTATAGCAGCCCTAACTTGTATAAAGTCCCCCTGCATGGTGTCCCACAGGCAGTTCTTGCCTCGCTATAGGCTTTTGCTAGTCTCTATTTTGAATGTCCACTCCAATCAGAAAGTGGAGCAAGAGTTAGGAAGGCCTGGAAAGGCAGTGCAGCATGGATGCCTGCATAATCCAGATGTTTAGCCAGGACGGCCTTTTTGCCACATTCCATCACCAGGGATGTTGACTCTGGCAAGGTTTCTGTGTGGGCGGCAGCTTCCTGCCTTCCCACTGTGATAAGCTTATGGTATGGAGACAATGCAGCCTGTCCTTGGAAGCAAATACTAATGGCACTCCAAAGTAAGCTTGTCTTGAACTGCACCCTTAGTCTTGCTTTCAGATGAAAGCTTATCTTGCAGTAGATTGTTTTTAAAGCTGCCAGAGGTCTGGTATACCTGAACTGCAAACCTATATTGGTTTTATGCCAGTTTGAAGGAGCCTGGGAACTTCAGTTTGGTGAGGTTGCAGAATATTCTCTTTTAGAAAACTCTTTAAGTCGCCACCACCCACCCACCCCAGATCTCTGGTTCCCTAGGGAAAGGGCAGTTCTGTTGAATCTGTTTGTCTTGTAGCTATGCCCTTAGCTTTGTTTCCTGCCATTGCCAGACACAACTGCCCCACTATAATCTTGGGACTCAGAGGAAATAAATACTTTTTTAAGGGGGGAAAAGCCACTGCATTTACACAACCAGGTTGTTGTTCCACGACATCCGCTGCCTTTTAGACAAAAGCTGGTAGTTCCAAACATTATGTTAATTAGATTACAGATACTTAGGCCGGTCCTGATCGGATTCATGTTACAGAAGTCCCTCTGCAGACGAAGCCAGCCATGAGAAATGGATGATACCTTTGGGAATATAATTACTGAGAGCGAGGCTCAACTGCCGCACTTCCCATCTGCATCTTCAGAAAGAAACACTCCCCCTAAGAAGAGAATTCTTGCTTGGAGGTTTGGCAGCTTCATGAGACAGGATCCAGAGTCTCGTCTATAATTAGCATCTTGAGGGCTGGTTCATACGTAAACATTGCTGACCGCTCCGTGGAATGTGTGAACTGCCTCTGTGGAGTTTGAATATTTTGAGCATGAGTTGGCACCTGGAGATAGCAGAGTTCCCTCAGCAGAATATTATCTGCGCTCGCAAAGCAAATCCTCACTTGTCAACGAGCGAGGGCTCTGCAGGTGTGAACTGGGCCTTAGAGAAATCAGACTTCCAGCATCCCTTGCGTAGCTTCGTCCACCAGAATGTGGGATGTGGCGGCAGCACTCCTGTGTGGCAAGCGCACTCTCAGCAGCCAATATGCAAAATGCAGTGCACACTGGAAAGTGGCACATCATGCAAGTCACTTACACTGGAAGACTGAAGGCTTTGGAAGGTAGAAGGAAGGAAGGAAGGAGACTTTGACACCGTTTGGTTTGGTTTCGTATGTTAACAGATCGCGTCATACCATAATTCCTCCATCAACCCATGGTGACAGGGGAAGAGACTTTAATCTACTCGACTTCACAGTCAACACTATCCAGTGGTGTAGCGTGGGGGGCCGGGGGGTCATGGCGCACATTTCTGAGGGGGTGCAACCTGCGCCCTCGTGACAAGCTCCCTCCATCATGGCCAGAGCCATGGGGAGGCAAGCTGTGCCCGGGCCAGGCCTTCAGGGCTGGGGTGGTGGTGGTGGCGCCTCCTTCTCCTCTTGGCCGGTGAAGAAACACCCATGCATGCCCCAGCCCTGGGCCAGCCAAAAAGGAGAGGGTGGAGGGGGGGAGCAACACTGGGGTGGGAGGAAGGGGAAGGCGGGAAAGCACTCCTGTAGCCATGTGCATTGCCCAGAGCGCCTCACTGCAAGGACAGGAGGGTGATGTGACACAGCATCGCTCCTGGCTTTGCGTTTCTCTGCCTTATCTCTGCTCCCAGGTTGGGGCTAGTTTGCAAAAAGAGACTCCCTTGTGTTATACCTGAAGGAGCATTTCCACCCCCATCGTTCAGCCCGGACACTGAGGTCCAGCTCCGAGGACCTTCTGGCGGTTCCCTCACTGCAAGAAGCAAAGCTACAGGGAACCAGGCAGAGGGCCTTCTCGGTAGTGGCGCCCGCCCTGTGGAACGCCCTCCCATCAGATGTCAAGGAAATAAACAACTACCTGACATTTAGAAGACATCTGAAGGCAGCTCTGTTTAGGGAAGTTTTTAATGTGTGACATTTTAATGTATTTTTAATCTTTGTTGGAAGCCGCCCAGAGTGGCTGGGGAAACCCAGCCAGATGGGTGGGGTATAAATAATAAATTATTATTATTATTATTATTATTATTATTATTATTATTATTATTAATTATATTAGGTGCTGGCCAGCAAAGGGACTGACTACTGCCCAGTCCACCAGGGGGGACACAGCACTTTTCCCGTCCCGGGCGCCAGCAACCCACGCTACACCCCAGTCACTTTTCTAGCAGATGCAATGTGATTCTGCTTTGTGTTGATGTTTGTCGCTTCTACGTTCAGAAAACCATTCAGTGAAAATATGTACAAATATGTACACACAGTCTGTGTAAAGAAGGAGTGGAAATTGGTAGTGTGAAGAGAGAGGGTGAACTGAGCCTGACAGTGACAGGGAATGGCAGTTCCGAATAGCTCAACAGTTCACTTCTGAGGTCATTTCCAGGAAGGCAATAGGGCATGGCCAAAGGGACTGCTGGTCTTTGCCTGTGAAGAGAGCAGGGGCATTTTGCATGCTAAATGCCTTTATTATAGATTTAGGGCTAAGGGGTAGGGTTTAAGCCTTGCTGCAAAGCAGCTGCCAACTGGCCTATACTGGCTAGAGTCAAGCTACCAGGCTCCGGTTTAGATCTGCAGATTTCTACTTAAATCTTAAGGACTTTGTGATAGACAGGGAATTTTTAATTAAATCCTTTTTCTTTTGCTTTTTGTGCATATGCATCTAGCTATATATCTCTAGAAAGATATGAGGCAGGTTCGCTTTTTCTCGTGAAGAAGAGGGTTTCTTCATTTGTTCAGTAGTTTTGGGGTCTATTTGGGGACCTTTTGACAGATTGGTGAATGTCGTGGTGGGTTTCTTCAGTAGAAACGCACCGTTGTGCAGCTGGAGATGGAGCAGAATATTTGGCCCTTATTCCTTTGGATTTCTTGTTCTAACTAGCAGGGATGCAGTTTCTGAAGGCTACACAAGGACCTCTGTGTTTTGGAATGGTAAGCATGGCCAGGATCATTAGCTACTGATTATGTGGGGTCATTGGTGTATATACATGGATGCTTCTGGGTAGGGTAACCTAAACAAAAAGACGTGACCCTGCCCAAGTGAGCTTCTTCACAGAACCATAGAGTTAGAAGGGACCCTGAGGATCATCTAGTCCAGCCCCCTTCAATGCAAGAATACGCAGCTGTCCCATACAGGGCTTGAACCTGAAACCTTGACATTATCAGCACCACTCTCTGACCAACTGAGCTATCCAGACTGAAGGCTTGCAGTGTAAATTTTAGCAGAGGAAGAATGAACAAGAGGCAAGGGTAATGAGATAAAAATTTAGGGGTGCTTGTGGTTATATTATTTATTCAGTTATATTATTTATTCAGTTGCGGCTATCTTCTCCTCTTCCTCTCTTCCTTCTGTCTTCTCCTCCGTGCTTCACCCTATGTGGCATTTGTGCTGCGCTTGCAACTTGTGCCTAATCTCAGAAGAACTTTGACCCTCCGTTACTCTATCTCTTTCCCCTGTCTGGGTTTTGCCACAAACCCTGATGATATCCCCCCTCCCTTTTTTTTTTTGCTAATATAGGGAGAGCCGGTGAAAGGGCAACTGATGTGCTGGGCTCAGCTTAGCTGCTGAGCTCAGATCCAGTGCCAGGCTCCTGGTGTGGGTATCTCAACTTGCTTCGCTGTGTCAGTGCTTGAACGTGACCCTTGCAATGCCTCAGCCCAGCTTCTGACTCGGGCGCTGCTCTGCTGCCAGCTCCCCCCCCCCCCCCGAGCAGCTGCATTTATTGCAATTAGCAAAACAACAACAAACCTATGGTTACATGAAACATACTCAATAAACACCCAAGACGTAACCGGCTGTACTTTTGAATAAATAAGGTATACTATTCGTTGTATCAAATTGTAGATTTCAACGGAAGTCTCATAAAGTTCAACAAAAAAGCAGAAGACCCAGTGGATCAGTTCATTCTCTAGTCAGTTCATGCATAAGGTCCATACATGTCTATTCCACCTGTCTGTTCATAGAGTCAATAATCCACATGAAGGGTTGTTACAGTTCCACAGAATCCTTTCGCAGAGTCTATGACAAGGATTTCTGGAATATTAGCCTTGTTTTGCCATCCTAGGCTTCATCAGTAGAACAGGCTCATATGTAATATTACAGGATAGTGGATTTTATAGCATAGTAGTGGCTGCAACCAGACAGGTGGAATAGACACTTATACATGTATGGACCTTATGCTTGAACTGTTGAACTTTATGAGACTTCAGTTGAGATCTACAATTTGATAAAATGAATAGTATACCTTATTTATTCAAAAGTACAGCTGGTTACGTCTTGTGTGTTTATTGAGCATTTATTGCAATGGCAGGCACCAGCGTGCTCCACAGCAGAAAATCCTCTCCTTGGGAATTCTGCATGGAGCCTCCTCCGAGTGCTATGCTTCCTTGGATTCCCTAAAGTAAGAGTCGTAATAACTTATTTTGATAAACTGCACAGTGCAAAAATGAAATACAGTCTGGATGTCATCCTTGTCATTGTGTCAACAGATATTGGCTAAGGCATACATAGTCTTTCAGATTACACTGAAGTTTTTATTACGCTTTTCTCCCCAGTGAAAAATCCTCGGCAACTCAGTAGGGGGCATGAATTCCATTTTAGTTTTACAGTACCACAAAGAACTACTCGTTGCAACCCATAACCAGAGGCTAGAATGAATTAATAAAGGTTGCACCTCTTTGAAGCAACTTTGCATTGCAAACCTGGGGAGTCCTCTTCAAATGGGTGGGCGCCCTCAGGCTGTGGACCTCATTAGGCCTGCCAATACCATTGTGACCAAGCCACACCCATCTGCTCTAAATGTGACATAATGGAATTTTTTCTTTATTTCTTTCCAGAGGAAGCAGTTTGTATTCAAAGCACTGGAGAAAGTACTTGGAATACAAACTGGCTTTTCCTGCAGAAGGAAAAGAAAAATGCTCTGTTTTTAGGAGCATTTTCACCTTTGCTGGGAACTCCGAAGAGGCTGAACAGAAGTTACAGGGAGCCTCTTTGAAGCCTTGGTAGCCGTGGCAATTGGGTGATTGGCACAGAATTATATCTTCAAAGGAGGCTCATCAGGAGTTGCAGAAACCCCCTCTGAACTTTGACAAGTGTTTGATGTATGACATAATCATGAGGACAGATGATTGACAGGTAGGTGGTCCTGCCCACTTGCCAGACTTAGCACACAGAGAAATCCAGGCCAGACTCAAACCCCCCCATCAGTGGCTATGCTCTGCCTCCACTGTCAGAGACATCATGCCTCTGAATGGAAATCGCAGGTGAGCAGAGGTCTGCTGTGCTCACCTACTTGCCAGCTTCCCAAAGTCATCTGATTGGCCGCTGTGAGAACAGGATGCTGGATTTGACAGGCCATTGGCCCAATCTGGCAGGCTCTTTTTCTGCTCTTATGTCATCAGAGGTCCTACAGCAGGAATGGCCCGTGTGGTGCCTTCACAAATGGTCTCCCTCTCTCCTAATACCAGAACCCCGGGGTCTTCCAATGAAGCTGAACAGCACGAGATTCAGGAGAGAGACAAAAGGAAATGTGCTCCTCCACAGTGCACAAGTTAAATGATGAAATTTGCTGCCGTAACATCAAGATGTAATGATGGCCAGGGATTAGACACATTCATGGCCATCGATGGTTAGTTGTCATAATGGCTAAATCACCTCCGGTGTCATAAGCAGTATATCTCTCGAGCACCCGTTACCGGGGATCATGAGCAAGAGAGTGCTGTTGTATTTGTGTCCCTGATTGGGGCCTCTGGTTTGCCAGTGTGAGATTGGATCGCTCTTTGGTCTGATACAGCAGGGCTCCTCTTGTGCTCAGATGTTATTGGACTACAACTCTCATCATCACCAACCATTGGCTATGCTGGCTGGGTCTGATGGGAGTTGTAGTCCAATAGCATCTAGAGCAGTGGTTCCCAACCTGTGGGTCCCCAGATGTTGTTAGACTACAACTCCCATCATCCCTGAGCACAGATCATGCTGGCTAGGAATGATGGGAGTTGTAGTCCAACAACATCTGGGGACCCGCAGGTTGAGAAACACTGATCTAGAGGAAAACCACATTGGCTATCCCTGCCCATGGTATGTTGCTCATCCACTTTCAGCTTAGAAGGAGTGTTGATAGTAACTCACTTACCTTTGGGTTCATGCCAGGGGAGACTGGTGTGTATTTTCCCGCTCTTCCTTACCACACACAGTTTGAGAAATCACTAGTGTGTGTTGTAGAAACAGGACAAGGAAGTAAACAGAGCTGATAACCAAAGTAGGTTGGCTCCACAGTGAGTGTCTTTAATGCAGATTCAACACTAAGAGAAACACCAGGGTTGAAAGCAAAGGGAAAGCCCCATTTAGCCCAGCTTCCTGCTCAAATTCTAGACAATCTCCCCCCTAACATACTGTCATTTGAACTTGATTTATAATGACAATTGCCAGCTCGTGTCTGGTTCCAATTCAAGGTGCTAACAGTGTTTAAAGCCCTAAATGGGAGACCCCAAATATCTGCTTCCCTACAGACCTTCTCATAGAGCCAGTTTTTAATCTCTGGTGATGCTACAATTTGAAGGACCCCCCAGATGGGGCTCATCAACCTGGGAAGGTAGTCCATATAGGAGAAGGAAAACCTCCGCTGCCTTGTAGGAGAAGTAAAGGCTAAGAAGTAAGCCCTACACAAATCCACTCTGGATTACCTCTGGTAATTCTTGTAGGAGAAGTAAAGGCTAAGAAGTAAGCCCTACACAAATCCACTCTGGATTTGTGTCCCCAAGACGGTTGGATGGCACCTTGTAGGCCTCCAACCTGCAGGATTTGCTCTTCTTTCCTTTGGACCACATTAGTGAGGCTGAGAGGGGGCTCTTGTCGTCTGGGCAGCCCAGGCCCTCCATATCCAGTGCCAAGGCTTGCGCCAGGGGAGTTCACTTCGGTGCTGCTAATGCAACGGTTTGACATCACCCCTGGAGGTGCACTCTGTTGTCTCACAGCATGGGGCTGTTTAAGAACCCTTTGCAAGCAGTCCCCTCGGAAACTGGAGGTGTAAGGAGCAGCATGCGACTGTTCACTATAGGTTTTCCACCAGCCCCATGCTTCTTTTTGAACTTCACGTTTTTGGAGGTTCGAGGAGCAGTGCCGGGAGGAAGACATTTCCCTTGAATGGAGAGCACTTTCCCTTCCTTGTGCAATACGTGCTCAAGCAAAGGAATGAGAAGAAGCTCACTTTAAGCTCCCAATTGCTCCATCGAGGCCCTGTCCTTACCCACCCCACCACTGACGTCGGGTATGACCCCAGGTGTAGGGCAGGTGGGTGTGGCTTCCCCAAAATGTCCTCATGGGCTAAATGAGGAGGCCTGGTAGGCCAAGCTTGGTCTGCAAGCCTAAGGTTCCCTGTCCCTGATATACGCAGGGAGCGCTGCTCTAATCCTCTGAGGTAGATTAGGCTGAAGGACAATGACTGGCCCAAGATTGCCCAGTGAACTTCACAGCCGAGTGGGGCTTTGAATACAGGTCTTTCCTCTCCTCATCCTACACTCTAAGCATTGCTACACATAGGCATGAGGACTGAAACCTTTTGCCATTCAGACAGTGGCAAGTGGGAGGGAATCAATGAAATGAGCATCTGGACTGCAATGGTAAGGGAGAGAGATTGGCCAGTGTCTCTTTTAGCATTCGGGCTTCAGGAGTGGAAGATTAAAAAGCCCTTTGTGCAACAGTAAATTAGCAGATTGCCCTTCAGTCTTCGCCTGGTTCAGAATTCATCTCTGTTAGAATTAGCTGCTGGACGGGCCTGTAGAACCAGCCATGGGAAATTGTGGACCAGCCCACGTGTCCCGAATCAGATCCTCAGCCTCGAAGAGGAGGGTTTCATGCCCCCTTGTTTAGCTCTGCGCCCGTCCCTGGAGAGTGGAGGTGCCTTGCTGGCCTCAGTCCCTCAGCTCCCCACCTGGCCTTATCTCTGCTCCCTCTCAGTGGGGGTTTGTTTTGTTAACACAAAACTGAGAGCTCTTGAACTTCTCTGCCTCATAAACCAGGGCAGGGAGCCAGTGTGGGAATTTGCTAACCTACAGCAACAAAACGGCTCTCTGACTTGGCTCCTCTCCTGCTCACACCTACTTATGTGGGCCGAATGAATTGAGCAAATGTATGCAAAAGGGCACGGCCCACGTGGATTTCCTTGATGCGAAAGGAAGATTTTGGAGGTATAGGAGGACTCTGGAGGGAGAAACAGGTAATGCTTTGAAGTAGAAGGCACCCTCAGAATGTATGTTGAGGCCTCTGGCAAAACACTGGGGTGGCACGGGGTTGGGAAACAGAGCCTTGGTCCGGGTGCCAACTTGGGCTAGGGAAAGAGTTTGGTGCCTCTTCTCTCCCTTGCATTCAGTCACGCACACACTCCTTCCCATTGGCTTTTCCAGTTTACAAAACAGATGCAAGGCTATGTTTCTAGGTTTCACATTGATTGTGCGCTTTGGTCCAGAGATCTCTGGGAATGGGGCTGAAGAAGGGCCACTCCAGCAACTCGCGCTAAGCAAATGTAAGAAGGTGTTCCTCCTCCACAATCCAAAATAGGAACAATGCTGTAGCAGCCACAGGTCCCAGAAAATCAGGACTTTTCCTGGGTAAATTGGAACAATCGGAGTAAACGGTGGTGGAGGTGGAGTCCCTGTTCCCCCCAGCTTTTCCACTCCTGGCCAGCCAGCCCCCACCCCCAGCTGCTTATGTTATGACCTTGAGATTGCTCAGAAACTTGCTCGACCATGGAAAAAAGCCTCCCGAAGGGCACCGAGCCAAAGACAAAAAGCCAAACAAATTTGTTTGCATCGCTCACCAGGCTCGCTCCCACTCCAGGGACAGGGGCTGGGCATCTCGGGGCCTTGTCAATCCAAGCTCTTTCCTGCGTAGCTCAGTTAATGCTGTTGTCGCCTTGTATAATTGACCACCTAAGGCAAAAGGGTGGGAGAGGATTGCCCTTAAGGAGGGGGTGTCCATCCCCAAGTGGCATGGAACTCACTGGAAGGGATGGGAGCAAATTGAAGGATGTCAGTATTTAGTGTTGACATTGTTGTTCTGTTTTTGTGTGGAACACCCAGTGACTCACCCCCCTGAAGCCTCCTAATGTCGAAGATGACGGGTTCTCGGTGCAACGTAGAAAGCAGAAACACAAGTGGGAAAGGGTACACTGGTGTGTGCCTGACGCCACAGGGCAGATCATAGCTGCACTGGGTTCATTAGGCTGCACTTGTAGCATATGAGTGATGGATGACATGTTGGTTAGTTGTATTGCTTTAGGATGGTGCAGCATAGAAGGGAGTGAAAATATCCAAGTTAGGCCTTAACTGGCATGAGCTCTAGCTGTAGATAGAGAGATACCAACCAAAACTACTCTTTTGCAGTGAGCTAGAGAAATGTGAGACATACCAGGTTCTTGGCGTCCATTGATCTGAGCTGGTGCTATCTGTTGGGAGTGCCTTACCTTCACACACACAGCTGTGTTATACTGAGCCAGACCTTTGGTCCATCTAGCCTAATACTGTGTACTTGAGTGACATAAGCTCTTCAAGCTCCCAGTCCTTCTGCCTGAAAAGTAGCTGGGGCAACCCAGCCAGACAGGTGGAGTGCAAATAATAAAATTATGATTGTTATTATTTTAACTGAAGATGCTCAGAATTCGACCTGGGACCTTCTGCACATAAAGTATGTGCTCTCTGGCTCTTCTCTCACACATCTGCTTGGGCCTTTAGACAATGTGTAGCCCATGTGGTTCCCATCAAGACGTTGTTGGACTATGACCCCCATCAGCTCTGATCGTTGGCAATGCTGGCTATAGTAAGGTGACCAGATTTTTTTCAAAGAATCTGGGGATACTTAAAAAAAAAAGTTATTAAAAAATTATTAAAAAGAAAAGAAGAATATCTTCTCTTCTGTGGTCTCCTCTGTCGCACGGCCTTCCTCTGGGCCCCGGCCTTCTCTCTTGGAGCACTAGCTGCCATGGAGTAGGCTCGGGTCGGGCCTGGGTTCGGTCACATGTCCTTGCCCTCCCG